>NC_091631.1:68890806-70197649 GCF_027580195.1 Bos mutus | reverse complement strand
AAAACCTAGACAAATCATAGTGAAAATGCTGAACACTCAACACAAAAAAAGAGCCAGCAATTAAAAGAAGCCTTCATAATAAAAGTAGGAAAATCAGACTAACAGTTGAGTCAACCACAGCAGCAATGGAATCCAAAAAACATTAGAATACTGTGTCAGTAACAAGGAGCCGTCAATCTGAATGTCTTCATTGGAAAAATGTATACTTGGGTCATCTGCCCATTTTTTAAAAATTTAGTTGTTTTGCTTGTTTGTTTTTATGGTGTTGAGTTGAATGAGTTATTTATATATTTTGGATGGTGGTGGTACTTTAGTTGCTCAGTAGTGTCTGACTCGTTTGTGACCCCAAGACCTGTAATCTGTCAGGCTGCTCTGATCATAAGATTTCCCAGGCACCAATACTGGAGTGGGTTGTCATTTCCTTCTCCAGGGGATCTTCCCATACCAGGTGTGGAACCTGTGTCTCCTGCACTGCAGGCAGATTCTTTACTGCTGACCAACCAGGGAAGACCCCTACATTTTGGATATTAACACTTTTATAGATATGTTGTTTGCAAATATCTTATCCCATTCAGCAGGTAATTTTTTCATTTTGTTGAGTTTCCTTCACTGTGCAAAAGTTTTTTAGTTTGATGCAGTCCCATTTGTTTATTTTTGCATTGTGGTCCTTGATTTAGGAGACAGGTCAAAAACTATTGCTGAAATCAATGTCAAAAATCATATTGCTTATGTTTTCTTCTAGGAGATTTACGATGTCAGGTTTTACATTTAAGTCTTTAATCCATTTTGAGTTAGACATTTTTCCAAAGAACATATATACAGGTGACCAACAGGCATGTGAAAATATATCCAACATTGCTAATCATCAGGAAAATTTAAATCAAAACCACAATGATATATTACTTCAAATCTGTCAGTTAGGCTATTATTAAAAAGACGACAAATAGCAAGCAATGATAAGGAAAAAAAGGAAATGCTTGTGCCCTGTTGGTGGGACTGCAAGCTGATATAATCACTGTGGAAAACATTATGGCAATTTCTCAAAAAACTAAAAACAGAACTACTATAACATCCAGAAATTCCACTTCTGGATGTTTATCTGAAGAAAATAAAAACACTAATTTGAAGAGACATATGTGCCCCCTATGATTACTGAAGCATTGTTAACAACAGTAAAGATATGAAAACAATCTAAGTCCCGATAAATAGATGAATAGATAAACAACATGTGATATATATGTATATGTGTGTGTGTGCAGGGCTTCCCAGGTGGTGCTTGTGGTAAAGAACCTCCCTGCCAATGCAGGAACATAAAAGACATGAGTTCCATCCCTGGTTTGGGAAGATGCCCTGGAGGAGGAAATGGCAATCCATTTCAGTGTTCTTACCTGGAGAGTCTCGTAAACAGAGGAGCCTGGTGGGCTACAATCCATAGGGTTTGCAAATAATTGGATGTGACTTAAGCAACATGAGACCATATATATGTCTACATATGTTTATACATATGTTAAACATATACATATGTTTATACATATGTTATACATGTTTATACGTATGTGTACATATACAAATATATACAAGATTTCTCAGGTGGCTGCTGCTGCTGCTAAGTTGCTTCAGTCGTGTCTGACTCTGTGCGACCCCAAAGACGGCAGCCCACCAGGCTCTGCCGTCCCTGGGATTCTCCAGGCAAGAACACTGGAGTGGGTTGCCATTTCCTTCTCTAATGCATGAAAGTGAAAAGTGAAAGTGAAGTTGCTCAGTCATGCTCGACTCTAAGCAACCCCATAGACTGCAGTCTACCAGGCTCCTCCATCCATGGGATTTTCCAGGCAAGAGTACTGGAGTGGGGTGCCATTACCAGGTGGCACTAGTGGTAAAAACCTGCCTGCCAGTGTTGGAGATGTAAGAGACACAAGTTCAATCCCTGGGTTGGGAAGATCCCCTGGAGGAGGGCATGGCAATCTACTCTAGCATTTTTGCCTGGAGAATCCTAGGAAGAAAGGAGTCTGGCAGGCTACAGTCCACAGGGTCGCAGGGTTAGACACGACCGAAGTAGCTTAACATACACACACACACACATATTGGTAAATCTAGACAGTATGACTGAGAAGTTACGTGTGGTCTGAGAAGGTCTTTCTGAGGAGGTGACACCCAGGATTTGAACTGAATGGCATAGGATTTGGTTAAGAATGTTCTCAAAAAAAAAAAAAAAACCAAAAACAGAACTATATATAGTTTAATATATAACTCTGATATATATATATGTATGTATGTATATAACTGGTTAAAACAGAACTCTTGTAATTTGCAGCAACACAGATGGATTTAGAGGATATCATGCTAAGTGAAAGAAGTCAGAGAAAAAAAATGCCATACAATCCCACTTAAATATGGAATCTAAACAGGCAAAACAAAAAAAAAAATGATACCGACTCATAGATACAGATGATGTGTGACAAAACCAATATAATATTGTAAAGTAATTAATCTCCAATTAAAATTAAAAAAAAAAAGAAAACAGTTGCCAGAGGTGGGGTAGGTGAGTGAGACAGGTAGACGGGATTGAGAGGTACACACTTCCAGTTGTACAATAAATAAACGGTTGAGACATACACCACAAGCAATACTGTTGATAACACTACTAACTCTGTATGGGAACAGGTTGTTGAAAGACATTGAAGTATTCATTTTGTAATGCATGTAAATGTTAAATCACTATGTAGTTCACCTGAAACTAACATAAAATTGTATGTTGATTATATTTCAATAAAAAAGAAATAATGGTCAATTTGTAATTCTAAACAGTGAGACTGTCTTGAAGGACATGAATTAAATAAAGTTCTTTCTACTCAACAAAAATCTAAGAGGTCAATTATATCTTAATAAAGCTGAAGGAGAAACTGAATTTTTCAAAATAAATCTTTACCAAGAAAAATAAAAAGTGATATTCATCAGATAGAGGGAAAAATAATTGCAGAGGGAAGCACCAAAATATATAAAAGGAACATAACAGAAGCTAACTCATATAATATTTACTATATTCCAGGAACTATTCTAAGTGCTTTACTTTGGAAGTTGATTCAATACATAGAGCTCTATGAGATAAATCTAGTATTCTCATTTTAAGGACAATATATGTGAGGTATAAAAAAGGTAAAGTAAATTTTCTAATATTAAAACAGCTATAGCATAAACTTGAGATTTATATATAGAGAGTCTGAGTATAGAGTCCATGATTTTAAATAACACATTAGTATAGTGTGCCTGAAAAAATATTGAGCGTAAAAATATGATGTGAGAGAAAATTTAAGAAAAGTTTGGCTTACATGTGTCTTGGAAATGACTTTTTGGATATGACACCTAAAACACAAGCAACAAAATGAAAAACAGACAAGTTGGCCTACTTCAAACTAAAAACCTCTGTACAGCAAAGGAAGCCTTCAACAAAGTGAAAATATTTCCCATTTTTCTTTATAGAATGGGAAAAAATTATAAATATGTGTTTGATGAGAGGTTTTATTAACCTCTCATATATAGTCTGGATATTCCAAAATATATTCAAAACTCATGTATTAATAAATCAATTACAAAAAATGCAATTAAAAAATGAAATGAGCCCAGGGTTTGAGGAAACATTTTTCCAGAGGATATATGAAAGGCTAACATCTACTCCTTATTGCCAAATTCAGACTTAAACTGAAGAAAATGAGGAAAACAACTAGACCATCCAGGTATGACCTAAATCAAATCCCTTGTGATTATACAGTGGAAGTGAGAAGTAGATTCAAGGGACTAGATCATAGTTCTTCAGGCACTAGATAGAGTGCCTGATGAACTATGGACAGAGGTTCTTGACATTGTACAGGAGACAGGGATCAAGACCATCCCTAAGAAAAAGACATGCAATAAAGGAAAATGGCAGTCTAAGGAGGACTTGTGAATAGCTGTGAAAAGAAGAGAAGTGAAAAGCCAAGGAGAAAAGGCAAGATACAAACATCTGAATGCAGAGTTCCAAAGAATAGCAAGGAGAGATAAGAAAGCCTTCCTCAGCAATCAACGCAAAGAAATAGAGGAAAACAACAGAATGGGAAAGACTAGAGATCTCTTCAAGAAATTAGAGATACCAAGGGAACATTTCATGCAAGATGAACTCAATAAAGGACAGAAATGGTATGGACCAAACAAAGCAGAAGAATTAAGAAGAGATTAAGAAATTAACAGAAGCAGAAGATATTAAGAAAAGGTGGCATGAATACACAACACAGAAGAATCATACAAAAAAGTTCTTCACAACCCAGATAATCACGATGGTGTGATCACTCACCTAGAGCCAGACATCCTGGAATGTGAAGTCAAGTGGGCATTAGGAAGCATGGCTATGAACAAGCTACTGGAGGTGACGGAATTCTAGTTGAACTATTTCAAATCCTAAAAGATGAGGCTGTGAAAGTACTACATCCAATATGCCAACAAATTTTGAAAACTCAGCAGTGGCCACAGGACTGGAAAAGGTCGGTTTCATTCCAATCCCAAAGAAAGGCAATGCCAAAGAATGTTCACACTACTGCACAACTGCACTCATCTCACATGCTAGTAAAGTAATGCTCAAAATTCTCCAAGCCAGGCTTCAGCAATACGTGAACCATGAACTTCCTGATGTTCAAGATGCTTTTAGAAAAGGTACAGGAACCAGAGATCAAATTGCCAAAATCTGCTGGATCATGGAAAAAGCAAGAGAGTTCCAGAAAAACATCTATTTCTGCTTTATTGACTATGCCAAAGACTTTGACTGTGTGGATCACAATAAACTGGAAAATTCTGAAAGAGATGGGAATCCCAGACCACCTGACCTTCCTCTTGAGAAACCTGTATGCAGATTAGGAAACAACAGTTAGAACTGGACATGGAACAACAGACTGGTTCCAAATAGGAAAAGGAGTACGTCAAGGCTGTGTATTGTCACCCTGCTTTTTTAACTTATATGCAGAGTACCTCATGAGAAACTGTGGGCTGGAAGAAACACAAGCTGGAATCAAGATTACCGGCAGAAATATCAATAATCTCAGATATGCATATGAAACCACCTTATGGCAAAGAGTGAAGAAGAACTAAAGAGCCTCTTGATGAAAGTGAAAGAAGAGAGTGAAAAATTTGGCTTAAAGGTCAACATTCAGAAAACTAAGATCATGGCATCTGGTTCCATCACTTCATGGCAAATAGACTGGGAAACAGTGGAAACAGTGTCAGACTTTATTTTCTGGGTGGCTCCAAAATCACTGCAGATGGAGACTGCAGCCCTGAAATTAAAAGACCCTTACTCCTTGGAAGGAAAGTTATGACCAAACTAGATAGCATATTGAAAAGCAGAGACATTACTTTGCCAACAAAGGTCCGTCTAGTCAAGGCTATGGTTTTTCCAGTGGTCATGTGTGGATGTGAGAGTTGGACTTAAAGAAAGGTGAATGCTGAAGAATTGATGCTTTTGAACTGTGGTGTTGGAGAAGACTCTTGAGAGTCCCTTGGACTGCAAGGAGATCCATCCAGTCCATCCTAAAGGAGATCAGTCCTGGGTGTTCATTGGAAGGACTGATTTTGAAGCTGAAACTCCAATACTTTGGCCACATGATACGAAGAGCTGACTCATTTGCTAAGACCCTGATGCTGGGAAAGATTGAGAGTAGTTAGAGAAGGGGACGACAGAGGATGAGATGGCTGGATGGCATCACCGACTCAATGGACATGAGTTTGGGTAAACTCCGGGAGTTGTTGATGGACAGGGAGTCCTGATATACCATGGTTCATGGGGTCACTAAGAGTCGGACACAACTGAGTGAATGAACTGAACTGAACATCTACACAAGAAGAAGGACAGGATAACTTGTCATTCAATTCAACTCAATTCAGTTCAGTCGCTCAGTCGTGTCTGACTCTTTCAACCCCATGAATCACAGCACACCAGGCCTCCCTGTCCATCACCAACCCCCGGAGTTCACTCAGACTCACATCCATCGAGTCAGTGATGCCATCCAGCCATCTCATCCTCTGTCATCCCCTTCTCCTCCTGCCCACAATCCCTCCCAGCATCAGAGTCTTTTCCAATGAATCAACTCTTCACATGAGGTGGCCAAAGTACTGGAGTTTCAGCTTTAGCATCATTCCTTCCAAAGAAATCCCAGGGCTGATCTCCTTCAGAATGGACTGGTTGGATCTCCTTGCAGTCCAAGGGACTCTCAAGAGTCTTCTCCAACACCACAGTTCAAACACATCAATTCTTTGGCGCTCAGCCTTCTTCACAGCCCAACTCTCACATCCATACATGACCACAGGAAAAACCATAGCCTTGACTAGACGAACCTTTGTTGGCAAAGTAATGTCTCTGCTTTTGAATATGCTACCCAGGTTGGTCATAACTTTCCTTCCAAGGAGTAAGCGTCTTTTAATTTCATGGCTGCAGTCACCATCTGCAGTGATTTTGGAGCCCCTGAAAATAAAGTCTGACACTGTTTCCACTGTTTCCCCATTTATTTCCCATGAAGTGATGGGACCGGATGCCATGATCTTCGTTTTCTGAATGTTGAGCTTTAAGCCAACTTTTTCACTCTCCACTTTCACTTGCATCGACGCTTTTCAGTTCCTCTTCACTTTCTGCCATAAGGGTGGTGTCATCTGCATATCTGAGTTTATTGATATTTCTCCCAGCAATCTTGATTCCAGCTTGTGTTTCTTCCAGTTCAGCGTTTCTCATCTTACATGCAGATGTACTGTGCATATAAGTTAAATAAGCAGGGTGACAATATACAGCCTTGACATACTCCTTTTCCTATTTGGAACCAGTCTGTTGTTCCATGTCCAGTTCTAACTGTTGCTTCCTGACCTGCATACAGATTTCTCAAGAGGCAGATCTGGTGGTCTGGTATTCCCATCTCTTTCAGAACTTTCCACAGTTTATTGTGATCCACACAGTCAAAGGCTTTGGCATAGTCAATAAAGCAGAAATAGATGTTTTTTGGAACTATCTTTTTTTTTCCCATGATCCAGCAGATGTTGGCAATTTGATCTCTGTTTCCTCTTCCTTTTCTAAACCAGCTTGAATATCAGGAAGTTCATGGTTCACGTATTGCTGAAGCCTGGCTTGGAGAATTTTGAGCATTACTTTACTAGCATGTGAAATGAGTGCAATTGTGTGGTAGTCTGAGCATTTTTTGGCATTGCCTTTCTTTGGGATTGGAATGAAAACTGACCTTTTCCAGTCCTGTGGCCACTGCTGAGTTTTCCAAATTTGCCGGCATATTGAGTGCAGCACTTTCACAGCCTCATCTTTTAGGTTTTGAAATAGCTCACCTGGAATTCCATCACCTCCACTAGCTTTGTTTGTAGTGATGCTTTCTAAGGCCCACTGGACTTCACATTCCAGGGTGTCTGGCACTAGATGAGTGATCACACCATCATGATTATCTGGGTCGTGAAGATCTTTTTTGTACAGTCTTCTGTTTATTCTTGCTACCTCTTCTTAATATCTTATACAATGGAAGTGAGAAATAGATTTAAGGGCCTAGATCTGATAGATAGAGTGCGTGATGAACTATGAAATGAGGTTCGTGACATTGTGCAGGAGATAGGGATCAAGACCATCCCCATGGAAAAGAAATGCAAAAAAGCAAAATGGCTGTCTGGGGAGGCCTTACAAATAGCTGTGAAAAGAAGAGAAGTGAAAAGCAAAGGAGAAAAGGAAAGATATAAGCATCTGAATGCAGAGTTCCAAAGAATAGCAAGAAGAGATAAGAAAGCCTTTCTCAGTGATCAATGCAAAGAAATAGAGGAAAACAATAGAATGGGTAAGACTAGAGATCTCTTCAAGAAAATTAGAGATACCAAGCAAACACTAGTCACTAGGGAAATGCAAATTGAAACCACAGTGAAATATCACTCCATACCTATTAAAATATCCATCATTAAAGACAAATAACAAATGCTGGCATGGATGTGGCCAAAGGAAATCTTGTACACTGTTCATAGGACTGTAAGTTTGCATAGCCATTATGGAAAAGAGTAGGAGGATCATAAAAACATTGAAAATAGAAGTACTACATAATCCATTTCAGAGACATAGACAAGGGAAACAAAACATTAATTTAACGACCCAGAGGGATGGTATGGGGAGGGAGGAGGGAGGGGGGTTCAGGATGGGGAACACATGTAAACCTGTGGCGGATTCATTTTGATATTTGGCAAAACTAATACAATTTGTAAAGTTTAAAAGTAAAATAAAATAAAAAAAAAACATAATGGAAAAGAATGTGAAAAAAATGTGTGTATGTGTAAGTGAATCATTCTGCTGTATAGCAGAAATTAACACAATATTGTAAATCAGCTATACTTCAATAAAATATTAAAAACCAATAATAACAACAAAAAACAAGCTACTGCACCCCCATGTTCATTGCAGCATCATTTTACAATAGGAAAGACACTGAAACAACCTAGATATCCAATGATAAATGAATGGATAAATAAATTGTTTTATATATATACATATACATATGTATACACACACACACACACACACACACACACACACACAGACATATGCTGCTGCTGCTAAATCACTTCAGTCGTGTCTGACTCTGTGCGACCCCATAGACGGCAGCCCACCAGACTCCCCGTCCCTGGGATTCTCCAGGCAAGAACACTGGAGTGGGTTGCCATTTCCTTCTCTAATGCACGAAAGTAAAAAGTAAAAGTGAAGTCGCTCAGTTGTGTCATCTCTTAGCGACCCCATGGACTGCAGCCCACCAGGCTTCTCCATCCATGGGATTTTCCAGGCAAGAGTACTGGAGTGGGGTGCCATTGCCTTCTCCGATATATACATATACATATACATAATTTTATGTATGTTGCTCAGACACGACTGAGCTACTGAACTGTACTAATTGTTTAGTCTAACATTTGAGATTTTTAAGTTTCACTCAAAGTGCACATCTTCTCATATCATCTACTACTCCACCTCATTTAGGAGCCCAGCTAATGAAAATAATTTTTCATTCACAAGTCCTATTTGTAGTGTGTATCTTTCAAAAAAATTTTGCTCACACATTCCTTGGCATAAAATGCCTCATTTCAAATTAGCTAGGAAGGGATAAAAGACATTATTAAATGGCTTAATTGAGGCCATGCAAGTCTTAATTTGAAAATGTATTTGGAGTATGAGGCAACAGCGATATGGTTAGAATGGCTGTAGGGAGGGAGAGGTAGGGAATCAAATCAGTGAGTTACATAGGGCCAGACTGCAAAGTACTCATAGGTTTGAGAAATTAGTTTGAAATGTAATAAAAACATCATAATAAATATAAACTATTTCTAACACACACTCAGTTCTACTTTCCAATAATATCTAATTCTGCCATACAAAGTGCACAGGGACAAATGACACTCTGTACAAACTGGAAAACAAACATGAAAAAGTGATGGCACTTGCGTAATATCTCTATAATTTAATGTCAGCCTTGGGAATCAGCTCTCCTGTCTTTTGATTCCTGGTACAGAGAGCTACATTTATTTGCAAGTTTCATTTTCCATTTTCTACTGATGAGCAAATGTATTTTAAATTCACAGTTGCTGGAAAGTTTAAGAGAACACATTCGCATATATTTTAGAAGTTCTTGTAAAAATGAATGGAATTACTTGTGACTTAAAATCTGATTTCTTGCAATAACAGGACCTCAGTGAAAGGCTAAATGTAATGATGGAAAAGGAGACCTGAGTTACTGCAGCCCATCCTGGAAAACAAACAGTGAGAGCTCTTGTTCAGGGTTCCACATGGGAAGGTAGGTGAACTAAATTCTGTGTAAAAGAGTTTTAAAAGCATAATTTTAGGTGTATATATTCTTCCCACCAAACGGTGGGAGGTGGCAAATGTTTAAGAAGAGTTAATTTGATTTCTGACGAAATAAAGGAAAGCTCTGACGGAGTTGTGATGGCTAGATAGGTAGCACAGTGTAGATACTGTGGAAGCCCAAAGGGTTTAGAGTCCTAAAGGTTTCCTTTATGTAACTATATGGTATGAATACAATTTTAGAGTCACTGTCTCTAGCAAGATAGATGGAGCCATTATTTATCTTGGTATTTAATTTTTTTCTAATGTATTTAAATATGAAAACAAGAATCTTTTGAAGACATTTAAAATAAGCATCATTGTGCTCACTTAATCTTGGTTCAATTAAGTTTTTAATGATTTACTTAAAATTGAACCTGTATCTTCTCAGAAAATTGCACTTTGAATCATTATCGTCATCTGGCAGTTGATACCACGGGGCTAAACTGCATTTAAACAATGCTTTGTTATAGGCACATGGTTAAAATGGGAATTGTAGATAATTCCAAGGCAACGTTTGAAACAGGTAATACCAATCCCCACAGGTATCATATACAACTTTGTTCTTCATTTCCATATTAAATCCTTTCCTCTGAAATATTTAAATTCTCAAAAGACAAGTAAAATAGGGCTGATAAAAGATAAAAAAAAAAAAAAAAACCAAAGAAACAAACAAACAAAAACTTGGAAACATATCCCATGTAATGTGCATGCATGCTCAGTCGCTCAGTTGTATTAGACTCTGCAACCACACCATGCTCCTCTGTCCATGGAAATCTTGAGGCAACAACGCTGGAGCGGGTTGCCATTTCCTATTCAAGGGGATCTCCTTGACCCCAGGATCAACCCTGCATCTACTGTGTCTCCTGCATTGGCAGGAATATTCTTTACCACTGAGCCACATGGGAAGCTCTCCATACAATGTACAATTTGTTATAAAATATTAGGTAGCTCCTAGGTGAAATTTTACTTGCCATAGGTCAAAAGTTGTAAGTGTAGCTTTTTATGTTGTTGACCGGGAACTTACAAAGAAACAGTGAGTTTAAAAAAGAGCGACTACAGGGATGCACTGAGAGATCTTTTCAAGAAAAATTGGAGATACCAAGGAAATATTTCATGCAAAGATGGGCACAATAAACCACAGAAACAGCATGGACATAAGAGAAGCAGAAGATATTAAGAAGAGGTGGCAAGAATACACAGAAGCACTGTACAAAAAGGTCTTAATGATACAGAGTAACCACGATGGTGTGCTCACTCACCTAAAGCCAGACATCCTGGTGTATGAAGTCAAGTGGGCCTTAGAAAGAATTACTATGAACACAGTTAGTCAAAGTGATGGAATTCCAGCAGAACTATTTCAAATCATAAAAAATGATGCTGAGAAAGTGCTGCACTCAAATGCAAGCAAATCTGGAAAGGTCAGCAGTGGTTACATAACTGGAAAAGGTCAGTTTTCATTCCAATCTCAAAGAAGGCAATGGCAAATATTGTTCAAACTACTGCACAATTACACACATTTCATATGCTAGCAAGTTAAAGCTCAAAACTCTTCAAGTTAGGTGTCAACAGTATGTGAACAGAGAACTTCCAAATGTTCAAGCTAAATTTAGAAAAGGCAGAAGAACTGGATCATAGAAAAAGCAAGAGAATTTCAGAAAAAAAAAACATATGCTTCTGCTTTATTGAGCATGTGAAAGCCTTCGCCTGCATAAATCACAAAAATTGTGGAAAAATTTCAAAGAGATGTGAGTATCAGACCACTTTACCTGCCTCTGAGAAACTTATATGCAGATCAAGAAGAAATAATTAGATCCAGACCTGGAACAACAGACTGATTCAAAATTGGCAAAGGAGAGCGTCAAGGCTGTATATTGTCACCCTACATATTTAACTTCTATTCAGAGTACATCATGTGAAATGCCAGGCTGGATGAATCCCAAGCTGGAATCAATATTGCCAGGAGAAATATCATCAACTTCAGATATGCAGATGACACCACCCTAATGGCAGAAAGTGAAGAAGAACTAAAGAACCTCTTGATGAAGGTGAAAGAGGAAAGTGAAAAAGCTACCTTAAAACTCAACATTTAAAAACCTAAGATCATTGTATCCAGTCCTAACACTTCATGGCAAATTGAGGAGGAAAAATTAGAAACAGTGTCAGATTTTGGGGTCCAAAATCACTGTGGATGGTGACTGCAGACACAAAGTTAAAAGACACTTGCTCCTTGAAACAAAAGCTATGGCAAACCTAGACTGTGGATTAGAAAGTTGAGATATCACTTTGCAAACAAAGGTCCATATAATCAAAGCTTTGGTTTTTCCAGTAGTCATGTATGGATGTAAGAGTTGGACTATAAAGAAGGCTAAGCACCTAGTAATTGACACTTTCGAAGTGTGGTGTTGGAGTAGACTCTTGAGAGTCCCTTGGACAGCAAGGATATCAAACCAGTCCATCCTGAAGGAAATCAACTCTGAATATTCATTGGAAGGACTGATACTGAAGCTGAAGCTCCAATACATTGGCCACCTGCTGGGAAGAGCCAACTCATTGGAAAAAACGCTGATGCTGGGAAAGATTGAGCACAGGAAGAGAAGGGGATGACAGAGGATGAGATGGTTGGATGGCATCACCGACTCAATAGACATGAGTTTGAGCAACCTCTAGGAGATGGTGAAGGACAGAGAAGCCTGGTGTGCTGCAGTTCATCAGGTTGCAAAGAGTCAGACATGTCTTAGGGACTGAACAACAACAATAGGGAAGTGCAGTTGATTTTTATATCAAAAGATTCAATCAGATTGATTATTATTGATTTTTCCCCATATGGTAACTACTGAAAAGGGACATGATCAAGTCAATAGGGATGAGGAAGGAAAGTGAAGAAACCTAAATTTCTCCGCCTCAATGTACTCAGTCATGAGCACTTGCTTTTCTAGACTCTTAAGGCCTAGTTGCCTGATTTCATGAAGGTGTTTGAAGTCTCATAGCAAAATATCTAAAACCTCTAAGTGGCCATTATAGCTTCCTCACATTATTTCCCTCAATCAGATGACTTTGAGAATTCTTAGTTTTCAATTTTTTCAACATTTACTTCAGATCAGATCAGACCAGATCAGTCGCTCAGTCGTGTCCGACTCTTTGTGACCCCATAAACTGCAGCATGCCAGGCCTCCCTGTCCATCACCAATTCCCAGAGTTCACTGAGACTCACGTCCATCGAGTCAGTGATGCCATCTAGCCATCTCATCCTCTGTCATGCCTTTCTCCTCCTGCCCCCAATCCCTCAAAGCATCAGATTCTTTTCCAATGAGTCAACTCTTCACATGAGGTGGCCAAAGTACTGGAGTTTCAGCTTTAGCATCATTCCTTCCAAAGAAATCCCAGGGCTGATCTCCTTCAGAATGGACTGGTTGGATCTCCTTGCAGTCCAAGGGACTCTCAAGAGTCTTCTCCAACACCACAGTTCAAAAGCATCAATTCTTCAGCACTCAGCCGTCTTCACAATCCAACTCTCACATCCACACATGACCACAGGAAAAACCATAGCCTTGACTAGATGAACCATTGTTGGCAAAGTAATGTCTCTGCTTTTTAATATGCTATCTAGGTTGGTCATAACTTTCCTTCCAAGGAGTAAGCGTCTTTTAATTTCATGGCTGCAGTCACCATCTGCAGTGATTTTGGAGCCCCTGAAAATAAAGTCTGACACTGTTTCCACTGTTTCCCCATCTATTTCCCATGAAGTGATGGGACTGGATGCCATGATCTTCGTTTTCTGAATGTTGAGCTTTAAGCCAACTTTTTCACTCTCCACTTTCACTTGCATCAAGAGGCTTTTTAGCTCCTCTTCACTTTCTGCCATAAGGGTGGTGTCATCTGCATATCTGAGTTTATTGATATTTCTCCCGGCAATCTTGATTCCAGCTTGTGTTTCTTCCAGTCCAGCGTTTCTCATGATGTACTCTGCATATAAGTTAAATAAACAGGGTGACAATATACAGCCTTGACATACTCCTTCTATTTGGAACCAGTCTGTTGTTCCATGTCCAGTTCTAACTGTTGCTTCCTGACCTGCATACAGATTTCTCAAGAGGCAGATCAGGTGGTCTGGTATTCCCATCTCTTTCAGAATTTTCCACAATTGACTGTGATCCACACAGTCAAAGGCCTTGGCATAGTCAATAAAGCAGAAATTGATGTTTTTCTGGAACTCTCTTGCTTTTTCCATGATCCAGCGGATGTTGGCAATTTGATCTCTGGTTCCTCTTCCTTTTCTAAAACCAGCTTGAACATCAGGAAGTTCACGGTTCACATATTGCTGAAGCCTGGCTTGGAGAATTTTGAGCATTACTTTACTAGCATGTGAGATGAGTGCAATTGTGTGGTAGTTTGAGCATTCTCTGGCATTGCCTTTTTGTGGGATTGGAATGAAAACTGACCTTTTCCAGTCCTGTGGCCACTGTTGAGTTTTCCAAATTTGCTGGCATATTGAGTGCAGCACTTTCAAAGCATCATCTTTCAGGATTTGGAATAGCTCAACTGGAATTCTATCACCTCCACTAGCTTTGTTCGTAGTAATGCTTTCTAAGGTCCACTTGACTTCACATTCCAGGATGTCTGACTCTAGGTCAGTGATCAAACCATCGTGATTATCTGGGTCGTGAAGATCTTTTTTTGTACAGTTCTTCTTTGTATTCTTGCCATCTCTTCTTAATGTCTTCTGCTTCTGTTAGGTCCATACCATTTTCCCCAGGTCAGTAGGTGCCCGATATGCTACTGGAGATCAGTGGAGAAATAACTCCAGAAAGAATGAAGGGATGGAGCCAAAGCAAAAAGAATACCCAGCTGTGGATGTGACTGGTGATAGAAGCAAGGTCTGATGCTGAAAAGAGCAATATTGCATAGGAACCTCGAATGTCAGGTCCATGAATCAAGGCAAATTGGATGTGGTTAAACAAGAGATGGCAAGAGTGAATGTCAACATTCTAGGAATCAGCGAACGCAAATGGACTGGAATGGGTGAATTTAACTCAGATGACCATTATATCTACTACTGCGGGCAGGAATCCCTCAGAAAAAATGGAGTAGCCATCATGGTCATCAAAAGAGTCCAAAATGCAGTACTTGGATGCAATCTCAAAAATGACAGAATGATCTCCGTTCATTTCCAAGGCAAACCATTCAATATCACAGTAATCCAAGTCTATGCCCCAACCAGTAACGCTGAAGAAGCTGAACGGTTCTATGAAGACCTACAAGATCTTTTAGAACTAACATACAAAAAAGATGTCCTCTTCATTATAGGGACTGGAATGCAAAAGTAGGAAGTCAAGAAACACGTGGAGTAACAGGCAAATTTGGCCTTGGAATACAGAATGAAGCAGGGCAAAGACTAAGAGAGTTTTGCCAAGAAAATGCACTGGTCATAATAAACACCCTCTTCAACAACACAAGAGAAGACTCTATACATGGACATCACCAGATGGTCAACACCGAAATCAGATTGATTATGTTCTTTGCAGCCAAAGATGGAGAAGCTCTATACAGTCAGCAAAAACAAGACCAGGAGCTGATTGTGGCTCAGACCATGAACTCCTTATTGCCAAATTCAGACTTAAATTGAAGAAAGTAGGGAAAACTACTAGACCATTCAGGTATGACCTAAATCAAATCCCTTATGATTATACAGTGGAAGTGAGAAATAGATTTAAGGGCCTAGATCTGATAAATACAGTGCCTGATGAACTATGGAATGAGGCTCATGACATTGTACAGGAGACAGGGATCAAGACCATCCCCATGGAAAAGAAATGCAAAAAAGCAAAATGGCTGTCTGGGGAGGCCTTACAAATAGCTGTGAAAAGAAGAGAAGCGAAAAGGAAAGGAGAAAAGGCAAGATACAAACATCTGAATGAAGAGTTCCAAAGAATAGCAAGAAGAGATAAGAAAGCCTTCTTCAGCAATCAATGCAAAGAAATAGAGGAAAACAACAGAATGGGGAAGACTAGAGATCTCTTCAAGAAAATCAGAGATACCAAAGGAACATTTACTTCAGAATCAGTTACTACAGTTCACAGAGCTCCAAACATAAGTAAGTTATCAAAGACAAAAATGTACTTCAATTCATCCTACTCCTCATGACCAGTTAATTCAGGGGAGAATTTATACAAGTGTCTAGAACTTGGCAGGACTATGATGTTCAGAGACTGTGTATCATAGCCTTAGCGGACAGGAGTCCCAAGGGACTGCTTCACTTTTTGGCAGGTGAGTAAAAATAGATTATCATGGTCTGGTATCTGAGAGAATTGGAATGGTAACTTTTTTGTAGAGTTACATTGGAGGCTTAGTTTGTATTCAAAATATTTATAGCTATTCTAGGATGGTTTGAATCCTTAAAAAGTATTAAATTTATATATTTTCCAGACTCAAGTGTAGTAATAATTTTCCATCTTTTTACATTTTAACAAGCCAACAAGACACTATTTTATTGTTTGGGGAAGATTTTCTTGAGTTTTCATATCAGTGAACTAAAGAACTTAGGGAAAAATAAGCAGATTGATTCATTTCATAATCTAAAATAAGTAGCAACAGATTTTTATACACTACATATTTTTAAATAATTATAGATTCACAAGTAGTTGTAAAAAATAAAAATGTACAGGAAGGTCCTGAGTTCCGTGCAGCTTTTACCTCTCTTCCCCTGTTGTAAATTGTTAGCATCTTGCATAGCTATAGAACTCTAAAAACCACAAATGGTGTTGGTACAGTCTAGAGAGTTTACTCAAATTTCAATACACTGCATGCTCTCATCTGTGGAGTGTGTGTGTACTTCTATACAACTTTATTACATGTGAATTATCACGTAGGGTTTCCCAGGTGGTTCAGTGGTAAAGCTGCCTGCCAATGCAGGAGACATAGGTTTAATACCTTATGGGGAAATTCCCCTGGAGAAGGAAATGGCAACCCATTCCAGTACTCTTGCCTGGGAAATCCCATGGACAGAGGAGCCTGATGGGCTACAGCCCAAGGGGTCACAAAAGAGTCAGACACGACTTAGTGACTAAACAACGACAAGTATCATGTAACTACCACCCCAATCAAGTGCAGAACTGTTCCATCACCAGAAGGCATCATCACGCTACGCTTTTTAGCCTCCTCTAATATTTTATAATATTTTAAGTCTAATCCCCAGAAGCCGCTAATCTGTTTTCCATCTCAATAATTACATTATTTCAAGAGTGTTATATAAATACAATCATTGGGCAGGAAACTATTTGAGATTGGCTTTTCACTAAGCATACTTCCCTCTAGTGGTTTGTCTAAGTTGTTGCATGTATTCCTCTGTAATGCTGAACTGCAATTTATGGTGTGGATTTATCACAATTGGCTTACCTATTCATCCACTGAAAAATATCTGGGTTGTTTCCAGTTTGGAATATTGTAAATGAAACCACTATTGACATATTTGTAAAGGTTTTCTTTTTTAATTAATTATTTATTTTACTTTACAATATTGAATTGGTTTTGCCATATATTGACTTGAATCCACCACGGGTGTACATGTGTTCCCCATCCTGACCCATCCCCCTCCTCCTACTTACCTCCCCATCCCATCCCTCCGGGTCATCCCAGTGCACCAGCCCCCAGCACCCTGTATCATGCATATAACCTGGACTCGCGATTCATTTCACATGTGATAATTTACATGCTTCAATGTAAAGGTTTTTAAGTATGCATGTTTTTTTAATTTCTTTGGGATAAGTGAGCAAGACTGCTACTACTGGGTCATCTGTTAAATCCACTTTCAATTAAAAAAAAAAAACCAAAATATTTTTTCAGAGTGGCCATACATTTTAAATTCTCATCAGAAATACTGAGTGATCAATTTCTTTGTATTCTAACCAAGTTTTGGTTTTAACTATTATTATCTTTAATTTTAGCCATTCCAATTCATATATGACAGTGAAAGTGTTTGTCACTTAGCCATGTCTGACTCTTTGCAACCCATGGACTGTAGCACCCTAGGCTCCTCTGTCCATGACATTCTCCAGGTAAGAATACTAGAATGGGGATCCATTCACTTCTTGAGGGCATCGTCCCAACCCAGGCATCCAACCTGGGTCATCTGCACTGCAGGCATTTTCTTTACCATCTGAATCACCAGGAAACCCCAGTTGATGTATAGTATTAATAATAACTCATACTGGCTTTATTTTCCATTTCTTTAATGGTCAATGATTTTGAAAACTTTTTATATCCTTAATTTCCATTTATATATGTTCTTCATTGTAATGTCTGTGGTATTGCTTACTCTTTTTCTATCTAGGGTGTTTATATTTTCACTATTGAACTTTAAAAGTTCTTTATAAATGCTATATACAGGCCTTTTATCAGATATGTGGTTTACTTTACAAATATTTCTCCCAGTCTGTAGCTTGTCTTTTCATCCTCTTAACATGGTCTTTTTTTAATATAAATTTATTTATTTTAATTTGATGGTAATTACTTTACAATATCGTATTGGTTTTGCCAAACATCAACACGAATCCACCACAGGTATACACCTGTTGACCATCCTGAACCCCCCTCGCTCCTCCTTCCCCAGTACCTTCCCTCTAGGTCATCCCAGTGCACCAGCCCCAAGGAACCAGTATCATGCATCGAACTTGGACTGACGATTCGTTTCATATATGATATTATACATGTTTCAAGGCCATTCTCCCAAATCATCCCACCCTCTCCCTCTCCCACAGAGTCCAAAAGACTGTTCTATATCTCTGTGTCTCTTTTGCTGTCTTGCATACAGGATTATCGTTATCATCTTTCTAAATTCCATATATATGCGTTAGTATACTGTATTGGTGTTTTTCTTTCTGGCTTTCTTCACTCTGTATAATAGGCTCCAGTTTCATCCACCTCATTAGAACTGATTCAAATGCATTCTTTTTAATGGCTGAGTAATGCTCCATTGTGTATATGTACCACTGCTTTCTTACCCATTCATCTGCTGATGGACGTCTAGGTTGCTTCCATGTCCTGGCTATTATAAACAGTGCTGCGATGAACATTGGGGTACATGTTTCTCTTTCAATTCTGGTTTCCTCAGTGTGTATGCCCAGCAGTGGGATTGCTGGATCATAAGGCAGTTCTATTTCCAGGTTTTTAAGGAATCTCCACACTGTTCTCCATAGTGGCTGTACTAGTTTGCATTCCCATCAACAGTGTAAGAGGATTCCCTTTTCTTCACACCCTCTCCAGCATTTATTGCTTGTAGACTTTTGGATCACAGCCATTCTGACTGGCATGAAATGGTACCTCATTGTGGTTTTGATTTGCATTTCTCTGATAATGAGTGATGTTGAGCATCTTTTCATGTGTTTGTTAGCCATCTGTATGTCTTCTTTGGAGAAATGTCTATTTAGTTCTTTGGCCCATTTTTTGATTGGGTCATTTATTTTTCTGGAATTGAGCTGCAGGAGTTGCTTGTATATTTTTGAGATTAGTTGTTTGTCACTTGCTTCATTTGCTATTATTTTCTCCCATTCTGAAGGCCATCTTTTCACCTTGCTTTTAGTTTCCTTTATTGTGCAGAAGCTTTTAAGTTTAATTAGGTCCCATTTGTTTATTTATTTTTTTCATTTCCAATATTCTAAGAGGTTGGTCATAGAGGATCCTGCTGTGATTTATTTTGGAGAGTGTTTTGCCTATGTTCTCCTCTAGGAGTTTTACAGTTTTTGGTCTTACATTTAGATCTTTAATCCATTTTGAGTTTATTTTTGTGTATGGTGTTAGAAAGTGTTCTAGTTTCATTCTTTTACCAGTGGTTGACCAGTTTTCCCAGCACCACTTGTTAAAGATATTGTCTTAAATCCATTGTATATTCTTGCCTCTTTTGTCAAAGATAAGGTGCCCATAAGTGTGTGGATTTATCTCTGGGTTTTCTATCATGGATCAGAAGAATCAATATAGTGAAAATGAGTATACTACCCAAAGCAATCTATAGAATCATGCAATCCTTATCAAGATACCAACAGTAATTTTTACAGAGCTAGAACAAATAATTTCACAATTTGCATGGATATACAACAAACCTCGAATAGCCAAAGCAAACTTGAGAAAGAAGAATGCAACTGGAGGAATCAACCTGCCTGATTTCAGGCTCTACTACAAAGCCACAGTCATCAAGACAGTATGGTACTGGCACAAAGACAGAAATATAGATCAATGGAACAAAATAGAAAGCCAGAGATGAATTAAAATGGTCTTTTATAGACCAAAGCCATATTGATGAGGTCCGATTTATCTATAGTTCCTTTTATGAATTGTGCTTTTGGAGTCAAGTCTAAAGACTGTTCACCTAGTCCTAAGTCCGAAAAGATATAAAATTGTTCTAGCACCATTTGTCAAAATAAAGTTACTCTTCTCTATTAAGTTCTTTTGCACTGTTTGTAAAAATAAGCCTGGCATATTTTTGTGGGTTTATTTCTATATTCTGTTTCTTTTCCACTGACCTATGTGTCTGTCTTTTGTCCCACTGCCTTGATTGGTGTATCTTCATATTAAGGCTAAAATAAGGAAGGGTGATTATTTTCACCTTATTCTTTTTCAAAGTTGTTTTAGCTATTCTGCTTCTATGACTTTCCATATAAATCTTGAAGCAAATTTTCTATATCTACAAGAAACGTGTGCACAGTTTGTGATAGGAATTATGTTACACTCATAGAGTTGCAGATATTTGGCATTTGTACTATGTTGATTCTTCCTGTCAATGAACAAGCTATGTGTCTCCTGTTATTATATCCCCTTGGATGTTCTTCATCACATTTGATAATTTTCAGGATATGTATCATGACATGTTTTACTGGATTTATGACTATTTTAATTTTTTATTAATACCTACTGATTACTTTTGTAATCAGGAGAATCAAGTCCTTATAATCTCTCTCTTCTTCTTTCTGTTGAATGTATATATATCTTCTGTTTCTCTGAAGACCGTGATTAATACAATAGTCCACAAATAGTGTGTGCACGCTAGGTTGCTTCAGTCACATCTGACTCTTTGCAACCCTGTGGACTGTGGCCTGGCAGGCTCCTCCATCCATGAGACGCTCCAGGCAAGAATACTGGAGTGGGTTTCCACTCCTCCAGCCCTCCTCCAGCCACAAACAGTATATTTTCTTATAGTTATTATAGTATGGCATTCACTATAAATATATTGTGAGGAGTAAATATATATTCATTGGTAAGCTAATTGATCTGTGCCCTTTTCACTTTTCTCTGCTCACACAAACTCTGATTCTTAAAGAGAAATATCTAAAATGCATTGTCCCTCAAAGTTAGATGAGATATGTGTTTAATGAGTCCAAGTTTCTTGACATTATCCATGTATTTGCAACACATTCTGATACTTAAAAAATTAAACTATTGACATTTCCCATCTCCACAAGCATATCATAATTTCATTATTTTCTTAGCACACCAACATTATCTGCTGCAATGATTCTATATTGTATAAATAGCATATTTAATTACTATGTTTAAATATATATCTTTTAATAGCTGATGTTATCAAAACATGCTGATTCAGGATATTTTGGAAATGTTAAAAAATCAGAATTATACTCATTTATTTTGTATAGTATCTACTAGAGCAACTCTGAATAAATAAATATTCCTTATATATGTTCATTGTATACTGATATTTTTAGGCTGTTATGACTGGCCCATACATTTTTTAAATGCTCCTAGACTCTGAGAAATATTTACATTTCCATATGAAGAATGTAAATCTAGCAAATTTAAAGCACAGTTGAATTTTATATTAGAAGTGCAAACAGATGTAATGTTCACCATAACCATTCACCAGGAAGACCTCCTTGACAGATATCTTAAATATTTTGCAGAGGTATACTACCAAAATAGAAGGTACAATAAATAAGTGACCATGTAAAGTAATTAGTTCAGTTCAGTTCAGTTCAGTCATGTCTGACATTGCAACCCCATGAATCACAGCATGCCAGGCCTCCCTGTCCATCACCAACTCCCGGAGTTCACTCAAATTCACGTCCATCGAGTCAGTGATGCCATTCAGCCATCTCATCCTCTGTCATCCCCTTTTCCTCCTGCTTCCAATCCCTCCCAGCATCAGAGTCTTTTCCAATGAGTCAACTCTTCGCATGAGGTGGCCAAAGTACTGGAGTTTCAGCTTTAGCATCATTCCTTCCAAAGAAATCCCAGGGCTGATCTCCTTCAGAATGGACTGGTTGGATCTCCTTGCAGTCCAAGGGACTTTCAGGAGTCTTCTCCAACACCACAGTTCAAAAGCATCAATTCTTCAGCGCTCAGCTTTCTTCACAGTCCAACTCTCACGTCCATACATGACCACTAGAAAAACCATAGCCTTGACTAGATGGACCCTTGTTGGCAAAGTAATGTCTCTGCTTTTCAATATGCTATCTAGGTTAGTCATAACTTTTCTTCCAAGGACTAAGTGTCTTTTAATTTCATGGCTGCAATCACCATCTGCAGTGATTTTGGAGCCCCCCAAAATAAAGTCTGACACTATTTCCACTGTTTCCCCATCTATTTCCCATGAAGTGATGGGACCAATAATTAGCCTCCAATTAAAATAAATAAATTTAAATTAAAAAAATGACCACTGTAAATTGTCCACTGTAAATCAGGCAGTGACCTATATACCAGACACACCGTATAAAACTAATGGGAGAATAGATTTTTACTGTTCTTTTGGTATGGCTCAATTGCAGGATTTACTTTATTTCCAAGGTCTAAGAACTATCTATTTCAACTTTTGAATGCTGAGAAATAAAGTTCTGTTGAGTCAGGCTGAGGTTGTAATCGCACAGGAAAGCCAACCAGTTAAAGTCTACAACCAGTTAAAGTTTAGTGTTAGGCAAATTTCAGATTGAAATAATTATGTTCCTGGAATTTAGAACATAGATTTCAAGTCCTGGAAAAGGTTAAACAGACGTGACCAAATAAAGCATATCAGGCATGTCACACACGAGGCCACCAACTGCAAAGGGAGATATAGTGGCCTTTATGTGGCAATCCTGGATATGCTGCTCTGAACTCCATTCAAGGAAGAATTTTCTGTTCAACTTCAGAGCAGTTAGCTGATAGCATCTAGGAGTCAGTACTTTCAAAATCTTCCTCAATATTTTAGTTCCTTCTCATGATTAAAATTCCTTTAGATCTCCTTAGTCTGATGACTTTTTCTTTATCCTTCAAGTCTTGTATCTTTCAAAAATGATTCTTTGACTTGCACATTCATCTAGGACTTCTGCTGTGTTTTTGTTGCCCTCTGTTTGTATCCCAGTTTTCACATATAACAGTCTGACAACTGTGAGTTTGTATCCTAACCTAAACTTGTGGTATAACCTAACCTTGAAGGTATAAGACATATCTTGCCAGGCACGCAGAAAAGGGCTTGCCATAGTTAAATATTCATACAAATGACCATATTTATTTATCATCAAATTGTCAACAAAGCAAATGATAACAGAAATTCTAGTGTAAAATCTGTACTGTATAAACTCTTTCCTCTCTTCAGTTGTCATTGTTTAGTCACTAAGTAGTGTCCAAATCTTTCGCAACTCCATGAACTGGTGCCTGCCAGGCTCCTCTGTCCATGGAATTTCCCGGGTAAGAATACTGGAGCAGGTTGCCATTTCCTTCTCAAGGGAAATCTTCCTGACCCATATTGAACCTGTGTCTCCTGCATTGGCAGGCAGATTCTTTACTGCTCAGCCACCTTGGCAATCAATGTTATTTAATCATCATTAGTTCTAGGACATTTCTCTGTACTATTCTTATTCCTTTATTCACCAAATACAGAAGTTTCTTACTCCACAGATGTCCATGTAACTTGTTTCTCCTAATATCCAGCAAAGCAGGCTACCTTAGTCAAGGACAAAGCATGCTGAGAAGAGTACTTGTGGCACACACAGGCGTACTTTTTCCAGATAAATTGTGAGAATGAGGAATCTAAAACCAAGGCAATTCTCCAGTTTTGTATACACTCTGTGTTATCACTTCAACAATTTCACAAAAGAAAGAGCATCTAAGATTTAAGATATATTACGAAAATGGGAATCCTGGAGTCTAACTAGAGCCATCCCTCAGTACTCAGAACCTGCATAGATATCAAAATCTGTGAATACTCAAGTCCCACAGTCTGCTATCTATATCCGTGGTTCTGTGTCTGCAGATTCAACCAGTTCCAGATTATGTAGTACTGTAGCTTTTATTGATAATAAGAAAATAATCCACATATAAGCGAACTCACACAGCTCAAACTCGTGTGGGTCACACATCAACAGTACTAAATCTATAAGCCTATTTAGTGATTAGAGGCGGAGAAGGCAATGGCACCCCACTCCAGTACTCTTGCCTGGAAAAATCCCATGGACGGAGCCGCCTGGAAGGCTTTAGTCCATGGGGTCGCTGAGGGTCGGACACGACTGAGAGCCTTCACTTTCACTTTTAACTTTCATGCATTGGAGAGGGAAATGGCAACCCACTCCAGTGTTTTTGCCTGGAGAATCCCAGGAACGGGGGAGCCTGGTGGGCTGCCGACTATGGGGTCGCACAGAGTCGGACACGACTGAAGTGACTTAGCAGCAGCAGCAGTGATTAGAGGGGCTTCCCAGGTGGCGCTAGAGGTAAAGAACCTGCCTGCCAGTATAGGAGACACAGTGGACACGGTTTCAATCCCTGGGTCAGGAAGATTCCCTAAAGTAGGAAATGCCAACTCACACCAGTATTTTTGCCTGGAGAATGCCATGGACAGAGGAGTCTGGCAGGCTTAGTCCGTGGGGCTGCGAACAGCTGGACACAACTGAACACACACTATGATTTGAACGCTGAGGCGATTTGTGACAAAAATGATAGAAATATATGGTGGGGAAAAGAACTATTTTATGTTGAGCACATTTCCTATAAAATTTTAGCAACTTTTAATATTTTCCCTTAAGTGGCTATAGCATGAGAGATATTTGTAATATTAAGGGAAAAAATGAAATTTTGAGACAACATACATGAGTTTAAATCTCAGCTAGAAAAAAAAAAAAATAAATCTCAGCTAGATACCTAGTTAGTTGTGTGACATTGTTAAAAACTTTAATCACTCTAGAATTTAACTTCTGTAAATGAATGATAGTAACTGGTAAAGATATTGCATGCATATTTAAAATATATAGATGAAATAAATGAAAGAAGACAGTAATATAATAAGCATTTAATAAGTGTTAATTGATCCTAATCTAGCTTTTGCAACTTAAGTTTTAGGTGTAAACAATATTTAGAGAATACTTAGACTAACAGCTCAAAAACAAAACAAAACAAAACAATTGGATACAACCATCATTTGAGCCACAAGGGAGAAAATAAAAACACTTGCTCTAGATTTCAAATGCAATGTTTCTATTTAATATAAATTTGAAATCTTAGAATATTGTCCTTTTAATTTTACCAAATGATGTTTAACAGAAAATTATATCATAAAGAGTCTCATAGTAACATTTACATTTTAACTGGCAACATAAGATTGTTTCACTTTGCAATGAACTATAACACTGTGATAAAATTTAATTTCAAACTTACCAATTTAAAATTCATGATCATTTAGACTAGAAGTTCAAGTCATCTATGAATAAATCTAGCATGTATCCTAATCTTTTGTTGTTGGTACTGTGATATGGAACAGTCATGAGACTTCGTTATCTCTAAAATGGAATTATAATACCTGAACATAAGGTTAACATGATTCAATAAAAGTATGTATGTGACAATGCTTTGGAAGTAAAGCATATTTGAGAGCTTGTCTTTATTATATTCAGAATGTTGGGATTAAAGGGAAGAGAGGAGAGTGATTCCAGGTTGAGGTTCAACGGAAAGAGGAGAATGATGTCAGGTTATACATCTCATCCTTATATACTGTCAGTGAAGTCTGCTGCCTGGCACCTGTGCCCTAGTATATGTACCCCTTCCCATGGCCCACAAGACATCCCAAAAGGATTCATTGGGATTAACCTGGGTTTACCTCCTCCAGGAGGAGACTTGTCAAAGAGTATATTTCTGAAAGTAAAACAAGTCACTCACTTGGCATAAGGCAAATTTAGACACATTAGTATTTCCCTTGTGAACTACTTTCGCAACTACAACTTTCTGAATTTTATTCTGAAGCTGTATACTTCTAGAACAAGATAAATTGTTCTTAGGGGAAAGGGATACAAATGAGACAGGCCAACAGTTAACTTTACAACATGACTGCAAGGCAAAATAGCTATTGGCACAGACTTGAGAGTGGCACTCACTGTTCTAAACCAGTTATGGTGGTTTAAATGGTGATGATTTTGTTCATAGCCACTTTCCCCTTGAATTACTCCAATGCATTTTTAAAACTGCCACACGGAAAGATATTAATGGTGCAACAAATTGACTAGTATTATGGGAATGTATCTATTATTATTTTTTTTTTTTCTTGCCCTCAGCCCTGACTGAGGGAGCAGAAGAACGTCCCGCTGCCCGCGCGGGAGCGAAACCCGAGCAGCGCGCGCCTGCGTGGACGCCCCTGTATCTATTATTTTTATGGGCATATTTAATTGCACGTGTTTCTTTAGGTTTCTAATTAAAACCAGCAGTAAAAATTATATCTTCGTGTTTAAGCCTACAATTTTAGAGTTAAACATACCTCATAATTAGCACTAATATACAGATAGTTCAGAAAGAAATAATGCTAATACATTAAAGTGGATTGGAAGTCCTATTATTAGTCTTATTATTAACATAGACCCTTGTCAGCAGGCAAAATGAAACCTACTACATGTGGAATATGTGCTGCTTCAGTTTCTTTCACACATTTTCTGATGTTATAGGCTAAATGTGAGATCAGGACATAAATGGTGGCATGATCCCAGAGGGGAGAGTTTACCAGTTCCACTGTATTTAATACTACACTGAACGCTGCATGTTTTAAATACTAACCCAAGAATTTACTAAGATTCAAACTAAAAGTCCACACATTTCTGCAGATTGGTATGATGATTCATCAAATAATGATTTCTAACTATTTTTACTTAGTGTTAGGCAGTCACCAATTACAAGAGAGTTCTCAGAGTCTCTTAACGACAGTTCCACACTTCACATTTCCAGTGGCAAATTGTATTTGACATTTAATTTAAAACCCAAGACACCATAACATGAAATCTTCTAGGTCATTAACGACATAGCATGAAGGTATTCTCCCACCTCCTTGTTGCCTGAGGCTACCTGTTATTTCCCAGAAGTCTCATTACTGCTACATCATGTGCATGGGGTAGTGTATTCCTAACACACGTGTATAGCCTGATCACTTGGCATGCTTGGTTATACACCTCTTATACACCTGCTTGTCAGCCAAAAACCTAGGACAACATGAACCCTTCAGGCAGTAAGTTATTAATTGAATTTTTCATTGTGCTGGTAGTAGTGATGGCAATGATTATGTTTTATGTTTAAAGAGAATGAAAAGGCATAGACAATTATATATATAAAAAAAGAGTGGGGTGATTGATCATATAAATATCCTGCTTTGTTTGTGACTATTTTCTATTATATCATTAGGAGCCAGATTTTTCTTTGAATTCCTTCTCAGTGAATCTAGTTCTTTATGGTTGTAATCTGGTTGAAATATGACATTTGAACCAGAGAGATATAAGTTCAATACCTGAAGTATTACTAACTGTAAATCCTTCAGGACTTTTACTGCACCCCTTTAAGACTATTTCTTTTCTTATGTGAGTAATGATACATATAATTCTGTGAATGCTTTTGAAAATCCTGTACTAATAAGAACATCTCAAGTTAAATTTATGAATCAAGGATGATACTTTCCTAAGTAGCACAGGATAGTAGTTAAGAGTTCATGCTGTGGGGTGAGAATGCCCAAATTTGAATTTCAACTCTATTCTTTTCTAGTAACTAAACCTTGGACAACGTATTTAAAATCTCTGAGCAAGGCTAGCACTAGCCAGTATGGCTACTGAGCACTTGAAATGTGGTCAGAACATATTGAGATATTCTATAAGTGTAAAATAAACCCTGGATTCCAATGACTCTACGAAAAAAGAAATATAAAACATTGCAGCACATTTATCATATGTTGAAATAATTATATTTTGAACTTCAGATATTGGATGCCACTGTATTTTTTTTTTTATATTTTGGTATGTTTTATTTAAATGATTTCATTTGTTTTTTACTTTAAAAATGTGACTATTAGAAAAATTAAAATTACATTTATGTCTTGCTTTTTTGACTTATTTTATATTTCTACTGGGCAGTGCTTATTTAAGATGGGGGGAAAAAACCCCATCTGTAAAACTTAATTTATAACAATAATTTTTCTAAAGAGTTTCTATCAGTATTAACAATATCATTCATGAAAAAAAAATCACAGTGCTTACAACACAGTAGCTATTAGAACACATAGTTCATCATTTCCTCCTCCATGTGGGAGGGAGAGCAGTTTCCCTAAATTATGAGGGAAATTGTGTTTACTGCATTCTTCTAGTTCATATACTTAGAATAGAAAGCACAGGCAGTATTGTTTATCTGCAAAGTTTTTCATCCTACATGCTATATCTATAAATTTAATATATTATTGAGTTAGCTTATTTACTAGTCTGTCTTTTTAAATTGAAGGATAGTTGATTTACAAAACTGTATTACTTTCAGATGAACAGCATAGTATTTGATATGTTTACAGATTATACTCTATTAAATGTTATTATAAGATACTGGCTATAATTCCCTGTGCTATACAATATATCTTGCTGTTTATCTCTTTAGTACATAGTAGTTTGCATCTCTTAATTCCATACCCCTAACCTGCCCCTTCCCTTCCCTCCTTCCTCTGATAACCACTACTCTTTTTATTTTTCTATATTTGTAACTCTGTTTCTGTTTTGTTATATACATTTGTCTGTATTATTATTATTGATTTAGACCATTTAAAAATTTTTTATTGAATTTGTTACAATACTGCTTCTATTTTCTTTTAATAGTTTGGTTTTTTGGCCACCAGTTCAGTTCAGTTCAGTTCAGTCACTCAATTGTGTCCGATTCTTTGAGACCCCATGGACTGCAGCATGCCAGGCCTCCCTGTTCATCACCAACTCCCGGATTTCACCCAAACTCATGTGCACCGAGTCGGTGATGCCATCCAGCCATCTCATCCTCTGTCATCCCCTTCTCCTCCTGCCCCCAATCCCTCCCAGCATCAGAGTCTTTTCCAATGAGTCAACTCTTCGCATGAGGTGGCCAAAGTACTGGAGTTTCAGCTTTAGCATCAGTCCTTCCAAAGAACACCCAGGACTGATCTCCTTCAGAATGGACTGGTTGGATCTCCTTGCAGTCCAAGGGACTTGCAAGAGTCTTCTCCAACACCACAGTTCAAAAGCATCAATTCTTCGGTGCTCAGCTTTCTTCACATTCCACCAACTAGGGATCAAACCCTCACTCCCTGCATTGGAGGTGAAGTCTTAACAACTGGACTTTCAGTGAAGTCCCTGTATTATATTTTAGAGTCCACATATAAATGATATATATGTCTTTACTTGTATAACTTATTTTACTAAGCATGATGTTCTCTAGGTCCATCCATGATGCTGCAAATGACAGAATTTCATTTTTTTTATGCCTTATAGTCCATTATATACATATCATGTCTTCCTTATTCATTTGTCTGTTGATGGACACTTGGGTTGCTTTAATATCTTGGGCATCATAAATAGTGATTCTACCAAACTATTCCAAAAAATTGAAGAGTATGGAACTCTCCAAAATTTATTCTACAAGGCCGTCATCACCCTAATACCAAAATCAGAGAAAGACACTCCAAAGGGAAAAAAAAAAAAAAAAAAAAAAGGCCAATAGCTTTGATGAATATACATGCAAAAATTCTCAACAAAATATTGGCAAACTGAATCTAACAATGTATAAAAAGGATTATACATCATCATCAACTTGGATTTATTCCAGGGACACAGGATGGTTCAGCATATGTGAATCAATCAATGTGATGCAACACATTAACAGAAGGAAGCAATAAAAATCACATGATCATCTCATATACAGGAACAGCATTTGACAAAATTCAACATCACTCATGATGAAAACTATCATCAAATGGATATAGAGGGAAAATGCTGCTGTTGTTTAGTCATTAATTTGTGTCCAACTCTTTTGCAACCCATTGGACTGTAGCCAGCCAAGCTCCTCTGTCCATGGGATTTTCCAGGCAAGGATACTGGAGTGGGTTGGCATTTCCTTTTCCAGGAGATCTTTCCAACCCAGGGATTGATTCCCACTCTCACTGCCTCTGTTTAACATGGTATTGAAAGTCCTAGCTACAGCAATCATATAAGAAAAAGAAATAAAAGGCATCCAAATTGGAATAGATGAGGTAAAACTGTCACTACTTTCAAATGATGTGATACTCATACAATCTGTTTTTATTTTTAAGATTCATGGGAGGTGAATATATGACCTGCATTTTAACATCTTCAGGACCAGGCTTTGTCTTTTCAGTTGTTCTGAAATAACTAATATTTGCATATTTGTTGCTACAGATTTTAGAATTCCTATATATCTGCTGAAAGAAACACTGGTATTTAAAACTAAACATACTGGTTACCAATTACAGTATAAAGAGTTGATTTAAAGACTGATAGTCTACTTTATCTATTCAAATAATGCCCCCCCAAATATAAATAACTTGATAAATGCAATCATTACCTGATAATGCCACTTTAGAATAATTAGCTTCTGAGGTTAAAAGAAAGGCTTTAAAGAGTCATCCCAGTAAATTTGTACCTATAAAATTATTCATCTAGATTCTGTCAATCTCTCTCCCTGTCTCTCTTACACACACAAACATATGTACTCATGTATGTGTGTGAATACATTCATGTAAGTCTGTGTGTATACACACACACACACACACACATACTCTCTGCTGACCTGTATATTCCATTTAATCTATAACTTACCTTAGAAGGTGGCTGATAATACTATTTTTTAAAGATTCAGTAATTGACAAACTATGATCTGATAAACTGGCCTAATTAGGTTTCATCTAATTGATATTTTTTTTTCTCTTTTACACTCTAAAGAAAAAAAAAAAAAAGGAGGAATTAAGTAGCTGCACAATTTTAGTGAGTTAAAAACAATCCTAATGCTTGCTATTCTCAGTGTGTTTGGGCCTATCCTATCTGGAAGGATTTATATTCTGAAGGAAAACGAATATAATCTAGAGAGATTAAATCTAATCTAGGGGACAGAGAAAGAAAGAGAAATAATACATTTTTACAAAGATGGTATAATATTTATGGCCACCTGAAAAATGTATAATTTTCTGACTATTCAACTTCTATTACAAATGCCTAGTTCAGTTCAACCTCATTTCTCTCTAGATCAGTTGCTCTTAATCTAGCTATAAATTTGAATCCTCTGGGAAACTTCCAAAACATTCTCATTAAGAGACCAATTTATTCAAATCTCTGATAGAGGAGCTTCCCAGGTTATTCTAACAGGATTTGGAGTGGTTTCTGGCAACAATATTTTTAGTGTCTCATTTTTTTTTCTTCTATAGCACCCACAGTACTTTGCCAACAATGGTCCATCTAGTCAAGACTATGGTTTTTCCAGTGGTCATGTATGGATGTGAGAGTTCAACTATGAAGAAAGCTGAGCACTGAATTGATGCTTTTGAACTGTGCTGTTGAAGAAGACTCTTGAGAGTCCCTTGGACTGCAAGAAGATCCAACCAGTCCATCCTAAAGGAGATCAGTCCTGAATATTCATTGGAAGGACTGATGTTGAAACTAAAACTCCAATACTTTGGCCACCTGATGCAAAGAGCTGACTCATTGGTAAAGACCCTTATGCTGGGAAAGATTGAAGGCAGGAGAAGGGGATGACAGAGGATGAGATGGTTGGATGGCATCACTGACTCGATGGACATGAGTTGAGTAAACTCTGGGAGTTGGTGATGGACAGGGAAGCCTGGCATGCAGTAGTCCATGGGGTCGCAAAGAGTCGGAAACAACTGAGCGACTGAACTGAACTGAACTGATAGCACCCCCAGAGGAAGGAATAGAATTAACATGTAACTCCATATTATCAGCTCACATTCAAAGAAACTAAGGCTGAAGTTGAGTTTTCCTACCCCATCCTCTTTTCTCTCACTCTCCACATCCAACATATTCACCAATTCTACAAAGTTTCCCTTAGTTTAGTCCTTTATTCCATTGCTACCTAATGGCTTACTCTATCCAAAAGAGGCTACTGTCCTTTTTTGCCTGGACCACCGCAAGTTCCTACAATCTAGTCTTCCAACATCACCACTTGTCTTCCTCCAGTTCTCAACATACAGTAATATCTTCAAATATATTCACATCACAAAATTCATAAAATCCCTTTATTAGTTTTGGTAGACCATGCTCTACAATGTAGGTACCAATGTAGACCATGTTCACCTTCGTGGCCCATGGCATTCTACATGGTATGGCATCTCACTACTTCTCAAACCTCAACACACTTCCTTTTATTCACTCCACTCTGGTGATCTAGACTTTTTTTCAGTTTTCTTTAACACAACTGGTTTCCTTTCAGTATACTACCTTTTGCATGCCTTGTTTAAATCTGAAATGCTTATATTTCTACATAGAGAAATTTCTAAGTAGAGACTTATCACTACTCAGGAAAGCCCTCATAGACAATTCCAATATGAGGAAGATTACTTTTCATATGCCTATAGAACTTTACTCTTCTCCTGTAGAATGGTAACCCCAAACTAGCACTATACATTTATTAGTGTGATATTCCAATTATGTAACAACTTGGATAGTAATATAAAATAATACTTGATTAACTTATAAATAAAACATCAAATACATTCATTTTCTAAGAACACTCATATACATATATGTGTATATGTGTGATTTTATTGGTAAACTGCCATTTACAAAGTGTCATGCATTGTACAAATCATTCATCAAATTATTATAATAATGTCCATATTATTTGCTGATTTTTAGAAAACATGCCTTATGATATTTTGTTTAAACTAGCTATTATGAGCTAAATTAAGTTCCTTTCTAAGCCATGACTTGAACATAAGGAATTATATAAAGTTTTTTGAACAACAATTCCATTAAAATGATAGTCATTAGTGACAATGTCAATAAGCAGAGAATTTGTTTCTCTTTATATCATTAATAGTTTGCATGATACTAAATCCTTTCAGTTCCTGCTGAATTACCAGCAATTACATTTAATTTGTTTTTAGCCCTTATAATACCATACAACATATATTTAAAAATATATCCTATATCACTATCACTGACTAAGTTATAAACTCTATTTATTGGAACATCTCATTTACTTAAGTTCAGCTTAATCCTTAAGGTCAAATATGTAAGGTAGAACAGTATAGCAGTAAGCTCCAAGTTTTATTTACAAATTTATTTTGTTGTTGGCCAAGAGGGCAAGCACTTGATGGGTTTTAATAAACCCACTGCACTAAAAGGTATAAATTAACAGAGATGATGTAAAGAGGGACTTATCAACCCCAGTTTTAATCTCCTCTCAGTCAAACCCTAGGGAACCCTTTCAATGTCCACAGAGCCGGAAGTGCCTCCTTCCTCAGCTGCTCCCATGAATCTAGACAGCCGGCTCTCTTGGTCTCTCTGGGGTCCTCAAAAGCTAATATTCTAAGGAAGCTATAGCTTCCCTGCAGTGAAGGGAGTGGTGAGCTTGCTGGCTGGCAATGGCTGCCTGCACACCTTGGGGCTATATGAGCTCTGTCTTTTGGCTACTGGTGTTCTATCATCCTCACTACAAAAGCTTCTTAACCAAACTAGGGGTGCAGAGATACAATTTGAGCCAGCAATACCTTGATGTACAGTGATACTTCAGCATCTATTTTTATAAAGTTTTCACTGAGGGGGGACAATGTTAACCACAAAGAAACAAAAGAATTCCTTCAGTCCGGTGGTTGTCTATGCTGACTACCATGAACATCCGGCAAAATACCCATTCCTAGGTCCCACACTTGAGCAATTACCCCAATAACCCATGCATTGGCGGTGGTGTAAGTATATGAGTGGAGCAATGCTGGCTTTAGGTTGACAGGCACCATATTGCTCTTGTGGTGACACACTGCCTCTCCTTGGAACAAATCAGGAGATCAGGTAGTGGGATGTCTGTTTTCCTTTGCCTTCCTTGGATCTAAAATCAGCCAAGAAAGTAGCATTGGTGGGGGAGTAGGGGCACAGCTGTGTGTCATTTGCACTGACCAATCTAAACAGATGTGGAAGCTGGGTACTGGAGACCTGATTCTGTGCCTGGTGTTAATGCTGTAGCCGCTGGGTGGTGAAGGGGGAAAGAAGAGATAGTACCCCTGGGACAGCAGCTAATTACCAGCAGGTACGTAATAATCAACTAGTTTATATGGATTGGTGTGTAACACGGTGAACTATCAGACCTGTATAATTATTCTTTTTATTCTATCCTCCTACTAGGGTGTGCATTCTATGAGGTTCAGAGCCATAGTAGTCTGGTTCCTTTCTTATTTTGTTCCTTTTTTTCTTGCCTAGTTTAAAGCTGTACCATGCAGCAGGTCTTCAATAAATATTTGTTATTACATGAATCAACGAGAGAAAAGCATGATCATTCCTGTAAAATGTGACCTTTCCTTTATGGTTTCAGGCCAATGTGACAAAATCATTTTACCTTGGAAAATCAGACTCTCACTAGTCTACAGTTTTCATTACAGACTGATTTCAAAAAGATGATTAGAAGTGATGAAAAATGTCTCTAGTATTTATGTTCTTTTAAGAGAAGGAGGTAAAACTACAAAAGGGCAGGTCAAAGAGTTGGTGGACTTGAAGCTTCTGTAATTGCATAATCTTCTTTAGAAAAAGAATATACAATTATGACTACATGATTAGGTATAAAGTAAATGTTTATACAGTCATATAAAAATACCACAATGCATTGCAAACTATAAAGACTGACAAATATCAAATATACAAAATCCAGAAAAATAACATAATGGCTTTATTAAATGTCTATACTCCCCTAATAATTTTACAATTTAAATATTTTATTTTTGTTTTTATGGAAAACTGAAATTATATAATTTTGGATTTTTTGCTTACTGTTTCTATGTTTAGCATTTTGTAATGCTATTTCACTTTTTTCTTTTCATTTTCCTTTCTATTTCTATACACCATGGTAATTACATTTTCCACATTGTCCATTCTACCATGTCTTTCTTTTTCTTTCTTTTTTTTTTTTTACTGTTTTGACTTTTTCTTCTATACTAACTGCTGAAACTCCAAATACTTTGGCCACCTCATGCGAAGAGTTGACTCATTGGAAAAGACCCTGATGCTGGGAGGGATTGGGGCAGGAGGAGAAGGGGACGACAGAGGATGAGATGGTTGGATGGCATCACTGACTCAATGCACATAAGTCTGGGTAAGCTCCGGGAGTTGGTGATGGACAGGGAGGCCTGATGTACTGCAATTCATGGGGTTGCAAGGAGTCAGACACGACTGAGTGACTGAACTGAACTGAACTGCTACAAATTCATTTTAATAAAACTATCTTTTCCATGAGTTCCTTAATTCCAATCTTTTTGATATGCCTTCAATGAAACAATTATTTAGCTACCTTCTCTGTGGTGGTTTAGTCACTAAGCAGTGTCCGACTCTTTGTGACCCCATGGACTGTAGCCCGCCAGGCTTTTCTGTCAGTGGGATTCTCCAGGCAAGAATAATGGAGTGAGTTGTCATTTCCTTCTCCAGGGGATATTCCTGACCCAGAGATTGAACCTGGGTCTCCTGCATTACAGGCAGACTCTCTACCGACTGAGCTGGGAGGGAAGCTGTTACCTTTTCTAGGCCCTGATAAAATGTTTTGAATTTCTGTTTCATGGCATTTATTCTAACAAAGGTTTCTTCTACTATTTTTATATTGATTCTTTTTCAACTTTTATAGTGATGCCTTTGTAATTTCTCCTATACTGCTCATCAAAGAATTAGTTGGATTCCTGACTGGTTATTTGTTGGTGTTTCCTCTGAGGAGTGCATGTTTTGTTGCCTTTTCTTCAATCTGTTCCTCTGAATCATGCGGCCACTTTCTGAGGGTCTTTTTTGCACTTTCTTCCTATGCAGGTTCTGCTTGATCCCTGCCTACTTCCATTAGATCCTGCAGATCTTGTTTGATGCAAATTACAGGATATTCCAATTCTGGGTGTGCATAATGCCTTCATGAAAGTTTATTTTTACTAGCGTTTCCTGGACAGTTTTATTGTCACTGTGTTCACTTCCCCTTGATAGGCTTCTGTTGCATTACATTTCACATAGAATTTGTGAGAGTCATAGCTTCTAGGCCAGTCTGTAAATGATATATGCCTTTGGATTTCAATGAATATGTTATTTTTTTCTTTTCCTATTTTCTGTGATGCTTTTGTATGTATGATATGCAGAAAAAGAGGGAAATTATTATGTCTCTCCTGCCATGTTCAGACTGGAAGTCTTGAAATTAAGTTTTACTCTACATTCTTTTGTATTGGTAAATTTGTTGCAACTTATCAAAATTCACTTTTATAATTTTAAAGAAACTACTTTAACATATGATGCCATTTATTTTAAGACAGCACATGAATAAAAGAATTGACAGGCTGTTTAACTAGGGTTAACCTTCATATCCCTTGTGCACATATTCTGGTAATTTCTTAAAATGAACACAATGTCAAAAGCTACGCAGAGAACCCGAAGGGTTAGTGGCATCAGGTATGCTGAATAAGTGTTCAATAGATTATAATCCTTGGGGGAAATCTCAGAGAAAAGCAGTCATAAACTAAAGCACAATCAATAGATAAACTAGCAAGCAGGAGAGGTGTTTAGCCCAAAAGCAAACAATCAGTTATTTCAGACATACTAGCCTGCTCAGGGGAGACAGGTGGCTTTACTCTTAGTTAAAAGGGCAATGGATCTCAGGAGACATTTGGGATGTTAACAGGCTGACAATGAGCACACAGGTAATTGGGTACTTTGTGTTCTCAGTGTGCATGCTTAATTACAAATGCACAGCCTGTTTGTTTAATCAGACCCAATTATGGAAATGGTATAAGTGTTTCTCTCTGTGACCAAAACATCAGAACAGTTTTGTGATCTTAGCAATTGCAGCAGCAGTGTCTTTCTCTGCATGTTGGTCTGAACTTCACAACTGTGGATTCATATGACATTAAGTTCACTTGGATCAGGAATAATGCATGCATCAAAGCTGAATATGCTGGTATCCATTGTGAAGAAACAGTAAATGCAGATTTACACATAAAATGGCATGTCTTATATATAGTTAGGTGCTAAATAAGCATTCATTGATTTGCCTTAACAAAGTATTATTATATCTCAGAGAATCAATCACTGTGACTTGAGATAATTTGCTGAAGTTTCTCACTTGTTTATAAGCTTTAATCCAGGTAGATATAAACACAAACTATTCATGCACTGCCATTTCTGAAGCCTCTAGGGATCCAAAACCTTTTGCATTCCTTTTGAGCTATTCTTGCATAAACCATTTCATCTCTTTGTAAAGTCAGTTCCGGGCTTCTTTGCTTTCAAACGTCAGTAAAAACCATGATTTCTGAAATGAAGTCATCTAATGAATTGAATAAGGTATTTTGGGCAGTTCTAAGTATCAAAGGAGACCACACAGTGGCTGGCAGGATTTGGTCCCCAAGGTCTGATATATGTCAGTGGGAAGAGCTCTGTTTTGAAGCATTTGAAGACAACCACATTATCTATTTCTTTTCTTCTTTTACCACATTTCTTTTTTCTATCAATTTTTGTTTCATCTTATTAAATCAAGTTATTATCACAGCACAATCAGAAACCCTACTGAATATCAACAGACCAACAAACTCTAATATAGTCTTATAGTTAAAGGCTTAATCTAAAAAGTAACTTTCTTTTCACTTTCAAAGCCAATGAGATGAATTGTCTTCACCTCAAAGGATAAATGTTACTTATACAAAAATTAAAAATAAAAGGCTTTTAACAGTAGTCTTGCTTTACCATAATTAAAGAAGGTTCATTTCTTTTTCCTATTCCAGTGATTTATGTGTATGCGTGCACCCTTTAGAGCAATCAGATTAGTAATCACCTTTTTTCTATTCTACTTAAAGGATATATTTTTTTGGGAAAAAAAAAAAAAAAAACAGGAGCATCATTCTTTCTCGTCATTATACAATTTCGAACTCCTCATATGCTAAGTATCATGAGAATATGAACAGCAGAAACATATTACAAAGGTGAAGACATAGCAAATGTTTCTACATGTGGAGCACATGGCTTATTCTTCTTCCTAGTGACAGAAACTCTTTCCAAGCTAATTAATAGTGAACTATACATGAACAAATTTTGTTCTAAAGTAATTGTTGCTGCTGCTGCTAAGTTGGTTCAGTTGTTTCAGGCTCTGTGCCACCCCATAGACGGCAGCCCACCAGGCTCCCCCATCCCTGGGATTCTCCAGGCAAGAACACTGGAGTGGGTTGCCATTTCCTTCTCCAATGCATGAAAGTGAAAAGTGAAAGTGAAGTCGTTCAGTTGTGTCTGACTCTTTGCAACCCCATGGACTGCAGCCTTCCAGGCTCCTCTGTCCATGGGATTTTCCAGGCAAATGTACTGGAGTGGGGTGCCATCGCCTTCTCTGAAAGTAACTGTTAGGTCCCAGGAAAGAAAAAGAAAATGCAAGAAGAAAATTGATTACTGACTATTGCTGGAGCTCTTCCTGCATGTTGCAGAAAAGGCCATTACCACTCACAACCATATACAGCAATGATATCAAGAGCAAAAAGGAGAATATAGTGATGGTGGGAGATATTAAGCCAAGTTAAAGCAAACTTTATTTGTGAAAGTGATCTTTTTTGTTGCTGTTAGCTTGAATATCTCTTCTCTAAAGAAAACAGTGACTCACTTTTTTTTCATCATTTGGAATTTTTACATATTACATGGAATTAGTATTACATTCATTTTCTTTGAAAAAATAAATGTTTAAATAAAATAACTTGAAATTTGTGTACATCAGGGGGTTTATAAAGTGTATTCACATAAAGTATTCTGTATCAAACTTTAAAATATTTTGTGAGCATGCGTGAGATTATTTATAGAGTTATTCTCATAAAAGTTAGAGTCACATGTTACCAGGTTAAGTGGAAAGCCTAATGTCTGGAAGCTGAGTGGGTAGTGAAGAAATGAAGTAATTCACCCTTAACCACACCTTTTCCATGACTTCATTCATACTATCATATCTAAATATAAATAATGTGGTTGTCAGCAGGAGGAGGAGAGGGGGAAGGGAAGGGAAGTGAGGGGGTGGGGAGAAGGATTCAGCATTCCACAGTGGGAAGCTTACTGAACTTACATTTGAAAACTCAAGTTCTATTTCTGGATCTTTTGAATTTTAATAATATAATCTTGAGTTGTGATGAGACTTAAAATATATAATGGATTTGAAAGAGCTATATAAACTATATGCAACCATGCAATTGAAAGTTATTATTCTGATCATGTCATCACTCATTTACCTCCTTAACGCATCCTGCCTTAACTGATAATTATTTGATGATGATTTCAAGGAGTACAGCAAGGTGTACAAGCAAGGTCCCCAGTTGGCAGTTTTGAACTATTCAAGCTTACCTCCACATCTCTGTGTCCTTGTCCATACACTGTTTATTTTGGCCAAGGTGAATATTTTTGTTCTCTCTTTGGATTTCAAAATATGTGCTGAAGAAGAGGGAAGAGGCAGAAGGGAGTATGTATCCATGCCTCTGCCTTCTGCCACATCCCTTTCCCAATATCATATTTTTATCAGTGAGATTTCTTACTCTTTTTTTTTTTCTAATGAATTGATAGGAATTACTGCTGCAAAACTATTGGTTCCTCAGCATCGGATACTTTGAATGACTCAGAAGGAGAAACTTTAAATCCTGCTTTAATATTCTTCTGATGCTTGGGGAAAAGCAGGAGGTAGACTCAAAGGCTTTAGTTGGCTATAAATATAAAAAGTTTAACCAACATCTTCCCCCACATAATTTTCCTCAATCATTCTAGTAAGGAGTCCCCTATTTCTTTTGTGAAAACATTTCAATGGCACAAAGAACATATGAGTTCAACTTAAGCATCATTGACGGAGGTTGAGAGGGCAAAAAAGAGAATGAAGATGATACATAGCAGTTTATTAGAAGCCGCTTCATAGAAGAGATCAAATACATTTAGTTGTATTAGTTTATTCTGCTGTATTGATATATTCTAAGTTACTGGAAATATTAAGTTCTCACTTCACATTTACATTATTTTAATACCTGTATATAAATCCAAATGTAAATATTCTGCAAGAGAATCTAACATAAACACTTTAATTTTCAATTCACAAAATATTTCTCTGGTTGTGTTGAATTCTCACACACTGTAAAAGCCAGGGCAAGCATAAAATAAACACTATATGGACACATTTAAATATTCTGAATCAGTGAACTAGCATAAAAGGTTGCTGCAGAAATGGCAGATAAGTAATCTAAAACAGCCAAGGAAGCATGAATGTGGAAAGAAAAATAAAGTAAATTATTTATTGACTACATACTTAGAGTCTAGAATTCTTCTGGGCCTTTGAGGGTAAAATATATTAAATGCATGGTCTCTGGCAGAGAAATTTACAGTCTGGTTAGGGTTAGAATTAGGGCACATCAACTCTATTGACAGGACAAAGTGCCCCCCCTTTTTTTTCCTGTAAATCATAGGACTATTTTCCTAGACTAGTTTGAATAACCACTGAATGGGACATCTTTATTTTTATTTGGCTAAACAAGCAGAAGTCTATCTATTCAGAAATGAAGTTAAAATTAAACCTTAGCATTATCAATCAATAACTGTCTTTAATAGACATAAAAAGTAGAAGCATTATTGTGCACATATATTGTAAACAAAAACATAATAAAAAAGGAAAATAATGCATTCAAATCATCTTTGAAAGTTTTTTTTATTTAAAAAATTCAATAATAAATTATAAAAATACACCAGACCATAAAAAATAATGTAAAACCCTGCTATTCAGAGATCTGTAGCATTTTCGTGAGCTATCATTTATACATTCATTCAACAAACACCTACTGTTGCCATGTGGCAGACACCTTATAACAAAAACACACATATACATCCCTACTTTCATAGACCTGAGAGTAGTATAGTAAAGAGATACTAACCCAATCATCAAATTAAGAAAAGTAAAACTGGTTCTGTGACAAATTCTTGGGAAAGTAGCATAATACCAAGAATGGGAGTAGTTAGTATCAGGATGATCAAGGAAGTATTCTCTAAGGAAATTAGCCTGAGCTGAGAACATAAGGATAAGGAGAAGCTCATTAAGTCAAACAGTAATGAAAAAGAATTCCAGATGTAGAGAACAATCCCGACAATAAGGAGAGAGGCCAAGCACAAAGAAAAGCTGCAAGAGGAGTTTGACTTGGCTAAGCCAGGCGTCAGATGGAGCTGGAGATAGGGTACAGTTATGGGATCCTACCAAAAGATATCAGATGGGATAGGGGCATGTTTAGATTTGCATTTTCAAAAGTTCCTTCTAGATGAAGTATGAAGAATAAATCGAAAAGAAGAATGGTAGCATGGATGATTTAAGCTAGTTAGTGATAAGTTCGGAGGCTAGTTCAAACTGTAGATGAAAAGTGATGGTAACTTGAAGTAAAGTGTTGCAGTGGACATGGGCAAAACGAAAATTTTTAGAGATCTTCAGTTCAGTCGCTCAGTCGTGTCCGACTCTTTGCGACCCCATGAATTGCAGCATGCCAGATCTTACTTAGCCATAATTATTAGAATTGAGTGAGAAACTAAATGTGCAATGGAGAAAAAGAGAAGGTACTAAGAATGGCTTCATATTTTCTTAATTATAAACAAAATGGAAGGCAATAGCATTCACTTTAATTAAAAAAAGGAAAAAGATGATAAGCCTATGATATTTTTGGTCAGTACTTAATATATCCATTGTTGCCATATTGGCTTGGCAAAAGATTGTAATTGCAATACAAAGAATTTACCTTATCATTACTACTTTCTTTTTTTAACTTAAATTTATTTATTTTAATTGGAGGCTAATTACTTCATTTTGGAATGAAACACTTTTCATAATTGTAGTCACTGTAATTACACACATAATTTAAGGTCAAGGAGTTTTGAAGATCTTGTTGATTTTTTTTCTTGTTGCTTTGGCTCCTAAAGTCTCAGACATTTTAGTGGTTTTATGCTTCTAGATTTATCATTTTTCTGCTGGTAAACATTTTCTTGTTGTTTAGTCTTCTTGTGTGTGTGTGCTCAGTTGTGTCCGACTCTTTGTGGCCTTTCCTGATGGCTCAGATGGGAATGAATCTTCCTGAAATGCAGGAGACCTGAGTTTGATCCCTGGGTTGGGAAGATCCCCTGAAGAAAGGAATGGCTACCCACTCCAGTATTCTTGCCTAGAGAATTCCATGGATAGAGAAGACTGGCAGGCTAAAGTTCATGGGGTCACAAAGAGTCAGACACGACTGAGCAACTTTCACTTCATACTTCACTTGTGGTCCAGTGGACTGTAGCCCACCAGGTTCCTCTGTCCATGAAATTTTCCAGGCAAGATATACTGGAGTGGGTTGCCATTTCCTACTCCAAGGGAATCCTTCCAACCCAGGGATCAAACCCGAGTCTCTTGAATTTCTTGCATTGCCAGGCAGGTTCTTTACCACTAGCACCAGACAACTATCTAGTTGCCTAAAATGCACTGGATTTGCTAGTAGACAATATGTAAGGTGATGGCCTGGCTCTCAATAACCTTCCTTCACTATGAATGGGAACTTTTGGTCATGTCAATTGCATAAACCTGTTATTGCCATTCATTCAGTTGTACAAGCCTTACTAAGTGTAAGCAAACCAGACTTAGTCTACTGGAAATTTGAAACCTCTAACATACACATATATGCACACATGTGTACACACACAGATATAGAACAATTAAAGTTGAGTCACATTAATTACAAAACTCTTAAAGACGGTTCACAAATGATAACTGTCAAGATATCCTGAATTAACTCCAAATTAGTACCCTTCTGGGCCATTGTTGACTATGGTCATTCAAACCTTCCTTTGATCTAACTTTTCCTTTCCTCCAACAATATTATTTTACAACAAAAATAGAATTTTCTGCTATGTCACAATAACTGTACTGTTTATCATAGTTGCACATAAAATATAACATGCCCTCAAAAGCCTCTTGGTGAAAGTGAAGGAAGAGAGTGAAAAAGATAGCTTAAAGCTCAACATTCAGAAAACTAAGATCATGGCATCTGGTCCCATCACTTCATGGGAAATAGATGGGGAAACAGTGTCAGACTTTTGGGGGGGCGGGGCTCCAAAATCACTGCAGATGATGATTGCAGCCATGAAATTAAAAGACACTTACTCCTTGGAAGGAAAGTTATGACCAACCTAGATAACATATTCAAAAGCAGAGACATTACTTTGCCAACAAAGGTCCACCTAGTCAAGGCTATGGTTTTTCCAGTGGTCATGTATGGATGTGAGAGTTGGACTGTGAAGAAAGCTGAATGCCAAAGAATTGATGATTTTGAACTGTGGTGTTGGAGAAGACTCTTGAGAGTCCCTTGGACTGCAAGGAGATCCAACCAGTCCATTCTAAAGGAGATAAGTCCTGGATGTTCATTGGAAGGACTATGCTAAAGCTGAAACTCCAGTACATTGGCCACCTCATGCAAAGAGTTGACTCATTGGAAAATACCCTGATGTGCGGAGGGATTGCAGGCAGGAGAAGAAGGGGATGACAGAGGATGAGATGGCTGGATGGCATCACCGACTCGATGGACATGAGTCTGAGTGAACTCTGGGAGTTGGTGATGGACAGGGAGGCTTGGCGTGCTGCAATTCATGGAGTCGCAAAGAGTCAGACAGGACTGAGTGACTGAACTGAACTGAATCCATGGAAACTATGTAAGCTGTGCCCTCAACAGAAATATGTGTGTGGAATTGTCAGTTGACATGTAAGAGCTATTGGAGACCAGGGATAACAAGTGAGAAAATGCTTCATGAAGAAAGTGATGTTATCACTAGCTTACAGAAGACAATTAGGGTAGAGATTGGGACTCAGTGGGTGGACAGCTTAAGTCAGAGGGAGACAGGTAAGAAAATATTTAGATGCAAAGCAGGAGAAAATAGACTGGAAACGGCAATTGTCTTGGGATGGCTGAGAAGTCTGAAGTCTGGGAGAGGAATAAAATGAGAGTGCTGTGAAAATAAACTTTGAGTGATGAGCAGGTACCAGATTGCAGAAAATCTTGTAGAGCTTGCCAAGAGTTTCAGACTACATCCTATGAAAAATGGAGACACACTGAAGGGTATTAAGCAAAGAATTCACATAATTCATTTACACTGCAGGAAAAGAGAGGCAGTAGACAAAGATCTGTGGCAATTTCCGGGGACTACTGCAGTGATGCGGACAGAGGTGATGAAGGTCAAAGGCAATAATAGGGGAGAAACAGAAAAAGGAAAAATGCTAAGAAGAAACATTTGATAGAGCTTGGTAACTGATTATATTTGCAGTAAAGAGAAGAGTGTGGGATACCTCTCATATTTCTGACTTCATACTTAATTTCCCTGCATTTGATTACTTTATCTTTAAAATGATTATCTTTAAAAACTGCCTATACGATCTTGTAAGGAATAAATTTAGATAGCATTTGCAGAGAATCTATCACCGTGTACAGCATATAGAAAAATTTCAAACAGATTTAGTTTCCTTTTCCCTTTTTTTCTCCTTTTCAGATAATTTTAAATAGTCACAGAAGTACTCTTAATGCTGATCACAATTAGTGACAATTTATTTTTCATTATATAAATGGTTACTTATTTCACCTGCTGGGATTAAAACAAATCCCATAAAAATGTCATCTGACATAAGTATCTCAAACTAATATTTTGTGCATTCCAAATGAAATGGAAGAAAATATTCTTTTAATGTCAAAATTTTTGAACATGGAATTAAATTTTATTAAAATATAAAATCACCTGCTGGAAATTTATTTAAAATAGAAGACTGAGTTAAAGCTGGAATAGTTTAAAGTAATTCTATTTTAAAAACAATCAAAATAAAAAACTGGTATCAACTACATCAATAGCAATTAAAGAAACTCACATTTTCAAGTAATTCTCATTGGTGTCATTGATCTAATGTTAACAATTTAGATGAAGGTGTGTGTGTGTGTGTGTGTGTGTGCGTGTGTGCCATTCTTATTGCTTCATTGACCATCCCCCTTTTCAAAAAGAGACAAAACTGAAAAGATTAGAGTGTATTATTTACCACAGAGACTAGACTATCTGTAAGGAGTTGGCCTTCTCTTACCATAAAAATTGAGTCAAATATTGATTTTAATTCCAAAGTTAAAAGGAAAATTTTCACTGACACAAAATAGGTTCTGCTAATATGAAAAAAATTCAGTAGCTTAGAACATCAATAAGATATAGACCATTAGAATGGTAAAAGTAAGTTTTAATTATCATGTCTTACTGTTTATAATATCTCACTTTAACTTAAGAATACAAGTTGGACTTAGAAATTACATCTTGCCAAATCAACCATTTTCTTAACAATACTTTCTTTTTATTCTGTCACTTATATGTAATATTGCATATTACATAGCAACTGCTAAGTTCATACCATAATCAATAAAATGTGAGCCGCTGTCTACTATAGAGAAAATTTCCAGAAAAACCTAGCTGACCAGAAAATGTTCAGTTTGTCAAGGAATATAGATATACTCTTGTTTCTTTATTTTACAAATATATATATATATATATATATATATATATATACACATACAACTCTAGTGGCCTTAAGTGTATGACTCTCCATAATATATTTTAAAAATATATACTTTTTAAAGTAGCTAACAATTATCCATCATAAATAAGGGTAATGCAATTGATGTAAAAAATTGTTTAGCTTTTAGTTTTGTTTATACATCTTTTAATAAAACATCATTAGATTTAGAAAATTCATGCACCTATGGCTAAATAGAAATCCCCAATATGTAAATCAAAATTCTAATAGAGTGACTACAAGAGAGAAGGATGAAGGGTAAGCTTTCATATTTTTCAAAATGTCCACAACTTGAATTTTATAAAATGCATCAGTTTTCTATAAGTAAATCTTATGACCTCTTAATGATTTCCTGTTATAAATAGGTATAACATAGGTATAAATATACTACTGAAAAACACAGACAACATGGTGGTCAGCTGAGTGAGCTTTTACCTAATACTACAAAATGAATTTTTTCTCTGAATCTCAGAGTTCAAACAGTTTCAAGAAAACAAGTGTTTTTCCTCTAGGAATGCAGCTAAATCTATTCAGGCTGTGAATATCAATTGTAATTTTTCATATATTTTATCAAACATTATCATAAACCACAAGATCTTTACTGCTTTTTATTTTTTACTTCAGTTGGGCTCATATTTAGAATGTTATATACTCACTGATTCTTTTATGAAAAATATATAAAATAATTTGCTACATAAATATGTTTAAACATAAGAGTAGAATGAAAAATACTTTTAAGAAAAGTGGAGCTTTTAAATGACATTTTTTATCAGGTACTTGGCTTCTATTCTGCTTAATCTGTGTGATGATACTTAATTTGTGGTTGAAATATTATACTTTAAGAAATATAAAAATTTTATTATGAAAATCATAAATGTTCATGTTTTATAAAAAGTACAAAATGGAAATGTAGTTTTCCTTCCTGTCACCACAGCTGGTTCCAGCCTTCATAGACCCATTTATTGCAAGGAATTATTATCAAGTATTTTTAATTTACCTTCCTAGTAGGTTTCATTACATATATAAATATACACACATATTATGCACAAATGTGTATATGCACTTTTTGGAAGCACATGCAATTCAATTCATACTGTAACTATTAATACTATATTGTATCCATTAGTTTATCCTTTAATAATATTGTAAACATATTTTAAATATCATTAATATTAGGCATGAAATGTCTAAGTCAAAAGACATGGGCATTTTAGTTCTATTGTTGTTTCTAAATTGCCCTCAAAAGGTTATATCAATTTATACTCTCACCAAGAGTGTGTATCTCTTTTTGTTCCCCTGTGTATTACTAACAGAGAAATCTTTAAACCCATTTATCAGAAGTGTCTTTTATTTTCACTGTTGTTTACAAGCATGGTCAACTGGACTTCCCTGCTGGCTCAGACAGTAAAGAATCCACCTGCAATGCGGGAGACCTGGGTTCAGTCCCTGGGTTGAGAAGATCGCCTGGAGGAAGACATTGGCTACCCACTCCAGTATTCTTGCCTGGAAATTCACATGGACAGAGGAGCCTGGTGGGCCACAGTCCGTGGGGTTGCAAAGAGTCAGACATGACTGAGAGATTTTTACCAAAGTGGTCGACTAAACTTCACATATTTGTTGTCTGTATATATTCCTTATTGTGAGTACTCTCTGCTCATGTATTTTGACTATTTTCCTACAAAAATCATAAAAGCTAAAACATATTGAGTACTTATTATATCGGTCAAGTACTATTTTGTGTAATATGCAGGCATTACCTTATTTAAGCCTCACACACAAAAAAACATTTTAATCTCTATTTTTAAAAAACGCATATAGGGTCATAGAACTGTAACAGATGGAGTAAGGATTTGAAGCCAAACCGAGTGTTCCTGTGCTTACCTGCTGGGCAGTGGTTGCCTCTTGGTATTAAGTTGTTTGAATTTTTCATATTACCTTAGGAATACATTTTCTATATGAAGAAAATTAAACCGTTAAATTAAGAAAATATATACCAAGGAAATTAGCCCTACATTAAAAGATCTATAATAGTTTTTCTATTTTTTCCATTGGTCTGTTGATTTTTTGTTTATACATACTTATTTGCATGAGGGGTATTACTTAAATGTAAACAAAAATCTCTGGCACATATGCTATTGATTTAATTTATGAATTTTCAAAATTTCAAACAAATATTTTGTGTTCAGTTGCTCAGAAGTGTCCGACTCTTTGAGACCCCCTTACTGCAGCATGCCAGGCCACCCTGACCATCACCAATTCCCGGAGTTTACACAAACCCCAATACATTGAGCCAGTGATGCCATCCAACCATCTCACCCTCTGTCATCCCCTTTTTTCCTGCCTTCAATCGTTCCCAGCCATCTGAATCTTTTCAAATGAGTCAGTTCTTCGCATCAGGTGGCCAAAGTATTGGAGTTTCAGCTTCAGCATCAATCCTTCAAATGAACACTCAGGATTGATTACCTTTAGGATGGACTGATTGGATCACCTTGCAGGCCGAGGGACTCTCAAGAGTCTTTTCCAACACCACAGTTCAAAACCATCAATTCTTCGGTGCTCACCTTTCTTTATAGTCCAACTCTCACATCCATACATGACCACTGGAAAAACCATAGCCTTGACCAGACAGACCTTTGTTGGTGAAGTAATGTCTCTGCTTTTTTAAAAGTATAAATATATTTATTTTAATTGGAGGGTAATTACTTTACAAAATTATATTGGTTTTGCCATACATCAACATGAATCCATCCCAGGTGTACACGTGTTTCCCATCCTGAACCCCCTTCCCCCACCTCCCTCCCTGTACCATCCCTCTGGGTCATCCCAGTGCACCAGCCCCAAGCATCCTGTATCCTGCATTGAACCTGGACCGGTGATTCATTTCATATATGATATTATACATGTTTCAATGCCATTCTCCCAAATCATCCCACCCTCGCCCTCTCCCACAGAGTCCAACAGACTGTTCTATACATCTGTATCTCTTTTGCTGTCTCACATGCAGGGTTATCATTACCATCTTTCTAAATTCCATATATATGTGTTAGTATACTGTATTGGTGTTTTTCTTTCTGGCTTACTTCACTCTGTATAATAGGCTCCAGTTTCATCCACCTCATTAGAACTGATTCAAATGTATTCTTTTTAATGGCTGAGTAATACTCCATTGTGTATACGTACCACATCTTTCTTATCCATTCATCTGCTGATGGACATCTAGGCTGCTTCATATGCTATCTAGGTTGGTCATGACTTTCCTTGCAAGAAGTAAGCGTCTTTTAATTTCATGGATACAATCACCATCTGCAGTGATCTTGGAGCCTCCAGAAATAAAGTCTGACACTCTTTACACTGTTTCCCCATCTATTTGCCATGAAGAGATGGGACTGGATGCCATGACCTTCGTTTTCTGAATGTTGAGCTTTAAGCCAACTTTTTCACTCTCCTCTTTCACTTTCATCAAGAGGCTCTTTAGTTCTTCTTCACTTTCTGCCATAATGGTGGTGCCATCTGCATATCTGAGGTTATTGATTTTTCTCCCAGCAATCTTGATTCCACTTTGTGTTTGATCCAACCCAGCGTTTCTCATGATGTACTCTATATATAAGTTAAAAAGCAGGGTGACAATATAAATCCTTGACGTACTCCTTGTCCTATTTGGCACCAGTCTGTTGTTCCATGTCCAGTTATAACTGTTGCTTCCTGACCTGCGTATAGGTTTCTCAAGAGGCAGGTCAGGTGGTCTGGTATTCCCATCTCTTTCAGAATTTTCCACATTTTATGGTGATCCACACAGTCAAAGGCTTTGCCATAGTCAATTATGCAGAAATAGATGTTTTCCTGGAACTCTCTTTTTCCATGATTCATAGGATGTTGGTAACTTGATTTCTGGGTCCTCTCCCTTTTCTAAAACCAGCTGGAACATATGGAAGTTCACAGTTCACGTATTGTTGAAGCCTGGCTTCGAGAATTTTGAGCATTACTTTACTAGCGTGTGAGATGAGTGCAACTGTGCAGTAGTTTGAGCATTCTTTGGCATTGTCTTTCTTAGGGATTGAAATGAAATCTGACTTTTTCCAACCTGTGGCCACTGCTGAGTTTTCCAAATTTGCTGGCATATTGAGTGTAGCACTTTCACAGCATCATCTTTTAGGGTTTGAGATAGCTCAACCGGAATTCCATCACCTTCTCTAGCTTTGTTCATAGTGATGCCTCCTATGGGCCACTTGGCTTCACATTCCAGGATGTCTGGCTCTAGGTGAGTGATCATACCATCGTGATTATCTGGATCGTGAAGAACTTTTTTGTATAGTTCTTCTGTATGTTCTTGCCACCTCTTCTTTATATCTTCTGCTTCTGTTAGGTCTGCACCATTTCTGTCCTTTATGGAACCCATCATTGCATGAAATATTCCCTTAATATCTCTAATTTTCTTGAAGAGATCTCTAGTCTTACCCATTCTGTTGTTTTCCTCTATTTCTTTGCACTGATCACTGAGGAAGTGATCACTGATCACTTATCTCTCCTGGCTATTTTGGAACTCTGCATTCAAATATGTGTATCTTTCCTTTTCTCCTTTGATTTTTGCTTCTCTTCTTTTCACAGCTATTTTTAAGGCCTCCTCAGACAGCCATTTTGCTGTTTTGCTTTTTTTTTTTTTTTTTGCATGTTTTGTTTTGGAGTTTCACAATTATTTTACCAGTTCTGATGTAAAGTGAATTCAGTAACAGTTTTTTGTTTCCTTTTCCGTTTTGCTAATTATCCAATAACTTTAACTATTCTTAGTTAACACAAGGCATACTTTGTCATTCCTGTTTTCAATGTGCATCAGATCAGATCAGATCAGTTGCTCAGTCGTGTCTGACTCTTTGCGACCCCATGAATCGCAGCACGCCAGGCCTCCTTCTCCCTCACCAACTCCCAGAGTTCACCCAGACTCACGTCCATTGACTCAAATGATGCCATCCAGCCATCTCATCCTCTGTCGTCCCCTTCTCCTCCTGCCCCCAATCCCTCCCAGCATCAGAGTTTTTTCCAATGAGTCAACTCTTCGCATGAGGTGGCCAAATTTAGCATCATTCCTTCCAAAGAAATCCCAGGGCTGATCTCCTTCAGAATGGACTGGTTGGATCTCTGTGCAGTCCAAGGGACTCTCAAGAGTCTTCTCCAACACCACAGTTCAAAAGCATCAATTCTTTGGCGCTCAGCCTTCTTCACAGTCCAACTCTCACATCCATACATGCATAGAGATCAGTATTAAATAAATCTTATTATTTTATTATCTTCAACATTTATTTTCAATGCTTATTTTGCACATTTTTCATGTGATCTGGTGAAATGACTTCAGTTTCTTTCCTCCTTTTTAAAGTTGAGAGTTATGTTTTATTTGGTGGGAATTTTTAGGACTTCAAGCCTGGGAGATAGCATCTCAAATGACACTGATACAACTTTTCTGAGGAGGTAGGGGCAAGAGTCTGGCTATACAGAATTTTTCAACAAGGGACAGGCAGTCTAAACATCAAAAGATTATTGTTAATTAAGTAAAACCAGATAGCTTAAGTTAAGGAATTCAGCGCTTTTCTATGTATATGCTCAGTTGTGCTCGACTCTCCCCCCTGTGGACTGTAGCCTGCCAGGCTCCTCTTGTTTGTGGGATTTTCCCAGCTAGAATACTGGAGTAAATTTCCATTTCCTTCTTCAAGGGATCTTTCCAACTGAGGGATCAAACCCAAGTCTCCTGCATTTCCTGCATTGCAGGTAGATTCTTTACTGCTGAGCCACCAGGGAAACCCAATTTTATATGTATGGGAACAGGCAAGAGTCTGGGCTTACTGTAATCATTCTTTCATATGCATCTCAGCTATCTGGGGTCAACATCTTACAATCTGATTTTTCACATCCTTAGTTCCTTGCTCACCATAAGGAGTGGCAGCATCCTGAGAGATGCTGGATCAAAGGCACTGTTCTTCCTAGGCACCCTCCTGAAGCTCAGAAATTCACATTTGGAGGGCCAGTACTGCTGATGACTGTGACATCCTTTGTTTCAAAAAGTGTTTATACTTGTGTCTCTGCTACACTATGACTCTATCAATTTTACTAGCTACAGTACTTATATCTATAAGATTGTTATCTCTTACAGTAAGTGACCAACCCTTCAACAAATGTAATAATGACTGCTGCTGCTGCTGCTAAGTTGCTTCAGCCGTGTCTGACTCTGTGTGACCCCATAGACGGCAGCCCACCAGGCTCCCCCGTCCCTGTGATTCTCCAGGCAAGAACACCGAAGTGGGTTGCCATTTCCTTCTCCAATGCATGGAAGTGTAAAGTGAAAGTGAAGTCACTCAGTCATGTCTGACTCTTAGCAACCTCATGGACTGCAGCCTACCAGGCTCCTCCGTACATGCGATTTTCCAGGCAAGAGTACTGGAGTGGGGTGCCATTAATAATGACTAGATGACCTGAAATAATTGATCAAAAATATGGTTCTGTATGCCATCAATAATTTTAATAGTGTGATTCTAGGTATGAGAAGAAGGAATGAGGGAAATATCTCCTGGATACTAACAGGGTAGAAGACAGAGGATCCAAAGAATCTTTAATCTGTCAATGGGCCTAGTCCAGAAATTAACACCTGGGGTGACATACCAACAAGGACACAAAATGACTTCACTTTCTTAGTAAACTCTGAAAAAGAACAAAGGAACAAACAGCAACAAAAGACTATAATGGCAACAATCCTACTTCTTTAGTGAGAATCATAGGGAATGTAGGGTTGAGCTCACAGAACATTCTTATTCTTGTGACCTCAAACTTCAGAAATATACATGAACATTCACTTTTCATAAGGATGATTCTATCTGATGATTTACATTCAACCTACTGCTTTTGGTTCTGAAATACTTTGTACCCCACAGACATATAACTATACACATTTTCTTAATTATGTTTCTGTGGGGTCATGGCCATTTATACTTCATGTATTTATATTTAAAACTCCACCCTATGTGTCGTTGAACCTAAGATATGGGTTGATATAAAAATCTACATTTAAACAATTATGTTTTTACATTTTAATTAAACACCAGTTATTATATTTAAAAATACTATTCAAGTAGCTGGGCAAGAGGAAAAGATAGAACTTAATGTATATAGTAGGAATGAACCTGGGTATTTTGTATGTATTAGTTCCATTAATTATTCAAAAAGGTTATGAGACAAATATTATTTTCATTTTACAACAAAGGAAACAAAAGCTCAATAAGATCAATAAATTCTCCAGTGACACATGGAGGCAGTCACATAGCCAGGACTCATACTATCCTGCTTTGGATTCGACATCTACACTTTTTCTGAAAAATTGCATTTTCCATATTAGCTCTAAAACATAACTCTGTCCTAACACTGAACACATATTTTGGGCAGGAATTTGTGTAGAATTCAAAAATGTAATTATATTTGATTACATTAACTCCCATTTCTGTACAGTGCTCTGCAGTAAAATGAATAAAAGAAGAAAATCTCATATTTACCTTATAAAAGTAAATGTGGGTTAAGTGCTATAAGCCATTAATAACTTATGTACTCATTCATTTATGTAGTAGTTACTTACCTTTAATTTACTATGCCCAAGAAAACAATATGGTATTTAATGTCTAGCCTCTACCCTACTGAAAACTAGAAGGAAGTTGGAAGGAAAACTTTAAATGCAAAACACATTTACAATTGATGAGAAACTATGGCAAGTGAAAAATGAGTCATGGTTGTAGTATCAAAATGTTTTACTGACAATATTTTTTTAAAAAATTCAGAACAGAATGAGGAAAAAAAAAACCCCAAATCCAAGTGGCTCAGATATAAAAATATTAATATTGTATTGCATTTCCTTCTAGAATCGCCTTAAATATATTATTTACACAGTTTACACCAGTGTTTGGTTAACTACATGTCACAACTTACTTGTTGGCAAAGAAATCCCTTTAATGAGTCACAACTTAAAAATTTTAAAACACTAAACTACAGGAAAAAAGGAAATGACAATATGCATTGTATGTAGTAGGATGACATTGCTTCAAAATATTTTTAATATGCAATTTATTTATGTGTATATGAGGGTCATATATACAATGTATTGGTTAAGGAAGAGATCAAAACATATGAATAACATTGCTTTAGATTGTATCCTAAGTTGAATGTTAATTTTTTTTTCCATATAAATAATGTTTTTTATATCCTCAGCTATTTTAAATCACACAGTTTCCTATGGCCATGGAGTATTTCTTCAGATTACTCCACCACGGTGTTAACAATTATTCTATGCCTGGGCATTTTGTTCTTGTGACTTTTACTATAACGAATTTTGCTGGATTTTTAAAAACATAAATTTATTTATTTTAATTGGAAGTTAACTACTTTAAAATATTGTATTGGTTTTTCCATACATCAACATGAATCTGCCACAGGTATACACGTGTTCCCCATCCAGAACCCCTCTTCTCCCTCCCTCCCCATATCATCCCTCTGGGTTGTCCCAGTGCACCAGCCCCAAGCAACTGGTATCATGCATCAGACTTGGACTGGCAATTTGTTTCATATATGATATTGAGAGGGTAACAGGCAGGAAGGCCAGGGGTCTCCAAATAGAGGAAATAGCCTGCAAGTGTCAGACATTTTTATCTCTCTTAAGCGGCAGGAGGAAACAAACTAGCAATATTTTTTCCTTCTCTATACAAATTTAAAGGGAGGTTTCTCTTAAAATATTGTGTTGCCATAATGACACCCGGTTTCGCCTGAAGTTAACTATTCTCGAGTCTAGAGATAACCAATGCCTTTTTCTTATGGAAATGTTTGTCTTAAGCTATGCTAATGTACTATGCCTTTACCCCAAACTCTGTCTCCAAGTTGGTTCCGCCTCTTGGCCCAGAACCTACTTGACAAACCAGTATGGATATTGTTCCCCTAATCTATGTAAATGAAACTATTTGTATGGTGGTCTGCCCTTCTTCAAGATTCAAGTTAATCATTTTATGGCCCAGGATAAACCATTTGGTGCCAAGATTATCCCAAAATGCATCTTATGGGTGAGGGGCCTGGTGCCATTCTGAATTTTAAGATATTCCTTTCTTTCATTAACAGAATGCTAGTGACTATATAACATCCAGCTAAAGACTAGCAGGGGGTACTCTTTCTGCCCCCTTCTGATGCCTATGTCAGAAGCTTTCTCTATCTCCTTTATACTTTAATAAAACTTTATTACACAAAAGCTCTGAGCGATCAAGCCTCGTCTCTGGCCCCGGATTGAATTCTTCTCCTCCGGGGGCCAAGAATCCTGGTGTATTCGCGTGATTCAACAACAACCTTTCAATATTATAAATGTTTCAATGCCATTCTCCCAAATCATCCCACCCTCTCCCGCTCCCACAGAGTCCAAAAGACTGTTCTATACATCTGTGTCTCTTTTGCTGTCTTGCATACAGGGTTATCGTTACCATCTTTCTAAATTCCATATATATGCATTAGTATACTTTATTGGTGTTTTTCTTTCTGGCTTACTTCACTCTGTATGATAGGCCCCAGTTTCATCCACCTCATTAGAACTGATTCAAATGTATTCTTTTTAATGGCTGAGTAATACTCCATTGTGTATATGTACCACTGCTTTCTTATCCATTCATCTGCTGATGGACATCTAGGTGGCTTCCATGTCCTGGCTATTATAAACAGTGCTGAAATGAACATTGAGGTACACGTGTCTCTTTCAGTTCTGGTTTCCTCGGTGTGTATGCCCAGCAGTAGGATTGCTGGGTCATAAGGCAGTTCTATTTCCAGTTTTTTAAGGAATCTCCACACTGTTCTCCATAGTGGCTGTACTAGTTTGTATTCCCACCAACAGAGTAAGAGGGTTCCCTTTTCTCCACACCCTCTCCAGCATTTGTTGCTTGTAGACTTTTGGATCGCAGCCATTCCGACTGGTGTGAAATGGTACCTCATTGTGGTTTTGATTTGCATTTCTCTGATAAAGAGTGATGTTAAGCATCTTTTCACGTGTTTGTTAGCCATCTGGATGTCTTCTTTGGAGAAATGTCTATTTAGATTTTTTATATATTTTTTCAAATAGATGCCTTGAATTACTATTATGAAGTGAATAGATGGCAACTTTAAAAGGCATAACTCTTATTTATTTAAATATACTTATGTTTATCTTTGCTACATTAAAATTCATATTTTTACAAATTGAATATATTACAAAAATTTAGATGAGAAAATACTTTTAATCTTCCTGATGCTGCTGCTGCTAAGTCACTTCAGTCGTGTCCGACTCTTAGCGACCCCATGGACGGCAGCCCACCAGGCTCTTCCATCCATGGCATTTTCCAGGCAAGAGTACTGGAGTTGGGGTGCCATTGCCTTCTCCGTTAATGTTCCTACACAGACCCTATTACTGGTTTCATCACTTATGTATCTACTTAAATTTTCAATGACTATTATAAAACACAAATTATCTAAAACAAATAGCAACACAGAATGCTAAGAATAACATAATGGTACACAGAAAAGCAGTCACAAGACTAGGTGCACAGAACAGCCTTCATTCCAAAAAGATAATGGTTTTATGTATAAAAATCTGCATAATATACATATTTTAAAGGGAGGCAGTGTAATTACTCCCATATAATGACAATTATAAATGTATTAACGTCAGAGAATAACTGTCGTGTGCCACTACATCTAAAGAAGTACTTTTCTTTTTTTTTTTTCCCAAGGGATTTAAAAACACAATGTTCCAAAAACAGTACTTCTGTCAAAGTACTTTGTTCTTCTATTAAAAACCATATAGGTATTAAAGTTTTCTGTAAGTATAATACATTTTAGTAATCCATTTAGGCTACATTATTCTCTGCTTCTCAAGACTTACAGCTATTGACTGACTGCAATTTAGTTATTCTCCTGTTGTTAATAACCTAGAAACATTTGCACTGTTAGAACCAGATACATACACAATTTCTTCTACTTTTCTTTTTTAAACATAATCATAAACACATTTTTTTTGGAAAATAAATTTATTTTTATTTATCTTTGTGGAAACTTTGATTTTTGGCTCAGACCCTGACAGACTCCTGGACAGCTTTGTTGGTCAAGGAAAAATGAGCATGAGGACAAGCCAGGCCATTCAGATTCATGGATCAAAAAAAGTCCAAGATCAACCATTTAACATTTAACAAATGTTAAAACTGTCAAAAATACTCAGAGCAACAAACTGGGATGCATAATGCAGTAGCCTAAGGTGAGGGATTACCTCTTGTTTAGTCAAGCACCTCAAACATGGAAGCAGAAGCCACTGTACCTGATCTATTGTTACCTGGAAAATTTAAAAGAACACACAGTATAAGCTCACATAGAATTTCAACTTGGCAATTAGCTTGCCCTTAGCCTGGAGCGTGCCATTCATTTATGGGCCAATAATCAGGCTCCTTGCTGATTAGGTTCAGAAAATTCTAAGCGGGTAAAAGAAGATGATCCTTCTACAACACACTGAGGCCTGTGCTCTCCCTGACTTGGAGAAATACAGAGGTTTCACATTATTAAAAAAAAAAAAAAAAAAAAAAAACTGGAAAGTATATGTAATTTAAGGAGGAAGGGAACTAATTGTGTTATCTTCCAGGCTCCAAGCCTTGCATTTATAAAGAAACAGATAGGCAGCTATGACGACCACACAATTTTCCAATGGCTAGATTTATCCTGTAGAGCAAACTCTCTTCCAGTTTTATAACATTGATGTTTGGGCCTACTGCCTATATAACCAGAGTGAATTATTCAAAAGTCATATTGAAAAAAACCTTTAAGCCAAAAACTCTAACAGCTCTCCATATATACTAGCTTCTAAAATTAGTGAGCATGTTCTTTATCCCTTCTGAAAATAGTAATCAGAGTAGGATTGTGACAGGTACTAACAACCAATGCCTTTATTTTTCCAAATTGAACAGTTAATTTCTACAATTAGAGATTAGTATGTCTTGAAGATTAGTGTCCCCTTGCTCGCAATTCATACATTGAAATGCTAACCCCTGATATGACAGCGTGAAGGACTGGGGCCTTTGGGAGACGATTAGGTCATAAGGGCAGAGTCTTCATATTGGGATTGATGTCTTTATAAAAGAGATCTCACAGAACTCCCTAGGCCCCTGTACATCATGTGAGAATAAAGGGGAAGTTGGCAATCTGCAGCTCAGAAAAGGATTCTCACTAGAGGGGACTATGCTGGCACTCTGATTTTGGACTTCCAGTCTCCAGAACAGTGAATAATCAATTTCTGGCATTTATAAGCCATCCAGTCTATGGTACTGTGTTGTTCAGTTGCCTGGTTGTGTCCGACTCTGCGACCCTATGTACTGCAGGATGCCAGTCCTCCCTGTCCCTCACAATCTCCCAGAGTTTTCCCAAGTTCAACGTTCATTGAGTTGGTGATGCCATCCAGCCATCTCATCCTCTGATGCCCTTTTCTCCTTCTGCCCTTGATCTTTCCTGGCATCAGGGACTTTTCCAATGAATTGTCTGTGTGCAATGCTGCTGCTGCTGCTGCTGCTGCTAAGTTGCTTCAGTCGTGTCCGACTCTGTGCAACCCCAGAGACAGCAGCCCACCAGGCTTACCCATCCCTGGGATTCTCCAGGCAAGAACACTGGAGTGGGTTGCCATTTCCTTCTCCAATGCATGAAAGTGAAAAGTGAAAGTGAAGTCGTTCAGTCGTGTCTGACTCTAGCGACCCCATGGACTACAGCCCACCAGGCTCCTCCGTCCACAGGATTTTCCAGGCAAAAGTACTGGAGTGGGGTGCCATTGCCTTCTCCGTCTGTGCGCACTAGATGACCAAAATACTGGAGTTTCAGTTTCAGCATCAGTTCTTCCAGTGAATATTCAGGGTTGATCTTCCTTAAGATTGACTAGTTTGATCTCCTTGCTGTCCAAGGGACTTTCAGGAGTCTTCTCCAGCACCAGAGTTTGAAGGCTTCAATTCTTTGGCATTCTGCATTCTCTACATTCCAGCTCTCACAACCTTACATGACCACTGGGAAGACCATCACCTTGACTATACGGACCTTTGTCGGCAGAATAATGTCTTTGCTTTTCAACACGCTGTCTAGGTTTGTCACTGCTTTCCTCCAGGAAGCAGTTGTCTTATTATTTCATGGCTGCAGTCACTGTCCACAGTGATTTTAGAGCCCAAGAAGAGGAAATCTGTCACTACTTCCACGTTCTCCCCTTCTATTTGCCATGCAGTAATGGGGCTAGATATCATGATCTTAGTTTTTTTAACATTTAGCCTTAAGCCAGCTCTTTCACTTTCCTCCCTCACCGTCATCAAGAGGCTTTTTAGTTCCTCTTTGCTTTCTGACATTAGAGTGATATCATCTGCATATCTGAGGTTGTTGCTGTTTCTCCCACCTATCTTGATTCTGGCTTGTAGCTCATCCAGCCCAACATTTCTCATGATTAAAATATTTTTGGCAGGTGACATCATGTTGGCTACTCATAAAGAATCTGATTACAATGCAGGAAACCTGGGTTCAATTCCTGGGTTGGGAAGATCCCCTGAAGAAGGGAATGGCAACCCACTCCAGTATTCTTGCTTGGAGAATCCCATGGACAGAGGAGCCTGGTGGGCTACCATCCATTGGTTTGCACAGAGTTGGACACGACTGAGTGACTAACACTTTCCCCTTCATGGGTCACTCCCTTGTTGTGGAGAAGGGGCTTATATAACTCAATGAAGCTATAAGCCATGGTGCACAGGACCACCCAAGACGGACTGGTCACAGCAGAGAGAGTTCTGACAAAACATGATCCACTGGAGGAGGGAATGGCAAACCACCCCAGTATACTTGCCGTGAGAACCTCATGAACTGTATAAAAGGCCAAAAATATATTATATCAAAAAGATGAGTGTCCAATATGCTACTAGGGAAGAGTGGAGGAGAATTACCAATAGCCCCAGAATGAATGAAGTGTCTGGGCCAAAGTGGATAGAATGCTTATTTGCTGATGAGCCTGGTGACAAAAGTAAAATCTGGTATTGCAAAGAACAGTATTGCATGGTACCTTTTTACAGTAGTCTGAATGAGCTAAGGCAGAGATCCATACTTTGTATTTTTTTAAATACTAAGATCTTAATGGACACCATATAAAATTATCTGTTAGCCAATCCTTAATATGAATTAATTAAATGAGATGCTTTCTTACAAACAGCTAGTTCACAGTTGCCTGAGAGAAATGGTAGATACAATGCAAGAAAAGAAAAGGAAAAATACTAGGATACAAATTAGTCTAGATAGGGTCCTGGTAGACACAGAGACAATCAGAAGTCATTAAAGGGAGAAATGAGATCTGAGATAACGTATTATATAGTTACAAAATATTCAGAGACTATTTTATTCAACCCATTCCCTTGCTTCCTACATTTTCTCCCTTTTTACTTGTTTTGAGAGCAATAAAATATGCTCCCTGCACTCAAGGAGTTCATGGATGATTATGGAAAAGAACATCAAAGGCAAATAACTCTAATCCAATCTCAATGTCAAGGGGACCCTTAGCAATAAGTGTTTAAGTTTATGTCGTTAGCAAAGAAAGGCATCACCAAACAAAGCTTATTCCATTTAGAGCTTGAAGAATGCCTTCCTATTTGTTGCACTCACAGTAAGCTCCTGCTTAAAATTCAAAAATTAATTTAAAGTATAGATGTCCATAAAAACCAGAGTAGAAATGTTAAAGCAAGCTACTGAATTGTTGGGCTTCCTAGGTGGCACAGTGGTAAAGGCTCTTCTTGCCAATGCAAGAGACACAAGAGAGGAGGGTTTGATCCCTGGGTCAGGAAGGTCCCCTGCAAGAGGAAATGGCAATCAACTCCAGTATTCTTGCCTGGAAAATTCCAAGGACAGAGAAGCCTGGTGGGCTACAGTTCATGGGACTGCAAAGAGCTGGATATGAATGAACACATACACACAACACAACACACTGAATTGTACAGGTCTAACACTACATAACCATCTCAACTTCTTTTGGATGACATGAGATAAAAAGCACATGTCTAAACACAGAGGTACTAGGATTATTATTAAAATATTGAACTATGGTGCTACTCTACTTTTTCAATAAAAATATTACTTTAAACCTTTTCAACCCCTGTTCACTACAGATTTATCATTCAAACTTATTGACTTGGACGTGGCTGAAGAAAAACTTGTAAGTCCAACAGCTGGAGTTGAACAATTAACACATAAAGAATGAATACAGGAAAGAAAGATTTATATCACTCCATTAAAGTTTTTTGGCTAGAGTCCATGGGATTGCAAAACAGGCACAACTTAGCAACTAAACAACAACACAACATACTGTTCTCCATAGTGGCTATGCCAATTTACATTCCCACCAACAGTGTTGGAGGGTTCTCTTTTCTCAACAGCCACTCTAGCATTTATTGTTTGTAGACATTTTGATGATATCCATTCTGACTGTGTGAAGTGATACTGCATTGGAGTCTTAATTTGTATTTCTCTAATAATCAGTGATGTTGAGCATCTTTTCATTGCTTTATGGTCATCTGCATGAATTCTTTGCAGGGATGACAGGATTCAGGATGTCCTCACTTTCTAGTACTTACTATGTGCAAACATTGTAGGGTTGGAATAACAAAATACATTGAGGAAGTGAAGATAAGAGAAGATGGATAAAGAGTAACACAGAGAAAAGATTATGAAGGAATATGTACATCCCTGTATGGTAAGAACCATATCTGTTGAATTTCAGGTAAAAATTAAATATGACTTGAATAAAGGTGCTAATAGTAAATATAGAGAGGATACGATTGATAACAGATATTTAGGATGTGAAACAGACAGTGTTAAGTAACTTTTCAATATAAATAGACAGGGAAAGGCCACCAAAAGATGACTCCCAATTTCCCATGAGTGCTGTCAGAATTACTCCAGAGTTGTTCACTGAAATTTAGATTGAAGGTCAAGGAAATGATTTTGGGAAGGAAATAATATGTTAAATAAAGGACAGATGAGTGTGAAGTGCCTTTAGGTGGAAATGCAAACTAGGAAATAACAAGTTTTTTTTTTTTTTTTTTTCACCTTTAGGAGTGTACATGAATTGAGAAGGTCAGGGATCTAGAGCAGAGCTACATTTTGTTTAAAAGAAATAACTGATAGGACAAAAAAAATGGCAATATTTGGAAAAGCAAAATTCTTAAAAATTTAGGTAAAGCTAAGAATGTACATGTACATTCTTAGAAGTACAGCATGTACTTTTAAAAATTTTTTTACAACATAGAATGCTTATGGAAACCATCAAGTTTGGTTGTTAGCAAGGCACAACAAAATATAACTCAATCATCTGTTACAAGTATAGAAAATATAGAGGCAAGATTAAAGTGTTAAGGAAGTATAGTGTATAAAATGAGAAGAATATCTATATATGCAGTATTAAATGATCCATGAGCAATTTAAAAATAGACATCAGTGTTATACTTATGGATCCTGTTAAATCAGGAATCTACCGCTGATGACTGGGTTATTGGGACAATCATAGACACTGATGAATGATGGAGAGCAGGAGAATAGAGTAACTACTAAGTGCCTACTCATCAGGTCTTATACACACGTTCTTGTTAAATACTGAAGGTACTTCAGGGGAAGGATTATTTGTCTCCATTTATAGGTGAGAATGTTATCTCTGAGAATTTGAATGACTTAGTCAAAGTCAAAGAGCCAGAGATAAAGTTAGCTTTCAAAGCAGGTGTGCCTTATTTCTAAGGAAGGATGATAGCATTCTCTTAGAAATAACATACTAAAAGTGTTTGCTGAGTGGATGGTTGAATGAATGATTGAATCACTGATCCCCTTAGGAATCAGCATATTTTTACCTGCTTATAAAGCACAGAACTTTTTCTGTCTAGAAATAGGCCCCCTTGCTGTTGAAGATGGAAATCAGTAATTTTGCAACTGCAGCATTTTGCTGGATGCTAGGAAAGAGTATTGCTATGTCAGTGATTTCTTGAAGGCTGCATCTACATTTCAGGTTTACTTAGTTGGAAAAGGAGTCACTGACAAATTAAGATTTCAAGCATTCTTTAAATTAAGTGTTACTTAAACAAATCTAGGGTTACTTAAACCTATTTTGAGTGATTTGCATTAATTTCAGTGTTTTCTTCCTTCATAATTGACTTGACCTGGACCTTGTTCATTTCACAAAGGAGCAGGAGAACAATCATTACCGGAATAGCAAATTGCTGAAAAGAAGCTTGTCAATGAATGCTCCAATTACAATCCACCTGAACAGGTTCAAGAGGGAACTTCTACTTTCAATTACATGAACATCCCAGGAAAACAGTGAGTGTGTGTGTATATATTTGTGTATGCACACACAAATGAATAATAAATGCGTTATATATATATAATTTAACATGCATGCACCTCAATACACACACACACACATATATATAAAGCATTTTAATAGTGAACAAAAATCTGAAGACATTGTATTCCAAAGGCACACAGATTAGCATGTAGAGAAAAGGCACTATTATATGGCTCTGTTAGAATAAAAAAATTACGCAACATTTTTGTAGGAATGTTGTAATATTTAGAACATTTAAATGAACATAATTTTAACAATTAATTTTAGTTCAGCAATATACAGAAAAATAGAATACCATGTATAAAAGACACTTGAATTGGAAATATATCCATTGCTATTATATTTGTATGAACACAATTTTGAAAATAACAAAAATATGGCTACATATATAAATAATAATTTGTGGTATTTACATACTATGGAATATTATGTTGCCATTAAAATCAATGATTTGTACTCATATAACAGAGCCCCAATATATGTTTTATGCAAAACACAAGCAAGTGTTACACAAAATGCATGTGAAAAAAGGCAAGAAAAGAAAAAGATAAAGAAAAGGAAGAAAAAGAAGGAAAGAAAGAAAGAAAGAGGAAGGTGAAGGGGTGGAAGGAAAGAAGAAAGGAAGAAAGGAAAAAAAGAAGGAAGAGAGGGAAAGAGGAAGAAAGAAATAATGATTAAATGAGAGAAAAATTACACATATCTTTTTGTGTATGTATAAACAATTCCTGAAAAAAATTTGAAGAACCTGAAAAGTTAAAAATGAATTGTGGAAAGAGACGTTTTCATTTTTCATTTAAAAGTCCTCAAGTCTCTTCATTTATTTATGTATCATTAATTATAATGAACTGTTAGTTTTATTATATATTTTTAAAAGCTACCACCAGTATCAACAGAATGATTTAAAAGGGAGGTTAATGCATATGTGTATATGCTTGAGGTTACTATCACTAAATATGAACAATCTTATTACTTATGATTTTCAAATAAGATCAAAGAATGTTCTTGATTTTTGTGATGGTTTGGCCTGAAGAATTATTAATAAACTTAACCATCAATGTCATTTTCACCTGTGTGAATTTGTCATATAATGGATTACATACTAAAATAGTGTTCTTCAACTCACTGAGGGTTTATTTGTTTTACTATCGTAAGAAATTTTGGTTTTACTGGCCTTCTGGGTAAAACAAATAAAATCCATGGCTTTATGCAATCACTCTTTCTCCCTTGTTAAGACAGACATATTAGTTGACAACATATGATTTTATTTCTGAGCTCTCAATTCTATCCCATTATTGATATATTTATTTTATGCCAGTAATATACTGTTTTGATTACTATTCATTTCTAATAAAGCTTGAAATCAAGAAGTGAGATGTCTCTAGGTTTCTTTCTCAAGATCATTGTGGCTATTTGGGATATTTGATAATTCCATGTAAACTATAAGATTCTTCTGTTTCTCTAAAAGTTGATATTGGAATCCTGAAAGGAATTGCATTGAATCTATAGATAATTTTGGGTAATATGATATTTTAAAAACATTAATTCTTCCAGTCCCTAATTACAAAACAGTCTTCCATTTATTTGTGTCTTCTTCAATATCCTTCATCAATGTTTTATAATTTTCAATGTACAGATCTTTCACCCCCTTGGTCAACTTTATTACTGAGAGGAGTTGAAGATGGCAGAATAAAAGGATGTGTGTCTCACTTCATCCCACAAACATATAAATATATATATATATATACACACATATACATACATACACACACACACACACACATGCACACACATCTTCAAATGGAACAATTTACCCAGAATACCAACTAAAAGCTGACAGAAGATATTTTATACAATCAAAGTAATAAGAATGATCCTTATATATCCAGGTAGAATGAGAGGGAAAAATAAAATCTGGAAAGGGCCTGCACCCCTGGGAGGGAATTGTGGAAGAGAGAAGGTTCTCTCACCCTGGGAACCTCCTTCACCTGCTGGGAGATTTACTGGGTCATATAGGGAGCTGCAGTTGTCTAGAATTTGCTCAAAAGCAGGGTGCAAGAACTGGCTTCCTTTCCAGCAGGGTAGAGAGGGGCAGCACAGGTGTTCCTTGCCACATCATCACACTCTCCCACATAAGACTTGCACCTCCTAGTTTATGCTGCAGCTGGGTGCTGAAACTCCAGCTTCAGCAGGCAGACTTGGTGAGAGGATTCTGATTGGTAATGCAGAGACCGCCCACAGGGCCTGGATTGTGATAGAGGCTGCTCTGGAGGTATGTGCAGAATGGAATGTGGGCTTACCATTGTTGTTGTTTATTGTTTAGTCGCTAAGTCATATCCAACTCTTGCGACCCCATGGACTGTAGCCTACCAGGCTCCTCTGTCTATGGGATTTCCCAGGCAAGAATACCAGAGAAGGTTACCATTTCCTTCTCTAGGGGATCTTCTCCAGCCCAGGGACTGAACGTGTGTCTCCTGCATTGGCAGGCAGATTCTTTGCCACTGAGCCTCCAGGAAAGATTGGAAGCTTACCATAGGAAACCCATTATTATGGTATAAAAGGCATGGCATGGTTCTGCCATCAGAGCCTCATTGTCAGCATGTTCATGGCTAGGTGAAGTGCTGGCAGCCATGGGTTTTGGGAATACACACAAGCCAAAAGGTGGGGCTGGCATCTATAATGATTGTCTGCACTCCCACAGGCTTCAGCTGACTTTGGGAGCTCACATGTACTGGAAGTGGGTCCAAACCAATTATCATACTTCCCACAGAGGAGTTGGTTCCAGGGGAGGTGTCAAAAACAAGATCAGTCTTTGTGGGCGCACACACTAAAGTGTCAGGAGAAGTCTAGGGTCACAAGTCCCTGCTGATAGCTATTGAGGGAGAATATGAAGCCACTTTTTACCAGTGGGAGAGTTTTGATCCCACTTACTTCATACTACAGCTCAGAACCTGATCTATACACCTTTGCTCCAACAACTGGGGCACATTCACTGCTCCCATAGGGCTATTCTAACCACAGAACAAAGAGGAGGCCCACCTGATAGTCAGTGTAGGCTCTGGTTACCACAATACCAAACACACCTCCTATCAAGAGAACAATGACGATCGTACTCTGAGGAAAGACAATGCAGGTATCCATACAAAAGTCAATCGTCACACCAAAAATATTATACTCACACAAGCTGCACAGAGACAGTAACACATAAATCTTATGGCAGGGCAGAAGGGAGTGGCAAGATACATTCAAAATCCTAAAAAGGGGAAAAAAAAAAACAAACTACAACCTAGGATACTCTACCCAGCAAATTATCAGGTAGAATACAAAAGAGATACATTACACAAAAATAGCCCTTCAAGACCACAGTGGATCATTGTTTTTCCTAAATTCAGAGGGTCAGAGAAATGCATGTAAAAGAATAAGCAGAAACTATAATAAATGGAAGGAACAAAGTAAATCCCCTAAATAATGAAACATACCTTTCCAGTCTACCAGAACCCTGAGTTCAAAAAGAGATAAAAATTGTCAAAGAAATTAAGAAGGACTATAGAAGGAAATGCAGATCACTGTAACAAGGAACTACAAATTATAAAGAGAAGTCAATCAAAATTAGATTACAGCTGAAATAAAAACTGAGCTAAAGGCAATGAATAACAATGAATAACAGACTAAATTATACAAAAGGGTGAATAAATGATCTGGAAAATAAATTAATAGTAATCACCCAATCAGAACAGCAGACAGAAAGGAATAAATTAAATAAAAGCAATATATGAGCAATATCTATGGGATAATATATAAAGTATATATATAATATATTATATATATAATATAATATAATATAATATAATATAATATATATAACCCATGTAACCTAACCTATGGGATTCCAGAAGGAGAAGGAAGAGAGATGGGGATCAAAAATTTATTTGATGAGGTCATTGGTGAAAACTTACCAAACTTAAACAAGGAAACAGATATTGAAGAAGCACTGAGTAGCTTAAACAAGATGAAAGCAAGCAGATTCACACCAAAACACATAATAAATAAAATGGCAAAAGTTAAAGATGTAGGATTCTAAAGGCAGTAAGGGAAAAAACAAAGAGTTGGTTCCAAGAGAACCTCCATCAGGCTATTAGCTGACTTCTCTACAGAATCCTAGCAAGTCAGAAGGGAGTGGTGAGATACATTCAAAATCCTAAAAGCGAGGAAAAAAAAAAAACTATAACCCAGGATACTCTACCCAGTAAATTATCAGGTAGAATAAAAAAAGAGATAAATTACTCAGTCAAGCAAATGTAAATGAATACAGCAATACTAAACCTATCATAAAATAAACATTGAAAAGTCTTCTTTATATATAAAAGAAGCAAGAACCTATAGGAAAGAGGAAAATCACAATAGGAAATGCAACTACGTAAAAAGACAGAATGTTACTTAAATAAGCCAGTGCATAGGTAGTTTTATTACAAAGCAAGGAAAGAAGAAAATGTAAATCTTCTGGAACACATGTGAGTTTATATAGCTATCAGTCTGAAGTAAGTAGATAAAGTTTATGGGTTAACATGCTTGAAAACCAGAGTGAAAAAAAAAATATACAGTATATTTGCAAAAAATGAAAAATAAATGAATTCAAGCATAATACAAAATAAAACTATCAGACCACACACACACACACGAAAAGAAAAAAGAATAAATATAAAGTCAACTGGGAAACATGGTTTATTAAATAAAATGGCAATAAATACACACCAATCAATAATTACACTATTCTCAATGGACTAAAAGCTCCAAACAAAAGACATAGAGTGGAAGTTATAATAAAATAAGAACCTAAAATATGCTGCCTACAAGAGACCCATTGTAGGGTAAAAGTAAAACATAGATTAAAAGTGAGGGGAAGGTAAAAGCTATTTCATGCAAAAGAAAATGACAAGAAAGCCAGGAAGCAACACTTATATCAAACAAAATAGGTTTTAAATAAAAGATCATAAAGAAGGGTAAAGGAGAACACTATATTATGATAAAAGGATCATTATAGAAGCTGATATTACAATTGTTAAATATATACACCCAATATAACAGCACCTAAATATATAAAACAAATGTAATAGACATACAGAGAGAAATTGACCAGAATTTAAACACCCCACTAATATCAATGTTTCTGACAGAAATCAGTAAGACAACAGAGATCCTAAATTATACAATAGAAGAATTAGACTTAATTGCTATCTATAGGACTATATATATAATATCTATATCTATGTACATATATATATATCATGCAATTATTGTTGAGTATGCAAAGAAAATAATCTAAGATAGATCACACATTAGGACACACAACAAGTCTCAATAACTTTAAGAAGATAGCAGTTGTTTCAAGTATCTTTTCTGTCCACAATGGCATGAACTAGAAATGAACCTCATAAAGAAAAATGAAAAAAAAAAAAAAAAAAAGAATTCATGGAGACTATGTAACTTTCTACTAAAAACAAACAATTGATCAATGATGAAATGACAAATAGTACCTCAAGAAAAATGACAATGAAAACACAACAATACAAATTCTATGGCATGCAGCAGAAGCAGTCTTAAGAGGGAAATTCAAAGCAATTTGTCTTCCTCAGAAATAAAAAAGTCTAAAATGAACAATTTAGCCTGTGTGCTCAGTTGTTCAGTTATTCCTGACTCCTTGTGACCCCATGGACTGTAGCCCACCAGGCTCCCCTATCCCTAGGGTTCTCCAGGCAAGAAGATTGGAGTGGGTTGTCATTTCCTTCTTCAAGGGAATCTTCCCAAGTCAGGGATCAAACCCACATCTCTTGTGTCTCCTGCACTGGCAGGTGGGTTCCTTACCACTGTGCCACCTGGGAAGTCCTAAAAACTTAGGCTACCACCTAAAGTAATTTAAAAGAACAACAAACAAAACCTGAAGTCAGCAGAAGGAAGAAGATAATCAAGATCAGAGAAGAAATAATTATAATAGAGATAAAAATCAGAAGAAAAAAAAAGTCAATTAACCAAAAGCTACCTTTTCAGAAGGAAAACAAACCTCTAATAAGTTTCACCAAGAAGAGAGAGAGTACACAAATAAACTAAATAAAAATTAAAGATGAGAAATAGCTCTTAACACAGAAATACAAAAAAAAAAAAATCATAAGAAAAAATATTACAGTTTTACACCTAGAAGATATATACAATGTTCTAGAAACACACAGGCTGTCAAAACTGAATCAGAAGAAACAGATAACATGAACAGACCAATCAATAAAAGTGAAATAAAATCAAACAAAATACAAAACAAAAAATCTTCCTGCAAACAAAAGTCCAGGAGTAGATGGCTTCACTAGGGAACACACAAAGAATAACTTTCAACTATCCTTCTCTAACTCTTCAAAAAGGCTGAAGCAGTGGGAACACTACCAAAGTTATTCTATGAAACCACCATTATCCTGATACCAAAACTAGACTGAGGTACTGCAAAATAAAAAAAAAAAAAAAAAAAAAAAACTACAGGCCAATACCTTTGATGAATGTAGGTGGAAAAATCCTCAGCAAAATATTAGTAATCTTATAACACATAAAAAGGATACACCATTATCAAGTTGGATTCACTCCATGGTCAAAAGGATGGTTCAGCATATACAAATAATCCAATGTGATACACCACAACAACAAAAGGAAAGAAGAAGAAGAAAAAAAAACATGATTATCTCAACAGATGTAAAAAAAAATCCTTTGATAAAATTCAACATCCATTCATAATAAAAACTCTCACCAAAGTCGGTATAGAGGGAACATATCTCAACATAATAAATACTGTTTATGACAAAACCAGCAGCCAAAGTAATACTCAGTGGTGAAAAGTTGAAAATCTTCCCACTAAATGCTGTAACAAAATGAGGATGCCCACGTTCATGACTTCTATTTCACACAGGATTGGAAGTCTTACTCACAGCAGTAGGACAAGAAAAAAGAAATAAAAGGTATAAAAATTAGAAAAGAGGAGGTAAAATTGCCATTATATGCAGATGACATAATACTCTATAGAGAAAACCCTAAAGATACCACACAGAAATTATTAGAACTAGCAAATGAATTCAGTAAGGTAGCAGGATAAAGATTAATACAGAAATTGTTGCATTTCATTACACCAACAAAGAAATGTGAGAAAGTTTATATATATATACAGTTAAAAAATGTATCAGAATATAAAATATCTAGGAATAAACCTAACCAAGGAGATAAAAGACCCAAAACCTGAGAACTAGAACACACTGATAAAAAAAAAAATAGATGATAGATGAAATAAATTAAAAGATATTACATGCTCGTCAACTGAAAGAATTAATATTGTTAAAATGACATACTACACAAAATAACCTACATATTTAATGTGATCCCAATTAAATTACCTATGGAATTTTTCATGGAACTAAAACAAACAATTCTAAAATTTATATGGAACCACAAAAGACCCAGAATTGTCAAAACAATACTGAGGACCAAGAACAAAGCTGGAGGCATAATCCAGACTTTAGACATACTACAAGGCTACAGTAGTCAAAATGACACAGTATTGGCACAAAAACAGATGTAAAGGGCAACAGAATAGAATAGAGACCCCAGAAATAAGCCCACAAATCTACAGTTAATCTTCAACAAAGGAGGTAATAACATACAATGAAAAAAAGACAGTCTGTATAGTAGGTGGTATTGAGAAAGCTGGACAGTCGCAAGTAAATCAATGAAATTAGAACACTCCCTCATACCATACACAAAAACAAACTCAAAATGGCTTCAGGACTTAAACATAAGACACATATCAAAAAATACTAGAAAAGAACAAAGGCAAAACTTTTTCTCATATAAATGGTAGTGATGTCTTCTTAGATAAGGCTCACATTGCAATGGAAATAAAGCAAAAATGAACAAATGGAACCTAATCAAATTTGTGAGACTTTGCACAGCAAAGGAAACCATAAACCACAATAAAACAATCTCTGGAATGGGACAGAATAATTATAAGTGATGTGACTGAAAAGTGCTTATTTTTCAAAATGCACAAACAGGTCATACCACTCAATATCAACGTATGGGAAAAACCACCACAATATTGTAAAGTAATTAGCCTTCAATTATAATAAATAAATTAATAAAGACATACAACACATTTTCTCTGTACATCTGAGTTTTAGTGGAATTAAAATTTTTCACTCTGCTAAAAATAAATAAAACAAGCAACACAATCAAAAAAAGGGAGGAACACCCAGACATTTCTCCAAAGAAAACATGCTGATGGTCAACAAGCACATGATAAGATGTTAAACACTGTTAATTATTACAGAAATGCAAATCAAATCCACAATGAGGTATTGTCTCAAATTGGTCAGAATGCTGCTGCTGCTGCTAAGTCACTTCAGTCGTGTTTGACTCTGTGCGACCCCATAGACGGCAGCCCACCAGGCTCCCTTGTCCCTGGGATTCTCCAGGCAAGAACACTGGAGTGGGTTGCCATTGCCTGCTCCAATGCATGAAAGTGAAGTTGCTCAGTCATGTCCGACTCTTAGAGACCCCATGGACTGCAGCCTACCAGGCTCCTCTGTCCATGGGATTTTTACAGGCAAGAGTACTGGAGTGGGTTGCCATTGCCTTCTCTGATGCATGTATGTATATGTATGTGTGTATATATATATATAATCAGTTCAGTTCAGTTCAGTCACTCAGTCGTGTCTGACTCTTTGTGACCTCATGGACCACAGCATGCCAGGCCTCCCCGTCCATTATCAACTCCTGGAGTTTACTCAAACTCATCTCCATTGAGTCGGTAATGCCATCCAACCATCTGATCCTCTGTTGTCCCCTTCTCCTCCTGACCCCAATCCCTCCCAGCATCAGGGGTTTTTACAATGAGTCAACTCTTTGCATGAGGTGGCCAAAGTATTGGAGTTTCAGCTTCAGCCATCAGTCCTTCCAATGAATACCGAGAATTGATCTCCTTTAGTATGGACTGGTTGGATCTCCTTGCAGTCCAAGGGATTCTCAAGAGTCTTCTCCAACACCACAGTTCAAAAGCATCAATTCTTTGGTGCTCAGCTTATTATTATTATTATTTTAATTTTTAATTGAACTGTGCTTTACAATATTGTGGTAGTTTTAGGTATACAGCAAAATGATTAATATATATATATGTATTTTTTATATACACTTATATGTGTTATTTCCATTATAGATTTTTATAAGATATTGAATGTAGTTCCCTGATATCAGTGATATACTTTTGAGGATACATCTGAAGGAAATAAATTTATCATCTTAAAGAGATATCTCCCCCTTCATTTTTGTTGCATTATTTACAACAGCCAAGACATAAAAACAATCCAAGTGTTTTTGGATACATGGAATAAAAAAATGTGACAAACTTATTAATAATACCATGTTGCCATTTGTGACAGGTCTTCCCTGGTAGTTCAGTGGTAAATAATACACCTGCATAAGACTCAGGTTCAATTGATGGGTCTCCAGAAATCCTGCCTGGGAAATCCAATTGACAAAGGAGCCTGATGGGCTATGGTCCATGATGTTGCAAAAGAGTAGGACACAACTTAGGGCTAAACAACAATAACATTTGAGACAACATAGCTGAAGCTTGAGTTTATTATGTTAATTAAAATAAGTCAGGAAAAAGAAAGACAGATACCATATGAACTCAGCTATAGTTGAATTTAAAACAAAACCAACACTATAAAAATAGGGAAACAATTTGTGTTTGCTGGAGGACATGGTGGGTGGGTGAGTGGGTGGGACCTGGGTGAAGGCAGGAAAACGGTACAAACTTCCAATTTTAAGATGAGTTCTGGACATATGATTACAACATGGTAACTATAGGTCAGTCAGTCATTCAGGACTCAGTCGTGCCAGATTCTTTGCAATCCCATGGACTGCAGCACACAGGGCTTCCTGTCCAACACCAAATCTGAGAGCTTGCTCAAACTCATGTACACGAGTTCAGTCAATGATGCCATCCAACCATTTCATCCTCTGCCATCCCCTTCTCCTCCTGCCTTCAATCTTTCCAAGCATCAAGGCCTTTTCAAATGAGTCAGTACTTCCCATCAGGTGGGCAAAGTATTGGAACTTCAGCTTCAGTATCTAGTCCTTCTAATGAAAATTCAGAATTGATTTCCTTTAGGATTGACTGGGTTGATCTTGTAGTTCAAGGGACTCTGGAGAGTCTTCTCCAACACCACAGTTCAAAAGCAGAGATTCTTTGGCACTCAGCTTTCTTCACAGTCCAACTCTCACATCCATACATGACCACTGGAAAAAACATACCTTTGACTAGATGGGCCTTTGTCAGCCAAGGAATGTCTCTGCTTTCTAATATGATGTCTAGGTTTGCCACAGCTTTTCTTCCAATGAGCAAGTGTTTTTTTAATTTTATGGCTTCAGTCACCATTTGCAGTGATTTTAGAGTCCCAGAAAATAAAGTCTCTCACGGTTTCCATTGTTTCCCCATCTATATGCCATGAACTGATAGAACCAGATGTTAAGATCTACATCTTTGAATGTTGAGTTTTAAGCCATCTTTTTCACTCTGCTCTTTCACCTTCAACAGAGGCTCTTTAGTTCCTCTTGGCTTTCTGTCATAAGGATACTGTCATCTGCATATCTAATGTTATTGTTATTTCTCCCAGAAATCTTGACTCCAACTTATGCTTCATCCAGCCCAGCATTTTGCATGATATACTCTGCATATAAGTTAAATAAGCAGGATTACAATATACAGCCTTGATGTACTCCTTTCACAATTTGGAACCAGTCCATTGTTCCATGTTTGGGTCCAACTGCTGCTTCCTGACCTGCATACAGATTTTTCAGGAGGCAGGTAAGGTGGTCTAGCATTACCATCGCTTTAAGAATTTTCCACAGTTTCTTTTGATGCACGTAGCCAAAGGCTTTAGTCATTGAAGAAGAAATAGATATTTTTCTGGAATTATCTTGCTTTTTCTGTGATCCAATGGATGTCGGCCATTTGATCTCTGATTCCTCTCCCTTTTCTAAATCCAGCTTGAACATCTGGAAGTTGTTTCACGTACTGTTGAAGCCTGATTTGGGCACCCAATCATGTCTGTCTCTTTGCAACCCCATGGACTGTACAGTCCATGGAGTTCTCTAGGCCAGAATATTGGATTGGGCAACCTATTCCTTCTCCAGTGGATCTTCCTGATCCAGGAATCAAACCGGGGTCTTCTGCATTGCAGATGTGTTCTTTACTAACTGAGCTGCCTAGCTTAGAGAATTTTGAGCATTACTTTACTAGTGTGTGAGATGAACATAATTATGTGGTGGTTTCAACATTCTTTGGCACTGCCTTTCTTTGGGATTGCTTTTTCTTTAGAAAACTGACCTTTTCCAGCCCTGTGGCCACTTCTGAGTTTTCCAAATTTGCTGGCATTTTGAGTGCAGCACTTAAACAGCACTATCTTTTAGGATCTGAAATAGCTCAGTTGGAATTCCATCACCTACTCTAGTTTTGCTCTAGTGATGCTTAAGGCCCATTGAATTCACACTCCAGGATGTGTGATTCTAGTCCAGTGATCATACCATCATTGTTACCTGGGTTATTAAGATGTTTCTTGTATAGTTCTGTGTATTCTTGCCACCTCTTCTTAATGTCTGCTGCGTCTGTTAGGTCCGTAAGGTTTCTGTCCTTATTGTGCACATCTTTGCATGACATGTTCCCTTGGTATCTCTAATCTTCTTGAAGAGATCTCTAGTCTTTCCCATTCTATTGTATCCTCTATTTCTTTGCATGGATCACTTAAGAAGGCTTTGCTATCTCTCCTAGCTATTCTTTGTAACTACAGATAACAGTTCAGTTCAGTCATTCAGTCGTGTCTGACTCTTTGCGACCCCATGAATTGGAGCACGCCAGGCCTCCCTGTCCATCACCAACTCCTGGAGTTCACTCAAACTCATGTCCATCAAGTCAGTGATGCCATACAGCCATCTAATCCTCTGCTGTCACCTTCTACTCTGACCCCAATCCCTCCCAGCATCAGTGTCTTTTCCAATGAGTCAACTCTTCTCATCAGGGGGCCAAAACACTGGAGTTTCAGCATCATTCCTTCCAAAGAACACCCAGGACTGATCTCCTTTAGAATGGACTTGTTGGATCTTCTTGCAGTCCAAGAGACTCTCAAGAGTCTTCTCCAACACCACAGTTCAAAAGCATCAACTCTTCAGCACTCAGCTTTCTTCACAGTCCAACTCTCACATCCATACATGACTACTGGAAAAACCATAGCCTTGACTAGACAGATCTTTGTTGGAAAAGTAATGTCTCTGATTTTGAATATGCTATCTAGGTTGGTCATAACTTTCCTTCCAAGGAGTAAGTGTCTTTTAATTTCATGGCTGCACTCAGCATCTGCAGTGATTTTGGGTGCCAGAAATTAAAGTTTGACACTGTTTCCACTGTTTCCCCATCTATTTGCCATAAAGTGATGGGACCAGATGCCATGATTTTAGGTTTCTGAATGTTGAGCTTTAAGCCAACTTTTTCACTCTCCTCTTTCACTTTCATCAAGAGGCTTTTTGTTTCTCTTCACTTTCTGCCACAAGGGTGGTGTCATCGGCATATCTGAGGTTATTGATATTTCTCCCAGCAATCTTGACTCCAGCTTGTGCTTCTTCCAGCCCAGCATTTCTCATGATGTACTCTGCATAGAAGTTAAATAAGCAGAGTAACAATATACAGCCTTGACGAACTCCTTTTCCTATTTGGAACCAGTCTGTTGATCCATATCCAGTTCTAACTGTTGCTTCCTGACCTGCATACAAATTTCTCAAGAGGCAGGTCAGGTGGTCTGGTATTCCCATCTCTTTCAGAATTTCCCACAGTTTCTTGTGATCCACACAGTCAAAGGCTTTGGCATAGTCAATAAAGCAGAAATAGATGTTTTTCTGGAACTCTCTTGCTTTTTCCATGATCCAGCGGATGCTGGCAATTTGATCTCTGGTTCCTCTGCCTTTTCTAAAACCAGCTTGAACATCAGGAAGTTCACGGTTCATGCATTGCTGAAGCCTGGCTTGGAGAATTTTCAGCATTACTTTACTAGCGTGTGAGATAAGTGCAATTGTGTGGTAATTTGAGCATCCTTTGGCATTGCCTTTTTTTGGGATTGGAATGAAAACTGACCTTTTCCAGTCCTGTGGCCACTGCTGAGTTTTACAAATTTGCTGGCATATTGATTGCAGCACTTTCACAGCATCATCTTTCAGGATTTGGAATAGCTCAACTGGAATTTCATCACCTCCATTAGCTTTGTTCATAGTGATGCTTTCTAAGGCCCACTTGACTTCACATTCCAGGATGTCTGGCTCTAGGTCAGTGATCACACCATTGTGATTATCTTGGTTGTGAAGATCTTTTTTGTACAGTTCTTCTTTGTATTCTTGCCAACTCTTCTTAATATCTTCTGCTTCTCTTAGGTCCATACCATTTCTGTCCTTTATCGAGCCCATCTTTGCATGAAATGTTCCCTTGGTATCCCTAATTTTCTTGAAGGGGTCTCTATTCTTTTCCATTCTGTTGTTTTCCTCAGTTTCTTTGCACTGATCTCTGAGGAAGGCTTTCTTATCTCTTCTTGCTCTTCTTTGGAACTCTGCATTCAGATGCTTGTATCTTTCCTTTTCTCCTTTGCTTTTTGCTTCTCTTCTTTTCACAGCTATTTGTAAGGCCTCCCCAGACAGCCAATTTGCTTTTTTGCATTTCTTTTCCATGGAGATGGTCTTGATCCCTGTCTCCTATACAATGTCATGAACCTCATTCCATAGTTCATCAGGCATTCTATCTATCAGATCTAGGCCCTTAAATCTATTTCTCACTTGCACTGTATAATCATAAGGAATTTGATTTAGGTCATATCAGAATGGTCTAGTGGTTTTCCCTACTTTCTTCAATTTAAGTCTGAATTTGGAAATAAGGAATTCATGATCTGACCCACAGTCAGCTCCTGTTCTTGTTTTTGCTGACTGTATAGAGCTTCTCCATTTTGGCTGCAAAGAATAAAATCAATCTGATTTCGATGTTGACCATCTGGTGATGTCCATGTGTAGAGTCTTCTTTTGTATTGTTGGAAGAGGGTGTTTGCTATGATCAGTGCATTCTCTTGGCAAAACTCTATTAGCCTTTGCCCTGCTTCGTTCCGTATTCCAAGGCCAAATTTGCCTGTTACTCCAGGTGTTTCTTTCTTTTTTTTTTAGCAAAAGAATTTAGTTTATTATTTTTTTTTAATTTATTTATTTTCATTGGAGGCTAATTACTTTAAAATGCTGTAGTGGTTTTTGCCATACTTGACATGAATCCACCACGGGTGTACATGTGTTCCCCATCCTGAACCCCCTCCCACCTCCCTCCCCATCCCATCCCTCTGGTCATCCCAGTGCACCAGCCCCGAGCACCCTGTCTCATGCATAGAACCTGGACTGGCTAACGAACACATGAAAAGATGCTCAACATCACTTTATCAGACAAATGCAAATCAAATCCAGGTGTTTCTTGACTTCCTACTTTTGCATTCCAGTCCCCTATAATGAAAAGTACATGTTTTTTTGTGTGTTAGTTCTAAAAGATCTTGTGTGTCTTCATAGAACCATTCAACTTCAGGTTCTTCAGCATTACTGGTTGGGGAATAGACTTGGATTACCATGATATTGAATGGTTTGCCTTGGAAACGAACGGATCATTCTGTCATTTTTGAGACTGCATCCAAGTACTGCATTTCGGACTCTTTTGTTGACCATGATGGCTACTTCCTTTCTTCTAAGGGATTCCTGCCCACAGTAGTAGATATAATGGTCATCTAAGTTAAATTCACCCATTCCAGTCCATTTTAGTTTGCTGATTCCTAGAATGTCAGCATTCACTCTTGCCATCTCCTGTTTGACCACTTCCAATTTCCCTTGATTCATGGACCTAACATTCCAGGTTCCTATGCAATATTGCTCTTTACAGATAACAATACTATATTAAATATTTGAGATTGTCTAAGAGAACACATCCTAAAAGTTTTGATATGAGAAATACAGCAACCAGTTGAGATTATGTGTTAACTAAACTTAGTGCAGTAATCATTTTACATTATACACATATATTGAATCACTGCACTGTACAATCTAAACTAATACTTCCCTGGTGGATCAGTGACAGAGAATCTTCCTGCCAATGGAGGATATATGGCTTTGATTCCTGAGAGGGAAAGATCTCCTGGAGAAGGAAATGACAATCCACTCCAGTATTCTTGCCTTAGAAATCCTATGGACAAAGGAGTCTGGTGGGCTACAGTCCATGGGGTCACAAATGAATTGGGGACAAATCAATGACTAAACAACAAATATACAATGGTATGTGTCAATTATATCTCAATAAAACTGAAAAAAAAAAAATCTTTCAACTAAAGGAAGTATGACCAGTGTGACAAATATCAAAATTGAGTAACTTTAAATAAGAGATTAGTTCACAGTTAGAATTAAAATAATTTTTTTTTTATCAGTGACCCATGTAGGAATTTGATCTGACACAACATATATACTAACTAGTTTTAACATTTTTTTTTTTTGGTTAAAAATTCAGAAGAAACATTGTTCAATTCAAATTTTGGAAATTGGATGTTAACTATCTTAGTAATTGTAAAATTCAAAGCAGCATTGAAATATTTTAGATTTGATAATATTAGTAAAAATTTCTTTTGACAAATTATTTTAACAGGGAAGGAAGGCAGAAAGTCAATACTGACTAGACCAACATGGGCATTTATTTACTTGTATGATTGCAAGTATTAGAAGTAGGAATGGCTTTAATCAAAGCTCCCTCTCTTCACTCTGCTCACTCTTAACATGTCAGTTTCATCCTAAAATTAGTTCCCCTGATAACAAAAATGGCTGCAGTCATTTCAGACCTCATACACTCTCAGGATACGTTAACATGAAGATAAATCATTTATTTTGGCTCAGTGGTACTGAATCCACCTGCCAATGCAGGAGGCACAAGAGACATGGGTCCAATCCCTATGTTGGAAAGATCTCCTGGAGAAGGAAATGGCAACACACTCCAGTATTCTTTCTTAGGAATTTCCTAAGAGGCAGAGGAGCCTGGTGGCTACAGTCCATCAGCCCACGGGGTTGCAAAGTATTGGACACAACTGAGTGACTGCGCATGCATGTACACATGCAAAGGGAGAAAAAATTTTTCCTCCAAAAGTCCTAAAAAACTCCTGACATGTCAATCTTCTTATTGTGTTATGCCTTCTTTCTTAAACTCATCCCTGGAGACAGAAGTCTAAAGTATAATGTGTGGCTTCAAAACTCATGTCTTTGCCAGGAAGTCAAACTTATTTAGATCCCACGTCTGAATACTATGGACAAGTTTTCTAAAAGAAAATCTGTGAAAAGTAGAGACTAGTGCTACTTAGAAGGAGGATGGTAGAAGAAATTGACATGACACTTGCTTAAGAAAGATTACTTGTGAGAAAAATGAATAAGAATGAAGAATATTAGATAAGAAATAATTGTGATAATTGCAGACTCAAGATTAAAAAAAAAAACAAAGCAAAACAAAGCAAAATTGACTGAGCAGTTAGCTGTGGTAATAAAGAGATAAACAGACATAGGAAGCCTAAAACTATAACAACAATAGATGGCACACTGAATCTGCCCAGAACTGTAATAATGCTGCTAAGCTACAAAAAGGAAATGCAGTAAAAAATGTATGTGTGTGCGCGCTAAGTCACTTCAGTCATGTCTGACTCTTTGAGACCCTGTGGACTGTAGCCCACCAGGGTCCTTTGTCCATGGGATTCTCCAGGCAATAATACTGAAGTGGGTTGCCATGCCCTCTTCCAGGGGATCTTCCCAAATCAGAGATTGAACCCGCATCTCTTGAGCCTCCTGCATTGGCAGGTGGATTCGTTAACATTAGTGCCACCTGGAAGGTCAGTGTAATTTTATACACTATACTTATTATAAAAAAATTGATCCTTAGAAGAAAGTACAATTTTAAGATGAACTACAAAAAAGCAGTTCAAATCCTAAAAGATGATGCTGTTAAAATGTTACACTCAATAAGCCAGCAAATTTGTAAAAACTCAGCAGTGGCCACAGGCTTGGACAAGGTCAGTTTTCATTCCAATCCCAAATAAGAGCAATCCCAAAGAATGTTCAAACTACTGCATGACTGTATTCATTTCACATGCTCAAAATCCTCCAAGTGAGGCTTCAATAGTACATGAATCAAGAACTCCCAGATGTTCAAGCTGGATTTAGAAAAGGCAGAGGAACCAGAGATGAAATTGCCAACATCCCTTGGACTGTCAAAAAAGCAAGAGAGTTTCAGAAAAAAATATATATATTTCTGCTTCATTGACTACACTAAAGCCATTGACTGTGTGGATCACAACAAACTGTGGCAAATTCTTAAAGGTATGGGAATACCAGACCACTTTACCTGTCTCTTGAGAAATCTGCATGTGGGTCAAGAAACAATAGTTAGAACCTGATATGGAACAACATACTGGTTCCACACTGGGAAAGGAGTATGTCAAGGCTGTATGTTGTCACCTGCTTATTTAACTTCAATGTAGATTATATCATGCAAAATGCTGGGCTGGATAAAGCACAAGTTGGAGTCAAGATTGCTGGGAGAAATATCCATAACCTCAGATATGCATATGACACCACCCATATGGCAGAAAGCAAAGAGGAACTAAAGAACCTCTTGATGAAGGAGAAAGAGGAGAGTGAAAAAGCTGGCTTAAATCTCAACATTCAAAAAACATAGAACTTAACATCTGGTTCCATCACTTCATGGCAAATAGATGGGAAACAATGGTAACAGTGACAGACTATTTTGGGGGGCTCCAAAATCACTGCAAATGGTGACTTCAGCCATGAAATTAAAAGACAATTGCTCCTTGGAGGAAAAGCTATGATCAACCTAGAAAGCATACTAAAAAGCAGAGACATTACTTTGCCAAAAAAGGTTCGTCTAGTCAAGGCTATGGTTTTTCCAGTAGTCATGTATGGATGTGAGAGTTGGACCATAAAGAAGGCTGAGAGCCAAAGAATTGACAATTTCAAACTGTGATGTTGGAGAAAATTCTTGAGAATCCCTTGGACTGCAAAGAAATCACCCCAGTTAATCCTAAAGGAAATCAGTACTGAATATTCATTGGAAGAACTGATGCTGATGCTGAATCTCTGTTATTTTGGCCATCTGATGGGAAGAGGTGACTGATTAAGACCTTGATGCTGGGAATGATTCAAGGCAGGAGGAGAAGGGGATGACAGAGGATGAGATGGCATCACTGACTCAATGAAAATGAGTTTCAGCAAGCCCTGGGAGATGATGAAGGACAGCAAAGCCTGGTGTGTTAAAGTCCATGGGTATGAAAAGAATCAGAAATGACTGGGTGACTAAACAGTATCAACAGCAGGAAAACAACAAAATTGGTAAAAAGACATAGACAATGTGACCCGTGTTTCAACTCTAAACCCACTTTGGCTACTCAGGGACCTGTTAGGTAACCAAAAAGATATTACAAGGACAGCAATTATAAAAAGGCGAAGAGCATGAACTTGAACACACAGTAGCTAGTGATGTAGAGAATAAAATCACTGGTCAAAATCAACTCTAGGAAAATTTAGGATCATTTAGAATATAACTCAAATAGTAATATAAGCAGGTTTTTTTTTTTTTTTTTTTGCCAACTTTCCTAGGTAAGTTTCTGACAGCATCATTACAGAATAATGGCATTGAAACATGTATAATATCATATATGAAATGAGTCGCCAGTCCAGGTTCGATGCACAATACTGGATGCTTGGGGCTGGTGCACTGGGATGACCCAGAGGGATGGTATGGGGAGGGAGGAGGGTTCAGGATGGGGAACACATGTATACCTGTGGCGGATTCATGTTAATATATGGCAAAACCAATACAATATTGTAAAGTTAAAAAATTTAAAAAAATGGAGTTTTGTTTTTGCTGCAAAGCTTGACTGTTCCTAATACATTTCCACTTTCACTTAATAAGATATTTTCCTCATATTCTCACTACAGCTGTAACTTGTCAAATGCATCCTACTTTTTATAGCTATGTAAAAAGTCTCTGATTACAAACAGTGAACATTTAGCCATTTGTTGGAGCTGAGCTATATGCCTGTCATTCCAGCCCTTCTAGGATATTCTGCAGCTTTGCTTGTTTTTGCTCCCTCCCTCTTATTAGCTAGTTTTCTCTCCCTAGCTCATGCCATTATTACTTTTTCTTGGAAAAGTAGGATTAAGCTCTTTCTATGTTTTACTAAGAGTAAGCCCAAGGAGAAAAAGGGTAATTTTCTATTTGTGTTCACTAACTTTTTCCTTGACTTCAACTAAAATCATTTGCTTCTAATAGCCAGAATTTCCATCAAAGATAATTTTTCCTTGTGTTTTTTCAAAAATGACTTCTGACTAATCTTTCCTGGATTTCTAATTTGGTTTTTCTAAGTTCATTTTTATAAATATTTTAATGTATCCTTAATTTTCTCTATTCTATTTTTAGAAAATGTATATATTTATAATACTAAAAGACAATCTGCTTCCATAGAAATTAGTTGAGCAACATTAAGTTAACTTCTTTCTATCTGGAATTGCTATATACTTGTAGGGAGTCTCTAATTATTGGTGTATTTTGGGCTTCCCAAGTGGGCTCAGTGGTAAAGAATCAGCCTGCCATTGTAGGAAGCAAAGAAGATCCCTGGGTTGGGAAGGCCCCTGGAGCAGGAAATGACAACCACTCTAATATTTTGGCCTGGAAAATCCCAGGCAAAGAGGAGCCTTGTGGGCTACAGTACAGGGTTTGCAAAGAATCCGACACAACTGAGGAACTGAGCACAGCTCAGTTTTTTTTTTTTTTAATGATTAATGTGCCATGCTTTGTGTAAGGCAATTTACAGTATTTTATTTTTCTCTCTTTAAGTCTGTGATGTAAATAGCACAAGCATTCATATTTTATATATGGGTAAATGGGGCCCCATAAGAGTAAAATATTCTAAATCAAACAATAAGGAAGTATTGGAACCTACACTTGAATTCCAGTCTATCAGACTACAACTGTGATATACTTATGCATAACTTATTTCTTCTCTGTTTTCTTCTTTTAGTGTGATCGTCAGTATCTACATTTAGGTTTCATGCTTTGAATTCAGACAGAATGAACATATATCAAAGTCTCTAGCTATTTATCAACAGGAGATTTTTCACTATATTTTATCTCACTTATTCATGACATTTTCCAAACAACCTCACAGAGATTCTTGCACATTCATCATCAAATATCTTATCTAGTGTATGAATGATTGCATAGAGGAAGAATGAATTTGTTTAATGATTGCATTTTACTTCCTCAGTATCTTGCTAGTCAGACATTGATTTGATGTTTAGAATGATCTCTCTTAAAATTTATTTCCTGTTTCCATATACCTCTTAGGAACCCTCCATTGAGAAAGACTTGGCTGTTGAAGTTGGATTTCTTCTTTCAAAACACATGGGGAACTTTTTAATATATCAATCAAATATTAAATAACAAGAATGAGATAAAAAGAAACATTCTCTTTCTTTGATTTACGCGAAGTCAAATCCCACCTTTCATCTCTTATTTCTGACCACTTGTCAAAAACCATTTTCATGAATTCCTAGTCTGCTACACATCCCTTAAATGTTAACCCTGACAGCGTTTGACCTCAGTCTTCTTTTCTTCTCTCTAAAATGGCTGCCAGAACATTTCCATGTGATTTAATAATCACTGACTTCCAAATCTCTGTTTCAGCCTGTTTGTAATCTAATATGTCAAATAATTTACAAAACATTTATACTTGGGTATACTACAGACATTTCAAACTAGCAAGGCTAAGGGAGAATGCATAGCCTATTTCAAGGTGTTCCTCCTCATTCTCAGGGTCGATACAGGTAATTTTTAGTCCACAGCTTCACTCAAGCCAGGGAAAGTAAACTTTATTTCTTATTCCCACTATTCAGCCACCAAATCTCATCCGTTTTGTATTTTTATTCTGTCTTAAATCTCCCTCCACATTTCTTACTTTCATAGATCAAATTTTTAATTCTTTTCCTAGACATGTGCACTAGCCTCTGAATTGCTCCCTAGAATTGAATTTACCCCTTTTCCAATTCATTTTCTATCCTGCTATCAGAATAGTCTTTCTAAAGGATTAATAGACTCTTTACTGCTAGAAATTTTTCATTGCCTTCAGAACAAAATCCAAACTTTATAGTATAATACAATATATCCTGTGTTCTAGCTATTATTTTTCTCTCTGACCTACTGAATGAATGGTACTTACACAATACTTGTTAATTTCAGAAAGCATGGTATTTCATGAAATAGGTACATTGTTAACAGCATACATGAAATATATGAAGGCATGATTCTATTCTATTGCATATAATATATGATAATTTTGATATACTAAGAACTTGGATCAACCAATGATTTAACATTTTTATTACATCTATAAGATTTTAAATTGCAAAATGCTTATCTATATATTAATTAGAATTAATTCAAAATATAAGCAAGCACTTGCCATCTTTTTAAATGTACAAAAAATTATCCATTTATTTGTTCTTTCTTTTTTAAAAATAAATTTTTACTTATTTTTTTTAAGGTTGAGATGAATATTATGGGAAGAAATGATAGATACAAAGTGCTAGAAAATTAAGTAAGGCCTTTACCTGGTGATAGAAGTGGGAACAGACCTGTCAACTCTGTTAACCTGCATTGATTTAGCCATAAAATAAGTATGTGACTTTACCATAGTCATCCATGGTAACCTAATTCTCACGGACTATCTCAGACTCACAGACTAGAACATTTTGTTTAAAACTTTTATTTTACACATATACTTTTATTTTCTCCAGAATCCTCAAAGAGTTATACTCTAAGCTATTAAAGTTACATCAGTTTCTTGGACCTCATTACCAGAAGGTAACAAGATTTTCTTCACCTGTTAAATTCAAGATCTAAAGAAATTCTAGTGTATTGTGAAGCAATTATTTATTCCAATTAAGATAAAAGGTATGCAGTTCAAAAGATTTAGCATTGCCATTAAATATGTTACACAAATGGATATATTTTAGGATTAAATCTATTTTAGCTTTACTTATGTGATAAAGCCTGGCAGGAAAGTGAAAAGGTATGCAATTCCATTATTTTGGAGTTAAACCTTAAATACTGAGCACACACACTCCTCTAAAGATTAAGAAGCACTTTATTTAGTCCTTGGTTTGCTACATGGAGTTGATTACTTCTAAATTTGATAGAAACCTGTAGAGTGAGTCTCATCAGTTACAGGGGAGAATTCTAAAGCTCTGAACTGAATTTCTCAGAATGGCACAATATAAAAATTAAATGGATGTGTAGGCACCTCCATAGATTTTAATTCTCAGGAAAATTACTTCCTACAATATTTTTTAATAATAAATGACTGTTAGGAACTTAATAAAAATCTATAGCCACAAATATGAGAAGTAATGTACATTTAATATGATTATAGACACTTTCTGAATTTTATTATACTTAGTAAATCTTACTAAAATTTTTTAAAAATTTAAATATTGTATTATAATTCATGATCACAATAATTAAAGGTATGAAGCATATGTAAAAAAGCAAAATCTTAGTGTGTGTGTATATATATATATATATATATATGCCAAACAAATATATGTATATATGCCAAACATTTATTCAAATTTTATCTTCTCACAGGGAATTTCCCTAAACATCCCAATTTCCTACTTTTTTATTGTCTACCCTGCCTTAACTTTCTTCTCAAGACCCACTTTTACTGAAACTATATATTAATTTGCTTATTCTGAATTTCACTAGAACAAGATTTGAGTTACTGCTATATGTCTAACACTTAAGACTCTAAATTAATATTTTGTAACTGAATGCATAAACTCATAATAATATATTTTAAAGATCTGTGGATTTGGAATTAATCAGCATTGGCTGGAGCTACTGTTCATTATAATAAAAGGTGAAGGTTTATTGATACTCAACCTTATCCACAAAATGAAAATGCTAATAATGCCATTTGCCAGGATTGCAAGCTGACAGCATCAAATGAGCCCAGATCAAAGTACTCTGTAGAGTGCTCTAACATTTACTAAGATTATCTGTTATCATTGTCATTGCTCTCATTTTATTTTTTGAACCGGTGACTTAACTTTGAATTCTATCACATTATTCAAACCATATTGTATTACAAAAGGAATAAACAAACCTAACCACCTCGTATCGGAGAAGGCAGTGGCACCCCACTCCAGTACTCTTGCCTGGCAAATCCCATGAATGGAGGAGCCTTGTGGGCTGCAGTTCATGGGGTCGCTAAGAGTCGGACAGGACTGAGCGACTTCACTTTCACTTTTCACTTTCATGCATTGGAGAAGGAAATGGCAACCCACTCCAGTGCTCTTGCCTGGAGAATCCCAGGGACGGGGGAGCCTGATGGGCTGCCGTCTATGGGGTCGCACAGAGTCGGACACGACTGAAGCGACTTAGCAGCAGCAGCAGCAGCAGCAGCAGCAGCAGCAGCAGCAACCACCTCAGATAATCCTGCTTCAACTCATATATTACATATTATGTAACAAAGTATAAGCAAATACTCAAACTGAAAAAAAAAAAGATAAAATTTGGACTCTATCATATTTCTATTATACCTACCACCTTCTTTAGAGAGATATCTTTCTAAACATTTTTAACTTTTATATATGTTGCTTTTCATCAACAGTAGCCAGAAAAGAAAACATTGCTGAAGTAGATAAAAACACGGATTCCTGAGTAATAAAGAATGTTCTCCTAGCTTAGAGGCCTGAAAAAAACAAGAATAGGGGAAGAGACGAAATGGTGGAGGAGGGGTACATCTCTCGCCACGGATGCATCAGGAATACATGTTCGGATGCAGAAGATCTCACAGAGCACCAGCTGAGAGCTGGCAGGAGTCGTTGATCATTGGAAAGGAATATACAGGTCCATGCAAAACTCAGAGGATGAAGGAAGGGAAAAAGAGGGAGTGAGCAGGACTGGACCTACACTCAGGGGACTGGCAAGCTGAAGCAGCGGTGAGATATCCACATAGGGGCAACAGGATTGGACAGAGGGGAAGCATTTGAGGCTGTTGCAGAATGAAACAGCCGATTTGTGACAGTCTGAATGACAGTCTGAGATCCACAGAGACAATTCATAGTGTAGCCCTATGTACCCCAGAGAGGGACCCAAGTCCACCGGAATACACAGTGGATGAGAGCTGTAGCATATGGATTGGAGAGCAAATCCAGGGAGAGGACTGCTATTAACTACAGGGAGAAGGCCTGAGGGGACAGGCCTGAGGATTCTACGGTGGGCAATGCTTCTGGAGGAAAGCCAGGCAGCCATGGAGGCAGGGTGTTACTACTGAGTCATGTGCAGAGTGTAGAGCCATCACTGTAGCCTCTCTCTCCCCACGCATTGGTGCTGGCAGCTGGCCAATAGAGAAAGACTCCAGAGAGGGTGGACCTTTGAGTGCCTGATGCTCCGAGCAAGAGAGAAGGACCATCCAGGGAAGCCCTTTGAATGGCAGAGGCTAGAGGAAGATTCTGATAGCATCATATCTTCTGAACTCATGGTCACCAGCTTCCCTGAGCACCTGGAGCTGCCAGGGTCCCTGTGATCCAAGCTAGCTATGTCACTTCCAGGCTTGATTCTTACTGGGGCAGAGCTGCTGGAGGATAGACAAAACTCTAATAGCACCATATCTCGTGTACCCATGGCCACTGGCTTCCCTGTGCACCTGGAGTTGCCAGGGTCCCCATTGCACAAGCAGCCATGACACTTCCACACCAAGTCCTCACTGGGGCAGATCCAAGTCCTCCAGGTACAAACTCCCTGGATGACCCACGAGCAGAGGTGGGGTAAAATCACAATTGAGTTCCAGGGCCAGAGTGACTAACCTTTCCACCAGCTGTACAATCTACAGATTAACTCTACATGATCAACTAGAGATACTGTGTCTACGGAATATATAAAAGGCAAATGAGGGCTCCCACACAAGAAAATGCCTTAGGTCTGGCAGCTGTGGAGGAGGCAAGAACACACAGGAGCAGGGCCAACTTAGACTCTGAGTTGTCCCCACAATAGGTTCAGGGGAGAGCTCTCCCTCAGTATTGGAAGGCCTCCTTGCTAGGTAGAAATGGGCTGTGACTCACAGTTTGGGAAAGGATGCTGACAGCTGAAACCCAAGAAAATAAGTTATTATTTTTTTAAGATTTTGATTTGTTCTGTAGTAGGTTCTGGATTTTTTTTCCTCTTTTTTTTCTCCCACTGTTTCTGTGGTTATTGTTTTCATTATTATTATTAATTTTATTTAAACTTTTATAACAGTATTTCCTTTATATACTTCTACCTCTATTTTGGCTTTTGCAGGGTTTTTTTTTTTTTTTTTTTTTGGTGTGTGTGTTTTTTTTTTTTTTCCTTATTGTTCACTTCTTGGTGTCATTATTCCATAATATATACAAATATTTTATACACACCTATTTAACTTTGCTTTTCAATTATTTTTCTTCATTTTCCCCTCATGTTTTTAGTCTGTTTTGTTTGCTTTCTTCCTCAGTTAGCGCTTTGCTTTGCTCTTGTTTTCTATTTTCTGTTATAGTTTTGTTTTTAATTTTTTGATATCATTTTTGGTTTCATTTACTCACCAGGTCACTCTCTTGCACCTGGTTTCCTTTGGACTGTTTTTGTCTCTCTGTGTGTATGTGTGTTTACATTCCTGCTTTTGTTACTATTTGTCTGATTTTCATTTACCATTTGTCTAGGGCTCGTTTTTGGTTCATTTTTTGTGTATGTGATTGTTTTAATCCATTGCCCTAACAAATTCTTGTGGGATCTTAATTGGCTCCCTGGCCAGAGTTAGGGCCTGAGCCTCTGGGGTGGGAGCATTGAGTCCAGGACACTAGACTGCCAGAGAACTCCTGAACCAGGAAGTATTAATTAGTGAGAACTCCCACGAAGGCCTCATCCTATATCCAAGACAGCTACCATCCAACTACCAGCAGCACCTCACATAAACAACAAGCAAGACAAGAACACAAACCAAGTCATCAGCAGACAGGCTTCCCACAGACACCTCAAAACACACCATCTCACATAGCTTTGCCTATCAGAGGGAAAAAACACTCCTTTTCCCACCAAAACACATGTACAATTACCTCCTAACATGAAGCCTACACAAACCACTGGATCAACCTCACCCTCTGAGGGCAAAAATCAAAAGCAAGAGGAACTACAACCCTATAGCCTGGGGAATTGAGACTTCAAACATAGGAAGTTAGATAAAATGAAAAGACAGATAATCATGCAGGAAATGAAAGAATAAGATAAAAACCCACAAGACCAAATAAACAAAGAGGGAATAGGCAAACTGCCAGAAAGAGAATTCAGAGTAATGACAGTAAAGATGATCCAACATCTTGGAAACAGAATGTAAAAAAAAAAAAAAAAAAAAAATCACTGAATACATTTAACAATGACCTAGAAGAAATAAACAATTAATAAACAGTGCCAAACAATAAAATTATTGAAATTAAAAATACTCTAGAAAAAAACAATAGCAGAAAAACTGAGGCAGAAGAACGCATAAGTGAGCTGGAGTATAGAATAGTAGAAATAACTGTTGGGGGCAGGTGTGGGGAGAAGATTTAAACAGACATCTCTCCAAACAAGACATACAGATGGTTAATAAGCACATGCAAATATGCTCAAGGTCACTTATTATTAAAGAAATGCAAATCAAAACTACAATGAGTTTTGTATTTCTATGACCTCACATCAGTCAGAATGACCATAATTTAAAAAATCTAAAAGTGATAAATTCTGGAGAGGATGTGGAAAGAAAGGAATCCTCTTGCTACTGATGGGAATATATATTGATACAGCCACTATGGAGAACAGTATGGAGATTCCTTAAAATCTAGGAATAAAACTACCATGCTATGCTATGCTATGCTATGCTAAGTCACTTCAGTCGTGTCCGACTCTGTATGACCCCATAGACGGCAGCCACCAGGCTCCCCCATCCCTGGGATTCTCCAGGCAAGAGCACTGGAGTGGGTTGCCATTTCCTTCTCCAATGCATGAAAGTGAAAAGTGAAAGCAAAGTCGCTCAGTCGTGTCTGACTCCTAGTGACCCCATGGACTGCAGCCCACCAGGTTCCTCCATCTATATGACCGAGCAATCCTACTACTGGGAATATACCTTGAGAAAACCAGAATTCTAAAAGACACATGCATCTTAATGTTCATTGCAGCACTACTTACAATAGTCTTGACATGAAAGCAATCTAGATATTCATTGACAACGAATGGATAAAGACGTAGCAGTACATATATACACTGGAATATTACTCAGCCATAAACTTGGACAAATTCAATTCAGTTCTAGTGAGGTGGATGAAACTATGGCCTATTACACAGATTGAAGTGAATTAGAAAGAGAAAAACAAATACCGTGCATTAATGCATATATATGGAATCTAGAAAAATGATAATGACGAACCTATTTGTAGGACAAAAATAGAGACACAGACATAGAAAACAGACATGAGGGCACAGTGGGGAAGGAGAGAGTGAGACAAATTGAGAGAGTAGCATTGCAGCATATACGTTACCATATGTAAACTACATAGCCTGTGTGAATTTGCTGATGCAGGGAACTCAAATAAGTGCTCTGTGACAACCTAGAAGGGTGGGATGGGATGAGAGGTGGGAGGGAGGTTCAAGAGGGAGTGGAAGTATATATATACATACCTATGACTGATTAATGTTGATGTATGGCAGAAACCAACACACACTGTAAAGCAATTATCTTCCAATTAAAAAAAGTTTAAAAATAAGAATGAAAGATTACGGGCAAGAAGCTGTAGAGAAGACATAATTAATATTCCTTTAGACATGATCACAAAGCATGTAGATATTTGTATTTCATGGTAATGCTCATCAGAGAAAGTTAATGAGGGGACTTTCAACAATGAATGGACATGACCCATCCCAAGGTGTCAGACAGCTTCTCTCCTCAGTCACCCTACTCCAGTGTTTATGTGATGACACAGGGGAAGAGTAACCATGGTGACACGTTGGGGACGCTACTATCACTGATGAATGTGAGACTTTCCAACAATAGAGACCAAAAACAAGTTTTCAATATGGCAAAATTCCTTGAAGAGACCAGGTCTCAAGTTGGTTACACAGGATCCCTTCTACCCTGAGAGGGATAACTGTTTATCTTTAATGGCCTCAATACTTATTTTTCCTGCCTGGGGTGCCCCTAACTGCACCACCATCCAAGGCCTAATGTAATATCTGGCCTATTGATATGTAATTCCAAATGTTGTTGCCTGAGACTAAAGGCCCCATTTTCTAAGAAAGTAGCTGTTATCATGGGCATAAAAACACAAAATGCACTGGCAGCACTATGTTCTTTATTAAGACAGCAGAACAATAGTGAATTGGCCTACAAAAGCCTCAGTTAAGATGCCATCCCAGAGAAAATATTCAGTAGAATTGAAATGCACTCCTTCCAGACATATGTATTTGCTGAATCACTGACTATATCAAGTCCAATAACATATTGGTCTTGAAAACAAGGGGTGCAAATAGAATTGATTCCTTCTTCCTTATTTTTATATCTTTGCATAATATATGTTTTTCCTATCCTCACCAACTCAGACGTTGCTATGTTAAGTTTAGTTACTAGGGGAGAAATATTTCCACCAGGAGTTATAATAAGAATTCCTCTGAACATGATGCTGCAAATATAAGCAGTTTGCTTTGGGTCTCTTGTGACAATAAGCTAGTGGTCACATTGTTATGTGGAGCTAGGTTTGCAGCTCTGAAGACAGAACAGTAGGGTTAGGAAGGAGAATGTCTGAAATCGAGGGGGTTCACTAGGGCAACTCCTGGTGCTGCTCTGCCTGGCCCACTGACCAAGTGTGTGAAAACTTCAGCAACAAAGGCAGGGCAACTAACAATCCGACCGCTCATGAATGAAGGTCTGAGGTCACTCCACTAGTAAAGCATAGAGGCTAGCCTGAAGTACTGGCTAAAGGTGAGGGGAATCTAGAGAAGAAGTAGAACAGAGACACTGAATATCAATTAGTAAGGATGTAAGAAGCCTAGATGAAGCTGTAGAGGCTGTAGCTTGCCTCAGTGATATCTTTAAGAGACTGAGGTGAGCTAACACCTTGGGGGAGAATAGGAATGACTGAATTTTATACCTGCCCTCCCTGTTCTTCTAGAAAAAAGAAATGAGGATTATTTTGTTTTCACAGAGATGGAGGTCCTGTATTGTTGAACAAAAACTGTACATGAAGGGCACTAGTGTATCTCTCTGGTGCTAGGGCTGAGAGGCATCATTCTTTCACATTAACCACTTCAGATCTTCCAACCTTAATAGTGGTTTTTTTTAGCTGCCACCATGAAGATTTGATCTGGGTTGTGGGCTCAAATACTGCTTACAGGACAGCTTCACATCTCTTTGCCTTGTGTCTGCACCTCCTATTCTGGGGACCCCCTAAGAATGGCTCCATGGGACTGTTCTTGGTGCTCACATATGCACCAAGAAGCAGTCATGTGTTAACACCCAGTGGAGCCAAACAATTATCACTGAGAGGTGGGAGACTATGGATAAATTCTTCTGCTTTTCTCAAGCCAGGATAGTCAGCCCTATGTATTTGAATTCTAGGGGGATCAATTAGTCATTTAGCAGCTGTCATAGAAGAATGCTATGATTTCTGGGGAACCCGGGTTAAGGTTCTCGGTTTCCTCTAGTGGCTCTTTGGTTACAAACAAAACAAATAAACAAACAAACAAAACCACATCTGCAATGAAGGAGATCACCTGCAGCACAAGAGACCCAGGGGTTGAACCCCTGGAGAAGGAAATGACCACCCACTCCAGTATTCTTGCCTGGAAAATCCCACGGACAGAGGAGCCTGGTGTGCTGCAGTCCATGTGTTCACAAGAGCTGGACACGACTTAGTGACTAAACTAGAACACAATCATAGTTTAAGATAAATATATCTTTTTGAATTGCATGGTATTTCTAAAGTAAGAACAGTGCACTGAAAATACGGTTTAACGATATAGGAACTGTGAGTAGAAATGGAATGGGTATTCTCTACCAAATGATTGTGTATAGACTCTATGTTCAGAATAATATTGTTTACAGACAGGTTATTTTTAACTTCTCTCATTTTATTAGTGTATGTAATAACTTAAGGTTCAAATAGTGCAGACCTAAATTATACTTCTTTTGTTGATAAAAATCTGTAAATACTGGTCAAATTTAGTACTTATTTTTAATAATAATTTTAAGGTTAATTAATTAATATCACAAAAGACATTAATATTTGAAGAGTAATGAGTATACTAAACAATGTCCCAATATATTTTTGAAAGAAAGAGTAGCTCTCTTTTTGTGCAATCTATCATATTACCAAGTAAGGAACCTAAGAAGTGAAATAATATGTCCAAATACTAGACATGAGTATGTCCAGATATACTAAAAGATTTAAATACAGTTTAAAGTTTGAAATGTAAGGGCAAGACACCTATTTCAAACCATTCATACCATAGAAATTTATCTGCCTTCATTTTTTTTTTTCAGGTTTTTCTATTTTAAATTCCATTCCTTTCTCAGTCTCTTGGCCTGCTCTCCTTCTTGCTCTTTCATCTCTTGCCTCTCCTCTCAAACTCTGGCTAAGGATGTGCAACAAAAATATGACAACACCAGAATCTTCTTGAATTCCTGTTGTATTATCTCTTAAGATACTCCATATTACAGAATAGATATCTTGCTTCATAATTAATATAAATATTACCTTAGTTGGATATTTGTGTTAAAAGACTATGTGTCATAAAGTATATATGGACTCTGCAGTGCTGTAGGGAAAAGTGGGAGCAAATGATCTCACGTGATAAGCCTTCATTAATCATAGGTGTCAACATGAATGAATAAAGCAACATTTGTGGTTCCTTAAAGGCAGGGACCACTAGAGAGTATAAGTCAAAAGATATGTATAACAAAATCAGATACTCTTAAGAGGAAGTCTAATGCTGTAATATTAAATTGTGTTCTAACTCTTTAGAAGGGTAATATTTCATTGTTTTAACAGCTTCCCTTTGTCATATTTACACACATACACACCAGAATAAATAATGCGCTATTGAATTTGAAAGCTGATTTTATCCAGTTACATGACTCTCTGGGGTCCCTAAACGTTATTTATCCCAATTCTTGGTTGAGTTGCTTGTAGTTTAACATAGAATAGAAATAATTTGATGGGTGCTTACATGTTCCAAGAGGAATATCTCTATATCCAGAGAAACCCAAACTAAAAGAAAGTATTCAATTATACAAATACATAAAGGAAAAAGCAAAAAGGAAAAGCAAAGTCATTTGATTTTTAGAGAAAGAGTAAAGAAAATACTTTTATACTTGGTAAATCATAGAATAGCCTCTTTATGGTTTTCTGCCTTGTTTGATAAAGTCTGTGTTATATGGCGTTCTACTGAGATTTAAAGATGATATTCTAATATTTTTATTTTTACAAGAAAGTATTTTAAACTTCTAGCCTTCATAAAAGTGTTGATTTTTTTCTTGTTTTTCAATATTTTTCAACCAATTCCCAAATTTTTTGACAATTACATTACTGACCCTCCAAAGAGAAGCAATCTATCCAGAGGCATCTAGTAATAAAATATGTGGAGTTTTGGTAACATGACTGGGTAGATTCTCATCTGTCTTGCTTCCTCTTGCATTGTACACAGAGAGACTGAATTTTCCACAATTCTATGTGATCAAATTGATACCCGATGCCTGTTTCTGAACAACAGAATGTGGCAGGTAGTGATGTACCCCACTTTATCTTGTTTCTTAACATTTCTTGGAAATGGATTAGGGATGTAACCCTCAGCCCTATGATTCTAAGTAAAGGATTTGAGATGTCAAAGCCACACAGAAGGACACTGCAGTCCAGAATCACCACTAGATGAATAGTTCCCAGGAGAGATTCCTTACTAGCATCAGACAGTTAAGTAAAGGAAAAAAAAAATCCATTTTGGCTGATCCATTGAAGTTTGGAAACTGAACATTGTAGCAGCCAATGGTAAACACTTTCATTATGTAGGGTCAAATACAGTGATCTGTAGGTGATTGTGAAAGTCAAATATAGTCATCATTTCTACAGTTAGAGGGCAAGTTCAAGTGTGCAAATTTTTGTGTAACTTTGATAATTTCATATGTATTCACCTAATGCAATACTATTGAACAAAAATAGGATATTTGACCATGATGGGTGGGTTCTTTAAGAATCTGAACACCTGAAATATGGAAAAATATAATCCTTACTGTGACCTAAAATGAACTTTATCCATCTCTAGCCTCCAACCACAGAAATTTACTTGAAGTTATTTTATCACCAGGAAGTGATATGTTACTCTGTCTTCTCCTACAACTCTGACAATATGTCTTCCTAGAATTTTAATTTATAGCTATTTGTGAAAAAAGAGATATTGATTATTGTGGAAAGAGCTATTTAAAAAAAACAGTATGACAATATATTGAAAATATTAATGAAATGCTAAAATACGTTATTATTTTTAATTGCCTTATTGATTTTTGTTAATTAAAAATAATAGCAAATAATATGCATATAATAGCATATAATAATAGTATATTATATGCTATTATTTTTAATTAACAAAAAATCAATAAGGTATTCTGGAGGAACTGTGTGTGGAGATAGCACAAAGGAAACTTAGAGAAACATATTTGAAGCAAAGTAAAACATGTAATGATTTTAATAATGAAACCAAGCCAAACTCTATGGAGCCCTCCCAGGACAGATACTCCCATGTCCTCTGCCTGCTTCTTGTCTGCATAAAAGCATCTTAGCTAATGCCTGTGGCGGATTCATTTTGATATTTGGCAAAACTAATACAATTATGTAAAGTTTAAAAATAAAATAAAAATACATGCCTGCTTAAAAAAAAAAGAATAAATTTAGTCAGAGAAGGGAGAAAATGCTGAAGCAAAGGAAAGCAGTCAATAAGACCAAAGAAAAATAGGTTAGTCACTAAAGTCACAGATCTTTAGTTCCTCGACAAGAGCTATAGATAATATTCTGAGCCTATCTTTTGAGTTGTTTTACAGATGTTGAAACTCCTACCAGGGAAAAGAGTTAACTACATGATGATCAGACTGTAGCCATGACATAAGCTTCTCCCTCTTACACAATTCCGAGAACTTGCCTCAAGGAAATGGAACCAAACCAACTCAGGAATTGAGGATTAATGTACTTAGAACAATCAAGATGATGTCGATCAGACCATGACCAATTTCAAGATGACTGAAAACTTATAAACATCATGTGGAGAATGAGAGGATAGAGACATTGGACCTATACAGAAAACATAAAATCATACAACTTATTTGTTCTGCTGTAAATAACTAAATACATTTATGAAGTGTAGTGAAGTTGTTTCAGTCGTGTCTGACTCTTTGTGACCCCATGGACTGTAGCCTGCTAGGCTCCTCCATCCATGGGATTTTCCAGGTAAGAATAATGGAGTGGGTTGCCATTTCCTTGTCTAGGGGATCTTCCCAACCCAGGGATCAAACCTGGTTCTCCCACATTGCAGACAGACTCTTTACTATCTGAGCCACCAGGGAATTCCTAAATATGTATATACATATAGTTTACATAAATCTTGTTTTTATCACTTTTAGAATTAATGTACAGTATAACACTCAAAGGATAAGGATATCATCAGAGTACACTGAGTACAGAGTAGGTGTTTTAACATGGATGATAAAAGTAAAGATACAGTTCCAAAAGTTGAGAAATAAGAGGATTAAGTACAGGTAAACAGAAGTGTAGTAGTGCTAATATCTCCATATTTACATTGAGATGAATCAGCAACTACTATGGAGAATTAAGAGGTCAATAGTTGTAGGAAGACACTGGTAAAAGGGTACTGGAAATAATGTAAGAGATTCACAGCTTCATGTGTCATAGCTAAAAATCAATAAGTAATGTCTAGAACTAATGCAAAAACTAGTGAAATAAGTATGTTATTTAACACTATTGAGGTAACTAAAAAGAGAAAGTAAGTGCTGAAATATGTTTACTTGTAAAAAATAAATGCCAGTAAAGGGAATTATATCAATAGACATTTGCTTTTTATAACTGCTTTTGGTATTTAAATATATATATATATATATATATATATTACTTTTTTCCTCTTTCTTTTCTTTTAATGAGATAGAAGTTTTAAGAGAAAAGGGAAATAAAAAAGACTAACAGAAAGCAGAACTTAAAAGAAAGTACTGATCAGAAAGCAGACTGCCTGACAAGACAAAACATGGCATATTTAGAGACCCCCGACTACTCCCAATTATAGATGGAAACAGATGGACAAATAGCATAAGGTAGCCCTTCTCCAGCTATTTCGTGGCATTTGAGTATGCTGTCTTGGTTAATGAGTGAATAGAACACCAGAAATTATTAACTTATTAGAAACTGCTTCTTTATGCATATTTGGACTTAAGGATCTGGTTTTGGATGAGGCAGTAGGCGAATTTATATAAAAGTCAGGAGCCTCCTGGTTAGAAAAAAGATGAAAATATTATTGATGCTTCATGTTATTAGATTTTGTTTTGCTGAACGTTGGATATGATCTAAGGATATCTCCTGGCAAGAACTCTACTTGTTGTAGTTGTGGTTCAGTCACTAAGTCCTGTCTGACACTTTGCAACCCAATGAATGCAACACTCTAGCCTTCTATGTCCTCCATTATTTCCGAGTTTGCTCAGATTCATGTGCATTGAGTTGGTGATGCTATCCAAACATCTCATTCTCTGCCAACACTTTCTCCTTTTGCCTTCAATCTTTTCCAGAATCAGGGTCTTTTCCAGTGAGTCAGTTCTTCACATCAGGTGGCCAAAGTACTGGAGCTTCAGCTTCAGCATTAGTCCTTCCAATGAATATTCAGGGTTTACTTCCCTAGAGATCACCTGTTTTGATTTCCTTGCAGTCCAGTGACTCTCAAGAGTCTTCTCCAGATCCACAATTTGAAAGCATAAATTCTTCAATACTTACCATTTTTATGGTCCAACTCTTAACATCTGTACATGACTACCAGAAAGACCTTGCTTTGATTATATGGATCTTAGTTGGCAAAGTGACATCTCTTCTTTTTAATACATTGTCTAGATTTGTCACACCTTTCCTTCTAAGGAGCAAGAGTCTTTTAATTTCACGGCTGCAGTCACATTTCACAGTGATTTTGAGGTCCAATAAATTAAAATTTGTCATTGCTTTCAATTTTCCCCCCTCTCTTCACCATTAAGTGATGGGGCCATATACAGTGATCTTAGTTTTTTGAATGTTAAGTTTCAAGGCAGCTTTTTCACTCTCCTCTTTCAGCCTGATCATGAGGCACTTTAGTTCCTCTTCACTCTCTGACATTACAGTGATATCATCTGCATGCCTGAGGTTGTTGATATTTATCCTGGCAATCTTGATTCTATCTTGTGATTTACCCAGCCCAGCATTTCCCATGATGTACTCTGTACATTGCAGATGGACTGTTTACCATCTGAGCCACCAGGGAAGCCCTAAGTTAAATAAGCAGGGTGTCACTATAGAGCATTGTGATACTCCTTCCCCAGTTTTTTTTTTTTTTTTTTTTCTTCCCCAGTTTTGAATATGTCAGTTATTCCATGCCTGATGCTAACTGTTGACTCTTGACCCAAATACAGGTATCTCAGGAGACAGATGAGGTGGTCTGGTATTCTCACACCTTTAAGAATTCTCTATAGGCTGTTGTGATCCACACAGTCAAAGGGTTTACCATAGTCAATGAAGCAGAAGTTTTTCTGTAAGCTCCCTGGCTTTCTCTGTGATCCAACAAATGTTGGCAATTTGATCTCTGGTTTCTCTGTCTCTTCAAAATTCAACTCTAACTTCCAGAGGTTCTTGGTTCACATAATGCTGAAGCCTTGCTTGAAGGATTTTGCACAAAACCTTGCTAGCATGTGAACTGAGTGTAACTGTATGGTAGTTGGAATATTTTGGGCACTATCCTTGTTCAGGATGGTATGAAAACCAATTTTTTCCAATCCTGTGGTCACTGCGGGGTTTTCCAATTTTCCTGGCATATTGAGTGCAGCACTTTATCAGCATAATCTTTAAGGATTTGAAATAGCTCAGGGGGAATTCTGTCATTTCTACAAGCTTTGTTCATAGTAATGCTCCCACTTGACACTTCATAGTCCAGGATGTCTGACTCTAGATGAGTGACCACACCATTGTGGATATCCAGGTCATTAAGACTTTTTTGTAAATTACTTATGTGTATTCTTCCCTCCTCTTCCAACTCTTTTCTGTTGGGTCCAACTTCTGTTGGGTCCTTACTGTTTTAGTCCTTTATTGTGCCCATCCTTGCATGAAATGTTCCCCTTATAACTCCATTTTACACATGTATACCTGTGGCAGATTCATTTTGATATTTGGCAAAACTAATACAATTATGTAAAGTTTAAAAATAAAATAAAATTAAAAAAAAAATAATAAAAAAATAAAATAAAGAGATCTCTAATCATTCCCATTCTATTGCTTTCCTTTATTTCTTTGCATTTTTCATTTAAGAAAGCCTTTTTACACTTTCCTTGTTAGTCACTGGATCTCTGCATTCAATTGGGTCTGTCTTTCTCTTTCCCCTTTGCCTTTTGCTTCTCTTCTTTCCTCAGCTATTTGTAAAGCTTCTTCTCTTTGCCTTCTTGCATTTCTGTTTCTTTGGGATGGTTTTGGTCACTGTCTCCTGTATAATATTACAAACTTCAGTCCATAATTCTTCAGTTACTCTGTCTACCAGATCTAACCTCTTGAATCTATTTGTCACTTCCAGTATATAATGATAAGGGGTTTTATTTAGGTCATAACTGAATGGCCTAGAGATTTCCCCTACTTTCTTCTATTTAAGCCTAAATTTCACAATAAGGAGCTCATGATCTGAGCCACAGTCAACTCCAAGTCTTGTTTTTTTTTTTTTTTTTTTTTGAGCGTATAGAGCTTCTCCATTTTTGGCTGCAAAGAACATAAGCAATCTGATTTTGATATTGATTATCTGGTTATGCCCATACATAAAGTCATCTCTTGGGTTGTTGGACAAAGGTGTTTGCTATGACCAGTATGCTCTGTTGTCAAAATTCTGTTATCCTTTGCCCTGCTTCATTTTGTACTCCAAGGCTAAACTTGCCTGTTATTTCAGCTATCTCTTGACTTCCTACTTTTACATTCTAGTCCCAGTCTTCATAGAAACAGTCAACTTCAGCTTCTTCAGCATTAGTGATGGGGGTATAGACTTAGATTACTGTGATGTTGAACAAGTTGCCTTAGAATTAAACTGAGATCATTCTGTCATTTTTGAGGTTGCATTCAGATCTTCATTTCAGACTCTTTTGTTGACTATGACTCCATTTCTTATAAGGCATTTTTGCCCACAGTAGTAGATATAATGACTATCTGAATTAAACTCACCTATTCTTGCCCATTTTAGTTCACTGATTCCTAAAATGTTCATGTTTACTTTTTTTTTTTTCCAAGGAAAATGTAATTTATTAAAGCACTCTATACTTTATTTTTTTTAAATTTTTTTGTGTTTATTAGCCATCTTTATGTCTTTTTTTTCAATTTTAATTTTATTTTTTAAACTTTACAATATTGTATTAGTTTTGCCAAATATCGAAATGAATCTGCCACAGGTATACCTGTGTTCCCCATTCTGAACCCTCCTCCCTCCTCCCTCCCCATACCCTCCCTCTGGGTCGTCCCAGTGCACTAGCCCCAAGCATCCAGTATCGTGCATCAAACCTGGACTGGCGACTCGTTTCATACATCATATTATACATGTTTCAATGCCATTCTCCCAGATCTCCCCACCCTCTCCCTCTCCCACAGAGTCCATAAGACTGAACATGTTTACTTTTGCCATCTCCTGTTTGACCCCCTCCAATTTACCTTGATCCATGGGCCTAACATTCCAGGTTCCTATGCAATATTATTTCTTTAATGCATCAGACTTTACTTTCACCACCAGCCACCTCCACAGTTGACTGCCATTTCTGTTTTGGCCCAGTTACTTTCATTTTTTCTGGAGCTATTAGTAGTTACCCTCCACTCTCCCCAGTAGCATACTGGACACTCTGCAACCTGGGCAGGGTGGGGGTGTGTGGCTAATGTCTCTTTGCCTTTTCATAGTGGTAATGGGGTTCTTGGGGCAAGAATACTGGAGTGGGTTGCCATTTCCTCCTCCAGTGGCCCACATTTTGTCAAAACTCTATACTATGACTTGTTGTCTTGGGTGGCCCTGCACGGTATGACTTACAGCTTCATTGAGTTATACAAGGCCCTTCACCACAAGAAGGATATGATTCATGAAGAAGAAGAACTCTATTAGGAACAGCAAACAGGAAAACTGACATGAAGGAAGACGAAGAAATCTTTAAGAAGATGAATTTGGCAAAGAGTTTCATTCCCTTCTTCAAAAACACAAGAGCCTTATAAACTGTACTACAGGGACACCTGACATCCCAAATTATGACTGAATGTTTTCCTTATCCCTACAATCATCCAGTATTTATTATCCAATATTGGCATCCGATAATGAACATCTTGTCTGTGGTCCTTTTTCTACAGGCATCGGTTACAGTAAAGAAATTGTCATAGTGCAGAGATCATGAAGAGTTATGGCTTCTAGGAATTCTGCAGTTCTCTTTATTGAATAGTGGATGCCTTTTCTTCTTATGGTTTTCCGGTTCTCACCTATATCCTACCAGTTTGTTAATCCACTAGTCTTTTCTATATGGTCTCTTCAACTTAATATATATTGAATACATAATAAGAACATGAAATTCCCTGTTTGATCATGCAAAACCAAATTAAATATCTGTGATCTACCAGACCTAAGAAGAATTCAGACAGTTTCTTTCTTTCTTTTTTTTTTTTATGTTCCCTCTTATAGAATGCTTTATTGTGTGGCATCCTTGAGCTAAAGGGTCACCTGGGGAGATTTCTGTTCCCTAGATTAGGTCTCTCTTTAAAATGTTTCTTTTTTCTTTTTTTTTGTATTTCTTAGGTACCCAATCTAATTTTATTTTATTTTTAAACTTTACAATATTGTATTAGTTTTGCCAAATATCAAAATGGATCCACCACAGGTATACATGTGTTCCCCATCCTGAACCCTCCTCCCTCCTCCCTCCTCATACCCTCCCTCTGGGTCATCCCAGTGCACCAGCCCCAAGCATCCAGTATCGTGCATCAAACCTGGACTGGCAACTCGTTTCATACATGATATTATACATGTTTCATCTTGTCAAGGCCTACTCTGCTATGATTCCTACTCTGCAATATCTGTCTCATTTTATTGTTGAACGTTTGTTAAGGATGACTCCTCCCAGAAATGGAAAGACAGACACAAGTCCTCTGTGTTCTTGACCTCCCTAAACTTATTCAAGGATTCTATAATGCAGCTCTCCAATCTGTCAGCCTTCTTTTTCATTGCTTTACAGCCAGTTACGCTTTTTTTTTTTAATATACTATCTGAATAGTAAGAAACTATTCCTAAATGTCATACTCTCCTCACTTTATAATTTTTGGTTAACCTCTGCACTCTGATTTTCAAAGACATCTGTTGATGGTCACAATAGTGTTTTAACAACCAAACAGCTAAACACACTGCAGATTTTGTGTCTGAAATTTATAGTTTTTAATGCTTTTTTAAAAATCAAATCAATTTTTCTCTTTTTTACTTTCACTGTGTTCTCTGGTTGCAGTTTTACACATAATTACAATTTACTATCATTTTAATTCACATTAAATAATAAAAACCAAAATATGATACCACACTCAGTATAATACAATCAATATGGCCTAGAGATATGTGAAAGACATTACAACAGACATTAAAAAATATATATATTATTTATTGAATTGGGCTAATTAATCTGGAAAGTCCAAGTAACTATATCATCACTGACTCAATGGATGTGAGTCTCAGTGAACTCTGGGATTTGGTGATGGACAGGTTCATGGGGTTGCAAAGAGTCAGACACGACTGAACGACTGAACTGAACTGAACTGATAAAAATATTACTCAGTAAAAATAAACATTGCAAGAATCAGACAAAAAAAAAAAAAGAATCAGACAGACAGTAGTTGTGATCAGTGGTGGGGTGACTGAAGCCAAAAGATACATAACAATTATAAGGTTAAGATAAAGAATCAAAGACAAAATAATCTGTGTAATTATTAATCCACAATTACAAAGAAAGTTTATGGTTTTCCAAAATAAGTGAATTAAAATGACTGTTTCATTAGTACTACTACTACCACAAAGAAAGAATACAGCAAGTGGTTGTTTGATGACCAAAATATAATTTGGACATAATAATATTAAGATGGGATCTCCATTTCTCTTTTCTTTTCAAGTTTATTACAATCACCATGATTACACAATAACAAAAAAATCTCACTTATTGCTAGCAAATCTTTCTTTCAGCTCAATAATTTTTAAATAACAAACTTTAATTTTTAGAACAGGTTTAGGTTTATAGAAAAGTTGAGTAGAAAGTACAGAGTTCCTGTATGCCTCCTATCCCTATACATGCAAAACTTCCCCTACTACTGATTCCACAATCCTACATTTATTACAAATTGATAAGCCTACATTGACACATTAGCACATTAACACCTGAAGTCTGTGGTTTATATCTATGGTTCACTCTTTGTGTTGTGCATTCTATATGTTTTGAATTGTACAGTGGGCTGTATCCATCACTATATATTATACAGAGTACTTTCCTGACCTAAAATCCTCTGTGTTTTTCCTATTTATACTTCCTACCCCCAAATCCCTGGCAATCACTGATATTTTTACTGTCTCTACAGTTTTGCATTTTTCAGCATGTCTTTTGGAATAATATAGTATGCAGCCTTTTTAGGTTGGCTTCTTTCAGTTAGCAACATGCATTCAAGTTTCCTCCATATCTTTTCATAACTTGATAGTTGATTTCTTTTTAAAACCAAATGACATTCCGTTGTCCAGATGTACAATGGTGTACTTAATCTGTTTACTTTTTGAAGGGCATCACGGTTGTTTTTCAATGTTATAAATCTGTATTCAGGTTTATATGTGAACATGTTTTTTCAATTCATTTGATCAAATGCCAAGAAGAATGATTACCTGATTTTATGGTAAGAGTGTCTTTTTAAAAAGTCATTTAAAACACTGCTAAACTGTCTTCTAAAATAGCAGTACTATTTTGCATTCCCACTGGCAATGAATGAGAAGAGTTCCTGCTAGCCCACTCCTTCGCCAAAGTTTGGTGTAGTCAGGGTTTTGGATTTTGACCATTCTAATAGTTGTACAGTGGTATCTTATTGCTTTAATTTGCAAATTTCATATGACTTAGATGTTGGACGTTCTTTGATATGCTTACTTGCTGTTTATTTATTTTTATTGAGGTGTTTGTTCAGGCCTTCTGCTCATTTTTAAATTGTATATTTTAAGTTGCAAATTTTCTTATTATTGCATTTTCAGACTTCTTTGCATATTTTAGAAAACAGTCCGTTACCAGTTGTGTCTTTTGCAAATTTTCTCTCCATCTGTGCTTTATCTTCTCATTCTCTTGACATCATTTTTTGCAAAACAGAAGTTTAATTTTAATTAAGTCCAGTGTATCAATTATTTTGATAATGCCTAAAATATAATTGTCATACTCAATATCATCTACTTGTTCTTTTGTTACCTTCTAAGAGTTTTATAGCTTTGTATCTTACATTTAGGTCAACATGAATAAGAACAAAAAACAATAAAGTTACAATTGCTATAATAAAGTAATTCCTCAGGTATTTACTAGAGGCAGAGGGGTAGAGGGGAAGGGGAGCTAATAGTCAAAGAGTACGGACGTTCAGTTACATGGGATGAATAATTTACACAAATCATAAATTGTACCATATTGGGGGGAGAAAGCAAATTAGCCAAGGTGGTGTGCTCAGGCTCTCTCCTCCCACGTTTTATAAATAATGATTATGTAACAGCTGAGATTATTTATAACACTGTGCAAGGGCATCACAGGCACAGTGCCCTTGGACACTGACTACTCTGCTCAGTACACCTTTGTGAGCATCACCATGAAAGCCCTGTCTGCTGTGTTGGGGCTACACTGTATTGGGGCTACATAATCACATCATGGTTTTGTTATGTGAGGTATGTTACAGTTATATTGTGGCTGCTGCTACGGCTGCTGCATCAGCCAGGAGAGAGGCTGTGTTATAGCTTCTGTGCCAGCCAGGAGAGAATAAATGTGTCTGCAGTTCCTATGACTCCTTGAGTCTCCTTCCAGGCTCTTAGTTCATCCTTGCCTACCTTGGATTCAGCAAACAGTGATGACACTGTGAACAGTGAGACAACTGATGCTGTAAGCAGGATCAGCAGTATAACTGGTGCTGTGAGCAATACAAGTATCTTATGTGTATGTTAGTCGCTCAGTCATGTCCAGTACTTTGAGACCTCCTGGGCTGTAGGCCATCACGCTCCTCTGTCCATGGAATTCTCCAGGCAAGAATATTGGAGTGGATTGCCATTCCCTTTTCCAGGACATCTTACCAACTTGGGATTGAATCTAGATCTCCTGCATTGCAGGCAGATTCTTTACCATCTGAGCTACCAGGGAAGCCCACAGCATGTTGACTATAGTCAATTATTCCATATTGTATACTGTAAAATTGTTAAGAGTAATCTCAGGTCTTCCAACCATAAAAAGTATGAAACTGAGAAGATGGATATATTAATTAGCCTGATGTTAATAATCTTCTGTCATGTATATTTAAATAAAAAAATATCATGCTGTACACCTGAAATATTTATAGCTGTTATTTTAAAAAATAAAATAATTAACTCTTTTGGTTTTCCAAAATTACATTTACATAGATCTGTTAAAAGTTATTACAGGTCCACACAATATATATGGATTCTAAATGATACTTATCATTACAAAGCTAACATTAAAGGACTAGCTGGAATTCTTTATCATTTAAGTAATATAGAAATGCTTTGTTCTTCATTGTTTCATAAATGTGTACCTTGTCTGTGAGAAACTAGAAGCTTTTTATTAGAAGCAGCATTTTTGTTAACTTGATTAATTATGTACTCAATAAACAATCTATTTCATTGCGCTGTTTCGTTCAGTATCTAAAAGAAAGTAAATGGAGTACTGTAATGATACAAAATTGAATTAAACTTAATTTTATAACTTCTTATTTTTTATAATAATCACTCATAGTTGGATTAAATCTCTCTATATCTTCAATCCACAGGGCAATTAATAGTACTTTTCAATGGACTTTTTATTCTCCCTGAAACAACTTTCATATTTGCCTTTTCCCTTACATGTAAATACTTAGAATTTCTGACCCAAAATATTATCTTAAGGATTATTTTTATTTATTTATTTATTACTTATTCACATACCATTTGTTGAGACTATTTACGTTCTCAACACATAAGATTTATTTAAAGAAACTGAATTCCTTCCATATATATTAATAATGATCACTTCAAGGGAAACCAGATATATAATAATATAATGCCAGTATAGTGGACTACAATTTTAATAGAGTTAGCTACAGATTATACTTGTGCAGAGAGAAAATAATTAACTGTTGAAAGAATTAAGGAGATAAATATTTGAGCTGAACTATTTGAAGGCTAAATATAATCATTCAAGGGGAGAAGAGGTGAGATAGGCTGTCAGCACTTAGAAGAGAAAATCACTGGGGAGCTTTGAAAAATAACCAGTCTTTTATGCCAACATAATAAATTTGTAACAACACTTAGCTGGTCAAATTGTTTTAATATTTTTCACAGTGAAACAACATCAACTTTGTAATTTAAAAGATTTCTCAAATAATAACCTAAGTATATTCATTTATGTTCAATTTATTTTAGTGCTCACTAGTGCTGAATGTTAGAGGTACAGCAGTGAAAACATCAAAGGGCCTATAATTTGAGCACAAACAGAACACAAGCTAAATGATTAGAGAGCTCAGAAGATGAACCAATCTAAGATATTTTGTATAACACTTGGTCATCTAAGAAAGATGCCCTGAACAAAAAAGAACAAATATTTAGAAATTGATTTTTCAGGTATTCCTTAGTACAGAAATATGCTGAAATAGCATATAAGGATAAAATTGCTATATAATATATATGGATAAATAAAAATAATGTTCTTCAGATAGAACTGAACATTTCAAAAATCACGAGGGCACTGATATCAGGAAGATGATGGAATAGAAAGTTTAAGCTCTTGTTTTCATAGAAACATCAAGTTAACAACCATACAAGAATGGAAATACCTTCACAAAAGTTCTAGAGCCCAGGAAAAAGATTACAGAATCACAGTAATGCATCAAGTCAAGAAAAGAAGTGTTGAAAATAATAAGAAAAGTAGTTTCACATTACCCACATTACCTCTCACTTAAGCTAGCACAGTTTAGCACGAAAGAGTGACACCCTCAGCATGCAAGTTCTATTGTAGGGGAGAGAGAGAAGTGAGCATGTGGGTTTCCTAGGCTTTTAGAGTGTTACTTGAGAGGGCTGATTTTGTCATTCCACATGTATTGAGGGTATTGACATGGTTGAATTGCTAAGGACAAGGAGAAGAAGCAGAGGCTTTTAATACCACATATCTCAACAGCTGGTCCACTGGATCTTCACTCAAATGAAGATCCCAGAAGCAGGCAGACTGGATCACCCATGGATTCTGGCAACTGACCCACCAAAGATCTCTGGATCATGATGACTGAGAAGGACTTTCTCTGCAACACTTTGTAAAACTGAAAGAGATGACTGCCTCTTCAAATGAAAAGGAAACGCAATTTTCCAAAAATCCATGGGACGAAGCAAAAGCATTTCTAAGAGGTATGTTTCTATTGATACAGGCATTCCTCAAGAAACAAGAAAAAATTAAAATAAACAACCTAACCTGCCATCTGAAGGAATTAAAGAAAGATAAACAAAATAAAAAGTCAACAGAAGGAAGGAAACACTAAAGATCATACAGGAAATAAATAAAATAGGGATCAAAAATCGATGGAAAAAAATCAATGAAAACAAAAGTGTTTTTTTTTGAAAAGACAAACAAACTTGATAAACTTTTAGCCAGACTTGTCCAGAAGAAAAGAGAGAAGACCCAAATAAACAAAATAAGAAATGAGGGAGGATAAATAACAATATCACAAAGATACAACAATAATAATAATAATAAAAAAATACTACGCCAACAAAGTGAACATCCTTGAAGAAACTGACAAATTTCTAAAAACATACAACATGCCAAGGCTGAATAAGAATGAAACAGATAATGTGAATAGACCAGTCACTAGTAGTGAAAATGAATTTATAATTTAAAAAACTCTCAGGAAATAAAAGTCCAGTACAGGACAGATTCACAGGGGATTTCCAACAAACCTATAGAGAAGAGCTAATACCTATCCTTGTCTAACTATTCCAAATAATTGAAGAGGGCAGAACCCCCTTCAAATTCATTTTATTAGGCCACCATTACCCTGGTACAACACCAGACAGATAATTATAAAAGAAAAACACAGGTCAGTATCTTTGGTAAATACAGTGCAAAAATCCTCCATATAATATTAGCAAATTGTGCTCAAAAACATAAAAATGATCAAACACCATGATCAGGTGGAATTTAGTCCATAGATGTAAGTATAGTACTGTATTCATAAATCAAACAATGTGATGCATTCATATTAACAAAAGGAAGGGCAAAAATAACATGATTATCTCAACAGATTCACACACACAAAAAAATGTCTGACAAAATTCAACATCCATTCATGATAAAAATTCTCATAAAAGTAGGGATAGAGAGAACACATTTCAAAATAATAGAGGCCATTTATGACAAACCCACAGCTAACATCATACTCAGTGATGCTCAACAGTGCTAATTATCAGAGAAATGCAAATAACAACCAAAATGAGAAATCACCTCACACCTGTCAGAATGGTGAATATCAGTATCAAATATTGGTGAGGATGTGGAGAAAAGTGGCATTGATAATGACTGGAAGTTGATGTAGCTGCTATGGAAAACAATGTGGGGAGTTCTTAAAAAAAACTCAAAAGAGAACTGCTATAAGATACAACAATTCCACTTCTGGGGTGTAAATCTGAAGAAAACAAAAGCATTAATTTTAAAAGAAATGAAGGAGAGATACAGAATTTTCTAAATAAAACCTGAGGTATTTTCTATCAGCTAGATCTGCCTTACAAGAAAGGCTAAAGGGAGTTATTCAAGTTGAAACAAAATAGTACTATATAGCAACGTGTGTGCATAAGAAGTCACTTCAGTTGTGTAAGACTCTTTGTGACCCTATGGACTGTAGCCTGCCAGGCTCCTCTGTGCATGGGATTCTCCAGGCAAGAATACTGGAGTGGGTTGCCATTTCCTTCTCTAAGAGATATTCCTGACCCAGGAATTGAACCTGTGTCTCTTAAGTCTTCTGCAATGGTAGGCAGGTTCTTTACCACTAAAGCCACCTTGGAAACCCAAACATGAAAGCATATAAAAATATAGATCTCAATGATAAATTTAATTATAAAAACAACTACAGAATAATGTAATACTGCAATGGTGGTGCAGAAATCATTTTTGAACCTAACATAATAGATAAAAATACTAAGCATAACTATAACTACAAAAAACCAATACAATATTGTAAAGTAATTAGCCTCTAATTAAAATAAATAAATTTAAAAAATCAAAAAAAAATCTGAAATTAATAACATAGGTATTAAGTTATTGTGTGTATTAAAAGCCTTTTCATGTTTTCAATGAATTAAAGTTAAATTGCAATCAGCTTAAAAAGATTTTAATTTGCAATTTTATTCAAGCTTCCTGGTAACCACAAAGGAAAAAACCTATAATAGACACAAGAAATATGAAAAGAATCAAAGTATACCTTTAGAAAATCACCAAACAACAGGAAGAAAGCAAGAGAGGAAGAAGTAAAATAACCACAAAACATACAGAAAGCAATTAACAATTTTATGTCCTTATCCATCGATAATTACTTCAAATGTAAATGAATCCAACTCACCAACTAAAAAGACATAGAATTCCTGACATTGATAAAAAATAAATAAATGAGAACAACAACAAAAAAAGAAAGCTGACTTTATTCTATTTACAAGAGATTCACTTTAAAGACATACATTGGCCTAAAGTGAAGGAATATAAAATATCCCATGAAAATGGTAACCACAATAAAGCAGTGGTGGTTATATTTTAGACAAAATGCACTTTTAAGTCAAAAACTTTCATAAGAGGCAAATTTCATACATAATGATACAAGGTCAATTCAAAAGGAAGATATAATATGTATAATCCAAATAGCAGAGCATCTATATATGTAAAGCAAACACTAACAGACCTGACAGGAGATAAAGACAACAGTATGATAATTGTAGAAGACTCTGATATCTTACTTTCTTTTTTTTTTTTTAAATCCTACTTTCAATCATGGATAGATCAACAGATAATCAATAACAAAAACAACAACAACAAAAAATACATTAAACAACAGAGAGGCAAATGGACCTAACATTCATATATAGAATTTCCAGCCACTAACAGCAAAATACATGATTTTCTCAAACTCATACAGAATACAGAATAGATGACATGTTAGGTGAAAAAAACATAATAAGATTAAAAAGTTTAAAATAATTTAAAGTATCTTTTCTGAAAAAATTAGTATGAAGTTAGAAATAACAAAAGGAAAATTGAAAAAAGTCACACATTCATGAAAATCATGAATTCATAAAAATCATGTGATCAAAGAGGCTTCCACAAGTGGTAAAGAACCTACCTGCCAATGCAGGAGATGCAAGAGACACAGGTTTGATCCCTGCTTTGGGAGAATATCCTGGAGTAGGGAATGGAAACACATTCCAATATTCTTGCCTGGAGAATCCCAAGGATAGAGGAGCCTGGCAGGCTACGGTTCATAGGGTCACAAAGAGTCAGATGTTGCTTGCAGCATTTTTCATAATAGACAAGACATGGATGCAAGCTAAATGTCTATTAATAGATGAATGGATAAAGTAGCATGCATGCTCAGTTGTGTCTGACACTTTTTGGCCCACTGGACTGTAGTCCACCAGGTCTTCTGTCCATGGGATTTTTCAGGCAATGCTGGAGTGGGTTGCCACTTCCTTCTCCAGGGTATCTTACCAACCCAGGGACTGAACCAGCATCTCCTGTGTCTCCTGCATTACAGTTGGATTTTTTATCTGCTGAGCCATTGATAAAGCCAAAGAAAATGTAGAATTATATAATAAAAAAAGATTCAGCCTTTGAAAAAGGAAATACTGCCACACGGGACAATATGAATGTATCTAGAAGGCATTATCCTAAGTGAAACAGGCAAGACACAGTCCAAATACATAATACCACTTATATGAGGAATCTAAAATAGTCAAAATTATAAAAATAAAGAAGAGAATGGTGGTTGCCTGGGGAAGTAGTAGTCACAGGATTCCAGGTTTCAGTTAGACAAGATGAATAAGCTCTAGAGATCTACTGTACTATAGTACTTATAGTTAACGATAACAAATTATATACTTAAAATTTTGCTATACGAGTAGGCCTTTTGCTAAATGTTCTTATCACAAAATAAGTAAATAAATAAGAGGATGGCAGAAAACATTTGCAGGTGAAGGATATATTTATAGCACAGGTTGTGGTGATGGTCTCATAGGAAATGTCTCTAAACTCATCAAGTTGCATAGTTAAATGTGTGTAGTTTTTTTATATATTAATTTTATGTACTTAATATGACTTATCAGTTATAAGTATTTAATATGTACTTTATATGACTTAATAAAGTCATTTAAAATAACTATATTACCTGAATGCTGAAGAATTGATGCTTTTGAACTGTGGTGTTGGAGAAGACTCTTGAGAGAGTCCCTTGGACTGCAAGGAGATCCAACCAGTCCATTCTAAAGGAGATCAGTCCTGGGTGTTCTTTGGAAGGACTGATGCTAAAGCTGAAACTCCAATACTTTGTCCACCTCATGCAAAGAGTTGACTCATTGGAAAAGACTCTGATGCTGGGAGGGATTGGGGGCAGGAGGAGAAGGGGACGTCAGAGGATGAGATGGCTGGATGGCATCACTGACTCGATGGATGTGAGTTTGGGTGAATTCTGGGAGTTGGTGATGGACAGGGAGGCCTGGCGTGCTGCGATTCATGGGGCTGCAAAGAGTCAGACATGACTGAGAGGCTGAACTGAACTGAATATTACCTGATTATTGAAATTCCAGTGTCAAGAACTTTTGAATGCAAATGTCCAGTAGAAACAAAGCAACTATTGAAATATTTGTAGAATATAATATCAGGTTGAGTATAGAACTGAAATAGAAGATATGGTATAGGCAAATTTCCAACCCATTCTCTTCATCATAGACTGTAGTAAGCAGAGTGAGGGCAGGGGCACACTCTTCTCACAAATTTGAAGAACAGATGCAAATGAATTTCATAACTACCTGTCTCACACTATTCCTGATCAATTCTTGTTGAGCCAAAAATTATCTCCTTACTTTCCTTGCATGGAGCATTCTTTCAGAATCTGTTGGAGTAAAAGATGCCCTGACATTAAACTAACACTCTTGATCATTACCTAAGCCACAGGAAGAAACTCATCATTTTCAATGTATCAGGTTATGAATGTGTGTTGCATGGGATCACTTGTCAGAGGCAGAAAAAAGTAGATGGTACTACTTCATTTATTTAAACTGTAGATTGGATGCTAACAAGTGAAACGTATCAATATTTTAGATGTTGGGGAACACGTTATAAAGCAAGGGCAGAAGAATAAATGCATAGTGAATCTCAAGAATAAGTAAAAATTTAAGAATCTTGTAAAAACAGTAGTAAATGTTAGATAAATTAGAGATACCAAGAGAGCAATGCTTAGTAAATTAGAGATACTAAGGGAACATTTCATGCAAAGATGGGCTCAATAAAGGACAGAAATGGCATGGACCTAACAGAAGCAAAAGATACAAAGAAGAGGTGGCAAGAATACACAGAACTATACAAAAAAGATCTTCATGACCCAGATAATCACGATGGTATGATCACTCACCTATGCTAGACATCCTGGAATGCAAAGTTAAATGGGCCTTAGGAAGCATCACTATGAACAAAGCTAGTGGAAGTGATGGAATTTGAGCTGAGTTACTTCAAATCCTAAAAGGTGATGCTGTGAAAGTCCTGCACTCAATATGCCATAAAATTTGGAAAATTCAACAGTGGCCACAGGCCTGGAAAAGGTCAGCTTTCACTCCAATCTCAAAGAAAGGCAATGCTAAAGAATGCTCAAACTACCAGACAATTGCACTCATTGCACATGCTAGCAAAGTAATGCTCAAAATTTTCCAAGCCAGGCTTCAACAGTATCTGAATTGTGAACTTCAAGACGTTCAAACTGGATTTAGAAAAGGGAGAGGAACCAGAGATCAAATTGCCAACATCCATTGGATCATCAAAAAAGCAAGAGAGTTTCAGAAAACAAAACAAAACAAAAAAACAAAAAAAAAACACATCTATTTCAGCTTTATCAACTATGCCGAAGCCTTTGACAAAGTGGAACACCACAAACTGTGGAAAATTCTCAAAGAGATGGGAATACCAGACCACCTGACCCGCCTCTTGAGAAATCTGTATGCAAGGTTAGGAAGCAACAAGTAGAACTGGACATGGAACAGCAGATTGGTTCCAAATAGGGAAAGGAGTACATCAGGCTGTATATTGTCACCCTGCTTATTTAACTTATATGCCACATACGTCATGAGAAACGCTAAGCTGGATGAAGCACAAGCTGAAATCAAGATTGCCGGGAGAAATATCAATAACCTCAGATATGCAGAATGATACCACCCTTATGGCAGAAAGCAAAGAAGAGCTAAAAAGCTTCTTGGTGAAAGTGAAAGAGGAGAGTGAAAAAGCTGGCTTAAAGCTCAACATTCAGAACACTAAGATCATAGCATCTGGTCCCATCAGTTCATGGCAAATAGACAGGGAAACAGTGGAAACAGTGATAGACTTTATTTTTGTGGGCCCTAAAATCATTGTAGATGGTGACAGCAGCCATGAAATTAAAAGATGCTTACTCCTTTGGAGAAAAGTTATGACCAACCTAGACAGCTTATAATGTCCATCTACTCAAGGCTATGTTTTTTTGAGCAGTCATATATGGATGTGGGAGTTGGACTATAAAGCAAGCTGAGTGTGGAAGAATTGATGCTTTTGTACTGTTGTGCTAGATAAGACTCCTGAGAGTTCCTTGGACTGCAAGGAGATCCAACCAGTCCATTTTAAAGGAAATCAGTCCTGAAGATTCATTGGAAGGATTGATGTTGAATCTAAAACTCCAACACTTTGGCCACCTGATGTGAAGAGATGACTCACTGGAAAATACCCTGATGCTGGGAAAGATTGAAGGCAGCAGGAAAAGGGGACAACAGAGGATGAGATGGTTGGATGGCATCACCGACTCAATGTACATGAGTTTGAGTAAACTCCAGGAGTTGGTGATGGACAGAGAGGCCTGGTGTGCTTCAGTCCATGGGGTCTCAAAGAGTTGGACATGACTGAACAACTGAACTGAACAGAAATGCTTATAATACATATATCAGTCATTTTTGTATGTGTTTTATAGGTATCAAACCACTGAAGCCTTGCAACAATCCTATGAACTTGATACCTTAATGTCTCTGTTTTACAAATGAGGAAGCTGATACACAGAGAGGTTAGATGAATTGCCAAAGATAGCCCTGAATGCATGTGAAACAGCTATCTGGCTTCAGAGTCTATATTATTTCTTTGGAAAGAGTCAAGTGACTGATACTGATAGGCTGTAGTTAAATGGCAAAGCAGGGATAAAGAGAAGCTAAAAATCAGAGCAGGTAATTAAACCTGTTTAGATCATATTCTTTATCAATAGGTATAGTTTCACAGACAACTCATATTCTATCATATAATTAATGTGTGCTAGGAAAATGATGACTCCAATCTATAGTGAAGGTCAAGGATTTCAATATCTGACTAGGGTTGAGTTGTTGTTAAGTTTCTAATTCCTGTCTGACTCTTTGTGACCCATGGACTATAGCACTCCAGGCTCCTGCTTCTATGGGATTTCCCAGACAAGAATACAGCAATGGGTTGCCATTTTCTTCTCCAGGGGATCTTCCTGACCCAGAATTCAAACCCGCATCTCCTGCTTTGCAGGTGGATACTTTACCACTGAGCCACTTGGGAAACCCAGGGTTGAGTACTCATAGTCTTAAATGTAATATGTTATCTATATTTAGTCTGTATTTCTTATCTTAGCCAAACTAAAGTTTTATGTCCTATAATAAATGATCTAGCTTGTTTTTTCCTACCTCTGGCAATGAATTCAGTCTAACAGGTCTTTATTGAGCTCTGATAAATAATATAAACAAAAATGGACAAAAAAAGAAATGAATGAAAAGAAAATTTAAAGTAGCACTCAACTAAAGTATTCCATAAATAATTTAATTTTTTTTCTGTATCTCAGAATATACACACCTGTTAGTGGAGGTCATCATTAATAAAGATTCAGGTTGTAATTTTCTTATTATTATACAAAAAAAAAAAAAAAACAGAGCCCACTATATTACTTAAAATTTTAAGAGATTTGTAAATACAAAATAAATATAAATATAAAACACATTAGAGCATTTTTTTTTCTATATCTTTATCTCAAGTGGCATGTTGAGTATTTCTAGATGTATAATTTAAAGGATAGAAAATGATGGTCAGTGTATATTTCTAATTAATTAAGTTGTATCTACTTTTAAATTTGATTCAGATGAAAAAAATCATCCATATTCTTAATTTCATCATTTATAAAATGTTTAAAGTCATACTATGTTACCCAAATGAAATAAAATAAAACCAATCAATGAGTTTCTCTTTTTGATAAGTCTAGTAAATAACCAAAAATAACTTTATTTTTATTTTTTTTACATATATTGCATTATTGATTTCACTTAGCACATATATATAAACTTCTTTATCTGTTGATAGAATAAATAATGCTGCAATGAACATAGGGGTGCACATATCTAACTGATATTTTTGTTTTCTTCAGATAAATACCCAGAAGTTCTTCAGATTAATGGAAAAAAAAAAAAAAAAAAAAAAAAAACTAAAACTAGAACTACTTTAAAAATATTAAATTAAATTAAAAGTATTACTTACATATTATGATAAATAATACTTCATTACACAATAAAAATGAGAGTGTTCAGGTCATTCTGAGCCTCATTGATTAAATGTAATTTGTTTCCATTCTTACCAATATTCACATATTTAAACAAATATTTTTTAAAAAAAAGAAATATTAATGGAACTAGCAGAGTATGAACAGCTGATCTCTTCATGCTCTACTTTCCTCACAGGCCAGAAAAGCCATATGAATTTTAATCCATTGTTTTACATTTTAATATATGCCAGTTGTATTAGTGTTCATTATGATGAATGGGTACTATTCTCTTTCTATACTCATTCAAACAATTATTTAGCATCGAGAGACTAAAAGAAATCCCAAAGACAATTTAAAATCAACCAAAGGAATCTAAAACATCAAATTTAAAATCTTTTCAGATTAGAGTATAATAATGCATAGATTAAATTGTTTTCTCTGTGAAACATAAAGGTTTTTACTAAAGAGAAGGGCTTCACTAGGGGCTCAGATGGTAAAAAATCTGCCTGCAATGCAGGAGACTCAGGTTCAATACCTGGGTCAGGAAGATCCCCTGGAGAAGGGAATGGCAACCCACTCTAGTCTTCTTGCCTGGATAACTCCATGGACAGAAGGATATGGCCTGCTGCAGTCCGTAGGGACACAAAGAGTTGGACATGACTGGGCAACTAACACGTTCACACTTTATTGAAGACAAACATCAAAAGGCACATCTACTTTTTTTAAGTAAGAAATACATTATGCAAATTTCCTAAAGTATAGTTTATCTTCAAACAACTTAGTAATAACTGAATTTTAAAAATATTTTTTCCTACATTTACTGTGTATTTTGGTGGCTCAGAGAGTAAAGGATCTGCCTGCAATGCAGGAGACCTGGGTTTGATCCCTGGGTTGGGAAGATCCCCTGGAGAAGGGAATGTCCAGCCATTCTCTTATTCTTGCCTGGAGAATCCCCATGGACAAAGGAGCCTGGCAGGCTACAGTCCAGAGGGTAGCAAAGAGTCGGACACAACTGAGCAACAAAGCACAGCACACATTTCATTAACAGATGTTGTCTTCGGATTAACAAGCATTTCAGAAAAGATGATCCCATATATCCCCATTGTCAGAGTGCCTATTTTGGAGAAATAGAAGGGAAAAAGAAAGGAAATTGCAGGAAGTTGACTCTGAAATGATTCCCAGTGATCCCCTCCTCATACCTCTTTGTAATCTCTTCCCTCTGAGGGCAAGTTGGCTTAGAAACTTGCTTTGAATTAATAGAATACAACAGAGGTAACAGGATGCTATGTTTGTGACCAGATTTCAAGACACTAACTCAGGTTCCTAGTAGACTTCTTTGCCAAAATTGGAATAAAATGTTTAAATAATAAAATGTGTGCCAAATTTTGTGTAGCATAATTTGTATGACATGTCTATATGACATTTACTATAACTCATGAAATCATTTTTGAAGATTTTTTCTAAATGTATACAATAAACTATATTTTCATTAAAGACACTTTTAAGTAGAAGAGGTTTAAATTTTGGAGGAAAAGTGAAAAGTGAAGTCGCTCAGTTGTGCCCAACTCTTTGTGACCCCATGGACTGTAGCCCACCAGGCTCCTCCGCCCATGGGATTCTCCAGGCAAGAATACTGGAGTGGGTTGCCATTTCCTTCTCCAGGGGATCTTCCCAACCCAGGGATCGAACCCAGGTCTCCCGCATTGCAGGCAGACGCTTTAACCTGTGAACCACCAGGGAAGCCCCAAAATATTTATTTATTTCTGTCTTAGTTGCAGCATGTGGGATCTAATCCCCTGACCAGGGATCAAACCCAAGCTCCCTGCATTGGGAGCATGGAGTCTTAGCCACTGGACCACCAGGGAAGTCCAATATTGAGATGGACTAAAATATGCTGTAAATTGTAATAAAATATAAAATTAGATTGTTTTATACATATTTTTAAAAATTTGGCTTTCCATGTATTTTTTGCCTGCAGGCAGAAAAGGCCAGGTGCAACCATGAGACTGATGTATTAGTCCTTGGTAGTAAATCACTTTTTGGATTGTAATCACATTTGCACTTGAGTCATCATCCCGGAATGCCATCAGCTCTGGGACACTGATATTATCTTGTTGCAGAGCCAACCAGACAGATTGTCAGTAAACTGACTGGGCCACTAACCAAGCCTTCCCGAAATCATGTTGCTCAGTTGTCCATTCTAAATTTCTTCACTCTCTAATTCTATTGGAAGAATTCGGGAAAGATCAAAGAAAGGATGTGCACTTTAATTTAGTATTCACAGAATAAGCAGAACTTTGCCAGAAATAGGATAGAATTTCCAAAAAGATAGATGATAAGAAATTTTGTGTGAAGAGGTTTTCTGAACATTTTCAAGCATTTACATTTTTTTTCTTTAGATTATAGAATCCATTATGCAGAGACTAATATAATCCACTCTTTCATATCAGATCAGATCAGTTGCTCAGTCATGTCTGACTCTTTGCGACTCCATGAATCGCAGCACGCCAGGCCTCCCTGTCCATCACCAACTCCCGGAGTTCACTCAGACTCACGTCCATCAAGTCGGTGATGATATCCAGCCATCACATCCTCTGTCGTCCCCTTCTCCTCTTGCCCCCAATGCCTCCCAGCATCAGAGTCTTTTCCAATGAGTCAACTCTTCACATGAGGTGGCCAAAGTACTGGATTTTCAGCTTTAGCATCATTCCTTCTAAAGAAATCCCAGGACTGATCTCCTTCAGAATGGACTGGTTGGATCTCCTTGCAGTCCAAGGGACTCTCAAGAGTCTTCTCCAACACCACAGTTCAAAAGCTTCAATTCTTCGGTGCTCAGCCTTCTTCACAGTCCAACTCTCACATCCATATATGACAACAGGAAAAACCATAGCCTTGACTAGACGGACCTTTGTTGGCAAAATAATGTCTCTGCTTTTGGATATGCTATCTAGGTTGGTCATAACTTTCCTTCCAAGGAGTAAGCGTCTTCTAATTTCATGGCTGCAGTCACCATCTGCAGTGATTTTGGAGCCCAGAAAAATAAAGTCTGATACTGTTTCCACTGTTTCCCCATCTATTTCCCATGAAGTGATGGGACCAGATGCCATGATCTTCGTTTTCTGAATGTTGAACTTTAAGCCAACTTTTTCACTCTCCACTTTCACTTTCATCAAGAGGCTTTTGAGTTCCTCTTTACTTTCCGCCATAAGGGTGGTGTCATCTGCATATCTGAGGTTATTGATATTTCTCCCAGCAATCTTGATTCCAGCTTGTGTTTCTTCCAGTCCAGCATTTCTCATGATGTACTCTGCATAGAAGTTAAATAAGCAGAGTGACAATATACAGCCTTGATGAACTCCTTTTCCTATTTGGAACCAGTCTGTTGTTCCATGTCCAGTTCTAACTGTTGCTTCCTGACCTGCATACAAATTTCTCAAGAGGCTGATCAGGTGGTCTGGTATTCCCATCTCTTTTAGAATTTTCCACAGTTTATTGTGATCCACACAGTCAAAGGCTTTGGCATAGTCAATAAAGCAGAAATAGATGTTTTTCTGGAACTCTCTTGCTTTTTCCATGATCCAGCGGATGTTGGCAATTTGATCAGTACAGTACACAGATTTATATATTGGAATAAAGAGACTTCATCACATATGGACTAGATAGAAGCAAAGGAAAATTAGATACCTGCACAAAAGCCTATGCTATATGAATTGGGATGAAATAAAGATTGGATTTTAGAGCTATTATTTTTCTTGAATCAATGGATATAGAGACTGCATACCATCTTTAAGGGGCAGGGATAATTTAAGGATATTCCAAAAAGCTTATGGCTTAAAAGAGAGTAGCATGACAACATTAAGAAGGACAAAGCAGTTGGGGTGGAAAGAAGGGAAAAATAATTTATTCTGTGATGTTATATTTGAAGTGTTTGTTGTATACATCACTAGAAATATCTAATAGTAAGTTACATATCCATTTACTGAAACTAAAAAGTAAATTTTGATGAGGAAAAATTATTAAACTTTATCAATATATAACTCACATTCTCAACACTGGCCTCATATTAAAATAATTCAGAGGGTTTAAAAAATTCAGTGGAGGGTGACAGACAAATCAAGAATAATTTAGACAAAATTTTCTTAGGGTTAGGCCCTATAATACATACTTTTCAAAAGTTTTAAATGTGGTTCTCAGTGGTAGCCAGCATGGTTCTCCATGCACTGATAAGAACTATTGAACATTGTGTAAATGGATTAATTTAGAAGTAATGCTTTCTCAAGTTGTTAATAGGAGATATAAGCTTCAAATCTGAAAAATATTTGAGGTTTCAGTATGTAACATACTAGATATGCCTCAGGAAGAAAATCAGCACACTTAGGTATGCCTAACAAGACCTAAGCTATTTTCTACATAAATTTATTTCAAGAATCAAATATTTAAAACTTTTCAAAAAGATATACATATATATATATATATTCAAATATAATATTGCATAAACATTCCAAGTATTTTCAAGTAAGTATATGTATGTAAACACATATGAAATTAAACACATTAAATTAAAAGACGCTTACTCCTTGGAAGGAAAGTTATGACCAACCTAGACAGCATATTAAAAAGCAGAGACATTACTTTATCAACAAAGGTCCGTCTAGTCAAGGCTATGGTTTTTCCAGTAGTCATGTATGGATGTGAGAGTTAGACTATAAAGAAAGCTGAGCGCTGAGGAATTGATGCTTTTGAACTGTGGTGTTGGAGAAGACTCTTGAGAGTCCCTTGGACTGCAAGGAGATTCAGCCAGTCCATCCTAAAGGAGATCAGTCCTGGGTGTTCATTGGAAGGACTAATGTTGAGGCTGAAACTCCAATACTTTGGCCACCTGATGTGAAGAGCTGACTCATTTGAAAAGACCCTGATGCTGGGAATGATTGAGGGCAAGAGAAGAAGGGGACCACAGAGGATGAGATGGTTGGATGGCATCACCGTCTCAATGGACATGGGTTTAGGTAAACTCTGGGAGTTGGTGATGGACAGGGAGGCCTGGTGTGCTGCGGTTCATGGGGTCACAAAGAGTCGGACACAACTGAGCTACTGAACTGGAACTGGAAAAACACATATGAAACATACATTTGCTACATGTGTGTCACTAATATGAAGCAGAGTACACAAAATTTTCAATAAATTTTAAAAACAATTAGGTGCAAATGAGAAAAGGAGGTGCCATTATGATATAATATTCACATACAAAGCCAGAATCTCAGAGGTGTTATTACTACATTTTCAAGTAATCTTCATTTTGGAAAAATGACTAGCCAGCCATTATTTTACCAAACTGATGACCTCTCATGTAGATGTAATATTTAAATTTTGCTTATCTTTTGGTTGCTTTGACATTGTGTCTCCATTGAACTTCTAAGAAATCATTATGCAGTGAAGAAATTTGGTATCGATTTTAAGTAGCTTCAGTTTGTCATATAGCTATTGAGACTGAGGCTCAGTTTCCCTCAGTTCATTTCAGTCACTTGGTCAGGTCCTACACTTTGTGATGCCATGGTCTGTGGCACGTTGTGCTTCCCTATCAATCACCAAATCCCAGAGTATTCTCAATCTCATGTCCATCGAGTCAGTGATGCCATCCCACCATCTCATCCTCTGTTGCCATCCAACCATCTCATCCCCTTCTCCTCCTGCCTTAAATCTTTCCCAGCATCATGGTCTTTTCCAAAGAGTCAGATCTTCGCATCAGGTGACCGAAGTATTGGAGTTTCAGCTTCAGCATCATTCAGGACTGATTCTTTTAGGATTGACTAATTTGATCTTCTTGCAGTCCAAGACATTCTCAAGAGTCTTCTCCAACACCACAGTTCAAAATCATCAATTCTTCAGTGTTCAGCTTTTTTTTTATAATCCAACTCTCACATCCATACATGACTACTGGAAAAACCAAAGGTTTGACTAGATGGACCTTGGTTGCCAAAGTAATGTCTGCATTTCTACAAGCTATTTTTTTGGAGCCCAAGAAAATAAAGTCTGTCACTGTTTCCACTCTTTCCCCATCTATTTGCCATGAAGTGATGGGACCAGATGCCATGACATAGGCTTTTTTGAAAGTTGAGAGTTAAGCCAGTTTTTCCACTTTCCTCCTTTACTTTCATCAAGAGGATCTTTAGTTCCTTTGCTTTCTGCCATAAGGGTGTTGTCATCTGCATATCTGAGATTATTGATATTTCTCCCAGCAATCTTGATTCCAGATTGTGCTTCATTCAGGCTAGCATTTCTCATGATGTACTCTGCATATAAGTTAAATAAGCAGGGAGACAATATAAAGCCTTGACATATTCCTTTCCCAATTTGGAACCAGTCCATTGTTCCATGTTCAGTTCTAATTATTGCTTCTTGACCTGCATACAGATTTCTCAGGAGGCAGGTAAGATGCTTGTATTCCCACCTCTTTAAGAATCTTCCACAGTTGGTTGTGACCACATAGTCAAAGGCTTTAGCATAGTCAATAAAGCAGAACAGATAATTTTGCTGGAAACCAATTGCTTTTTCAATGATCCAGTGGATGTTGTCAATTTGATCTCTGGTTCCTCTGCCTTTTCTAAATCCAGCTTGAACACCTGGAATTTCTCAGTTTATATACTGTTGAAACCTTGGAGAATTTTGAGCATTACTTTGCCAGCATGTGAAATGAGTGCAATTGTGCAGTAGTCTGAACATTCTTTGGCATTGTCTTTATTTGAGATTTGAGTGAAAACTGACCTTTTCCAGTGTGTCCACTGCTGAGTTTTCCAAACTCTCTGGCATATTTAGTGCAGCACTTTAACAGCATCATCTTTTAGGACTTGAAACAGCACAGCTGGAATTTCATCACCTCCTCTAGCTTAAGGCCCACTTGGCTTCAGACTCCAGGATGTCTGATTGTAGGTGAGTGATCACACCATTATGGTTATCTGGGTCATTAAGATCTTTTTTGTACAGTTCTATGTACTATTGCCATCTTTTCTTAATATCTTCTGCTTCTGTTAGGTCCGTACCATTTTTGTCCTTTATTGAGCCTGTCTTTGCATGAAATGTTCCCTTGGTATCTCTAATTTTCTTAATGTGATCTATAGTCTTTCCCATTATATTGTGTTCCTTTATTTGTTTGCATTGATCACTGAGTGAGGCTTTCTTATCTCTCCTTGCTATTCTTTAGAACTTCACTTTAGATGAGTATATCTATGAAGTAGATATATTTCATTCAGATGAGTATATCTTTCCTTTTCTCCCTGCCTTTAGCTTCTCTTCTTTTCTCAGCTTTTGGTAAGGCCTCCTCAGACAACCATTTTGCCTTTTTGCATTTGTTTTTTTTGGGGGGGGGGATGGTTTTGATCCCTGTCTCATATACAATATCATGAACCTCTGTCTGTAGTTCTTCAAGAACTCTATCAGGTTTAACCCCTTGAATCTATTTGTCACTTCCACTGTATAATCATAAGATATTTGACTTACATCATACCTGAATGGTTTAGGGGTTTTCCCTACTTTCTTCAATATAAGTCTGAATTTGGCAATAAGGAGTTCATGATTGGAGCCACAGTCAGCTCCAGACCTTGTTTTTGTTGACTGTACAGAGATTATCCATTTTGGCTATAAAGAATATTTCTCAGCCATTAAAAAGAATACATTTGAATCAGTTCTAATGAGGTGGATGAAACTGAGCCTATTATACAGAGTGAAGTAAGCCAGAAGGAAAAACATAAATACAGTATACTAAGGCATATATATGGAATTTAGAAAGATGGTAATTGATTTTACGAGACAGCAAAAGAGACACTGATGTATAGAACAGTCTTATGGACTCTGTGGGAGAGGGAGAGGGTGGGAAGATTTGGGAGAATGGCAATGAAACATGTAAAATATCATGTAGGAAACGAGTTGCCAGTCCAGGTTCGATGCATGATGCTGGATGCTTGGGGCTGGTGCACTGGGACGGCCCAGAGGGATGGTATGGGGAGGGAGGAGGAGGAGGGTTCGGGATGGGGAACACATGTATACCTGTGGCGGATTCATTTTGATATTTGGCAAAACTAATACAATTATGTAAAGTTTAAAAATAAAATAAAATTGGAAGAATAAAAAAATTAAAAAAATAAATTCCATATATATGCATTAAAAAAAAAAAGAATATAATCAATCTGATTTTGGTATTGACTATGTGGTGATGTCTGTGTGTAGAGGCTTGTGTTGTTGGAAGAGGGTGTTTGCTATGACCAGTGCTTTCTCTTGGCAAAACTCAGTTAGCCTTTGTCCTGCTTCATTTCGTACTCCAAGACCAAACTTGTCTGTTACTCAGGTATCTCTTGACTTCCTATTTTTGCATTTCACTCCCTTATAATGAAAAGGACATCTTTTTGGGGTGTTATTTTTAGAAGGTCTTGTAGGTCATTGTAAGACCAGGAAAGGAGCTTCCTGGAGAAGCGACAACTGAAAGGTAGGTAGTATCTACCCCAGCAAGGAGAGGTGTGGGAATATAATTTAGACAGAAAATACATGAAAGTAAAAAATTGACTTTATTTTTAATAAAATTAAAATACACCTATGATTCAAATTCAGGATATGTATATTGCTTATATCTAACATTTAATTGGGTTTGGAAGACTTTATACGTTTGAAGCAGATGACTTTTTAGGGGAGTATAAAGTAACAATTAGCATTGTTTAATTTTAGCATTTTGTATTTGTATTTTATTGCATTTTGACAATTTACTATAAATTTTTGTTTTATTAGCCATATTACTGCAAATATAAAGTATACTTCTTGTAATTGTAGTTCTAAAATATTTATACATCTATCTGATGTATGTGTAAAATGAGACTAGAAGATCTCCATGATTTCAGAATGTGTCATCTTGAGGGTATGTACAGCCCCTATTTTGAACCCAGAAGTAATGTGCCAATGATAGCTCTTTCCAGGATGCTGAAAGACATTGATTCATGAAAACTTAGAGCAACAAACTAGATCTATTCAATGTTTGACTCATTTACAATTCTTCCATATTCAATAATTGTGAAAGTTTTAAAATGTTCAATTGTAAATTTAACTGGGATGTAATTTTAATGATTAAAAAAAAAACTTTTTAAGACCTTGATTTTCTGTCTATATTTCAATTTTAAACTAAAATTTAAGCATATTTGCAAGACTGAGCTTACATAATGTACATTTTTATCAGATTTATATCCATAACTTGAACTCTTTCCATATGTCAATTTGGGTACCTCAAATCGACAAAGAACTGAAATGAATACTAGTTGTGGCTGATACAGATAAGATACACACTCTCAAGTATGTACTAGTGATCAATGAAAGGACTTAAAATTTTCTACTTGGAAAATAAACCAATGGAGAGAAAGATTAAGAAAATGAAATATGTTGAAAATGTACTACCTTTTCATTTTCTAAATCTAAAAAAATAAATATGTAAAAGAATATGGATGGGTAGATTTAAGAATACAAAGAATCAATACACAGGAAAGAGGAGGAATATTATTTTAATTTGTGTGAATAAAAGCAGCATAAGTATAGAAACACAGGTAAATATTTGAATTTTGAGACCTCATTGAGGCCTCCATCATTCTGATTTCCTAAGATTGGAACATAGAGGTGGGTAGGCTCTTGGCAGCTTGGAAAAATAATTTGGAAAAGCTTGTTAGAGAATATAAAGTAAATTGAAATAGATAAATAAAATAAATGACACTAATTAATTTCAAATTTTATAAATCTCAATTAAATACCATGGTATTAATGCTGAGGATATCAAGGAATAAATATCAAAGATAAATAAAAGTAATTTTGAATTTCATATGTCTCTTTTTTTCCATTTACTCAAGTTATTACAAAGTGATAGCAGTGATATTTAAACAAGTTATTCTTTAAAATACTAATAAAATATTTATATGAAATGGTTTCTAGCCATAAATATAAAATTCTGCTTCTCCAAAATCTCCACTAACATATCTATGAGAATACAAAACAAAGAACAAGAAAACCCACGCTTTCATTAAAGTCAGAATAATATAAAACTGGGATGATAGAAAGGAGATGACTGGAAAGAAAGTAAGGAAATGCTGCAGTGTTCACATAGGTTACGTTGTGTAACCATCCATCACGTAGACCAGTAATTACAGCAGTTTGAGGCAGTTAGTGTTTACAGTGTTGACTTAGAGATAGGTTTGCTGGGAAGGGGAAGGGGAGATTTACCAGCAATTAATTACACTCTCTGGTTGGACTTCAGTCCTCATTAATGGTGTTCACAGTGCAAATAGAGAGATAAATGGGCTCAAGTACATAGTTCATGTTGGACACTGTAGGAAGTCACCCTTCTATTGGTTCAGATAATTGGGACAGAAGATACTATTAAGTCTAGTAGGGGCTCACACAATGGGTGCATGGAAGATTATCAGACACTAGATAGCTATGCACACTTTTGGTTTTTTTTGTCATCAGTGTCTATGAGAAGGGAGTTTACTCAATTTGCATACTGAGCACAGATAAAGGCAATCCACTCTCTTATTCTATCTACCTACCAGATAAAATAGAGCATCCCTTAATGAAAGGAAAAAAGACACAAATAACAATAAAATAATTAGTAAATTATCTCATCACAAAGAGCATGCATAGAACATTATCTTGAGGACTTGGGAGTAAACATCTTGGAAATGTATTTATATCAAATCAAAAGGAAATTTTAGAAATCTATTTCCATCTTCAGTATAATACAGCAATACTTGAGATAATATGGAAAAATATAAAACTGGTATAAACACTAAGAATTAAAGAATTTGGCAAGGGAAAACACAAGGAATATTTTATTTTAGTGATCTATCTCAAGATAATCATTAAACAGATTAGTTCCAAATTGGGAAAGGAGTACATCAAGGTTTTATATTGAACTTATATAAACAGTTCAGTTCAGTCCAGTCACTTAGTCAGGGCTGAATCTTTGCCACCCCATGGACTTTGGCACACCAGGCTTCCATGTCCATCACCAACTCCTAAAGTTTGCTCAAACTCATGTCCATTGAGTCGGTGATGACATCCAACCATCTCATCCTCTATAGTCCCCTTCCCCTCCTGCCATCAATCTTTCCCAGCATCAGGGTCTTTTCCAATGAATCAGTTCTTGGCATCAGGCGGCCAAAGTACTGGAGTTTTAGCTTCAGCATCAGTCCTTCCAATGAATATTTAGGACTGATGGCATTTAGGATTGACTGGTTTGATCGCCTTGCAGTCCAAGGGACTCTCAAGAGTCTTCTTCAAGAAGACTTCTCCAAGAAGAGATACACAGTATATTATTTGAAACGGTGGGCTGGATGAAGCACAAGCTAGAATCAAGATTGCTGGGAGAAATGTTAATAATCTCAGATATGCAGATGACACCACCCTTATGACAGAAAGTGAAGAAGAACTCAAAAGCCTCTTGATGAAAGTGAAAGAGGACACTGAAAAAGTTAGCTTACAGCTCAACATTCAGAAAACTAAGATCATGGCATCTGGTCCCATCACTTCACAACAAATTGATGGGGAAACAGTGGAAACAGTGACAGATTTTATTTTGTTGGGCTCCAAAAATAGTGCAGATGATGACTGCAGCCATGAAATTAAAAGACACTTACTCCTTGGAAGAAAAGTTATGACCAACCTAGACAGCATATTAAAAAGCAGAGACATTACTTTGCTAGCAAAAGTCCATCTAGTCAAAGCTATGGTTTTTCCAGTGAGAGTTGGACTATAAAGAAAGCTGAGTGCCAAAGAATTGATGCTTTTGAAATGTGGTGCTGGAGAAGACTCTTGAGAGTCCCTTGGACTACAAGGAGATCTAACCAGTTCATCCTAAAGGAAATCAGTCCTGAATATTCACTGGAAGGCCTGATGCTGAAGCTGAAACTCTAATACTTTGGCCAGCTGATGCGAAGAGCTCACTCATTTGAAAAGCCCCTGATGCTGGGAAAGATTGAAGGCAGGAAGAGAAGGGGATGACAGAGGATGAGATGCCTGGATGGCATCACCAACTTAATGGACATGAGTTTGTGTAAACTCCGAGAGTTGGTGATGGACAGGGAGGCCTGGGGTGCTGCAGTCCATGGGGTCTCAAAGAGCCAGACACGACTGAGCAACTTAACTGAATTGACACAGTTAAAGGCTTTGGCACAGTCAATAAAGCAGAAGTAGATTTTTTCTGGAACTCTCTTCCTTTTTTGGTGATCCAATGGATGTTGGCAATTTGATCTCTAGCTTCTCTGCCTTTTCTGAATCCAGCTTGAACGTCTGGAAGTTCTCGGTTCACGCACTGTTTAAGCATGGTTTGCAGAATATTGAGCATTACTGTGCTAGTGTGTGAGATGTGTGCAGTTTTGCAGTACTTTGAACCTTCTTTGGCATTGCCTTTCTTTGGAATTAGAATGAAAACTGACCTTTTCCAGTCCTGTGGCCACTGCTGAGATTTTCAAATTTGCTGGCATATTGAGTACAGACTTTCACAGCATCATGACTCAGGGCTTCTTGCATTTCGTTCTAACAGTACTTTGTATTTTAACTCAATTCTTTGCAAATGCAATCACCATTGCCTAATAAATTGCCTACCCCCTACCCCAAATCCTAACTATTTGGTCAGTCTCTCAGAGACTTCATGTCACCCTTCTACTCCCTTTTCCTCGAAATTTTGCTGCTCCGAGGCTGCATGTTCCAGATAGACTTCTTATGGTTCTCAAACTGAAATATGGGCACCCATGTGTGTTTGCAAAAATATTCCACAGAGCATGTGATATTGGCACTTATTCCTTTCAAGAAATCAGTTGTCAGAACCTCAGGTTATAGGCACCTTCTTTACTGAATTTGGTCCAGATGACAACACATCTGTAATGGAGATTAGATTTTCTTTACCATTTCCTGATTCACACTTAAATTTCTCTTACTCTCACCCTTTTTTTTTTTAATTATTATAAAAAATGCATTACTTCCCATCATCTTAAGGCTTTCCTATACCATATGAATCATGTGTGAGCCCTGAGTTTAAGCTGCTTGATAATTGAAAATGACATTTGATTATGTGGTGGTGTAGTGTGTCTTCTGCGACCCCATGGAGTGTAGCCTTGACAGGCTCCTCTGTCCATGGGACAGAGGCAAGAACACTGGAGTTGGTTGCCATTTCCTTCTCCAGGGGATCTTCCTGACCCAGGGATCAAACCTGGGTCTCCAGCCTTGCAGGCAGATTCTTTATCAACTGAGCTAGGAGGGAAGCCCTACATTTGATTATAGATCTAAAAATTTTAACATATAACACTGCTGCTGCTGCTACTGCTCCTGCTAAGTCACTTCAGTCATGTCCGACTCTGTGGGACCCCATAGACGGCAGCCCACCAGGCTCCGCCGTCCCTGGGATTCTCCAGGCAAGAACACTGGAGTGGGTTGCCATTTCCTTCTCCAATGCATGAAAGTGAAAAGTGAAAGTGAAGTCGCTTAGTCGTGTCCGACTCCTAGCAACCCCATGGACTGCAGCCTACCAGGCTCCTCTGTCCATGGGATTTTCCAGCAAGAGTACTGGAGTGGGGTGCCATTGCCTTCTCCAAACATATAACACTAAAGGATGTTAAATAATTAAGTGTATTGACATTTAAGTTGCTTGCTTTTTGGGAGGAAAGCTATGCCAAACCTAGACTGCATATTAAAAACAAAGCCATCACTTTGCTGACAAAGGTCTATATGGTCAAACCTATGGTCTTTCTTTCTTTTTTTTTTCCCCTTGTGCTGATTATTTTATTATTATTTTTTTTTACTTTTTTTTTTTTTTTCTTTTATTTTTTTTTTTTTTATTTTATTTTTTAACTTTACAATATTGTATTGGTTTTGCCATATATCAAAATGAATCTGCCACAGGTATACATGTGTTCCCCATCCTGAACCCTCCTCCCTCCTCCCTCCCCATATCATCCCTCTGGGTCGTCCCAGTGCACCAGCCCCAAGCATCCAGTATCATGACTAGTCATGTAAGGATGTGAGAGTTGGACCATAAAGAAGGCTGAGTGCCAAACTGCAGTACTGGAGAAGACGCTTCAGAGTCCTGTGGACAGCCAAGAGGTCAAATCTGTCAATCCTAAAGAATATCAACCCTGAATATTCATTGGAAGGACTGAGGCTGAAGCTGAAGCTCCAATATTTTGGCTACCTGATGGGAAGAGCCAAGTCATTGGAAACGACCCTCATGCTGGGAAAGATTGAAGACAAAAGGAGAAGAGGGCAGCAGAGGACAAGATGGTTGGATAGCATAACAAACTCAATGGACATGAACTTGGGCAAACTCTGGGAGTTAGTGAGGAACAGTGAGCCCTGGTGTACTGCAGTCCATGGGGTTGCAAAGAATCTTATACAACGTAACAACAACAAATTGATATTTCAAAGCTCTTTTATTCTATATACATACTTATGTAAATAAATTTTCTCAGACCTTAAATCTATTAAAAATAAAGATAGAATTTATGGTGAAATCTGTCTTTGTTTTAATTAATATTTGTCCTTTGGTACTAAAACTAGCTAAACGGAGTTTAATTCGATGCCTTATGTTATCCATTGCAAATAATATTTTATCATCAATAATTTAGCACAATTTTAACATATTCATATATTTTATGAGTTATGTAATAATATAACTGTCATGATTTCTCAGCTTATAAATTTCTGAGATTTAGAGTCCATTACATTACAAGAAATTTAAATGAAGAGTTATTGTGAACTGAGATGAGATAGTCAATACAAGAATTTTAAAGATCAAAGTATGTTTCTTTCAACTAATTGAAAATCTGAGTTCACGGAAAAAATAGATTACAATTTCTGAATGCTAAAGATAAGCTTGATCATTTATTTTGTAATAGGTAATGGTTATTTTCATGTTACCAATAAATATTTGAATTCTATCAGTCATATTTGTGAAGAACAATATTTATAATTCCTAGAAATATACCTCCTGAAGCTATTTAAACTTTTGATAAAAATAACATTTCATTTTAAACACAGTAATTATATACTTTTATAAAATTATTAAATGTACCCAAAGTTTAATTTTTGCCTCCTTCACTAAACAATAAGACTCTGAGTGGCAAGGGTAGGGAATTATTTCCCTGCTCTTTTCCCTTCATAACTGAGTTCTTTGTTTCTACAAGTATTGAAATTCTAACCATTTTCAAAGAGACATATCATATCCTACTTCTTTTTTAAACTCCCTCTGATCACCTGAGATAATCCAAAAACTACTCCCTTTAAATTCTGTTGGTCACTACTATTTGTGTTATTCTGGCAAAGTATATCTATTCTGTCTCACCAGAGCTGGATATTTCACTATTTGTAATATATGACAAGGGAATTCCTTGATGGTTCAGTGGTTAGGACTCTGAGCTTTCATGCCAAGGGGCTCGGTTCAGTTCCCTGCTTGAGATTAAAGTTCCCACAAGTGGCGTAGCCAATTAAAACCAATCAAAGAGAAATTCTTTAAAAAAATACACATTGACAAACACACATTCATTCATACTTTTACATTATTAATATTCACTAATTGTAAATAAATTTGTAAATCTATAGAAAATACATTTTCTCATATTGATTAAAAGTAAGTTCCATTAGAACAAGGGTCTTGCCTGTCTTCTTCTACATGCGCCAAAGATACACAGCATGTGTATCCTTACCTGACACACAGCAGGTATTCAAACATTTGTTGAATATATTTTTTAAAAGTCAATAACTGCATTTACTGCATTTTTATATTAAAATGTCTAGGAGTGCTTTTTGAGAATATGTCCAAAAATTTAATTTTCTCAGCTTTAAAATAATAATAAGCACCTTTGGGTTGAAATGGTCATTCATTAATAATTAGAGATATTGAGACTATCATCCACTTGAAACTATGTCATCCACTTGATGAAGTTTAGTACCATAAGGGCTTTAACTTTTTAAAGTAGGTATTAAACAGAACTTAGGCCTTCAATCTCAAATGTAAAAGGGCAAATAGTTGGAAAGGTAGTATAAGAAAATGTAAGTGCCAGAGAAGTCTACATTTTTCTGAGATGAACTCTTCTGTCACAATATTCAATTAAAGTTGTCATTTTGTCTCCTGAACCCTTGGTTAGACACATGACAGAAAGGTTTATGGTTAGTCCTGGAGATTGATTTAGATAGCTCTGAGCATAAGGGATTAATTTATTCTCTTAATAATTCTCTACAAGGTGTCCTTAATATTTCAAATGCACTTCACTTTGGGATATTTAATATTCCTTCTTCTTCCACAAATTATATGCAGAGATAACAGATTGGTAATATATTTTTCTTTCTTCAATTTTCATCACGATGAACCACATAAAACTGTATTGTGGTTCCTCGGAGGAGCACCTGTTTTGCAGGTGTCTTGATGATCCATTAAAGTATACTCTTCAGTTGACTTTTCACATTCATTTTTGTTAGTTTTATACTGTAAAGTAATTAGCCTCCAATTAAAATAAATAAATTTAAATAAAAAAATTTGTATCTGACTTTACACCATAGTTTCATTTCATGACTTTTGAAATAAAATATTTTCAGAAATTATCTGAATGAGAAAAGATTCAGAATAAAAATCAGTAGTGGAAAATTACAAGAAAAACTGTCTTTAGAAACTATACAATTAATTTTCTGCAACAAATGGACTTCCAGAAAAAAAAAAAAAAAAAAGTCTTCTGTGTTGACAAAGCCCCTGGTTGTCATGACAACTCCTCTGACTATGAGCAATGCAAAAACCATCCTTTGGGAATTAAAAAAAAAAAAAAAAAAAAAGGTACACTCCTGAGAAGAAACTACAGGACAAATGGAGAAAAATAACATGTTTGCAAATTAAAGCATATAATGCCTAAAATAAGTAATATCAAACTTTTCTCTAATTGTTTGAAATAAAGTATTCATTTGGATATATTTCAAATATTTTTTGTTTCTTGTTAATGATAATTTTGAAGAAAATTCAGGGTCTCCACAGTCCCATCATTTCCTTTGTGACTGCTGCCGTTGGCAAATACAATAGTGTTTGCAAAAGTCAGTCAAACAAGAGAAGAAGTTTAAACTGACTGCAGTGTTAAATTCAGTGGTCTTTTTGTGTTCTTGAGTTCCAGCTTCCCTATTGATATGCGTCCTGTGATTCAGCAATACCATACTCTCTCAGTCATTTCCCCAGTTTCTGCACCAGTCTTATTTGTTTGTTCCCTTTTTGGGGAACAGTTTATTACTTATGCTTTCCTTTAAAGTCTGAATATTTTCCAGGAAATTAAAAGTCTTTATTACTCATGCAGTCTTCTCTCCTTGATTACTGTCTTTTATTTTTAGTTGTCTACTGAAAGTTTATATACTATTTCAGCAATCCCAAAGACTTTTGGACTGTGAACTAAACTTCTGAATCTTGTTTAAACCATTATTTCTGGTGGCATGTTTTCTTGTAGGCCAAGGAATCTTTTATGAATTTGATGTCATACTTTATTGATCTTTATTTGTGAAAAGAACTTTAGGGCCAAATCTGGAGTTACTTTTCTCTGTAAAGAATTTGCATTTCCTTCTGTGTGAGCCAAAAAACATTGTTAATCTGACTTTGAGCACTTTCAAAGTTATTGGTTTACCCTGAATATCTCAGGTTCAGCAAATCCACCCAACGTTTGATAAGATGAAGATTCCAGGTACTGTGTATTTGCCTTCAAAACCAATCAGACAAAGAAACAAAATGGCACTGTGTTTGCTTAATGCTTACTACTTTGCCCTGTGAGGTTAACCACATTTTTGTTTGCTGGGATGGAAGCAAAAGCAACTGGCCTTCCAGTAAGGGCACAAATGTTTTACTATGCAAGGTATAGCTTTGCTCCAGAGTAACCGTCAGGGGTTACTCAACCAATGCCAAGTGGAAGTCCTGTTATTTCCTTCTTTAGTATCTCACATGTAGTTTTGATTTTTAATTTAATCAGGAGAGAGTGAAACAACTGTGGTGATTTACCTTTGTCTGTTTTTCTTTTTCTCCCCAGTTTGGCATCTTTATATATATACATATTTTTTATATTTATATAAAAATAAATATATCTTTATATATATTATATATATATATACACACATATATGTTTAAATATATTTAAAATTAATATTTATATAATATATATATTTAAACTTAATATATTTTATATATTTATATAAATATAAATATATTTAAATTTAATGCATATATTTAAATATGTTTATATATTTGAAATTTAAATATATTTACATATTTATAAATATATATATATATATATATATATATATATATATATTTTAATTTTCTGTTTCTCCTCCTCTCTCCACTTAGAATATTTGACAGTTCAATGTAGTGTCCTTTCATTCTGCTTTCCCCAGAAACTCTGTTCACATATCTCTTTGGGCAGATATCCTGTGGGTAATTTCTTGTGTTATCTGTATGTCATAGCCCTTTAAGCTAAGTTTGAGAGCTGGGTATTTCATATTACCTACCTTTCTACAGCCTGAATAAAGGTCAGAGTACTAAATCGAGTGAAGAAGTAAACTTTAATAGAATAATTGAATGCTCTTACTGCTGAGATATGCTTATCTGCCCTGCACTAAGCTTCACACCACTTGAAGGTGTACACAGTTCCCGCAGGGGTGCGCTGGAGGCCATTCCAGCTTGCAGGTTAGCCCTGCAATCTTTGGGCGTTACCTTTGTCCACCTTCCCTGTTTCTCTCATTTCTTTCCCACAGCCATTCCTATTATATACTACTATAAAAGAAGGAACCTAAAGACATAAACTTAGTTTTTTTTCCAAATCTGGAATAGTAAACATAATTTTCAAGAATTAGTTGCTTTTTTTGCTTCAGATCTTCTGTTTTGCAACTTTTCAGGTCTCTTCTCAGAAGTTTTGTGATTTCTTGCATTAGCTTTGAGTTACAGTGGTATTTGGAACTGTTGCTAAATTTTTCACTTGCTTTGTTTTTTATATTTTGTTTGTTAGATATTAGATAAAATAAATTTTGTAATAATGATTGAATCTTCCTTTGCTTAAACCAATATTCATCAGAATGAACTCCCTCTAGCATTGGAAATTTTCAGGAAGTGATTTCAATGATGAATCATAGGAATTGCTTCAAGTACCTTCTTCATTACCATTCTCAGTTCACTCTCTGAGTTTCTTGCCTTTCATAAAGACTGTCCTTTTCCACATTGTTACACAATTTCACTTTTGTTGCAATTTTTATATGATCTAATCCGAATAAGAAAAATAAAAAAACAAAAACTTAAGAGGCAAAATATTGTGAATCTGGGAAATGCTATACAAAATGACAGTTTCAAACCCAGGGCTTGACACTTCTTAGTTTTATTTTATAGAGAAGAACATTTCCTTTACCTATTTATAGAAGAATTTTCCTTTCCCCACTGTGTGGGGACTTGCCCCTGGCTCCTTATGGTTGCAAGCCCCAAACTGCAATTTTTGTTGATCCTGAATAAACCATCTTTGTTGGAGAAGTATCTTGAAGTCTTTTTGTTTCAGGCTAATCCCAATAATTTATGCTATCTATTCCTAGTCTTTAAAAAAAAAAAAAAAGTTCCTATAATTATCACTGATTCATTTTAGCTACTGCTATTGGCATGATTTGTTGTATTATTTTACCATAACAATCCACAATACTTAAACATGTGTTATGCTATTCTAAGTCGTTTCAGTCCTGCTGAACTCTGCGACCCTATGGACTGTAGCCTGCCAGGCTCCTCTGTCCATGGGATGCTCCAGGCAAGAATACTGAAGTAGGTTACCATGCCATTCTCCAGAGGATCTTCCCAATCCAGGGATCGAACCCACATCTCTTAAGTCTCCTGCATTGGCAGCTGAGTTCTTTATCACTAGTGCCACCTGGGAAGCCCTAAGGAAGATATACAATCTGGCAATAATTTTTTAAAAATTAATTTATTTTAATTACTTTACAATATTGTGATGGCCTTTGCCATAAATCAACATGAATTGGCAATAGATATATATATGTGTCCCCTCCATCCTGAACCCTCCTTTCACCTCCCTCCCCACTCTATATCTCTGGGTTGTCCCAGAGCTCCAGCTTTGGCTACCTGCTTCATGCATCAAACTCACACTGGTCATCTATTCTACATATGGTAATGTATGTTTCAGTGCTATTCTCTCAAATCATCCCATGCTTACCTTTCTGAGTCCAACAGTCTGTTCTTTACATCTGTGTCTCCTTTCCTGTCCTGCATGTAGGATCATCAGCACCATCTTTCTAAATTTCATATATATGCATTAATATATGGTAATTGCTTTTCTCTCTCTAATTTACTTCACTCTGTATAACAGGATCCAGGTTCATCTACCTCATTAGAACTTACTCAAATGTGTTCCTTTTTATAGCTGAGTAATAGTCCATTGTATATATGTATCACAACTTCCTTATCTATTCATCTGCCAATGGATATCTAGGGTGTTTCCATGTCCCAGCTATTGTAAATACTGCTGCAATGAACAATCGGGTACATATGTCTTTTTCAATTCTGGTTTTCTTGGGATATATGCTCAGCAGAGGGATTGCTGAGTTATATGGCAGTTCTATTCCCAGTTTTTTAAGGAATCTCCATACTGTTCTCCATAGTGGGTGTACTAGTTTGCATTATGAACAACAGTGTAAGAGGGTTCCCTTTTCCCCACACCCTCTCCAGCATTTATTGTTTGTAGACTTTTTGATGATGGCCATTCTGACTGGTATGAGATAATACCTCACTGTGCTTTTGATTTGTGTTTCTCTAATAGTGAATGATGTTGAACATCTTTTCATGTGTTTGTTAGCCATCTGTATGACTTCTCTGGAGAAGTGTCTGTTTAGGTCTTTTGCCCACTTTTTGACTGGGCTGTTCATTTTTATGGTATTGAGATACATGAGCTGCTAGTATATTTTGGAGATTAATTCTTTGTCAGATGTTTCATTTGCAAAAATCATCAACAAAATTCTAGCAAACGGAATCCAAAAGCACATTAAAAAGATCACACATCTTGATCTAGTGGGCATTATCCCAGGAATGCAAGGCTTGTTCAATATTTGGAAATCAATCAATGTGATACACCATATTAACAAACTGAAAGATAAAAACCATACGATTATTTCAATAGATGCAGAGAAAGCCTTTAAAAATTTCAACACCCATTTATGATAAAAACTCTCCAGAAAGCAGACATATAACCAACATAACTCAAAATAATAAAACCATATAAAACAAAGCGACAGCAAACATTATCCTAAGTGGAGAAAAATTGAAAGCATTTCCTCTAAAATCAGGAATAAGACAAGTGTGCCCACTCTCAGCACTACTATTCAACATAGTTTTAAAAATCCTAGCCACAGAAATAAGAGAAGAAAAAGAAATAAAAGGAATCCAGATTGGAAAAGAAGAAGTAAAACTCTCACTGATCCTCTATATAGAAAACGCTACAGACACCACAAGAAAATTACTAGAGCTAATTAGTGAATATAGTAAACTCATAGGATATAAAATCAATACACACAAACCCCTTGCATTCCTATGCCCTAACAATGAAAAATCATCAAGTGAAATTGAGGAAAAGATTCCATTCACCATTGCAGAAAAAGAAATAAAATACTTAGGAATAAATTTACCTATAGAAACAAAAGACCTGTGTACAGAAAATTACAGAACACTGGTGAAAGAAATCAAAGATGACACAGATAGATGGATAAATATACCATGTTCTTGGATTTGAAGAATCAATATATTGAAAATAGTACACTACTCAAAGCAATCTATAGAGTTAATGCAATCCCTATCAAACCACCAAAGGTATTTTTCACAGAACTAGAACAAATAATTTCACAATTTATATGGAATCACAAAAGACCCTGACTAGCCAAAGCAGTCTTGAGAAAGAAGAATGGAACTGCAAGAATCAACCTTCCTGATTTCATACTATAGTACAAAGCTACAGTCATCAAGACAATATGGCACTGGCACAAAGACAGAACTATAAATCAGTGGAACAAAATAAATCCAGAGATAAATCCATGCACTTATGGACACTTTATCTTTCATAAAGGAGGCAAAAAATATACAATGGAGAAAAGATGGTCGCTTTAACAAGTGGTGCTGGGAAAACTGATCAACTATGTGTAAAAGAATGAAACTAGAACACTTTCTAACACCATACACAAAAATAAACTTAAAATGGATTAAAGACCTAAAGGTAAGACTAGAAACTATAAAACTCTTATAAGAAAACATAGGCAGAACACTGACATAAATCACAGCAAGATCCTCTATGACCCACCTCCCAGAGTAATGGAAATAAAAACAAATATAAACAAACGGGACCTACTTAACTTAAAATATTATGCATGATGAAGGAAACTATGAGCAAGGTGAAAAGACAGCTCAAGAATGGTAATTACAGTAAAATTTGTATTTGAGTATAAACCTCAATTTTGTTCACTTGGTTGTTTCAGCAGATAAATATAGGATTGGCAAAGGACTTAGGACTTTGGATTGAGAATGAAAAATTTTGTATTAGTTCTGACAGTCTAAATTTCAAAAATTATACATTAATTCAGTTTTATTTAGTATTTTACAATTTACAATTGATTTTCTAACCTGTTTAATATCAATTACTTAATAAATTTCTTTGGTCTTTGCTTTCATCATTTGAAATTTACATGATTTGAATTTCATAATCTCTGAAGTTCCACTTCAGACAAAGGTCTGTCTAGTCAAAGCTGTGGTTTTTCCAGTAGTCATGTGTGGATGTGAGAGTTGGACTATAAATGAAGCTGAGCACCAAAGAATCAATGCTTTTGAACCATGGTGTTGGAGAAGACTCTTGAGAGTCTCTTGGACTGCAAGAAGATTCAACCAGTCCATCCTAAAGGAAATCAGCCCTGAATATTCATTGGAATGACTGATGCTGAAGCTGAAGCTCCAATACTTTGGTCACCTGATGCAAAGAGCTGACTCATTTGAAAAGACCCTGATTCTGGGAAATATTGAAAGCAGGAATGATGAGATAGTTGGATGACATCACCGACTCAATGGAAATGAGTTTGAGCGAACTCTGGGAGTTGGTCATGGACAGGGAAACCTGGCGTGCTGCAGTCCAATGGATCTCAAAGAGTCGGACACAACTGAGTGACTGAATTGAACTGAAGTTCCACTTATTCTTATTCCTTATGAATAATTAGTACTTAATATTAATTGCATCAAAGCTTTACTATGAAGCTTTAACTCATAGAATTTTTACTTTGAAGCAAATTCTACAAATAAATACATCACATATTTAGAAGGAAATTGATTCTTTGTCAGTTAAGGGTGTCATTTATTGAATTATTCTTTCAAGGCATATGGAAATAGTCAAATGACTTAAAGCGTGAGGAACCATCCAAGTTGAAAAACTTTACATTGAAAGATTAAAACATAGGAAGATTATGACTCCAAAACTAATTTAGTTCAAGTTAGAAATTCTAAGTATATATTGTTTGTTAGGCTTTTATCTAGGTACTGTGTCTAAAAGATGAATAAAATATTATTAATAAATATCTTACATCACATACAAGCCTAATTTCATTTCTTAATCTATCATCTAGTCCTTCAGGTGTAATAACAAAATAATTATGCTGTTACAATGCTTTCTAATATATAAAATAATTTGTTTTAAGATAAAAAATTGTTATATAAAAATCTGATTTGCAGCAGATACTAACATATTTACCATTTGATATAATTTATGTGGAATTTTAAGATTTGAGGATCTATATAAGACAAATTCTTAAGGAAGGCTGGTTCCCATATAACAAGCCAAGAACTTTACATTTTAAATATTTTGGTATATTATTTGTAGATTTTTAGGCCCTTCTAAATTTCATAGAGTATGTTAATCTGAATTCCACCTTATAATGCTTTTTAATGGAACATGGAAACTTCATTTGCTTTATTCTGTTTTAATGCCATGTCTTGGCTTAGGTTTATTCTAGGTTTAATTCTAAACTTTTGGTGGAAACAATAAGGAATGGCTTCAGGCCACTGAATTTAGATAGTGATTTACTTTTTAAAAAAATTTTCTTATTATTCGCCTTAATTTTTTTATTATTTAAAGCTATGGCCACACATATTAATGAGGACAGTGTACTTTTTTCATTCTCTGTAAGCATCTGCTTTCATAAATTGTTACTTTATTGATTTGCTATGGAAAACAAGAGACAATTCTAAGACCATGTTAGAACTTTAGTTAGTATATATTTATAACTTCCCTGTCATGTTCCTTTCACATTACTACTTCTGTTCTACTGATTCATTCAGGATAGAATAAATCTTATTTTTTTAGATATAGTCAATCTTCATTATTTGTAGCTTTTGTATTTGAGAATTTTTTTACTCATTAACATTTATTTGTAACTCTGAAATCAACATTCCAAGTGTTTTCCTGATTGTTTACATATGTACGCATACATGCTCAGTCTCAAAGTCACGTCCAACTCTTTGTGACCCCGTTGACTGTAGCCCACCAGTCTCTTCTATCTATGGAATTTTCCAGGCAAGAATACTGGAGTAGGTTGTCATTTCCTTCTCCAGAGCTACAGATGTGTGCAGAGTGGCAAAAAAAAAAAAAAAAAAAGAGTCACCCCATGAGAACATTCTCAGCTAAGGTTAAACAAGGTGATGCTTTACCTTATTTCAACTTGTTTCAACTCTGATACAGAGATGACCAGAAGATGAAGAGTGCAGTGTACTGCAAGAAGCTTGGGACCTGGGGTCACTTAAATGGTATTTGAATCCAAACTCAGGTGTCTGTTAGTGGAGTGGCCTCAGGAAAGTCATTTAAAATTCTGAACTTTATTTTTCTTGAAAAATAAAAATAGTATAATCTGCTAGGATGACCTGTTTGCAGAATTTATCATTTATTTATCAATCTATTAATCCACTCATCTGCCTATATATTTTCAGCAGTAAGAGTTTATGCCAGTAAGAAATAGTCATTCCTTGATTTTCTGCAAGAACCACTGTTCAATAATTTGTTAAGGAAAAAAATAAAGTTATACCAAGGATAGATTATATTGTATATTATAACTACAACATTGCAAGTTTTATTTAATTTGCCTTGGCTTCTATCCTAGGATCATTTCTGTAAGTCTAACTACCTACTAGTCAGCTTACCTAAATGTCTTGCTCCATGATTTTAAAATCTAGTATTAGAATTCAGTTAAGTTCAGTACAGTCATTCAGTTGTGTCTGAATCTTTGCAACCCCATGAATCGCAGCATGCCAGGCCTCCCTGTCCATCACCATCTCCCCGAGTTCACTCAAACTCACGTACATTGAGTCGGTGATGCCATCCAGCCATCTCATCCTCTGTCGTCCCCTTCTATTCCTGCCCCCAATCCCTCCAAGCATCAGAGTCTTTTCCAATGAGTCAACTCTTCACATGAGGTGGCCAAAGTACCGGAGTTTCAGCTTTAGCATCTTTTCTTCCAAAGAAATCCCAGGGCTGATCTCCTTCAGGATGGACTGGTTGGATCTCCTTGCAGTCCAAGGGACTCTCAAGAGTCTTCTACAACACCACAGTTCAAAAGCATCAATTCTTCGGTGCTCAGCCTTCTTCACAGTCCAACTCTCACATCCATACATGACCACAGGAAAAACCATAGCCTTGACTAGATGAACCTTTGTTGGCAAAGTAATGTCTCTGCTTTTGAATATGCTAGGGAAATTTTCATGCAAAGATGGGCACAATAAAGGACAGAAATGGTATGGACCTAACAGAAGCAGTAGATATTTAGAAGAGGTGGCAAGAATACACAGAAGAACTATATAAAAAAGATCTTCATGACCCAGATAATCACAATATCATTCACCTAGAGCCAGACATCCTGAAATGCGAGGTCAAGAGGGCCTCAGGAAGCATCACTATGAACAAAGCACATGAAGTTGATGGAATTCTAGTTGAGCTATTTCAAATCCTAAAACATGATGCTGTGAAAGTGCTGCACTCAATGTGCCAGTAAATTTGGAAAACTAAGCAGTGACCACAGGACTGGAAAAAACAGTTTTCATTCCAATCCCAAAGAAAGGCAATGCCAAAGAATGCTCAAACTACCGCACAATTGCATTCATTTCATACAGTAGTAAAGTAATGCTCAATTTCTCCAAGCCAGAATTCAACAGTACATGAACCGTGAACTTGCAGATGTTCAAGTTGGATTTAGAAAAGGCAGAGGAACCAGAGATCAAATTGCCAACATTCTTTGGATCATCAAAAAAGCAAGAGAGTTCCACAAAAAACATCTAGTTCTGCTTTACTTACTATGCCACAGCCTTTGACTGTGTGAATCACAACAAATGGTGGAAAATTTTTGAAAAAAATGAGAATACCAGACCACTTTACCCACCTCCTGAGAAATCTGTATGCAGATCAAGAAGCGACAGTTAGAAACTGACATGCAACAACAGATTGGTTCCAAATTGGGAAAGGTGTACATCAAGGTGGTATATTGTCACCCTGCTAATTTAACTTATATGCAGAGGACATCATGAGAAACACTGGGCTGGATGAAGAACAAGCTGGAATCAAGATTGCTGGGAGAAATATCAAAACCCTCAGATATTCAGATGACACCACCCTTATGATAGAAAGTAAGGAAGAACTGAAGAGTCTCTTGATGAAAGAGGAGAGTGAAAACTTGGCTTAAAACTCAACACTCAGAAAACTAAGATCATGGCATCTGGTCCCAACACTTCATGGCAAATAAACAGGGAAACAGTGCAAACAGTGATAGACTTTATTTGCTTGGGCTCCAAAATCACTGCAGATGGTGACAGAAGCCATGAAATTAAAAGACACTTGCTCCTTGGAAGATAAGTTATGACCAACCTAGACAGCATCGTAGAAAACAGAGACATTTCTTTGCCAAAAAAGGTCCATCTAGTCAAAGATATGGTTTTTCCAGTATCATGTATGAATGTGAGAGTTGGACGAAAAAGAACACTGAACACCAAAGAATTGGTGCTTTTGAACTGTGGTGTTCAGTAAGTCTCTTGAGAGTCCCTTGGACTGTAAGAAGTTCCAACCAGTCCATCATAAAGGAGATCAATCCTGAATATTCATTGGAAGGACTGATGCTGCAGCTAAAACTCCAATACTTTGGCTGCCTAATGCGAAGAACTGACTCATTTGAAAAGACCCTGATGCTGGGAAAGATTGAAGGTGTGTAGAGAAAGGGATGACAGAGGATGAGATGGATGGATGGCATCACTGACTCAATGGAAATGAGTTTGAGTAAATTCTGGGAGTTGGTGATGGACAGGGAGGCCTGGTGTGCTGCAGTTCATGGGGTCGCAGAGAGTCGGACACAACTGTGCAACTGATCTGAGCTGATACAACAAATGAATAATGGAGTTTTAACAGTATGATTCTAGAAGTGAGATTTTTTTATTCTTGCAGTTTTCCTTCCTTTAAAATTTTAAATTAAAATCTTTACATTAACTGTTTAAATATCCTTCTGGATTTTTTACCTAGAATGGAACTATTTCTATCATGATCTTTCTTTTGGCACAAGTGTGTTCTTTATATTGGCATAATTATATTTTTCCTTGATTTTTCTGTTAATAGTTGTTTTTATGATAGGAGTCATTTGAAAACCAAATAATATTTTAAAAGGAAATTCTGTAATCACTCTTTCAAATGAATTTTTTCATAAATAATTTTAATCAAAAGTAAATACATTAAAAAAGGTAATTACTAAAAACAAAGAACTGTCATGAAAAGATGTGAAGAAGACTTAAATGCATATTAGTAGGTGAAAAAATGATACACATCTTATGATTCCAAGTTGTGTAACCTTTTCAAATTGTCTTTTTTCACTTAGGAAAAGGTAACACTATGGAAGCAATAAAAAAGATTAGTGCTTGTCATAGACTTGGGGGTGGAATGAAAGGAGGAATAAATAGTTGGAGCTTCAGGGCAGTGAAAATAACCTGAATGATACTATAATGATGTCTACCTGTCATTATATATTTATTCAAACCCCCATAATATACACCACTGAGAGTGATCTCTAAATATAATCATAGAATTTAAATGCTTGTGGAGTGTCAATGTAGGTTTGTTGATGATGAAAAATTTACCAAGATTATCAGGAAATCTATGCATATATCAGGGCAGAGTGTCTATGGGAAATCTTTCTACCTTCCTCTTAATCTTGCTGTGAATATAAAACTGCTCTAAATATAAAATCTGAAAAAAGAAAGTAATCATCTATAGTACTTAAATATATAAAAGATTATCACTTTCAGTTTTGAACACTTCTAAAACAAATCTCCATTGCATTAATTAAGCAGCATGACTAATTCTTCTGAGGAGTTGCATTTCCCCAGGCAGTAAGGAATACCCCTAACAGTGTTCTAGAATATTCCTGCATTACCATGCGTTTGCATGTTCATTAGAAATTTAGTTCAGTTCAGTCTCTGAGTCGTGTCCAGCTATTTATGACCCCATGGATGGCAGCACACTGGGCGACCCTGTCCATCACCAGCTCCAGGATTGTGCTCAAACTCATGCCTTCAGCTTTTCCAGAATCATGGTCTTTTCCAATGAGTTAGTTCTTCAGGTGGCCAAAGTACTGGAACTTCAGTTTCAGCATCAGTCCTTGCAATCAATATTCAGGACTGACTTCGTTTAGGATTGATTGGTTGGATCTCCGTGCAGTCCAAGGTACTCTCAAGAGACTTCTCCAACACTACAGTTCAAAAGCATCAATTCTTTGGCACTCAGTTTTCTTTATGGTCCAAGTCTCACATCCATACATGACTACTGCAAAAACCATAGCTTTGAATAGATGTACCTTTGTCAACAAAGTAATGTCTCTGCTTTTTAAATATGCTGTCTAGGTTGGTGGTAGCTTTTCTTCTAAGAAGCAAGCATCTTTTAATTTCATGGCTGCAGTCACCATCTGCAGTGATTTTGGAGCCAGAAAAAATAAAGTCTCTCATTGTTTCCATTGTTTTCCCATCTATTTGCCACCTTTCCTTAATACCTTTACTTCTGTTAGGTTCATACTGTTTCTTTCCTTTATTGTGCCCATGTTTGCATGAAATGTTCCCTTGGTATCTCTAATTTTCCTGAAGAGATCTCCGGTCTTTCCATTCTATTTTTTTCCTGTATTTCTTTGCACTGATCACTGAGGAAGACTTTCTTATCTCTCCTTGCTCTTCTCTGGAACTCTGCATTCAGATGGTTATATCTTTCCTTTTTCCTTTTCTCCTTTGCCTTTAGCTTCTCTTCTTTTATTGCCTATTTGTAATGCCTCCTCAGACAACCATTTTGCCTTCTTGCATTTTTTCTTCTTGAGGATGGTCTTGATCACTGCGTCTTGGATAATGTCACAAACCTCTGTCTGTTGTTCTTCAGGCACTGTGTCTATCAGGTCCAATCCCTGGAATCTATTTGTCACTTCTACTGTATAATTGTAGGGGATTTAATTTAGGTCATACCTGAATGGTTTAGTGTTTCCCTACCTTCTTCTTTCATTAGAAATATCTTACTACCATTACTGATTACTAAGAATAACTTTAAAAATACATAATATTTTGAATTAGAAGACTTTGTGATTTAACTGACCTAATGTTAAATCTATCCATGCATGTAACCAGAAATTTTTTGTTGTTTCGTCACTCAGTCATGTCTTACTATTTTGCAACCTCGTGGACTGGAGCCTGCCAGACTCCTCTGTCCATGAGATTTCCCAGGCAAGAATACTGGAGTGGGTCGCCATTTCATTCTTCAGGGATCTTCCCAACCTAGGGATCAAAGCTGGGTTTAGTGGCGGACTCTTTACCGCTGAGCTAGCAGAGAAGCAAACTGGGCTTTTCGGTTCAGTTCAGTTCAGTCGCTCAGTCGGGTCTGACTCTTTGCGACCCCATGAATCGCAGCACGCCAGGCCTCCCTGTTAAACTGGACTTTTAACCTTGGTAAATTACTTTTTAAATATGTATCAACTATTTGATCATTTTGTACCATCCCTTTTAGCTTTATGTATTTATTTTTTTAAATCTCCAGATTTGGCCAATAGTCTTGTTCACAGCTTAAAGAGAATTGTCTGTTTTCTTATGTAAGCCTTGTTTACACTGACTCTGGGCCTCACCAACATGACTTACGACTTAACTTCAGATAATTGGACATGAGACCAAGTGAAGTCAGTAGAGTCTGGATAAATGCTGGGGAGATAGCATTCTGGAATGCTGCTACTACCACAGGAGGAGGCCTGGTATGGTCACCCTGAGAGAGAAACAGACCCTCATATTCACACTTTCCCAGATGAGACACTCTTAAAGTGACCTTACAGTTGAAGACACCACAAATATGAGCTCATATGGGAACTACAGATGAACTTAAACTAACCCACAGAATAGTGAGAAATAATATATATATTTTTTATTTTAAGGTACTAAATTTTGTGTTTATTTATGATACAGGAAAGGCTAATTGAATTAAGAAACTATACACAAATTTACCAAATCTCTCAAGTATTATTTGATCATAGTGGAAATGACATTTTAAATATTGTTACTAATTTTCAAACCACAGAAATTTATAAGTTTTAAGTAAGCAAATTAAGTTCTTTAATATTTCCTTCTTTTTCCTAGGGAACAGATTGCAGAAGAAGACCAAAATTCAATAATTTCTATTTGGCTACTGGCTTCTATTTAAGCCAGCATTAAAATTAATGTTCAAGATCATTATCCATGAACTTTCCACGCAGTTAGGAAAATTCGGAAATGTTCAACATAATTCTGAAAACTGTAAAAACTCATTAAAACGTCTGTTGAGCAGTTGGAAGTTCCTTGAAGGAATAGGTAATTTTCAGTTCCTTTTTGTGTACACTAGTATAATGGCAAGCTCATCTTAGGTAGTGAGACATTTATATATATAATAATAATAATTCTCTATTCTAGGAAATCTCTTGTGCAGAATATCATGAAACCAAAGAATGGAAGTTCCTAAGGTGGAGTCTCACTCTGGATGGTTACAAAAAAACTGTCGTTATGATATATTTTGACATGATTATTTGTAACAAAATAAATAACATAAAGTTTATAAAATGGAATGGCTTCTAGGCTCTGAATGGTTTCTTTTTTTTTTTAATATTTCTCTACAATTTTCTTTAAAAATTAAAATGTGCATATGCATGATGCACTCATTGATGCTTTCAAATTATGATGCTAGAGAAGACTCTTGAGCATCCCTTGAATTGCAAGGAGATCAAAAAAATCAATCCTAATGGAAATGAACACTGGATATTCATTGGAAGAACTGATGCTGAAGCTGAAGCTCCAATACTTTGGCTACCCAATGGAAAGAATCAACTCATTGCAAAAGACTCTGATACTGGGAAAGATTGAGGGCAGAAAGAGAAGGGGACAGCAGAGGATGAGAGGGTTGGGTGGCTTTGCTGACTCAGTGGACACGAGTTTGAATAAACTCCAGTAGATAGTGAAGGACAGGGTGACTGTTATGCTTCAGTCCATTGGGTCACTAAGAGTCAGACAAGACTGCGACTGAACAACGAAAGCATTTATAGATTTTAGCCTCTCACAGCTTATGTCAGCTAAACATCTTGTTCATTAATGTAGTTCAACAAAGTCTGCTTCTTTTGTAGGCATAGTACACAGCAATTTTATTTATCATTTCTTGGTTCTCATGTAATAATATATTGTAAGATTCTGCCTGATGCTTTCTAGTTATATTTTCCCAACAATGGATGACATTTGAAAGCCCCTCATCCTTTGCATATTTATGGCTTATCTAAAACATTTAACAAATTTCAAAAAATTTATAAATCTTAATTTATTATAAAACTATTTGTATAATAAATGCATAAAATTATTATAAAGTATTTCACTCAAGGAGCTCATGCTAATTGTGTTTATGATAAGAGCTGACACACTGCAATTTCCATATAATTAGTATTTTATAAATGCTTTACTCACACTGACTGTGAGTAAACATAACTACAACAACTCTCGCATTACGAAGTTTATTGTTTTTATTTTACAAATGAAAAAACTGGAATAGGGTGTTTATGTAATTTCCTCAGGTTATATGGCTGTTAAGCAGCAGAGGTAGAAACTGAACCCAGGGGACTTAACATGTATTTTCTTCTGTTCTCAGCATTGCGCCACACACTCAGAGAGACAGAAGAGAACTACAACACACAATTTTTAAGTTTAAAGGACCAAAGAGACAAACAACTGAGAAATGCTTAATAAATATGAAAAATGGCATGCATAAAATAAAGCATCAAGTTTAACACTGAGTTATGTAAGAGAGAATAATTATAAAAAATATGCTTACTAGCACTAAGAAACAGAATTTCTTTTCCATATATGAACGTCAATCTCTGCAACAATCTTATAAAGCAAATTAATTATCGCCTTTTAATAAGTGAAGAAATTGAAGGTCAGAGTTTAAGTAATTTACCAGGGCTAGTCATTCAGTACATGACAGTGCTAATATCTAAGTGTGGCTCAAAGTATGTTCACTCTTTGTTACAGCACACAGAAAATAATACAGAACACAGAAAATAATATCAATGACAAGAGGCCTGGAGAAAGAGTGGCAGGGTGTTTCCCTCAGCTTTAAGAGAGAGAGAAATTTGTAACAGATTCAAAACAGAAAGAAGGGCTTTTCAGAAAATAGAGAAAAGCTATGTGGATATATTTGGTTTTGGGGAGGAAAAAAAAATCAGGCTGAGGAGTAGAAATGGGTGCTAGAAGTTTTTGAAGAAAGGATGACCGTCAGTTAGATTTCTTAAAGGTAGAGTAGCCTAGATTATATTGACTATAATTGAGCAGGAATGGCATTGAAACATGTAAAATATCATGTATGAAACGAGATGCCAGTCCAGGTTCGATGCACGATACTGGATGCTTGGGGCTAGTGCACTGGGACGACCCAGAGGGATGGTATGGGGAGGGAGGAGGGAGGAGGGTTCAGGATGGGGAGCACATGTATACCTGTGATGGATTCATTTTGATATTTGGCAAAACTAATACAATTATGTAAAGTTTAAAAATAAAATAAAATTAAAAAAAAATAATTGAGCAGGAAATTCATCTGAGACTGTAGCCTAGCAAATTAATAGGCAAGAGAACTTTGGTTACAGAAATAGAAATGCAAAGAAAGATTCAGACATAACGAATTATACTCATCCTGACAAAAATATTACTTAAATAGAGCATTTTTCAAATGATATTTATATATAGTATGTAGACTAAATTTACTGACTGAATGTAAAAGTGAAAGAGAATAATAAAAAACCTGATAATATCAAGGTTAGTTTTAAATCTTATGTACAAGCTGATAGTTTCATTGACTGGAATAGACAAAGAAATAGAAGGATAAAATAATTTGTGGATTAAAATGGTAATGAAATCAGTGAGAAATGTGTTGAAATTGAGGTGATAACTGAGATAGCAAGTGAAAAAAAAAAAATAGGAACATTTAACCAGATTCAGGAGAACAGACAGTATCTAAATATTATGATCAATAGCACATCCTCAAAAATTGATGTATTATGAAAAAAATGTCATGGAGAAGAATACTATGTGCACCCTCAGAAATGCCACAGCTGAAATGTGGGACAAAGAGAAATCAACAAAGGATACTGAATAGGAGCCATCTGAGAGGCAGGGAAGAAACCCAGGCAGGATACATCACGAGGCTTCTGCGAATCCAGGGAAGTATTTTTTTTAAATATAAATTTATTTATTTTAATTGGGTGCTAATTACTTCACAATATTGTATTAGTTTTGCCATACATAAACATGAATCCGCCACAGGTATACATGTGTTCCCCATCCTGAACCCCCCTCCCACCTCCCTCCCCATACCATCCTTCTGGGTCATCCCAGTGCACCAGCCCCAAGCATCCTGTATCATGCATCGAATCTGGACTGGCGATTTGTTTCGTATATTATATTATACATGTTTCAATGCCATTCTCCCAAATCATCCCACCCTCTCCCTCTCCCACAGAGTCTAAAAGACTGTTCTATACATCTGTGTCTCTTTTGCTGTCTTGCATACAGGGTTATCATTATTTTAAAGAAGGAAAACTCATCAAACTGAATATTAAATAATATTTCCTCTGAAAGTGGGGAAAAAAGAGGACTGAATGGGTGAAGAATAGAGGACACTGTCCATTTCCTTAGTTAAGACTTCTGCTTCATCCAACAACATTCTAATTCTTTGAAGGTAGAAGACAAGAGCAAGAGATATAATAATAAAAAGGATCAAAGAAAAACTATTTTACATTTGGGAAACATAAGTGAATCTGTAAATATGTACATGTACTCCCATCACTAAGTGCTTAGTAAATGTTTGCTACTAAAGATATAATGTAAAATAAAGGAACCTGAACCACCCTTTGAGCAGAAAGAACTTCCTCACTAAGCCATGAAGGAAACTAACATTTATTGAGCAAGTATTATCTTCCAGGCTACATGATACTTTGAAAAGTTGCTAGAAAAATTTAAAGTCATACTTATTATCAACTTCTTGCCATTAATATTAAAACTAATATCTTTCTTCATTAGCTGCAGGAAAACCAAATTCTTTATAATAAAATAAAAGTAGTATATAGTATCATCATCCTGTAAGGTAGAAAATTAAATCACAAACTGCAAAGCAAATTAATTAACTTTCTCATTAAGTTCTTGAGCTAAATATTAATATTCAGACATGTATAGAAGATGAAGGAAAACTGTATTAACTACCCTTGTCAACATGGTGATGCACTTGTTTTATGAATATTTACTGGGGAAAAAAGAGGGATTAGAATTGGCCATGTATAAAGCACAATAATCTTTAAAGATTATATTAGAGATCTCAGAGATGTACCTGAACTTTAACTGTACACACACACACACACAAACACACACTCTTTTGGAAGGGATAATATGAATTTTTTGACATTTCATTTCCAAAAATCCTCTAAATTTCTAAGAAATCTATTAAAATTATTCAAACGACCCAAACTGTCCACATTCCTTTTCCCATACTCTTAATCTTGGAGATGAGTTCATTTATAATATTTTATATTTTAGGTTATGTTCAATAAAATAGAAAATAAAATTGAAAGATGAAAATAAGTGAGGGTTTTAATGAACCTAATTTTTCAAATATAAATATAAAACAAAATAATATATATGTGCACATATATATATATATATATGCACATAAACCAAATATATGAAAGAATGTATGTATCTACATTTCTATGCTCAGCATTTTGAAGTGTTCACTCAGGTAAAATAAGGCAATGTATTTAATGCAGACTTAAATTTTCTCTCCCTCTAAAGTAACATGTGCTGTGTGCTTAGCCACTCAGTTGAGTCTGATTCTTTGTGACCCCATGAACTGTAGCCTGCCAGGCTCCTCTGTCCATGGAGATTCTCCAGCCAAGAATACTGGAGTGGGTAGTTGTTCTCCTCTCCAGCTAAAGTAACATGGATATGTGTAAACAGTAAAATTATATCTGCTTGTAAAAGAAGGATAGACAATGGTTGAAGAAAAGTATGTTAGATGTTTTTATATACAATTTTTCCCTACTAATTATGTGCACAGAAAGTACAAACTTGGTAAGATTCGGCATTTCAGCTCTTAACTTTTTTCCACACAAGTGTCACCGTCTATCTCTGAACATCCTTGTTAATTAAACAACACAATATCATTTAAGCCTTCATATTTTCTTTATTCTTTTCTTCATTTTATGCACTATTTTCTTAGAAGTAGGTTACTTCTGACTTAACATAACTTTATGGGAAATTCTCCACAGTGAATAAACAGTGCTTTCAATAATGTTATTTTAAAGTCTAAATACCATGTAAGAAACGAGTTGCCAGTCCAGGTTCGATGCATGATACTGGATGCTTGGGGCTAGTGCACTGGGACGACCCAGAGGGATGGTATGGGGAGGGAGGAGGGAGGAGGGTTCAGGATGGGGAACACATGTATACCTGTGGCGGATTCATTTTGATATTTGGCAAAACTAATACAATTATGTAAAGTTTAAAAATAAAATAAAATTAAAAAAAATAAAGTCTAAATAGAAAAGATTCTAATTGTCACTCTACTTTATGTTCAAATTGGATAAACTTCAATATCACTGGCAGTCCTATCTGTTTCAAAGAGAGGAAAATTAACGATCCATAAACAAGTATTCCAAGTACCTGTTTAGGTCACCAAACAATGACCCAGTTCCCAGAAAACTACCTAACGATATCTTGTTTCTAATTTTTTAATCCATGTACCACTGACTCAGGAAAGCTCCTTTATATATACTACATGCATAAGCAGACATAAACTGTAATGGGAAGAGCAGATTTCTGTTTGACCCATCGTTATTAAGAATTTATAAATTCATAATTCTCAGACCTCTTATAAATGAGAAGTGACATCTATTTGCATTTTTCTTAGAGGTCTGGTTTTGATTGTCAGCAAAACTGACCTATGACATTTATTGCAAAGGTTTTGTCAAAATATCATCGAAATGTATACTGGCTACTCACTCTAAAAAAAAAAAAATCAGTGTTTAAATATTTGCATAATAAAGCATCAACAATAATTTGAGATTTGCATTTTCTTACTAATTCACTACAATTACATATGGAGATAAAAAAGGGCAGCAGCTAATCATTTTTGAATAATTGTTAATTTAGATCCACCTCTGCAAGGATCAAAGAAAATATTTCCATGTTTTCATTTGTTTGAGCACTTTGATGAGTAGATGCGGCTATTCTTTTAACCAAAAAGCCAGTAGGGACTTCAGTCTTTGCCTTACTTTCTTCCATCTATGACCTTTAATTTTTTTTTTTTTTTTTTATTTTAAAGCACTTTCAAATTCATACATTGATTCTTTTGTGAATTATTTTATCAGTTTATTGAACTGGTTTTGAATACAACTATATGAGTGGCATGGTCCTAGAGGCCACAAAAGAAGAAAAAACTGGAGGATGTTTTTAACATCATACACAGGCAATGAACGCTTCCCCAGTGGCTCAGTGATAAAGAATCTGCCTGCAAGGCAGGAGCCACAGGAGCCACGGCTTCCATCCTTGGGGCAAGAAGATCCCTTGGAGAAGGGCATGGCAACCCCCTCCAGTACTCTTGCCTGGAGAATCCCATGGACAGAGGACCCTGGTGGGCTACAGTCTGTAGGGTTGCAAAGAGTCAGACAGGAGTGAAGAGACTTAGCATGAATGTACACACATAAGCAGTGAGGCTTCCCAGGCAGCACAGTGGTAAAGAATCTGTCTGTCCAGGCAGGAGACACAAGAGACGTAGGTTCAGTCCCTGGGTTTGGAATATCCCTTAGAGAAGGAAATGGTATCCCATTCTAGTATTCTTGCCTGAAAAATTCCATGGACAAGGAGCCTGGTGGGCTACAATCAATCGGGTTGTAAATAGTTGGACACAACTGAGCATGCACATATAGGCAGTGAGACATATTTAAGATGGGTCAATCATAATGTCATTACATGGGTCAATCCTCCCTGAATGTTACCCTTTGGCCACCTCAACCTCTAACCATTTATAAGGATTCATGGTTTGTATTGAACACTACTGGGTTCACAAACTTGATCCCATGCCACAGACATCTCAGCAGTACTGGTTACTGACTCAATGGACATGAATTTGAGGAAACTCTGGGGACAATGAAGGAGAGGCCAGCCTGGTTTGCTGCAGTCCATGGGGTCGCAGAAGCAGACATGACTGAGCCACTAAATAACAAAAACTGGCTGCATTATCTCCCCCCTGTTTATTTTTCCATTGACCACAGAGGCTTGAAACACATGGTTTGTTCTCCCCACACCCTCCCATGGCTGGGCATAGATGAGGAGAAAGAAAGCATAGATTTTACAAAGTCAAACAATGTTGTTAATGTCTTTGGTCTATCCTAAGTGTCATAGATATGCATCCACACTGACAAACATAATCACATCAAAAAATCATAGATGTTAAGATAAAATAAAATGAAGAAAGGAACCACTGAGCTCTGTCCCCATAATATCAATGACAACAAAAAATTTTCACTCTTAATTGACATCAATTCAGTTGCTCAGTCATGTCTGACTCTTTGTGACCCCATGGACTGCAGCATGCCAGGCCTCCCTGTCCATCATCAAACCCCACAGTTTACTCAAACTCATGCCCATTGAGTCGGTGATGCCATCCAACCATCTCATCCTCTGTTGTTTCCTTCTCCTGCTGCTTTCAATCTTTCCCAGCATCAGTGTCTTTTCTAATGAGTCAGTTATTCACATTAGGTGGCCAAAATAATGGAGTTTCAGCTTCAGCATCAGTCCTTCCAATGAATATTCAGGACTGATTTCCTTTAGGATGGACTGGTTGGATCTCCTTGCTGTCCAGGGGACTCTTAAGAGTCTTCTCCAACACCACAGTTCACATAAGTATACTTAAACAATGGCTTCCCTAGTGGCTCAGATGGTAAAGAGCCTACCTCTAATGCAGGACACCTGGGTTCAATCACTGGGTTGGGAAGATCTCCTGGAGGAGGGCATGGCAACCCACTCCAGTTCTCTTGCCTGGAGAATCACTAAAGACAGAGGAACCTGGAGGGCCACAGTCCATGGGGTTGCTAAGAGTCAGACATGACAGAGCAACTAAGCACATATACTTAGTAATCATCATAACCTTTGGTAAACTAAATGAGTCTAATACTTGCCATGAAACAAGGCTAGCAAGACACATACACAAGTAACTACAATATACACGGAAAAAATGTGAAAATACCAACAAAAAGGTAGGAATGAAGTTGAAGTCTTCATAGGATGATCAGGAAATAGCCATAGTGGAGACAATAGCTGACTCACACTTTGGAGAGATAGCATAGTGTATTTTCCTGAAATCAACTCCTCATTCACTACAGTTCAGTTCAATTCAGTTGCTCAGTCATGCCCAACTCTTTGTGACCCCATGGACTGCAGCACCCCAGGCCTTCCTGTCCGTCACCAACTACTAGAGCTTGTTCAAACTCATGCCCATTGAGTCGGTGATGCCATCCAACCATCTCATCCTCTGTCATTCCCTTCTCCTCCTGCCTTCAATCTTTCCCAGCATCAGGGTCTTTTCCAAGGAGTCAGTTTCTTCACATCAGCTGTCCAATATACTGGAGTTTCAGTTTCAGCATCTGTCCTTCCAATGAATATTCAGGACTGATTTCCTTTAGGATTGACTGGTTGGATCTCCTTGCAGTCCAAGGGACCAACCAGAAGTAAAAGTAGGGATACAGGCTAGTCCAAAGCTCAATCTTTTAGTCTAATTGGGCTGGACATTAATGGAAAAGAATGTGGGATCAGGATGCAAAAGAAATGAAGTAGGATTTTAAATATTTTAGTCTTTTCCTTGCAACTAAATTTGAGCCAAGCTGTAAGACTATCACAGTGGTATAGAGTACCTAATAAAGTCAAGATATCTTCTGCTGATACCAAAATGTTTGGTTCACTACAAATTTCTAATTTAAATTCTAGAGAAGACAATCTGTATTTCTTAACTCATATTTTGTGTCATGTTCTGATAGTTACTTTAGGTTCACCTGAATCCTGTCATCAGTAATAAAAGGACGACAATATTGGTTTAAAGCTGTCCCTTATGTAGGAGCTGACAATTTGGTAGTTTCACATTCAAGATATTATGTATGACTGCCCCAGAATATAATTCACATGTTCAGGGCACGGAAAAAGAGACCATATTAGATGGTGCATATTAGTGTGGGAGAGTTTCCTAGTTCTTATGTCCGAAATTTCTAGGGAATACCTAAACAAAAATTAGGGTAAATCAAACATCGTTTGGTGCTACAAATTTTTTTGTTTTTGTATGAACTTCTGTTCTTTTTTTTTTTTTTTTTTTTAAGGACAGAAGAGAATTCTATATATTATTGTTTAAAACAGGTTTAATGGAGGTAACTAGACAGAACTGTCCTCAAAAGAAATTACTCTCGATATTTTGATGCCTTTTTTGGAGATCCAATGTAAGCCTCATTTATAAATTTATTGCTAAACATAAAGGACAAAGGACACATAATTTTAGCGTTAGAATAAGTTGTCAAATTCAAGATGTTCTCTTAGTTGCTTTTCCATAATACTACTTAGATAGTAGAAGAAGCTGTTCTTCTTACTAGAACAGGGCTAACTGCATTTCTCAGGCTTTTTTGCCATTAGGTATGTGGTCAAGTGATTGGATTCTAGGCATTGCAATGTGACTTTCAGGTCTGGTTCCTTCCCACTCCAAAAATTAGTCATCTATGCTCTTTCTCGAAGGCAATGGCAACCCACTCCAGTACTCTTGCCTGGAAAATCCCATGGACGGAGGAGCCTGGTGGGCTGCAGTCTGTGGGGTCGCTAGGAATCAGACATGATTGAGCGACTTCACTTTCACTTTTCACTTTCATGCACTGGAGAAGGAAATGGAAACCAACTCCAGTGTTCTTGCCTGGAGAATCCCAGGGACGGTGGAGCCTGGTGGGCTGCCCTCTATGGGGTCGCACAGAGTCGAACACAACTGAAGCCACTTAGCAGCAGCAGCAGCAGCAGCAGCAGCAGCAGCAGCAGCAGGCTCTTTCTAATTTTGCTAATCTTTCCAAGATCCTCACTACTCTTTACCAAATATGAAACATGTAGAAAAATAATATTACAATTGTAGGTTTTAATAATCCAGATTAGTTGGATTAGTGGATTAATAATAATAAAAATAATGATCCACTAGTTAGCTGGATTAGTAACTATCCATAACTAGCTATCCAACAGACAATTCTGAACATCTATGGAGAAAGCACAGTGGATTGGGAAAACTAAGTTGTCTATTCATGTTAGGTATAATGGTATGTAAACAATTTCTTAACAACATTTTTAAATAAAATAAATAGAGAATGTTCTCAATTATAGGTGCCAAAACCAAGGAAATAAATTATGTTTTATGTCCAAACAAAAGAGTTTAGATTTTAAAGGTTAGTAATAATTCCAGTTGTCATTTTATTTGCATAAGAAGTCATTAACTTAATAAGAAAATTTCAACAGAAAAACATACCCCTTTTAACACAGCAGTGTCCCAATAAACATAATTCACTAAAAATTAGCTGCTGTAATTTATAAGAGCACTTATTGAGATGAATCACTTGTAGAGGTAATTATCCTCATTTATTGAAAATTATGGAAAAAATGTGAAGAAAACATTTTTTAACTGAAGAAAACATATTATAGTGAATTAAATCCTCAGCATAACCACACACATACACACAAACTAATACATTCATTGCTATATTCAATCATTTTAGTGCTTTAACACTTTCTATTTTTCTAATTCATTTGAATTATCTATGTTGTTTCATATAGTTTATTTCCTTTATTCCACTCACAACTGCATTATCTAGATATTTTGGGCATATTGTATAATCTATTCCAAATGCTAGTGTGTTTGCTTATATACATTTTTAAAAGAATCTTAATTGTAGGAGGAGGCAAATGAGTGCTTCTTATCTACACCTAAATATATATCTAGGTTTAGAGATAAATATGAAGTGTTACTAAAAGTTCAATTTGGCACATTTGAACAGGTCTATTTAAAATTGGAGATCTTAATTTTTTTAATTGACATATCTTTTATTTAAAGGTGCATATTTAGTCCCTGGGCTTCCCAGGTGATGCTAGTTGTAAAGAACCTGCCTGCCAATGCAGGAGATGTTAAGAGACGCAGGTTCAATCCCTGAGTCAGGAAGGTCCCCTGGAGGAGGGTATGGCAACCCACTCCAGTATTCTTGCCTGGAGAATCCCATGGACAGAGAAGCCTAACAATTTACAGTCCATAGGGTCACAAAGAGTCGGACAGGACTGAAGTAACTTAATACACATGTATTTAGCCCCTAAATCCTCATTATATGTGGCATCCTACACATCTACATGAGCTACCTCTGATCTGAGTCCTAATCTCATCTTTCCTCTGTTGCAACTGTCTGTGCTATAATCATACTGATCTTTTAGTTCCTTGAGTGTACAAAAGTCACTTTGACATTTGGACATGAAATAAATTATCACTGAATACAGTTCACACTCAGTATCCATGGGTTCTGTATCTATGGATTCAATCACCATGGAACAAAAATATTTGAAAAAAAATCCAAAATGTTTAAAAAAGTAAAACCTGGGCTTACTATGCACTGACAACTATTTACCCAGCATTTAAATTGTATTAGGTATTATACAGGTGACTAAGAGGTGACTGAGTATATTGGATCATGCTCACAGGTTATATGCAAATGGTGTACCATTTTAAGGGAATCCTCAAACTTTGGTATCACTTGGTAGGTCCTAGAACCAAACCCCCACAGATACTGAGGGCCAACGGTATTTTTATCATGTCTCATTAAATGTTTGTTGAATCAACTGGCGATTTGTGAAGTTGAGGTGCATTTTAAGGGGACCCAGAACAAATTATTTTTATTTGACCATTCTAACACGACTAAATCTTTACTTATTAGTTTAAATGTAGCACTAAAATAATGATTTATAACCATGGACATCACCAGATGGTCAACACCGAAATCAGACTGATTATATTTTTGCAGCCAAAGATGGAGAATCTCTATACAGTCAGCAAAAACAAGACCAGGAGCTGACTGTGGCTCAGATCATGAACTCCTTATTGCCAAATTCAGACTGAAATTGAAGAAAGTAGGGAAAACCACTAGACCATTCAGGTATGACCTAAATCAAATCCCTTATGATTATACAGTGGAAGTGAGAAATAGATTTAAGGGCCTAGATCTGATAGATGGAGTGCCTGATGAACTATGGAATGAGGTTCGTGACATTGTACAGGAGACAGGGATCAAGACCATCCCCAGGGAAAAGAAATGCAAAAAAGCAAAATGGCTGTCTGGGGAGGCCTTACAAATAGCTGTGAAAAGAAGAGAAGTGAAAAACAAAGGAGAAAAGGAAAGATATAAACATCTGAATGCAGAGTTCCAAAGAATAGCAAGAAGAGATAAGAAAGCCTTCTTCAGCGATCAACGCAAAGAAATAGAGGAAAACAACACAGTGGGAAAGACTAGGGATCTCTTCAAGAAAATCAGAGATACCAAAGGAACATTTCATGCAAAGATGGGCTCAGTAAAAGACAGAAATGGTATGGACCTAACAGAAGCAGAAGATATTAGGAAGAGATGGCAAGAATACACAGAAGAACTGTACAAAAAAGATCTTCATGACCTAGATAATCACGATGGTGTGATCACTGACCTAGAGCCAGACATCCTGGAATGTGAAGTCAAGTGGGCCTTAGAAAGCATCACTATGAACAAAGCTAGTGGAGGTGATGGAATTCCAGTTGAGCTATTCCAAATCCTGAAAGATGATGCTGTGAAAGTGCTGCACTCAATATGCCAGCAAATTTGGAAAACTCAGCAGTGGCCACAGGACTGCAAAAGGTCAGTTTTCATTCCAATCTCAAAGAAAGGCAATGCCAAAGAATGCTCAAACTACCACACAATTGCACTCATCTCACACGCTAATAAAGTAATGCTCAAAATTCTCCAAGCCAGGCTTCAGCAATATGTGAACTGTGAACTTTTTGATATTCAAGCTGGTTTTAGAAAAGGCAGAGGAACCAGAGATCAAATTGCCAACATCCACTGGATCATGGAAAAAGCAAGAGAGTTCCAGAAAAACATCTATTTCTGCTTTATTGACTATGCCAAAGCCTTTGACTGTGTGGATCACAAAAATTGTGGAAAATTCTGAAAGAGATGGGAATATCAGACCACCTGATCTGCCTCTGAGAAATTTGTATGCAGGTCAGGAAGCAACAGTTAGAAATGGACATGGAACAACAGACTGGTTCCAAATAGGAAAAGGAGTATGTCAAGGCTGTATATTGTCACCCTGCTTATTTAATTTATATGCAGAGTACATCATGAGAAACGCTGGACTGGAAGAAACACAAGCTGGAGTCAAGATTGGCGGGAGAAATATCAATAACCTCAGATATGCAGATGACACCACCCTTATGGCAGAAAGTGAAGAGGAACTCAAAAGCTTCTTGATGAAAGTGAAAGAGGAGAGTGAAAAAGTTGGCTTAAAGCTCAACATTCAGAAAACGAAGATCATGGCATCTGGTCCCACCACTTCATGGGAAATAGATGGGGAAACAGTGGAAACAGTGTCAGACTTTATGTTTCTGGGCTCCAAAATCAATAGAGATGGTGACTGCAGCCATGAAATTAAAAGACACTTACTCCTTGGAAGGAAAGTTATGACCAACCTAGATAGCATATTCAAAAGCAGAGACATTACTTTGCCAACAAAGGTTTGCCTAGTCAAGGCTATGGTTTTTCCTGTGGTCATATATGGATGTGAGAGTTGGACTGTGAAGAAGGCTGAGCACCGAAGAATTGATGCTTTTGAACTGTGGTGTTGGAGAAGACTCTTGAGAGTCCCTTGGACTGCAAGGAGATCCAACCAGTCCATTCTGAAGGAGATCAGCCCTGGGATTTCTTTGGAAGAAAAGATGCTAAAGCTGAAACTCCAGTACTTTGGCCACCTCATGGGAAGAGTTGACTCATTGGAAAAGACTCTGATGCTGGGAGGGATTGGGGGCAGGAGGAAAAGGGGACGACAGAGGATGAGATGGCTGGATGGTGTCACTGACTCGATGGACATGAGTCTCAGTGAACTCGGGAGTTGGTGGTAGACAGGGTGGCCTGGCGTGCTGCGATTAATGGGGTCACAAAGAGTCGGACACGACTGAGCGACTGATCTGATTCAATCTGATATATAAACACTTTTGCTAAGCAACAAAAACAGGATACACTACTGTATGTTGAACATGACCTTATCTAAAAAAAATATATAAAAAAAAATTAAATATGAAACACCACCAGTGATTGCCTCATAGTGATGGAAAGTTAAAAGGTGTTCTTACAAATTGTTGTAGAGCTTTTAACCCTTCAAAATTACTTGGTAAATATGTTATGGTCAGCTAAACAAACAAAAATTATATAAAATGAAAAATAATTTTTCAGCATTTTATATTACTGATGTTACAACTGATTTTATCTGATTTAATCAGAGTATTTGGATGAAATTCCAGAATTAACATTTTCATAAAATATATATTTAAACATAATAATGTTTGAAATCAAGTTTAGATGATCATAAAAATGGAAAACCACGTTAGAAATACATAGCAACAAATCTATCTGCAACTCCCATGAAAGTCATTCCAAGCTATGTGACTTTAAGGAAATCACATAGTTGTATGGCTTGGCCAAAACGTTTGTTCAGATTTTTCCATATGACATGGGCAAATGAGCATTTTGGCCAACCCAAAGATCATCAACATTTATCTGTCATGATCTGAGTGAGAAGTCTTTGACATGTAACATACTAATCCCCAGGCCCATGTAACCTTAAAAAAAATTTTGTTTTCAATTGTTTTCTTCAAATAATAATAAAGACAGTGAAATATTTAGAGGGGAACTTGGATTTCACGTTTGGACAATGTAAATGAGAGATTTACAATGTAAATTTGGGCAATGTCAATGACAGACTTTACTTTGGGGGGCTCCAAATTCACTGCAGATGGTGACTGGAGCCATGAAATTAAAAGAGGGTTACTCCTTGGAAGAAAAGTTATGACCAACCTAGACAGCGTATTAAACAGCAGAGGCATTACTTTGCCAACAAAGGACCATCTAGTAAAAGCTATGGTTTTTCCAGTATTCATGTGTAGAAGTGAGAGTTGGACTATAAAGAATGCTAAGCACCAAAGAATTGATGCTTTTGTTAGAGAAGACTCTTGAGAGTCCTTTGCACTGCAAGGAGATCCAACTAGTCTGTCATAAAAGAAATCAGTCCTGAATATTCTTTGGAAGGACTGATGCTGAAGCTGAAACTCCAAAATTTTGGCCACCTGATGCGAAGAACTGACTCTGGAAAAGATCCTGATGCTGGAAAAGATTGAAGGCAGGAAGAGAAGGGGACAACAGAGGATGAGATGGTTAGATGGCATCACCGACTCAATGGACATAAGTTTCTGTAAACTCTGGGAATTGGTGATGAACAGGGAGGCCTGGTGTGCTGCAGTATATGGGATCGCAAAGAGCTGGACACGACTGAGTGACTGAACTGAATTTAAATAAAAGATATATTTCAGGTATCCAAAAGAGGAAGCTGAGTGAGAAGTTGGATATGGGAACAAGTGTTACAAACTGAAGAGACATGTCATTTCTAGGGTGAAGCATAAAGGGAGTAGGTGTGAGTTTCAGTGTGAATTCTGTGCTGTGTTCTGTAGTGCAAAGCTTCCCTGCTGAGATGGTAAAACCACAAAAATCCCAGAAGGTTTAATTCCTGAAAGACTTCAAGAGCAAAAGCTGACGAGTCACCTAGACCACAGCAGAATTTTCCTGAGCAGGATATAAACTTTTGCTTTTCTTAAACCACTGAGATTTGGAGATATTTTACTAATATGGCATACCCATGCTATCTTGACAAATCTACTTCTCATCCAGAAAAAGATGACAGTTTTGTGTGGTTGTTGTAAACATAGAGAAAATGAACATGAATAAACTAGCAAAATAAGTATGTGCAATAATGGTAATTATGAATATTGCTATTAGGAAGTAAGTCTTTTTGACTCATGTCATAAAAGAATTGTCAAGCTGCTTTTCATATAATGAAAGAATACATTTGTACTTCTGATATCACCTTGCAATATTTTCCTAATAACTATCATTTCAGATTTAAAAGATGACATTGTTACTATAAGGAAATTTATAATCAATTGCACAAATAAATTTATTTAGATTTAAAATCTATCATTCCTTCAAGCATTCAGATTACATAGTTGAGTTATATTCTTTGTTAAGAGATATATTGACTATGATCCTGGAATTGAACATGAGATTAAATTTTTAAATAATATATACCAAATGCTCTTGATTACTGACTTTGCTGAGAAACTAGTATGGTGTTCATTTTAATTAAGAAATTTTTCTTAAATTGTCAAAACAAAATGCCTAGTATAAATATGGGCTTTCTAAATATGTATACCATTTCCACAGCAATTTTTTGGCACCTATTACATAGGAACATGCTTCTGAAAATGAAGAATATAAACAAACACAGCTGTTAAAGATAAGTCGCTTTATCTCCTCAGTTACTATCAGTAGATTTAAAGAATTTATGCTGGTAAAAAGAAGATACTTAAAAAGGATTCTTATTAGAGACACTATGTCCTATATTGAATAAATTTGCCAGACTTCAAAAGGTGTGAGAAAACTTAAATTATACTAAAGCCTTCTGAGAATAGCAAAGAAAATTAAAAGCTATGCATCTTATTCTGTTTCATAAAACCAGAGGAAATGATTTAAATGTGATATAAAATATTGCTTTACCTGCAATATAAAATATTATGGTGTACCTTGTTTCTTAAACAAAACCTCTAAACCTCAACTCACTAGACTAAAGTAGATTTACTATGCTAACTTAAGCATGGAATATGGCTGGTTTCTGTATATAATTTAGAAAAACATAAAAAATATTTTCAAAAGAATGACTATTATCTACTGTTTTTATCAGCAATATGCTAGGTGATAAATATGACATGTCATTGCACCAAAACGTGTTTTTTCAAATTTTCTCCTGATGTTGGAGAGAAAATCAAAGTTGTGGAGCCAAACACACTGTCTACTCCAAAACCTGATTCATTCATTACCTTCTTTAATGAGCTAGTTAAAGAATTAAGGAAATTAAAACATTTGTCTGTTCGTCTAAAATTATATATGCCTGGGTTTGGGATTGTAACCTTTATGATAGCCATGGCATTGAGTATATTATGACACTGAATATATAACAGACATCAGTAATGATAATAACTTCTGAATATTTTCTGACAAGTCCTATTTGATCTGCTTCCTTGTTTTCTGAAACAGACTTTCAGTTGTTTTAGTATAATAAACACAAGTAACAGTTAGTAAAACACAATCTGCTTTAGGCATATCCAAAATAACAGCAACCCTGGGTCATCATGCTTGGGAGTTTATAATCAATATTCAAATCTCAAACCCACCCCTCCTTTTCAATATTTCTTCAAGAAACCACCCTTTCCATAAATCACGTTTGTTCCTGTCTGTCAGTTCTCAGATGGATTGAATTCACATCATGTGATTGATAATCTTAAGAACTACACAAGTTCTCTTGGTACCTGGGTAACACTGACTGACAATGTTGTGTCACTTTCTACTGTAGAGCAAAGTAAATCAGTTATATACATACATCCACTCTTTTTAAGATTCTATTCACATATAGGTCATTACAGAGTACTGAGTAGAGTTCCCTGTGATATACAGTAGGTCTTTATTAGTTATCTATTTCATATATAGTAGTGTGTATATGTCAATCCCAATCTCTCAGTTTATCCCACCCTGCTCCCCCCGCCTTTACCCTTTGGTAACCAAAATTTTGTTTTCTACATCTGCGACTCTATGTTTTGAAGATAGGCTCATTTGTACTATTTCTTTAGATTCCACATATAAGCAACATTGTATGATATTTGTCTTTGTCTGACTTACTTCACTCAGTATAACAATCTATAGGTTCAGCCATGTCACTGCAAATGGCATTATATAATCCTTTCTATGACTAAGTAATATTCCATTGTCTTTATCCTTCCTCTGCTGATAGACATTTAGTTTGCTCCCATGTTCTGTCTATTGAGAATAATGTTACAATGACCATTGGGGTGCATGCATCTTATTGAACCATGGTTTTCTCTGGATATGTGGAAACAGAAAAGATCCCAAATAGCCAAATCAATCTTGAGAAGGAAAAACAGAGCTGAAGGAATCAGAGTCCCTGACCTCACGCTATACTACAAAACTACAGTAATCAAAACAGCATGGTATTGGCAGAAAAACAAAAATGTAGATCAATAGAATGGGAAAGAATATTTAGAGATAAATCCATGTAGCTATGATCATTGAATCTATGACAGAAGAGGCAAGAATATATACAGTGGACATAAGACAGTCTCTTCAATAAGTGGTGCTGGGAAACCTGGACAGCTTGAGGAAAAAGTGTGAAATTCAAACATTTTCTATCATCAAACAGAAGAGTAAACTCAAAAGGGATTAAAAAACTAAATGTAAGATCAGATAACATAACACTCTTAGAGGAAAACATATCAGACCACTCTTTCACATAAATCACAGCAAAGTCTTCTTTGATCCTCTTCCTAGAAGAATGAAAACAATAAATAAATAAACAAATGGGACATAAATAAATTTAAACACTTTTGCACAGCAAAGGAAAATATAAAATGAAAAATCAACCCGTAGAAAGGACTTTTCTCAGAAGAAGACATTCAGATGGCCAACAAACATGTAAAGATGCTCAGCATCACTAATTATTAGAGAAATGCAAACAAAACTACAATGAATTATGACCTCACACATGTGAGAATGGCCATTATCAAATAATCTACAAACAATAAATGCTGGGGAGCAGTTGTGGAGAAGAGGGAACCCTCATACTACTGTTGGTGGAAATGTAAACTGGTATAGCCATTATGGAGAACAGTTCAGAGATTCCTTAAAAAACTAAAAATAGAGCTACCATATGATTGAGCAACACTTAATTCAATACCTAGAAGGCAAGATTAGAAATTAACCTATATATACTATTACATATTAAACTAAAAGAAAAATACATCTTTAATACTAATCATTACAGATGTGAACACAATCTGATTTTACTTAAGCAATATGATATTCAAAGTATAATGTATATGTGCATACACTCTCACACACATACCTACAAACTTTCTATTTTACCAAATAAAGCATAAGGACAATCACAATTATTGACTTTTCTCTGTGTCTTTTAAATCAGTTAGTTATTAGCAAGATTACTATATTTTCAACATCTTTTTTTTTTTTTTTTGCATCCCCTTCACCTTTTTGTTCTAAATAAACTTGGTTTTCTCCATGCTTCCTCTGTTGCATTCTCAGTAGTCATCTTCTCTCTACAGTACTCTGCAGGCTGGGAAGTGAGATAAATATATTCTTTGTTCCTCATTACTGCTTCCAGAAGTTTAGCCTTCTATCCTCTAAGTAGCCTAATTTTGAAGGAGGATCAGCCCATCAATCTACACAGCCCTCTAAACTTCCTGGTCTTTCATACCTCTAGAGTCACTACCCTTATTCTTTGATTTTAACAATTAGCAACTGTCTCCTCCCTCCCACAGGAATCTGGACATCTTACGTGATAAAAGTAACAAGACAGCAATTGTTCCAATAACCTTTCCTTTCAGTTCAAAAACCTTCTTTATGCTAATAATCTAGCTACTCACTAGGTATTACAACCACTCAATACTGTGTGACATCATTATCAAGAACTTCATTTGCTATACTATAGCAATTTTACACAGCCCATTCTTCAACCTCCACTTTCTATTTTCTGGATCACTCATTCTAGTACTTGATTCCAGAAAAAACCTCTAATCTATTGACCCTGGAAGCTTTCCACTCTCCTTCTTCCTCTCCTGTTCTTGCTACATCCTTACTCAACATAAATAGCATAGCTTTTTGGATAAACATTCCCTTGCATACGCTGTCAATATATCCCTATCTTCTTTCCTCTAACAAATCCCTGACTCTGGTTAATTTTTAACCTAGTTGCTCTTTTCTGTATCTGAGCAACTGATAATTTCTAGAGACAAAATACAGAGTCCCCCAAATACTGTATCTAACTTCTCATTGTACATCTCTTGATTTTCTCCTCCAAATTTGCTCCCTCCTCCAAATTTGCTCCCTCTGCTGATGTTCATGGCAGAAATACATAGCACAGATACATTTTTTTAAATTCTCAAGCCAAAATCCTTGTGATCACCCTCAACTTCTGTTTCTCATATCCCACCTCATATATCCAGACTCACACTACATTTCAGCCCCTCCATACTACCATGGTCCAGCCACAATCCACTCTCACTGGGATTAATGCAATGGTCTTTTCTAATCCCTTTGTCACCCTGAAGTTTATTTTCCTTGATGCAGTCAGAATGATTCTTTAAAAAAACTATACCAAAACATGTTTTTCTTCTGCTTACTACTCCAAGGCTTCAGTCTCAGTCAAACCAAAAGTCTTTTAGATAATCTACAAGAGCCTACATGACCTGATTCTACCCATCTACCCACACCCTCATCCTAGTCATTGCTCCTTCACTGCCTCTTTTAGTGCCACATCTAACCTTGCTCCTCAATGCATGCTCCCCTGACCAGCAGCATTCACATCACCAGGGAGGTTGCTATGATTGCAGGCATTCAGACCCCACAGCACATTCCTTAAAACAGAATATGCACGAGAATTCTCCTGTGGTCCAGTGGCTAGGACTCTGTACTTCAGCTGCAGGGGCATGGGTTCAATCTCAGGCCTGGGAACTAATATCCCATAATTCATGTGGAATGACTAAATAACAAAGAAAAAAACCTGGAATCTGCATTTTAAAAGGATCACTGGACAATCTGTATGCACTTTATGAAGATCACAGATGAGGTATTACTTGTGTAGGGATATTTTAGTTGATGTTATCAATTAAAAATAAGCTTAATTCCCCTTATTCAAAATGAAGGAAGAGATTTCCTTCTTTTCTATTTTTGTTAGAACATTTACCTTAGAAAACATGTCAGTCTCTTTGAAATGTATATGAATATTTTTAGAAAATTTTTGAAAAGAAGACTTTTGTCAGTTTTAAGGCTTAAAAATGGCTTTCTCAAGGAACTGGAAGCCATTTGTTTAAAATGTAAATATCAAGGAAAATAGTGTCCTTATCTCCCAATTTTTCTGGAAAGGCAGGAGCCTAACTTCAGTGGCTATCCTACTCTAAGTTGCAAAACTACCTACAAAAGTAGAAGTTTGTTTGTTTTGGTACAGATAAAGCTGAGAAGGTAGCATAGATGGTCACTCACATTAATGGTAAAATTAGGATGAACTATGTATGACTTCTGTTTTATTGACTATGCCAAAGCTTTTGACCATGTGGATCACAATAAACTGTGGAAAATTCTTCAAGAGATGTGAATACAGACCACCTGACCTGCCTCCTGAGAAATCTGTGTGCAGGTCAAGAAGCAACAGTTAGAACTGGACATGAAACAATAGACTGGTTCCAAATCAGGAAAAGAGTACGTCAAGGCTGTATATTGTCACCCTGTTTATTTAACCTTTATGCAGAGTACATCATGCAAAATGCCATGCTGGATGAAGCACAAGCTGGAATCAAGAGCGCTGGGAAAAATATAAAAAACCTCAGATATGCAGATGACACCACCTTTATGGCAGAAAGCAAAGAAGAACTAATGAGCCTCTTGATGAAAGTGAAAGAAGATAGTGAAAGAGTTGGCTTAAATCTCAACATTCAGAAAACTAAGATCATGGCATCCAGTCCCATCACTTCATGGCAAATAGATGGGGAAACAACAGAGATTGTGAGATACTTTATTTTAGGGGGCTCAAATTCACTGCAGATGGTGATTGCAGCCATGAAATTAAAGATGCTTGCTCCTTGGAAGAAAAACTATGACCAACCTAGACAGCATATTAAACAGCAGAGACATTACTTTACTAACAAAGGTCCATCTAGTCAAAGCTATTTTTCCAGTAGTCATGTATCGATGTGGAGTTGGACTATAAAGAAATCTGAACGCCAAAGAATTGATGCTTTTGAACTGTGGTGTTGGAGAAGACTCTTGAGAGTCCCTTGGACTGCAAGGAGATCAAACCTGTCAATCCTAAAGGTAGTCAGTCCTGAATATTCATTGGAAGGACTGATGCTGAAGCTGAAACTCCAATACTTTGGCCATCTGATGAGAAGAACCAACTCATTGGAAAAGACCCTGATGCTGGGAAAGATTGAAGTCAGGAGGAGAAGCAGACAACAAAGGTTGAGATTGTTGGATGGCTTCATTCAATGGACATGAGTTTGAGTGAGCTCTGGGACCTGGTGATGGACAGGGAAGGCAGACATGCTGCAGTCCATGGGGTCGCAAAGAGTTGGACATGACTGAGCAACTGAACTGAACTAAATATATGACTTCTTACTTGAGAACTATTTACTGTTTATTTTTAGAACACATATAAAATGAGTAGTATTTGATTGGCTAAATAAGAGGTGAGATTTCTGTTTCTGCAATCACTTAGCTGATTATTTGTGATGCAATATCATATTCTAGTTCAATGTTTATTCATAAAAAGTTGTTTTCTTTCTCTACTGCCTTTGTGGAGAAGATTCCTGGGACGGGAGAAGGTTTTGTTTTTAATTTTATTTCCCTGACATTCACAAGTCATAACCTGGACGTTTAGGGGCTGCACTCATTAATCTTCCCTAGTGGCTTCCCCACTGGCTTAGATTGTAAAGAATCTGCCTACAATGCAGGAGAACCTGGGTTCATTTCCTGGGTTGGGGATCCCTGGAGAAGGGAATGGCAATCCAGTAGCTTATTCTTCCTTGGAAAATTCCACAGACAGAGGAGCCTGGTGGGCTCTAGTCCATGGGGCTGCTGAGCCACTAAAACTTTCACTTTCACTCAGATATCTAAATCTTATCTTTTGCTCAAGCTAAATTTAACCACCTCGGCATCCTTAAGTTTCTTAAATACTGTAAATACTTTAAATTGCTTCTGTTTTCTCTGCACGCACACTCATCCCCAAGATGAGTTTCAGTTAAGAAAACTGCTAACTTATCAAATATTTTTCTTCATTATTTTATTGGAAAAAAAAAAAAAAAAAAACTTCTCATTTCCCTTGTTTCTAATTTCCCTTTCTTTATAAATACCTAAAATAATAATTTTTTAAAATCTCTTTTGTTTTTTCAAACATCAGAATATTAACTATGTTAGGACAGAAATATTATTTTTTTCTCATCTTTATCTAGCCCAGCGCCTAGAACAGTTCCCTTTTTCATGATATATGTGCAATGAATTATTGCAACCTATTTTAGAGTGTAAGTGGTCATTCATATGAATGTGTTAATGATCCTAATCAAATGCTTAAAAATATTTAGTTTTCCACTCAAAAAAATAAATCTATCAAACCAATTAACCTAGGTTGTACAATATGGTGATTTTAATGACAACTACTATTCAAGGTATTGCTGCAAAATAAAATATTAGAAGCAAATTAAATCTCTTCTTTCTTGTTCTCCTTTTAAATTTCTGTTCGTGATTCTTCCCTTTGTCTCTTATCCAACCTGAGATTTCTACCTCTCGCTGTCTTGATTGCTCTGATGACCTCAATCAAAAGGCAATTACTTACTGAGGGTGGAAGGTAATTATTCCTATCAAGCAGAAATTGAACATACCTAAATAGCTGCAGTTCTTTTCAGGATGACATTATTACCACAAAATTTGACTCTAGAAATTTGTGATGCATGTAAAATCTATGACAAGTTGTTGATTTATTTGCAGGGCAGCTATTTTTTTTTTCCGCCACTAAAAGCCATCTTTCTAAAAGCCAGACTAAATCAGGGAGTGAATTGGATTTGGAGAAAGTACATTTGCTCAAATTTCTAAATTAGACTTACAAAGAAAAGTTCATTCTAAGTTAATTTTATTGGACTAAGGAAATCTTTCAGAGACTTCACACACACACACACATATCACACATTCTGAAACATGCAATGCATTATCACTCAGAAATGGGAAAAATCATAGAAATGGCAAATTATTTTCATACCTCAATACTGTCATAAACCAAAATTATACAACATAAATCCCATTATTTATAAATCTGAACGTACTAGAATTTTTTTTTATCTGAAATCAGTTCCATTTTGGGAGTTTCTAAGGTAGATACTTGCAGCAGGGAAGGAGAGAAAAATGCTTTCAGTCCTGTATCTATAACTAATCAGGAACCTATTGGAATTCCCTCAAATAGATTCCCCCATTCACACGTCCCCTGCCTGCTTCTTCTTTGTAGAAAAACTTTAGTCTCCCAGGCTCCCCTGAGTCACAAATGGCTGGCTCAAGAATTAATGGTTTAAAGAATGCAAACACATAGTAATAAAAAAAAAAGCAGTCAGGTGAGGAGAACTGGTTACAATTTAAACAGTAAATCAGTCATATGGCAGTCACAGAATCTTTAGTTCCTCCCTGAAAGGCATAGATAACAGTGACTGATGCACATTCTTGAGTTGTTTTGCAGATACTAAAATCCCACCAGATAGAAGTTAACTGTACAATGAACATGAGCACATAGCCTCCAGACCCGCTGGAGCCTAACAATTGATGATGTTAACATGTGTAATACTGATCCTGTGACGTCACCATCAACCAGAGAATCATGCATAAGCTGATCATGCACTCTGCAATGCTCTCCCTCACCTTGCTTTAAAAACGTTTCCCTGAAATCCATCAGGGAGTTTGGTCTTTTGAGAATGAGCAGCCTGTACTCCTTGCTTGGCTCTTGCAATAAACCTTTCTCCTCTCCAGACTCTGATGTTCTGGTTTGTATGACCTCACTCTCCACTGGGCTCTTGAACTTCTCATTGTTCATTGGGCACTTGAACTTGGATTCAAAAATAATTTCTGTCACCTTTCTTACAGCTTCTTTCAACAATAAGAGTATATAGAGTAAATCTTCTCCTTCCTACTTCCCTTGATAGCTTCTTTAAAATGAAACTGGAGCACTGGTCATTGAATTATTGTCAAAATCATTCAGCATTATAAATTATGTTCTAAATATTTGTTTATTCCATTCATTTCACTTTTCAGTATTATGTAAACTCAGTAGTGGGATATGAAGTCAGTTGTTCACTCCAGTATCTCCAGAGCTTAAAAGAGTGCCTAGTACATGGTAGGAACTCTTTCAATATGTATTGGGAGAAAAAATTCAATTAATAATATGCAGCTAGGATCATACCCCAACTATAAAATAAAGCTCTTCATATACTGCTTTTGTGGGCACTTTCTGATAAAAAAATATTATTTCTGATGAAAAAAATGAATTATAAAGTTCAGGCAATAAAAGAAGGAGGTAGGGAAGGATGAGGAGGCATTTGAACGTGGGGTCCTGCTGTGCATGATTCCCAGAAGCTACATTTCTGAGACAGTGCAGCTGGGGAGTGGCGCTGCATTTCCACGGACAACAAATGGCTACAATGCTGAGAACTGCTCCAATTTTCGGGCCCCATAAGGGCTAAACTCAAGTTGGAAATGGAAAATACCGTCAGAATTTTATTTCAGGTAAAAAAAGCTCTACTTTGCCTACATTTTCTTATGTAACCATAAGATCTGACAGTTATTAGTTAGGTAGCAATTTCTTTTAAACTCCCTCTGATTCATTGCTTTCAATATATCAGGTACTTAATGAAGTATTTTTCCATCATCATCTTATTTAATCCTCTCTGTAACTCAATTATGTAAGCATTATTATGCCCCCTTTCAGGCAAGGATTTTGAGGCTTAAGAGAGATATGTTTTTCAAGTTCTGGAAGTGCCAGGATTTGCGCTCTAGAATCTTGCTTTTTTTTTTCTTATTACAACAGTACAATAACTGTTCTAATTATTACCATTAACATTGAAATTCTCTTATGTTGCATTTCAAGTTGAAATGTCTAATATCTGTGTTTTTATGCACACTGAAAAAAGACATATTTATTTTAACTGCAACTCATACTTGATATATACTTTTGGGGAGAATCTTTTCCACATATTTTTAAATTTACTTTTTCCAAATACATTTCACTGAAGTAAAATACAGCTGTATATTCTTTTTTTGCAAAGGAAACTGCACAACCGTTTATCCAAAATTCACTGAAGAGGTCTTTTGAACCAAACCAAGGTAACAGTCAATAGATTCATAGTTTTGCATTATAGAGAGTGTACTTAAATAATTTCTAACAGTCTTTCAGCACTGGACACATTTTCCTAGCACCCTGCATTTACCCTGATTACAGTCTTATAGTGCTCTATTTTAATTATCTATCCTGTTCTTTATGCTATGACTGCCTGGTGAACAGAGCTTCCATCTTGCTCCCTGCCACATACTCAATGAAGAACACCATTCTTGTTGCATAGCATTTGCTGAATATTTACTAATGTAATAAAAATAATTAATGGGTCTCTATGAGTTATTCAGAAAAGTAATTCACTGAAATATAAGGATAACAAGAATTTATGTAATCGCTTAATTGTCAGGGAAGTATCACAATAGAAAAATCTTGAAACAAGAATTGCCAATCTACTACTACCTTGAATTTCCCCAGAAACTGACATCAGTTTCTCTATCCTCCCTTCATTCTTCCCACACTGTGCAGCCCAAACTATTGTAAATAAAAGATACTATTCAAAAGCTGGACCTGATACATACCATTCATTAGCTACAGTCCATATAACTCTGGCTTAGGATTGTCCCTAATTTCACTGCTGTGAAGCTCTATATTTAACACTTCAAGCCCTAATAAGCTAAAACAATCAATTAGTCTTTCTGGGCAAAACATGGCTTCAACACTCATTCAAAGTTAGAGAATAAAAGCAGAAGCAACCATTTAAACCAAAAATAAAGAAATGCAATAATTTATAAAATAATTTTCAATAATATAAAATAAACCTTTCAACTTCTGAGAATTTCCATTTATTTCATATTCTTTCTTTTGTTTTTTTTTTGTTTTATTTTATTTTTAAACTTTACATAATTGTATTAGTTTTGCCAAATATCAAAATGAATCCGCCACAGGTATACATGTGTTCCCCATCCCGAACCCTCCTCCCTCCTCCCTCCCCCATACCATCCCTCTGGCCAGTCCCAGTGCACCAGCACCAAGCATCCAGCATCATGCATCGAACCTGGACTGGCAACTCGTTTCCTACATGATATTTTACATGTTTCATTGCCATTCTCCCAAATCTTCCCACCTCTCCCTCTCCCACAGAGTCCATAAGACTGTTCTATACATCAGTGTCTCTTTTGCTGTCTCATTTACACGGGTTATTGTTACCATCTTTCTAAATTCCATATATATGTGTTAGTATACTGTATTTATGTTTTTTTCTGGCTTACTTCACTCTGTATAATAGGCTCCAGTTTCATCCACCTCATTAGAACTGATTCAAATGTATTCTTTTTAATGGCTGAGTAATACTCCATTGTGTATATGTACCACAGCTTTCTTATCCATTCATCTGCTGATGGACATCTAGGTTGCTTCCATGTCTTGGCTATTATAAACAGTGCTGATGAACATTGGGGTACACGTGTCTCTTTCCCTTCTGGTTTCCTCAGTGTGTAAGCAGTGGGGTTGCTGGATCATAAGGCAGTTCTATTTCCAGTTTTTAAGGAATCTCACACTGTTCTCCATAGTGGCTGTACTAGTTTGCATCAATTACAGGAGAAAAACTATTAAAAATTCCAACATATGGAGGCTGAACAACACGCTGCTGAATAACCAACAAATCACAGAAGAAATCAAAAAGAAATCAAAATTTGCATAGAAACGAATGAAAATGAAAACACAACAACCCAAAACCTGTGGGACACGGTAAAAGCAGTCCTAAGGGGAAAGTTCATAGCAATACAGGCACACCTCAAGAAACAAGAAAAAAGTCAAATAAATAACCTAACTCTACACCTAAAGCAACTAGAAAAGGAAGAAATGAAGAACCCCAGGGTTAGTAGAAGGAAAGAAATCTTAAAAATTAGAGCAGAAATAAATGCAAAAGAAACAAAAGAGACCATAGCAAAAATCAACAAAACCAAAAGCTGGTTCTTTGAAAGGATAAATAAAATTGACAAACCATTAGCCAGACTCATCAAGAAACAAAGGGAGAAAAATCAAATCAACAAAATATTTCATATTCTTTCAACCCACCAAAAGGCAAAGCACAAGTTCTACAAAATGAGTGAGGTCACCGTGTAAAGTGACATGGATTGTTCACACCTCCAGAGGGTACAATTCACGTTGACTGAAGTTTCAAAAGCATCCTGGGGCTGTGGAGTGCAGCTGCTCTGATACAGGTGATGGTGGCAGGATCTCTCCTCTCTGTGTAGGTGAAGAGCTTTTCTGAGAAATAGGAGGTGAGGAAGTGAAAATAATTTTTGTTGCTCACTTAATTTGGTACTTGCTTAGTGACAGGCACTATGCTTTGCAGACTCTCTATATCCCTTACCGTGTATAATCTTCACTTTTACAGTTGGGGATATTGAGTTTTGGAAGGAATAAGTAGAATTGCTATAGCTAGATAAGTAGAAAAACATACGTTAACATACATGATTTGCCTAACTCCATATTCTACAATTCACATAGGTTTTGTAACAAAGAACCTGCATGTCACCCAAGTGAATATGAACTTTGTGTGAAGGTTCTAGGGAGATACAAGACTATTTATTCAGGACCATGACACAATTATATATATAATTTAGAAGATTAACTGGCATGAGTGGAAAGGATACTGGGTGGAATTTACTGAAGAGGCCAATGAGACTCAAATTGCCTGTCAGGTATAATAGTTCTTTGGGAAGAAAGAAACTACAAGGAATTATTTCTAAAGGCAGTTGATGTGGCTTTCAAAACCAAGTGTACCAAGTTAATATCAATATTCAGGAATCACTGTCTATACTACAAGACTCCAATAAGAAAATTACTTTTGGCTGAAGATAATTCAATCAAATGTTCTCTACATGGAAAATTCAGGGGTGAGAAGCAGACAGAAAAGCAGAGATATCTAAGTATCTAAGCATTAGAGGGATACTCCAACCAACTCCCAGAACTATTTGAAAACCAGGAAAAATTTCCTCATCCTTATGACTGCTGGCATATGTCTCTTCTTTCAAGTCTAAAAGATATCAGTGCATATCTTTCTGGCATTCGGTATAAGAACTATATTTTAGGAAGTTATAAGGAGAAGAAAAGGAAATACTTAGAAAATCTTTCATAGTGCCTTTTGGTTACCATGTGAGGAATTGGAAACATGCAAATAATCGTCTTCATTCATAGCTAGCTAAACATTTGCAGTATGAGTTGCCCCTTTAGACATAATATTGAAGAGTTAAACACAACTGATCTTTCTAGATATTTAATGGTTGTGATGTCAACTTGATATTTGTTGTTTTTTCTTGCCTTTGGATCTAGTTAAACAAAGAAGCAAGCAAGCAAACAAACAAACAAAGAAAGCACTCTTCACACAATTTCCTATTCATACAGAGTAAGACTAGCTCTACATCTTTTGTTAAAGTCATTTCCATATTGGGTGTTTAATATTTTTCCTTTCATTCACAAACTAGAAACTACTTATTCTGAGCAACCTGTTCATTAAATAGCTTTTTTCTATGTTCTTCCCTAATATGCTAGCTGAAACCAAGAGGAAATTGCATATATAATCTTGGATTAACCTTTGCAAGATTGACTTTTCTAACACTACTGTAACCAGCAGAAATATAAAAGCAAGGTATCAGATACTTCAAAGATCCTGAATAGTTTAATCTTTAAATTACTTCTGTGACCAAGGCTATATTTTCAACATCTATAAAACTGGTGCCCATGTCAGCATAAGGCAAAGTTAACAGAATAACTCTCAGAGCTATGCTTAAACACAAAAGTTTTCTTATGATATCATAATGAAATACATCTCATCTCATTAAGTTGAGGGCTTCATCTCAACAAAATAATAATAATAAAGCCTATTAAATGTAACAATACTTGGACAAGAACTTTAGTAAACCCCAGGAGATAGTGAAGGACAGGGATGTCTGGCGTGCTGCAGTCTGTGGAGTCACATAGAGTCGGACGTGACTTAGCAACTGAACAACAGCAACAACAAGTATACACTGACATATTTGTTCATGTCATTATTGTACATTTAGTTCTACTCTGGTTATAATCAGTGACTACTAAAAATGTGTTTTAATAATCTGTAGCATCAACAAATCAAGTTTTGCCCACCAAACCCATGAATGTATTTAATTACCACTCAAAAATAAGACCAAGTCTACCTAATATAAGAATGGCTTCCTGAAAAAAATAAAAACAAAATACAATCAAACTTCTATTTGACATAGTAGACCTATTATTTACTTGACAATACTGCAATTAGAAAAGCAATAATTTAAAAGATAATTTATCAAACATTTTCTCCACTAAGGTAACAGTGTTTAGCATCAACACACCTTTCCTAGATTATAGGATGGATACAGAGATGACTAGATTAGTTTCTCCCTCTTTGGAATTTAAGCTCTCAAAGCACATACTTGCAATAACATGTACGAAGTACAATACAGGACTAATATTAATATGCTCCTTTTTCATGAAAATGTGCATGATAATTAGGTTCTCCGAAAAGAAAAAACAAAAAAAAAAAAAACACAGTCCTGGTATGTAGCATTTACCAATCTCCATGGTATAAGTACTACCCCCACGGCTGATTTCAAGCTGCCAATGTGATGTCATTAAATCTTGAGTGGGGAAGACAGGTGCACAAAACTGAGATTGGATATGTGCTAGCTCCAGCACGTCACTGTCTGTTACGCTCTGATTTTATTTGAAAAACTTCAGTGTTTTGAAATGAAATAAACATTATTGACAAAAATCAAGTGCAGAATAAACTGACTTTTTCAATGTGGGCAAGTCATTCAACAAATGGATCTCAGTTTCTTACTCCATAATATTCCTTTGGTGTCCTTCTACCATCCTAAAGTGTTAAAAAATTATGAACTGATGATAATGGGAATCTGACATGAATCTTATGTAACAATGTGTTAATAGGTTAACACAACAGTGGTGCAAGGTTATCACAGAATTTATCTTTTCAGATGCCTGTTGACACAATTCAGGACAGCAAATATTTAGAGAAGTACAATACTGCGTTTCCACTTTATTTGAATTTTTTTTGAAACATAACATAAATGACAATTGATAATATTGAGCCAAAGGCAATTTAAAAACCACGGATAACACTGTCTTCTAACAGTTTTCTTGCTCTATTAAAATAAAATTAAACATCCTTAAACTTTGACTGCCTCCCATCCTCTCCTCTGTCATTCCACTCCAGACACAAATACCTCCGTGCCAATTCTTGAGAGCATTAAGTTTACTTTAGTCTCAAGGTTTTGGACACTTATTTTTCTATTGGTAACACTTTTCCCCAGATATACAAGCTGCCTATTTCCTCCCAAACTTCAACTCTATGCCCAGATGTCACCCTAACCAAGAGAATCTCTCAAAATACTCCCCCTATTTCTACCACTACCTATCCTTCTTATCCTGCTCTGTTCTTCTTCCTAGCACTTATCTCCTTCATCAGATCAGATCAGATCAGTCGCTCAGTCGTGTCCGACTCTTTGCGACCCCATGAATTGCAGCACTCCAGGCCTCCCTGTCCATCACCAACTCCCAGAGTTCACTCAGACTCACGTCCATCGAGTCAGCGATGCCATCCAGCCATCTCATCCTCTGTCGTCCCCTTCTCCTCCTGCCCCCAATCCCTCCCAGCATCAGAGTCTTTTCCAATGAGTCAACTGTTCGCATGAGGTGGCCAAAGTACTGGAGTTTCAGCTTTACCATCATTCCTTCCAAAGAAATCCCAGGGCTGATCTCCTTCAGAATGGACTGGTTGGATCTCCTTGCAGTCCAAGGGACTCTCAAGACTCTTCTCCAACACCACAGTTCAAAAGCATCAATTCTTCGGCGCTCAGCCTTCTTCACAGTCCATGACATACTGTATATGTGTTCATTGCTGGACTTCTCTGAAAGACTCTTGCTTTCTTTTCTACTGTACCTCCAAGACACACTGCTTAGAATAGTTCTTGGCACTCAGTAGGTACCTATTAAATATGTACACACACACAGATACCCACACATCCACAAACACACACACATCTTTCTGTTTCAGTGGGGGTAGAAAATAGCATCAGTTGCATGCAGTCAGTTGAAATCTTTCTAGAGGAAATAGTCAGTCAATTTAAATAGAATATATTCAAACAGAGACACCAATGTGTGTGCATACATGCATGGCTCAGTCACTCAGTTGTGTCTGACTCTTTACATCCCCAAGGACTATAGTCTATCAAACTCCTCTGTCCATGAGATTTTACAGGCAAGAAACATTAGAGTGAGTTACCATTTTTTACTCCAGGGGATCTTCCCAACCCAGGGATTGAACCTGTGTCTCTTGTAGTCTCTTGCATTGCCAGGAGGATTCTTTACCACTCTGTCACCTGGGAAGCCTCAAGTGATACCAAAGCTACCATACGAGTACTTTTTATTAACTCTTACTGTTTGTTCAGCTGGAGCTAATGCATTATAAAACATAGCTGAACAGAAAGATAATATATAACAGCTCTCCTGTTCCATGATGGGAGGAGGGAAACAGGCAGAATTTCTTTTCACAGATCAACTAATTAACACTGACATACTTAACATCACTAAAGCTCCTTTTCTATCTATTTGTTGATTAAACAGAAGATCTAGTTATTTGTATTAAATTTGTTTTCTAGCTCAACAGCCTGGTTTCTGGCTGCCCATAAGTAGGTATGTGAGAAATGTGTTGACATTTAATTTATGCACAGCCAAAAATCAATTTATTCTAAACAGAAAAATTGGCTGTAGCAGACTACTTGAGATTACAAATACAAGTATTTTTCCTTGCAGATGGAGAAGTTTCTTACTGTGAAACTTTTAGCAACTTTACAAACATGTCATAAGAGAGTTATAGATTCTATAGAGATTTAATTCTCAGCACAACAAAGACATGAGGAAAAATAGACTTCAAAATAGGACTACTGATGTTTTACCTTTGCTGAATGCCACAGTGATAATTTATCCTATTATCAGTTACTCTCTGCTATACCAGGAAATTTCTGATTATGTCTTTTGCTTAGGGGTTGGTTTTCTGCTGTGCATTAATCATTCTATAAAGTTCTACCTTCCCTATTAATATTTTATTCTAAATATTTTCTCCAGGATGCTTTGAACTAGATTAATTTGCCTCTAGAGAAACAGCAGAGGCAGATACTTCCTTGACTCCTGAATTCTCACTTTAAAGAACAGTGAAATAAAAGGCTAACAGGGTATCAACAAATAAGCTATGTCATCGGTCTTGGAATCCATCTGCGACTGCAGTTTACAATAAAGTAATTTATAAGTTCAGTGTGCAGCTTGTTGGTGATGTCTGCTTGCTGATTTACTCTAGAAGTTTAAAACAATTAAATGAATTATATTCATCCTTTTCTGATTACTTGTTAAATATGATTTACTTGTTAAAATATGATAGTGGTTAGCACAGTGATTTGTAAACTGTTTACTTTTTAAAATTTCTGTCCTAGGATCTGAAAAATAGCGAAGGCAAACATTCAGATACCTTGGCCCCCTAAACTATAGAAATAAAGGTAATTTGAAATAGAAACATTCAAATAAAAACAGTCTCCTGGAACATGCTTTTCTTGAGTTCTTCTCCAAGCCATACAGAAATCTGAGAACTGTGGAAATAAGAGCAGACACTCTACTTTTCCTACTTATCTGTCCTTCAACTTCTGTAATTGAAAATGACAACTATATTGTGTGTATCTCACCAGTTTGGGGAAGAACCTAGCTACGGTACAGACATAGAGAACAGACTTGTGGACTCAGTGGGGAGGGGAGGGTGGGACAAACTGAGAGAATAGCATAGAAACAATTACATTACCTTATGTAAAACAGATAGCCAGTGGGAATTTGCTGTATGATGTAGGGAGCTTAAATCCTTTGCCCTGTGACACATATAGGGGTGGGAAGGGGTGGGAAGGGGTGGGAAGTAGGAGAGAGATTTAAGAGGGAGGGGACACATGGATACATACGGCTGACTCATATTGATATATGGCAGAGATCAACACAATATTGTGAGGCATTTATCCTCCTATAAATTTTAAAAGTTACAGAAAACATAGAAATAAATTTATATTATCAATATAAATATATCAACATTAGTATAAGTTTATTGAAAGTTTAACATGTTTTATTATATAAACCAAACTACCTTGAGAGTAATAGTAGAATTTGTTAAGGACACTGAAATAGAAGACTTACTAAAGCTTAGATGATCTCTGAAAAATGTTCTGCCTAATATCTATAAATAACTTTGGGCAATCTGCTTCCTTTCTATTACTATATATACACTGTGGTTTGGAAACTTCTAAGATTAGGTTGTTAAAGGAGAGTGCATAAAACTGCTGATTCATTACTTTCCTAATAATAAAACTGTGACAAGTAACTATAAATAATTATCAGGGAATAGAGTGAGCAATAGCTATAAGGACCACAGAGGGGATACATTTCCAAAATAGCACGTGCCATATGTATGCACAAAACCAATTATACAAGTAGTGTATATACATCACTCATGTCATGTTTTGCAAATCAGCAAACCTTTTAAAATTCCTTCTAATGAGAAGTTTGCTGATTGTTGCTCAGGGAAAATTAGGGAGGACTGAATAGTACTTTCTGGAGAAATTCACAGCTGTTTAGTTCTCTATTCTCTGTCTCTCTCTTTCTTTCTGGTTTTGGATCTCTTTCCTTTAATCACCAAGAAAAAACATTCATAAATTACATTTAGAAGCTTTTAGTTCCATAGTTAAGACTCACATCCAAGCATCTAGTTAGATCTAATTAGATCACTCTTTCATAGCTCTAGCAATATTGATCTAGCTTTACAGACTCATATGAAGGGAAAGGTATATTCATTTTAATCCTACAAGTTGACTACTGGGATTTTTTTTTCCCCTATTGCATTAACTGTGCCAGTTCTTCCAAAAACTCTATAAGGACTTCCCATATTTTTACAAGTTGAAACAAGTAAAGCAAGGATGTATGTTTTCTGGAATACATTTAAATTTTAGAGTTTTTATGTAAGAAACTCTAAGATACAACCCAAGGAGTAAACGCTACTTCTTCAACAATCCTCTGATATATTTGGCATTTTTACCAACTGTGCTGGCTCAGTGGGAAAGAATCATCCTGACAATTCAGTCAAAGCAGTTTTGATCCTTTGGTTGGGAAGAGCCCCTGGAAAAGGAAACGGCAACCTATTGCAGTATTCTTGCCTGGTAAATCCCATGAACAGAGGAGCATGGTGGGCTACAGTCTATGGGGTCACAACAGAGTCAGACACAACATAGCAACTAAATAATAACAACATCAAGATATTTAACATTTTTTTGTTACTATCAGTTTATAAATGTGGTTTGTAAACTAGGCCTTTAGCAAGGATATTATTTTAACTGTTTCAAAATTGGCAAAGGAGTATATGACAAGGCTGTATATTGTCACCCTGCTTATTTAACTTATATGCAGAGTACATCATGTAAAATACCAGGCTGGATAAATCACAAGCTGGAACCAAGATTGGCAGGAAAGATATCAACAAACTCACATATGCAGATGATGCCACTTGAATGGCAAAAAGTGAAGAGGAACTTTAGTTCCTTTAGTTTAGCCTCTTAATGAGAGTTAGTCAACAGTGCAAGAGCTGGCTTGAACTTCAACATCAAAAAACCTAAGAGCATGGCACTTAGGCTCATCACTTCATGGGTAATAGCAGGGGAAAAAGTGGAAGCAGTGACATATTTTATTTTCTTGGGTTCCAAAATCACTGCAGATGGCAACTGCAGCCATAAAATTAAGACATTTTCTCCTTGAAAGAAAATTTATGACAAATCTAGACAGTGCATTAAAAAGCAGAGACATCACTTTGCCAATGAAAGTTCATATAGTCAAAACTATGTTTTTTCCAGTAGTTATGTGTGGATGTGAGAGTCAGACCATTAAGAAGGCTGAGCACGGAAGAACTGATGCTTTTAAACTGTTGGAGAAGACTCTTGAGAGTCCCTTGGACTGCAAGGAGATCCGACCAGTCCATCCTAAAGGAGATGGTCCTGAGTGTTGATTTGAAGGACTCATGCTAAAGCTGAAACTTCAATACTTTGGCTACCTGATGTGAAGAGCTATGTTTGAAAAGACCCTGATGCTGGGGAAAATTGAGGGCAGGAGGAGAAGGGGGTCACAGAGGATGAGACAGTTGTGGCAACACTACTCAATGGATATTAGTTTGAGAAAAATTAGGAAGATTTTGAAGAACAGGGAAACCCTTGCATTGCAATCCTGGGGTCACAAAGAGTTGCACCCCACTTACAAATGTACAGAAGAATGCCAAGTAATTTATGTAGATATTTTCATAACTTCTCACTTAGTAAGTATGGGCTGTGCATAATGTCCTTATTCCTGAGAGTAAAAACTCAAAACAGAAAAATGAGTAACATTACAGATGAAAAAAAAAGTCTGTTTATTGATGAAGGTCAACATAGACTGTGATAAATCATGCTGCCATAATGTATTTTTATACGATACGACTGTTAAGAATTCTACTTCATTTCTATGATCTTCCTTCCAAATCTCTAACCCCATTCTCATTAAAAATCAGTCAAATTTCAATTCAGTGACATTCTACCAAACAGTTGACCAATACTGCTCAACTGTCATAGTCATCAACTAGAGAAGAGGAAGAGACTTTCAAACCTGAAGGAACCTGGCCTTTGTTGTCAGAGTCCTAGGGGAAAATACTGACTTTGTATTTGCTGGATATTTGATTTAGGCAAGCTGTCAAACTTTCTTAGATGCTCAGTTTTTTTATCTATTAATAATTTGGAGTGAAAACACCTGAGACAAAGTGCATATATTAAATGGAATGATTTAGGTAAGAGACCACGCATTTTTTAGATGCCTGCAATGCTGGAGGCATTAAAGAGATATTGGTCCTCTTCTTCCATCTACTTTTATATACCACCAGGAATTTAATTTATGCTAAAGTGCTAAACATTGACATCACATTCCAGATAGGTAGATGTCACTTTATCTTTTTTCTCATTATTAAAGTAAAATATGAAAGGTGCTTTATCTTTTCAGTATTGGGCTGCTTTTCTATGCTATGCTATGTTAAGTCACTTTAGTCGTGTCCGACTCTGTGTGACCCCATAGATGGCAGCCCACCAGGCTCCCCTGTCCCTGGGATTCTCCAGGCAAGAACACTGGAGTGGGCTGCCATTTCCTTCTCCAATGCATGAAAGTGAAAAGTGAAAGTGAAGTCGCTCAGTTGTGTCTGACTCTTAGCGACCCCATGGATTGCAGCCTAATAGGCTCCTCCGTCCATGGGATTTTCCAAGCAAGAGTACTGGAGTGGGGTGCCATTGTGCTTTTCTATAGCATCCTTAAATATGTATCTAACTTATAACAGAAATAGCTTCCTTGAAAATGTGCTCCTCCATCAAAATATTTTCACAATTTTTTTTTCTATTTACACTTTGAGTTTTTTTTTTTTTTTTTAAACTTTACATAATTGTATTAGTTTTGCCAAATATCAAAATGAATCTGCCACAGGTATACATGTGTTCACCATCCTGAACCCTCCTCCCTCCTCCCTCCCCATACCATAGCTCTGGGTCGTCCCAGTGCACCAGCCCCAAGCATCCAGTATCGTGCATCGAACCTGGACTGGCATCTCGTTTCATACATGATATTATACATGTTTCAATGCCATTCTCCCAAATCTTCCCACCCTCTCCTTCTCCCACAGAGTCCATAAGACTGTTCTATACATCAGTGTCTCTTTTGCTGTCTCATACACAGGGTTATTGTTACCATCTTTCTAAATTCCACATATATGCATTAGTATACTGTATTGGTGTTTTTCCTTCTGGCTTACTTCACTCTGTATAATAGGCTCCAGTTTCATGAGTTTTTATATATCTTATAGTAACAGTAACTTATTATTTGCATCAAATGTTTTATACTTTCATTAATTACAAGGGGAAACATTTTATTAACATTTGTAAAATTTTAAGAGTACTGACTGATTAAGGTTTATTAAAACAGGTTGTGGTTTCACAACAACAAGTATAAATGTCCCTATTGTATATTTTCTGGGTTTGTAAAAATGCAAAGAGTCACAATCATCTGGACTACAATCAGATGTATCATATTTTATCTAAAAACAAAATTACTTTAATGATTGTAAATCACTTAAGTATTTCACTAAAAGACTTAAAATAACCTCAAGAATTGTTAAGTTTTTTAGTTGTTTACTATTGTATTAGATTTTAGAAAATCTGATCTCTTCTGTGCTTGTCTTTAAAAATAAGGACAAGGCAATCATTGGTTTGAAAATTATCTTATAACACAGTTTCTTATAAACCATGAAAAAGCTAGCATCTACTTTGATTCTGGAATAGAAGAAAAAGTAAGTTACTGTACAATTTTAACTTAGTGTCTATTTTATATTTTCAAGGATGATGATTTTAATGTGGACAATAAGTAATTCCTTTGCTTATTCTAGTATTACAAATATAGATGAAATCTTTATAATAAAATGGTTTTTACACTTTTTCTCTTAAAGTATTTGTAGTGAAATTATTAAAAACAACCATAACATGAAATATTTCTGATCAAATTTTCCCCTGCTTGCTATTGACTTTAATTTTGCTCAGCCAAAAAATATACACAAGTTGATATTCAATAATACTAAATAGACTTCAATTTCCCTTTCTCTTGAGGAATATGTTTCATTATCCACTTACACCAATCGTTTGTGAATAAAAATGGTATTTTGTACACTGGCAAAGATATAGAAGGCATGATACTTCCCTAATGTAATTTTAGCTAATTAAAGACTCGTTAAGAAAGAAATAGAAATGAGAATTTGCCTGAGAACTTTCTGAAGTAATTTTAATTTTTAATCATTTTATTCTCACACTAATTAAACAGCTTGATGGGTACCTGTAGGCTATTTACCTGGTTTTCTGTACTTTATTCTACAGTTTACTGTGGGCCCATCATCAAATCATGACAGGTTTTTTAATGCACAGTTCTGTTTTTAAGCACAATGCTTGCACAGTTCACATACATTTACCATAGAGACACATATACTTTCCGTTAGCTCTATTAAAAAAGGAATTCTAGGGAATTCCAATATTTAGTGCATATATAAGATGGAGGAAGATAAAATGGGAAAAGGGGAAAAACTGAAGAGTAACTGACAGAAAAGGAAAATCAGAAGAAAAAGGACTATGACAGAGTTTAAAAGCATGGCATGGGGTCTTAGAGCACTTAGGTTTGCATCCCAGCTGTACCAGTTATTAGCTGGGTGACCCTGACCGATTTACCTAGTTCTTTCAACACTCCCAGTGGGGGGAACAGCACATAGGGCTTCCCCAGGGCCTCAGACAGTAAAGAAGCCTTCTGCAATGCAGGAGCCCTGGGTTTGATCCCTGGGTCAGGAAGATTCCCTGGAGAAGGGAATGGCTACCCACTCCAGTATTCTAGCCTGAAAAATCTCAACAGAGGAGCCTGGCAGGCTACAGCCCATGGGGTCACCCAGAGTCGGACACGATTGAGTGACTGACACTTTTAGAGCATGACTTTCAAAAAACATCCCGATAATGTTTACCATCAATAGTTCTGAAGATTAATGATATCAAGTACCACACATTTACCACAGAGCCTGGCCCATGTTTTCAGTTTCCAGCTACCGTTAAATCACTCTGATTATCCAAAACCTACTGGCTTTTACTCAAATACATGGTTACAACATACCTTCTTCCACACCTCTTGAAGTATACTTCTCTAGCATCAAACTTCTCACATTTCCATGCTTGTGAGTTTTTACCTTTATTATTTCTATAACCATTCAATGGATTTCCCTTCCAGTTGGGGATTTTTATTACTGGACAATCCTTGCTATTCTTTCAATATAAAGCCTGAATGTTCCTCCTCAAAGAGGCTTTTCTCAAATTAACCAGGAAGAATTTATTATTTTATTTATAGATTTCCATTTCTAACTTTTGGTATAATTTTCCTGTTTGCATATGTGTGTCCCCCAGTAGAGCACCTTATTCATATTAATATTCTTATTTCCATGTGTTGTTAAATGTTAAAAAATGTTTTCTATTTTATAATAAATTTAACTATTCTGCATCTACACTTTTAATGATTAGATATGTTCTGTTGTTTTGTCTATGATATGGAATTACTAATTCCATTAACAAATTTGACTTTATCTTGGGGTACTTGGAAAAGCCCCAGCCCATGTCCACTTCTGCTTCAGTCTTTCCACAAAGGTGGCCTCGTTAGAATCCAGTGCACCCCAGGAAAACTCTAGACTATACCTGCTTCATATCCTCATAACCTGCAAATGCCACCCAGGACATGCAATCTACATAGGAGAAACTTCTATGCAAGGCCGAGACATTAAGTCCAGGAGTGGTAAACTTTTCACTTAATTCATAGAAACAGACAAAGAAATGTAAACAAGATGAAAAGATAGAGAAATATGCTCCAAATGAAAGAACAAGAGGAATCTGCAGAGGAAAAAAAAATAATAATAATAATAAAAATAATGGAAGAGATAGGTAATTTTCCACATAGAATATTTTTAATTTTTTTTAATTGAAATATAGTTGCTTTACAGTATTGTGTTAATTTCTGCTGTACAGTAAAGTGATTCAGTTATACTGTATAATATATACATTCTTTTCTCATGTTCTTTTCCATTATGGTTTATCACAGTATATTGAATATAGTTCCCTATGCTATATGTAGGACTTCGTTGCTTATCCAGTATATATATATAATAGTTTCCATCAATTAATTTCAAACAAAAAATCCATCCCTCAAAGAAACCAAAACCATTCCAAAGAAAACAAAATGCAAGAAGGCAAAGTGGTTGTCTGAGTAGGCTTTACAAATACCTGAGGAAATAAAAACAGTGAAAGGCAAGGGATAAAGAAAAAGACATACCTAACAGAAAGCAGAGTTTCAGAGAATAGCAAGGAGAGATAAGAAGGCCTTCTTACATAAACAATGCAAAGAAATAGAGGAAAAGAATAGAATGGGAAAGACTAGAGATCTCCAAGAAAATTGGAGATACCAAGGGAACATTTCATGATCATAATAAAGGATAGAAGCAGTAAGGAACAAACAGAAGAAAAAGAGATTAAGAAGACCGGGCAAGAATACAGATAAGAACTAAACAAACAAACAAAAAAGGTGTTAATGACCTGGATAACTGTGGTGGTGCGATCATTTGCCTAAACCAGACAACCTGGAGTGGGAAGTTAAGTAGGCCTAAGGAAGCATTACTATGTACGAAGCTAATGGAATTGATAGAAATCCAGCTGAGCTATTTAAAATCCTAAAAGTTGATGCTTATGAAGTGCTATAGTCAATATGCCGCAAATTTGGAAAACTCAACAGTAGCCACAGGACTGGAAAATGTCAGTTTTCATTCCAATCCCAAAGAAGGGCAATTGCAAAGAATGCTCAAACTACCGTACAGTTGTAGTCATCTCACACGCTAGTAAGGTTATGCTCAAAATCCTTCATGCTGGGCTTCAACAGTACATGAATTGACAACTTCCAGATGTACAAGCTGGGTTTAGAAAAGGCAGAAGAACCAGTGAACAAACTGCCAACATCCACTGGATCATAGAGAAAGTAAGGGGATTCCAGAAATTACTTCTGCTTTATTGACTCTGCTAAAGCATTTGACTGTGTGGATCACAACAAACTGGAAAATTCTTCAAAAGATGGGAATACCAGACCACCCTAACTATCTTTTGAGAAACTTGTATGCAAGTCAAAGAGCAACAGTTAAAACCAGCCATGGAACAACTGACTGCTTCAAAATTGGGAAAGGAGTACAACAGGCTCCTGAATATTGTCACCCTGCTTGTATCACTTCTATGCAGAGTACATCATGCAAAATACTGGGCTGGATAAATTGCAAAAGCTGGGATCAAGATTGCCTGGAGAAATATCAAGGACCTCACATATGCAAATAACACCACTCTAATCACAAAAAAGCAAAGAGGAACTAAGGAGCCTGTTGATGAAGGTATAAGTGGAGAGTGAAAAAGCTCGCTTGAAACTCAATGTTAAACTAAGATCATGGTATTGGGTCCCAATACTTCATGGCAAATAGAAGGAGAAAAAGAGGAAGCAGTGGCAACGATTACAAAATCATTGTAAACAGTGACTGCAGCCATTAAATTAAAAGATGCTAGCTCCTTGGACTCTGAGAAGGCAATGGCACCCCACTCCAGTACTCTTGCCTAGAAAATCCCATGGATGGAGGAGCCTGGTAGGCTGCAGTCCATGGGGTCGCTACGAGTCGGACATGACTGAGCGACTTCACTTTCACTTTTCACTTTCATGCAATGGAGAAGGAAATGGTAAGTCACTGAAGTGACTTACCAGCGGCAGCTCCTTGGAAGGAAAGCTATGAAAAAACTAAACATAATTTTTAAAAGCAGAGACATCACTTTGTTGACAAAGATAACTATAGTCAAAGCTATGGTTTTCTCATTAGTCATGTACGGATGTGAGAAATGGATCATAAAGAAGGCTGGTCCAAGAACAAAGAACTGATGCCTTTGAATTTTGGTGAGGGAGGAGACTTTCCAGTGTCGCTTGGACTACAAGGGATCAAACCAGTCATTCCTAAAGGAAACCAATCGTAAATATTCATCGGAAGGACTGATGTTGAAGGTCCAACACTTTGGCTACCTGATGGGAAGAGCCGACATATGGGAAAGACCCTGATGCTGGGAAAGAGAGAAAGCAATGGGAGGGGGATGTAGCAGAGGATGTGATGATTAGATAGCATCACTGACTCAATGGGCCTGAATTTGAGAAAATTCTTGGAGATAGTTTAGGACAGAGGAGCCGTCATGCTGCAGTCCACAGGGTCACAAAGAGTTGGACACAACTTAGTGACTGAAAAAACGATCCATCCCTCTACTACCCTGAGCTCCCCCATGACCACCACAAATGTGTTCTTTATGTCTCTCACTTTAATTTTCTTTCATTTCTTTTAAGACTTCCCCCGTGCTATGCAGTAGGTTCTCATTAGTTATCCATTTTATAAATGGCTATATATGTATATGTCAATCCCAATCTTCTAATTTATCTCATACCCCCTTTCCAATCTTAGTATTCATGTTTGTTCTCTACAGCTGTGTCTCTATCTATACTATTTTTCTATATTTCACATATATGCATTGATATACAGTATTTGTTTTTCTCTAACTTACCTCACTTTGTATGACAGTCTCTAGGACCATCTACATCTCTGCAATGACACAACTTTGTTCTTATTATGGATAAGTAATATTCTATTATACATGTGTACTATCTTTTCTTTATCGGTTCCTCTGTTGATGGATATTTAGGTTGCTTCTATGTCTTGGTTATTGTAAATACTGCTGCAGTGAAATTGGGGTCCATGTATCTTCTTGAATTATGGTTTTCTCTGGGCATAAGCACAAGAGAGAGATTGCTGGGTTATATGATATTTCTCTCTTTGGTTTTTTAAGGAACTTCGTTACTGTTCTCCACATTGGATGTACCAATTTACATTTTCACCAATAATGTTGGAGGATTTCCCTTGTTCCACACCCTCTCCAGAATTTATTGTCTATATATTTCCTGACTGATGTGAGGTTATAACTCATTGTAGTTTTGATTTCCATTTCTCTAATAATTAGTGATGCTGAATATTTTTTCATGTGTTTGTTGACCATCTGAATGTCATCTTTGGAGAAATGTCTATTTAGGTATTATATCAATTTTTGGATTGTGTTGTTTCTGTGTTTGATATTGAACTGCATGAATGGTTTGTATATTTTGGAAATTAATCCCTTGTCAGTTGCTTCATTTGCAAATATTTTCTCCCATCCTGAGGGTTGTCTTATCATCTTTTTTATGGTTACTTTTCTGTGCAAAAAATTTAAGTTTAATTAGGTCCCATTTGCTTATCTTTGTTTTTACTTTCATTAATCAAGGAGGTGGGTCAAAAAAAGATCTTGCTGCAGTTTTTGTCAAAGATTGTTCTGTCCATGTATTCCTCTAAGAGTTTTATAGTGTCCAGTCTTACATTTAGGTTTTTGATTAATTTTGATTTTTATTTTTGTGTATGGTATTAGAAAGTGATCTAACATCATTTTTTTTTACATGCAGCTATATAGTTTTCCCAGCATCACTTATTGAAGACAGTGCATTTTTCTCCATTGTATGTTCTTGCCTCCTTTGTCATAAATTAGGTGACCCTAGACATGTGGGTTTATCTCTAGGCTTCTATCCTGTTCCAATTGTTTTGTTTCCTTGTGTTTTTCTGTTCCAGTACCACATTGTCTTAATTATTGTAGTTTTACAGCATATTCTGAAGCCAGGAGCTTGATTCCTCAAGCTCCATTTTTCTTACTCAAGATTACTTTGTCTATTTGGGGTCTTTTGTGTTTCCATATGAATTGTAATTTCTTTTTTCCTAATTCTGTGAAAAATGCCATTGCTAGTGTCATAGGGATTATATTGAAACTTATTATATTGAAGCACTTGAATTATAGTCATTTTCACAATATTTATTCTTCTAATGCAAGAACATGATATACTCTTCCACCTGTTTATGTCATATTTGATTTCTTTCATCAACATCCTATAGTTTTCTTTGTACAATATTTTGCCTCCACAGGTAGCTTTATTCTCAGACATTTCATTATTTCTGTTGTGATGATAAATGGGACCATTTCTTTTTCTTTCTAATCCTTCATTGACAGTGTATAGAATGCAAGAGATTTCTGTGTATTAATTTTGTATCCTGCAACCTTACTAAATTTGTTGATCAGCTCTAATAGTTTTATGGTATTATTTTGACGGTTTTCTATGTATAGTATGTCATCTGCAGACACTTACAGTTTTACTTCTTCTTTTCCAATTTGGATTTCTTTTAGTTATTTTTCTTTTCTGATTGGGGTAGCTAGGACTTCCTAAACTCTATTGAATATAAGTGGCAAGAGCAGATACCCTTGTCTTGTTCCTGATCTTAGAGGAAATGCTTTCAATTTTTCACCATTGAAATAATGTTTGCTGTGGATTTGTCAGATATGACCTTTATTGCTGAGGAAGGTTCCCTTTATGCCCACTTTATAGAGAGATTTTATCATAAATAGGTATTGCTGAATTTTGTCATTGAGATGGTTATATCATTTTTATTCTTCAGTTTGCTAATATCACATTGATTTTCATATATTGAATCCTTGCATCCCTGGGATAAATCCCACTTGACCATGATGTCAGATATTTTTAATGTGTTGGTGAATTTCGTTTCCTCATATTGTGTTGACGATTTTGCATCTGTAGTCATCAGTGATATTGCTCTGTGCTTTTCTCATTGTGTTGCATCTTTGGTTTTGGTATCATTATGACAGTGGCCACATAGGTTGAGCTTGGGAGTCTTCTCCCCTCTGCAAGTTTCTGGAATAGTTTCAGAAGGATAGATGTTACCTCTCCTCTAAATGACTGATAGAATTTGCCTGTGAAGTCATCTTGTCCTGAACTTTTGTTTGTTGGAAGATTTTCAATCACAGTTTCAATTTCATTACTTGTACTTGGTCTGTTCATATTTTCCATTTCTTTCTGGTTTAGTCATGGATATATCTGTCTATTTCTTCCATGTTGTCCATTTTATTGGCATGTAGTTGCTTGTAGTAGTTTCTTATGATCCTTCATATTTCTGTGGTGTCAGTTGTAACTCCTCCTTTTAAATTTCTAATTTTATTGAGTCCTTTTCCTTTTTTCTTGATGGTTCTGGCTAGAAGTTTGTCAGTATTGTTTAGCTTCTCAAAGAATCAACTTTCAGTTATATTGATCTTTGCTATTGTTTTCCTTTTCTAGGTTTATTTATTTCTGATGTGATCTTTTTTATTTCTTTCCTTCTACTAAGTTTGGATTTCTGTTTTTTTCTTCTTGCTCTAGTTGCTTTAGATGTAAAATTAGATTGTTTATTTAAGATTTCTTGTATCTTAAGGTAGGATTGTACTACTATAAACTTCCCTCTTAGAACTGCTTTTGCTGCATCCTATAGATTTTGAATCATTGTATTTTCACTGTCATTTGTTTCTAGGTATTTTTTGATTTCCCCTTTTATTTCTTCAGAAAACTATTGTTTATTTAGAAACATATTGTTTAATCTCCATATGTTTGTGTATTTATAGCTGTTTCCCTATAATTGTATCTAGTGTCAGCAGTGTGGTCAGAAAGGATGTTTGATATGATTTAAATTTTATTAAATTTACTGAGGCCTGATTTGTGATATAAGATGTGATCTATCCTGGATAATGATCCATATACATTTGTGAAGAAAGTGTATACTGCTTCTTTCAAATGGAATTTCCTATAAATATCAATTCTAAATATCAAGCCTACCTGGTCTAATGTGTTAAGGTTGTGCTATCTTATTAATTTTCAATGTGGATGATTTATCCATTGGTGTAAGTGATGTGTTAAAGTCCCCCACTATATAGTGTTACTGTTGATGTGAGAAGAGGGTATAAAAATGTAGTGCTTTTGGAGAAGGAAATGGCAACCCACTCCAGTGTTCTTGCCTGGAGAATCCCAGGGACAGGGGAGTCTGGTGGGCTGCCGTCTATGGGGTGGCACAGAGTCGGACACGACTGAAGCGGCTTAGCAGCAGCAGCAGCATTCTGGCTGGTGTGAGGTGATATCCCTTTGTAGTTTTGATTTGCATTTCTCTAATAATTAGCAATCTGAACATCTCTTCATGTACCTCTTGGCCATCTATGTGTCTTCTTTGGAGAAATGTCTATTTAGGTCTTATCCACCTTTTTTGATTGATTTGGTTGTTTTGATGCTTTTAAGCATCATAAACTGTGTGTAAACTCTGAAGACTAACACCTTGTAGGTCACATTATTTGCAAATAATTTCCCCCAATTTGTGGTTGTCTTTTCATTTTGTTTATTGTTTTCTTTGTTATTCAAAATCTTTTGATTTTAAGTAGGCCCCATTTGTTTATTTTTGTTTTTAATTTCTATTATTCTGGGAGAGGGATTGAAAAAGATACTGCTGATTTATGTCAGAGTACTCTATCTGCTTTCCTCTATCAGTTTTATAGTGTCAATCTCACATTTAAGACTTTAATCCATTTTGAAGTTGTTTTTGTGTATGGTGTTAAATAATGACTAATTCATTTTCTTACATGTAACTGTCCAGTTTCCTCAGCACAACTGTTGAGATATATAGGTCTTGTTTTTGTATCAATTCAGCCAGTCTTTTCATTGGAGCATGTAATCCATTTACATTTAAGGTAATTACCAATATTCATGTTCCCATTACATTTTCTTAGTTGTTTTTGGTCTGTTTTTTAGGTCATTTTCTTCTCTGGTGTTTACTGCCTTAAGGAAGCTCCTTTAGCATTTGCTGTAGAGCTGGTTTGATGGTGCTGAAGTCTCTAAACTTTTATTTGTCTGTAAAGCTTTTGATTTCTCTGTCAAATCTGAATGAGAGCCTCACTGGGTAGAGTTTTGTTGTAGATTTTTCCCTTTCATCACTTTAAATATATCCTGTCACTCCTTTCTGGCCTGCAGAGTTTCTGCTGAAAAATCTGTTGATAACATTATGGGGATTCCCTTCATGCTATTTGCTGCTTTGCCCTTGAAAGTGAAAGTCACTCAGTTATGTCCAGCTCTTTGTGACCCTGTGGACTATAGACTGCCAGGCTCCTCTGTCCATGGAATTATCAGACAAGAATACTGGGAGTGGATAGCTCTTCCCTTCTTCAGGAGTTCTACCCAACCCAGGGATCAAATCCAGGTCTCCTGCATTGCAGGTGGATTCTTTACCCTCTGAGCCACCAAGGAAGCCCCCAAAAACTGGAGTAGGTAACTTATCCCTTCTCCAGGGGATCTTCCTGACCCAGGGATTGAATCAGGGCCTCCTGAATTGCAGACAGATTCTTTACCCACTGAGCTACCAGGGAAGCTTTGTCCTTACTGCCTCTAATATTTTTCTTTGTATTTAATTTTTGTTCATTTAAGTAATGTGTGTCTCACCTTGTTTCTCCTTGGGCTTATCCTGTATGGCAATCTCTGCACTTCCTGGACCTGGGTAATTATTTACTTTACCATGTTAGAGAATTTTCTTTTCTTTTCTTTCTTTCTTTTTTTTTTACTATAATCTCTTTAAATATTTTATCAGACCCCTTTTCTTTTCTCTTCTTCATCTGGGACCCCTATGATTTGAATGTTGATGTGTTTAATGTTGTCCCAGAGGTCTCTGAGATTGTTGTCACTTCTTTCTATTCCTTTTTTCTTTCTTCTGCTTCTCAGCAGTTATTTCTACCAATCTATTTCCAGCTCACTTATCCATTCTTGGCCTGAGTTATTCTACTACGGATTCCTTCTTAAGTCTGTTTCATTTCAGTTATTGTGTTGTACACCACTGTTTGTTCTTTAGTTCTTCTAGGTTCTTGTCAAATATTTCTAGTATCATTTCAATTCATGACTCCATTCTTCTTCCAAGATCTTGGGCCATCTTTATTATCATTACTCTCAACTCTTTTTCAGACAGGTTGCCTATTTCCTTTTTGTTTATCTGGTATTGTAGGTTTTTACCTTGATCCTTTGCCTACTGCATATTTCTCTCTTGTCTCAGTGGTCTCCTTTTCATAGTTGTCAGGGTCGTAGTTCCTCTTGCTTCTACTGTCTGGTATTTGATGGGTGAAATTTGTCCAGGTGCCGGCACAGGCTTCCTGTTGGGAGGGATGGGTGCCTGCACTCTGGTGGATGGAACTGAGATTCTTCTATCTGATGGGCATGCCTGTGTAAGGTGGTGTGCTGTGGGTGTCTATGAACTTAGTATGAATTTAGGCAGCTTGCTTGGTGATGCATGGAGCTGTGTTCCCTGCCTTGCTGGTGGTTTGGTGTGAGGTGTGCAGCACTGGAGCTTTGACATGCCTTTCACAGACTGTCCAATGTGTCCCCCTTCAACCCCCCAAAGGTCCCTTTCTGTCTTATCTGATTTCCCCATCATGAGGAGGCTTTTCTGAGTGTGGAAATCTCTCCTTACCATAAGGCTCTTGCCAGGGGTGTTGGTCCTTTTTCTGATTTCTCTTACTTTTTTTCTTTCTTTCATCCTATCTGTTTTACAAGGGGATTTTTCTTACCCTTAAGGTGTCTGCAAATTTTCCATTAATGTTCAGCAAGTGCTGTGTGATAATGTGTTCCATTTGTACATGTATTCTGGATCCACTTGTGATGAGAGACAAATTCCATATCCTCCTATTCTGCCATCTTGACTCCTCCCTCCACATAAAGAATTTAAAGTGGCAGTCATAAAGAGGTTAGTGGAACTCAGGAGAAGAATGATGGCACATGAGAATTTCAGAAAAGAGACGGAAAATTGGAAAAAAAAAAAAAGAAAACTAAACAAACAAATAAAAGAAAGCTGAAGAACTCATAAGTTACCTAAAGGTCAAAGTAGTGAAAATTACTCAATCAGAGTAGCAAAAAAAAAAAAAAAAGTGTATTATTATTATTTTTAATGAGAATAATTTAAGGGGCTTCTGGGCAAACATCAAGTGTACTAACATTCCCATTATACAGGTTCCAAAATGATAAAATAGAAAAAGGAATAGAAATTAATTAAAGAAATAACAGTCGAAAACTTTCCTACCATGGGGCAGAAAACACATATCCAGCTCCAGGAAGCACAAAACTCCCAAATAAAACAAAGTGATTCACACAAAGACATATCATAATCAAAATGCCATTAATTAAAAGAGAATTTTAAAGGCACCAAGATAGAAATACTGTGTCATATACAAAGGAAACCCAGTACTATTATTAGCTTAATTTTTCTGCAGAAGCTTTACAGGTTATAAGGGAATAGCATGATGTATTAAAAGTGCTAGCAACAACAACAACAAAAACACTTTAAAATCAAGACTACTCCATTTGGTGATGCTACTATTCAGATAAAGAAGAGGTAAAACAGTTTCCTATAAATGCAAAAAACTAGGAATTTGTTACCACTAAAGCAGACTAAGCAGAAAGGTTAAAGGGTCTTCTTCAAACAAAAAAGAAAAGGACATAACTAGAATTTTTTTTTTTTTTTAAAGAAAGAAAAATGTCACTTTTAGAAGCAAACACATTATAAAGAATCAATCACTTAAAAAGGAAGTATAAAGGTTAAAAGACAAAGTCTTAAAACCAACTATCAGTGTAATAAGCAATTAAGGGACACACAAAGTTAAAAGATGTAAAATATGATATCAAAAACATAAACAGTGAGTGAAAGCATTAATCTCTCAGTTGTGTCCGACTCTTTGTGACCCCATGGACTGTAGCCTACCAGGTTCCTCTGTCCATAGTGTTCTCCAAGAAAGAATACTGGATTGATAGCCATTCCATTCTCCAGGGGATCTTCTCAACCCAGAGATCAAACGTGGGTGTCCCACATTGCAGGCAGATGGTTTACCATCTGAGCCACTAGGGAATCTCATAAAATGTGAGATGAAGGTATAAAAATGTAGTGCTTTTGGAGAAGGAAATGGCAACCCACTCCAGTGTTCTTGCCTGGAGAATCCCAAGGACAGGGGAGCCTGGTGGGCTGCCATCTATGGGGTCACACAGAGTTGGACACGACTGAAGCGACTTAGAAGCAGCAGTGACTATATAACATCCAGCTGAAGACTAGCAGGGGGGCACTCTTTCCTCCCCCTTCTGATGCCTATGTCAGAAGCTTTCCCTATCTCCTTTATACTTTAATAAAACTTTATTACACACACACACACAAAATGTAGTGCTTTTAGAATGCATTAAAACTTAAGTGACTATTAGCCTAAAACCAATATATTAGTTCAGTTCAGTTGCTCAGTCGTGTCCGACTCTCTGTGACCCCATGAATCGCAGCATGCCAGGCCTCCCTGTCCATCACCAACTCCTGGAATTCACTCAGATTCACGTCCATCCGTTTTTGGTTTGCGGTTACCATGAGGTTTCCGCAAACCAAAAACTTACCATAGATACACAGAAATTAAAGAGAAAGGTACCCAAACATAACTCTAGGGTAACTCAAACAATAATGAAAACCTCTACAAGACAAAATGAACAGAAAAGAACACAAAATCAGAAAATAATTTTTAAAATGGCAATAAGTACAGATCTATCAGTAATTGTTTTATGATGTTCCAACTGAAGGAACAGCATGGATGAAAGGATTAAAAAATCCACAATTCATCTACAAAAATCCTACAAGAGACTCACTTTGGATCCAAAGACACACACAAATTGAAAGTTAAAAGATGGAAGAAGATATTGCATAAAATGAAAAAAAAAAATGAAATAATAATATTCAGATTAGAAGCAAATAGATTTTAAAACAAAGACTGTAACAGCAAACAAAGGAAATCATATAACAATGAAGAAGGCAATTCAATAAGGCAATATAACATGTGGAATATTTAGGTACCCAACATAGGAACACCTACATTTTTAAAGCAAATACTAACTAACCTGAAGGGAAAAATAACACCACACTTTTAAAAATGGACAGATCATCCAGACTGAAAATCACTGGACTTAAATTACAGTTTAGACCAGATGACTTTACCAAATGTTTAGAGAACATTCCATATGATGGGAAAAGGACAGTCTCTTCAATTAACAGTGTTAAAAAAAAATGGACAGCCATATGCTGTCCAGAAAAGTCATGGGCTACTACTTTATATCAAACATAAAAATTAACACAGAGTGGATTAAAGACGTAGATGTAAGACTATAAACTATAAAACTCCCAGAAGAAAACATTGGTGATAAGTTCCCTTATGTGGGTTTTGATGACTTAATTGACCCCAAAAGCAAAGGTGTCAAGAAATAGTCAACTACTTGGACTATATCAAACTAAATCACTTCTTAACAGCAATAGAACCATAAAGAAAATAAAAAAGCAAACTACTAAGTGAGGAAAAAAATATTTGCAAATCTTACATCTGGTGAAAAGCTAATATCATTAAAATATCACTAAAATAAAACAAACTGTCCAATTAAAACTTGGGCAGAATAACTGAATAGACATTTTTCCAAAAAAGATACATAGATGGCCAACAGGTACATAAAAAGATGTTTAACATCATTAATTATTAGGGAAATACAAAGCAAAACCATAATGAGATAAATACTGTTTCATACCCATCTGAATGGCTATTATCAAAAAATTGAAAATAAGTGTTGGCAAGGATATGGGGAAAAGAGAACTCTTCTGCACTGTAAGTGGGAATACTGTAAAGACTCTGATCCTGGGAAAGACTGAAGGCAAAAGAAGATGGAGGCAGAGGATGACATGGTTAGATAGCATCACTGACACAATGGACATGAATTAGAGCAAATTGCGGGACACAGTTTAGACAGAAGAGCCTGGAATGCTGCAGTACATGGGGTTGCAAAGAGTTGGACATGACTTAGTGACTGAACAACAACAACAAATTGGTATTACCATATGAAAATCAGTGTAGAGGTTTCTGAGGAAATAAGAACTATTGCAAGATCCAACAATTTCACTTCTGGGAACATATTCTATGATATGATCAGATCAGATCAGTCGCTCAGTCGTGTCCGACTCTTTGCGACCACATGAATCTCAACACGCCAGGCCTCCCTGTCCATCACCAACTCCCGGAGTTCACTGAGACTCACGTCCATCGAGTCAGTGATGCCATCCAGCCATCTCATCCTCTGTCGTCCCCTTCTCCTCCTGCCCCCAATCCCTCCCAGCATCAGGGTCTTTTCCAATGAGTCAACTCTTCACATGAGGTGGCCAAAGTATTGGAGTTTCAGCTTTAGCATCATTCTTTCCAAAGAAATCCCAGGGCTGATCTCCTTCAGAATGGACTGCTTGGATCTCCTTGCAGTCCAAGGGACTCTCAAGAGTCTTCTCCAACACCACAGTTCAAAAGCATCAATTCTTCTGTGCTCAGCCTTCTCCACAGTCCAACTCTCACATTCATACATGACCACAGGAAAAATCATAGCCTTGACTAGATGAACCTTTGTTGGCAAAGTAATGTTTCTGCTTTTGAATATGCTATCTAGGTTGGTCATAACTTTCTTTCCAAGGATTAAGCGTCTTTTAATTTCATGGCTGCAGTCACCAAGTGTAGTGATTTTGGAGCCCAGAAAAATAAAATCTGACACTGTTTCCACATCTATTTCCCATGAAGTGGTGGGACCGGATGCCATGATCTTCATTTTCTGAATGTTGAACTTTAAGCCAACTTTTTCACTCTCCACTTTCACTTTCATCAAGAGGCTTTTGAGTTCCTCTTCACTTTCTGCCATAAGGGTGGTGTCATCTGCATATCTGAGGTTATTGATATTTCTCCCGGCAATCTTGATTCTAGCTTGTGTTTCTTCCAGTCCAGCGTTTCTCATGATGTACTCTGCATATAAGTTAAATAAACAGGGTGACAATATACAGCCTTGATGTACTCCTTTTCCTATTTGGAACCAGTCTGTTGTTCCATGTCCAGTTCTAACTGTTGCCTCCAGACCTGCATACAGGTTTCTCAAGAGGCAGATCAGGTGGTCTGGTATTCCCATCTCTTTCAGAATTTTCCACAGTTTATTGTGATCCACACAGTCAAAGGCTTTGGTATAGTCAATAAAGCAGAAATAGATGTTTTTTCTGGAACTCTGTTGCTTTTTCTTTTTTTTTTTAATTAATTTTATTTTTAAAACTTACATAATTGTATTAGTTTTGCCAAATATCAAAATGAATCCGCCACAGGTATACATGTGTTCCCCATCCTGAACCCTCCTCCCTCCTCCCTCCCCATACCATCCCTCTGGGTCGTCCCAGTGCACCAGCCCCAAGCATCCAGCATCGTGCATTGAACCTGGACTGGCATCTCGTTTCATACATGACATTTCACATGTTTCAATGCCATTCTCCCAAATCTTCCCACCCTCTCACTCTCCCACAGAGTCCATAAGACTGTTCTATACATCAGTGTCTCTTTTGCTGTCTCGTATACAGGGTTATCGTTACCATCTTTCTAAATTCCATATATATGCGTTAGTATACTGTATTGGTGTTTTTCCTTCTGGCTTACTTCACTCTGTATAATAGGCTCCAGTTTCATCCACCTTATTAGAACTGATTCAAATGTATTCTTTTTAATGGCTGAGTAATACTCCATTGTGTATATGTACCACTGCTTTCTTATCCATTCATCTGCTGATGGACATCTAGGTTGCTTCCATGTCCTGGCTATTATAAACAGTGCTGCGATGAACATTGGGGTACACGTGTCTCTTTCCCTTCTGGTTTCCTCAGTGTGTATGCCCAGCAGTGGGATTGCTGGATCATAAGGCAGTTCTATTTCCAGTTTTTTAAGGAATCTCCACACTGTTCTCCATAGTGGCTGTACTAGTTTGCATTCCCACCAACAGTGTAAGAGGGTTCCCTTTTCTCCACACCCTCTCCAGCATTTATTATTTGTAGACTTTTGGATCGCAGCCATTCTGACTGGTGTGAAATGGTACCTCATAGTGGTTTTGATTTGCATTTCTCTGATAATGAGTGATGTTGAGCATCTTTTCATGTGTTTGTTAGCCATCTGTGTGTCTTCTTTGGAGAAATGTCTATTTAGATCTTTGGCCCATTTTTTGATTGGGTCGTTTATTTTTCTGGAGTTGAGCTGTAGGAGTTGCTTGTATATTTTTGAGATTAGTTGTTTGTCGGTTGCTTCATTTGCTATTATTTTCTCCCATTCTGAAGGCTGTCTTTTCACCTTGCTAATAGTTTCCTTTGATGTGCAGAAGCTTTTAAGCTTAATTAGGTCCCATTTGTTTATTTTTGCTTTTATTTCCAATATTCTGGGAGGTGGGTCATAGAGGATCCTGCTGTGATGTATGTCAGAGAGTGTTTTGCCTATGTTCTCCTCTAGGAGTTTTATAGTTTCTGGTCTTACGTTGAGATCTTTAATCCATTTTGAGTTTATTTTTGTATATGGTGTTAGAAAGTGTTCTAGTTTCATTCTTTTACAAGTGGTTGACCAGATTTCCCAGCACCACTTGTTAAAGAGATTGTCTTTAATCCATTGTATATTCTTGCCTCCTTTGTCAAAGATAAGGTGTCCATATGTGCGTGGATTTATCTCTGGGCTTTCTGTTTTATTCCATTGATCTATATTTCTGTCTCTGTGCCAGTACCATACTGTCTTGATAACTGTGGCTTTGTAGTAGAGCCTGAAGTCAGGTAGGTTGATTCCTCCAGTTCCATTTTTCTTTCTAAAGATCGCTTTGGCTATTCGAGGTTTTTTGTATTTCCATACAAATTGTGAAATTATTTGTTCTAGCTCTGTGAAGAATACTGTTGGTAGCTTGATAGGGATTGCATTGAATCTATAAATTGCTTTGGGTAGTATACTCATTTTCAGTATATTGATTCTTCCAATCCATGAACATGGTATATTTCTCCATTAGTGTCCTCTTTGACTTCTTTCACCAGTGTTTTATAGTTTTTTATATATAGGTCTTTAGTTTCTTTAGGTAGATATATTCCTAAGTATTTTATTCTTTTCGTTGCAATGGTGAATGGAATTGTTTCCTTAATTTCTCTTTCTGTTTTCTCATTATTAGTGTATAGGAATGCAAGGGATTTCTGTGTGTTGATTTTATATCCTGCAACTTTACTATAATCATTGATTAGTTCTAGTAATTTTCTGGTGGAGTCTTTAGGGTTTTCTATGTAGAGGATCATGTCATCTGCAAATAGTGAGAGTTTTACTTCTTCTTTTCCAATTTGGATTCCTTTTATTTCTTTTTCTGCTCTGATTGCTGTGGCCAAAACTTCCAAAACTATGTTGAATAGTAATGGTGAAAGTGGGCACCCTTGTCTTGTTCCTGACTTTAGAGGAAATGCTTTCAATTTTTCACCATTGAGGATAATGTTTGCTGTGGGTTTGTCATATATAGCTTTTATTATGTTGAGGTATGTTCCTTCTACTCCTGCTTTCTGGAAAGTTTTTATCATAAATGGGTGTTGGATTTTGTCAAAGGCTTTCTCTGCATCTATTGAGATAATCATATGGTTTTTGTTTTTCAATTTGTTAATGTGGTGTATTACATTGATTGATTTGCGGATATTGAAGAATCCTTGCATCCCTAGGATAAAGCCCACTTGATCATGGTGTATGATCTTTTTAATGTGTTGTTGGATTCTGATTGCTAGAATTTTGTTTAGGATTTTTGCATCTATGTTCATCAGTGATATTGGCCTGTAGTTTTCTTTTTTTGTGGGTTCTTTGTCAGGTTTTGGTATTAGGGTGATGGTGGCCTCATAGAATGAGTTTGGAAGTTTACCTTCCTCTGCAATTTTCTGGAAGAGTTTGAGCAGGATAGGTGTTAGCTCTTCTCTAAATTTTTGGTAGAATTCAGCTGTGAAGCCGTCTGGACCTGGGCTTTTGTTTGCTGGAAGATTTTGATTACAGTTTCAATTTCCGTGCTTGTGATGGGTCTGTTAAGGTTTTCTATTTCTTCCTGGTCGAGTTTTGGAAAGTTGTACTTTTCTAAGAATTTGTCCATTTCTTCCTCGTTGTCCATTTTATTGGCATATAATTGTTGATAATAGTCTCTTATGATCCTTTGTATTTCTGTGTTGTCTGTTGTGATCTCTCCATTTTCGTTTCTAATTTTATTGATTTGATTTTTCTCCCTTTGTTTCTTGATGAGTCTGGCTAATGGTGTGTCAATTTTATTTATCCTTTCAAAGAACCAGCTTTTGGCTTTGTTGATTTTTGCTATGGTCTCTTTTGTTTCTTTTGCATTTATTTCTGCTCTAATTTTTTTAAGATTTCTTTCCTTCTACTAACCCTGGGTTCTTCATTTCTTCCTTTTCTAGTTGCTTTAGGTGTAGAGTTAGGTTATTTATTTGACTTTTTCTTGTTTCTTGAGGTGTGCCTGTATTGCTATGAACTTTCCCCTTAGGACTGCTTTTACTGTGTCCCACAGGTTTTGGGTTGTTGTGTTTTCATTTTCATTCGTTTCTATGCAAATTTTGATTTCTTTTTGATTTCTTCTGTGATTTGTTGGTTATTCAGCAGTGTGTTGTTCAGCCTCCATATGTTGGAATTTTTAATAGTTTTTCTCCTGTAATTGAGATCTAATCTTACTGCACTGTGGTCAGAAAAGATGCTTGGAATGATTTATATTTTTTTGAATTTACCAAGGCTAGATTTATGGCCCAGGATGTGATCTATCCTGGAGAAGGTTCCATGTGCACTGAGAAAAAGGTGAAATTCATTGTTTTGGGATGAAATGTCCTATAAATATCAATTAGGTCTAACTGGTCTATTGTATCATTTAAAGTTTGTGTTTCCTTGTTAATTTTCTGTTTAGTTGATCTATCCATAGGTGTGAGTGGGGTATTAAAGTCTCCTACTATTATTGTGTTATTGTTAATTTCTCCTTTCATACTTGTTAGCATTTGTCTTACATACTGTGGTGCTCCCGTGTTGGGTGCATATATATTTATAATTATTATATCTTCTTCTTGGATTGATCCTTTGATCATTATGTAGTGACCATCTTTGTCTCTTTTCACAGCCTTTGTTTTAAAGTCTATTTTATCTGATATGAGTATTGCTAGTCCTGCTTTCTTTTGGTCCCTATTTGCATGGAAAATCTTTTTCCAGCCCTTCACTTTCAGTCTGTATGTGTCCCCTGTTTTGAGGTGGGTCTCTTGTAGACAACATATGTAGGGTCTTGTTTTTGTATCCATTCAGCCAGTCTTTGTCTTTTGGTTGGGGCATTCAACCCATTTACGTTTAAGGTAATTACTGATAAGTATCATCCCGTTGCCATTTACTTTATTGTTTGGGGTTCAATTTATACACCTTTTTGTGTTTCCTGTCTAGAGAATATCCTTTAGTATTTGTTGGAGAGCTGGTTTGGTGGTGCAGAATTCTCTCAGCTTTTGCTTGTCTGAGAAGCTTTTGATTTCTCCTTCATACTTGAATGAAATCCTTGCTGGGTACAATAATCTGGGCTGTAGGTTATTTTCTTTCATCATTTTAAGTATGTCTTGCCATTCCCTCCTGGCTTGAAGAGTTTCTATTGAAAGATCAGCTGTTATCCTTATGGGAATTCCCTTGTGTGTTATTTGTTGTTTTTCCCTTGCTGCTTTTAATATTTGTTCTTTGTGTTTGATCTTTGTTAATTTGATTAATATGTGTCTTGGGGTGTTTCGCCTTGGGTTTATCCTGTTTGGGATTCTCTGGGTTTCTTGGACTTGGGTGATTATTTCCTTCCCCAGTTTAGGGAAGTTTTCAACTATTATCTCCTCAAGTATTTTCTCATGGTCTTTCTTTTTGTCTTCTTCTTCTGGAACCCCTATGATTCAAATGTTGTAGCGTTTAATATTGTCCTGAAAGTCTCTGAGATTGTCCTCATTTCTTTTAATTCGTTTTTCTTTTATCCTCTCTGATTCATTTATTTCTACCATTCTATCTTCTAATTCACTAATCCTATCTTCTGCCTCTGTTATTCTACTATTTGTTGCCTCCAGAGTGTTTTTAATTTCATTTATTGCATTATTCATTATATATTGACTCTTTTTATTTCTTCTAGGTCCTTGTTAAACCTTTTTGCATCTTCTCAATCCTTGTCTCCAAGCTATTTATCTGTGATTTCATTTTACTTTCAAGATTTTGGATCAATTTCACTATCATTATTCAGAATTCTTTATCAGGTAGATTCCCTATCTCTTCCTCTTTTGTTTGGTTTGGTGGGCATTTATCCTGTTCCTTTATCTGCTGGCTATTCCTCTGTCTCTTCATCTTGTTTAAATTGCTGAGTTTGGGTTGTCCTTTCTGTATTCTGGCAGTTTGTGGAGTTCTCTTTATTGTGGCTTTTCCTCGCTGTGTGTGGGTTTGTACAGGTGGCTTGTCAAGGTTTCCTGGTTAGGGAAGCTTGTGTCGGTGTTCTGATGGGTGGAGCTGTATTTCTTCTCTTTGTTCAGTCGCTGTGGAGAGGGAGGGAGGGATGCTGCAAACAAATAACACTGGCGTCGCTCATGCAGTGCCTCAGCCACACTGGGTCCGCCCCGCTCACGGCGCTGCGTGTAGCCTCCTGCCCACACTGCTCGGGCTCTAGGTTGTTCTGCTGGGAACAATCCGAGGCTGGCCCTGGGTTGCATGTACCTCCCAGGTCCAAGCCGCTCAGGTTCAGGCACTTGGGTAGTCCTCAGAGGCGCAGACTCATTTGGGCCTGAGTTTTGTGTTCTTCCCAGGTCCGAGCAGCTCAAGTGATGAGGTGTTTGGCGAGCGCCAATGCTGCGACTTATCGCCTCCCCGCCACTCGGTTATCTGGGTGTAAAACCAGCGCACCTTCTCAGGCAGATGTTAACCGTCCAGACCCCCAAAAAGTTTTAGTTAGCAAAGAAGCCTGCTTACAGTTTTATAGATAATGTCTCTCTGGGGCTGCGATTGCCCCCTTCCGGCTCTGGCTGCCTGTCACCAGAGGGGGAAGGTCTGCAGCCGGCTATCTCTGTTCAATTCTTTGTTCCGTGCGTGGGCCTGGCGGTCTTAGGTTAGGGCTGGCTTTTCGCATGGTAGATATCCCACAGTCTGGTTTGCTAGCCCAAATTATTTCGCTCAGATAGTGCTCAGGTATTCAGGCCAGATTCTTCCTCTAAGCGATGCAGCCCACGCTGTGCCTCCCTGCCCAGCCCCGCTTGCTAATGGCGCGTGCAGGCGCGTGCGCTGCTTCTCCTGGGGAGTTACCGTAGGACTCGCAATCTTGAGTTTTAATTGTTTATTTATTTTTCTTCCTGTTATGTTGCCCTCTGTGCTTCCAAAGCTCGGCACAGATTTGGCAGTGAGAAGGTTTCCTGGTGTTTGGAAACTTCTCTCTTTTTAAGACTCCTTCCCAGGACGGAACTCCGTCCCTCCCTCTTTGTCTCTTTTTTTGTCTTTTATATTTTTTTCTACCTCCTTTCAAAGAGTTGGATTGCTTTTCTGGGTGCCTGATGTCCTCTGCGGCATTCAGAAGTTGTTTTGTGGAATTTACTCGACGTTTAAATGCTCTTTTGATGAATTTGTGGGGGAGAAAGTGTTCTCCCCGTCCTACTCCTCCGCCATCTTAGCTCCTCCCAATCTCTCTTGCTTTTCCTATGATCCAGCGGATGTTGGCAATTTGATCTCTGGTTCCTCTGCCTTTTCTAAAACTAGCTTGAACATCAGGAAGTTCACGGTTCACATATGATAACATATAACAAATGTTAATAGATAACTTATCCACTTATCCTATTATCTTGAAGAGATAGCTGTACTCTCATGTTCATTGCAGACTTGCACAATAGCCAAGATATGGAAACAATCTAAGTGTTTGTCATCACATGAGTGGATCAATAATATGTGATATATATAGGGCTTCCCCAATAGCTGAGTTGATAAAGAATTGCCTGCATGAAATATATGAAATACTATTCATCCTTTAAATAGGATGGAATCCTGTATTTGCAACATTATGAATGAACCTTAAGACTAAATAAAATCAGCCAGAGGAAGACACCACTATTTGGTATCACTTATATGTGGAATTGACTTAAACAAAAACAAAAGTTAAACTCATAGAAACAGAGAGTAGAAAGTGGTTGCCAAGGGCTAGTGGGAAAAAGAAATAGGAAGAGGTTGAAAAGCATACATATTTTCAATTATAAGATAAATTAGGTCTGAAGATCTACTTATAGCATGTTGATTATAGCTGCTAACACTGCATTGTATATTTGAAATTTGTTAAGATAGCAAAACTTAAGTGTTCTCACAAAAAAAAAGTATATACAAAATATGTGAGGTGATAGATTTGTTAATTAATTTGCGGATGCAATCATTGTATAGTTTACATTGTTTTTGTTGAGTCTCTAAGTCATGTCCTACTCTTCTGTGACCCCGTGGACTGTGGCCTGCCAGTCTCCTCTGTCCATGGTATTTTCCAAGTAAGAATACTAGAGTGGGCTGTCATTTCCTCCTCGAATGGATCTTCCCAACCTAGGGAGAGTCTTTATCACTGGGCCACCATTCACAGTGTATGCATATATCAAATCATCATGTCATGTACTTTGAATATTTTATAACTTTGTCAATTATATCTCAATAAAGTTGAAAAAATTAAATTACTAACACCTTATTAGTCTACAGAAATATAAAAAATTATAAGCTTAACATAATATGGTAAAAATCTATGACAAGACTATTTTAATCTTTCATGAATCAAATTATAATATTATTTTATACACTTTAAGTATGGCATCAATGCATTGTAAGATAAAGATATATTTGTTTAAAAATAAATTATTTTCCTTACATATAACAAGTATATATTTTTTTCAGTTTTGCCCTCCTTTTTCCATTTGATTGCAAAGATTTTATTTTGCTTAAACATGAAACCATTCAACAGTATTCATCAGATATTTACTAAGTGTCTGTCACTGCACTATGTGTTAGCGCCAATTAGATAATTAAGGCATGCTTCAGCATCTGATATTTAGAACTGGACAGTCTGAGAGTTAAGAATTATAATAACTGGCTTAAAAATTAAATTTTAACTTGAAGCCAAAAGTAATCAAACTCTCAGATTCGATTAAAGGAAAGGCCTATTCTGGTTAATGTGATTTTTATTAATTAAGAACTCATTAAGGAATAACTAGATGAAATCCTACACCATAACTTTCCAAATTAATTTAAATCTCTAATCACATTCTGTTCCTACCACTTGGGGCAAATACCAGGTTCTGATTTGCATCCACCTGTATTTTGACATTTCATGTCCTGTTAGTCATTCTGCTACTTTCTTTCCAAATGTTACTATGCCTAACTAAAATATACTACAATTTTATTTGTATATTTAGTTGTGAGTTTGTATGTGCAATGCAAAATTATTTGAAGCTAACATTTATACAAGACTATTTTAACCTGCACAGAAAAAAAAAAAAATCCATTTGCTTTAATCAATAATGTTTATCTGCAAGGTATTAGTTATAGGACTCAATAATCTAGAATCAGTAATTGCTGAATTATTACAGGAACTTCATTATACACAACATGGGTCTAGGTAGGATGTTGCTTGAAGGTAATGGTTATTTCTATTACCCATTCCATTGAGAAAGGGTTTAACTTGGGATAGAAAATAAAAACCAGTGAGGTAGATCTTAAACTGGTGCAGATGTGGAAGAGAATCAGGGGTTGAGAGGATGAAGAAGGAGTATTCAATGTTAGCTGCACAATGGACTCACTTGGGAAGTTTTAAAAAAGGTTACTGTTACATGGGCTTCACCCTCCTGATATTATTATTTAATTTGTCTCGAGTGCTGGTTGGGTGAGATTTTTAAAAGCAGTATCAGTGATTCCAATGTGCAGCAGAGGTAAAAACCATTTAATGATTCCAGGCAGTGGCCACAGCATGGGAAAGATCAAGGATTGAAGGACATGTTTAGACACCTAAAAATATTGCAGCTTGGGTCCAAGAAGACAGGAGGTAGTGGTCTGGAGAATGGAGGAAGAGAGCCTTTGCAGCAGGGGCAGAAGTGCGGCTGGGCAGACTGGGGTCCAGAAAGAAGAGGCAGGACCTACAGGTGAGCTGGAAGGGGCATTTCTGTTGAACAGACAGACATCTCATGATTACCTGGTGTCAGGTTAATCCTGAACCAATTCCAGTCAGTTAGTATTAACTTTCTGTAGATTATAATATACCATTACACACAATAAGGACTTCCCTCATAGCTTAGTTGGTAAAGAACCTGCCTGCAATGCAGGAGACCCTGGTTTGATCCCTGGGTCGGGAAGATACCCTGGAGAAGGGATAGGCTACCCACTCCAGTATTCTTGGGCTTCTCATGTGGCTCATCTGGTAAAGAATCTGCCTGTAATGCAGGAGACCTGGGTTCGATGCCTGGGTTGGGAAGATCCCCTGGAGAAGGGAAATGCTACCCACTCCAGTGTTCTGGCCTGGAGAATTCCATGGACAGTATAGTCCATGGGGTTGCAAAGAGTCGGAGGGACACGACTGAGTGACTTTCACTTTCACCCACAATAAAATAGTTTGCAAACCATTTAAAAGGTAAATTATAGCTAATTGGAGATGGTATCGAATAATGAATTGAGATTTATGAAATTTTCATTGAAATGTCTTGCCATTTCAGTATGGTAACAAATAGGCCTTGCAAAGATAAAACAATGTAGTTTGGATATGCAATGACACATGTCCAAACAGCAGAGAATCCAGTAAATTGTACATCTTAACTGAGGAATAATAAAAATAAGTGGGTAGAATTTTTAATGGGCAACTGTAATGTCAATCAGTTGTTATATTTGTTTTCACAAGGTAAACAAATCTATAATAAAAGTCTTTATTGTTTATCTGGATATTCACAGCTTAGATGAGGGGAGTATATGTGGCCAGAAAGAAGAGACTGGAAAAAACATATGACTAGCTGGACAAAGCTTTACAGCTGATTACAGTATCAATAAAATAAACATGAAATGTCAAATAAATAAAAAGTCCCACAGGCATAGCACCAGATATCTGGGAAAAAGACATTAATATAGTGAAATAAATGGCTAAGTCAAGTGAATTATCATAAATGTTACTGTTTAAATGGCAATAAGAAGATATCTTTATCTTGAGGAGAAATGCTTACAAATAGTGAAAATTTCTTGGTTGTTTAACCAGCATGTTTCCCAATGTCCAGCTCCTCCTAAGTACTAATTATGTTCTGTTAGCTTTCTTTATCCCACATTTCTGGAGTGCTTCAGACAAAACTGACATGACCCAAGTACAAGAGGTGGGCCTCGCTTTACTGAAGGCCAATAAGGATTATGCTATCCAGTCCTCCATGGAATTTGATTTAGAAAAAGTGGTTGGAGTCCATCAATATATATATATATACCATTGGTTCTTGTCCTCATAAATTTGTTCAGGGGAAGCCATATAATCTCTATGTAAGGAAATTGCGCTAAAGATTCCGTGTTATGAAGTGCCATTAAGTTTCTTTAAACGCTATACCAGAGACGGTCTTGCTCCCTGTATGGATGTGTAGCTTAAAATTGCTGTAGCCATTTTGAAAACCTGTGGAAATTTGTGTGTGGAGGAAGTCTGAAACCCAGTAGAACTTTGTGGGTTCATCCTGGGAACAAACCCCACCAGTCCTCATACTTCTTGTTTGACTTTCCCCAGCTGCAAAGAGTAGACTAAAATAGTTAATGATTAGAGAAGTGAGGAAAAGACAAAACAAAGAAAAAGCATTAGAGTAAGAAAAATGACAAAAGCTTAAACAAAAGTTCCACAATAAAACAGAATCATAGAACTCCTAGCTCCTCCTCAATGGATATACATAATAATCTGACTCAATTTTTGAGTTGTTCTGTAGAAGTTAAGACACCTATCCAGTGGAGAATGTTGAGTATATGCTAACCACAAGAACATAGACTGCACACTGCATGGAACTAGAAGTTGATGATTAAGATTCCCAAAACATCACCCTTTTACAACACCATCAACCAATCAGAAGAAAGTGTTGGGTTACACTCTGTAACCCTCACCTCAAATGTTGCCTTTAAAAAATCCTTCCCTGAAAGCCAAGAGGGAGTTTGGGTCTTTTGCACATGAGCTGCCCATTCTCCTTACTGCTGCTGCTGCTGCTGCGGCTAAGTCGCTTCAGTCGTGTCCGACTCTGTGCGACCCCATAGACGGCTTCCTACCAGGCTCCTCTGTCCCTGGGATTCTCCAGGCAAGAACAGTGGAGTGGGTTGCCATTTCCTTCTCCAATGCATGAAAGTGAAAAGTGAAAGTGAAGTCGCTCAGTCATGTCCGACTCTTAGCGACCTCATGGACTGCAGCCTACCAGGCTCCTCCGTCCATGGGATTTTCCAGGCAAGAGTACTGGAGTGGGGTGCCCTTGACTTCTCCGATTCTCCTTACTGGTGCCCAGCAAATAAATGCTGTACTTTCCTTGTCTCCTATTCAGTGTCACAAACTGCCTTGGCCGCATGTTGGGCAAGCTGATCCATGTTCGGTTTGGTAGTAAACTGACCTTATAAGAATGTACAGAAGAGATTCCCCTGACGTTCCTGTGAAAGTAAAAGCTGCTCAATCTTGACCAGCTTTTCACAACTCCAAGAACAGTAGCCTGCCAGGCTTCTCTGTCCATGCAATTCTCCAGGCAAGAACACTGGAGTAGGTAGTAGCCGTTCCCTTCTCCAGGGGATCTTTCCAGCCCAGGAATCAAGTCCAGGTCTCCTGCATTGCAGGAGGATTTTTATGGTCTGAGCCACCAGGGAAGCCCAAGAATACTGCAGTTGGTAGCCTTTTCCTTCTCCAGGGGATCTTCCCAACCCAGGAATTGAATTGTGGTCTGCATTGCAGGTGGATTCTTTATCAGCTGAGTTACCAGGGAAGCCCCCTAACATTCCTCCTGAGCTAAACTTTTAAAACATGGACATTCCAGGCATATGCGTTGATAGGTCTTCTTTATTGTCTAAGTTATTTTTAATTGGTTTGTCTGACACTTGAAATAACAATCAAAAACAGACTAAAAATTGTTTCAGGGAAAAGCAAATCTGACTCCCTGTTGGATCTATTTATTTGACTTGTTTTTTTGTTGTTGTTGATTTTGTTATTATAATCATACATAATTGCCTGCTTCAAAGAATCCTGCCTTTCTGCCTTTTAAACTAAAGTGCCTTTTTTCAGAATCCTATCCACCTGTAGTTGGCAGGAGAAGGAAGAAATTAACACATCCCATGCTTGAGGCTTACCAATCTAGGAAATAGTTGCAAGATTAATGACCTTATTATTTTGTTTCCTTACCTCCCTCATCTTTAATCTATAAAAGAACCTGGCATCCAGACCCTGATAAGATGGTTATTTTGAGACATTAGTCTGCCATCTTCTTGGTCAGCCAGCTTTCTGAATAAAGTTTTGTCCCTTGCCTCAACTCCAAATCACTGGCCTGTCACAAAGCAAGCAGAGTGAGCTTGGACTTGGTAACAAAATGACACCTAGGCAATCTAAGGAAAAGCAGTAGAGTTCATGGTTATGACTTCCTACTTCCAAATTCTCTCACTCTACTATGTCTGCCTTATAGATTTATTTTCTGGACAATCCTACCATAACTCAATTTCTGAACAAATTGAGTATCTGATGTATTTTCCTCTTTTGCTAACACACTACCATAAAATTATTGTTTTATGAATAAAACATAACACCTATCATATCTCAGTTCAAGTCCTTAGTCCCCAGTTATAGGCATGTCCTGATCCAAGCCAGGCAATGCCACTTTTGGAGAGACTTTCATTTTTTCAAAATTTGTTATTCTTCTTTTCATGAAGTTTAATTTGAAAATAATCCTTAGGTGCTCAACAAGAAGGAATTTCTTATTTGCAAAGTAATAAACATTTTGAGAGTTGCAATATTTTACTCTTTCAACCAATACACTGAGTTTTGATATTTTTTAAAGCAAATATGAAGAGTAAATCAAGATTATAATAAGGCTGAATTAGGTTTCTTTGGGCTTCCTTGGTAGCTCAGATGGTAAAGAATCTGCCTGTAATGTAGGAAACCCCGGTTCAAATTCTGGGATGGCAAGATACCCTGCAGAAGGAATAGGCTACCCAATCCTGTTTTCTAGGGCTTCCATAGTGGCTCAGTTGGTAAAGAATCCAACTGCAATGCAGGAAACCTGTGTTCTTTCCTTAAGATACTATAATAGTGCAATGAGTACCTGTTGGATTCAGAGATCTATCATGGGGTATGGAAATAAAGAAGTTTCTTATACTACTTTCAAAACTTGGACACAGTTCTTGTGAACTTCATGAAACAGTTTTATCAGTTTAAATTTCATTGTAATATATCCACATTTTTCTGTTGTCCTGAGCTTCTTGGTTGGGGTGAAACTCATTGAAGTGTATTCTCAGTTTGCAATCAAATAGCAATCAGATTTAAAAAAGCATATTGGCAAATTCCAGAGTGTTTTCAAAACTATCATTATGTTAAAGGAGGTACATTTGTAGTTTTAAAACTTGAACCAGGTTGCCAAAATTGTTTAAAAGTGAAGGATGCCATCCAGGGATGCATTATTTACAGGAGTTGTGAAGGCATTAGAAAAACAGGCTTGAAGTGCTGCATTTGCATTAAAGCACAGTTTTACTGCCACACAAATAGTGCCTCTCTTGAAATGGAAACTGTTAATAAATCTAGCACTTTATAGCTTTCATTGTAAAAAGCTTTTTGAGGGGGAGAGGGATCATTCTGCCTTGATGCAACAGCACTATCATTGTTCAGCTACAGCAAATGGAAGAATGACTAGGGAATCATCAATGCACTAGTAATGTTTCAGATGGATGTGTTTTATCGCCCATGGAACTTGGATGAAACCCTCCTGGTCTTTTTAATACTCTTTCTTGGAAGCTGAACTTCAAAATTTCCCTTTCACGTGAAAAGAATTTAAAGAGACTTCAGAGTCTGGGTGCATCAGCCATGGCAGTGTGGTACCCAGCAGTCTTGACATCTGCACAGGCTTTCTGTGTCTCCAGTAGCTTCCCTGCCACTGTTGGGAACATGTCATTATCGTCAGATGATCTTCCATGTGGAAAAGCCTAGAGTAAAGCAGCTTCTGCCTTGTTAAGACAAGTGTTTCCAACTACTATACAGTAAAAATTACAGTGGCCATGGAAATTTACAAGACTATTTGAAGCAAATTATAGACCCTCCTGCCCAGTAAAATAGAAATATAATTTCTAGAAATATTTAGTTTTAATATAAAAAATCTTTTCAAACTAAGCATATGAGAATTCAATAAGTACCAACTGTGGGAAAGTAATAATTCCCCTGAATAACTAACTTGTTTGCTTCCTAAGGTATAATTGATCTTATACAAAATCACTCAGAAGTGAAAGCTAGCAAAAACCAACAACTTAACCTGAGATAAATGACAGTCTGTATTATAATATTCCCTTTACAGTACATAGAAAAAACAATTTCTGATATATCTTGTATTTTTCTTTTTTTCCTGTTCAGCAATAATCACAGACATATGGGACCAGACTGTCAGAAAAACAATAAAGCTAGTTACTCATCATTTCTTCAGGTCTTTTGGTTTCTGTTGCTCTGAGAGTTTTAAATATTCATATATATAAGAGACTAATGATAAAAGCGATTACTTCATTTTTCATGAATACAGTTTTTAATAAAATAAAAATAACTTACAGATACTAGTGAGATATATTTTGCCAAATTCTTCTGGCTTGTGTAAGAATGAACTTTGTGTTACTGAATCCTGTCAGAAGCTAAGACCCTGCCAAAAAAAGAAAACATTAACAAATAGTGAGAGACCAGGATGGTGGAGGAGTAGGTGGACATGGAATACGTCTCTTTCCACGGATACATCAAGAATATACCTTCAGACACAGAAGTGCAGGGAGAACACCAGCTGAGAGCTGACAGGAGTTTCTGACCAGCGGAAAAAGAATATATAGAACCACAAAAAACTTGGTAGGATGAAGGAACTAGGGGGAAAAACAGGACTGCGGCTGGGGGACCTGAAGCAGGGGCCCAATCCCCACTTCAGGACAATTGTGTGGGTCAGAGGAGAAATATTTAAGGCTGAGAGTGAAACAGCTGATCTGTGGCAGCCTAAATGGAATGGGAACCAGACAGTCCTTGCTGCAGCCATACATGCCCTGGATAGGGACACAGGTCCCCTAGAAGGTACAGCATCTGGGAGCTGGAGTTTAGGGCTTGTGGAGCAATCCCTGGGTGAGGGCTGATGTTAACTATGGAGAGATGGACTGAGCGATGTGAGGGAGGAGACTGTGGTGGGGAATGCTGGTGAAGGAAAGCCAGGCAGCCAAGGAGGCAAGGGGATACTGCGGAGTCACGCGTAGGTGGTGGAGCCATCACCATAGACTCTCTCCCCACAACATGCCAGTGTTGGCAGCTGAACAATAGACAGGCTGGCCCATCAAACGCCTGATGCCCTGAACTACAGGAGGACCCCATCCAGGGTACTCCTTTCAGTGCCTGATGTGCCAAACAACAGAAAAGGACCCCAGGCAAGGGAGCCCTCTAAGTGTCTGAACAGGTGGAGGTACGGAAACAATGGGCCAAAGACGCCTTCTGATCGCCAGCTACAAGAGGCTTGAAAAAAAGACTCTGATAGGGCCGTAACTCCTGCAGTGGAGGCAGTCCATGTTCCTGCACACTTGGTGCTGCCAGGGTCAAGCCAAGCAGCTGCACCACCTTCACGCTCAACCCTCACTGGGACAGAGCTGTCACAGGCAAAAAAAAAAAAAAAAAAGGCTTGCGTCTATGCAAGCGGGGTCGCTTCGGTCATATCCAACTCTGCGACCCTGTGGACAGTGGCCTGCCAGGCTTCTCTGTCAGGGAGGGGGGTTCTCCAGGCAAGAATACTGGAGCATATTGGCCAATACTGTTTGCCACACCCTTCTAGAGCACTATATTTCCTGCTGCCCTAGCCATCAACTCCCCTGAGTACCTGGTGCTGCCAGAACCCCTACAACCCAAGCAGCTGCACCACCTTCAAATCTGACCCTCGCAGGGGCTAACCCAAGTCCTCCAGGGCAGCCTCAGAAGCAAACCCCAGTGGACAACCCACATTAAGAAGTAGAAATAAAACCACAACTGAAACCCAGGGCCATTGTGGCTAAGGAAGAAGACCCAAAAACTTCCCACCAGCTGTACAAGCTGCAGATTAAACCCACACAATCAATTAAGCAGACTTTCTGTCTATGGAATATATATAAGGACACTGAGAGCTCCCACCAAAAAAACAAAAAACAAAACAAAACAACACACTATTTCTATTAGCCATGGGCATCGGAGGCAAGAACACACAGGAGTAGGACCAGATTAGAACCTCAGCTACCCCCACAGCAGGTCCAGAGATCAGCACAGTGTTGGAGTGCATCCTAGGGAGGTCAGGTGGACTATGACTCCCAGCGAGGGAAAGGACTCTGACAGCACTTGACTCAAGAAAAACATGTATTGGAAGCAACCTAGATGTCCATCAGCAGAGGAATGGATAAGAAAGCTGTGGTACATACACACAATGGAGTATTACTCAGCCATTAAAAAGAATACATTTGAATCAGTTCTAATGAGGTGGATGAAACTGGAGCCTATTATACAGAGTGAAGTAAGCAAGAAAGAAAAACACCAATATAGTATACAAATGCATATATATATGGAAGTTAGAAAGATGGTAACAATAATCTTGTGTACGAGATAGCAAAAGAGACACTGATGTATAGAACAGTCTTATGGACTCTGTGGGAGAGGGAGAGAGTGGGAAGATTTGGGAGAATGGTATTGAAACATGTATAATATCATGTATGAAACGAGTCGCCAGTCCAGGTTCGATGCACGATACTGGATGCTTGGGGCTGGTGCACTGGGACGACCCAGAGGGATGGTATGGGGAGGGAGGAGGGAGGAGGGTTCAGGATGGGGAACACATGTATACCTGTGGCAGATTCATTTCAATATTTGTCAAAACTAATACAATATTGTAAAGTTTAAAAAGAAAAGAAAAGAAAAAAAAAGAAAAACATGTATTATTCTTATGCTTTGACATGTTCTATAGATTCTTTTGGATTTAGATTTTTTTTTTTACTGTTTTCTTTTCTTTTCTTTTTTTTTTTCCCTCCTCCCCGCTCTACTGTAGTTGTCGATTTTATTGGCACTATGAAATCTAATTAAGCTTCTGAGCTTTTTTTTTTTTTCTTTTCTTTTCTCAGTCACATTTTTTATTGCTGTTATAAACACCTGCCTCTACTTTGGGCTTTTGCAGTTCTGTGGAGTTTTCCTTTATTTTTTCTTATTTTATTTAACTCTTTTTGAATTTTAATTATAAATAAATCTTTAATGTAGATAAATCTTCTTTATCTACTTCTATTAATCTTTACATAACTATTTTCTTTCCTGAGGAATTTCTCTCAACATATTTGTTAGTTTTGTTTTCACTGCTTTATTCCCCACTTGGCACCTTGCTTTAGTTTTGTTTTCCAGTCTGTGCTTTTAGTTAGTTTTGTTCTTAATTTGTAGATATAATTTTTGGTTTCCTTTGTTCATTGGGTCAATCTATTGTACTTTATTATTGTTGGACTGTTTTGATTTTGTTTATGGGTTATATGTATATATTTATATTCAGTCACACTTTTTATTGTTGTTATAAACCTCAGCTGCTACATTGGGCTTCTGAAGTTCTGTGGAGTTTTACTGTAATTTTACTTTTTTTATCTTTCATCTTCCTTTTTCTTTCTCTTTTTTATTTTTGAATTTTTAAAAATCAATTCTATTTTTCTTTTTTTAAAATTTTATTTTATTTTTAAACTTTACATAATTGTATTAATTTTGCCAAATATCGAAATGAATCCGCCACAGGTATACATGTGTTCCCCATCCTGAACCCACCTCCCTCCTCCCTCCCCATACCATCCCTCTGGGTCATCCCAGTGCGCTAGCCCCAAGCATCCAGTATCGTGCATCGAACCTGAACTGGCATCTCGTTTCACACATGATATTTTACATGTTTCAATGCCATTCTCCCAAATCTTCCCACTCTCTCCCTCTCCCACAGAGTCCATAAGACTGTTCTATACATCAGTGTCTCTTTTGCTGTCTCGTACACAAGGTTACTGCTACCATCTTTCTAAATTCCATATATATGTGTTATTATACTGTATTGGTGTTTCTCCTTCTGGCTTACTTCACTCTGTATAATAGGCTCCACTTTCATCCACCTCATTTTTCTACATTTATTCCTTTCTTTGCTTTTCCTAGTGTACTCTTCCCCTTGCAGTTAATCTCCAATGAATATAAATGTTTCTCTACTGCTATTTAACCTTGCATATCTATTATTTCTTTCTTTCCTCTCAACATATTTGTTGGCTCTGTTTTCATTGCTTTATGCCCTACTTGGAACTTTGCTTTAGTTTTGTTTTCCAGTTGGTGATTTAGTTAGTTTTGAAGACATAATTGGTAGACATAATTTTTAATTTCCTTTGTTTGCCCGGTAAATCTACTATTTTTTTTTAATAAACTTTTGATTTTGCTTATGGGTATATATGTATAAGTGCTTATTCCATTATTTTAATTATTATTTGCCTGATTTCACAACTGTCATTTTCCTGGAGTTCATCTTTGGTTTCTCATTTTTGGGTATTTGTTTTAATTTCACTTAACTCAGATGACCATTATACCTACTACTGCGGGCAAGAATCCCTCAGAAAAAATGGAGTGGCCATCATGGTCAACAAAGGAGTCTGAAATGCAGTAGTTGGATGCAATCTCAAAAACGACAGAATGATTTCTGTTCGTTTCCAAGGCAAACCATTCAATATCACAGTAATTCAAGTCTATGACCCAACCAGTAATGCTAAAGAAGCTGAAGTTGAACGGTTCTATGAAGACCTACAAGACCTTTTAGAACTAACACCCAAAAAAGATGTCCTTTTCATTATAGGGGACTGGAATCAAAAATAGGAAGTCAAGAAACACCTGGGGGAACAGGCAAATTTGGCCTTGGAATACTGAATGAAGCAGGGCAAAGACTAATAGAGTTTTGCCAAGAAAATGCACTGGTCATAACAAACACCCTCTTTCAACAACACAGGAGAAGACTCTATACATGGACATCACCAGATGGTCAAAACCAAAATCAGGTTGATTATATTTTTGCAGCCAAAGATGGAGAAGCTCTATACAGGCAGCAAAAACAAGACCAAGCGCTGACTGTGGCTCAGATCATGAACTCCTTATTGCCAAATTCAGACTTAAATTGAAGAAAGTAGGGAAAACCACTAGACCATTCAGGTATGACCTAAATCAAATCCCTTATGATTATACAGTGGAAATGAGAAATAGATTTAAGGGCCTAGATGTGATACACAGAGTGCCTGATGAACTATGGAATGAGGTTCGTGACATTGTACAGAAGACAGGGATCAAGACCATCCCCAGGGAAAAGAAATGCAAAAAAGCAAAATGGCTGTCTGGGGAGGCCTTACAAATAGCTGGGAAAAGAAGAGAAGTGAAAAGCAAAGGAGAAAAGGAAAGATATAAACATCTGAATGCAGAGTTCCAAAGAATAGCAAGAAGAGATAAGAAAGCCTTCTTCAGCGATCAATGCAAAGAAATAGAGCAAAACAACAGAATGGGAAAGACTACGGATCTCCTCAAGAAAATCAGAGATACCAAAGAAACACTTCATGCAAAGATGGGCTCAATAAAGGACAGATATGGTATGGACCTAACAGAAGCAGAAGATATTAAGAAGAGATGGCAAGAATACACAGAAGAACTGTACAAAAAAGATCTGTATGACCCAGATAATCACGATGGTGTGATCGCTGACCTAGAGCCAGACATCCTGGAATGTGAAGTCAAGTGGGCCTTAGAAAGCATCACTACGAACAAAGCTAGTGGAGGTGATAGAATTCCAGTTAAGCTATTCCAAATCCTGAAAGATGATGCTGTGAAAGTACTGCACTCAATATGCCAGCAAATTTGGACAACTCAGCAGTGGCCACAGGATTAGAAAAGGTCAGTTTTCATTCCAATCCCAAAGAAAGGCAATGCCAAAGAATGCTCAAACTACCGCACAATTGCACTCATCTCACACGCTAGTAAAGTAATGCTCAAAATTCTCCAAGCCAGGCTTCAGCAATATGTGAGCCATGAACTTCCTGATGTTCAAGCTGGTTTTAGAAAAGGCAGAGGAACCAGAGATCAAGTTGCCAACATCCGCTGGATCATGGAAAAAGCAAGAGAGTTCCAGAAAAGCATCTATTTCTGCTTTATTGACTATGCCAAAGCCTTTGACTGTGTGAATCACAATAAACTGTGGAAAATTCTGAAAGAGATGGGAAAACCAGACCACCTGACCTGCCTCTTGAGAAATTTGTATGCAGGTCAGGAAGCAACAGTTAGAACTGGACATGGAACAACAGACTGGTTCCAAATAGGAAAAGGAGTTCGTCAAGGCTGTATATTGTCACCCTGCTTATTTAACTTATATGCAGAGTACATCATGAGAAATGCTGGACTGGAAGAAACACAAGCTGGAATCAAGATTGCTGGGAGAAATATCAATAACCTCAGATATGCAGATGACACCACCCTTATGGCAGAAAGTGAAGAGGAACTCAAAAGCCTCTTGATGAAAGTGAAAGTGGAGAGTGAAAAAGTTGGCTTAAAGCTCAACATTCAGAAAACGAAGATCATGGCATCCGGTCCCACCACTTCATGGGAAATAGGTGGGGAAACAGCAGAAACAGTGTCAGACTTTATTTTTCTGGGTTCCAAAATCACTACAGATGGTGACTGCAGCCATGAAATTAAAAGACACTCCTTGGAAGGAACGTTATGGCAAACCTAGGTAGCATATTTAAAAGCAGAGACATTACTTTGCCAACAAAGGTTCGTCTAGTCAAGGCTATGGTTTTTCCTGTGGTCATGTATGGATGTGAGAGTTGGACTGTGAAGAAGGCTGAGTGCTGAAGAATGGATGCTTTTGAACTGTGGTGTTGGAGAAGACTCTTGAGAGTCCCTTGGACTGCAAGGAGATCCAACCAGTCCATCCTGAAGAAGATCAGCCCTGGGATCTCTTTGGAAGGAATGATGCTAAAGCTGAAACTCCAGTACTTTGGCCACCTCATGCGAAGAGTTGACTCATTGAAAAAGACTCTGATGCTCGGAAGCATTAGGGGCAAGGGAGAAGGGGACGACAGAGGATGAGATGGCTGGATGGCATCACTGACTCGATGGACGTGAGTCTCAATGAACTCCGCGAGTTGGTGATGGACAGGGAGGCCTGGCGTGCTGTGATTCATGGGGTCGCAAAGAGTCCAACATGACTGAGCGACTTATCTGATCTGATCTGATATAATGCCATAACAAGCCACTTGGAGGATCTCCGTTCTTGACTAGAGATCAAACCCTGAAACTTTGGAGTGGTAGCACTGACCCCAACACACTGGACTACCAGAGAACTAACCATCAGTTCGTTTAGTGGATCAGTTGTGACTATTTGTAAACCCATTGAGTGCAGCATGCCAGACCTCCCTTTCCATCACCAACTCCTGAAGTTTATGCAAATTCATGTCCATTGAGTCGGTGATGACATCCAACCATCTCATTTTCTGTCATCCCCTTCTCCTACTGCCTTCAATCTTTCGCAGCATCAAGGTCTTATCAAATGATTCAGCTCTTTGCATCAGGTGGCCGAAGTATTGGAGTTTCAGCTTCAGCAACAGTCTTTCCAAAGAATAGTCAGGATTGATTTCGTTTAGGATGGACTGGTTGGATCTCCTTTCAGTCCAAGGGACTCTCAAGAGTTTTCTCCAACACTGTGGTGTCAAAAGTATCAATTCTTTGGCACTCAGCTTTTTTTTTTTTTTTTTTTCTGTTTATAGTCCAATGCTCCTATCCATACATGACTACTAGAAAAATCATAGCTTTGACTAGAAGGACCTGTGTTGGCAAAGTAATGTCTCTGCTTTTTAATATGCTGTCTAGGTTGGTCATAACTTTTCTTCCAAGGAGCAAGCGTCTTTTAATTTCATGACTGCAATCACCATCTGCAGTGATTTTTGAGCCCCCTCACCCCCCCAAAAATAAAGACTGTCAGTGTTTCCACTGTTTTCCCATCTATTTGCCATGAAGAGATGGGGACAGATGCCATGATATTAGTTTTCTGAATGTTGAGTTTTAAGCCAAGTTCTTCAGTCTCCTCTTGCATTTTCATCAAGAGCCTCTTTAGTTCTTTGCTGTTTGTCATGAAGGTGGTGTCATCTGAGTATCTGAGGTTAATGATATTTCTCCCAGCAATCTTGATTCATGCTTGTGCTTTATGTAGTCCAGCATTTCTCACGATGTACTCTGCATATAAGTTAAATAAGCAGGGTGACAACATATAGCCTTGACATACTCCTTTCCCAGTTTGGAACCAGTCTGTTGTTCCATGTCCAATTCTATCTGTTGCTTCTTTGCCTGCATACAGATTTCTCAGGAGGCGGGTCAGGTGGTCTGGTATTCCCATCTCTTGGAGAATTTTCCACAGTTTGTTGTGATCCACACAACAATAGGCTTTGGCATAGTCAGTAAAGCAGAACTAGATGTTTTTATGGAACTCTCTTGCTTTTTCAATGATCCAACAGATGGCAATTTGATCTCTGATTCCTCTGTCTTTTCTAAGTCCAGCCTGAACATCTGGAACTTCATGGTTTATATACTGTTGAAGCCTGGCTTGGAGAATTTTGAGCAATACTTTTCTAGTATGTGAGATGAGTGCAATCGTGTGGTAGTTTGAGCATTCATTGGCATTATCTTCCTTTGGGATTGGAATGGAAACTGACCTTTTCCAGTCCTGTGGCCACTGTTGAGTTTTTCAAATTTGCTAGCATACTGAGTGCAGCACTTTCACAGCATCATCTTTTGAAATAGCAAAACTTAAATTTCATCACCTCCACTAGCTTTGTTCACAGTGATGCTTTCTAAGGCCTACTTGACTTTGCATTCCAGGATGTCTGGCTCTAGGTGAGTGATCACACAATCATGATTATCTGGATCGTGAAGATCTTTTTTGTATAGTTCTTCTGTGTATTGTTGCCACCTCTTCTTAATATCTTCTGCTTCTGTTAGGACCATACCATTTCTGTCCTTTATTGTGCACATCCCATGAATTAACCATAGGGAGTATCAAATAGTGAGAACTCCCACAAAGGAAAGCACTTGAATTCAAGACCCAGTATCACCCAACCACTAGAAAGATCCTTTTCAGTACACCTCATCTAAATAACAAAACAAACAAAAATGCAAAGCCAATCATCAGCAGACAGGATTACCACCTCATTCAGCCTTGCTTATCAGAGAAAAAATAAAGAAACAGAAAAACTCAGCAGAAATCACAGTTTCAATCTTAGAAATCACAGAAATCCAACCTTAGGAGGGCAGAAACCAAAAGGAAGAAAGAATTCAACCTTGAAGCCTGGGAAAAGGAGACCACAAACACAGTTAAGTTAAAAATGAAAAGGCAGAGAAATACTAAACAAATGAAGGAACAAACTAAAAACAAAGAAGTCCAAATAAATGAAGAGGAAATAGGCAAACTACCTGAAAATAATTCAGAATAATGATGAACAAAAATCATGAAAAAACAGAATGGAGAAAACGTAAGAATCACCTAACAAAGCTCTAGAAGAATTGAAGAATAAAGATACAGAGACAACACAATTACTGAAATTAAAAATACTTTAGAAAATATCAATAAAAGAATATCTGAAGCAGAAAAACGAATCAGTGAGCTGGAAGATAAAATGGTTTATATAACTTCTGAAGAGCAGAATAAAGTAAAAACAATTAAAATAACTAAGAATAGTTTCATAGACCTCTGGGCCAATATCAAGCACAGCAACATTTGAATTATAGCAGATCCAGAAGAAGAAGAGAAAAAGAATGGGTATGAGAAAATTTTTGAAGAGATTATAGTTGGAAATGTCCACAACATTGAAAAGGAAATAGTTAGTGAAGTCGAAGAGGTCCAAAGCGTCCCATACAGGGTAAACTCAAGGAGAAAAATGCCAAGACACATACCAATCAAACTAATAGAGACTAAACAGGAAGAAAGAATATTAAAAGGAGACATATGGACTGAAAGTAGGAGCATGAAAAAGTATATTTCATGCAAATGGGAAGCAAAAGAAAGGTGGAGTAGCAATCCTCATATTAGACAAAATAGACCTTAAAATAAAGAAGATTACAAGAGAACAGGAAGGACACTACATAATGTTCAAGGGATCAATCTAAGAGGAAGACACAACAATTATAAATATCTATGCACCCAACATAAGAGCACTTTAATACATAAGACAGACACTAACAGACATAAAAGGAGATATTGACAGTAACACAATAATAGTAGGAAACTTTAATACCACACTCACACCAATGAATAGATCATCAAAACAGATAATTAATCAGGAAACACAAGTCTTAAATGCTATAGTAGATGAGGTGAATCTCATTTATATCTTCAGGACATTCAATTCAAATGCAGAATACACCTTCTTCTCAAGTGCATATGGAACATTATCCAGGATAGACCACATCTTGGGTTACAAATCAAACCTCAGTGAATTTAAGAAAACTGAAATCATATCAAGCATCTTCTCTGACCACAACACTATAAGACTAGATATCAATTACAAGAAAAAAAAAAAAAAAAAACTAATAAATACAAACACCTGGAGATTAAACAATACATTTCTAAATAACCAACAGGTTACTGAAAAAATCAAAAGGAAATTCAGAAAATTCCTAGAAACAAATGACAATGAAAACATGACAAGTCAAAACCTATGAAAGTGAAAGTGAAGTCACTCAGTCGTGTCCAACTTTTTGTGACCCCAAGGACTGTCCAGGCTCCTCTGTCCATGAGATTTTCCAGGCAATGGTACTGGAGTGAGTTGCCATTTCCTTCTCCAGGGGATCTTCCCAACCCAGGGATCAAACCCAGGCCTCCTGCATTGTAGGCAGACACTTTACCATCTGAGCCAGGAAAGTGGGATGCAGCAAAAACAGTCCTAAAAGGAAAGTTTATAGCAATACAATTTTATCTCAAGAAACAAGAAAAACACCAAATAGACAACCTAACTTTACACCTAAAACAATCGGAAAAATAAGAAAAAAACAAAAACATAATTAGTAGAAGGAAAGAAATCATAAAGATCCAAGCAGAAATAAATAAAAAAGAAATGAAAGAAAGAATAGTAGAGATTAATAAAACTGAATTCTGGTTCTTTGAGAAGATAAACAAAATTGACAAACATATAGCCAGACTCATCAAGAAAAATAGAGAAAAGAATAAAATCAACAAAATTAGAAATGAAAAAGGATAGGTTACAACAGACAATGCAGAAATACATAAGGATTATAAGAGACTATTATGAACAACTATATGGCAATAAAATGGATAGCTTGGAAGAAATGGACAGATAATTACAAAAGTTCAATGTCCCAAGACTGAACTAGGAAGAAATAGAAATTATGAACAATCCAATTGCAAGCACTGAAAATGAAGTTGTGATCAAAAATCTCCCAAAAAACAAAAGCCCAGGACCAGATGACTTCACAGGAGAATTCTATCAAACATTTAGATAAGAGATCATGCCTATCCTTCTAAAACTCTTTCAAAAAATTGCAGAGGGAGGAACATTTCCAAACTCATTCCATGAGGCTACCATCATCCTGTTACCAAAACCAGACAAAGACAACACACACACACACACACAAGAAAACTACAGGCCAATATCACTGATGAACATTGAAGCAAAAACCCTCAACAAAATTTTAGCAAACAGGATTCAGCTACATATCAAAAAGTTCACACACCATGATCGAGTTGGGTTTATTCCAGTGATGCAAGGATTCTTCAATATATGCAAACCAATCAATCTGATACACCATATTAACAAATTGATAGATAAAAACTATATGATAATCTCAATAGATGCAGAAAAAGCCTTTGATAAAATTCAGCACCCATTTATAATTAAAACTCTTCAAAAAATAGGCATAGAAGAAACCTTCTTCAACATAGTAAAGGCCATATATTATAAGCCTACAGCAAACATTATTCTCAATGGTGAAAATCTGAAAGCATTCCCCCTAAGGTCGAAAACAAGACAAGGGTGTCCAGTTTCATCACTATTATTCAGCATGGTTTTAGAAGTCCTACTTAGAGCAATCAGAGAAGAAAACGAAATAAAAGGAATTCAGATGGGAAAAGAAGAAGTAAAGCTCTCACTCTTTGCAGATGACATGAAACTATATATACAAAACCCTAAATATAGTATCAGAAAATTATTAGAGCTAATCAGTGAATTTAGCAAAGTTTTAGGATACAACATCAATGCACAGAAATCACTTGCATTTCTATATACTAACAATGAAAAATCAGAAAGAGAAATTAGTAATCAATTCCATTAACCACTGGAACAAAAAATAAAGTATCTAGGAATAAACTTACCTAAGGAGACAAAAAACTGTACACAGAAAATTATAAGACACTAATGAAAGAAATCAAAGACAACAGAAACAGATGGAGAGAGATTCCATGTTCCTGGGTAGGAATAATCAATATTGTGAAAATGACTATACTACAAAATACAAACTACAGATTCAATGTGATTCCTATCAAATTGCCAATGACATTCTTCACAGAACTAGAATAAAAATTTCACAATTCATATGGAAACACAAAAGACTCCAAATAGTCAAAACAGTCTTCAGAAAGAAGAGTGGAGCTGGAGGAATCAAACTTTCTGACTTCAGATTATACTACAAAACCAGTCACCAAGACAGTACGGTATGGCACAAAAGCATAAACAAAGACCAATGGAAGAAGACAGAAAGCCCAAAAATAAACCCATGAAGCTATGGGTACCTTGTTTTTGAAAAAAGGAGTCAAGAATATACAATGGGGCAAAGACAACCTCTTCAGTAAATGGTGCTGGGAAAACTGGCTAGTTGCATGTAAAAGAATGAAATTAGAACACTTCCTAACACCATACACAAAGATAAATTCAAAGTGTATTAAAGACCTAAATGTAAGACCAGAAACTATAAAACTCTTAGAGGAAAACATAGGCAGAACACTTGATGACATAAATCAAAGCAAGATCCTCCAAGACCCAGCTCCTAAAGTAATGGAAATAAAAACAGAAGTAAACAAGTGAGACCTGATTAAACATAAAAGCTTTTGCATAGCAAAGGAAAGTATAACTAAGGTGAAAAGACAACATTCAGAATGGGAGAAAATAATAGCAAATGAAACAACAGACGAAGTATTAATTTCCAAAATATACAAGCAGCTCATAAAACTCAATACCAGAAAAAACAAACAACCCAATCAAAAAATGGGAAAAAGACATAAAAACAGACATTTCTCCAAAGAAGACATACAGATTGCTAACAAACACAGAAAAAGATGCTCAACATCACTCATTATCAGGGAAATGCAAATCAAAACTGCAATGAGATATCATTTCATACCAGTCAGAATGGACATCATCAAAAAGTCTACAAACAATAAATGCTGTAGAGGGTGTGGAGAAGAGGGAACACTCTTGCACTGTTGGTGGGAATGTAAACTGATACAGCCAATATGGAAGATGGTATGGGGATTCCTTATACATCGAGGAATAAAACCACCATATGACCCAGCAATCCCACTTCTAGGCATATACCCTGAGCAAACCAAAATTGAAAAACACACATGTATCCCATTCTTCATTGAAGCACAATTTACAACAGCAACCTAGATGTCCATCAACAGATGAATGGATAAAGAAGCTGTGATACATATACACAATGGAATACTACTCAGCCAATAAAAAGAATGCATTTGAGTCAGTTCTAATGAGGTAAATGAACCTAGAGCCTATTATACAGAGTGAAGTAAGTCAAAAAAGGAAAGATGGCTATCGTATTCTAACACATATATATGTAATCTAGAAAAATGTTACTGAAACCTCAAATGGCCAAAGCAATCTTGAGAAAGAAGAATGGAACTGGAGGAATCAACTTGCCTGACTTCAGGCTCTACTACAAAGCCACAGTCATCAAGACAGTATGGTACTGGCACAAAGACAGAAATACAGATCAATGGAACAAAATAGAATGCCCAGAGATAAATCCATGCACATATGGACACCTTATTTTTTACAAAGGAGGCAAGTACATAAAAAAGACAATCTCTTTAACAAGTGGTGCTGGGAAAACTGGTCAACCACTTGTAAAAAGATGAAATTAGAACACTTTTTAACACCATACACAAAAATAAACTCAAAATGGATTAAAGATCTAAATGTAAGACCAGAAACTATAAAACTCCTAGAGGAGAACATAGGCAAAACATTCTTCGACATACATCACAGCAGGATCATCTATGACGCACCTCCCAGAATACTGGAAATAAAAGCAAAAATAAATGGGACCTAATTAAACTTAAAAGCTTCTGCACAACAAAGGAAACTATAATAAAGGTGAAAAGAAAGGCTTCAGAATGGGAGAAAATAATAGCAAATGAAGCAACTGACAAACAACTAATCTCAAAAATATATAAGCAACTCCTACAGCTCAACTCCAGAAAAATAAATGACCCAATCAAAAAATGGGCCAAAGAACTAAATAGACATTTCTCCAAAGAAGACATACAGATGGCTCACAAACACATGAAAAGATGCTCAACATCACTCCTTATCAGAGAAATGCAAATCAAAACCACTATGAGGTACCACTTCATGCCAGTCAGAATGGCTGTGACCCAAAAGTCTACAAGCAATAAATGCTGGAGAGGGTGTGGAGAAAAGGGAACCCTCTCACACTGTTGGTGGGAAAGCAAACTAGTACAGCCACTATGGAGAACAGTGTGGAGATTCCTTAAAAAACTGGAAATAGAACTGCCTTATGATCCACCAATCCCACTGCTGGGCATACACAATGAGGAAAGCAGAACTGAAAGAAAGATGTGTACCCCAATGTTCATCACAGCACTGTTTATAATAGTCAGGACATAGAAGCAACCTAGATGTCCATCAGCAGAGGAATGGATAAGAAAGCTGTGGTACATATACACAATGGAGTATTACTCAGCCATTAAAAAGAATACATTTGAATCAGTTCTAATGAGGTGGATGAAACTGGAGCCTATTATACAGAGTGAAGTAAGCCAGAAAGAAAAACACCAATATAGTATACTAATGCATATATATGGAATTTGGAAAGATGGTAACAATAACCCTGTATACAAGACAGCAAAAGAGACACTGATATATAGAACAGTCTTTTGGACTCTGTGGGAGAGGGAGAGGGTGGGATGATTTGGGAGAATGGCATTGAAACATGTATAATATCATATATGAAACGAGTTGCCAGTCCAGGTTTGATGCAGGACACTGGATGCTTGGGGCTTGTGCACTGGGATGACCCAGAGGAATGGTATGGGGAGGGAGGAGGGTTCAGGATGGGGAACATGTATAAAACTGTGGCGGATTCATGTTGATATATGGAAAAACCAATACAATATTGTTAAGTTAAAAAATAAAATAAAATGCTACTGAAGAATTTATTTACAGGGTAGCAATGGAGAAACAGACATAGAGAATACACTTATGGACATGGAGAGAGGGAAGGAGAGGGGGAGATGTATGAAAAGAGTAACATGGAAACTTACATTACCATATATAAAATAGATAACCAATGGGAATTTGCTGTATGTCTCAGAAAACTCAAACAGGGGCTCTGTATCAACCTAGAGGTGTGGGGTGGAGAGGAAGATGGGAGGGAGGTTCAAAAGGGAGGGGATAAATGTATTCTTATGGCTGATTCATGTCACAGTTTGACAGAAAACAACAAAATTATGTAAAGCAATTATCCTTCAATTAAAAAATAAATTAAAAAAAAAACAAAACTGAAAAAAACCAATATTATTTTTAGACTTCCTGTCTCTCCTTGTCTCATGACCAGCAAATGTTAGAGTTAATGTTAAGTCAACTGGCTATTCATAAAATTGTACATGAGATGAAAGGTGGATATGAAGGAAAAGAGCAAATAAATGACCTCAAGCACATGCAGGTACTTATTATCCTTAGTCTCAAAATACCTGAAAAAAAGAAGAATTCCTACAGCTGTATATTATTTCATATCAGAGCTATGAAATTTAGAATTGGTGGTGCTGAGTTACAAAAATGTGCAATGTGAAATTGTGAATTAAGTTTTCTTTGGGTCAAAATGGAGGACTACATACATAGCTTGAGAAACTGGTCCAAAGAGGTGGAGGAGAACACCAGTATACATGTGAGTTTGGTGGAAGGGGAGTACATGCAATCAAGCACACATATTTTTTGCAGGTTTCTGTTAGTCATGAGGAGCAGATGTCACCATGGATTCTAGTGCTTTTCCAGATACAAGGAGACATATGAATTGGCTTCTGAAAATATCTGTCTGAACAGCTGTTCTGCACTTTTCCCTAAAGTACAGAGTGCCTCATTTCTGCTCTCCACCCTGAATTCTTATGAGGGGTTGTTGAAAATAAACAGCTGCAGTAGCGCATGATTTAATCCTTGTAGAGGTAGATGGCAAGTGCCCATAGCAAATTTCAGTGTGTAGTTGACAGTGGCTTCCAGTCTTTATCCAACAACAAGTCTCTTTAATTACATTTTGCTATCCCTCTGCATACTCATTTCTCTGCCAGATTTCACTTTCAGGTAATAATTATTTTCTGTAAAAGCTAAAAGTCAAAAAAGCTTGTTTACCATCCAGTTTCTTCAATGACTGTGTCTGGGCTTTCACAGATGGCAAGACTCCTAGCTCAAGTTTCACATGTTCTGGGAGGAAGCTATCACCTTTCTGATCCTAGTCATTAACAAGAGGAGCAAACACGAATCATGCTTAGCCAAACACTGGACTCTCACAGCAAGGATCTATACAAAGTTTCTCTGAGCATCAGAAAATTCTGAAGACAACTTTGAAATCGTTAATGCCAAATTCAAGCTTGAAGTTTCCCTTTGTATTTTGCAGAGACTAAGATCCACTCCTCCCTCAATCCCATAGGGTTATATTAAATGGGGGTGTGTGCCATCTTCACACTTCAGGCGCCCCCACTGCCCAGATGAATAGCTTAGCCCTGTGTCTGTCTATACCTTTTCATGAAAATAATTGCTATAGTCAGTCATTATTTCTAATATGTTGTACCAGCAAAAAGGTTGAGAACCACTGTCCTAAAGCTAAATAAATGAGCTCTAAGAAAAACACTAAAGACATGAGATAAGATCAGATCAGTCGCTCAGTCGTGCCCAACTCTTTGCAACCCCATGAATCGTGGCACGCCAGGCCTCCCTGTCCATCACCAACTCCCGGAGTTCACTGAGACTCACGTTCATCGAGTCAGTGATGCCATTCAGCCATCTCATCCTCTGTCGTCCCCTTCTCCTCTTGCTCCCAATGCCTCCCAGCATCAGAGTCTTTTCCAATGAGTCAACTCTTTGCATGAGGTGGCCAAAGTACTGGAGTTTCAGCTTTAGCATCATTCCTTCCAAAGAAATCCCAGGGCTGATCTCCTTCAGAATGGACTGCTTGGATCTCCTTGCAGTCCAAGTGACTCTCAAGAGTCTTCTCCAACACCACAGTTCAAAAGCATCAATTCTTCAGCACTCAGCCTTCTTCACAGTCCAACTCTCACATCCATACATGACCACAGGAAAAACCATGGCCTTGACTAGACGAACCTTTGTTGGCAAAGTAATGTCTCTGCTTTTGAATATGCTATCTAGGTTGGTCATAACTTTCCTTCCAAGAAGTAAGCGTCTTTTATAAAAATTTCATGGCTGCAGTCACCATCTGCAGTGATTTTGGAGCCCAGAAAAATAAAGTCTGACACTGTTTCCACTGTTTCCCCATCTATTTCCCATGAAGTGATGGGACTGGATGCCATGATCTTCGTTTTCTGAATGCTGAGCTTTAAGCCAACTTTTTCACTCTCCAGTTTCACTTTCATTAAGAGGCTTTTGAGTTCCTCTTCACTTTCTGCATAAGGGTGGTGTCATCTGCATATCTGATGTTATTGATATTTCTCCTGGCAATCTTGATTTCAGCTTGTGCTTCTTCCAGTCCAGTGTTTCTCATGATGTACTCTGCATGTAAGTTAAATAAGCAGGGTGACAATATACAGCCTTTTCCTATTTGCAACCAGTCTGTTGTTCCATGTCCAGTTCTAACTGTTGCTTCCTGACCTGCATACAAATTTCTCAAGAGGCAGATCAGGTGGTCTGGTATTCCTATCTCTCAGAACTGTTCACAATTTCTTGTGATCCAAACAGTCAAAAGCTTTGGAATAGTCAATAAAGCAGAAATAGATGTTTTTCTGGAACTCTCTTGCTTTTTCCATGATCCAGCTGATGTTGGCAATTTGATCTCTGGTTCCTCTGCCTTTTCTAAAACCAGCTTGAACATCAGGAAGTTCACAGTTCGCATATTGCTGAAGCCTGGCTTAGATAATTTTGAGCATTACTTTACTAGCGTGTGAGATCTAAAGACACAGGATTCATAAATAATAGGAGCCATATGAAGTTTCTATCTGAGAAACTTGACTATGCTCTTTTGTCCATGAAAAATGGAACCCTATATCATGTAAAAATTATGTAGAAAAGCACACTTAAAAAATACTGTGGAAGAGGAAAAAGACATCTTCTGAGTAATCTTGAGAATCAAAAATTCTTTGTCACTATCCTACTGAAAATCTATCAAGGTATATCCATTTCTTTTAGAATGAAATTCATATTTCTTAATGTGACATTAAGCTGTATAATATTCTTTGTTTTGATTTTTCATGTAAATAACCCCCACTGATTTTCATTAGTTTTTTTTTTTTTTTAATTCTTCAAATCTTGGCTTCAATGACATTTCCTTTGCGAAGGTTTTTAAGACAATCCTCCTCCTACCTGATGTTCCTTATCCCAATGTTTCTATGAAATACTTTCCATATGATAGCACTTAACATGTTGATTTGAAATTTTAAAAATATTTCTGAGTAGCTTTTTAGGGAAGCTCCATACTGCTCTTCATAGTGTCTAACAAAAATAGAGGTATCATATAACCCAGAAATCCCATTTCTAGGCATTTATCTAGAGAAAATCATAATTTGAAAGGATGAATGCACCCCACTGTTCACTGCAGCACTATTTACAATAAGTCAAGACATGGAAGCAACTGAAATGTTCATCAACAGAGGAATGGATAAAAAAGATGTACATATATATTACTCAGCTATTAAAAGGACCAAAATAGTGCCATTTGCAGAAATGTGAACAAACCCAGAGACTGTCATACAGAGTGAAGTAAATGAAAAGGAAAAGCAAATATCATATAATACTGCTTATATATGGAATCTAGAAAAAAAAAAGGTACAGATGAATCTATTGGCAAAGCAGAAACAGAGTCACATATATAGAAAATAAACATGGTTAATAAGATGGGAAAGTGAAAGTGAAAGTTGCTCAGTCATGTTCAACTTTGCAACACCATGGACTATACAGTCCAGGGAATTCTCCAAGCCAGAATACTGGAGTGGGTAGCACTTCCCTTCTCCAGGGGATCTTCTCAACCCAGGTATCAAACCCAGGTCTCCTGTATTGCAGGTGAATTATTTACCAGCTGAGCTACAAGGAAGCCCATGACTACTTGAGTGGGTGCCTATGCTTTCTCCAGAGGATCTTTCTGACCCAGAAATCAAACCAGGGTCTCCTGCATTACAGGCGGATTCTTTACCAACTGAGCCTAAAGAATGTTCAAACTACCATATAATTGCATTTATTTCATGTTCTAATCAGGTTATACTTCAAGCTAAGCTTCAGAAGTATGTGAACCGACAATTTCCAGAAGTACAAGCTGGGTTTAGAAAAGGCAAAAGAACTAGAGATTGAATTGTCCAACATTAGTTGGATCATAGAGAAAGCAAACGAATTCCAAAAATGCATCTACTTCTGCTTCATTGACTATACTAAAGCTTTTGACTGTGTGGATCATACCAAACTGTGGGATATTCTTAAAGAGATGGGAATACCAGATGACCTCACCTGTCTCCAGAGAAATCTGAATATGGGTCAAGAAGTAACAGGTAAAACCAGACATGGAACAACTGACTGGTTCAAAATTGGAAAAGGCAGTATATTGTCACCCTGTTTATTTAACTTATATGGAGTATATATTTCATGAAATGCCAGGCTTGAAGACTCACAAGCTGGAAGACTGTTGAAATAAATACCAACAACCTCAGATATGCAGATGATACCACTCTAATGGCAGAAACCAAAGGGGAACTAAAGAGTCTCTGGAGGGTGAAAGAGGAGCATGAAAAAGCTGGCTTACAACTCACTAAAAAATTAAGATCATGGCATCTGATCCTATTACTCCATGGCTAATAAAAGGGGAAAAAATCAAAGCAGTACAGATTTAATTTTCTTGAGCTCCAATGTCACTGCAGATGGTGACTGCATCCATGAAATTAAAAGATGCTTGCTCCTTGGAAGAAAGGCTATGACAAACCAAGACAGTGTAGTAAAAAGCAGAGGTATTACGTTGCTGGCAAAGTCTGTACAGTCAAAGCTATGGTTTTTTCCAGTAGTCATGTACAGATATGACATGTGGACTATAAAGAAAGTTGAGCACTCAAGAACTGATGCTTTTCTAATTGTGGTACTGGAGAAGACTCTTCAGAGTACCTTTGACAGCAAGGAGGGCAAACCAGTCAATCCTAAAGGAAATCAATCCTGAATATTAATTGGATAGTACTTCCATATTCATTAAAAGGACTGTTACTGAAGCTCTAATACTTTGGTCAACTTCTATGAAAAAGCCAACTCATTGAAAAAGACACTGATGAGAAAGCTTAAAGGTAAAAGGAGAAGAGGGAGACAGAGAATGAGATGGTTAGGTGGCATCACCAACTCAATGGATATGAATTTGAGCAAACTCTGGGACATAGCAGAAGACAGGGAAGCCTGGCATGCTGCATTCCATGGGGTCACAAAAAGTCAAATATGACTTAGTGACTGAACAATATAAATAGACGCAGATAAATAATTTTTAAATTATCATCTTGGTCATAAGAATACTTAAATGTTTTCATAACTATGTATATATGTTTACATATATATATAAATGTTTTCACAAGTATATATAGAGGATATATATATATATATACCGTGTATGTATGTGTGGGATATATAGAGGTCTATCCCACACATACATACACAGTCACATAGCACACAACACACACATATATATGTATGCATATATGTGTGTGAGTGTGTGTGTATATGTGTATGTATGTGTATGCGTGCTAAGTTGCTTCATTCATATATGACTCTGCAACCCTATGAACCACAGAAGCCCATGAAGCTTCTGCCCATCGGATTCTCCAGGCAAGAATACTGGAGTGAGTTGCCAAGCCCTGCTCCAGGGGATCTTCCCTATCCAGGCATCAAACCCATGTCTCTTATGTCTCCTGCATTACAGGTGGCATCTTTACCAGTAGTGCCATTTGGGAAGCCTATATATGCATCCACACATATATTTTTTCTATGTTTCTATATATTTTGGGTCTAAATTCACTTTTTAGTTTATAAAACCTTTATAGTATCTAATGTTCAGAATTAGTAATATAGGGCATAGCTGGTAGTGCGTTCTCTGGGTCAGATATAACATTCAATTATTAATATCTCCTTTCATGTCATATTGATTATATTCTATTAAGCCTCAAGTGGCACTTAAACTGAAATACTAATTTGATTTGAATCTCAACTGAGAAAGCTATTGAACCAGAAATCAATTACTCACTGATAACTACTTAAATGTCTTTGATTCCTCATAAACATCATTACCTAACACCCACCACAGAATTTTGTATTATTAAATTTTCAGTTAGAGATAATATTAACCAAAAGAGAGAACTTGTGAGATGATCTCAAATTCACTGTAGTCATTCATGTAATTCATTAATTCACAAATAAATATTTACATACATATTAGTTGTGAGGCTTTGATTTTGGTACTGAGGACAAAATCCAAAAACGCAAGAATAAAAGATCACTTGTTTTTAAAGAGGTAACTTTTTAGTCAGGGAAGAAGGGCAGAGACAAATAGTAAAGAATAAATCAGTAAATTCTGGAGACTTCCCTGGCAACCAGTGGTTAAGAGTCTGTGTTTCCACTGAAGAGGGCATGGATTCAATCCCTGATTTGGGAGCTAGGACCCCACAGGCCACATGGCATGACCATTAAAAAAAAGTTTGTATCACGTGTCATAAATACTAAAGAGAAATATAAACAGACAATGGAAATAAAGTGGGCTCATTATTGGATATCATATGCAGAAGATTATATTTAACAAATACCTTTTCTTACCAAACTATTGTCAGTGGTACTGCCTTGTTGCCATTTTATTTAATTAATTAGTTTATTTTATTCTTTTCCTCATTTCCCCACATTGCTTTCTCAGATAAAAACAACTGTTCTAATAGTCTCAGTGTATATCATACTGCTTGAGTATGTTTTCATAAACTAGTTTTTATAAGATTAACTAGTTGTAGTGACTTTATAGATCTCATTTTCTTTCTCACTTCTGTTTTTATCTAGTTCTAAGCTTTTCTATACATACATCTAGTCAACTGCTTATATGTTCAGCACACTATACCAGAGAATTCATTCACCATATTGTATTCATTCATTCTAGGGGTTATGCTTAGCGTAAGACCTTCGGTCTGCCAGTGGTCTTTGTATAGGATGGTAAACTATATATTTAAAGTTTACACAAAATTATATTGTGATTCTATCATAGTTTTATGAACCATATATCTTCAACATTGGAATTCCATTCTAATATCATCTATTATAATGTATTCTTCAATGCTTATATTCCCTCTACAAGAGCCAAGCTGACATATGAATGGAATACGTGAACACAGCCAATGATACTGACTGGGAGACAGACCAAATCAGAGTCAGACAGTTATGCCTATTAGAAAGTTCTCTTTTATCATTTGATAAATAAATCTAGTGAAAAAGTAAAAATAGAAAAGGATGACTGGCAAAGGAGTGTCAAGTAAGAGGTAATATCATGAAATAGCTTAGGAAGATAGAAATATGTTAACCCAAAAGTTCAGTTGAAATGTTTCCAGCATGGGGATAAAAGCATCTATAAAGTCCATGGGTCTGAGTAGCAGAAGGGTTCCCACAAACTTTAAAGGTAAAGTGTGGAAGAAAATTATGTAATGGGCAAGGCCAAAGAAGAGTTAAAATTAATTATAATTCTTCTTAGGTTTGGATCCAAAATATATTACACATGGTATTTAAGCTAATGACATAGTCTAAAATTCTCTTTCAACTCTATGAGGAATTCACTGCCTTACATTATATGCAATCTGTGAAAGATGCAAGGTTCCCTTATCATATGTGTTTTCAAGAGAACAAACAGAAATCATTTAACATTTAGGATGAAAAGCCTTCCGGCTGTCTATTAAAAAAGCAGAAATAATTTTGTGGAGTGGTTTGCTTTAGCCAGTGAGAGAAAAGAAAAAGTGAAGAGTGTATTCTAAAATTCAGCAAGGAACTAATCTGTGCTTTTCTGTGTCTCCATATTGTTTTTTCATAAGCATCAAACCAAAGACAGATAGCTTCAGGCACTTTCAAGAGACAGAAAACATTCCTAACACTCCAGTTGCTAGTGGAGTTACTACTAATATTTTCATATTTGTAAATGGAGGTTGTGAGAGTAGGAATAGGTTGTATTTCAATGTCAGGGATGGGTGTACAGTCTAAATGATCTAAATGATGAAGATAAATTAATAAATCTATTTTAGAAAATGAGGTCTTCAATTTTTAGAATAAGTTGAGAATAAAGAAAGCAAATTAGGACTTGCTTAGAATAAAGGATATAAAGTAATGCAGTTGGTCCTTCATATTCATAGTTCTGCCATCTGTAGATTCAACCAAAAAATCGAAGAAAAAAAAAAAATCCAGAAGGTTCCAAAAAGCACACTTGTATTTGCCAAGTGTTACAAACTATTCATATAGCATTTGTAAATGTATTCATAGCTATTTCTATAGCGTTTGGATTGTATTTGTTATTATAAGCAATCTAGAGAAAATTTAAACTATACAGGAGGATGTACATGGGTTACATGCAAATACTTTCCATTTTATTATAAGAAACTGCAGTTTTGGTGTTAGTATAGGGTCCTGAGACCAATCTTCCAGGGACATAGAAAGATGATCATACAATAAGGTTTAAAAACAGACAAACAGCAACAGCAAAAACTCTAGAGATTTAAAAATGTATAAATTATACATACATACTCTGTGGGAGAGGGAGAGGGTGGGAAGATTTGGGATAATGGCATTGAAACATGTAAAATATCATGAAAACGAGATGCCAGTACAGGTTCGATGCACGATACTGGATGGTTGGGGCTAGTGCACTGGGACGACCCAGAGGGATGGTGTGGGGAGGGAGGAGGGAGGAGGGTTCAGGATGGGGAACACATGTATACCTGTGGTGGATTCATTTTGATATTTGGCAAAACTAATACAATTATGTAAAGTTTAAAAATAAAATAAAATTTAAAAAATGTATAAATTAAAAACAGCAAGATTTTCTCTTATATATAAAAAAAATTTGTGGCTCAGATGGGCAGCAGACCACCAAACAGTGACCATAATCTATTTTTGGTGCAAGTTTGGCTTTAGGAAGTGGGTTGGAACTTCTCAGTCCAAACACAGAGCTGGTTATCTCCAGGTGTCGTGTACAATCCATTTTTCATCACACATCAAAATTAAATCGAGAAATGGTCCATTGTTGTTACATAATATAAGAAAAGAGACTTCAAAACAGTGATTTAAAACAATTTTCCGTCAGTTCATGAGGCAGCCACTTAATCAAACTTTTTCACCTTTCCACTTTGCTTCAAATTCTGAATGATGGTAGAATGATTCCCCTTGAGTTCTTTGGTAACTTCTGGTGTAGTTGAAAGAGAATTAGCTTTGATGATCCTCTCCACTAGTCTTTGTCAACTTCTGATGGCTGGCCACTGTGCTCAGCATCTTCAAGGCTCTCTTCTCATCTCCTCTGCAAAACTTCTTGATTCCCCACTGCACTTTATGTTTGTTAGCAGTTCCTTGGCCAAATGTGTCATTGATGTTGCCAGTTGTCTTGGCTGATTTATGATCAATTTTGAACTCAAATAAAAATTACTCAGATTTGCTTTTTGTCTAACATAATATCTATAGTCTAAAATACATATAAAATAAATGGCAGGTAATAAGTCATTTGCAAAAAAACATTAAGTGAGAAATGTGCATTAAAATGATGCATAACATAATCACATTTATTTAAGAATGTATTCCAATATCAAACATCAAAGTTCAAAAATGCAAAACTGCAATTAATTTTCCACTAACCTAATAATATACTATATGCCTGTCAGGAAGCAACAGTTAGAACTGGACATGGAACAACACACTGGTTCCGAATAGGAAAAGGAGTACATTAAGGCTATATATTGTCACCCTGCTTATGTAACTTCTATTCAGAGTACACCATGAGAAACGCTGGGCTGGAAGAAGCACAAACTGGAATCAAGATTGCCGGGAGAAACATCAATAACCTTAGATATGCAGATGACACCACCCTTATGGCAGAAAGTGAAGAGGAACTAAAAAGCCTCTTGATGAAAGTGAAAGAGGAGAATGAAAAAGTTGGCTTAAAGCTCAACATTGAGAAAGCGAAGATTATGGCATCTGGTCCCATCACTTCACGGGAAATAGACGGGGAAACAGTGGAAACAGTGTCCGACTTTATTTTTTTGGGCTCCAAAATCACTGCAGATGGTGATTGCAGCCATGAAATTAAAAGACAGTTATGACCTACCTAGATAGCACATTAAAAAGCAGAGATATTACTTTGCCAACAAAGGTCCATCTAGTTAAGGCTATGGTTTTTCCAGTGGTCATGTATGGATGTGAGGGTTGGACTATGAGCACCGAAGAATTGATGCTTTTGAACTGTGGTGCTGGAGAAGACTCTTGCGAGTCCCTTGGACTGCAAGGAGATCCAACCAGTCCACCCTAAAGGAGATCAGTCCTGGGGTTCATTGGAAGGACTGATGCTGAGGCTGAAACTCCAATACTTTGGCCACTTCATGGGAAGAGTTGACTCATTGAAAAAGACCCTGATGCTGGGAGGGATTGGGGACAGGAGGAGAAGGGGATGACAGAGGATGAGATTCAGTGATATACGTAAGTTTGGGTGAACTCCAGGAGTTGGTGATGGATAGGGAGGCCTGGTGTGCTGCTATTCATGGGGTTGCAGAGTCGGACATGACTGAGCGACTGAACTGAACTGAACTGAATAATATACTTAATCGTGAAAATGCCCTATATCCTGACAGAGCTTAATCCAAAACAGACCCTCACTTCATTGAGTCCTTTCTAGACCATTCAGCAAAAGCACATACTGTATATCAAGCCCATTGAAACTCATTGTTAGTGACACTCTGTGGTTCACTGTGATGTATGATCTCCGTTGCTGCAACAAGTCAGTAAATCTAATTTTGTTCAATATCAGCTAAGTCAAGCAGAATGGACTGTCATTGTGTATTATGAGATGAGAAAAGAGTTTCAATTGTTTGTAGTCTCTGATATAGAAATAACAGGAATTAGTTACTACATTTGAAGTGTTATTTTTGAAATATTCATCAGACAAGAGGCATAATTATCAGCTCAGCACATTTCTTTCTCCTTTGCACTCTCATTATAGCAGGCTGAGTAAATAAGTGACTAGGATAACTGGGAGAAACTCAAATTGCCAATACTTTCCAGTATGCTGGGGAATACTTCTTGCCATCCAGCATGGATAAAGAATTCTGATCATAACATGGGCAGATAATCCCTGAAAAAGCAAGTCAACTGTGTCTTAACAATGCCATTGTTAGATACCTTAGATAGGATGCCTGAAAAAGAAAAACAAACAAACAAAAACTACATTTATATTTGTTTTTAAGCACATTTACTTTGGGATGACCTGGTCCCAGAAGGAAAAGATACATGAAATAGTTCTCATTCAACCCAAATTTTGGAGTCAAACGTCAGCTGAACTGTGGTCTTCAGATAATGTAAGCAAGAAATGTCTATACACTGTTTTAAGCTCCTGACATTTTGGGGCTGTTTATTATGACAGATGGGCTTCCCTGATGGCTCAACAGGTAAAGAATCTGCCTGCAATACAGGAGATGCAGATTCCGTCCCTGGGTTGGGAAGATCCCTGAAGGAGGAAATGGCAACCCACTCCAGGATTCTTGAATGAAAAACAAACAAACAAACAAAAAATCCCATGGACAGAGTAGCCTGAGCAACTAAACACAGCTTATTATGACAGTTATCAGAAGATGAAATGTTATGTTATTCACTCACTCGTGTCTGACTCCCTGCAATCCTATGGACTGTAGCCTGCCAGGCTCCTCTGTCCATGGGATTCTCCAGGCAAGAATACTGGATTGGGTTGGCATTCCCTTCTCCAGGGGATTTTCCTAAACCAGTGATCAAACCCATGTCTCCCACATTGCAGGCAGATTCTTTACCATCTAAGCCACCAGCATATAACTAATATACCGACTCTCTAGAGTAAAAAGCTGCAAGTGGAAATTGGATCAAAATTCTCAATATACAACATCCAAATACTTTTATAATCATACAATATTTCCTTCTTTGTGACTCCTCTCACCTCCCTTAACTTTCTTCTGAGTCATCTGCAAATACAATATTCCTGGTATCTTCACCAGATGGATCATTTTCATTCTAACTCAGATTTAGCCACATTGCTGGATAATTTTATGATTCATATAGAAAGTGAAAAGTCAAAGTCACTCAATTGTGTCTGACTCTTTGTGACTTCATGGGCTATTCAGTCCATGAAATTCTCTAGGCCAGAATACTGGAGTGGGCAGCCTTTCCCTTCTCTGGGAGATCTTCCCAACCCAGAGATGGAACCCAGGTCTCCTGCATTGCAGGCAGATTCTTTACGAGCTAAACCACAAGAGAAGCCCAATAATACTGGAGTAGGGTAGCCTATCCCTTCTCTAGCTCATCTTCCTGACCCAGGTATGGAGCCACCTGGAGCCGGGGGTCTTGTGCATTGCAGGTGGATTCTTTACCAACTGAGCTATCAGGGAAATCCTATGATTCATATAGATAATCCATTTGTGGTAGATTAAATCTGGATGTATATTTTTTTAATCTTGTCTCATTGAGACAGATCGTTATTTTCACTACTTGAATCTATGCTGACCTTCTGAATTGTTATGATCAAAAGGATATGGTGGAAGCTTTTCTGCAGGAATTCTGCTATGTGTAGTTCAATAAGTCTTGCAATGTCCAGCTTTACCAGTTTGGGACACTGCCGTAAGATCAGTTTAGCTTACTGAAGGGAGAACAATATTTCCCAGACCAAGCATCACCAAGTGTCAGATATGTGAGAAATACTAACCTGTTATTGGTTTAAGCCACTAAATTTTTGGATTGCTTATTATAGAGCAATAGTTAACAAAAATTTCATCCAATAACTTTCATTTACTGTTCTTTAATAACCTCATTTTCAGTAATCTTCACTTCTCAATAAATTATCTTGGGTATAGTCTCAGCCTTGTTATCAATTAGACTATTCTCTGATAACTTCAGGTCAACAATTTCATCCCTCCTACTAAAATATACTGTTTCTCCTTTTTTTTTCACTCTTCAGTCACATGGCTTTACATTTTCTTCAGGTCTGCTGCTGCTACTGCTAAGTTGCTTCAGTCATGTCTGACACTGTTTGACCCCATAAACAGCAGCCTACCAGGCTCCCCCGTCCCTGGGATTCTCCAAGCAAGAACACTGGAGTGGGTTGCCATTTCCTCTCCAGATCTAGTTTCCTTTATATCCCTCTTCTTTCCTGTGTAACCTGGAAACCACAATTGAGAATGTAACACACACTTGTGTTGGCATACAGCATGTTCCACAGACACTTTCCTTCCAAGAGTTCCATCCTTCCAGAGATTTCTAGTATATTTGGTGGAAGTACTATTCACCACCCAGTTATGGAAATCACAAATGACTTATCTCCTTCTCTCACTATCTTTTTATCTCAATAATCAAACATGCGGATTTTATGTTAGCTCCCTCTATTTTATATACTGGGAAACTGAAAACAAGAGAGATCAAATGACTTGTGCAGAACTTCATAGAGCTTCCCTGGTAGCTCAGCTAGTAAAGAATCCACCTGCAATGCAGGAGACTGCTTGCAATGAGGAGACGTGGTTTGATCACTGGGTCAGGAAGTTCCCCTGCAAAAGGAAATGACAACCCATTCCAGTATTCTTGTCTGGGAAATCCCATGGACAGAGGATTCTGGAGGGCTACAGTCTATGAGTCACAAGAGTCAGACAGGACTTAGTGACTAAATAACTACACTCAGAGCTTCACGGCCAATAAAAGTTGGTACCAAAGTTCAGATGTATTTAATGTCAATGTTTTTGCTTTAAATTTAGTCAAATGGATAGGTTGCTTATTGTTGTTATTTTTCCTTTTAAACTTATATGGGAGGAAAAATAAACATGAAATTTGAAATAGATGTGCTAAAAAATAGCAGATCTTTTTCCAGTGTTGAAATTAGACCTTTAACTATTGGTCATTAGTCAGATAATTAGAGCTTAGAGTGTATTAAATTCTGTTGTATCATTTACCAGTTAGTGAATTGTAAATGACCTCCTTTGAATAACAGTGAAATATTCTGATAAGTCCCGTGATTATTATCTGCTTATACTTTTGGGTTATATGTATGACATTTAAAATTGAATTTAAGAAATAATACATTTGTCATTGATTTTTGTCATACTTTAGAGGATATTTGCCATAATTTAGAAGAATATGTGGTAAATTTCCAGTGTTTTTTAAAGAAAAATGTATTTGTGAATTTTTAAGTATTATATTGGTGATGAAAGCATAAATTGATATTTTTATTTCATTAAAAATACAAAATTGTTAATGAAATCACAAAACTATGTATATGAATGATTTTATTTTAATGTAATTTTTAAATTTATTTATTTTAATTGGAGGTTAATTAATTTACAATATTGTATTGGTTTTGCCATACATCAACATGAATCCACCACAGGTATACACGTGTTCCCCATCCTGAACCCCTCTCCCACCAATGCAATTTTTTAATAATTAAGAATAATGAAAATATTAATTTTAATTAAATAAAAATAGAAAAACATGAGATGTAAGCATGAGATATGATGTACTGAAGACATCTCTTAAAGACAATCTCCTCTTATTCTTTAAGGGTGCCTCATTATTTTTCTTTATATTTCTGTTTTCAATAGTCCATCCAGTTTTATACCCTCATCATTAGGCTTTTCTGGATTTAAAACCTCTAATTAAAATCTTAACTTTTTGTTTTTTTCTTCTTTGTTTTATTTGGCATTGTCTTACTCCTCATTGCCAATATATATAAATATGTATATATATATATTTTTTTCTCAGCTTGATTATCTCCCAAACATGAAAAATCTTGATAATGCTAGTCATCCTTTACTGATAAAGGAATCTGATATGTACCTTACAGTGAAATAAATAAGAGCCAGACCTCAAGCTATCAAAGGAAACCACAGGATCTAGTGCCTACTATGAGAAGGAGCTTTTTAGAAAAAAATTTTTAACTTCCTCATGCACATTTAACCCCTGCTTTTCTGTATACCAAATTTTCATCTATATTCCTTCCCCATGGTGAGGTCGCATAAGTCTGCAGACAACCCTTTTCTGTTTTTAGAAACCTGGGGTCCAGGGAGAGATCTCCTGCCCTCCCACCAGCTACTCTTTCAAAAAATAATTTTGATGTCCATTATATTAAGCACATAGGTGTTCCCTGGTTCATAGAGGATAAGTTCAAATTTTCCTTTACTAAACAACTCTTTAAATATTAAGATTTGATATATAGATGCATATTTTAAAATGAGGGTGAAAAATCAGTTAGGTAAGATAAATAAGTTCTGGAAATTCATGTACAGTATGGTAACTACTGTTAACAATACTGTATTATAGCATTTGAAATTTGTGAATAGGGTAGATCTTAAGTATTCCACCATAAAAACTAACAAACACAAAGCTAATTTGTGAAGTGACAGATATGTTAACTAGCTTGTATGAGGTGATCATTTCAAAGTGCATACATCTATCAAGACATCAAGTTATAGTTCTGGTTCAAGATGGCAGAGTAGAAAGATGTGCACACATCTCCTCCTGTGAGAGCACCAAAATTGTAACTAGCTATTGAATAAGCATTGAAAGGAGGATGCTGGAACCTACCAAAAAAGATACTCCATATCCAAAGATAAAGAAGAAGCTGCACTGAGGTGGTAAGAGGGGTACAGTCAGGATAAAATAAAATCCTATACCTGCTGAGTGGGTGAGCCGCAAACTGGAGAACAGTAATATCAAAGAAGTTATTTCACTGTTTAAAAGGTTCTGAACCACATGTTAGGCTTCCCAGCCTGGGGATCTGACAAAGGGACTAGGAATCCCCAAGGAATCTGACCTAGAAGGTCAGCAAAGTTTGATAATAGGACTTCCATGGGACTGGGGGAAACAGAGACTCTGGTTTTGGAGGGCACAAACAAAATTGTGCAGGCACCAAGACCAAGAGGAAAGGAGTGGTGACCCCACAGGAGACCAAACCAAAAGTACCTGCTAGTGTTGGAGGGTCTCCTGTGAAAGCAAGTGTCAGCAGGGGCTCATCACAAGGACAGGGGCATTGGGAGCAACAATCCTGGAAGGATCAACTAGCTAAGCCCTCTTGGAGGTCACCATTTAGCCTACAACAGAGTCAGTAGACCCCCAGGGCTGAATCACCTCAGGCCAACCAATAGGGGGAAGCACAACTTCATCCATCAGCAGATAACTGGATTAAAGCATTACTGAGCAAGGCCCTTCCCACCAGAGCAAGACCCAGTTTTCCCCACCACAAGTCTGTCCCATCAAGAAGCTTACAGAAGCCTCTTGCCTCCTCTATCAGAGAGCAGAAAGAAGAAGCAAGAAGAACCACAATCCCACAGTGGCTAGAACAAAAAAATCACCCTACAGAAAGTTAATCAGGATGAAAAAACAGAGGGTTTTGTCCCAGATGAAGGGACAAGATAAAACTCCAGAAAAACAACTAAATGAAGTGGAGATAGGCAACCTTCCAGAAAAAGAATTCATAATAATGATAGTGAAGATGATCCAGGATCTCAGGAAAACAATGAACAAAATGCAAGAAATGTATACCAAAGACCTGCAAGAACTAGAGAACAAACAGGAATTAATAGCAGAATAACTGAGGCAGAAGAATGGATAAATGACCTGGGGGGCAGAATGGTGGAAATCACTACCTCCAAACAGAATATTAAAAATAGATTAAAAAAAAAATGAAGACAACTGAAGGGACCTCTGGGACAAAACTAAACATATGAAAATTCACATTATATGGGTCCCAGAAGGATAATTAATAGAGAGAGAAGGATCTGGGAAAATATTTGAAATATTTGTTATCTAACAGCTGAAAATGTCCCTAACATGGAAAGGAAATAGTCAACCAAGTCCAGGAAGCACAGAGAGTCTTGGAAAGGATAAACCCAAGGAAGAACACACCAAGACACATAGCAATCAAACTGACAAAAATTAAAGACAAAGATAAAATATTAAAAACAACAAGGGAAAAATGACAACATACAAGGGTACTTCCATAAGGTTATCAGCTGATTTCTCAAGAGAAACTCTGCAAGCCAGATGGGAATGGCACAAAATATTTAAATCTATGAAAGGTAAGAACTTAAAAGCAAGAATACTCTATCCAGTAAGACTCTCATTCAAATTTGATGGAGAAATTACAAAACCTTTCCAGACAAGCAAAAGTTAAGAGGATTCAGCACCATCAAATCAGCTTTACAACAAATGCTAAAGGAATTTCTCTAGGCAGGAACCATAACAGAAGGAAAAGACTAATAGAAAATAAACTGAAAACAATTAAGTTATGGTAATAAGGTCATACATAATTACCTTAAATGGAAATGGAATGAATGCAAAATAATGGATTAAACCAAAAGATATAGACTGGCTGGGCAGACAAAAATATGTACATGTATGCACTTACCACAACACTCTGCTTGATCTCGTATTATTGTATGTAATTATTTTATTTTACGAGGCTAATCATATTCCCATTATGGCTTGCAATTGTGTCTGGCTATTGATTGTGAAACTGATAAACATGTTTTACTATCGTGATTATGTAACTCTTATTTAATATTATTGTATCTTGATTGGTCAATAGAAAAATTATAGAAATCTGTATCACCAAAACTACCATTTAATAGAAAACACCTGTAATCCCCTGTTAAAATCCAGATGCATATCAGAATTATCTTGGAATTTTTTGAAAAATACAAATGCCACATATTCCTTTTCCTCCAAAGCTCCAGATATGTTTCTAATGAGCAACCATGTTTAAAAACAACCGGACTATATGATGATCTTTTACTTTTATCTAGTTTCACATTTTCTATTTCATATTCAGTGCTATTTCATCTAGTTTATGTTTTCAAATTTCTCCACTCTCTTCATTTTTTTTTTAATAAGGTTCTTTCCCAGGCCTTTATCAAGCATAGTAGGAAAGCTTCTATATACATAAATGTATAATATCTATATATACATAGTTTACAAAACTTATGAATTTTTGCTTAAATAAAAATTATGACATTTTTATTCCACTTTTTTTTTTTACTTAGGTTAAATAGAATGCCAGATTTCTAATTAAAAAAAAAAAAAGATATTCAACAAGCAACAAAGATTTACTGTAATACAGGGAACTATAGTCAATATCTTATAATAACCAATAATGGAAAATAATTAAAAAAATAATATATGTGCATATGTATAACTGAATCATCTTGCTGTGCACCTGAAACACTGAAAGTCAACTATATATATAAAGCTCAACTTTTTATATATATATATATATATATGTATAAAGCTCAAAAAATAATAATAAATAAAATGAATCTTGGTATCTGGGGGGAAAAAGACATCAAGTTTTACACCTTAAGTATATACAATTGCTTTTTTGTCAAATATGATGCCAAAAGCTTGGCCTCTGTACATTGGGCCAAACTGAACCTTAGAGTTGCTTTACGTTTTTGTCAGGCAAATGTGGACACAGTGGGTTCCTGCCCCGCAAAATAGGAAAATACATCCTCGAGGCATGAGGGCATGCCAACCCAAAAGACACAAAGAGAAGAGAGAGAGAGAGAGAGAGCATGCGTGGGAGGGAGACCCCCTCCACCCCAACCAGGCCCTTTGGCTCCTCTTTTATATGTATTTTCCCTTATTTTCTAAATAAAACTGAGCCGTAACACAGAGCTGTAACACTGATTCATCTGAGAGCTGTAATGCAGGTCCGTCGCTTCAAATTTTTGTTGTGACAAGACAGAACCGAGGAAATTACACACTCCCTTGACAGATACATCATAGTATGGTAAGCACTACATTAGAGATAGGAACAAACTACTGAAAGATACTGAATACTTTCCCCAAAATTATTTTCTTACTTCTTACATTACATAATGCTCTAATTATTTTATGCTATTTTCTTTTCATATGCATTCTGAATTCCTAAAATATATTTATTAAAAAATGGCTAATTACAGTTTCAGTTCAGTTCAGTTCAGTTCACTCAGTCATGCCCGATTCTTTGCGACCCCATGAATCGTAGCACGCCAGGCCTCCCTGTCCATCACCAACTCCCGGAATTTACTCAAACTCACGTCCATCGAGTCGGTGATGCCATCCAGCCATCTCATCCTCTGTTGTCCCCTTCTCCTCCTGCCCCCAATCCCTCCCAGCATCAGAGTCTAATTACAGTTTAGATGTTTGTTAATATATATTTTTAAACATCTAAATTAAAACATACATATGACCCTGTTTAGATTGAATGTTTCAAAAGTAACTGATAAAAAGTACTTCATGAATTTGTGATGTTAGGTTTTGTAATTATAGGGGAGAAGTATTTGCCACTCTACTATGTATCTCTTTGGCATATTGTTTTAAATCAGTTGTTTTCTGAGAAACCACAGACCATGGAAGTGTCAGAAAACCAAGTAGGAGTTTCCCTTTTGTAAGAAACATTTGCATTTGTTAAAGAAATCTCCATTTCTAAGGGTGTCTTCCTCTTTGGTATCAGAAAGAGAAGGATGATCAAATATTTTTAAGTTTAACAATAGAAAATACTTAAATCTACATAACAATCTTACCCTTGTTTATTGTGCTCTTCCTGGTAAAGTAAAGTAAATGTCCTACAGTCGTGTCCGACTCTTTGCAACCCCATGGACTGTAGCCTACCAGGTTCCTCCGTCTATGGGATTTTCCAGGCAAGAATATTAGAGTGGGTTCCCATTTCCTTCTCCAGGAGATCTTCCCAATCCAGGGATTGAACCCAGGTCTCCCGCACTGTAGGCAGACGCTTTACTGTCTGAGCCACCAGGGAAGCCATAAATGACTATTCCTCACACTTAATATTCTCTTTTGTGTTTAGCTGAGGGTGCTATTTAAGATGAAGATTTCAGTCATTTTAGCAAGTTTTTCAGTTTTCATTGGTTTCTCCCATGTGTACATGTTCTTGAACCTTTTTTTTTCTTTTCATTTTCTCCTATTAATGTGTCTCATGCCAATTTAATTCGTAGACCAACCAGAAGAACCTAGAAGGGTAGAGGAAAATTTGCCGCCCCCCCCTTCAACATAATCTTAGATGTCAAACTGTTTAATAGAGGATTTTGTAGGTAAACATAGGCATAACCTGTATACAATGTGAACCAGACTTTTTAAGTCAGAGCATCATCCCAAGCTATATAGGGAAAAAAAGTACTTGAGAAATGTCTTATAGTTTAATTAAATCTTGATTTCCAGCTAAAATTTCTTTTTTTTTTTTTTCCCCCAAATGGATCTAAAAATTGCAAGTTTTCTGTAAATCACTGAGGAGTCTCCATCCAGATATGAAACTACCCCTGCTTTCCCCTCACTTAAAGGTCCTCTATCACACCAGGCACCTGGAGTACATACTGCCTTCCTTCAGATTTTTTTTAAATATCTTTATATTTTTGTTTGTTAGTTTTTTATTGTTATTCAGTGACATATGAGTCATATTAAAAATTATTACTTTCATTCACTTTGCACTACATCTTATATGGTAACACAGACATTTGTTTTTCTAAATACATACGTTTTGATAATATAATGATGACCTAAGGGCTATCAAAATAGGACAACTGGGATATTTGTAAAGGGCCAACAAACGGTAAATGTGAAATTTATATAAATGTAAGATCAAAGCTAAAACATAATTTGATAATGTTTTCATTAATAGCAAGTATAAGTGTATGGGCAATGATGAGAGTTGCTCCACTGTAAAATGCATTTATCATAAGCATGTAAAGCAGAGCTTCTTTTGCCTTTTTTCCATATTAGTAGTTGATATGTATTTTTTGTTCTTTTTCTCCTTGTATGTATTACCAAGATGAACTTGGGTCCACCACTAATCTGCCATGCAGCAAAGCCAGTTTACTAACAGTAGGCTATAGTGAAGAGAAGTACAGTGTTTATTTGCAGGGCATCCGCAGGTGGCTCATTGGTAAAGAAACCTCCTGCAATGCAGGAGATGAGGGTTTGATCCCTGGGTTGGGAAGAACCCCTGGAGCAGGAAATGGCAACTCACTCCAGGATTGTTGTCTGACAAATCCCTTTGACAGAGGAATGTGGTGGGCTACAGACCTTGGGATTGCAAAAGAGCTGGACATTGCTTAGTGACTAAACAACAACAACAAGCAAGAGGAATGGGCAGCTCATGCTCAAAGGACCCAAATTCCTTGATAGCTTTCAGTGAAGGATTCTGAAAGGCACCACTTGATGTGAACATTGCAGCTTGTAGACTTTCTTCTGACTTGTTGATGATATAACAAGCGATGTTTTGGGAATTTAATCAATGTTCTGGTTCCAACCAGTATGGGGGTTTATTATGAGCTTGTGGTCAGCAGGTAGTCACCACCTTCCCCAGAGCAACTCAAAGATGTGTGTCAGATTGTTATACATGTTCCTAGAGGAGGAATTAGGACTCTTGCTTTATCACTGAACTAAGGTTTCCTGACTGCTTTTCCTTTGTTCTGTGTTTTCTCACTTCCCTAACTGGTGACTACTTGACTTTGCTCTTTGGACTCCGTGAAGGTCCAGAAGACTAAAGCCTGTTTCTGCAAACAAGAAACAGGAAACAAAGAGGAGCTTCTGTACCCAAGAGAGCCCCAGAAGGTGATGCTCAATTTCGCTCTACCCTTTTCTTTGACACACCTCAATCATGAAGTGGACAGGAGTAGAATAAGAAAAGAAAGTTTTGGATGAAAATGTTAATAATAAACTTAGCAGTAGAACTCGGTTTTAGGAGCGCTCAGCTTCATATGCTGTCAATAACTTCCTGTGAAGTCTCATTCTTTCTCAGTGGGTTTGGTACTTCACAGCTAAACATGTACACAGAAACATGCACAGTGAAAAATGCATAGGGGGCTTTTCATACTTAGCTGTCTAAAGGAAAGAGGACAGTATAATACCTAAGGCCACAGAAATTATACTTCAATTTTTGTGATTTTTTTTTCTTGATGAGAGTTTTTATATTAAAATATATAAATTAAAGCATTATTAAGGATAACTAAAAATAGCATGTAGCAGAACAAAGAGATCTCAAACTGAAAACAAAATTTGGGAACAATCTGACACCTAAAGCCTTATCCCTGTACCCAGAAAAGTTTGGCTCTCTTTTCTCCTTTAATATTGGATATCAAAATAAAGGTAAAACATCATCAATTTAAATTTTCCTGTAAGAAAATAGTCCATCTAATCCTCATCTTAATATTATTGAAATCATGTAAAAACACTGAACAATAACATCTTATTTGTATATTTCTCCAGCCTGCATATCTTACTTTTTGAGTAATAGCTCAATATATATTGTTGCAACTAGTATATGTATAGATGTGTATATACATATAAAATTTCAGGGAAAGCTATATAAATATATACAAAGAATATATTTTTAGCATTTTATATAACTATGTTATATATAATTTTTAAAATTTATAGTTTTTATATGAATAGTTTTATAAAATGAATATAATTTGAGTAGAGTGACACATGCTATATTTAAAAATATTCCCTATAACTCATCCACCAGTTTTTTCTTATATATGTAAATAAATATTTATTTATGAGGTAAGGATTTTTATGCACTATAGAAAACATACACTTTCTCAAAACAAACAACAAATGGGCAAAAATAGAAACCTGAGGAGTCAGGCTCCTCCTTTCAACAGAGACCTGCAGAGCCAATTACTGTGAACTGAGCCAATGTATCCTGATAAAGGGTGGCACCTTGCCTCTGTGACAGCTGCTGGAAATCAGCCACTAATGCCTCCAGGCCTGTTCTCCCAACACCATACGAGAAGGGGTAAGGGAACAAACGCCCACAGGCATTAGTCTTTGTTATTCTTTACAAATATTTAATTCATAATATTCCAGTCTTTTCAAAAGTTTAGCAAATCATTTCAGTTTTACCACAAGAATCTTGTGTACAAACTAGCCCTGATCAAATTTAAGCAGTTATAATGTACCAATTGCAACACAGAGCAGTGACAATATCACTTGTTTTCATCCATGCCTGATTCTAGAGGCCACCTATCCCATTTATTTTTTTTTTTTTCCATTTCTGTACTTTAATGCCAACTCTCTCAGTCAAGGAATATGCATTAAATGTGACCATTAAAAAATGTGATTTATATTTACACAAAGAAACGTAACTTCAAAGATAGTACGACTTACGACAGGATTTCAATTACAGCATATAGCAGAAATATTTGAATTTCTCAATAGCAGCAACATTTCATCTTTTGATGGTAGGTTTGCATTTTAGAGGTAGCTGACAATTCTTCAAAGTCAAGCATGGAAAATAAGGTATGTGAATAATTTAAATAATGTGATCAAACCCAAGTTCATGTGCCCAAAGCACAGTGAGGCGAAACAAACTGAAACATCAGAGTTTGGAACAAAGGTTTATTGCAGGGCCAAGCAAGGAGAACAGATGGCTCAAAAGACCCAATCTCCTGGGTGGCTTTACAAGCAAAATTTGGTGGTGGTGGTGGTGGTGGTGGTGGTGGTGGAGTGGTTGTAACTTTCCTCTGATTGGTTGATAGTGAGGTAACAGGGTAGTGATCCAGGAATCTCAGTCATCAGCCTTCAGGTTCCAACTAGTCTGGGCTTTCTTCATCTGTGCTCAGCCTTAAGTTATCCTCTACCTGAGTGTGGTCCTGAGTTCCTGTGGAATAACTCAATGATTGTTATATACATATCTCTTGAGGAGGGGCCAGGTCTCTGTCCCATATTACACTATTGTTTACTGATTGTCTTTCCTTTGTTTCTGCATTCTTTCACTCTTCTATTCAGTAATTATTTGAATCTGCCCTTTGGAACTCAGAGAAGGTCTAGGAGCTTGAAACACTATTTCTTCAAACAAGCAACAGGAAAGGCTTCTGTACCCAGGAGTGCTCTATAGGGTTCTACTTAGTTTTGTTAATACTGTGCTTAGTCACAACCGAAACTCAATGACAACATTTTTCTTGGTTACCTAAAAACTGATAATTAAATGTCATTCCATCCAACCTAGACTGAAAACAAACAAAGCAAAAGCCCCAAACTGTGCAATGATGATATTTGTGAGAGTTAATCCAAAGATTATTGTGTAGATGAACTTGGTTCCCAATTTTTTCTTTTTTTGGGGGGGGCGGGGGGGGAAGGAAAGCTAAAAGTTAATTAGTTGCTCATTCCTGTCCAACTCTTTGCAACTCCATGGATGGCAGCCTGCCAGGCTCCTCTGCCCGAAGACCCTGGTTCCATCCCTGGGTCAGGAAGATCTCCTGCAGAAGGGAATGATAACCCATTCTAGTATCCTTGCCTAGAGAATTCCATGGACAGAGGAACCTGGCAGGCTACAGTCTATGGGGTCACAAAGAGTCAGACATGACTGAGCAACTAACTGTTTCAAACTTGATTTAGGTTTCTTGACTGATTATTTGTCTGTTTGTTTGAAATTTTGCTACAACTTTCGATTCCTCCAAATAATATAAAATAAAAATGTTTTGTTTATTTTGTTGTCAATATTAAAGGCCTTTATTTGTTTGCACAAATAGCTCAAGATCTTTGCAACTGCTCTCAGATTTTCCCTTCACCTGGTCGATTCAGGCCCCAATAGCATTCCTGGGGAAATGTAATTTGTCTATGGTTGACAAGTGTGTTATCATATATGTACTCATAGCACTGTTTCCTTTTTTTTTTCACAGCACATCTCATAATGATAATTATTTATTTACAAAAGTATCTATAAAATATCTGCTTCTTCTTAGACTCTAAGTTCCAATAGGAACAGATCTTAATTCTCTTGCTCACATATATATATATATCTAGCACCTCGCATAGTTCTAGGCTCCATGGTAAGTGCTAGATACAGGTACTAGGCCATATTTCTGTTTAAATTATTGTTAAATGAAAGTTTTTTGTTGAATGAATATGTAAATATTTACTTATTAAGTACAATAATAAATCCCCATATATTCTAGATAATGGGAAAAGAGCATGGGTTATCATATTTTTAGAAATTTTAACTTTATTTTTTACCATTACCTAGATGTGTTTATTGGAGAAGGCAATGGCACCCCACTCCAGTACTCTTGCCTGGAAAATCCCATGGACGGAGGAGCCTGGTAGATTGCAATCCATGGGCTCGCTAGGAGTGGGACACAACTGTGTAACTTTCAAGTAGACAACCTGAGCGACTTCACTTTCATTTTTCACTTTCATGCATTGGAGAAGGAAATGGCAAGCCACTCCAGTGTTCTTGTCTGGAGAATCCCAGGGATGGGGAAGCCTGGTGAGCTGTCGTCTCTGGGGTTGCACAGAGTCAGACGCTACTGAAGTGACTTAGCAGCAGCAGCAGCAGATGTGTTTATAGAGGCAAATTTCTCAATTGTACTTTGAGATAGTCAAAACTTTACCAAAATGTCTTGAAGATATTTTAAACTTAGAACATATCCAGCAAATAAATATTAATGGAAAATGACTTATAATTATACCACAATTTGATGGAACATATCAGCAAATAAGTTGCCATTCTGTGAACAAACAGCTAATATTCCTAATTGCTAATGAGAAACCAGTATAAATAAAATTCAGTATAAAATCAGGATTAGGAGCTCTTGCATCTGTGTCTAACAGACATGGACATTTTCCAAGATAAATTTAGCATTCCCCTTAGCTTGGCTAAATTACACAGATTTTTTCCCATTATAGGTTCCTGACATTCCTTTTCTTATAATATTTACTTTAGAAAACCTGTGATTATAAATTACTCCTTTGCTTATTTGAAATGTATATAAATTTTCTCCTAACCTCTTGTCAGCTTTATTACCCACAGTATGTCTTCTGTCAAGGACCAGGAATCATCTCTTTGAAATGTATTCATCAAGGAAGATAGCATCTTATTTCTCAGTCTCTGTGGGAGGGTAGGAGCCTAAGTTTGATGGGTACCAATTAGGAAACACAGTGACCTACCTAATCACTGAGAAAAAACTCTGCAAACTCAGAAGAAACTCAATGTGCTTAACACATCCCATTGATCAATCTCCTCTGTAAGGTCCTCTAGTATTTTTCTGTTAGTGGCTCAGTGGTAAACAATCTGCCTGCCAATGCAAGAGATATGGGTTCAGTCCCTGTGTTGGGAAGATCCCTTGGAGAAGGAAATGGTGACCCATTCCAGCATTCTTGCAAGGTAAATCCCATGGGCAGAAGATTCTGGCAGGTACAGTCTATAGGGTCGCAAAAATGTCAGACATGAATTAGTGACTAAACAACAACAATTTTTCTGCTGGTTCACTCAGTACCATCTTTGTGAAATCATCCTGCCTTTGCCTCAACAGAGATGAGTTCAGTTCTCCTTTACTGCAATAACCTTGAAAGCTTTCTTTTGCTGTGTAACTTTGTCCAGTGCAATTTTTGCTGTGACAATTCAAACCCCATGTGAGGAATTTAGCAACCACAGGAACTAGAACAAGTTATTTGGCAATTTATCAATCACTATTCTGATTGATAAAATGGGGATTACATGTGTAATGTACCCAGCACTAGTATGAGAATTATACATGTAAAGTTCTCAACATAAACCTTGTGTGACATATTACAAGTACTGGCTTATTACTAATTAAATAATACACATCATTGTCACTGTAAGATCTTGTATAATGAAATTGATTGTTTTAGTATCTGAATATAAAACCAATATTCTCAAAATGAATTTTAAGTTGAAAATAACTGTGGGCATTTCAAAATTATATGTAGCTGTTTTTCCTTTGGGCTGAGAGTTCTGAATAGCATATTCAAGGGATTCTTGAATGACCCAATGAACACTAAGTTTTCCCAATTATTTTGAATTAACTGGAAAAAGGGAATGTGAGAACAGTAAAATGGGGGGAAAAAAACACAAAGCTATTTAGTTTCCTAGGCAGCTGATTTGGACACACGTTAGCACTGTGATCCCAGTTTTTTTAAGAATTGTGATCACATCAAAATTCTTTGAATCATAAGATCTTGAAAAATAAGTCCAAATGTCTACTGCAAACTGGTGTCAGAAAATATCATCAGTTTCAATTTAATATAGATATTCAGAAAATTGAATTTTAGGAACCGGGCAGTAACATAGTGCCAAGTCAATTACTTTTTATCTCAGAGTTACTACAACAGACTGAAATCATTTTCCCCCTAGCTGCCTAAAATGGGTTACAGCTTAAGATGTTCATAGGTGGGTGTTCATGATCTTAACTTATTCAATGTCTTCTTTAAATTCCAATAGTAAGTATTTTTCTTCTCTTCCTTTTCCCTCTCTTTTTGACAGAATACACTTTGAAAATTTCTTAGTGGGACGATCTTAATGACTTCTTTAGAAATTGCTGATCTTACTACATTTTTCATAATGGTACACCTGTGTTACACAAACAGCAATGTGTAATCAGACTCATATTTTCAGATAAGCACTGTCTTTTTTTCCACCTGCTATTATATTTGATCACCTGTAATACTAATTTACATTCCGTAAAATGCTCCTGCTACATTGGAAAGAAACAATGGAAGAAAGCACTATGTTCTTTGATAGTATCAATTCCAAGTTCAGGATCAAACTCTGCCTTTCACATGCAGAGACTATAATGCTAGGTAAAACTATAATAAAGCAGCAGAATTTGCCACCGCCAACTGTGTCCCTTTAGTATAAGCATCATTTTAGGCTGGTTCATTTTTAAGAACCTATAAACACAGAAGCTCTGAAAGTCAAGTAGACATAAGACTTTTGTAAGACATATATGAATAAGAAAAATCTGTTCATAAGGACGTCTGTCCTTCTTACAAGGAAGAGGGTGATGACTCGAAATTTCTCAATACTCTTTTCAATAAAGAAGACTACTTAGATGTGCATAACAACCTTACCCTTCTTTATTGTACTTTTCCTGGTAACCTCTCATAATTGAATCCTCACTCTCAACATCTTTTTTTGAGGTGAAGGTTTCCCACATTTTTAGTTTTTCTGGGTCTGTCCATGTAAACATGCCATTAATTTTTTAAATTAATTTTTATTGGAGTATACTTGATTTACAATGTTATGTAATTTTCCTCTGCAATGCAAAATGCATTGATTATACATATAATATACATATTCCCATTCTTTTTTAGATTATTTTCCCATATAGGTTATTACAGATTATTGAATAGAATTACCTGTGCTATACAGTAGATTTTTATTAGTTATCTATTATTAATTACACAGATTTCTTTCCCATTATAGGCTCCTATGTTCCTTTTCTTGTAATACTTACTTTAGAAAACTTGTGATTATAAATTACTCCTCTGCCTATTTGAAATGTATATAAATCTTCTCCTAACCTCTTGTCAGCTTTATTACCCACAGTATGTCTTTTGTCAAGGACCAGGAATCATCTCTTTGAAATGTATTCATCAAGGAAGATAGCATCTTATTTCCCTGTCTCTGTGGGAGGGTAGGAGCCTGTTTGATGGGTACCAGTTAGGAAACACAGTAACCCACCTAAGCAATGAGAAAAAACTCTGCAAACTCAGAAGTAACTCCATGTGCTTTGTGCTTAACACATCCCATTGATCAACCTCCTTGCTAAGGTACTCTAGTACTTTTCTGCTGGTGGCTTAATGGTAAAGAATCTGCCTGCCAATGCAGGAGATGTGGGTTCAGTCCCTGTGTTGGGAAAATCCCCTGTAGAAGGAAAAGACAACCCATTCCAGTATTCTTGCCAGGCAAATCCCATGGGCTGAGGAGCCTGGCAGGCTACAGTCCATAGGGTCGCAAAAGAATCAGATGTGACTTAGCAACTAAACAACAACTTTTCTGCTAGCCCACTCAGTGCCATCTTTATGCAGTCATCCCACCTTTGCTTCAACAGAGATGAATATGATGGTTTCAGTGTGGTTCAGTGATAAAGAATCCACCTGCCAATACAGGAGACATGGGTTCAAGCCCTTGGTCAGGAAGATCCTTTGGAGAAGGAAATGAGAATCCACTCCAGTATTCTTGCCTAGGGAATCCCATGGACAGAGGAGTACGGTAGGCTATAGTCCATGGGGTCATAAAAGAGTCAGACACAACTTAGAGACTAAACAAGAACAATAAATATAGTAAAGTGTATATGTCAACCCCAATCTCCCATTTTATCCCTCCCCGTCACCTGTCACACTTGGTAACCATAAATTTGTTTTCAACAACTTTCATTTTTCCCTTGTTAATCTTTCATATACTGATTTAATTATTAGGTCCACTAAAGAACCTAGAGGAAAAACATTTTTCCCCTATACTTTTTTTTTTATTAATGCTTCTTTTTTTTTTAAAGTGTAAAACCATTTAATTTTAATGAATAATACTGGTTTTAAGTTTTCTAGTTTAGTACAGTTAATGCAGACCATTTCCCAGCGTAAGGATGAATTGTTAGAAAGTGGTATAAACTAACAGCAGCCGTATGTTGAGTGACAAGGCAGGTTCTATAAAACAGCAAAGGTTTTATACTACTTTGTTTCTTCATTGTGCTGAAAATTTCAGGTGATTAAATCCTTAAAATGTGTTTTAGAGTTGGATGATTAAAGATTGTCAGGTAATTTTAAACCTTTACAGGCATAATGACATAAAAAGCATTTTAATATCTTTGATTTAATTCTTTCAAAAACAAATTATTTTTCCAGTATAAATATCCACAGCTTACTATGGGTCCTATCTGTCGATATCACAATATGACAGCATTCAGACACTTGTTATCTGCAAAGGCAGTGTATCTGCCATTTGTCACTAAGAAACATTCAGAAACAATTTCCCCATTTCTATTATTATGCAAAATATGTCAGGACAAGAAATTCATACTGAGAAAATTACTCCTCTGGTGAGATATTTTGACACAAAAAATCTTTCCTCGTCAAAGATGAAAAGCACCTTGTCAGTCACTTCTAATTGCTGCCTCATTTCTGTCAATGGAGAGAGAATCAACTCCTTATGGTGACGTTACAGAGGCATTTGCCAATGTGCAGAGTTGGTCTTGGCCTGTGAGCAGTGTTTGCTGAGCTCAGCCAGGTTTGAATCAATGTACACAGATGGGGTGACCATTCATTATACTCTTAATGTTTTTAAAAGCTGCCAAAAGGACATTTTGTCTTTTTGCATGAATATTTGTCATGTCATCCTTGGTATCAGTGGATGCCTTCCTTCTTCAGCCTTTTCTGATATGCTTATGGTATTAAAGTGTAATAACTACCAAAACTCACATTGCAAGAATCAATTTGAAGAGCTGTAAACTTATTAAACATTAAAATAAAACATTCCCTATCCTGCGCTTGTGATTCATATCCATGACCAAATGAATTGGGCAGGAATGAAGGCGTGTGAAAGTTGAGCTGAGCAAACACAAACTCATTAACTAGGTGTGGAAAACACTTCTTTAGGAGAATTATAATTCCAGCCATTCACTTGCAACAGATTTTCCAGGCAGATCATTATGAAACAGAGGGATAAAAAATAATCATTAATGAGCAAACCAGAAATCATTTTAAAGCTTTCAGTAACTCCTCTTTGTATTAAAGCTGGTTTATATGGAGGATCCATTAATAATGAAGATGGATGGGATGCTAGCACCTCAGGGCTTTCCTCTGGCAACTTTTAAGTTTACGATGGCATTGCTAAAACCTTCTGTAAAACCCTATTCCCCGGGCCAACCCTGACAGAAAAGAACTTCTAAGTAAAAGCATCCACGATATATTATCAGAGGAGTAGAGGGGAATAACTGCTTATATGCCCTGACCATTCTCTCACTGTTATCTGCATTGATCGGTTTCCTGATCTAACTTATTTCAAATAAATTATGCTACATTTGATTAGCTGTTTCTAAAAAAAAGTGCAATGTATTCATATAATAGCCCTTTATTGAGGGGCTGTCATCTGTCAGATCCCACAGTAGGCACTGAAAACACTAAGACAAATTCAATTGGGAACAATCTGTGTTCTCCAGGAGCTAAAGTTGTTCCATATCATATCTCATTTATTTAGAAATATCATATCAGATTTAGAGCTTGGATCATAACTAACTCTGTTAGAGTATATGAAATTAAACAAAATGGATTGGCAAGGTAATTCAGAGGATTCCCAGCATTAATACTGGACTACCTCTAAAGCTCTCTAAAATTGTTTTCTATCCTCTCAACATGGTCACTGTGGTGGGATGGTACCGTTGAAAATCTACAAAATTAGAATCAGAAGGCCTAGATGCAGGTTAGTGCTATGCCACTTTCTAAAAGTGCAAATTTAGAAAACTGTTTTACTTAATACGATGCAGGGTGTCAGATTTTTGCCACTCCAAAATGTGTCACTTTGGCATAAGGATTACTTTAGGCTGATTGGTTTTAAAAAGATAGAAAAGATAGAAGTCTCAAAAACTTTTTCTTTTTTGTGTTAAATTCTCAGTTGCTAAATTGTATCTGACTCTTTGGGACCCCATAGACTGTAGTCCAAATCCCATGGACGGATGAGCCTGGTAGGCTGCAGTCCATGGGGTCGCTAGGAGTCGGACGAGACTGAGCAACTTCACTTTGACTTTTCACTTTCATGCACTGGAGAAGGAAATGGCAACCCACTCCAGTGTTCTTGCCTGGAGAACCCCAGGGACAGGGGAGCCTGGTGGGCTGCTGTCTCTGGGGTCACACAGAGTCAGACATGACTGAAGTGACTTAGCAGCAGCAGCAGCAGCAGACTGTAGACCTCCAGGCTCCTCTGTCCATGGAATCTTCCAGGCAAGTATCCTAGAGCAGGTTGTCATTGCCTTCTCTAGGGGATCTTCCCAACCCAGGGATCGAACCTGTGTCACTTGCATCTCTTGCACCAGCAGGTGGATTCCTTACCATTGTGCCATTTGAGAATTCCTTTCCTTTTTAACCTCCCCCTTAACTGCCTAAAAGAATTTAGAAATGAGTGTCTTTTCTGGGAAGGGAACAATCACCAGAGATAAGGGCAAAGAATATGAACAATGTGTATAGTAGATTGGTGGATTTAGTAAGACCTACCTATTCACACTCCTCTCTCTGTTTCACTGTCTTTGCATGGCATGACAAACATCTGCTTATCAAACACTTGCTTTTCCCACATTCCATTAAATCATCTTCCTTTTTCCCCTTTGTCCCACATTCCTATGCCTTTCTCCTTAGCTCTCGGTGGCATTTAAGTTGCAATTGTCTGACTCCTAGAAGGTTTCATATTCTTAAGTGACCCTGTATGTACATAATTAAATTTGTTTTTCTTTTATTAATCTGTCTTCTTGCTGTTGTTCAGTTGCAAAGTTGTGTCTGTTTTTTTGCAACCCCATGGACTGCAGCACACCAGGCTTCCCTGTCCTTAACTATCCCCCAGAGTTTGCTCAAACTCATGTTCATTGAGTTGGTGAATGCCATCCAACCATCTTATCCTCTGTTGCCTCCTTCTCCTTCTGCTCCCAATCTTTCCCAGCAGCAGGGTTTTTCTAATGAGTCAGCTCTTTGCATCAGGTGGCCAAGTACTGGAGTTTCAACTTCAGCAACAGTCTGTCCATTGAATATTCAGGACTGATTTTCTTTAGGATTGACTGGTTTTATCTCCTTGCTGTCCAAGGGACTCCAAGAGTCTTCCCCAACACTGCAATTTGAAAGCATCAATTCTTCAGCACTCAGCCTTCTTCATGGTCCATTTCCCATATATGTACGTGATTACTGGAAAAACCATAGCTTTGACTATACACACCTTTGTCAGCAAAGTGAGGTCTCTGCTTTTTAATATACTGTCTTGATTTGTCATAGCTTTCCTTCCAACAAGCAAGCATCTTTTAATATCATGGCTGCAGTCACCATCCACAGTGATTCTGGAACCTGAGAAAATAATGTCTGTCACTGCTTCTGCTTTTTCTCCTTCTATTTGCCATGGAGAGATGGGACCAGACACTATGATCTTAGTTTTTTGAATGCAGAGTTTTAAGCCAGCTTTTTCACTGTTCTCATTCACCCTCACGAGGAAGGCAATGACAACCCACTCCAGTACTCTTGCCTGGAAAATCCCATGGATGGAGGAGCCTGGTGGGCTACCATCTATGGGGTCACACAGGGTTGTACACAACTGATGTGACTTAGCAGCAGCAGCAGCGTTCACCCTCATCAGCAGGCTCTTTAGTTTCTCTTCGGTTTCTACTATGTCTGTATTATCTGAATATATGAGGTTGTTGATATGTCTCCTGGAAATTTTTATTCCAGTTTGTGATTCATTCAGCCTCACATTACACATGACATACTCTGCATATAAGTTAAATAAACAGAATGAAAATATACAGACTTGTCGTACTCTGTTCCCAACTTTGAACTAGTCCATTTTCCTATGTCTGGTTCTAACAGTTGACCTGCATACAGGTTTCTCAGGAGACAGACAAGGTCATCTGGTATTCCTATCTCTTGAAGAATTTTCCAGTTTGTTGTGATTCACACAGTCAAAGCCTTTAATGTAGTCAATGAAGTAGATATTTTTTCCGAATTTCTCTTGCTTTTTCAATGATCCCCCAACTGTTGGCAATTTGATCTCTGGTTCCTCTGCCTTTTCTAAATCCAGCTTGTACTCCTGGAAGTTCTCAGTTCATGTACTATTGAAGCCTAGCTTGAGGGATTTTGAGCATAACCTTGCTAGCATGTGAAATGGGTACAACTGTAGTAGTTCAAAATTCTTTGGCATTGCCCTTCTTTGGGATTGGAATGAAAACGAACCTTTTCCAGTTCTGTGGCCAATGATGAGTTTTCCAAATTTGCTGGCATGTTAGGTGCAGCACTTTATCAGCAATCATCTTTTAGGGTTTGAAGTAGCTCAGCTGGAATTCTATCACCTCCACTAGCTTTGTTTGCAGTACTGCTTCCTAAGGCCCACTTGACCTCACACTCCAGGATGTCTGGCTCTAGGTGAGTGAGCACACCGTCATGGCTATCTGGGTCAATAAAACCTTTTTTGTAGATTTCTTCTGTTTATACTGCTACTTTTTAATCTCTTCTTCTGTTAGGCCCTTGCCATTTCTGTCCTTTATTGTGCCCATCTTTGCATGAAATATCCCCTTCATATTTCTAATATCTCTGAAGAGATCACTAGTCATACCAATTCTATTGATTTCCTCTATTTCTTTGCATTGCTCACTTAAGAAGGTTTTCATATCTCTCCTTGCTATTCTTTGGAACACTGCATTCAGTTGGGTATATCTTTCCCTTTCTCCTTTGCCTTTGACTTCTCTTTTTCTCTAAGCTAGTCTGTCTTAATTTAATTCATTATAGAAGAGCCAAAGAACCTAAAAAAAAAAGTTTCCTCCCTAACAACATTACTTCTCACTTATTGAATATTGATTATATGTTACACTTGATAAATGTGGGTGTTTTATTCATTAAATCCTTATAACCTCTCTATAAGAAATGCACTGCTATCATACACACTTTACAGATGAGAAAAGAAATTGAGGGATAGTGTGATTAAGAATTTTCTATGGTATCAAAGCTCTAAATAGCAGAGCTGGGGAGTACAGTGAAACAAGGTTCATCTGAAAGCAAAACCCACACTCTTACCTTTTGGGTCACTTGGCCCCTTCCCACTGGTCTGATTTAGATCAGGTCTTCATTCCATTTCAGCAAAAACCTCACAATAATGTCTCTGCCTCCAGTCTTTTTTACCTTCAAAGTCAGCCTTATGCAGTTGCCAAAATGATCTATATAAAATGTAGATCTGACCATATTCCAGTGCTGCCTAAATCTCTCAATAGTACCTTGTGAGGCCTTTCAAGAGGAGAAATTCTCTTAAGTATAAATGCCCACCTCCACCATGGATCACAGAGTACAGGATCAACACTCTTAGTGTCATTTCCTTTACTTCCCCCCCTCCACCCCTTAGCATTTCACTATATTCTAACATAAAGCCCATGATTTAAACAAATTAAAGGAATCGTGTTCTCGCAAAAAGATTGGAGAGTTCTGTTCAAATGTGAATTCAACTTTTCACAAAATATTATCCTCTGATATTATGGGCATTATTGATGCTTAAAATATTAAATAATGTTGAACCATTGCTTGTTCTAAGAACTAATGTGGAATCTTGACCTTATCTCCTCACTCAATTATCCAATTCAATTCCTCTGACCAAATTTCAAATGAGGATCTTGAATTACCTTTAAGCAAGGAGATAGTTTATATGCAAACATTTGGAAAACACTGTGGGCACTTCAGTGAGCAAAATATGAAAAAGATATGTTGAATAAACTAGAAAAAACAATATTATGCTATTTCTAAAACCACCTGAGTATTTGAATGAAAATAAGAATTTATTATTGCTTAAACTCTAATACTTGAGGAAGTTAATACATCACATGAATATATCTGAACTTTGCAAACAAGCAATTTAATTTAGAATCATCTAATGCCAACATCTGCTGGATCATTGAAAAAAGCAAGAGAGTTCCATAAAAAAATATCTATTTCTGCTTTACTGACTATGCCAAAGCCTTTGACTGTGTGGATCACAATAAACTGTGGAAAATTCTGAAAGAGATAGGAATAACATACCACCTGACCTGCCTCTTGAGAAATCTGTATGCAGGTCTGGAGGCAACAGTTAGAAGTGGACATGGAACAACAGACTGGTTCCAAATAGGAAAAGGAGTATGTCAAGACTGTATATTGTCACCCTGCTTATTTAACTTCTATGCAGACTGCACTGTGAGAAATGATGGACTAGATAAAGCACAAGCAGGAATCAAGATTGCTGTGAGAAATATTATTAACCTCAGATACTCAGATGACACCACACTTATGGCAAAGAAGCAAAGAACTAAAGAGCCTCTAGATGAAAATGAAAGAGGAGACTGAAGAAGTTGGCTTAAAACTCAAAATTCAGAAAACTAACATCATGGCATCCTTTCCCATCACTTCATGGCAAATAGATGGGGAAACAGAAGAAACAGTGGCTGACTATTTTTCTGGGCTTCAAAATCACTGCAGATGGTGATTGCAGCCATAAAATTAGAAGATGCTCACTCCTTGGAAGGAAAGTTATGACCAACCTAGACAGCATACTAAAAAGTAGAGACATTACTTTGCCAACAAAGGTCCGTCTAGTCAAGGCTATGGTTTTTCCGACTCTTTGCATCTCCGTGAACTCTATCCTACCAGGCTCCACCTTCCATGGGATTCTCCAGGCAAGAATACTGGAGTGGGTTGCCATTTCCGGGGATCCTCCCAAAACAGGGATTGAACCTGGGTCTGTTTCATTGTGGCAGATGCTTTACCCTTTCAGCCACCAGGGAAAGTACAAAATAAAGAAGAAAATGGAGCAATTCTATATCATCAGTGAACCTAGGGCTTCAACCTTAAGCCCAAAGTTGGCCTGATATGAACAACAAAACCTTGGTTAACACTGAAATTGTTGTTTTACAATATAACCTATTAAATAACTAATACTGCTTTTTTAAAGTGTATTTAGAAATTTATAAGTTTAAACATTTTACCTGACAAATTACAGAAAAGGCTCTTTTTAAAAGACATGGGTAATCAAAATAATAAAGGATTAATTTAATACTCAGTTGATTTCAGTTCAGTCGCTCACACGTGTCCGACTCTTTGCGACCCCATGAATGTCAGCATGCCACGCCTCCCTGTCCATCACCAACTCCTGGAGTTTACTCAAACTCATGTCCATCAAGTCAGTGTTGCCATCCAGCCATCTCATCCTCTGTCGTCCCCTTCTCGTCCTGCACCCAATCCCTCCCAGCATCAGAGTCTTTTCCAATGAGTCAACTCTTTGCATGAGGTGGTAAAGTACTGGAGTTTCAGCTTTAGCATCATTCCTTCCAAAGAAATTCCAGGCCTGATCTCCTTCATAAAGGACTGGCTGTATTTCCTTACAGTCCAAGGGACTCTCAAGAGTCTTCTCCAACACCACAGTTCAAAAGCATCAATTCTTCGGCGCTCAGCCTTCTTCACAGTCCAACTCTCACATCCATACATGACCACAGGAAAAACCATAGCCTTGACCAGACGGACCTTTGTTGGCAAGATAAGTCTCTGCTTCTTAATATGCTATCTAGGTTGGTCATAACTTCCCTTCCAAGGAGTAGGCGTCTTTTAATTTCATGGCTGCAGTCACCATGTGTAGTGATTTTGGAGCCCCAAAAAACAAAGTCTGACACTGTTTCCTGATCTAATTCCCATGAAGTGATGGGACCAGATGCCATGATCTTTGTTTTCTGAATGTTGAGCTTTAAGCCAACTTCTTCACTCTCCACTTTCACTTTCATCAAGAGGCTTTTTAGTTCCTCTTCACTGTCTGCCATAAGGGTGGTGTCATCTGCATATCTGAGGTTATTGATATTTCTCCCAGCAATCTTGATTCCAGCTTGGGTTTCTTCCAGTCCAGCGTTTCTCATGATGTACTCTTCATATAAGTTAAATAAGCAGGGTGACAATATACAGCCTTAACGTATCCTTTTCCTATTTGGAACCAGTCTGTTGTTCCATGTCCAGTTCTAACTGTTGCTTCCTGACCTACATACAGATTTCTCAAGAGGCAGGTCAGGTGGTCTGGTACTCCTATCTCATTCAAAATTTTCCACAGTTTGTTGTGGTCCACACAATCAAAGGCTTTGGCATAGTCGATAAAGCAGAAATAGATGTTTTTCTGGAACTCTCTTGCTTTTTCCATGATCCAGCAGATGTTGGCAATTTGATCTCTGGTTCCTCTGCCTTTTCTAAAAGCAGCTTGAATATCTGGAAGTTCACGGTTCACGTATTGCTTAAGCTTGGCTTGTAGAATTTTGAGCATTATTTTACTAGCGTGTGAGATGAGTCCAATTGTGCAGTAGTTTGAGCATTTTTTGGCATTGCATTTCTTTGGGATTGGAATGAAAACTGACCTTTTCCAGGCCTATGGCCACTGCTGAGTTTTCCCAATTTGCTGGCATATTGAGTGTAGCACTTTCACAGCATCATCTGTCAGGATTTGAAATAGCTCAACTGGAATTCCATCACCTCCATTAGCTTTGTTCGTAGTGACGCTTTCTAAGGCCCACTTGACTTCACATTCCAGCATGTCTGGCTCTAGGTCAGTGATCACACCATTGTGGTTATCTTGGTCATGAAGATCTTTTTTGTACAGTTCTTCTGTGTATTCTTGCCACCTCTTCTTAATATATTCTGCTTCTGTTAGGTCCATACCATTTCTGTCCTTTATCGAGCCCATCTTTGCAGGAAATGTTCCCTTGGTATCTCTAATCGTCTTGAAGAGATCTCTACTCTTTCCCATTCTGTTGTTTTTCTCTATTTCTTTGCATTGATCACTGAAGAAGGCTTTCTTATCTCTTCTTGCTATTCTTTGGAACTCTGCATTCAGATGCTTATATCTTTCCTTTCCTCCTTTACTTTTCGCTTCTCTTCTTTTCACAGCTATTTGTAAACCCTCCCCAGACAGCCATTTTGCTTTTCTGCATTTTTTTCCATGGCAATGGTCTTGATCCCTGTCTCCTGTACAATGTCACGAACCTCCATCCATAGTTCATCAGGCATTCTATCTATCAGATCTAGGCCCTTAAATCTATTTCTCACTTCTACTGTATAATCATAAGGGATTTGATTTAGGTCATACCTGAATGGTCTAGTTGTTTCCCCTACTTTCTTCAATTTCAATCTGAATTTGGTAATAAGGAGTTCATGGTCTGAGTCACAGTCAGCTCCCAGTCTTGTTTTTGTTGACTGCATAGAGCTTCTCCATCTTTGGCTGCAAAAAACATAATCAATCTGATTTCGGTATTGACCATCTGGTGATGTCCATGTGTAGAGTATTCTCTTATAAATGCATTTAAAATAAATTTAAGAATAAATGTAAACAATGAGATAAAAGACATCCTCTGAAACCTACAAAACACTTATCAAAGAAATTAGATAAGAAAAAAAATGGAAAGTCATTCTGTGTTCATGGATTGGAAGACTTAATAATGTTATGATGACAGTGCTACACAAAGGATCTACAGATTCAGTGCAATTCTATCAAAACTCCAATGGCATTGTGTTTTTTTGTCTTCATTGTTTGCCTGTTTCAGAAGGTGGGAAATTCATCTTAAAATTCATCAGAAATATCAAGTGACTTTGAATAAAGGAAACTTAAAAAAGAACAAAGTTTGAGTACTTCCACTTTTTGGTTGAAAAATTTTCTATATAGCAGCAGTAATATAAGCAATGTGGTACTGTCATACGGACAGATATTTGTACCTACAGACCAAAACAGGAAATTCAGAAATAAATCCTCAAATTTTTGGCTAAGTTATTTTTGACAGTGCCAAGACCATTTAATGGGTAAAAGACAATGCTGCTAAGAAAATTGAACACCCCCTCAGCAGAATACAGTTGCACTCTTATTTTACCTCATACAACAAATTAACTCATAATGTATTAAAGACCCAAACATAAAAGTCAAAAACATGATAATCAGAAGAAACCATATGGGGAAATCTTTATGAACTTGGATTTGACAAGGATTTCTTGGATACTACACCATAAGCAGAGGCAACAACAACAACAACAACAAAAATCATAAATTTCCACAGGACTGGAAAAGGTCAGTTTTCATTCCAATCCCAAAAAGGCAATGCCAAAGAATGCTAAAACTACCGCATAACTGCACTCATTTCACATGCTAGTAAAGTAACGCTCAAAATTCTCCAAGCCAGGCTTCAGCAATACGTGAACCGTGAACTTCCAGATGTTCCAGCTGGTTTTAGAAAAGGCAGAGGAACCAGAGATCAAATTGCCAACATCTGCTGGATCATGAAAAAAGCGAGAGTTCTAGAAAAAACATCTATTCCTGCTTTATCGACTATGCCAAAGCCTTTGACTGTGTGGATCACAGTAAACTGTGGACAATTCTAAAAGAGATGGGAATACCAGACCACCTGATCTGCCTCTTGAGAAATTTGTATGCAGGTCAGGAAGCAACAGTTAGAACTGGACATGGAACAACAGACTGGTTCCAAACAGGAAAAGGAGTACGTTAAGGCTATATATTGTCACCCTGCTTATTTTACTTACATGCAGAATACATCATGAGAAACGCTGGACTGGAAGAAGCACAAGCTGGAATCAAGTTTGCCGGGAGAAATGTCAATAACCTCAGATATGCAGATGATACCACAGAAAGTGAAGAGGAACTAAAAAGCCTCTTGATGAAAGTGAAAGTGGAGAGTGAAAAAGTTGGCTTAAATCTCAACATTCCGAAAACGAAGATCATGACATCCAGTCCCATCACTTCATGGGAAATAGATGGGGGAACAGTGGAAACAATGTCAGACTTTGTGTTTTTTTGGGGCTCCAAAATCACTGCAGATGGTGATTGTAGCCATGAAATTAAAAGATGCTCACTCCTTGGAAGGAAAGTTATGACCAACCTAGATAGCATATTAAGAAGCAGAGATTTATCTTGCCAACAAAGGTCTGTCTAGTCAAGGCTATGATTTTTCCAGTAGTCATGTATGGACGTGAAAGTTGGACTGTGAAGAAAGCTGAGTGCTGACGAATTGATGCTTTTGAACTGTGGTGTTGGAGAAGACTCTTGAGAGTCCCTTGGACTGCAAGGAGATCCAACCAGTCCATTCTAAAGGAGATGAGTCCTGGGTGTTCTTTGGAAGGACTGATGCTAAAGCTGAAACCCAGTACTTTGCCACCTCATGCAAAGAGTTGACTCATTGGAAAAGACTCCAATGCTGGGAGGGATAGGGGGCAGGAGAAGAAAGGGACGACAGAGGATGAGATGGCTGGATGGCATCACTGACTCCATGGACATGACTTTGAGTGAATTCCGGGAGTTGGTGATGGACAGGAAGGCCTGGTATGCTGCAATTCATGGTGTTACAAAGAGTTGGACATGACTGAGCAACTGAACTGAACTGAAAGTTAAAACCTCTTGTGCACCAAAGGATATCATCAGGAGAGCAGAATGATAAGACAACCAAGAGAACAGCAGAAAATATTCACAACTCATACATCTGATAAGAGACTATAAAAAAATATAGGAGAACCTGCAACTCAACCACAATGAGAAAACAATTTAATTTAAAAAATGGTCAAGGAACTTGAATCTTGGCACAAGACCTGATGTTCAATATCATCAGTCACTAGGAAAATATAAATCAAAACCACAAAGAGATATTCTGCACACCTAACAGGAGGGTAAATTTCTAACAGGACAAAACTACAGGTCAAATTAATATTGAGTGTAATATTTGGCTCAGATTCTGTTCAAAGCACATAACCCATCTTACTTTATTTGATGATCACAGACACTCGATGAAAGGGTACTCTTCCTGTATTAATAGATGAGGAACTTGAGAGTAGGGATGTCATACAATTTGACGACACACAGCTACTGTGTAATACAACTAAAGTGTGACACAGCCCAAGATGGTTGCCTAGACACAAAGCCCATGTTCTTTTGATTTCATATGCTACCTCCAAATAAGTGTTTCCATATCCATCCTTACTCCCAGAACATGAATTTTTTTAAGGGTGCAATTCACCTTTTTTTTTTTTTTTTTTAATATTTTACTAATATTTTTCAAGCACATTAACAGGGTAGCTCATTACAGTCTCATAAGTCTAAATAATATTTGATTGTTTCCACTGATATAAAACTGAGATTTACTACCTGTTAATCCATATAACCTGTGGAAAATTCTGAAAGAGATGGGAATACCAGACTACCTGATCTGCCTCTTGAAAAATTTGTATGTAGGTCGGGAAGAAACAGGTAGAACTGGACATGGAACAACAGACTGGTTCCAAATGGGAAAAGGAGTATGTCAATGCTGTATATTGTCACCCTGTTTATTTAACTTATATGAAGAGTACATCATGAGAAACGCTGGACTGGAAGAAGCACAAGCTGGAATCAAGATTGCCGGGAGAAATATCAATAACCTCAGATATGCAGATGACACCACCCTTATGGCAGAAAGTGAAGAGGAACTCAAAAGCCTCTTGATGAAAGTGAAAGTGGAGAGTAAAAAAGTTGGCTTAAAGCTCAACATTCAGAAAACAAATATCATGGCATCCGGTCCCATCACTTCATGGGAAATAGATGGGGAAACAGTGTCAGACTTTATTTTTTTGGGCTCTAAAATCACTGCAGATGGTGACTGTAGCCATGAAATTAAAAGATGTTTACTCCTTGGAAGGAAAGTTATGACCAACCTAGATAGCATATTGAAAAGCAGAGACGTTACTTTGCCAACAAAGGTTCGTCTAGTAAAGGCTATGGTTTTTCCTGTGGTCATGTACGGATGTGAGAGTTGGACTGTGAAGATGGCTGAGCACTGAAGAATTGATACTTTTGAACTGTGGTGTTGGAGAAGACTCTTAAGAGTCCCTTGGACTGCAAGGAGATCCAACCAGTCCATTCTGAAGGAGATCAGTCCTGGGATTTCTTTGGGAGGAATGATGCTAAAGCTGAAACTCCAGTACTTTGGCCACCTCATGTGAAGAGTTGATTCATTGGAAAAGACTCTGATTCTGGGAGGGATTGGGGGCAGGAGGAGAAGGGGATCACAGAGGATGAGATGGCTGGATGGCATCACTGACTCCATGGACGTGAGTCTCAGTGAACTCTGGGAGTCAGTGATGGACAGGGAGGCCTGGCATGCTGCGATTCATGGGTTCGCAAAGAGTCAGACACGACTGAGTGACTGATCTGATCTGATCTGATCTGAATCCATATAATGATAAAATAGAAAGCCAGGATAAAACTAAATGGCGAAGCAATTACAAATTCTCGCTTTAAAATGAGATGTTGCTTCAACCTTGGTTTCACTGACTGATTTGCTAAGAGATGATGGGCAAGTTACTGAACCTATCTGAATAATTTTGATGTACTTTTATACTATCTAATATGCTTTTATAGGGTTAAGTAATTTAAACTTTTGGATGAAAGTATGTTTAGTGACATACTTTCACAAGTATGACATACAAACTTTCCCAAGTGACATACAAACACAAGTAATCTCACATATTAGGCTTTATTTTAATTATACTATATCATGCACTTGTTTATTATATATGTATGTCTCTATTAGACAGTACAATCCTAAATAAAAAAAGAACCAAAAACTTCTTAGAGTACATACTACAATCTACAGATATGAAAAAGTCTATCATTTTATACAAAAGATATTGTGTAGATGATGTTTATTTGTTGATTTCAATGGAAATGATTTCAATTGACATGGCTCTAAAGTAAATTTTTGAAATTTAGAAAAAACTTTTAAACTTCTTTAAAATAACTGTTCAGAGGAAATAGGAAAATTGCATTAAAGGAAAAATCAATGGAACAATAAACAAAAAGGCAGATTAACATCCTTTAATGCAGATGAAATATTGAACAAATTTTCCATCCAATTTTTTTAATTTTTTAATTTTATTTTTAATTAATTTATTTTTAATAATTTTGTTGTTTTCTGTCAAACCTCAATATGAATCAGCCATAGGTATACATATATCCCCTCCCTTTTGAACCTCCCTCCCATCTCCCTCCTTATCCCACTCCTCTAGGTTGATACAGAGCCCCTGTTTGAGTTTCTCGAGCCACACAGCAAATTCTTGTTGGCTATCTATTTTACATATGGTAATATAAGTTTCCATGTTACTCTCTCCATACATCTCACCCTCTCCTCTCCACTCCCCATGTCTATAAGTCTATTCTCTATGTCTGTTTCTCCATCGCTTCCCTGTAAATACATTCTTCAGTACCATTTTTCTAGATTCCATATATATGCATTAGAATATCATATTTATCTTTCTCTTTCTGACTTACTTCACTCTCTATAATAGGCTCTAGGTTCATCAACCACATTAAAAATGACTCAAATGCCTTCCTTTTTATAGCTGAGTAGTATTCCATTGTGTATATGTACCACAACTTCTTTATACATTAATTAGTTGATGGACATCTAGGTTGCTATTTAGCTTTCTAGCTATTTAATAGCTAGATATTATTTAAATGGTTATCTAGCTACTTACAATAGCTAGAACATGGAAGCAACACAGCTAAATTTTTGCCTACTTATTTTTAAAATTGGAAGGTCAGCTGGTTTATGTCTAGTCTTGTTTTGAGTTTGTTTCTATATTGTAAAAGAAATACTCTCAATCACTGTTAACACAATTCTGAGAGTTCTGAATTTTTCAGATATAATCTTATTGTGTGATCTATATCAATAATCAAAACAAGACAAAAAGAAAGGCCATGAGAAAATACTTCAGGAGATAATAGTTGAAAACTTCCCTAAAATGGGGAAGGAAATAGCCACCCAAGTCCAAGAAATCAAGAGAGTCCCAAACAGGATAAACCCAAGGCAAAACACCCCAAGACACATATTAATGAAATTAACAAATATCAAACACAAAGAGCAAATATTAAAAGCAGCAAGTGAAAAGCAACAAATAATACACAAGGGGATCCCCATAAGGATAACAGCTGATCTTTCAATAGAAACTCTTCAGGCCAGAAGGTAATGGCAGGACATACTTAAAGTGATGAAAAAGTAAAACCTACAACCCAGATTACTATACCCAGCAAGGACCTCATTCAAATATGAAGGATAAATCAAAAGCTTTACAGACAAGCAAAAGCTGAGAGAATTCAGCACCACCAAACCAGCTCTTCAACAAATGCTAAAGGATCTTCTCTAGACAGGAAACACAGAAAAGGTTTATAAAGTGGAACCCAAAACAACAAAGTAAATGGCAACAGGATCATATTTATCAATAATTACCTTCAATGTAAATGGGCTGAATGTACCAACCAAAAGTCAATGACTGGCTGAATGGATACAAAAAAATACCCCTATATATGCTGTCTACAAGAGATCCACCTCAAAACAAAGGACACATGCAGGCTGAAAGTCAAGGGCTGGAAAAAGATATTTCATGCAAATGGAGACCAAAAGAAAGCAGGAGTAGCAATACTCATATCAGTTAAAATAGACTTCAAAATAAAGGCTGTGAAAAGAGACAAAGAAGGACACTACACAATGGTCAAAGGATCAATCCAAAAAGAAGATGTAACAATTATAAATACATATACACCCAACATAGGAGCACCACAATATGTAAGGCAAATGATAACGAGTAAGAAAGGGGAAATAATAGTAACACAATGATAGTGGGAGACTTTAATTGCACACTCACACCTATGGAGAGATCAACAAAACAGAAAATTAGCAAGGAAACAGAAACTTTAAATGATGAAATGGACCAGTTAGACCTAGTTGATATCTATAGGACATTTCATCCCAAAACAAGGAATTTCACCTTCTTCTGAACTGCACATGGAACATTCTCCAGGATAGATCACATCCTGGGCCATAAATCTAGCCTTGGTAAATTAAAAAAAATTAATAATAAAAGAAACCATTTCAAGTATCTTTTCTGATCACAATGTGGTGATTAAGATGTCAACTACAGGGGAAGAATTATTAAAAATAAAAACATATGGAGGCTAAACAACATGCTTCTGAAAAACAAACAAATCACAGAAGAAATCATAAAATAAATAAAAATATGCATAGAAATTAATGAAAATGAAAACACAGCAACCCAAAACCTAAGGGACACTGTAAAAGCAGTGCTAAAGGGAAGGTTCATAGCAATACAGGCTTACCTCAAGAAACAAGAAAAAATTCAAATAAATAACCTAACTCTACACCTAAAGCAACTACAAAATGAAGAAATGAAGAACCCCAGGGTTAGTAGAAGGAAATAAATAATAAAAATTAGGGCAGAAATAAATGAAAGAGAAACAAAGGGACTACAGAATAAATCAACAAAACTAAAATCTGGTTCTTTGAGAAGATAAAATAGACAAACCATTAGCCAGACTCATCAAGAAAAAAAGGGAGAAGAATCAAATCAACTGAATTATAAATGAAAATGAAGAAATCACAACAGACAACACAGAAACACAAAGGATCATCAGACTACTATCAGTAACTATATTCCAGTAAAATGGACAACTTGGAAGAAATGGACAAATTCTTATAAAAGTATAACCTTCTAAAACTAAACCAGGAAGAAATAGAAAATCTTAACAGACTCGTCACAAGCACAGAAATCGAAACTGTAATAAAAAATCTTAAATAGATGGAGAAATATACCTTATTCATGGATTGGAAGAATCAATATAGTGAAAATGAGTATACTACCCAAAGCAATCTATAGATTCAATGCAATCCCTATCAAGCTACCAATGGTATTTTTTACAGAAATAGAACAAATAATTTCACAATTTGTATGGAAATACAAAAAACCTCGAAGAGCTAAAGCAATCTTGAGAAAGAAGAATTGACTAGAGGAATCGACTTGCCTGACTACAGGCTATATTACAAAGCTAGAGTCATCAAGACAGTATGGTACTGGCACAAAGATAGATAGATCAATGGAACAAAATAGAAAGCCCAGAGATAAATCCACGCACCTATGGACACCTGACCTTTGACAGAGGAGACAAAAATATATAATTGAAAGAAGACAATGACTTTAGCAAGTGGTGCTGGGAAAACTGGTCAACCACTTGTAAAAGAATGAAACTAGAACACTTTCTAACACCATACACAAAAATAAACTCAAAATAGAGTAAAGATCTAAATGTAAGACCAGAAACTATAAAACTCCTAGAGGAAAACATAGGCAAAACACTCTCTGACACAACGACAGCAGGATCCTCTATGACCCACTTCCCAATGTAATGGAAACAGAAGCAAAACTAAACAAATGTGACCTAATTAAACTCAAAAGCTTTTGCACAATGAAGGAAACTATAAGCAAGGTGAAAAGACAGCCTTCAGAATGGGAGAAAATAATAGCAAGTGAAATAACTGACAAAGAGTTAATCTCAAAAATATACAAGCAGCTCATGCAGCTCAATTCCAGAAAAATAAACAACCCAATCAAAAAATGGGCCAAAGAACTAAATAGACACTTCTCCAAAGAAGACATGTAGATGGCTAACACACACATGAAAAGATGTTCAACATCACTCATTATCAGAGAAAAGCAAATCAAAACCACAATGAAGTACCATGTCTCACATGTCAAAATGGCTGCTATCAAAGTCTACAAAGAATAAATGCTGGAGAGGGTGTGGAGAAAAGGGAATCATCTTACATTGTTGGTGGGAATACGAACTAGTACAGCCACTATGGAGAACAGTGTGGAGATTCCTTAAAAAACTGGGAATACAATTACCATATGACCCAGAAATCCCACTCCTGGGCACACACACCAAGGAAACCCAAATTGAAAGAGACACATGTACCCCAGTGTTCACTGCAGCACCATTACAATAGCTAGGACATGGAAGTAACCTAGATGTCCATCAGCAGATGAATGGATAAGAAAGCTGTGGTACATATACACAATGGAATATTACTCAGCCATTAAAAAGAATGCCTTTGAATCAGTTCTAATGAGGTGGATGAAACTAGAGCCTATTATACAAAGTGAAGTAAGTCAGAAAGGAAAATACCAATACAGTGTACTAACACATATATATGGAATGTAGAAAGATGGTAATGATGACCCTATATGTGATACAGCAAAAGAGACACAGATGTAAAGAAAAGACTACTGGACTCTGTGAGAGAAGGTGACGGTGGGATGAATTAAGAGAATAGCACTGAAACATGTGTACTATCATATGTGAAACAGATCGCCAGTCCAGGTTCGATGCATGAGACAGGGCAATCAGTGCCAGTGCACTGGGATGACCCTGAGGGATGGGATGGGGAGGGATGTAGGAGGGAGGTTCAGGACGGGGACACATGTACACCCATGGCTGATTCATATGAATGTTTGGCAAAAACAACTACAATATTTTAAAGTAATTAGCCTTCCATTAAAAGAAATAATTTACAAAATAAAAAAATACTAACAAGTAATATTAGTAGACTGAAGGACTCAAGGTAAATATAACTACATATAATCTAATACTTGCTAAAAACAAGCAAATTTTTATTCCATAAGTTGAATTTTATATTTAATTTGAAATAATGCTTGCCTTCTTATTCTCAGTGGTCTTCTGGTTTACTGGTGCCTCAGTACTCTTGCCTGGAAAATCCCATGGACGGAGGAGCCTGGTAGGCTGCAGTCCATGAGGGCGCTAAGAGTCAGACATGACTGAGTGGCTTCACTTTGACTTTTCACTTTCATGCATTGGAGAAGGAAATGGCAACCCGCTCCAGTATTCTTGCATGGAGAATCCCAGGGATGGGGGAGACTGGTGGGCTGCCGTCTATGGGGTCGCACAGAGTCGGACACGACTGAAGCGACTTAGCAGCAGCAGCAGCAGCAGTTTCATCATGGGTTGAGATTCTTAGTAGATTAGGAATGACAGTTCTTAAAGATCATTAACAGAATTAAGACATTCTACAAACTGTAAACAGAAGAAATATATTAGTATCGAAAATGAGAAACACTTGAAGGACAGATTATTTCATTCTATTTTCATCCTTAGAGTTGTTTCAGTCTTTGAAATCTTTCAAAGGAAAGACTAATGTGAATGTTGGGAACATGTCAAAATGTATATCAGTTGTGGAGTGGTGGCCAGTGGAGGCACATGTGGTGTAAAATATCTTGAGCTTTCTTATATCTAATTTCTAAGTATCCTCTATTGTAAAGTAACAATAAATAGTACTAATTTGTATTTATTATAAGGCTGGTCTCTTCAGAAGTTATTTTCACTTAATCAGGTTTGATTTATAGAAGTGAGCCAAAACCCACTATAATGAAATTTTATGTTCCATTGTTATGCATATACTATAGAGATCACTTTTGATTTTTAATATTCCATTGAGGATGATTCTTCCTTTTACTATAATTCTCAATGCTGTGTCATTTATTTGTGTCAGGAATAAATGTGTGTGTGTGTGTGTGTGTGTATTTTCAAGCTTTCAAAGGACTTCTGTGATTTCAAATATATATTTTTGTGCTTTACTTAGTTTCAGTTACAAAGAAACATCTTCTCTAAGATAACAGCTCATCATTCAGCAATTTCTATATACTGTCCCCAGTACTGCTGAGGATGAAGGGAATGTAGGAGGTTGGGAACAGGAAAAATAAATGAGGCTTGTGAAGAAACAAGATATTAATAACAAGAAAGTAGAATTTGGAGTAACATAGCTGGGACTGCAAATGGCACTTCTGTCTTTGATCTGTTAGGTGTCTGTGGGAAAATTATGTAAATGTTCTAAATATGTTTTCCATTTTTTCAACAGAAATATTAAAATTTCCAATAATAAGCTAATTGGGTTATTACATTTAAAAAAATAAGAGCTTGGCACAAAATAGATAATTACTGATTGCTAGTTTTCTTTTCCTATACTTGACTATCTTAAAGCTTGGTGCTATCTATATCTGTTTATCACTGATTTAAATAAAAATTATTCATTCTTGCAAATGTAGAGGTAAGATAGTCTTTAAAAATAAAAACTTAATTCAAGACCAAATACAGATGGCTATCAAACACATGAAAAGATATTCAACATCACTCATTATCAGAGAAATGCAAATCAAAAGCACTATGAGGTACCATTTCACGCCAGTCAGAATGGCTGCGATCCAAAAGTCTACAGGCAATAAATGCTGGAGAGGGTGTGGAGAAAAGGGAACCCTCTCACACTGTTGGTGGGAATGCAAACTAGTACAGCCACTATGGAGAACGGTGTGGAGATTCATTAAAAAACTGGAAATAGAACTGCCTTATGATCCAGCAATCCCACTGCTGGGCATACACACTGAGGAAACCAGAAGGGAAAGAGACACGTGTACCCCAATGTTCATCGCAGCACTGTTTATAATAACCAGGACATGGAAGCAACCTAGATGTCCATCAGCAGATGAATGGATAAGAAAGCTATGGTACATATACACAATGGAGTATTACTCAGCCATTCAAAAAATACATTTTGAATCAGTTCTAATGAGGTGGATGAAACTGGAGCCTATTATACAGAGTGAAGTAAGCCAGAAAGAAAAACACCAATACAGTATACTAACGCATATATATGGAATTTAGAAAGATGGTAACAATAACCCTGTGTACTAGACAGCAAAAGAGACACTGATGTATAGATCAGTCTTATGGACTCTGTGGGAGAGGGAGAGGGTGGGAAGATTTCGGAGAATGGCATTGAAACATGTATAATATCATGTATGAAACGAGTTGCCAGTCCAGGTTCGATGCACGATATTGGATGCTTGGGGCTGGTGCACTGGGACGACCCAGAGGGATGGTATGGGGAGGGAGGAGGGAGGAGGGTTCGGGATGGGGAACACATGTATACCTGTGGTGGATTCATTTCGGTATTTGGCAAAACTAATACAATATTGTAAAGTTTAAAAATAAAATAAAATTAAAAAAAAAAAAGAGAAAAAAGACCAAATAAAGAAACTAATTATTTCCTTTTTCAAATACTGCCAAGTCAGAAAGTCCATTTATTTTAATAATAATTTCATTAATATGGCCAACAAAATGTAATAATATTTTATCTCTTGTGTTCTTATGAATATTCATTAAATGTGAATTTTTAAAATATTATATGTACTAGGCTTGGCTATCCTGGGTTTATTATTAAAAGTAAAACATACCCTAAGAATGCTGATAGGATCATGTACAAGTTTCTTCCAGTTACACGTCTGCAAATGAAAGTCAGTTTATACTGCAAGTGCTCCATATGCTTCTTGATAAAATGGAAATGGAAGTCCATGAAAGGTGGAAATGGTAACATCCTACTGACAAGTTTGTAAAAACATGCATTGGGTTAGTAAGATTACCTGATTTATCTTGACCATGGTTTATAAATAAGCTTCTCTCTACCCCATTTTTCTCAGCTAAAAAGCAGAGATGGCAACTTGCATTATTTTTAGTTAAATGCTAATGTCAACCACATAGGAACTGCTCAATAAAGAGTGCCTGTTATGATTACTTTGACATATGGTCATGTACGATTTGTAGATTTCTGAAAGTTACTTCTTTAAATTGTTTCTATCAATACCATCAAGCACCCTGAAAGCCATTTTAAATTTATGTGTTGGGGGAGGTGGTGGTAAAGGCCCTAAATCTAATTTAAAGAAAATATGTCCCTATTAGAATCATATGGAACATGACATATGCATCTGGGATGACAGGGAGAATGAAAAATTAAAGGCCTGTATTATGGGTCACAGTCTAAAGAGTACCTGGGTCAGTCATAACAGTAAGAGACTTAGGCACTTGGGAACTAAAGCCTGATTAAAGACACTGAAGAAAAGCACTTTTGACAATATTAGAGTTAGCCCAAGAAGAGTAAGAAGACAAGCTTTGTAAAAGATTTTTAAACAAAGAAACTGAATTATAAGAAAATAATGTGTCAAATACTCTACCTTTTCCAGATCATGCCCATCCCCCATCCCATTCTCATCACCCTAGAACCCCGTTTAGTATGTGCCAGAGAGGGAGGTTTTATAATTCTATCCTTCCCAGGTCTAGGGAAGTTTTGAGGTCTCTGTGGCTACCAGATCAGATTCTAATTGCATTGGAGGGGCTCTTGAACTGATTCTGAATTGAAGTTATCCAGTTTTATTTGATAGCATAGGAAATCAGTCCCAGGGAGACTTCATGGAGAATGGGATTCATGTAGTCATGCTTTAATTAATTAATTAATTGTATCAACATATATTTATGCACTCAATGCTTACTATCAGCAAAAAATGCTCTACAGACTGAGATTATGTTACCAAAACAAAATAAAATTGTTGACCACATGGGGAGCATTTGTAGTATTACAAACAAACAGTAAACAAACAGTAAGCAGTAAGCTAACAAAAAAATAAGCAATATATGTGTTGATACCTGCATCTGAAAAAGATAAATTGTGTTAAGATGGACAAAAATTAAAAACTCTGTTACCTAAGATAAAGTGGTGTGAAAAGGCTTATTTGAGGAGTTGACCTTTGAATGATGATTTAAATGAGTGCAAGGCAGGAGTATATCAGGGCTTTGGGGCATTCAAGACAGTTAACAGCGATTTTTAAAGGTCTTGAGATAGGTGTATTTAAGGGACAACAAAGAAGCCTGTGTTTCTACAGTATATTGAATGAAGGAAAAGAGTAGGAAGAAAGGGTGGAAATACTAACTAGAAATCATATCTCACGAGGGTACTGTGGGCCATGATAAAGTTGTTTTTTTTTTTTAATGTTATCTTGTTTTATTACAACCGTGGCAGGGTTTTGAGCAGGGAGCTGCTCTAATCAGATTTATATTTTTTAAAAGAATCACATATATTCACTGGGATTCCCTGGTGGCTCAGAAGGTAAAGAATTTGCCTACAATGCAGGAGACCTGGGTTCTATCCCTGGGTTAGGAAGATCCCCTGGAGAATAGAATGGCTAAACACTCCAGTTTCCTTGCCTGGGAAATCCCATGGATAGAAGAGCTTGGCAGGCTAAAGTCCATGGGGTTGCAAAGAGTCAGGATAGACATATATACACCATCATGTGTAAAATAGGTAGCTGGTGAGAAGTTGCTGTATAACAAAGTGAGCCCAGCCTGGCACTCTAGGATAGGGGAGGGAAAGAAGGCTTAAGAAGGAGGGGCTATATCTATAATTATGACTGATTCATTTATAATATGGCAGAAACCAACGTAACACTGTAAAGCAAACTTCCTTCAATTAAAAAATAAATTGTAAACAATTAAAAAAGAATCACTTTTACTGCTTTGAGATAAACTTAGGTGGCAAAAGTGGAATCATGGGGACCAGTGAGGAGATGATTGCCATAGGAGAGAGATGATGGTAAACAAGCATGGTAAACTCAAGCTTGTATGCATTCATCTCTCATGCTTGTATGTATTCATGTACATGCACAACTGTATTAACTGAATATTGACTTACATCTAGATATAAGTCAATATAAGTCAATAAGATATACAAGTCTAATTAACTGTCCATAAGAAACCTATTGTTAAGAGAGGTGACATAATATTAATTCAATTATTGTTTGACATCTTAGAATGTGCTGCTGCTGCTAAGTCACTCCAGTTGTGTCCGACTCTGTGCGACCCCATAGGCAGCAGCCACCAGGCTCCCCTGTCCCTGGGATTCTCCAGGCAAGAACACTGGAGTGGGTTGCCATTTCCTTCTCCAATGCCTGAAAGTGAAAAGTGAAAGTGAAGTCACTCAGTCGTGTCTGACTCTTAGCGACCCCATGGACTGCAGCCCACCAGGCTCCTCTATCCATGGGATTTTCCAGGCAAAGTACTGGAGTGGGGTGCCATTGCCTTCTCCATAGATGTGCAATCATTGCTAAAAATAATATCACATTCTAAAACATTAAACAATAATTGAATTAATTGCATGAATGCTTGGATGATCTTCTGGACTGACAGAATGTCATAACGTCAGACATGTCGAACACATATTCATCAACCAACTAAACAACTCAATAACAACCTTATAATGGGTAGCAAGAATTTCTCTGTAAAGCAGTTATGTGTAAACAAGATTAAATCAACCACTGTCTTGAAAGATGTCAATAATAAATTCAGACTGGTCAGCCCAAACATAGATATGATGTGGGATATAAAACAAGCCTTATTTATCTAAAGGCTAGAGAAAGGAGTCAGCAAAATCAGAACATACAGCAGACAAATCAATCACATTGTCCAGTGACAGAGACATAAATGTCCTGGTAATTGCCAGTCATCCTCACTACTGGAACAGAGTTGAAGATAACACGGCTGAGAGAAAGAAACACTCCTCTTCTGACTCAATCTTAAAACACACAAGCCTAAATTCGACCATGATTCAATTGTTTTGGTGCATATGCTGGAGACCATAGAAACTGGATTATCTGCACCCTATCAGTCTCAGAGTTATAAAATATAACTCCCATGTACAGTAAAACACATGCATAGACTAGAACAGAATCATCATTCACCACTCAGCCTTTGGGACAAGGACATACCTAATTTTGTATAACTTAAAACATGGTCAGGTATCCAGAGTTTTCTGAGTCATCCTATTTTGTAAAAATTATATCTAATAACTGTAAAACATAAATGCAACTAAAATAAATTTTCATCACTTTAAAAGAGAAACCAGGAATTTATATAAAAAATACAATTATTCATATGAGGTTTGTGCCTCCTCTCCATCCTGCCAAAAGGGCTGGAAATGAGCAAAAGTTGATGCAAAAACTTGCAAAAAATTGATGCAAGAGAGAAGCATCAATGGGCCTTAAATAGGGCCTCCTCGTCATCGTCTGCCAGGACTTACAGAGCATCTTCAAGTTTACTGAGAGAATAGGGGTGGGTGGCAGGTGGCTAGCAATGTCACAAAAGGAAGAAAAGGCAGGAGATTCATGGTCTGGATTTCAAAGTATCTGTGGTATGAGAGAGAGGCAGAAGTGGCTCTTCCAGGCAGGGAAAGGAGACGGTCATCCCTATGAACTGACAGAATCAACACAACAACCCCTGAGCTATTATAGGTGTTGATACTTGGCAACCAAGAATAGAGAGCATGCTGACTGATAGGGAAAAGACACTCTAACCACAAGGACAGGTCAGACAGTCTAACCACAAGGACAGCAAAAAGACACAGGATTTATGAGCTCTCTTGTGCTCCCAGACACATCTTGGAAAGGAGTGGTGGAAGATGATGCCTCCTGCTTACAGACGTAATGCTCTACTAGAGCATTCCATGAACTAACTGAGCATTTACTCACATTAAAACTGTGGCAATTAGAGAGGACTGAATTTTATTTAACAAGTATAATTTTTTGTTGTTTTCTTTGTTCTGCCTTTAGGAATAGGGGCTCCAAAGAAACAGAGATCAATTTTAGAAAAACAAACCTAAAATTTTGGCACACTTCACTTATCATGCTTCAATTTCTATCTTTCTACATAAGGTATTACTCTTATGTAAATTATAAGAGCTATTGAAGAAAAATAAATGTATTATGGAAAAGAAAAAGGAGCAGTAAAAGCCATTTCAACTGATACTCTCAAAATACCTTTCTGTGCAGGAGACCATCAATTTAAAGAATAAAATACTTCAGCTGTAATAAGCATCATAAATAGATAACATTTATTTCCAGACTGCCTTTTCAATGCTGGAAGGTCACTTCACAGCTTTTCAGAAAAGCAAGCTCTATGGCAACACAACAGGCTCTTGCAAGATTACTCAGGGCTATTGATATTCCTGGATATTCACACAGCTATCATGTACAAATCTGACACACTGAAGAATTCTGAACTTTCTAGTTTCATTTAATGCTGGACGTTTAATGTCTCAATCTGTGTTGAACATGGCACATATCCCTCTCTGTTAATGGCATTTGTCTTGTCAATGTCATCTGCTTTAGATTTCAATTTCCTCGGCAGGAGTAAAGTCTATTTGGCGAAGAGTAAAAAGAAATGTTATAACCCTTCAGCACATTCTAATCAGGTTCTAGCTATAGTGGCTATTTAACACTATATTTTCAGATTCAACTTATGCTCCATTGGAGATCTAAGCTTCCTAAGCAGATGCTTCGTCTGTTTGGCAAAGGGATAAAATATATGGTTGCAATGTTTCAAATTTCATTATATATGACTTCACTGAAGAGCCTGGAATGTTGTATTCAATTTGGGGAACCAGTCACAGAGATAAATACAGGTAAATGGGGGCCAAATCAAGGATTATTATGTTTTGTTTTGTTTTTTAATTTTCTTGTTTACACTATATTTTATTTCATAGAATATTGATCCTTGGGCATTATACACACACACACACACACACACACACACATAATATATACTTAGATATACATAAGTTAGAGTAGACTGTTTCTGAGTCATGTCTGAGAAAACAAAGGTGTGAGTGCCTGGATGGAATATGCCATGGCAGAATATGGGCGCTAAGAGAGAGAAATAATTTCATTCTCCTTAAAATAGACCAAAAGCACATATTCTCCATAGATCACATCAACTATTTTCATGTAGACCCCCTATAAGAGTAGGGCTGCCTGGGGTTGTCTTATAATATTCCAAAGAGATTTGCCAGGGTTAGTGAGTAGAGTTAAGCTAGAGGTAGAGTTAAGCTAGTAGTTAAGTAAAGAGAAGAGTGGTAGGATCATACAAGGACAGGAAGTAAGAAATTGTAAATGGCCACCTAGAATAAACACATTTGTCTCTGGGAAGAGAACTGTAGATAAGAGATCTCAAGAATTTGGGAATTGACTGGACATTGAAATATACTTAAAATACCTCAAATTTGTTTTAGTTGCTCAATTGTGTCTGACCCTTAGTGGCACATCGACTGTAGCTTGCCAGGCTCCTCTGTCCATGGAATTTTCCAGGCAAGAATACTGGAGTGGGTTGCCATTTCCTCCTTTAGGCGATCTTCCCAACCCAGGGATTGAACCCCTGTCTCCTGTGTCTCCTACACTGCAGAAGGTTCTTTACCTACTGAGCCATTAGGGAAGCCACATCTCAAATTTACTCACAGATAAAGATTCAGAATTAAATATATGTTCAGGCACTGAAAACAATAATAGCTCATGACATTAGCAATCAAATAATACCTTTCCTAAACTTTACCTCTCTACCTAATCACTATTTAAATCCTAAAGGAGATTAAGTTTATTTAATGGACAAAGGAGTTGAAATGCCCAAAATGGAGAATTATAGGAAAAATAAAAACACCTTTTCATATTATTTATTGGCTTCTCACTTGGAATAAACACTTGCTGGAGAGGAAAGGACTTTGAGCTCTTATATAATACAACATATTTTAGTTGCCTAGATAAGATAGGTGCTTTTTAATCACTTAAGAGAATCACTGGGCATTGTTTCAGAAACTTCTCTTATTGCCTTCTCAGTAATCACCCATCGTGGTCCACAGAGATAGCCACTGTTCTATTTTTTTTTCACTATAGATGCCACTTGTCCATTTGATAACTTACATATACAGAATTGAATGGTTCCTACTCCTCTGAGTAAGGTTTGTTTCATAAAGCATAATGTTTTTGAGATTCACTCATACTATTTAATAGTCAGTAGCTTATTCCTTTTTATTGTTGAGTAGTATTCCTTTGTATGCATGCAAAGTTGCTGAGTCACTTGAGTCATATCTGACTCTTTGTATGCTATGGACTATAGCCTGGCAGGCTCCTCTGTCCATGAGATTCTACAGGCAAGAATACTGGAGTGGGTTGTCATGCCCTCCTCCAGGGATCTTCCCAACCCAGGGGTTGAAGCCATGTCCTGCACTGGCAGGCAAGGTCTTTACCACTAGCGCCACCTGGGAAACCCATTCCTTTGTATGCTATGCTGTGCTATGCTAAGTCGCTTCAGTTGTGTCCGACTCTGTGCAACCCCATAGACGGCAGCCCATCAGGCTCCCCCGTCCCTGGGATTCTCGAAGCAAGAACACTGGAGTGGGTTGCCATTAACTTCAATGCATGAAAGTGAAAAGTGAAAGTGAAGTCGCTCAGTCGTGTCCGACTCTTAGCGACCCCATGGACTGTGGCCCACCAGGCTCCTCCGTCCATGGGATTTTCCAGGCAAGAGTACCAGAATGGGGTGCCATTGCCTTCTCCGATTCCTTTGCATAGGAAATATCAATTTAATTCACTGACCTTTGGTGGATACCAGGACTGTTTCTAGTTTTAGGCTATTATGACTATATCTGATATTGATATTTTTGTACATTTATGTGTGTGGATATATGTTTCATTTGTTTTTGGTAAATACCTAGGAGTCAAATTGCTAGATCATAGGATAAGTTCATATTTATTTTTATACAAAATTGCAAGAACTTTCTCCAAAGTGGTTGAACCCATTTGTTGGCAGTGTGCATGTCTTAATTTTAGACATTCAGGTGGAAATGTGAGTAATATATGGTTCTTTTGCTCTTTTTCTACTTAGTAATTCTTGAACAGTGAAAGTGGATGCTAGGAAAATGAGATCAGGTTGATCACACAGGCTGCAATATACTTAAAGGTGTTTTATAATATCAAAAAACATGATTACTGTTGGATGAAGTTACTATCAAAATATACAAAATAGACTTTTAAATGGACCTCAAAAGTATAATTTTTTAAAAATATTTTTCACATGTATTTATTTTTTCAAAATTCTATTGCCTTCATTCTAATTATGTATACAGGCAGGCTCTGGAAATGTTACGCCTATGTCTAAAACTAAAAGAAAATGAACAATTTTGTTCATGTTAGAATAAATACTTTCTAAAATCTAAGACATCAGATGTAGGAAGCTTACTGATTATTCTAGAATATTGGAGTGCAGAATAAAGGTTTATATATTTGCTTTACCTTATACTTAACCATTCATCTGTTCCATGATCCATTCATCTACCTTATATACCTGTTCCTAAATGAGATTATTGCAAGTTTTCTAGTTAATTTTATAAAACCTCCTTTAAAAGCATATTCCACAGGGAGGAAAACTTCCCAATCCTCAGCATCTCCAGATGGCTTCAACCAGACCTGCTGCCACTCCAAGTGTTCAATACACCCAAATGATCCATTACACCATGGTGTATCTAAAATAAATAAAGGTTAAAAGATCATAAAAACAAGACCATATGCCCAAACATGTACAGTTCACAATGTAAGGACTGAATCAGATTATATCCAGCTTGCCAAGAAACTGGATCAAAACTAGGGGGCGGGGGGGGGGAGAATCTGTCATATGAGCCACAGAGCCAAATGATATTTCCCTTAAGGGTGATGGGGAGAGGAATAGCCAATATACCCACATCTCTGACAGATATTTTCCCTGTCAACCAGAAAAATAAGAAGGCTACAGCTCAACTATGAAAGAATGTTGAAAGATTTAATTTCCTTATGGGCAAATATGTGAAATTTCATTAGAAGAGATTCCCCTTGGTCAAGACATGGCTTTAAAGCTGTCTTCCCAGAAAGTATTTATGATCACCATCCCAACTTTAGGCCTCCATATCATTGTTCACTTTCTGTATAACATTTATCACTTTGTAACAAACATGCAATTTATTCATTTTTTTATTCACTGAAATCACCCAGTAGATTATAAGCTTTGTGATGGAAGGAATCTTTGTTGCTTGCTTTCTTACTTGCTTCACTCATTTGTGGCACATAGTGCTTCTACATACCTGTGTATCCATGTATAAACAAATGGACATTTGAAGACTACTAAGGCAACACTGGATCATGTTTCAGGAGAAAAATTTATATCAATGCTATGCACACATGAGGGAGTCTTCTAGAGCTAAAAGTAATATACTTGTTATATAAACACTGTCAAACAGCAGATGAAGCAGCATAGGATCATCTGGAACAAGCCAGAGAAAGTTGAACCAGTGGTAAACGGGCATGAAGGCTCACCCAGGAGAGGGACTGAGTAAGAGATAATGAAGAGTCAGGGAAATGTCAGAAGGAAGTCTTTAACTGAAAGTTTTCCAACAGAAGTTAGCAGCCTTAGATATCAATTGCTTCTTAAATCTAGACTGAAGATCAGACAACTTTTAGGGGGTGTTGTTAAAGCACAGAGTCTCACTCAATAGAGCTCTTGGAATAAGATCAATAGTATTAAAACAAAATGGTAGCAGTACAGTGGTCACTATGGTCTAGACCTTACACTTTGAACCAGTCATACGTCAAGGACTCTATCTTCTTCAGAAGAATGTTCTCATATATTTTCAGAATATTAGATTCATAGCTGTGATCCTTTTGTGAGTTTATTTAAATTTAATTTATTAGAAACCTAAGACATTTTTAATCAAATAAAAAGATGGTTTACTAATGATAATCCAGATATATAAATAAATCTATTTTTCAACACGTATTTCTGCTTGTGTTCAAAAATTGAAGCTTAGTACTTTTGCCTACAATAAACTCCACACCTTGACCATATTCTCCAAATAATTCACATAAGTTATTATAAAAACAGAGGGATGCCCTTTTCTGTTAACCAAATTAGACAAGACATGATGGTTATATCATTTAGTTTAGAGTTCCACTGATATAATCAATCCCTATATCACTCAGATCCAAAGATAATTGTGGGTTATATCATGGCAGAATTGGAATTTAGTTATAAGAAACTTCTAATTAATAAATACCAAGTAACTGCTTACCTAGGTTACACATCTTAATTTCTTATTTTCACAGCCAAGTTAAATTCAAAATAGATCAATTTGGTTCAGACTCGTGAAAGGGAAACTCAACTGTTCACAAATCTAAGAAAAATTACTCTGACTCTATCGTTTTTCTTCTTACATAAGAAGAAAATAAATTAATTTTAATATAGTTATTTGTTTCAATTTTTTGAATATATATATATATTTTTTTTTTTTAATTTAAATTTATTTATTTAATTACTGCTATTTGAATTTCAGCAAACTCTGGGAGATAGTGGAGGACAGAGGAGCCTGACATAGGTTCACTGGTTAAGAATTTACATGCCAACACAGGGGGCATGGGTATGATACTTGGTCTGGTAAGATTTCACATGCCATAGAAAAATTACACTCATGTGCCACAACTACAAAGCCTGGACTGCAACTAATGAAGCCCACTTGCCCACTTGCACAGTCCATGCTCTGCAACAAGAGAAATGACTACAATAAGAAGCCTGAGCACTGCAATGAAGAGCAAGCCCCGCTCACTGCAATTAGAGAAAATCTGCTCACAGCAATGAAGACCCAGCACAACCAAAAATAAACAAATTATTAAAAATACAGAGGAATAACAAAGAAGATGTGGTACATATATACAGTGGAGTATTAGTCAGTCATAAAAAGGAATGAAATTGTGTCATTTGTAGAGACATGGATGGAACTAGAGACTATTGTAGAGTGAAGTAACTCAGAAAGAGAAAAAACAATATTGTATATTAACATAAATACATGGAATCTAGAAAAATGGTATAGATAATCTTACTTGCCACAAAGAAATACAGACAGCAGCCATAGAGAAGAAATGTATGGACACTGAGGGGGAAGGATGAATTGGGATTTGGGATTTTATACACTACTGATAATGTGTATAAAATAGATAACCAATAAAACCCTAGTATATGGCTCAGATAACTCTGCTCAGCTTTGGAGTGACCTAAATGAAAATGAAATTCATAAAGGGGTTTTATATATATATATATATATATATATATATATATATATATATATATCTGATTCATTTTGCTATACAGTAGAAACTAACAATCAGACTTAAATTGAAGAAGTTAGAGAAAATCACTAGTCCATTCAGGTATGACCTAAATCAAATCCCCTATGATTATACAATGGAAGTGAAAAATAGATTCAAGCAATTAGGTCTGATAGAGTGCCTGAAGAACTAGGACAGAGGTTCATGACATTGTACAGGTGGCAGTGATCAAGATCATTCCCAAGAAAAACAAATGGAAAAAGGCAAAATGGTGGTCTGAAGAGGACTTACAAAATAGCTGAGAAAAGAAGAGAAGCTAAAGGCAAAGGAAAAAGGAAAGATATACCCAACCGACAGTAGGCACTGAGAGAGGGCATCAGAGGTCAGACGGATGGAAACCACAATCACAGACAACTGTGGACTATGGTATTGACTTACCCAGGAGACAAGTCTCCAGCTCAAGCAATAGTGTTTAACTATTACCTTAATGTTTCCTAGAGAGGGAATGTGTCTAATAGATTTATGATAAAAGCTATACAATAGATAGTTGATGAAAAATGAATGTGTTCAATTCTTAGATAAGTTGTGACTGTCTTAATTAGTAATTGTATGATCCTGCTGAAATTCCTTAGACCGGCCCTGTTTGATATAAATTTAAGAGCCACGAGTGAAAGCCAAATGGGTGATATTAAAGAAAAAGATGGCAAAACCAATACAATATTGTAAAGTAATTAGCCTCCAATTAAAATAAATAAATTTATATTTAAAAAAGAAAGAAAACAGGCAAATCTAATAATATATTTTGGTAAACTAATACATCTAAAATACCATTTCAATATGTAATCAATTTTTTTTTGCATAATCAAAATAAAATTATTAAGAAAATAATGTTTTTCATACTGATTCTCAGACATCTGTGTTGTATTTTATTTTCACAACATATTTCAATTTAAATTAGCCACATTTCAAGTGCTAAATACCCACATCTGGCTGATTTTATTGGACAGCACAACTCTGGCTTAGCCTGATATTTTCTTTACAGTAATCTCTTAGATATTTGCTACTTTATGAATTGGTCTTCCCTGGTGGCTCAGTGATAAAGAATCCACCTGCTGATGCAAGAGAAGTGCTTCTGATCCCTGGGTGGAGAAGATCCCCGGGAGAAGAAAATGGCAAGCCACTCCAGTATCTTGCTTGGGAAATTCCATGTCAGATGAGGATGGTAGGCTACAATCCAGGGAGTCGCAAAAGATATAGCAACTTAGTGACTAAAAACAAAACCTTTATGAATTACTTCTGCTTTGCATGTTGAATTCTTTACAGGTTCTTCTGACTAACACTGTGAGACTATCAACTCTCAAGTCATAGAATGGTCCTCTATCTTGAGGCCCAATTATCTTGCTGCATTCTATTTTTAATACATTAGGATTATGAAATAATTATAATATTAGAACTATCATAATATCTACTAGAATTATTTTAAAAGATGCTTACATATTTTTTTAAGTGAGATTCTGAGAAGTTCCACGAGCAGAGGACATAACTTTTATCAAACTTGACTATTCTGATTTTTCCCAGCTCTTGATAGCATTCTCAGTAGTACATGCTTTCTAACAAAGACATAGTACACCAATCCACATGGCATGTATGTGTGTGTATGTTGAGACAGAGAGAGAGAGAGTGCACAAAACTTATGATCTAACTACTGCTGTATTTTTACTCATAGCATTGAGAGTAGTGTTTTTTGTTTTTTGTTTTTTTCTCTTCTACCTAAACAGGTCATCATATAGACAAAAATGTGGCAATCTGTTATCATTACCTCTGTTGGATTATTTTGAAGACACTAGAGAGGACTAAATGACCTGGAAAACTCAGTCTATGGAAAAGTCTATCGTACTTATCTCTGTTATTTCCACTGCTACGCATCACTGAAATCTTAGAACAATATGATTTGCTATACTGACATATAAACACAAAGGTCATTTTTCACCTTGTTCTTTATCCCAAGTAAATCTCAGAGATCTTTTAATACTTTCTATTCCATATGCTAGAGTAATATCAAATATTTTAAATGTTGAAATGTTATTAAATTTTACATTAAGTATGTAATAATGAAATGTTTTATTATTTCAAAAATTTACTTATTTGAGAAATACATAGGCAGTATGAATTGCCTAGCATAATATATTGTCCTTGATTAAGTATATGAGATGGTGGTCAAGCAGTCTTAGAGAGTTCCAACATTCTATAAAGCAGAAAAAAGGAATGAGTATTTAAAAGTAAGTACTATAATCAACCACAAATATTTCAAGTTTCTTCATGTCCCTGAAACCTACCTGTTCCATCTTATGTATAAGCATGGCCCCCTGAATCACCTAAATCATGTGTGATCAAAAACTTTGCTGAAAGTATTGTATTTCTTGTTTTTCTATCTTCAACATGTCAGGGGTAAATTAGGTAAGGAAAATGGTTTGAAAAATAAATAAGATAGTATTGAAGATATTTGCAACCATGGTCATAGACTAGATTTGAGTAAGCACAGGATCTGGTGCCACTATATGCAATTTACAAGCTACAAGATAAATTTTATAGACAATCTATTATATGTTTTATATATGAGCTAATCACTAGAAAACTTATAGAGATACCAATTTCTAAGTTAGAACACAAGAAAATGTGGTTAGTTTCTTTTCAAGGGAAGCAATATATATTTGTACAAAGTATATCCTACTTGAAATAATATTCAAAAAATTTTTGAAATGCAAGTACTGCCTCAAAGCTTACCAAGGCAGAATACTGTCACTTAGGAATCATTTACAGTGTAGTCTTTACTGCTAGTAGTATAATTATTTAATTCACCATACATTAGTGACAGGGATTTTCAACCTCCTTAATTTAACACATTAGCCCTGAAGATGGCAGAACATAATCTGGAAAATAATTAACATGTGTAAAGGCATGACTGTCAACCTGGCAAGTGGCTCAGACGGTAAAGCATCTGTCTCCAATGCAGGAGACCCGGGTTCCATCCCTGGGTTGGGAAGATGCCCTGGAGAAGGAAATGGCAGCCGATTCCAGTATTCTTGCCTGGAAAATCCCATGGATCCCGGAGCCTGGTAGGCTACCGTCCATGGGGTCGCAGAGTCGGACACGACTGAGCAACTTCACTTTCACTTTCTGTCACTTTGTAACAATCCTCATAGAAAAATAAGGAGGAAACTTAAATCTGGAGGACTAACTTGTAAATGAAATTAATCTCTCTGCCTAATATAAAAATCGGTCATTTTAGTGATGAACATCAACTATATAAATCACAACTTATGGCTTTTTGTGCAGTTACTAAGAATGCATTATGTGTAAAGCTTTACAGAGAGTAGATTAGTAGAAGGTTAAAATGCCTAGCTTTACAAAATATTGTATAGGAAATAGGGCAGATGAACAAACAATTGATAAATGTCAGTCAGTATGGGTCATGATCCTTATTTAATGCAAAAAGAGTCTGACACATATTGTGGAAACAGATGCATGTGACCTTAATCTTGAACATGAAAAGAGGGAAACCGGGGATATAGGATATGCCAGATAGACTTAATAATTTAAGAATGGTAGAATTGGAGAAGGGCAGCAAAAATACATGTTTAGGGAAAATAAATGTCAAGAACAAGTGGAACAGAAATTTCTTTGTGAGTAATAGTTATATTAGTTAGTCATTGCTGTACAATAAGCCATCCCAAAATTCAATGTTTTTTAAAAATATATTTATTATCATTACTTATTTTGAGTGGCTGAAGGTCAGCTGATTAAGGCTAGGCTTGCCTGGAAGTAACAGTTAGAACTGGACATGGAACAACAGACTTTTTCCAAATAGGAAAAGGTGTACATCAAGGCTGTATAGTGTCACTCTGCTTATCTAACATATACGCAGAGTACATCATGAGAAATGGTGGGCTGGAGGAAGCACAAGTTGGCATCAACATGACTGGGGTAAATATCAATAATCTCAGATATGCAGATGACACCACCCTTATGGCAGAAAGTGAAGAAGAACCAAAGAGCCTCCTGATGGAAGTGAAAGAGGAGAGTGCAAAAGTTGGCTTAAAGCTCAATATTCAGAAAACTAAGATCATGGCATCTAGTCCCATCACTTCATGACAAACAGATGGGGAAAGTTACGACCAACCTAGATAGCATATTAAAGAGTAAAGACATTACTTTGCCAACAAAAGTCTGTCTAGTCAAGGCTATGGTTTTTCCAGTGGTCATGTATGGATGTGAGAGTTGGACTGTCAAGAAAGCTGAGCGCCAAAGAATTGATGCTTCTGAACTGTGATGTTGGAGAAAACTCTTGAGAGACCCTTGGATTGCAAGGAGATCCAACCGGTCCATTCTAAAGGAGATCAGTCCTGGGTGTTCATTGGAAGGACTGATGCTAAAGCTGAAACTCCAGTACTTTGGCCACCTCATGCGAAGAGTTTACTTATTGGAAAATACTCTGATGCTGGGAGGGATTGGGGGCAGGAGGAGAAGGGGACGACAGAGGATGAGATTGCTGGATGGCATCGCGACTCAAAGGACATGAGTTTGAGTGAACTCTGGGAGTTGGTGATGGACAGGGAGGCCTGTTTTGCTGCGGTTCATGGGGTCACAAAGAGTCAGACATGACTGAGTGACTGAACTGAACTGCCTGGAGTAGTTGACCTGGGGTGGCATTACTCTCTTTTTCTCCTTATTCTCACGGTGATGAAAAAAGAACAACAGAGTGAAAATGCACAAAGTATCTGAAGGCCTAAGGGAAAGCTGATATACTATTACTTTTGCCTCATTCTATTGGCCAAAGAAAGTCACATGGCTAAGCCCAAAGTCTAAGGACAGGTTAATCACATGACAAATTATATAGTAAATCACATTTTAAATTATATAACAAATTAAAAACAATATTACAATCTATCCTGCTGGCAAACTGTAAACTTGGAAAGTTATTCTACAGTACATTTGTCTGTAAAAGTATTGATTGCCAATATCAGAGTTTTTGTTGTGTTTGTTTAATTTCATAACAAAAGAGAGCTGTTAAGAGTTTGGTACCAAGATGTTTCACCATAATCTTATTTTTACCTTCTTTTTTTCTTCAAATTGTAATGACATGTATTATTTTGTTTATTAATAGACTATTTTCCATGTTTAAAGATATTTCTCTATCTTGAAGGAATGAAATCCTACCAGTATTTTATCCTTATTGTTTAAAACTTTGGTTTTTTAAGTTTAATTTAAAAATGTACCTAGAGTTATTTATTTCTTTATTGCATGGAATGCTGAGAGATCTGATTTTATTTATTTTTTATAATGGAAAACTATTTTATTAGAAAAACCTGTGAGACAGCATATTTGTTCTCCACTGATCTGTACATCAAATTTGTATAGAGACACATAAAGTTTTCTGGGTTCTCAAAACACTGCCTCAGGAGTCTAATCTATCCTCCTAACACACTATGTTATAGTGATGTTATACTTCCTGAGGGAGGACTAAGATTTCTTTAAAATTGAGTCCAGATCTATGAACATGATATATCTCTATGTTTTTATGCATTTCTTTATGGTTTAGTATATATTTATTATATATATGCTGTCAGCTTTTTTACATTTTTTTATTTTTATGCATTTTCTTAATCTGCCAAGGACAGTTAAAAAATAAAAATGGAACCACTGAACTACCTTTCATTTTTTCATGGTAGTTCAGTGGTAAAGAACCACCCGCCAATCCAGGAAACATGGGTTTGATCCCTTGGTGGGGAAGATGACCTGGAGAAAGAAATGGCAACCCAATCGAGTATTCTTGCCTGGGAAATTCCATGGAGAAAGGAGCCTGCCAGGGTACAGTCCAAACAGTCCCAAAAGAGGTAGACATGACTTAGTCATTAAATGATAAAAAGAACAATTTAAAGCAGAAAGAGATTTAGATATTAGATGCCAACAAGAATTTCTACAAACAACTACAACAACAACAAAGATGTCCTTTTCATCACAGGGTACTGGAATACAAAAGCAGGAAATCAAGAAATATCTGGAGTAGAATGCAAGTTTGGCCTCAAGTACAAAGTGAAGCAGGGAATAGGCTAACAAGAGTTCTGCCAGGAGAATGCACTTGTCATAGCAAACACCTCCTTCCAACAATACAAGGGACGACTCTACACGTGGACACCACAGAAGGGTCAACACTGAAATCAGATTGATTATATTCCTTGCAGCCAAAGATGGAGAAGCTCTATACAGTCAGCAAAAATAAGACACGGACCTGTCTGTGGCTCAGATAATCAGCTTCTTAATGCAAAATACAGGCTAAAATTGAAGAAAGTAGGGAAAACCACTAGGCAATTCAGGTATCAGTTCAGTTCAGTCACACAGTCATGTCTGACTCAAAGGGGCCCCATGGACTGCAGCATGCCAGTCCTCCCTGTCCATCATCAACTGCCAGAGCTTACTCAAACTCATGTCCACCGAGTCAGTTATGCCAGGCAACCACATCATCCTCTGTCATCCCCTTCTCCTCCAGCCTTCAATCTTTTCCAGCATCAGGGTCTTTTCCAATGAGTCAGTTATTTACATCAGGTGGCCAAAGTATTGGAGTTTCAGCTTCAGCATCATTCCTTTCAATGAACACTCAGGACTGATTTCTTTAGGATTGACTGGTTGGATCCCCTTTCAGTCCAAGAGACTCTCAAGAGTCTTCTCCAACACCACAGTTCAAAAGTATCAACTCTTCCACACTCAGCTTTCTTCGTAGTCCAACTCTCATATTCATACATGATTACTGGAAAAACCAGAGCTTTGACTAGATGGACCTTTGCTGGCAAAGTAATGTCTCTGCTTTTTAACATGTTGTCAAGTTTGGTCATAGCTTTCCTCCAAGGAGCAAGCATCTTTGAATTCCATGGCTGCAGTCACCATCTGCAGTGATTTTGGAGACCAAGAAAATAAAGTCTGTTACTGTTTCCATTGTTACCCCATCTATTCCCCTTGAAGGGATGGGATCATATGCCATGATCTTAATTTTCTGAATGTTGAGTTTTAAGCCCACTTTTGAACTCTCCTCTTTCACTTTCATCAAGAGGGTCTTTATTTCCTCTTCATAAGGGTGTAGTCATCTGCATATCTGAGGTTATTGATATTTCTACCAGCAATCTTGACTCTAGCTTTTGCTTCATATAGCCTGGCATTTCACATGATGTACTCTGCATATAAGTTAAATAAGCAAGGTGACAGTATACAGCCTTGACATACTCCTTTACTGATTTGGAACCAGTCTGCCATTCCAGGTCTGGTTCTAACTGTTGCTTCTTGTCCTACATACAGATTTCTCAGGAGGTAGGTCAGGTGTTTTGGTATTCCCATCTCTTTAAGAATTTTCCACAGTTTATTGTGATCCACACAGTCAAAGGCTTTGGCATAGTCAATAAAGCAGAAATAGATGTTTTTATGGAATTCTCTTGCTTTTTCTATGATCCAGCAGATGTTGGCAATTTAGTCTCTGGTTCCTCTGCCTTTTCTAAAACGAGCTTGAACATCAGGAAGTTCACGGCTCATGTATTGCTGAAACCTGGCTTGGAGAATTTTAAGCATTACTTTACTAGCATGTGAGATGAGTGCAATTGTGTGGTAGTTTGAGCATTCTTAGGCATTGCCTTTCTTTGGGATTGGAATGAAAACTGATCTTTTCCAGTCCTGTGGCCACTGCTGAGTTTTCCAAATTTGCTGGCATATTGAGTGCAGCACTTTCACAGCATCATCTCTCAGGATTTGAAATAGCTCAACTGGAATTCCATCACCTCCACTAGCTTTGTTCGTACTGATGCTTCCTAAGGCCCACTTGACTCAGCATTCCAGGATGTTTGGCCCGAGGTGAGTGATCACACCATCGTGGTTATCTGGGTCATGAAGTTCTTTTTTGTATAGTTCTTCTATGTATTTTTGCCACCTCTTCTTAATATCTTCTGCTTATGTTATGTCCATTCCATTTCTGTACTCTGAGGAGGCCTTAAAAATAGCTGATCAAAGAAGAGAAGCTAAAGGCAAAGGAGAAAATGAAAGATATATCTATTTGAATGCAGAGTTCCAAAGAATAGCAAGGAGAGATAAGAAAGCCTTCCTGAGTGATCAGTGCAGAAAAAAAGGGGAAATTAATAGAGGGGAAGACTAGAGATCTCTTCAAGAATATTAGAGATGCCAGGGGAACATTGCATATAAAGATGGGCACAGTAAAGGACAGGCAATTCAGGTATGATCTAAGTCAAGTCCCTTATCATTATACAGTGAAGGTGACAAATATATCCAAAGGTTTAGATCTGGTAGAGAGAGTGCCTGAAAAACTATGGACTGAGATTGGTAACACTGTACAGGACAAGTTGACCAAACCATCCCCCACAAAAAGAAAGGGAAAGTAGTTGTCTGAGGAGGCCTTAGAAGTAGCTGAGAAAAAAAAAAAAAAGAGAGAGAGAGAAGTGAAAGGTAAAGGAGAAATGGAAAGATACAACCAAATGAATACAGAGTTCCAGATAAAAGCAAGGAGAGATAAGAAAGCCTTCTTAAGTGATCAATACTAAGAAATAGAAGAAAACAATAGAATGGGAAAGACTAGAGATCTTTTCAAGGAAATTGGAGATATCAAGGGAATATTTATGCAAAGATGGGCTCAATAAAGGACAGAAATGTCAAGGACATGGATAATCACGATGGTGTGGTCACTCACTTAGACATTCTGGAATGGGAAATCAAATGGGCCTTAGGAAGTGTTACTATGAACAATTTTAGTGGAGGTGATGGAATTCCAGTTCAACTATTTCAAAATCTAATAGATGATGCTGATAAAGTATTGCAGTCAATATGTCAGCAAATATGAGAAAGTCAGCAGTGGACACAGGACTGGAAAAGGTCACTTTTCATTCCAATCACAAAGAAAGTCAATGCCAAAAAATGTTCAAACTACTAAATATGATCATTTCACATGCCAGCAAGATTATACTCAAAAGGCTTCATCATGATGTGAACCAAGAACTTACAGACATTCAACTAAATTTAAAAAAGGGCGAGGAATCAGAGATCAAATTGCCAGCAACCACTGGATCATAGAAAAAGCAAGGGAATATCAGAAAAAAAAATCTACTTTGATTCATTGACTCCACTAAAGGCTTTGACTGTGTGGATCACAAAAAAACTGCGGAAAATTATTAAAATGACAGGAATGCCAGTTCACCTTACCTATCTCCTGAGAAAGCTGTATGCAGGACAAGCAGCAACAGTTAGAACCACACACGGAACACTGGACTTGTTCAAAATTGGGAAAAGATTACAACAAGGTTGTATGTTGTCACTCTGCTTATTTAACTTCTATGAAGTGTAAATGATGCAAAATGTAGGTCTGGATAAATCACACTCTGAAATCACAAGATTTCAGTGAAAAATATCAACAACCTCATTCATATATGCAGGTGTTACGACTCTAATGACAGAAAGTGAAGAGGAACTAAAGAGCCTCTTGATGAGGGTAAAAGAGGAGAGTAGAAAAGCTAGCCTAAAACTCAACATTCAACAAATGAAGATCATGGCATCCAGTCCCATTACTTTATGGCAAATAGATGGAGAAAAATTGGGAACAATGACAGATTTTATATTCTTCGGCTTAAAAAATTACTGTGGATGGTGACTGCAGCCATGAAATTAAAAGACACTTGCTCCTTGGAAGAAAAGCTATGACAAATCTAGTCAGTATATTTAAAAGCATAGACGTCACTTTGTCAAAAAAGGTTCATATAGTCAAACCTATAGTTTTTCCAGTAGTCATGTATGAATGTGAGATTTGGACCATAATGAAGGCTGAGCACTGAATAATGAATTCTATCAAGATGTGGTGCTTAGAGAAGACTCTGGAGACTCCTTTGGATAACAAGGAAAACAAACCAGTCAATACTAAAGGAAATCAGCACTGAATACTCATTGGTAGGGCTGATTCTTAAGCTGAAGCTCCAATAATTTGGCCACCTGATGCAAAGAGCCAACCCACTGGAAAAGACCCTGATGCTGGGGAAGATTGAAGGCAGGAGGAATAGGGGGTGACAGAGGACAAGATGGTTGGATGGCATCACTGACTCAATGGACATGAATTTGAGCAAACTCCGGTAGATAGTGAAGGACAAGGAAGTCTGGTATTCTGAAGTTCATGGGGTCACAAAGTCAGACATGACGTGGCGACTGAACAACAACAAAATAAACTGTTAAAAAGGGCTGGACAAACGAATCTCAGAAAGATTGCTGCTAAACCTTCAATTAACCATTAGCTTTCAAAGATGATTTGCAAAAATTATATATAGCTGTCACTAATGATCATTGCTTCCAACACTAAGACATAAGATATTAAGGAAGGCATCAGGGGTGACTAGAACTGGAAAGATCATGTAAGATTTCTACTTCTCTTATAACTTCCATATCTCATGTCTCCTGTTGAGTGGACTCTAACCTTGAGTCTTGCTGGCAGGTCTTCTGAGAAGTGCAGTTATTACATCTCCAGGCTCTCTAATGTACTAGAGAGAATGAGGAAATATTGCTATGTGCTGGCAAAAATAAGTCAGAGTATTATTTAATCATTGTTTCTATTGAGATCAGGAGCATTTTTTTGGTATTCCATCTTCTAAAAACTTATGACAAGTGAGTCACTTTTCTGTGTTTATTTCATATCCCACAACAGCGCCAGGATTTAAATATTATTAATGTTATGAAAGAGTCATATCTATTTTTCTTTATGCTCTTTGCCTTCTTACCTCCCTACATCTCTATTTCTTTCCTTGTATTACTTCATCCTTTCTTTCCTTACTCTTCCTTTTGTTTCTTCCTGCCTTCTTTTGCTTTTCTTCTTTCTTTCCTTCATTCCTCTCTACCCCTTTCCTACCTTCTCTACTTCTTATCCCTACTCCTCCCTTCTCTTCTTTCCTTTCTTTCTTTCTATCAGGTAGTTAGAATGGAAAAAAGAGTCCATGATGGTGGAACTATGCAACAGGTAAAATTTTTAAAAACGCCTTTGAAAGAGGAGGTTGAAGACTGGAGTGGGGACACACCCCCTTCCCTGATTGGTCCTGGGCATAACCAATAAGGAGAACACTGATACCAAGCTCTGTCTGCATTGGGCTTATCCAGTCAGACACCAGGGGGAGGATACAGAAGGTATAAAAAGGGAAGCCAAGAGCTATCAGTGTGCTTCTTCATGACTTGGCCTGCCATTGCATATCAGGAGTGTGCTGCCTGCTTCCCACTTGAGCTGAAACTGAGCTGTATCTGAGTTGTAACTAGTTTGTCATTACAAATACTGCCTGATGTCTTCTTCATAAAATGCTGTCTGATTGAGTTACAAGTGGTCCACTATTCTAAATCTTTGCTACAGCAAGACAGGAACTAATGGAGAGGAGTAAACCAAACTAAAACTTCCCTCCATCTTTACTTTTTAAAATCTCACCAGACTCTCAAGTGAAATTTTATTCTACTTAGTGGTAAAATAATGTGCTACACATTCTATCACAATAGCAATAATAAAAAACACCTTCCAGATACCAAAGTCCAAGTGTGTATATGGATAGATGATAGATGAATAGATAAGTAGGTAGACAGATAAACAGATTATGATGCTGCTGCTAAGTCGCTTCAGTCATGTCTGACTCTGTGCGACCCCAGAGATGGCAGCCCACCAGGATCCCCCACCCCTGGGATTCTCCAGGCAAAAACACTGGAGTGGGTTGCCATTTCCTTCTCCAATGCATGAAAGTGAAAAGTGAAAGTGAAGTTTCTCAGTCGTGTCTGACTCCTAGTGACCCCATGGACTGCACCCTACCAGGCTCCTCCGTCCATGGGATTTTCCAGGCAAGAGTACTGGAGTTGTAAAATGAGATACCCACTCTTTAAAAGTGAAGGAAACAAAGTACATAACAATTAAGGCCAAGTTTCCACAGTTGGTAAATTTACAGCAGAAATTCAAGCCTTGCTTTTTATTATTCCAAAGCCTGTAGTCTTTCCATTTGTCAAAATCACATCAGTGCATTCAATACAATATTGTAAAGTAATTAGCCTCCGATTAAAATTAATAAATTTATACTAAAAATAAATACAAAGCTAGGATTAGAACGCTATCTCAGATTATGCTCAAACTTCAAAGTCTACAGAATATGTCAAAGAACCAAATAAATAAGGGTAAGATAAACTCAGTAGAACTCTCAAAAAAAAAAAAAAAAAGATGACAGTTTTTAGGGAAAAGGATCTATATCTTACTAATAATTTTTCTGTCTGGGATTGTCTATGTAAACTAAGCTTAGTACAGAAAGAGCAACAATTTCATACATCTACTGGGAGAGATAGCAGCAAGCTGCTGCTGCTGCTAAGTCGCTTCAGTCGTGTTCGACTATGTGAGACCCCACAGATGGCAGCCCACCATGCTCCTCCATCCCCAGGATACTGCAGGCAAGAATACTGGAGTAGGTTGCCATTTCCTTCTCTGTGGCAGAGACAGAGCCCCTAATATATTTTGTAGGATAGACTTGAGACATTCAATTAACTAAGCATTTGAGGGTCCCATTGCTTGTATATAAGCAAGATTAAACAGAAACTTTCTTATATTTGAAAACTACTCCAGAAAAATCATTTTGGTTCTTATTTTCCACACTCAGTTTTCCCTGGCATCTATATAAAGATATAGAAGAACATGGCATAGCCAAAATGTCAACATTCCCTGTTGTTATGAATTCTTTCAACAATAGAAATATTCAGTAAACATTACTATTTGTCAGGTATCATGTATGACATTTTTGAATACATTCATATCACCAGAAGTGTTTGAATGTTTATAGTTTTTAAATGCCTTCTATCATGCTAGCAAAAGTATATGTAATATAAAACCTACACACTCCTTTATATTACTACACAAACTGATTACTGTTATTTCCCCTCTTGCTTTAGGCTAATTTAGTTTTCTTTGTATCCGTAGGTACTCCAACTGGAAAAACATTAATTCACCAATATATCTTCTATGAAAAATCTCATATTGAAGATCACCCCTTGGTAGTGAACTTAAACCACCCCCTCAACTCTACAACTGGCAGATAGATAAATGCTTAGATAAATGCCAAGAAATTCATACAACTTAAAATTATATAATATTTGATGCTTACTCCTTGGAAGGAAAGTTATGACCAACCTAGACAGCATATTCAAAAGCAGAGACATTACTTTGCCAACAAAGGTCTGTCTAAGTAAAGGCTATGGTTTTTCCAGTAGTCTTGTATGGATGTGAGAGTTGCAAAGAAAGCTGAGTGCTGAAGAATTGATGCTTTTGAACTGTGGTGTTGGAGAAGATTCTTGAGAGTCCCTTGGATTACAAGGAGATCCAACCAGTTCATCATAAAGGAGATCAGTCCTGAGTGTTCATTGGAAGGAATGATGCTGAAGCTGAAACTCCTATATTTTGGCCACGTGATGCGAAAAACTGACTCACTGGAAAAGACCCCGATGCTGGGAAAGACTGCAGGCAGGAGGAGAAGGGGATGACAGAGGATAAGATGGTTGGGTGGCATCACCAACTCAATGGACATGAGTTTGGGTAAACTCTGGGAGTTGGTGATAGACAGGGAGGCCTGGCATGCTGCAGTCTATGGTGTTGCAACAGTCAGACACGACCAAGTGACTGAACTGAAATGAACAAATTATTTAAGTCATTCTATTTTCATTCATGTATCTATGTATTTTTGTATACTTCATATAACAGATTTTCCAAGAAGTGTTTGAAAATAGTATCTTCCAAAAGAGAGAAATCTAAAATATAGTTAACATTAAATAGCTGATTTTTACAAGTGGCAAAATACTTATCTTTATAACAAACATTGAACTGAACTGATAACAAACATCTTAGGACAAATTAAGGTTATATTAGTGAATAACAATTTTGGAGAGAACTCTTCCATCTCCCATCGTGACCATTAGGAATCATACATTCCCACTGATTTGGACACACTACACTTGAAAGACTATTGTGGACATTGCAATTGTTAGAAAGTCCTAATATGCAGCCAAAACTATTTTTATGCGATGTCCTCATTTTTTAAGCTGCCAACTCTGGATATCATAACAAGTAGCAAAGCTGTTAACATACACAATACATGTATGCAACTAAAGCATGTGAAAAGGACTTTTCTTTCAAATTTCTATGCAATTTTCAAGAATATTAAGGATGAAGAATTAAATTTCTCATTTCTTTAAAACAAGACACCCCACTCTATTTTTATTAGTTGTTGGACTCTTTTATTTACACACACCGATACCAAGAATTGGGAATTATTTTTTTTTTATTAGGTGATAATAATTCTGCCAATTCTGAAAATCTATAAACCTAGAGCCAAACTCGGGCTCTTCTCTAATGGAATGAAGCTCTTTCTCTTGGAACTGAGCCAATGTCTATTAAATAGCACTGTGTAAGCTATTCAGTGAAACATTTCATTGTCAGAGGCTGAACTCAAGACCCCTTTTAATACACACACACACACACATGTTAACTTTTAGTATGGGAGGAATTTAATTGATTGTGTCAAATGAAACTGTCAGTGCCTTCCCTGAATATTTTTAGTAGTTGTAGTGACAGACTAGGTACCTAAATGAAACAGGGCTTTATTTAAAGTGACACTGTGAATTCACTCTCATCAGATGCATCAATTCTAATTCACTTATGTCTTTTTGGAGCGTTCAGTTTGTCTCATTTGTTTCAACTGTTTCCTATTCTACCAATATTCTTTTCAATTATACAGACAGAATAATAACATGAGTGACACAACAAGAGTTAAGTATGCTCTGCTCAAACCTGTGTCCATAGGTTCCCTGTATAGTAAAATGTTTCCAACCTCAATGTGAAATCTAAATATATTAATAGGCTGACAAAAAGTCTCTTCTCAAGAATTAGAGTTCTGTTGAATGACTTGAATTTAACACAGTTCACCTGGTAATTGATAAAATGCACTTGCTCACAGGTGGCATAGGCATTTACTCTATTCTATTTCCATCTGCTAATATGTCTACCGTAAATTTAGAATTGAATATCCATCATCCAACTGGAAGTGAGCATTAGATCCCAAATCCTCTTACCTGCAGCTGCTATGCTGTGTTCAGTTGTCTTTCTCTAAAAATATCACAAGCACCATAAATAAGGTTCCTAAAACTGCAAAATTCAATTAAGGTGTCTGCATATAATTTATCTCTGATATCACTGATATTAGATAAGTCACATGTTAATATAGAGTTTCATTTGCTAAGATCCTCCAATGATTAAGAGTTGAAGACAAAATGCTTGATGTACAGGAAATAACACTTTCCAAATGTGTATATATCTTTTATAGTTAGAACACAAATCATTAATTTCATTTTCTATATATGTAACATATTCTCTGGAGAAGGCAATGGCACCCCACTCCAGTATTCTTGCCTGGAAAATCCCATGGACGGAGGGGCCTGGTGGGCTGCAGTCCACGGGGTCGTTAGGAGTCGGACACAACTGAGTGACTTCACTTTCACTTTTCACTTTCATGCATGGGAGAAGGAAATGGCAACCCACTCCAGTGTTCTTGCCTGGAGAATCCCAGGGACGGGGGAGCCTGGTGGGCTGCCGTCTATGGGGTTGCACAGAGTCGGACATGACTGAAGTGACTTAGCAGCAGCAGCAGCAGTAGCAACATACTCTCAGATAATTCTTGTAGTAACAAGGAGAATTATGATGGCAAAATTTGGCTGAAAAGTCTGTCCAATATTAGAATATGCCAGTGGACTAATTCATGGGGAACTAACTCTTTTCTACAGTTTGGGGTTTCACTGTCAGAGAGTTTCAATCTACTTCCTTAAATTTTCTCTCCCCTTATTTTCTAGTGTTTGAAAAGATGAAAAATTAATGTTGTTTTTAATCCATAAAATTAATTTAAAGATACCTGGTGCAGTTAAGACCTTCAATAAAAATGAAAGACTGGTATCATTTCACGGAATGAATTAAAACACTTGAAATGTAAAGTTTTCTATAGTGATCTGCCAGAACATGACTGTGACTGGCAGAAAGTAAACTGCACGTTAGACTCTTGACTTCACACTCTTCTACAGAACTGTTCTCTAATTTAGATTTAGTCACTTTCCTCCTGTAATTTTCAAGCCTGAGGAAACTGAAAGCATAGAATAGATATAGAAAATACTTTACAATTTTTCAAATCAATTAACTTCAATTAACCTGACAAATTAAAGGACAAATCCATAGTAGCCTTGAAATTAGGAATGATATTGTCAATGTTTTATGAATAATTAGAAAACAAGAACAGACAATTCTATATCCAAAATGGATTGACCTCCTGAGTTGATTATCTCAAAATATATCATACATTTTATAGTTAAGTAGCACACAGTGGATTAAATTGAAATAATCTCTTCATGCACACTTGTGAATATTAAACATGTTTCTAATCATGTATTATAAAACAGTTTATTCATTTTAAATGATTATTATTTAACTACACAATGCTTATATTTACTCAAAATAGATGTAACTGATATTTAATGATTTGGGATGTTGTTAGGTTGATGTTCTTTCTATCTATGACTTTCTGCTAATATAACCTAAGTACTTCCTTCAAACTCAAGCTGTCAATAAACATAAAATCCAACCAAAAGGATGTTGGTAGATAAAGATATCAAACAGGAGGCTATATGACAGTACTGTTTCTCTTATACTTTTCAGCAATTTAACACAATATTTATGTACTTACCAAGCTCATATCAAACTAAAATTTTAATAAAAACAAAATATTTTACTATTTTCACTTCAATATTTTACTATAATATTTTGTAGAATGTGTTTACCAATACAACTAAGTTTTTTTTTTTTTCATTTAAAATGAAAGTTATTTCAAGTAAAAAAAAATCCTTAAAATATTGAGTTGTTGTTAAGGAATTCCATAACTGGCAGACACAGGCTTTACCTTACTTTTACATTATTTTACATTATTTTATTATTATTTTCCTTCAACATTCCTTTAAGTTTCAAAGGTATATTAATAAAAGATAAACTGTACCTTCTGTCTGAAAACAGGGCCCCAACTATAAACTTCAGAAAGGAACTGGTTTTGTACAGATATCCTTTTGCCACAGTCATCCAAAAAATGATGCTTAGTAGATCTTGAGTGACACTAAACAGCAATCCTTTAAGGTCACCTGTTAAGAAAATATATCTGCTATTACGGTTACAAATATTTTTTTAACTTTCCAGTATTTGAACAAAATCTACTTTTCTTACTAAATATTTTACATAATTGTTCAGTTTAGCTATTCAGAAAATGACTATGCTATTTAACAGTATCAATAGATGTTTATAGTTTGTCTAAATACTGTATATTTACTGAGTTGTTACATCACCAGATTTAATTTTTCCTTTATAATTTGTATTTACTAAGAAACAGAAAAGGATATCAAAGGTAAATTTTCATGGATTTCAAAAGCTTCAAGAATACAGGAGTGGGTTGCCATTTCCTGCTCCAGGGGATCTTCCTGACTCAAGGATTGAACCCTGGTCTCCTGAATCCTCTGCACTGGCAGGCCGATTATTAACTGCTAGTGCCACTTGGGAAGTCCTTCACAATGTATACAGATATCAAATCATCACGAAGTGCACTGTAAATATCTTACAACTTTATATGTCAAGTATACCTCAATAAAACTGAAATAAAAATAGCACATTTATTAATTCTTGTATTTCAGCTTTTGGAAAGCTTTTATAGTAATCCTGTACTGTTGTTAGCATTCACATAATTAAGTTGTTTTTATTTTCCATTTATTTAGAGGATTTACAATATTTATTAATCTTAAAAGCTTGTGACCTTCATTTTTAAATATGTTTGAAAATCATGTAAGTGTATGTAATTATTGGTATTCCCATCTCTTGAAGAATTTTCCAGTTTCTTCTGATCCACACAGTCAAAGGCTTTGATGTAACCAATAAAGCAAAAGTAGATGTTCTCCTGGAACTCTCTTGCTTTTTCAATGATTCAAAGGATGTTGGCAATTTGATCTCTAGGTCCTCTGCCTTTTCTAAATCCAGCTTGGACATCTGGAAGTTCAATGTTCATGCACTGTTGAAGCATGGCTTGGAGAATTTTGAGCATTACTTTACTAGCATGTGAGATAAGTGCAATTATGCAGTAGTGTGAGCATTTTTTGGCATTGCCTTTCTTTGGGAATGGAATGAAAAGTGACATTTTCCAGTCCTGTGGCCACTGTGAGTTTTCCAAATTTACTGGCATAAGGAGTGCAGAACATTCACAGCATCATCCATTAGGATTTGAAATAGCTCAGCTGGAATTCCATCACCTCCACCAGCTTTGTTCATAGTGATGCTTCCCTAAGCCAACTTGATTTCACATTCCAGGATGTCTGGCTCTGGGTGAGTGATCACACCATCATGATTATCTGGGTTGTGAAGATCACTTTTGTATAGTTATTCTGTGTAATCTTGCCACCTGTTCTTAATATCTTCTGCTTCTCTTAGGTCCATACCATTTCTGTTCTTTATTGTGCCCATGTTTGCATGAAACGTTCCCTTCAGTTCAGTTCAGTCACTCACTCTTGTCTTACTCTTTGCAACCCCATGGACTGCAGCATGGGAGGCCTCCCTGTCCATCACCACCTCCCAGAGTTTACTCAAACTCATGCCCATTCAGTTGGTGATGCCATCCAACCATCTCATCCTCTGTCATCCCCTTCTCCCACATTCAGTCTTTCCCAGCATCAAGGTCTCTTCAAATGAGTAAGTTCTTCACATCATGTGGCCAAAGTATTGGAGTTTCAGATTCAACATCAGTCCTTCCAATTAACACTCATGACTGATCTCCTTTAAGATGGACTGGTTGGATCTTTTGCAGTCCAAGGGACTCTCCAGAGTTCTACCACCACAGTTTAAAAGCATCAGTTTTTTGACACTCAGATTTCTTTCTAGTCCAGCTCTCACATCAATATATGACTACCGGAAAAACCATAGCTTTGACTAGATGGACCTTTGTTGGCAAAGTAATGTCTCCGCTTTTTAATATGCTGTCTAAGTTGGTCATAACTTTCCTGCCAAGTAGCAAGCATCTTTTAATTTCATGGCTGCAGTCACCATCTGCAGTGATTTTGGAGCCTAAGAAAATAAAGTCTGTCACTATTTCCATTGTCTTCTCATATAATTGCCATGAAGTGATGGGACTGGATGCCATGATCTTAGTTTTCTGCATGTTGAGCTTTAAGTAAACTCTTTCACACTCCACTTTCACTTTCATTAAGAGGCTCTTTAGTTCTTCACTTTCTGCCATAAGGGTAGTGTCATCTGCATATCTGAGGTTATTGATATTTCTCCTGGCAATCTTGATTCCAGGTTGTGCTTCATCCAGCCCAGCATTTCTCATGATGTACTCTGTATATAAGTTAAATAAGCAAGTTGACAATACACAGTCTTGACGTACTCCTTTTCCTATTTGGAATCAGGCTGTTGTTCCATGTCCAGTTCTAACTGTTGCTTCCTGACCAGCATAAAACTTTCTCAGGTCAGGTTGTTTGGTATTCCAGTCTCTTTCAGATTTTCCACAGTTTATTGTGATCCATATAGTCAAAGGCTTTGGCATAGTCAATAAAGCAGAAGTAGATATTTTTTCTGGAACTCACTTGCTTTCTTGATCCAGTGGATGTTTGCAATAATTAACACTGCTGTATGCTATATAAGAAAGTTGTTATGAGAATAAGTCACAAGCTTCCTTATTACAAAGAAATATTTTCTATTATTTCTTTTTCTGTCTATAGGTGATAAATATACATTAACCTCAAGGTGATAACCATTGATAATCATGTATGTAACCTAGATAGCATACTGAAAAGCAGAGACGTTACTTTGCCAACAAAGGTCAGTCTAGTCAAGGCTATGGTTTTCCCAGTGGTCATGTGTGGATGTGAGAGTTAGACTGTGAAGAAAGCTGAGCACCGAAGAATTGATGCTTTTGAACTGTGGTGTTGGAGAAGACTCCTGAGAGTCCCTTGGGCTGCAAGGAGATGCAATCAGTTCATTCTAAAGGAGATCAGCCCTGGGATTTCTTCGGAAGGAATGATGCTAAAGCTGAAACTCCAGTACTTTGGCCACCTCATGTGAAGAGTTGACTCATTGGAAAATACTCTGATGCTGGGAGGGATTGGGGGCAGTAGGAGAAGGGGACAACAGAGGATGAGATGGCTGAATGGCATCACTGCCTCAATGGACGTGAGTCTGAGTGAACTCCGGTAGTTGGTGATGGACAGGGAGGCCTGGCGTGCTGAGATTCATAGGGTTGCAAAGAGCTGGACATGACTGAGCGACTGACTGAACTGAACTGAACTGAAGCCAAATCATTATGCTGAACACCTTAAACTTATACAAACATCTAAATAATATCTCTATAAAACTGGATGAAAAAATATAATAGCATTCATTAATGATTTATTTCATATTTAAAAGAGAAGTAATTACATTTAACATATGTTTCCTCTCATTGGATAAATATCATTTACTTTTTCTAATTGTTAATTTGGAAATTAATCCATTGATTTTTCTTTCTTCAAATATTGTTGCCACTGAAAGCAAGGAATAACAATATTGAATCTTTCCAGAATGAATTAGGTTCTATTACTTCATTTGTGAAAAACAAAGAGAGACCTGGAGTGATTCCAGCAGTATACTGAGACAACTCACTTACAATAGCCAACTGATAAATATTAAGAAAGTTTTTAAGGTACATTAATATTCAATTCAGCCTATATGGGAATATTTAAACCCAGAATCAGTAAACACTATAAATTAGGATTTTTAAAACTTACTCATTTGGTTGTTTTACCAGCACATCACTGCTAATCACCACCTCAAAGTGTGAAACCACAGCACATTTTAATTAGCATGTGAAGACTATCATCTCTTAGAGGCAGAGGGCAAAAAATTGAGGCTCAGGTCCATGAGTTAATTATAAAAGTAGCTGAGCTCCAGAAATATGAATTTGCATATCTAACAAGTCTGTTACCCCAGGGTCAGAGTTTTGATTGGGAAGGAGTTAGATGCTGAGATTCATAATAGGGACATCTGGCTAAACCACTCAGAAATACTGAATCCCATATACCCTTTGAGCCTCCTGATGTGGTTTACCCATTTTAGGTAAAGATGTAGACGTGTGTGTGCTCAGTCACTCAGTCATGTCTGAGTCTTTGTAACCACAAGGAATGTAGCCTGACAGGCTCCTCTGTCCTGGAATTTCCAGGCAAGAATAATGGAGTGGCTTTCCATTGCATTCTTCATTGGATCTTCCCAACCCAAGGATCAAACCAGCATTTCTTGCATGTCCTGTACTGGCAGGCAGATTCTGTACACTGTGCCACCTGGAAAGCCCTGAAAGATGTAGACACCACATCCCAAATCAGACATGATCAGAACCAGAGTGATAAAGTGAATTGAATCAATGGTTCCCATTGCCATGTGTCTACCTGCATTCCACTTTTCTTGTAGTCTGTTTTTTCCATTAAATGTTATTCAAGATCTGTGTCAGAGGAGGTAGCCCTGACTTTCATTACTGGATCAATAGTGCTTTCACTTAGTTTTGTATCTTCAGAGGCTCCTGTGACCAGCTGACCAAGACAGAGAAAGGCCAAGAGTGAGTCAGGGACAGATCTGATTTGTGTGAATGTCATGAAAATGAGCTATATTATGGCAGGCTGATTCTTGAAGACATTCATGGTAGAAATTCTTTTAAAGAACAGTAGACCTGATCATTACATTTGTGTTTAAAGAGAAGAAGGTTAAAGTAAGAATATATAAATGGGCCATGGATAGGAATTGGGCTAACATAAAAAGTGACTATCAGATCAGATAAGATCAGTTACTCAGTCGTATCCGACTCTTTGAGACTCCATGAATCGCAGGACGCCAGGCCTCCCTGTCCATCACCAACCCCCAGAGTTCACAGAGACTCACGTCCATCGAGTCAGCAATGCCATCCAGCCATCTCATCCTCTGTCGTCCCCTTCTCCTCTTGACCCCAATCCCTCCCAGCATCAGAGTCTTTTCCAATGAGTCAACTTTTCGCATGAGGTGGCCAAAGTACTGGAGTTTCAGCTTTAGCATCATTCCTTACAAAGAAATCCCAGGGCTGATCTCCTTCAGAATGGACTGCTTGGATCTCCTTGCAGTCCAAGGGACTCTCAAGAATCTTCTCCAACACCACAGTTCAAAAGCATCAATTCTTTGGCGCTCAGCCTTCTTCACAGTCCAACTCTCACATCCATACATGACCACAGGAAAAACCATAGCCTTGACTAGGTAAACCTTTGTTGCAAAGTAATGTCTCTGCTTTTGAATATGCTATCTAGGTTGGTCATAACTTTCCTTCCAAGGAGTAAGCGTCTTTTAATTTCATGGCTGCAGTCACCATCTCTAGTGATTTTGGAGCCCAGAAACATAAAGTCTCACACTCTTTCCACTGTTTCCCCATCTATTTCCCATTAAGTGGTGGGACCGGGTGCCATGATCTTTGTTTTCTGAATATTGAGCTTTAAGCCAACTTTTTCACTCTCCACTTTCACTTTCAAGAGGCTTTTGAGATCCTCTTCACTTTCTGCCATAAGGGTGGTGTCGTCTGCATATCTGAGGTTATTGATATTTCTCCCGGCAATCGTGATTCCAGCTTGTATTTCTTCCAGTCCAGCGTTTCTCACAATGTATTCTGCATATAAGTTAAATAAACAGGGTGAAAATATACAGCCTTGACGTACTCCTTTTCCTATTTGGAACCAGTCTGTTGTTCCATGTCCAGTTCTAACTGTTGCTTCCTGACCTGCATACAAATTTCTCAAGAGCCAGATCAGGTGGTCTGGTATTCCCGTCTTTTTCAGAATTTTCCACAGTTTATTGTGATCCACACAGTCAAAGTCTTTGGCATAGTCAATAAAGCAGAAAGAGATGTTTTTCTGGAAGTCTCTTGCTTTTTCCATGATCCAGTGGATGTTGGCAATTTGATCTCTGGTTCCTCTGCCTTTTCTAAAACCAGCTTGAACATCAGGAAGTTCACGCTTCACATACTGCTGAAGCCTGGCTTGGAGAATTTTGAGCATTACTTTACTAGCGTGTGAGATGAGTGCAACTGTGCGGTAGTTTGAGCATTCTTTGGCATTGCCTTTCTTTGGGATTGGAATGAAAACTAACCTTTGGAGTTAGCAACCAGAAGATCCAAGGGCATATTCCTTGCTGAAGGCTAGCAGGCTTCAGACCCAAGAAGAACCAATGTTTCAGTTCAAGTCTGTGGGCAGGAGAAAACTGATATTCCAACTGAAGGCAGGTGGGCAGAGGAATTCCCTCTTACATGAAAATTAGACTGTTTGCTTTATTCAGGCCTTCAATTCCCTGGATGTGACTCATCCACATTAGGGAGTACAATCTGCTATACTTAGCCAAAGGATTAAAGTATCAATCTCCTTCAGAAACACACTCACAGAAACACCTAGAAAAATGTTTGACCAAATATCTCTGCAAACACTGTCCCAGTAAAGTACACAACAAAACACTAAGTATCACATTTTCTTAACCCCACATCCTCCTTTCACTTTTCCCTATTTCATTTTACCCAATACAACCACATTCCTCAAAAGAGGTATCTATGACTGTTTTCATTTTCACACCTCACATTCATTCCTTTTTTCCATTAATATCTCCCTTCATTCCCAATATTCTATTTTGCTTTTTGGAACTTTATCTTATTCTCTATCAGACTCTTAAGTGTGCATTTCATCAAAATTCATTCTTGGCCTTTAATCTTTACGATATAATCTCTTCTGAGGTAATCCTTGATTTCATTACATTACCTAAACAAAAACAAGTGCCAACTTTATAACCATTTTTTTCTCTTGGATTTTTCAAACTCATGATAAAATTAACATATCTAAAATTGAAACCAGGAACAATGTTTGCTTCCCTTCACCTGTTTGTTCAATGTTTGCTTCCCTGTCAACCCTTAACAATCATATCACCTTCCAGCATTCTCTATCTCAGTGAATGATTCCATCATCTTTCCATCTTGCAAAAGCCACAAACCTTAAGGCTTTCTCAGATATCTCATTCTTCCTCAACCATGAATTCAGTAGTTTATCAAATCATGTTTACTTGATCCCTATACATTTCAGAACTTTGTCTTCTCTATTCCCATTACCATTCATTTAAATGAACATATTTTCTGCATTGCTATTGAATCAGCCTCTTTGCATTTCACTCTGTATCCACTTTAAAATATTGTTCATGAGGCATACAAATGCCCAGAAAGCACATGAAAAAAGTGATCAACATAACTAATTATCAGAGAAGTACAGTCAAAACTACAATGGATGAGAGAGACGATAAAGAAAGCTGAGCACCAAAGAATTGATGCTTTTGAATTCTCCTGCTGGAGAAGACTCTTGAGAGTCCCTTGGACTGCAAGGAGATCAAGTCAGTCAATCCTAAAGGAAACCAGTCCAAAATATTCTTTGGAAGGACTGATCGTGAAGCTGAAGCTCTAATACTTTGGCTACCTGGTGCGAATAACTGATTTATTGGAAAAGACCCTGATGCTGGGAAATATTGAAGGCAGGAGAGGTAGAGGACAACAGAGGATAAGATGGTTGGTTGGCTTCACTAACTTGATGGACATGAGTTTGGGGAAGCCTGGTGTGCTGCAGTCCATGGGGTCATAAAGAGTTGGACATGACTGAGTGACTAAACTGAACTGAACTGGATCACCTCACACCAGTCAGAATGGCCATCATCAAAATGTCCACAAGCAGTAAACCCTCCTGCAACATTGGTAGGTATGTAAATTGGTATAACCACTATGGAGAACAATATGGGGCTCTGTATAAAACTAAAATAGACTTACTGTATGATCCAGCAATCCAAGTTCTGGGCATATATCTAGAGAAAACCATAATCCTAAGAGATACATACACCTTAGTATTCACTACAGCACTATTTACAATAGCCAAGACACAGAAGCAACCCAAATGTCCATCTACAGAGGAACGGATAAAGAAGCTGTGGTGCATATATATAGTGGGATATTGTATATTCAGCCATAAAAGAATGAAATAATGCCATTGGGGGCTTCCCTAGTGGCTCAGTGATAAAGAATCCACCTGCAATGCAAGCGACACAGAAGACATAAGTTTGATCCCTGGGTCAAGATGATCCCTTGGAGAGGGGCGTGGCAACCCACTCCAGTATTCTTTCCTGGAGAACCCCATGGAGAGAGGATCCTGGTGGGCTACAGTTCATAGGGTCGCAGAGAGTCAGACAAGACTGAAGTGAGTGAGTATACATAAGCACAAATGGAACTAGAAATTATCGTACTAAGGTAAGTCAGAGAGAGAACGACAAATATCATATATCATTCATATGTGGAATCCAATTTAAATGATACAAATTAATTTTTTTAAAACAGAAACAGACCTACAGTTATCAAAAACAAACTTATGGTTACCAAAGGGGAAACGTGGGAGGAGGGATAAATCAGGAGCTTAGAATGAATATACACACACTACTATATACATATTAATAACCAACATGGGCACACTGTATATCACAGAGAACTCTACTCAACATTCTGTGATATCCTATATAAGAAAATAATCTTAAAAAAGAATGAATATACGTGTATATTCTACTGATTCACTTTGTTGTACACCTGAAAGTAACAAAACACTGTAAAGCAACTATACTCCAACAAAATTAAAAAAAAAAAAAAAAAAAATATTATTCATTCTGTAGCTGGAATGATAGTTAAACTGAAAATCAGATAAGAGGCTGGAGTTCTTTTTTTTTCTTATTTATATGTTTTTGTAATTTATATGCATAACATTTATTTCCTCTGTGTGTATATAATTTTCTTATTATGTTCTATTCATTGTGCTAGTTACTGGAATTTCAAATGTGAACAAAATAAAGACCTGTAGTTAAGTGGATCCAGTGAGACAGCAAGATTGGTGAACAGCCAGTTTCAGTCAGTGCTGTTTGATAAGTTCTGTAAGAGGTCAGCCTGGCACTTAAGAATCACAGGAAGGTATCCAGTCCGTTGTTGAGCATTCAGGGAAGGCTTTCAGGAGGAGGAGACTTTCATGCTGAAGATGACAGTTGAACATGAATGGGTATATTTGTAGCTAGGGATATGAGTTGCATTATGTGGTTAGGGATCTTGTTTGCTTCATTAAGTAACTTAGAATTGTTTCCCAGGTGGTTATGAGAATTAAAAAATAGTTTACTGAAAAACTACCGATGGCAATGCAATTTTGAATACCTACACACATTAAGTATCACAAACACTTCCAATAACGGGTCATTTAAGCCTCAACATGGTTTTACTAATGTCAAATCTTTTTTTTTGTTTGTTTGTTTTTTCTTTTTCCAGAGGCCCATAGCACACAGAAGTTTACAGAGTGAGTAAATGCCAGAATCCAGAAAATCACAAATCAATTCATTTTTTTTTCCTGTAAACAGGTTATAAAATTCTGGCATTATTAAACAGACTTCATTGATCTAACACTGTAAAAACTACCCAAATATTTAATTAAAGACAAATACTCTTATTTATCTCTTCAAGGATATTTAAAACTTTAACTTTTAAGTATTGGTTATATTGTAGTGAACCATTTAGGAAATATAGTCAATTTTTAATGATACCAGGTGGATCATCCTAATTTCAGATTAACTACATCCCACTGACACGATTTCTTCCCCACCCTGCTGCCACCTGTCTGATACCAAACTCACTCAGCTGTGGACACTGACAGCTGGTTCTTCAGAGGGGAGTGGGGCAAGCAGGCATCAGGTGAAAATGACTCATTAGCAATGAAATGGAAAAAATGTGCAGACTACCCCACAGACATTTTGGATGAAGCATAGGTTTTTTTCCCAAGGCTTCTCTCTCTGTGTTCTGTTTGAAAGCTAATTGCAAAATGATGATAATAATGTACTTAATTTTATAAAGGTTTTGAAGTTACTATGATGTGATGCCTTCAGATTTAATTTATTTATATTTCCTCAAAACCAGTTAAGGTTTCCATTTGGACATGAATCCTAAAGGCTGAAAGATAAATACCCTGATGTTTTGGCTTTCTGTGCATGTCCAAGGTTACTGCATTAGAAAGAACCCTGAGACAGGGAGTTATCACACTGAATTCTAGTCATTCATTAACTACACAAAACCACACAGTTCTCTTAACTCCCCTGGACATCAGATAGTATGTGAAGAAAAGAGAACTAAATGAGCACAGTGATTAAATTGTGCTTAATTATAGATATTTATCTCTTCTGTTTCCTAGGAATTTTCTGGTGGCTCTGATCGTAAAGAGTCTGCCTGTAATGCAGGAGACCCAGGTTGAGTCCCCTGGAGAAGGGAATGGCAACCCACTCCAGTATTCTGGCCTGGAGAATTCCATGGACAGAGGAGCCTGGTGGGCCACAGTCCATGGGGTCGCAAACAGCCGGTCACAACTGAGTGACTAACATTTCACTTCCCTTTCCTGTTATTTACTTGAAGTTATTAATAGATTACTTATTCCTCTCAAATATCTATTATTGTCGGGGGCCAGCATGAGGCGCTCCGCCCATGGCAAAGGTCATGAGGAAGGAGGCTCGACATACACAAAAGCGGGATCGAGCCTCAGGAGTCCCCCTGGAAATTCTTGAGCATCTACCCCCATAATCAGAGCCTGCCTACTTTACTACTTTGTGCTCTCACCTACACCTGTGACTTTACAGGGGGCTGTCCCCCACCACCTCTTTTGGAGAAGGAGTTAACTTAGAGCACCAGTTAACATTAATTCCTGGGCATGACAGGAGTGTTCCAAACTTACAAACTCCTCTTAAGGTTCTCTAGCCTGACTGACAGGCTTGTCCGGCCACATGTGATTGCTCACAGCTTCCCAACCGTGAGAGGCATGGGATGCTTTAAACCTTCTACAAACATGTTCCTTAGAGAAGTTAGAAAACTGTTAGTATAAGTATAGTGAGCTGATTAGAAATTGTATTGGTGAAGCGTTTTCTATTTGTTGAGCTAATGTTTACTGCTAAGTCTCCACATCCCCTGCCCTTATACACATTAATGAATATATAGAAGAAATAAGTATTAACCTTTGATATTAATCACGTTAGACCTTAGGCTAAGCAAATTCTTTCCTTAATTAAAACCCACTACACCCTCACCCTATAGGAATGTAACTTTATCCGGTACCTTCAAAAGGTGGCGTCTGTTTCAAAAATAGTCACCCCTGGAGAAATAAGTGTTCTGGTTGACTGACCGCTGTCACAAGGAGAGGGTCATAAATAGTCAGCAGGCCCCCCTGGCCAGAAGATGATGTAACACCCCTAAGACCTCTGTATACATTTGTATGAAGCACCTGACTTTGATAAAAATCAGGACTGCTGACCCCGCATGACTTTTGTATAACATCTCAGTGTATAAAAACAGACCCTGGAAAATAAAGAAGGGGATCAGTTCCTCAAAATACTGGTCTCCTCATGTCGTTCTTTATCTCAAACTCTGGCTGAGTTTCCATCTGGAGAGCGGAGCCCGCCAAGCTTACTAATTTTGCCTGGGCTTCTAAGATCCGACCGGGGAGGCCTCAGTGCCTCCTCTCCTTCGGGAGAACAGAAGGAGGCCTGTGGCCTACGTAAGTGGTGCAAACTTCTTGTCTTGAAGTTTTATTGGTTTCCCGCGTAAACCAAGCTACTCAGCCTTTCTCCACTGAATTTTCCTGCTGAGCTATCCTCATTCTATTACTCTTTATATCTCTAATTAATATCTAATTAAAGCCAGTGTATTCGCCAACGCCATCTCCCTTTCGAACTCCCTGGATCAGCTGGGGCTGGACCTCAGCATATTATATTTGTAGATTTTATACTATTTAAAGATCTTTTCATTGGGTATATGAAATAGTAATAAAGACAAAGTTTTATGCCTGAATCTTCAAAATGGAGTTTTCAGAAAAGTGCAAAGACAAGCTCAGTTTTCATGAAATTAAAAATACAGACTTACTATAAAAATGTCTCATATGCTACAAAGCATTAATGATTGAAACATTTATAGAAAAATTTTAGTGTGAGTTAATAGTTGTGCAATGTCTCCTAAAGGCACTTCAAACTGTGGAAATTTAATAATCTTTAGCTAAAAAAATTTTCCCATTTCTAAGACCAAAATGGTTGCAACACTAAAATGATAAGAAATAACCTTAACATACAAAAAAGAGTTCTCAGTGCAGTGACTTCATAATAGTAAATTGTAATATGTGCCTTTTAGGACCTTGGTTCTGAAAAATGTGTCCAAATGTTATTGGCACACTGATGTACCAAAAAAAATAAAATATATATATATATATATATATAACAGTAAGAGAGATTGGTAGAGCTGCAAAAATAAAACTTTTCTAAACCCATGTTCACCTTTCATCATCTGAATTCCTTTCTCACACATGTTCACACGTCTTCAGACCTTCCTCATTTCCCAACAGCGTGAAGCTCGGGCATTAGCAGCAACCACTAGAAGCCATACTCTTACATCTGTCACTATTAGTTAAGAATACCATCCAATGTCAAGAAAACTAGAATATTTCTCCTTTAGTCATTTTTGCTTCCTCAGTGAGGGGGTCAAAAGGGTTGCCTACAGCAAGTAACTAAGTGCAGAATTCGTTGCTGAAATATTCTATTTCACAAAACCATGAACTCCCAGACTAGCCTTGTTACTGCTTTTTGTCATACACTTACCACATACATCTTCTACCTTGAAAAACTTGTATCTCCCCTAAGTCCAATGTCATGGAACAAAACTGTTTTTCAGACTCTGCAGCAAATATCTTCACAAAGGAGACAGCAGGCTGAAGTCAGTTTTTATAGACTTTATTCTCCTAGGGCGCTGAGAATCTGTGAGAGCAAGTAACGCTGAAAAAGGTCTTTCGTGCCTTTCTAACACTGCCGCTGCAGCTGTTAGCACTTCTGGTGTCAAGGTACAAATGTCATGGAGGTACTGTCAGTAAAGTAACACCCGTGAAAAACAGCCTGGCAGTCTGGCTGGCCGCCAGCGCCCGTAATCATCTTGTTATATGCTGCTCGGAGCCGGACTTCTGTTATCACCATTCCCTCCGATAGCTCTTAATTGAAGCAAAGGGATTTGCCTCACATCAATAGACTGAAAGGGTATTTCTGAACTCTTTAAAAGTGTAATTTCAAAGCTGAAAACTAACTGAGGTGCTTAAAATATTATGGTTCAGCTTTCTGTAATTCATAAACTGTGTGTCATGGGAGGAAATAGCTTGAATCAAACCGTGTTCCCCAATTCCCCAACTAGAGTCTTCTGTGAAGAGAGTACAATTGAAAACTTCTTCAAACGGATGAAAGATATACAACACATGGTGCATATTTTGAAACTCTGTGAGTTCTAACTAGAGGAAAAAAAAATCAATGAAGAGATTTCTCAGACTTTGAGAGATTCTAGAGTTTATTACAAAAATGTATAAAGAATCTTACCGTATTGTGTCTTTCCTAAGACTTTTCTCACCTGATCTGGTACAAAGCCACAGTGGGAAGAGGGACAGTGGATGAGGCCTCTCCCCAGGGATAGGACCCCAGGGACTGGAATATCGACAAATTGCTGGACATCACAGGTCACTTGACGATTTGCAGTTATCATCAACTTTACTCTTGGATATGGTAATTTACTAAACTATTTGTCAGCAATAACAGAGGATGTCCTTGGCCTTGGAGCTAAGCTGTGGACACTTTTTCTGGAGACATCTGGCACCACAGCACATAATCAGAAAATAATAACCTCTCAAGAAGGAAATAACTATATTGCCTTTATCTTCCAATTAACAGGGCAAGTGTCACAGGCATTACTTTCCCAAGACTGTATCGCATATGTATAAACACACATATGCCCATTCCCATGAGGTGCAAATCTCTATCTTTTGTATCATTCTATCAAAACTGCTTGGCTGACATTACAGTATTCATTCAATTAAAAAAATAATTATGGAAAAATTCACTGGCTTGTGGTATATTTTCAATTAATGCAGTCCTCTTCACTCTAATTATCAACATAAGTGTCCTATTTTTGTGATTTATCTTCCAAACTTCTAAGTATTTAATTGATATACCCATATGGGCATCTTATAGATCCCTTTCAGGTGGTGCTAGTGATAAATAACCTGCCTGCCAATGCAGGAGACTTAAGATACTCGGGTTCAAACCCTGGGTTGGGTAGATCCCCTGAAAGAGGGCATGGCAACCCACTCCTGTATTCTAGCCTGGAGAATCCCATGGACAGAGGAGCCTGGCAGGCTATGGTCCACAGGGTCGCAAAGAGTCAAACACAACTGAAGCAACGTAGCACACAACATGCAAACGTATTATTTTCTTATCACCCCATAACTTTTACTTTTCATGTTGCCCACTTTCCTATGACTTTTCATGAATGCAATTCTTTGGCAAAAATAAAATAAAATAAAATATAAAGCATCTTTTTTCCTTGACAGATTTTTTTAACCCAACTAATAATTGACTATACTCCCCAATTATAATAGGTGCCAAATCCGGACCCTTTTTTTATCCTCAATACTAAAATTCAGCCTGGAGGTTTTCTATCCTGGACAACAGCAGCAGTCTCCTGACAGTTTCTTCCCATCCCTCTTTCTCTTACTACCGCAATGCATCCTGTCCTTTAAAACCTGTTTTCTTCCTTATTAACAAATATACAGTGCCACACTTACAAACAGAGGCATCTGTGAACTTCCCTTTGCCAAAAAATAATGTTCAAATCCTTAGCCCATGGCTATTTACCATCTATATTTTCCGGCTTCATTATCTGATAGTTCCCCTAGGGCTTCTCTCATAGCTCAGTCGGTAAAGAGTCTGCCTGCAATGCAAGAGACCTGGGTTCGATTCCTGGGTGGGGAAGATCCCTTGGAGAAGAAAATGGCAATCCACTCCAGTATTCTTTCCTGGGGAATTCCATGGACAGAGGAGCCTGGCAGGCTACCATCTATGCGGTCACAAGAGTCGGACACAACTGAGCGGCTAAACGCATACCCCTATGCTCATGGAACTACTCATCAGACCAATGCTTTCATTTTTCTGTGATGTAAAATGGACTCTTTGCTCTGCTTGAAATAGACATCATCTCCCCTACCTTTAGTACCTCACTACTCAAAGTAAGGTCTGCAGAACAGCAACATCAGCATTGCCTGGGAGACTGTTAGAAATGCAGAATCTCAGGGCCATGCCAGGGTACTGAATCAGAAACCTCCATTTCACAAAACTCCACTTTGTATTATACACTATGAACACTCTCTCTTTCAGGAAGCCACTCTTTATCATTCCACTATATTCTTTTCACGTCCTACCATGGTGAACATCGTAAAGACTGCTGGATATTTTAATTATACTCAGACTCTCCTTCCCCTCATCTTTTTCCTCTTCTCATTTTTCATTTTCTCCCCCTCTTTCCTCTTTTCTTCTTTTCTTACTCTATTTCACTTCCTATTGTTAATAGCAGCAACAGTAGTAGTTGTTGCATTAACATACACCTCTGGCTGAGGGTCAATTTATCTCTCAGAATTTTTTCTTCCAACCTGAATCTTCTTTCAATGTTGCTCCATTGAAAGTTGAGTTTTTCTTTTTCGCCCAGAAATTAAATATTATTTTGCAGTTTGATGATAAAAGAAAAACTAGCCTTTACAAAGATTGCTACTAGTGAGCCAGTGAAAGTAGTTATATAGAATGAGATACTATATTTCTAATTATACATGGTATGATATAGCCATATTCATATAACAAATGAAACAATTCAAAAATTTTCATGTGCTAGAATAAAAGTACATACCCTTTCTACCAAACTATATCTGTATAGTTGTATGAAGTCTGCATTTTAGAAGAGTAATTGTAGATTGCTAAAATATTTTTACTTTCTTAAATATGCTATAAAACACACAATAAGAACCTATGAATGTGAAAGTGTTAATCTCTTAGGTATATAAAACTTTTTGTGAACTCATGGACTGCAATCTGCCAGTTGCTCTATCCACAGAATTCTCCAGGCAAGAATATGGAGTGGGTAGCCATTCCATTCTCCAGGGGATCTTCCTGATCCAGGGAACAAAGCAGGATATCCTGCATTGCAAGCAGATTCTTTACTGTCTGAGTCACCAGGGAAGTACACCTGGCATTATTCAATTTATAAGTGTTTTTTGACCGCCTGAATCTTTACATTTGCTTCTACATGGTCAAATGCCTTTCATATACCAACTAGCTCTGACCCCTTTGCAGCTAATGTGGGTTCACATCTATTTTCTGGCTCATGTTCTCAGATACCTAAGAGCAAGACAGTCCTCATCATTCTTCCTTATTGAAAGCCAAACATATGCTTATTTTGGAATATCTCCTTATAGACAAATTCCTTACTGAGTGAACAAAATCTGACCTATGATCAGGGTTGAAGTGATATAAATTTATGGTAAAATTTTGCAAACACATTATTTATTCCTCTTGATGAAAATTATTAGATCATATATTTGCTTTTCAGTTGTCTTGATTATTAGAGGCACAATTTAAATGAGCTTTGGTAAAAGGCCTTTACAATCAAGCTATACAAAATTTATGAATTATATGTAAGTCAATCCTTTTTGATACAAACTTTCTTCTTTGAAGACATACACATGAACTTGAAGCAAGATGCTTTATATCATATGCAGGGTCTGTTTTATGTGGTAAATTAAATTCACATAAGCAAGACGAATCCCCATAAAATACTCAAATAAATCATGTTGTCCTCATCACCCAATAGGTGAGAATTTTCCTGCTGTTTCAGTGTTAACACATTCTTAGCACATTTTCAGCTGTCTATAGAAATCTTCAGTGTAGAATAAATTAGTGGACGGATGTGTTGATATCAGATATTAAAGATTCAAATAGAAAATGGATTAATAAGATCGCCTTTATACCCAAAGAAATGAAGATCTGTGTCAAACTACAAATAATTCAAGCTAAAAAATGGGTCACAATGATTTACATATTTCAAGTTAATTTGCTTTTACTCCTAAATCATGACCTACATTTATGAAATTACTTTGCTAGTGTGATCCTAGATGCTGATTTTTAAACCTTATTTGGTTCACATTCAATGTCTATTCTTTGAGCTTAGTATCCCAGGAAAACAACAACAAGCTTGATCTTGGATAGCATGATGGTGTCTGAGAGAAAGTCTAACTGGGCTCTGGAAAATTAGGTGAAGTTATGATTCCAAATAGTTCTGGTGTTCCTGCTCTTTTATCTTTTCCTTCTGTACTACTCTCTTTCTAATAAACCCAATCCCTTATATTCTGCCTATGAATAGAATGACTACAATCATTAAAATCTTATTTTCTTCTCTTCTTAATAGCAGATTTAAAAATTGCATCTTCATTCTTCTGATTGCTTTTGCCATTTAATTGTTTAAGGTCTTGGAACAAAACCTTAATTTCTCCGAATTCCTTTGGTTGTTTTTTGCCATTTATCATACAAGATTTCTTTGAGAATAACAATAATTATTGTATCCTTACTAATTGTTGCAGAGTCTTCTCAGAATATCACTGATACCATTTAAACAATTCTAAGTAGAAAGGCCAAATAATTTGTCAACATAATAAAATTCAAGACGGACAGACTGAGTAGAGCCCATTTCACCAACTTCCAGGATATTTCATATTTCCTTTTGCTGAATGAGAAGGAAGGATGTTATAATAGAAACTATTAAGTATCATGTGGAGGAAAAAAATAAATTCCCTGAAACTTATGCATACTATTTAACTTCCTATAATTATCTGTATTGGATGTCCTATATCATCTTTATTTAATGTTGCCAACAATAAATAAGTCATATATAAGTAATCATTCTGATTTTTACCATATAAAAAATCTAAGGCTTGTGGAGTGTTTTTAATTTACTTCAGGTCAAAGAGCAAGTATAGGGCAGGGTCATTTTTAAAAATAATACATGTTGCCTTTAATTCAGAGACATCATAGTAATATTTTTGCTCTCAAGCCTCATCATTTCATTGTAATTTTTGAGGAAGCAAATTATATATGTATTTGGTTTTGCTTTTGTTTATTGGGCTTATATAAAATGGTTACTTAAATCTTACTGGAACAAATTTTCTCTATTGCATTTCTGATACTTAATTTCAGATGATGCAGATCTGATCATAGTCAAATAATGAGTTGATAGACTGTTGGAATTTCTCTCTTGACTGAAAGGCAGTGGCAGGCAACAAAACAGCCATCTGTTGTGATGTCTTCAGAGACAGTGGTTTAAGAGATATAAAGTCTGAGAGAATTTTGCAACAAGTTATATCTCTAGAGTAAATAGGGTTAAAATAATGTTTCAGACAAAGATAAGAAGCTAAAAGAAAATTGTTCTTATTCATTTTTCAGGGTTTTGAGAATAGTCAGAGAAATAAAGGTACTAGAATATTAAATGAACTAAGATTATGGTCAATTTTATAACAAAGTAGCATGAAGAATGAAGTATAACTGCCCTAAAATTGGGTGGTTCTTAATGGTAAAGAACCCACCTGCCAATGCAGGAGATTTAAGAGATACAGTTAGATTTCTGTGTTGGGAAGATCCCCTGGAGGAGGGCATAGCAACCCACTGCAGTGCTCTTGCCTGGAGAATCACACAGACAGAGAAGCTGATGGGCTACAGTCCTTAGGGTCGGAAAGAGTTGGACATGACTGAAGCGACTTAGCATGCATGCATGCATTAAATTACAAAGCTATTGATTTCAAGAGTTAGACTTTTTAAAACAGCCTATATTTCAAGAATTACTAAAAACAAATTTAACTTTAGGTCATTTTTATACATTTGGAAAATATCAAAATAAGAATATTTTGTTTTGAATAAAAAGGATAATAAAGGGACATATTTGAGAATGGTAGTATGATGAGCTCTTTGAAGTCTCTCCCCAGTGAAACAGTAAAAACTAGTGAAAATAATTTTTAAAATTCTTTTTCAAGTCTCTAGAAACTGTCCTAAGGGTACACAGCAAATGAATACACAGATATCCTTATTCAAGGAAATCTACTATATCTATGGTACAGGTGCCAGAGTCCATGGTCCTAGAGCCATGACTTACTCCTTCATTCAATGCCTCCTATACATAACCCGCCCTCCACACACACACCTGCTGTACTGTGATGAAGGGGGCCACTCTGATAATCGTGTCCAAGAGGATGGGGCTCCCTAATTGAAGGCTAAGGTATCACCATCCACAAATCATTTTTTTTTCTTTTTTTTTACTATAATTTTATTTATTTTAATTGGAGGCTACTTACTTTACAATATTGTACTGGTATTGCCATACATCATAACTAATTTTATAATGTCAACACAATGCTGAAACCAACCTCTTAAACTGAACTATGGAATGAGGTTCATGACATTGTACAGGAGACAGGGATCAAGACCATCCCCATGGAAAAGAAATGCAAAAAAGCAAAATGACTGTCTGGGGAGGCCTTACGAATAGCTGGGAAAAGAAGAGAAGTGAAAAGCAAAGGAGAAAAGGAAAGATACAAACATCTGAGTGCAGAGTTCCAAAGAATAGCAAGAAGAGATACGAAAGCCTTCTTCAGCGATCAATGCAAAGAAATAGAGGAAAACAACAGAAGGGGAAAGACTAGGGATCTCCTCAAGAAAATCAGAGATACCAAAGGAACATTTCATGCAAAGATGGGCTCAATAAAGGACAAAAATGGTATGGACCCAACAGAAGCAGAAGATATTAAGAAGAGATGGCAAGAATACGCAGAAGAACTGTACAAAAAAGATCTTCACGATCCAGATAATCACGATGGTGTGATCACTGACCTAGAGCCAGGCATGCTGGAATGTGAGGTCAAGTGGGCCTTAGAAAGCACCACTTCGAACAAAGCTAGTGGAGGTGATAGAATTCCAGTTGAGCTATTCCAAATCCTGAAAGATGATGCTGTGAAAGTGCTGCACTCAATATGCCAGCAAATTTGGAAAACTCAGCAGAGGCCAAAGGACTGGAAAAGGTCAGTTTTCATTCCAATCCCAAAGAAAGGCAATGCCAAAGAATGCTCAAACTACCGCACAATTGCACTCATCTCACACGCTAGTGAAGTACTGCTCAAAATTTTCCAAGCCAGGCTTCAGCAATATGTGAACCATGAACTTCCTGATGTTCAAGCTGCTTTTAGAAAAGGCAGAGGAACCAGAGATCAAATTGCCAACATCCGCTGGATCATGGAAAAAGCAAGAGAGTTCCAGAAAAGCATCTATTTCTGCTTTATTGACTACGCCAAAGCCTTTGACTGTGTGGATCACAATAAACTGTGGAAAATTCTGAAAGAGATGGGAATACCAGACCACCTGATCTGCCTCTTGAGAAATCTGTATGCAGGTCAGGAAGCAACAGTTAGAACTGGACATGGAACAACAGACTGGTTCCAAATACGAAAAAGAGTTCGTCAAGGCTGTATTTATCACCCTGTTTATTTAACTTATAAGCAGAGTACATCATGAGAAACGCTGGACTGGAAGAAACCCAAGCTGGAATCAAGATTGCTGGGAGAAATATCAATAACCTCAGATATGCAGATGACACCACCCTTATGGCAGAAAGTGAAGAGGAACTAAGGAGCCTCTTGATGAAAGTGAAAGAGGAGTGAAAAAGTTGGCTTAAAGCTCAACATTCAGAAAACGAAGATCACCGCATCTGGTCCCATCACTTCATGGGAAATAGATGGGGAAACAGTGTCAGACTTTATTTTTCTGGGCTCCAAAATCACTACAGATGGTGACTGCAGCCATGAAATTAAAAGACACTTACTCCTTGGAAGGAAAGTTATGGCCAACCTAGATAGCATATTCAAAAGCAGAGACATTACTTTGCCAACAAAGGTCTGTCTAGTCAAGGCTATGGTTTTTCCTGTGGTCATGTATGGATGTGAGAGTTGGACTGTGAAGAAGGCTGAGCACTGAAGAATTGATGCTTTTGAACTGTGGTGTTGGAGAAGACTTGAGAGTCCCTTGGACTGCAAGGAGATCCAACCAGTCCATTCTGAACGAGATCAACCCTAAGATTTCTTTGGAAGGACTGATGCTAAAGCTGAAACTCCAGTACTTTGGCCACCTCATGTGAAGAGTTGACTCATTGGAAAAGACTCCGATGCTGGGAGAGATTGGGGGCAAGAGGAGAAGGGGACGACAGAGGATGAGATGGTTGGATGGCATCACTGACTCAATGGACGTGAGTCTGAGTGAACTCCGGTAGTTGGTGATGGACAGGGAGGCCTGGAGTGCTGCGCTTCATGGGGTTGCAAAGAGTCGAACACGGCTGAGTAACTGATCTGATCTGATCTAAAAATAAAGTGTGTGTATGTGCCTGTGTGTACACACACACACATAGACACATACATATAAGGATTTCCCTGGTGAATCAGAAACTAAAGAATCTGCCTGCAATGCAGAAGACCTGGGTTCCATTCCTGGGTTGGGAAGATCCCCTGGAGAAGGGAATGGCCACCCACTCCAGTATATTGCCTGGTGAATCCCCATGGACAAGGAAGCCTGGCAGGCAACAGTCCACGGGGTTGCAAAGAGTCGGACATGACTAAGTACATACACACTCACACACATATATAAATGTATATATATGTATATGTATGTGTATATACACACACACACACACACACACACACACACACATATCCTTCCTAAAGACAGACACAAAGTTCTTTGAAAGAAAAATGAACAAAATTAGCAAAGCAAACCTGGCAACTTATTAAGAAATTATAATATATTTTGACACAGCAGGATATACAAAACTCTAGTATATTGTGGCATAATAAGAATGCAAGTTAGATGGATTTCCTACTTAAAAACCAATCGAACTAATAAAGCATAGTAGAATAAAATAGGTGGTGAATGTAAGTATACAAAACAAGTACTACATCTTGAGATATTTCTGGGCTTTAGTGTGTAGTGAGGTAGAGCCTAAACAAGAAATGACAATCTTGATAAACAGAGATGGTACATCTTATAGGTTAGGGCTGCCATACCAATAAGATGGTGACTGATGGAGCAGTCCTGAATCAAGGCAAGTTGTGTATAGAGTACTTTATATATTCATATGGAAATAGTTCTCCTATCCTTGATCAGATTCTAGACTGCAAAAGGAACAGAGCAAAAAATATGGAAATTCTTAAAAGCATCAGCTTCTGAAGAATGAAGAAGAATGGGATCTCCCAACAAATAGAAGACACTAGTCTTCTGGCTAAGACAGGATTGTAGTGGACATCCCATTCTGTCCATCAGAACCCCACAAGGCCATGCACCTGGAGTAAGAACCATGACACAAGAATAAGAACTTTGCACTAAGACTAAAGGAAAAGCACTAATACAGACCCTTTTATCAAAGCAATATCTAGGGCTTTTCAGAGTAAAGGTGCCTGTTGGGATCTCAATGTATCAAAATATCCAGCATAGAAAATACAATCAAACAGTGAAAGTGTGCCCCCCACACACTGGATAAATGACTAAATAAAACAAATTTAACATATAGAACAACAGAACCACCACAGATGTGGAAGAAAACTGCCAAAACTTTCTCTAAGCCAATGCAGTGAAGGCAATGAAGGACTAGAATGACCCATCAGTGAACTCTGGATGTCACAGGCCAAAAATCCACCATATGTCACACATGGAAACTCCCCTGTTCCAAATTTCATGCTACCCATGAAAACACCAGATAGACAGTTATATCTGCACAGACTCTTGAGTCATTCCTTTACTCTTTCACCAATCATTCCTTAGCCCTGACCCCATCTGACTCCCACAATAAATATCCTGCTCAAAAGCCAATGAAGAAACAGATCTGCACTTTGCCTTCTGTTTCCATGCTTGACTGCCTTGCAGTAAATTATTTTCTCTCTGTATAAGACCGTTGCCTCAATATTTGGTCTCTCCACTGCCCAGTGGAGAATGAGCCCACTTGCTGGGTTACAAAAGCAACAACAAACAAAGAGAAAAAAATGATGGATAAAATAAAATAAATGATAGACATAGACCCACAAATAATCCATATATTAGAGTTAGCAAAAATAATTTCAAAAAACTATGATTTACATTAAATAAAGAGAAAATATGAAAAGCAGATGAAAAGATGAAGTACTTAACAGAATTATACTATATAAAAATTTAAATTTATATTTTAGAGTGGTAACATACAATATCAAGAATTACTAATTCATTCACTGGACTTAATAGCAGATTCAGCAAAACAAAAAAATAATATTAATAAACTTGAAGACCAGCCAACATAAAATATGCATACTTAATCTGGGAAAGATTGGCATCTGGTCCCATAACTTCATGGCAAATAGATAGGGAAACAATGGAAAGAGTGACAGGCTTTATTTTGGAGGGCTCCAAAATCACTGTAGATGGTGACTGCAGCCATGAAATTAAAAGACACTTGCTCCTTGGAAGAAAAGCTATGACCAAACTAGACAGCATATTAAAAAGCAGAGACATTGCTTTGTCAACAAAGATCCATCAAGTCAAAGCTACAGTTTTTCCAGTAGTAATGTATGGATATGAGATTTGGACTATAAAGAAAGCTGAATGCTGAAAAATTGAGGCTTTTGAACTGTGGTGTTGGAAAAGACTCTTGAGAGTCCCTTGGACTGCAAGGAAATCCAACCAGTCCATCCTAAAGGAGATCAGTGCTGAATATTTAGTAGAAGGACTGATACTGAAGTGGAAGCTCCAATACTTTGGCCACCTGATGTGAAAAACTGACCTATTGGAAAAGACCCTGATGCTGGGAAAGATTGAAGGCTGGAGGGGACCACAGAGGATGAGATGGCTGGATGGCATCACTGATTCAACGGATATGAGTTTGAGTAAACTCCAGGAGTTAGTGATAGACACGGAGGCCTGGCATGCTGTAGTCCATGGGGTCACAAAGAGTCTGACACGACTGAGCGACTGAAGTGAACTGAATCTGGGAGAGAATAATAAGAAAGAGAGAAATAGAGCATGAATGATACCATGTAATCAAATGGGCAAAAGTATTAACATAAATGTAATTAGAATTCCAGAAATAGAGGAGTGTGATTGGAACAAAAGCAAAATTTGAGGAAATAATAAGTAAACATTTTTTAAGTTTTGTATGCATATTTATTTTTTCCTTGGACATCTGTCCATTTGTGTTATTGTTTCACTTCCTTCTCACTATTTTAATATTTTCTTTCCATTTGTAAAAGCTCTATACTTTATTATTATCAATCTTAGAGTATCCTCAGAAGTCAACTCTAAAACATTAATAAGCCTGTATATTTTCTTATAAATGTATAAATATTCTCAATTTTTCATACAGTAAACCCAAACTCAACTCAATATGGTTTGTGAATACTTCCATAAATATCCCTAAATAAGTCACTCACTTCTTATCTTTTAAAAGCACTTGTACTATCATGTCAACCACTTGCATTACTTCAAGGCAAATAGATGGGGAAAAAATGGAAACTGTGAAAAGTTTATTGTCTTGGCTCCAAAATCTCTGAGGATGGTGACTGCAGCCATGAGATTAAAAGATGCTTGCTTCTTGGATAAGGAGCTATGACAAACCTAGACAGCATATTAAAAAGCAGAGACATCACTTAGCCAACAAAGGTCCACAAAGTCAAAGCTATGGTTTTTCCAAAAGTCATGTATATATGGGAGAATTAAACCACAAAGAAGGCTTGGCATCAAAGAATTGATACTTTCAAACTGGTTCTGGGGAAGAATTTGAGAGACCTTTACACAGCGAGGAGATCAAATCAATCAATCCTAAAGGAGATAAGTCCAGAATATAATAAATGATGCTGAAGATGAAGCTCTAATACTTTGGCCACCTGATGGGAAGAGCTGACTCATTGGAGAACACCCTGATGATGTGAAAGACTGAGGGCAACAACACAAGAGAAGACTCTACACATGGACATCACCAGATGGTCAATACTGAAATCAGATTGATTATATTCTTTGCAGCTAAAAATGGGGAAGCTCTATTCAGTCAGCAAAAGCAAGACCGGGAGCTGACTGTGGCTCAGAACATGAACTCCTTATTGCCCAATTCAGACTTAAATTAAAGAAAGTAGGGAAAACCACTAGACCATTCAGTTATGACCTAAATCAACTCCCTAATGATTATAAGCGGAAGTGCCAGATTAAAGGGATTAGATCTTATAGACAGAGTGCCTGAAGAACTGTGGATGGAGGTTTGTAACACTGTAGAGGAGGCAGTGATCACTGAACATCCCCAAGAAAAAGAAATGCAAAAAGGCAAAATTGTTGTCTGAGGAGGTCTTACAAATAGCTGAGAAAAGAAGACAAGGTAAAGGCAAAGGAGAAAAGGAAAGATATATCCATCTGAATGCAGAGTTCCAAAGAATAGCACTGAGAGATAAGAAAGCCTTTCTCAGTGATCAATGCAAGAAATACAGGAAAATCATATTCTGAGAAAGACCACAGATCTCTTCAGAAAAATTAGAGATAACAAGGAAACATTTCATGAAAACTTGGGCACAATAAAGGAAAGAAATGGTATGGACTTAACAGAAAATATTAAGAAGAGGTGGCAAGAATAGACAGAAGAACTATACAAAAAAAAAAAAAAAATCTTTTTGACCCAGGTAGTCACGATGGTGGGATCACTCACCTAGACCCAAAAATTCTGGAATGCGAAATCAAGTGGGCTTTAGGAAGCGTCAGTATGAACAAAGTCAGTGGAGGCAACAAAATTTTAGTTGAACTATTTCAAATGCTAAAAAATGATGCTGTTAAAGTGCTACATGCAAAATGGCAGATCTGGGAAACTCGGCAGTGACCACAGGACTGGAAAAGGTCAGTTTTTATTCCAATCCCAAAGAAGGGCAATGCCCAAGAATGTTCAAACTACCACACAACTTCACTCCTCTCAAACCCCAGCAAAGTATGCTCAAAATTCTCCAAGCCAGGCTTCAACAATACATGAACCATGAACTTCCAGATATTTAAGCTGGATTTAGAAAAGGCAGAGGAACCAGAGATCATATTACCAACATCCACTGGATCATCAAAAAAGTAAGAAACTTCCAGAAAAATATCAACTTCTGCTTTATTCACTAGCCCAAAGCCTTTGACTGTGTGGATCACATAAAATTGGAAAATTCTTAAAGAGATGGGACTACAAGACCACCTTACCTATCTCCTGAGAAATCTATATGCAGGATAAGAAGCAACAGTTAGAACCAGGTATGGAACAACAGACTGTTTCCTAATGAGGAAAGGAGTACATCAACATTGCATATTGGCACCCTGCTTATTTAACTCATATGCAGAGTATATCATGTGAAATGCCAGGTTAGATGAAGCACAAGCTGGAATCAAGATTGCCAGGAGCAATATCAGTAACCTCAGATATGCAGAGGTCACCACCCTCATGGCAGAAAGTGAAGAAGAACTAAAGAGTCCCTTGATGAAAGTTAAAGAGGAGAGTGAAACAGTTAGCTTAAATCTCAACATTCAGAAAACTAATATCACGGCATCCAGTCCCATCACTTCACGGCAAATAGATGGGGAAACAATGGAAACAGTGACAGACTTTATTTTTTTGGTCTCCAAAATCACTGCAGATGGTGACTGCAGCCATGAAATTAAAAGACACTTGCTCCTTGGAAGAAAAGCTATGACCAACCTAGACAGCATATCGAAAAGCAGAGACATTACTTTGCCACCAAACGTCCATCTAGTCAAAGCTATGGCTTACCAGTACTCATGTATGGATGTGAAAGGTGGATTATAAAGAAAGCTGAGCAACAAGAACTGATGCTTCTGAACTGTGGTGTTGGAAAAGATTCTTGAGAGTCCTTTGGACTGCAAGGATATCCAACCAGTCAATCCTAAAGGAAATAAGTCCTGAATATTCATTGGAAAGACTGATGCCAAAGCTGAAACTCTAAACTTTGGCCACCTCATACAAAAAACTGACTCATCAGAAAAGACCATGATGCTGGAAGATTGAAGTCAGAAGGATAAGGAGACAACAGGGGATGAAATAGTTGGATGGCATCACTGACTCAATGGACATGAGTTTGAGCAAGCTTTGGGAGTTGGTGATGGACAGGGAAGCCTGGCATGTCGCAGTACATGCGTTTGCAAAAAGTTGGACATGACTGAGTTACTGAACTGAGGAGGAGAAGGGGACAACAGAGGATTACATATTTGGATGGCATCATTGAGTCAGTGGACATGAATTGAGTAAACTCTTGGTGATAGTGAAGGATATGAAAGCCTGGCCTGCCAATGCAGGAAGACGTGGTTTAAATCCCTGGGTCTGGAAGATTCCCTGGTGGCAGAAATGGCAACCCATCCCAGTATTCATGCCTTGAGAATTCCATGGACAGAGGATCCTAGCAGGCTACAGTCCATTGGGTTGCAAAGAGTAGGACACAACTGAGTGACAGAACAATAACAGCAACAACTATACACATATTACAAAAATGTGATATAATTTTTGTTTATTAGTTTGTTTTTTCTACTCTGAGTTCTTCAGCAACTATTTGTAGTTTCTCTGTAAATCTTTCTTGGTTGAATATAGGAATTATATAATAAAATAGGGTAAGAAGTTATGTTTTACAGTTGGTACTAAGAGGAAACAGAAGCAAAGGCTACAGATTATGGTTTGGATATTCTCCATTATCCTGACAGTAAATTTGCTTTTCATTTGGATGTTACTTTCTTTCAGAAGAGTTTGATGCATTTTAAGCTGATGCAGTAGTGCATGTTATTAAAGCCAGGAATCATAAATTATTCCTTAAATCATCGAGTCTTGGGAAAATAGAAATTCAATGAATCACAAACCATTTGAGCACTGACTTAGCTTCTGCACAACCTTATGCTGGTTGGCTACACAACCTTTTGGCTCCAGCAGGTCTGCATACTTTCTAATTTGCTTGAAAACTGCGTGAAAATATTCCCATGGCCCTCTTGTAAAATATGACAGCCTGACATTTCCTTTAATTACAAGACCTGATCTGTTTAATAGCACAAAATTGGCCTCCAACTTGACAGGCCTTCCCTTCAAAAATCGATGGTTAGACTCTAGGGCACCAGCTTGGTCATCAAGATCAATATCAGAAAAAAATATAGCTTGTCAGGACCTCTCAGCCTTTCATTGATTCAAATGGGCAGCAGCTCACAGATTGAATAATAATATTAGAGCTCTGATCCAACAAACAGAAGCCTCTTGCACTAATTTCAGTATAGGCAGATGAATCTGTGATAAATGATAGAAGCATAATATAGTTATCCCAGTACTGTAGCTAGATAAAGCTGAATATTTTCAGAGAGAAAACATATATATAGATATACATAGAGAGAGAGAGAGAATATATTTCTTTAGATTTTTCATTAAGTGAACAAAATAACAAAAGTCTCATTAGAAATAAAACAAAATAAAAAAACACTAAAGAGTCATCTTGGAATTTCCAGAGTCAAAGGGAAATTAACATGAAAACAAAAGAAAAAAATTAAGAAAAAAAAAATTTGTTATTTTCACTTCAACAACTTTTATTTAAATGAAAATGTGCTAAAGTTTTAGAAAGGATATTTAACTAGAAGTCAGTTTTCTTTAGTTCTAGTGCTGGATAATTATATTGTTACATAACTAAGTTAACTTTATATTTCACTAGTAATCGAAATAAGTCAGTATATTTGTTTTATTTTCATTTCTAATTTGAATGCTAATAGAAGGTTTGAATGCAGGTCACAGCAATGGGGAAGGAGAAATTAAATCATACTCATAAGGATATTACATTTTACTACAAGGAAGTACAAAAAAATTGAGAAACAAGGGTTTATGATTTCTTAATACTTTCAAATTTTAAGGATTTTTTACTAAACATTATACTTATAAATATTTAAGTTGGTAAGTTCCGTTATGTGTATTCTACGACAATTAAAACTTTTTTAAATATACAAAAGTTTTTTTTAAGTTTTTGTTGATTTTATATTAAAGGATATAGGAGTGCATATAAACTATTCATAGTGTAGAAAAATAATGAAACCCAGCAGGGCCCTTTAGTGCCCTCTCAGGCATAAAAACCTTTCTATGTCCCTTTTTCTTGTTTATAGGAGAAAAAAACTCAGCTTTCTAGACCTACTCTGAGTTCCAAAGGCCAGATTCAAAGAGTTACTATTCAGGAGAGTGAGGGAATGCAGAAAGAAACAATAGTGCACCCATGGGGCCTGGTCTTGTTCCTCCTGGGGTGGGGAAGGGAGGGGAGCACAGCTTGATTGGAATCTCTGAGTTATACCAGAACTGAGAAGGCAATGGCACCCCACTCCAGTACTCTTGCCTGGAAAATCCCATGGACGGAGGAGCCTGGTAGGCTGCAGTCCGTGGGGTCGCTAAGAGTCGGACAAGACTGAGCGACTTCCCTTTCACTTTTCACTTTCATGCATTGGAGAAGGAAATGGCAACCCACTCCAGTGTTCTTGCCTGGAGAATCCCAGGGACAGTGGAGCCTGATGGGCTGCCATCTATGGGGTCGCACAGAGTCGGACACGACTGAAGCGACTTAGCAGCAGCAGCAGCAGCAGCAGCAGCAAGGCTCCCATCCAGGTGGAGGATGGTAACTTCTAGCTGAGCACAAGCAGTGAACCGAATGCTGGTTGAAAGCAGAAGCTTGGTAACTGAGACTCTCCTAACAATGCTGTTAGCTCACAACCAACCAATCAGAGGAGGGATACCCACCCTAAACGCCCTCCCCACAAATTTTGCCTATAAAAATTTCTTCCTGAAACCCATCAGAGAGTTCGGGCCTTTGAAGCATGAACTATCCATTCTCTTTGCTTGGGCCTGCAATAACTAAACCTTTCTCTGTCTAAAGTCTGACATTTGAGATTATTTGACCTCAGGACTAGTTGGGCACAGGAACTTGGGTTCAACAACAGTAACTTGGAAACATTTTTATATTTCTAATTACTACACTAACAATGATATTTATGGTAGTTACTTTACTTTCTTTACTTCATTTAAATATCTCATATATACAGGTTTATCTTATATTCATACACTTCCTATTTTTACCTTCTTTTTATATCCATTACCTCACTTCTTTTATGGATGCACAACAACTATAAAAGCTATTACTTTATAAATAAGAAAACTGAAACTAATATTTAATGAGTAAATCACTCAGTGTCCAAAGGTAACAGTCACCATAGCTTGGATTTAAAATCATTTATTGGATAGTTAAATTCAACTTTTCTACTGTTATCCAAAGCTCAATATTATGCTGTTTATTTTTAAAACTTAAGGTATTGTTTTTTCCCTGTAACTTAAGTTACATAGTTTCCTAGAAAAAAATGTGGTTGCTTTGGACAAAATTTCAACATTTAAAAATGGTATGAACTTTCAGCTATTTTAAAATAACTCTTCTATCAAAGATAAAACCATTTCAAGCAAACAACAACAATCATTTCCTATTTAGAAAGCTAAAATGGTAATGCTGACTACTACAAACATTGCTACAAATTTTAAATTTACCACTTCATTTTACAGAAAGGAAAATGCTTTTCTCAGTTGTTTGGAAGGCTACATATGTAGAAATAAAGGTAAGTCATTTTTATTAAAACACCAATGAAAACTTGGCCTAGAATTATTTCCCTGTTTACATAAATTTTAGGCATCCATAACCAAGAAAAGTTATGAAGTCACAAAATCTTTTGGTTTCATTTATTTAGAACTTCACAGACTGCCAACTTTTGATGTGTGTGAAAGCCTACCAGATGTTATTGAGTGTCTCCTATGTTAGGAAAAAATATGAGAAATAGAGACTACCTGCTTTCTTAGAACACTTTAAACTGTACTGAGAAATATATTTACATATTCATCTATTTTTATTTCATAATTCATTCCGAGAGACAAAGCCTTGTTAAGGCAGTGTTCTGGTCCCATGTTTCATTTTGTTTTTGTCTGAAGGTAACAGTTTCATTTCTACTAGAGTCATGTACTTCTTTCATTCTGAAATGGTAATTGCTGAAATCATCTCTTGAAGCAAACCCCAGCGCTATTTTTAAAACTGTCTTTACTTTAGGGTTATTGGTTAGACATGGGAAAATAAAATAACATCTAAAAAATTATTAACCTATCAGTGGGCCAATGGATAGATCGATTAGCAACCATTAATGAGCATAACGTTTTCTTTCTTTTCCTTACCAAGACCACAGAATAGTATTTAAATTATTTTCAGAATGGAGGATTTCTTTTTGCAGAGGGTGCAGGGAGTTTGGAATTTGTCCTAAACTGTTTATTTAAAGATATGTGAAGCTCTTTGTACTCTCAACTGGTAAAATAAGGCAAACTGAGTTATACAGGAATTATTTTAATCAGAGTCCTTTCCTTGTACAAAATGTACTAGGAAAATAAGGCTTTTTGATGGAAGAGCTGGAGGTAACAAGAGGTAACTGTGTCATACTGGACTCTTCAAGGTAGACTTGGTCTGGGAAGATCAATTCATACAACTCTTGATAAAATCATTAGGTTATTGGAGTTAGGGCAAACAATGAGAGAGGTCCTGGGTGAAGAAAATTCAGGCAATTCAAAGACAAACTTAATTTCTATCACAAACCTCTTAGGCTCAGTTTTGCTCTCTTTATCCCTTATCTCAAATCAAGACACTTGATTTAGCTCTAAATCATTTTAGATGTTGTGATTTTCAAGGTATAAGGTACTTGGAGAAAGGAGACTTTATCTCTGTTGATATAGGCATTAAACTGAAAGAAGCATCTGGGCAAATAAGCTCTGAAGGTTGTGTTTAGAAGGAGGGTTTTTCTGTATTAAGCCACTTAAAGGTATGAGCAAATATGCCACTCACTAGTATGGTGTTATGATAGACCAAAGTTACCTTTCAAAAAGGAAAATAATCAGATGGGGATAAGTTGATGTCCTGATCCTCAATATAGTTACCTTGTTATCTTTTTCAAAGATAACTAGTAGAAATTCTGATACAGTCATTTAGGAGATGCTTTTCCATTCCCAGAATGTTAACGTTAGTACTGATGAGTACTTGCTGAAGCACTTTGAACAAAGATTACTAGAAGGATGATAGCCCTGAAGTTTTCCAGCTAAAGAAAGTGGAGGGCACAATTGGCATTTAGTGCCATGCAACTGAACTAAAGAGATGGCACTTTGGTTCAGCATTTTCTATTCTTTCCTCCAGTTTTAATCTCAAGTGTGATTTCCAATCTTTTGTAGGTCACAAGGTAGATATAATTATGCTGCTACATAATCATTTGTTCCAATTTGTATTAAATTGCTTTGAAGATAAATGTGTTTCAAATTTGTAATACTAATTGATATCTGTACAGTTGCCCACTATTTAAAGTCATGTGTTCTAATTCTAAGTTTAGTATTTTATAACACTGTTTACTCAGGACATTTTATAAATGTGTATAAATGAGTCTAGTGCTTATAAAAGTTATGAGCATACCAGTTTATTTGAACACACATAACTGGAGAAGGCAATGGCACCCCACTCCAGTACTCTTGCCTGGAAAATCCCATGGACGGAGGAGCCTGGTGGGCTGCAGTCCATGGGGTCGCTGGGAGTCAGACACGACTGAGCAACTTCACTTTCACTTTTCACTTTCATGCATTGGAGAAGGAAATGGCAACCCACTCCAGTGTTCTTGCCTGGAGAGTCCCAGGGACGGCAGAGCCCTGTGGGCTGCTGTCTATGGTGTCACACAGAGTTGGACACGAATGAAGTGACTTAGCTTAGCTTATAGAGTATAACATTTAAAAATTTTTATGATTAATTCTCTTCTAAGCATACAGACAGTAATATAAGGTCAATATGCTGCTGATGAATAAATAAATAAATGCATAAAGTATATGATTCTTATTGCTGAAAAAAAAATAGAATAATGAATAAATATTAAAATAGTGTTTATGTAAATTTTATGTTTTATTGCTTGAGAGCTATGAAACATCCTGACAACTGTTATTTTATGTAATTTAATACACACACATGCACATAGTTATATTCAGATATTGTATGTATCTTTATTTTACATCTATGTACCTGTGCATATAGGAATCTGTAGGTTTCCATCATCTCAAAGCATTCCCATGAAGTCTTTATAAGCCAAAAATGGCATAAAGCAAGGATGAAATTATCTAAAGAAACATATTCCTAAGGGATGCATAAAGTAAATGGAGATAAAGTATAGATACTTATAAACACACTTCTGAGATGCTAAGTGTGGATCCTGGGAAGAATCTTGACATTGATACTCTTGTTTCTTGAAGTGGATTCTCCTCTATAATGAATGAACACTATTTTCATTTTTGTCTTTTTTTGTAAAAGCTAAAATTCTCTTGGCATTTGTCTCAGTTAGGTAAAACAATTACTAATGTAGAGACTTTGTAAAAGTGAAGTGATATCAAGTGAACCTTTGAGAATCAGAGAATACCAGTATACAGTGTTACATACATATTTCAACAATTATAAATCAAATATAACTATATTATAAAAATATTAAATAATAAATTTGCATTTATTTGAATTATAATGACATTCACAGGGAAATTCATTCTCAACTTCACAGCTATGAATATTCCTATTTGAAAATCACAATGCATTCTAGGGCACCACTTCATATTGAGAAATTTCTAAAAACCAGAATTTTCTTAACATTTTTTGGTACATTTCTCAAATATAGGATTATTAAATTTTTTTAAAAAATTTATTGAAATATATTTCACATAACATAATATCCATCAATTTAAAGTGTATAGCAAGTCTCCTACATATGAACAAGTTCTATTTTGAAAGCACATTTGTAAGTCCAAATTTTTTTTCACCTAGGTACCAAACTAACATAATTGGCTATATAGTACTGTACTGTAATAGGTTTATTATATTTTTTCACACAAATAATACATAGAAAACAAACAAAAAATAAAGAAAACATTTTTATTCTTACAATACAGGACCTTGAAAAGTACAATAGTACAGCACAACAGCTGACACTTCTTAGTAGTATCAGCTACAACACCTCCACTTTTATGATTCCTTACAGATATTCCATGCTTTTCATAAAGATACTATGTTACTCTACACTACACAGTACTATACAGGAAAGTACACAAAAGTACAACCACTTATAGAGGACACCTGCATATGACGATGTGTGCTGGTCATGTGAATTAACTTATGTGACTGGATTTGCAAACACATGCTCACATCTTTGAAGTTTGCAACTTGAAGGTTCATATGTAGGGGGCTTACTGTATAGTTCAGCCATTTGTAGTATATTGACTGAGCTGTGCAACAAAAACTAATTTAAGAGACTTCACTGCTTCAGAAAGAAATACTATATCATTTAGCATTCACTTTCCATTCCTGTATTTTATTATATTTTTATTTCTATAAGATCAGAAATGCTTTGTCTCCTTTCATTCATTATTTCATTAAACTGAGCCCTATACTTTTGCCTTGGCTCTAGGTAACTTTGTCTATTTTGATGACCTTTTCCAAGATCTAACTTTTGGTGTCATTGACTTTATTACTTTTATATTCCCCATTTGATTTTTAATCTCAAGTATTTGTCATTTATTTCCTTCTGCTTACTTTGAATTTGTATTGTGTTCTTTTCTAGTCTCTTAAGGAAGAAACATGGATTAGTAATTCAAGATGCTGCATCTTTTTTAATATAGGTATGTATAGTTATAAATTTTCCACTGATGACTGCTATGATTGTATCTTATAAGTTTGATGTGTTATATTTTTCTTTTAATTCATTTCAAAGTATTTTTTAAATACCATTCTCTTCCCCCCAGTTTTGGCACAAAGGTTTTTTTAGGAATGTGCTGATTATTTTGATGTATTTGTGAATTTTTTAAATTTTTCTTTTCCTATTGATTCCAAACTTAATTACACTGTATTTGAAATCATACTTTGCATGCTTCCAATCTTTTTAAATTTATTGAGAATTCCCTTATGATTATAAAGTAGAAGTGAGAAATAGATTTAAGGGCCTAGATCTGATAAATAGAGTGCCTGATGAACTATGGAATGAGGTTCGTGACATTGTACAGGAGACAGGGATCAAGACCATCCCCATGGAAAAGAAATGCAAAAAAGGAAAATGGCTGTCTGGGGAGGTCTTACAAATAGCTGTGAAAAGAAGAGAAGTGAAAAGCAAAGAGAAAAGGAAAGATATAAACATCTGAATGCAGAGTTCCAAAGAATAACAAGAAGAGATACAAAAGCCCTCTTCAGCGATCAATGCAAAGAAATAGAGGAAAACAACAGAAAGGGAAAGATTAGGAATCTCTTCAAGAAATCGGAGACACCAAAGGAATATGTCATGCAAAGATGGGCTTGATAAAGGACAGAAATGGTATGGATCTAACAGAAGCAGAAGATATTAAGAAGAGATGGCAAGAATACACAGAAGAACTGTACAAAAAAGATCTTCACGACCAGATAATCATGATGGTGTGATCACTGACCTAGAGACAGATATCCTGGAATGTGAAATCAAGTGGGCCTTAGAAAGCATCACTATGAACAAAGCTAGTGGAGGTGATGGAATTCCAGTTGAGCTATTCCAAATCCTGAAAGATGATGCTGTGAAAGTGCTGCACTCAATATGCCAGCAAATTTGGAAAACTCAGCAGTGGCCACAGGACTGGAAAAGTTCAGTTTTCATTCCAATCCCAAAGAAAGGCAATGCCAAAGAATGCTCAAACTACCGCACAATTGCACTCATCTCACACGCTAGTAAAGTACTGCTCAAAATTCTCCAAGTCAGGCTTCAGCAATATGTGAACCGTGAACTTCCTGATGTTCAAGCTGGTTTTAGAAAAGGCAGAGGAACCAGAGATCAAATTGCCAACATCCACTGCATCATGGAAAAAGCAAGAGATTTCCAGAAAAACATCTATTTCTGCTTCACTGACTATGCCAAAGCCTTTGACTGTTTGGATCACAATGAACGGTGGAAAATTCTGAAAGAGATGGGAATACCAGACCACCTGATTTTCCTCTTGAGAAATTTGTATGCAGGTCAGGAAGCAACAGTTAGAACTGAACATGGAACAACAGACTGGTTCCAAATAGGAAAGGAGTTTGTCAAGGCTGTATTTGTCACCCTGTTTATTTAACTTATATGCAGAGTACATCATGAGAAACGCTGGACTGGAAGAAACACAAGCTATGAGTAAGATTGCCGGGAGAAATATCAATAACCTCAGATATGCAGATGACACCACCCTTATGGCAGAAAGTGAAGAGGAACTAAAGAGCCTCTTGATGAAGGTGAAAGTGGAGAGTGAAAAAGTTGGCTTAAAGTTCAATATTCAGAAAATGAAGATCATGGCATCTGGTCCCATCACTTCATGGGAAATAGATGGGGAAACAGTGGAAACAGTGTCAGACTTTATTTTTCTGGGCTCCAAAATCACTACAGATGGTGACTGCAGCCATGAAATTAAAAGACACTTACTCCTTGGAAGAAAAGTTATGACCAACCTAGATAGCATATTCAAAAGCAGAGACATTACTTTGCCAACAAAGGTTCGTCTAGTCAAGGCTATGGTTTTTCCTGTGGTCATGTATGGATGTGAGAGTTGGACTGTGAAGAAGGCTGAGCGCTGAAGAATTGATGCGTTTGAACTGTGGTGTTGGAGAAGACTCTTGAGAGTCCCTTGGACTGCAAGGGGACCCAACCAGTCCATTCTGAAGGAGATCAGCCCTGGGATTTCTTTGGAAGGACTGATGCTAAAGCTGAAACTCCAGTACTTTGGCCACCTCATACAAAGAGTTGACTCATTGGAAAAGACTCTGATGCTGGGAGGGATTGAGGGCAAGAGGAGAAGGGGACAACAGAGGATGAGATGGCTGGATGCCATCACTGACTCGATGGACGTGAGTCTCAGTGAACTCCGGGAGTTGGTGATGGACAGGGAGGCCTGGCGTGCTGCGCTTCATGGGGTCGCAAAGAGTCAGACACGGCTGAGTGACTGATCTGATCTGGTCTGATCTGAGAATTATTTTGTGGCTTGGTTTATGTTTCATTCATGAGAGTGTTCCATGGCCATTGGAGGAAATATATATGCTATGCTATGCTAAGTCACTTCAGTCATGTCCGACTCTGTGTGACCCCATAGATGGTAGCCCACCAGGCTCCCCCGTCCCTGGGATTCTCCAGGCAAGAATACTGGAGTCGGTTGCCATTTTCTTCTCCAATGCATGAAAGTGAAAAATGAAAGTGAAGTCACCTAGTCGTGTCCGACTGTTAGCGACCCCATGGACTGTAGCTTACCAGGCTCCTCCATCCATGGGGTTTTCCAGGCAAGAATACTGGAGTGGGTTGCCATTTCCTTCTCCAGGAGATCTTCCCAACCAGGGATTGAACCCAGGTCTCCCACATGGTAGGCATTGTACGCAGATGCTTTACCATTTGAGTGACCTGGGAAGGTCTATCTATCTATATATATATATATTTATATTTATATATATTTACATATATATATATATATATATATTTTCTGTTGTTGGGTGGAGTATTATGTAGATATTTGTCTATTCTAGTTAGTTATAGTAATGACCAAGTTTTCAACTTTTTGCTTTTATTTTGCATAAATCTATGTATTATTGAAACTAGGGTTTAAAGTCTCTAACTATTACTGTTAAATTGTCTCTTTCTCCCTTTGGTTCTTCGGTGCTCAATATAGAGCCTTGATATACTCCTTTCCCAAACTGGAACCAGTCTGTGGTTCCATGTTCACTTCTAAATGATGCTTCTTGACCTCCACACAGATTTCTCAGGAGGCAGGTCAGATGGTCTGGTATTCCCATCTCTTGAAGAATTTTCCACAATTTGTTGTGATCTACACAGTCAAAGGCTTTGGTGTAGTCAATAAAGTAGAAATAAATGTTTTTCAGGAATTCTCTTGAATTTTCTATGATACAAAGGATGTTAGCAATTTGATCTCTGGTTCCTCTGGCTTTTCTAAATCCAGCTTGAACATCTCAAAGTTCACATAATGTTTGATGAAGAATTGATGCTTCTGAACTGTGGTATTGGAGAAGAATCTTGTAAGTCCCTGGGATTGCAAGGGGATCAAACCAGTCCATCCTAAAGGAAGTCAGTCCTGAATATTCATTGGAAGGACTGATGCTGAAGCTGAAACTCCAATACTCTGGCCACTGATGTGAAGAACTGACTCATTGGAAAAGACCCTGATGCTTGGAAAGATTGAAGGCAAGAGGAAAAAGGGGCAACAGAGCATGAGATGGTTGGATGATATCACCTACTCGATGGACATGAGTTTGAGAAAACTCTGGGAGTTGGTGATGGACAAGGAAGCCTGACATGCTGCAGTCCGTGCAATCCCAAAGAGTCAGACATGACCGAGTGACTGAACTGACCCTTTGGTTATAGTTTTTGTTTCATGTGTTTTGGGGCTCTTCTGTTAGTTGCAATAATATTTGTAATCATATTTTCCTGATGGATTTGTGCTATTTTTATTACTAAATGCCCCCTTTTGTCTCTAGCAAAATATTTTGTCCTATAGTCTGTTAGTCTCATATTAACATAGGTACTCCAACTTTCTTTTGGTTTTATCTACATGGAATATCTTTCCACCTCATTTTATTTTCAGTCCCACTTGTGTTTTTACATATGTCTCTTGTAAGCAGCATATTGTTAGACTTAAGATTTCTGTCATTTTTTAAATCTATTATCTCAATTTCTGCTTTTTGGAGTATTTAAATCATTCACATTTAATGTGATTACTACTAAGGTTAAGTTTGAATCTGACGTATATCATTTTTTTCCTATGGGTTTTATGTCTTTTCCCCTCTGTTACTTGATTCTTGTCTGTTTTTGTGTCAAATACACACACACACACTCACACACACACACACGCACACATTCAAATGATCTTAGTAAAAAAAGAAATGTCTCTGCTTCTTAATTTATGAAACTAATGAGTTCCCCAAAAGGGATACAAAAATGAATTTCCCAAAGTGAACCTTATTTTTTACTTAATAAATAAACTGCTGCTTTAAACATACTGTTACTATTTTAAATAAGAACTTGCAGTGTAATTGTAACTTCCCATACGTCCAAAATGCACTACATTCCTATGTATCTATTTAACAAATTTTAAAGTTCTTTGAGTTTTCTTAGAGTGGGGCATATTTGTTCAAAAGTGTTGTTTATCATCTAACTTTTGAACTTGATGAATATGTTTATTACTTCATTGTGGTGATGGCATCACAGGTATATGCACATGTCCAAATTCATCAAATTGCATACCTTAAATGTGTGCTATTTTTACATATTTATGCCTCAATAAAGCTGTAACATACAATAAAATGTCATTTACCATTCAGTTTAGTTCAACAACCACTTATTAAGGATTTGTTAGAAGTAAGAAGAATATACAGTGTAGGTGATGAATAGATTCAAGAGACACTAGTAAACAGAGTACCTGTAGAACTGTGAATAGACATCCGTAATATTGTACAGGGGCAGCAAACAAAAATATTACAAAGAAAAAGAAATGTGAGAAGGCAAAGTGGTTGTCTGAGGAGGCTTTAAAAATAGCTGAAGAGAGGTGAAAAGGGAAAAGCAAAGGCGAATGGGAATGGTACAACCAACTAAATGCAGAGTTCCAGAGAATAGCAAGCAGAGACAAAAGGCCTTCTTCAATGAAACACGGAAAGAAATAGAGGAAAAGAAAAGAAAGGGTAAGGCTAGAGATCTATTCAAGAAAGTTGGAAATATAGGAGGAACATTTCATCCAAAAATGGGCACAATAAACAATGGAAATGGTAAAAATCGAATAGAAGCAGATGAGATCAAGAAGAGATGGAAAGAATACACAGAATAACTGTACAAAATAAGACCTTAATGACCTGAATAACCATGACTGTGTAGTGTTTCACTCAGAGCTAGACATTCTGGACTGTGAAGTCAAGTGGAACTTAGGAAGCACTGCTGCCAGTAAAGCTTATGGAGGTGATGGAATTCCAGCTGTACTATTTAAAATCCTAAAAGATGATGCTATTAAAGTGCTGCACTCAATTTGTCAGCAAATTTGAAAAAGTCAGCAGTGGCCACAGGACTGGAAAATGTCAATCCTCATCTCAACACCCAAGAAGGGAAGTACTAAAGACTGTTCAAACCACCAGATAATTGCACTCATGTTCCAAGCTAGTAAGGTTATGCTAAAAATCCTCCAAGCTAGGCTTCAGCAATACATGAACTAAGAACTTTCAGCTATGTTTAGAAAAGGCAGAGGAACCAGAGATAAAATTGCCAACTATCATTGAGAAAGCAAGGGAATTCCACAAAACATCTGCCTCTGCTTCATTCATTATGCTAAAGCCTTTGACTGTGTGGATCATAATAAACTGTGGAAAACTCTTTAAGAGATGAGAATACCAGACCATCTTACCTGCTTCCTGAGAAACCTGTATGTGGGTCAAGAAGCAGCAGCTAGAACCCTGTATGGAACAACTGACTGGTTCAAAATTGAGAAAGCAGTATGACAAGGCTATTTATTACCATCCTGTTTATTTAACTTACACACTGAATACATCATGCAAAATGTCTGGCTGGATGAGTTACAAGCTGGAATCAAGATACGCGGGATAAATACCAACAACCCAACCTCAGGTATGCAGATGATAACACTGTAAGGACAGAAAGCTAAGAGGAACTAAAAAGCCTCTTGACAAGGGTGAAGGAGGAGAGTGAAAGGGCTGGCTTAAAATTCAATATGAAGAAAACTAAGATCATGACATCCAGTCCCATCATTTCATGGCAAACAGATGGGGAAAAGGTGGAAGCAATGACAGATTTCATCTTCCTGGTCTCTAAACTCACTGCAGATGGTGACTGAAGTCATGAAATTAGAAGATGTTTCCTTCTTGGCAGGAAAGCTATGACAAACCTAGACAGTGTGTTGAAAAGCAAAGACATCACTTTGCCAACAAAAGTCTGTATAGTCAAGGCTATTTTCCAGTTGTCATGTATGGATGTGAGAGCTGGACAAAAAGAAGGTAGAGCACCGAAGAAGTGATGCTTTTAAACTATGGTCCTGGAGAAAACTCTTGAGAGTCTCTTGGACAGCAAGGAGATCATACCAGTCAATCTTAAAGGGAATCAATCCTGAATACTCTTTAGAAGGACGGATGCTGAAGCTGAAGCTGCAATACTCTGGCCACCTATGTGAACAGCTGACTTATTGGAAAAGACCCTATGCTGGCAAAGATTGAAGGCAGGAGGAGAAGAGGGCGACAGAGGATGAGATGTTTGGATGGCATCACTGATTCAGTGGACATGAACCTGGGCAAACTCTGGGTGATGGTAAGGGACAGAGAATCCTGGTGTGCTGTGGTCCATGGGGTCATGAAGAGTGGAACATGACTTTGCAACTGAACAACAAAGAAGGAAGCAAGCAGGGAGCATGAAGTATCACGCAGGTAGATTTAAAGTCTTTTGTCTGATAAATCCAAAATCTGTACCGTCTCATGTACATTTTCTATTAGCTGCACTTTATTTTTCTGTGCATTGCGACAAATTTTCCTCTTTGTATTGAAAACTGGACTTTTTTTTTTTTAATTTTATTTTTAAACTTTACCATATTGTATTAGTTTTGCCAAATATCGAAATGGATCTGCCACATGTATACATGTGTTCCCCATCCTGAACCCTCCTCCCTCCCCATACCATCCCTCTGGGTCGTCCCAGTGCACCAGCCCCAAGCATCCAGTATCGTGCATCGAACCTGGACTGGCATACTCGTTTCATACATGATATTATACATGTTTCAATGCCATTCTCCCAAATATTACCACCCTCTCCCTCTCCCACAGAGTCCATAAGACTGTTCTATACATCAGTGTTTCTTTTGCTGTCTCGTACACAGGGTTATTGTCACCATCTTTCTAAAGTCCATATATATGCGTTAGCATACTGTATTGGTGTTTTTCTTTCTGGCTTACTTCACTCTGTATAATAGGCTCCAGTTTCATCCACCTCATTAGAACTGATTCAAATGTATTTTTTTAAATTTTATTTTTAAAATTTACATAATTGTATTAGTTTGGCCAATACAAATGTATTTTTTTTTAATGGCTGAGTAATACTCCATTGTGTATATGTACCACAGCTTTCTTATCCATTCATCTGCTGATGGACATTTAGGTTGCTTCCATGTCCCGGCTATTATAAACAGTGCTGCGATGAACATTGGGGTACACGTGTCTCTTTCCCTTCTGGTTTCCTCAGTGTGTATGCCCAGCAGTGGGATTGCTGGATCATAAGGCAGTTCTATTTCCAGTTTTTTAAGGAATCTCTACACTGTTCTCCATAGTGGCTGTACTAGTTTACATTCCCATCAACAGTATAAGAGGGTTCCCTTTTCTCCACACCCTCTCCAGCATTTATTGCTTGTAGACTTATGGATCGCAGCCATTCTGACTGGCGTGAAATGGTACCTCATAGTGGTTTTGATTTGCATTTCTCTGATAATGAGTGATGTTGAGCATCTTTTCATGTGTTTGTTAGCCATCTGTATGTCTTATTTGGAGAAATGTCTATTTAGTTCTTTGGCCCATTTTTTGATTGGGTCATTTATTTTTCTGGAGTTGAATCATATGTTATAACAACTTTGGTATCCAACTCCTCTTTCTAAGGTTTCTTGTGATGTTTTGTTTTGATTTTGGGAGTGGGTCATTGTGTTTTTATTTGTACTGTTTATTCTAGCACTTTCTTGGAATAATTGCTGTGGATTCTGTTGTCTGTAACGTATAACCACAGAGTTTTCTGCTACTCTGCTATTTTTTAAACTTATTGTGCTTTATTAGTTTAAACTGACTTTATAAAGTCCAATATTGGGTTAGTATAATTTTTTAGCTAATGACTGGTCAGAAGATTTCCTAGATGTCTTGTATGTACATCTTCCACTCTTTGTTAGTGTCATCAATTTATAAGACAGACTTTGAATTTATCTCTTGCTTGCTTAGGACCTCTAAGTTCTGCCAGAGTTTAAGGATTGGTGCCTTTTCCCTCCCAGATACTTTTAGGGCATATACACAGCTTTGAGCACATATCAAGCTTTTTTTTATAAATACAGAAATATATGGAAAATTTTCAGATTTTCCTGTGGTAGTCTTATTTTCTGGGATTATCTTTAAATTCCTAGAAGGGTTTTGGTTTATACTAACTGAAATTTAAGAAAAAGAAAGAAAGAAAGAAAAAATTAAAGAAAAAGAAAGAAAAATTTAAGAAAAAGAAAGAAAGAAAAAAAAAAATTCCAGTTAATTGTCAACCTTTCATTGATAGCAAAGCAGCAATATTAAGGGATGTTTCCCAGACACTAAGGACTGGCCAGAGTGTGCATGTGTGTGCTAAGAATAAAGGAGTAATCTGTGAAACTGGGAGTGATGAACTGGGACTCCATGGGCCATCCCCATGGAGTCTTAATAGAGGGGAGAGGGCAGAGCCTCAGAGGGGCTGGGATCAGGAGAAAAGTCCTCAGAGGCTATGTTGAGCTCAACTCTCAGGAACAGCAGTTGCTTTAGGTTCAGGAGGCTTCACTTGCTGTGGTGGATTTTCAGGAGGGGCTATAAACCATGGGAATGTTCTCAGATGGACTCAGGTCATCCATGTACAGGAGAAGGTGACATGAAAGTCCATAGAGTAGACACGGCAGTGATTGTATGCTCCAGGATGGAGAAGAGCAGCAGCAGCACCAAGAGACTCTTCTGGGGCACTTGGGCACACCTGCTGCCAGCAGCCAGTCCCACTGCCAAAGCCCAGCCTCCAAGGCACACAGGGAGCTGACCAGCTTCAGCCCTATGCTGACCTTCATTCTAGACTTGTGCAATTTGTCTTCACAGTTAGGATGGCTGCTCCTGAAATGAAGAAAAGCAATCCTCTGGCCAGGGGTTACCAGGTAAGTGTTTGAAAAATCCACAAAGTCCAGGGCAGCAGCTAGAATATCCCCATGGCCAACATGAATCAAGCCAGTAATGATCAGCAGGGACCCCACAATGGTTGACTATCCCTTGAAGAAGAGCTTCTGCTGGCTGAGATGGGCACTATCCAGGGGCTTGGGCTGTGAAAATGGCTCCTCTGGGCTTTGCCATGCACCCTTAGGATTTCGGGGGAGGGACCATCACTGACTGTTGCTCCTGCCTTGTTATCACTCCACTGACAAGCTGGTTTCTGAAGGCAGATGGGCTGTGGCCTGGGCTGCTGCAAACTTGCTGAAGGGAGTTGGAGTCCTGGTCTAGGCCAGATCACAGCCTTAGGCATTGGGAGATGCTGCCAGCAGTTTGCTAAGTTTCAGTAATGCATTTGAAGTAGGTTTCTCCTATAACAGTGGAACTCAAGTCAAACCAAAAAGTCACCATTCTTTGAGAATGGAGATTTCCCAGAGAAATGCAAGTTTACAGAAATACTGACTATGCTGTACAGATAGGGTTTTTCACAGACTTCTAAACATGATTACATCTCTCTCATCATTTGCAGTGCTTCTGGCTTTTGGTTACTGAACTTTCAGCTGGAAAGGGAGGAGAGACGGGATAGCCTTGAATCTGACGCATCACAGACCTCTCACTGTGTTACGGAGGTTATGTAGCTTCTCCTGGGTCTTCAGTTAGTTCTGTAGCTTTGACTAGCTGCCAGAATTCTGAATTGGTTGATTTCCCCCATATTTTCACTGCTTTGTTGACAAGAGTCACTGAGATCCACAGTCCAGTATTCCAGAATACAATGTCAGAACCTCTGTTTTGAACTGTCACTCTAAAGTCAATAGCTCTTATCCTAATAATAATCATTTCAGGCAATTTTTCTTTCTTTTGAGATGTCAACCTATTTGGTACCTCTTGAAACACGTTGTTATTCCTCCTCCTAGTTGTGGATAAGTAGTTTATCTCTTTATAAGTAGTTTATCTCTTTATTTTCACCACCAGCCCATCCCCCATCTTCAGCTCTTTTCTTTAATTCCTTACTCACAGGTGCTCTATTTTTCTTTGATTTCACTAGTAAATCCCTCTTCCCTTTGTCTTCCAGATTTAATCTTACATTGACCCACTACATTTTCACCTTTCACTGATTACTACCTTTCAATGTTTCTGCCTAATAAGTATCGATTAACTGTGGCAACTCTGTTTTTAACCTTGCAGTCTTTCATAAATTTTTCTCTTCTGTGTATAGTATCACTTTGCCCTTTTACTTCTATTAATTGAGATGCTCATGACTATGCAAATTATTCTTTTCCTTTTGCCAAAGTGTCAACCCTATAGAAATGATAAATTACACTAGGACTATTTTCACCAACCTTTTAAATTTATGAGTCTGACATTTCTGGAAGTACTTTTCTCCTCATATTACTAAATGTACTAACAATGGTAGTTATCCATCAGATTTTCTGGCTCAAACACTGTAATGGTTTTAAAAGCAACAGTAGCATTGATCCACTTTGCAAAATCACAGCATGATTCAGAATTTAAGTACTGCCACTTATTTGCATTCTTTCTTCTCACCTACCTTTTTCTTTATATGAATAAGTCTTCAGAACAGATGGTGGAAGATTATCAATAAAAAGTGTTGTTAGCCTCAGTGGGAATCCACTATGCTCAGTCAAAATGTATTGCTTAGCCACCTGCTCATTTATCACATGCAAGACAACATTTTTCTGTTTTAGGCACTTTATAGGAAGATAGCTATTTTTTTTTTATGGATTAAAGAACAGAGAAAATATTCAATTTTCTAATAGCACTTTTACAATATGTAGCCATATAACATGTAGCTATAGTTTACATTAATTGATGACTTTTATTTTAATGATTCTTCTTTTAATTAATCTAGTTACTTAAATTTCTCAAGTCTGAAGATTTGTGTTTTTAGAAAGCAAATTTTTGAGAAGTTAAATTAGATCCTAATTTCTAACTAATACATAACGAAAACTTAACCAAAAGTAGTTAGAAGAGACTCAGTAACTGTAAGACATAATATGTTACATCCAATGTGTTAACAATTTAACTGTATGTGTATGGGTTGGACGTTTGTGTCCGCCTCCCAAAATTTTTCAGGTTTAAGCCATAACCACCAATGGGATGATATAGAGATGGGGCCTTTGAGAGATAATTAGGGATACATTAGGTCATGACATGAAGACCTCATGATGGGATTAATGGCATTCTAAGAAAGAAAAATAGAGAGAGATGCCCAAAGCAAAGAAAGGCCCTGGGAGAATATGGTAAGAAGGCCCTATCAGCAAGCTCAGATGAGAGCTCTCACTAGGGAACTGAATCAGCAAACATTCTTATCTTGACTTTCCAGCCTCCAGAGCTGTGAGAAGGCTATATTTTTATGGCAGAATTAACAAACAAAGACAGTATATTTATTTATAGATCTCATTATTCTACTGTCTTAAAAATATAGTTTACATCCCATTTCTGCCAAAATATCATCCTTAATAAAGGTTAAGCAAGAAGTAACTTTTGAAAACCTCTACTCTAAACTCTTCATTAGATAAAAGAAGAAAATTATAACCATAAATGTAATGGATTTATCCAAATATTTTGCTGGAAAACATCCTAGGTTTTAAAAAATTATCTCTCACATATTTATAATATTTTTACTCCACTTTATTACATAAGTTATAGTAATACAATTTTAGACCTATTATTTTTGAAATGTTTTATAGGCAAGAATTAGTGACATATTTGGAAAGAAAGCCGTGTTAACTGTATACACAGATCTGCAGATACCAGCTATAAAATAAACTTGATGGCTAGAATATCCTGGATAAAATGCCTACTACATAACAGTTATGCTCTGATAGCAGTATCATATGAAATTATAGGAAATTATCAAAATTCTTAAATGAATAATGAACTTTAATGAAACTACCAAAAGTTAAAGAACATTGCCAAGAAAGCATTTCATCAGTGATTACTATAAGAAGCAGACACATATAGATATTATTTACTAAACATAAGAAGGATATATCTAGTAGAGGAGAAACATTCCTTGAAAAGCCTGTTTGCATCTTTCAGTTCCAATGATTAAGAAAATACTTTTTGATCTTTTTGGAATTGGAGTCTCACTGTCTCCTACCTAAAACATCCAGCATCTAGAAAAGGAATCCATTTCTTCATTACTCAGTCTCCAGACCCAACATATGATCATCTTTCCTTTTTACTAAAATTTATGTGTATATATGACCAGAAAGACGAAGTCTCGCATTACTGGATGAGCACCTGGGCTCTGAAACAATACCAGGTTACCAGAAACTTACCATGGGTAGCCTCCTGCTTTAGAATTATAAGGACAAACATTTGTATTCAATATCTACTATTTACAAGGCATTTTCCCTAAATTGTGCAAGTCTCTGTATCTTTACCTTTAAAGTAAGAATAATAATAGCTATTTTTCCTGAAATTTTGTAAAGATTAAATAAATTAAATAAGGTTCCTAGCATTCAGTAAGTGCCTAGTAAGTGCGTATTTACATTTTAAACATGAAGGAAAATCATCGTGGGAGTATTGAAAAATATCCAGCTCTTCTTTTTTTTTTTTTGGATTGTTGCAGATAGTCACTATGCAATTCTGAGGAAAGGAGTAGTATCATCAAAAAAGGTGATTATAAATGCATCTATATTTTAAAACCACTTAGTAGTGTAATGTCACAAGGAAACTACAATCACCCATATAAGAAAACATAGATACTTAGCCAGGATTACTGCAGCAAAATGAAGCCATACCAGTCATAAACATGACAGTTTTGTGAAAGCTAACTATGAGAAGGGTGCAAGATGTGGGTTCAATCCCTGGATTAGGAGACTCCCTGGAGAAGGAAATGACATCCCACTCAGTGTCCATGCCTGGGAAATCCCATGGACAGAGGATCCTGGCAGGCTGCAGTCCATGGGGTTGCAAAAGAGCCAGATATGACTTAGCAACTAAACAACAACAACATGTTTGTTATCAAAATGTAGTTTTCTATCAATTATTTCATGACCATATAAAGTTAAAATTAGATCTGTAAAAATGATTGATACTTCTTGAGAAATGCTCTTGAAATCTGGGAAACAGATTTCAATTAAAAGAAAATATGACACATTAAAATAAAAGGAAACAGAAGGGTTCTTCAGTGAATCAAAGAAAGGTTATGACTAGGTATGTGCTTAGTTGCTCAGTTGTGTTCAACTCTTTGAGACCCCATGGACTGCAGCCTGCCAGGTTTCTCTGTCCATAGAATTCTTGAGGCAAGAATACTGGAATGGGTTGCTGTACCCTCCTCCAGGGGATCTTCCTGACCCAAGGATCGAACCCAGGTCTCCTTCATTGCAGGAGGATTCTTTACCTTATGAGCCACCAGGGAAGCCCATGACTAGGTACAGGAAGCATTAAAATGAAAAAAAAGTTTCAGATAACTGTAGCAGAATGTTCATAATTTGGTGAAGACTGAATATACAGGAGGAGACAAGAATATTTCAAAGCTTCAAAAAGGAAGGTTAGAAAAATTGTCTTTTTTGTTGATTATATTGGTGATTATCCAAATGAATAAATATATGTCACTGAGGAAGAACAGAAAAAGGATATAATATTAAGTGGGTAGCTAGCAATGTCTACCACCTGATTGCCAAATAATATAATCTTCCTTCTGAGATGATTTGAGAATGTTACAATACACAATGTGCGTATGTATCCCAGGAATAACAACAGAGTTAAAAAAAAAAAAAAAAAAAAGCTGGGTTATAGACTATTTCTTATCTAACCAAATAATCTACTCCTAGTTTATCATAAGTAACAGAAATTTTGTGAAAATAAAAACAATTTAAATAGAAAATAAAGACACAAACACTAACAATCATAATGAATGGTATAGGTATATCTTGATAAAATTATAAAGGCAGGAAGAGATTTAACATAGGTTGAATCGAATTAAGTCAGACAACATGTTAGGTCCTTTTATGTATATTATCACCTCACAGTAACTCTAAGAACTTGATGTCATTATCTGCATTATATAGATCAGGGATTCAGAATCATAAAATGAGTAAGTTTTCTAAGGGAAAAAAAAAAAAGTAGTAAGTGGTAGAACTGCAAATACAATCTAGATCTGACTACATAAATCTTGCTCTTTCATGATGCCTGCACGAGAATCTGGCAACTAAATAAAGAACTCAAATCCCAGTAAAGATGTTTCCATGCTCTGAGAATGTAAACAAGAACAAGTGATATATATTTAGCCTGCTTTTTTCTGAAAATTTCACGAACTAGTGAAATTCTAAAGGTCAGTTTTCATTCCAATACCAAAGAAGGGAAATGCTACAGTACAAGTACATTCATCTCACACACTAGCAAAGTAATCCTCAAAATTCTTCAAGTCAGGCTAAGATCAAAATTATCCCAAGCCAGGCTTCAATAATACGTGGACCAAGAACTCCCAGATGTTCAAGCTGGATTTAGAAAAGGCAGAGGAACCAGAGATCACATTGCTAACGTCTACTGGATCATGGAAAAATCAAGAGGATTCCAGAAACACATCTAATTCTGCTTCAATGACAATGCTAAAGTCTTTGACTGTGTGGATATAACAACAAACTGTGGAAAATTCTTCAAGAGATGGGAATGCCAGACCACCTTACTTGCCTCCTGAGAAATCTGTATGCAGGTCAGGAAACAACAGTTAGTTAGAACCAGACATGGAACAACTGACTGGTCCCAAATTGGGGAAGGAGTACATCAAGGATGTATATTGTCATCCTGCTTATTTAACTTATATGTAGAGTACATTATGCAAAATGCTGGGTGGATGAAGCACAAGCTGGGATCAAGATTGCTGTGAGAAACATCAGTAACCTTAGATATGCAGATGACACCACCCTTATGGCAGAAGGCAAAAAGGAAGTAAAGAGCCTCCTGATGAAAGTAAAAGAGGAGAGAGAAAAATCTGGCTTAGAACTCAACATTCAAAAACTAAAATCATGGTATCGGGTCCCATAACTTAATGGCAAACTGATGAAGAAACAATGGAAACCATGACAGAGTTTATGTTCTTGAGCTCCAAAATCACTGCAGATGGTGACTATAGCCATGAAATTAAAAGATGCTTGCCCCTTGGAAGAAAAGCTATGACCAATGTAGACAGCATATTAAAAAATAGAGACATTACTTTGCCAACAAAGGTTCATCTAGTCAAAGCTATGATCTTTCCAGTAGTCATGTAAGGATGTGAGAGTTGGACCATAAAGAAACCTGAGCACCAAAGAATTGATGCTTTTCAACTGTGATGCTGGCAAAGACTCTTGAGAGTCCCTTGGACTGTAAGGAGATCAAACCAGTCCATCTTAAAGGAAATCAGTCCTGAATATTCATTGGAAGGACTGATGCTGAAGCTGAAAGTCCAATACTTTGGCCACCTGATATGAGGAACTGACTCATTGGAAAAGACACTGATCCTGGGAAAGATTGAAGGCAGGAGGACGACAAAGGATGAAACGGTTGGATGGCATCACCAACTCAATGGACATGAGTTTGAGCAAGTGGGGGAGCTGGTAATGGACAGGGGAGCCTGGCGTGCTGCAGTCCATGGGGTCGCAAACAGTCAGACACAACTGAGAGAATGAACTGAACTAACCTAGATATGTTAGCTCTTAAATCTACTCAAAGGTTCTTACTATTCTATATTCAATTTTTTAAGATGACATCACATTGTATTTAAACAAGGGTTATTTAATAAGACTTGTTTTAATAGACCCTTTGAAGTGAATTTGGTGTTCATGTAAAGTGTAAGACTTGACAGGAAAAGAGACACAATTCTTATATCCTCTGAAGATAATGAAAGTTGGAAATGACACTACACTTATCAAAACAGAACTACATTAAAGCTGTAGTCATCATCAATGGAGATTATAAAGTGTGATAAATGACAGTCAAGCAAATTATGTATCTTGAAATTGGTACACAATAACAATAAGATCAATTACCACATTACAGAGTTAGAAATGAAAGCAAATACTATGACAAAAACTAATTTAAAGGTTATCATTTAAGAGATTAAATTATTACATTATTTTAATATCAATAGATGAACATGATAAAATTTCATCATTTTCAAAACTACAAAACCACTTGAACATTCTAGAAAACTTCTTGCAGAAATGCTCAGAGTTTATTTCTAATTGGCTAAATTTCAGTGAGTGTCCTAACTGGCTGGTTCCAGATATACTTTAAGGATAATATAATTTTATAAAGAAAAAAGAAACAAAAAACCTCCAAAACACTGCTTCTGTTATATATAGCAAACAATTTGCTTTTATATATTCCACCAGCTAATTACCCATATAATCATTTGGCTCATTTGCTTATGTACATTGTTGCTTATGCTAGGGTGTCAGCAAGGAAAAATACAAAGAAAATAAAATTTTCCTGTTTATTTTACCATGTAAGCATAGATATCTGCCACACAGAGCTGATAAAACATGCTGAACATACTAAAGTGAAAAGAGGATAAAGGGTCTAGAGAAGGTAGAATTAAATGAGAAGAAAGTATTAGAACAATTCTCCTCCTCCTCCTCTTCCTTTTCTGTCTCTTTCTCCTTCACTACCTTCTCCTCCTTCTTGACCTTTATTTCATTTTTCTTTCATTCCCTTCCTCTTTATGCATCCCCTTCTTTTTCCTCTGTCTTCTTATTAATATAATTTATTCATTTATATCATTAATATCATATTTTTCACATTAGCTGTTGAAAAGGTGTAAACTGGTGACATTAAAATAGTTCCTAAAAGAATAATTTACAATGTAATAGTAGAATATATTTTCATTAGATTATGGTGAGTATGCTATCTTCAAATGACAGAGAAATACATAATGATGTAATTTAATCTCATTACCATTTTTTCAAGGTAAATTATTGAATTATTCAAAGTAATTATTGGACACTCAATACATAAGTGTAACTCTTTCAATGTGTGTTAATCCTCCATAGTCATGTATAACACACTTGTAATAGGAAGGAGTTAATTGAATGTTATAATTTGGATGAGCAATAGCTCTAAGGATGGCAGTTTCTCAGCCTATAATACGTTGGTCTTTCAGGAGAATGTGAGGAAAGGGTATTTGAGTAATGGGACTAATTTTGTAAATAAAACTTAGATGGCACTATTTTTCCTGGATAAAGCCACACTCTTTTTTTTTAACATTTCTTAAAATATTTCATAAAAACCTCACGTAGCCTTCTCTCTTTTGTTTATTGTTCAGAAACACATAGTGATGTCTTTAAAAACCACAATACAATTCTTGAATATATAAAACAAAATGAGAAGTAAATGTCAACAAGTTCAATCACCTATTTAAGTGTTCTGCTTACAGTATCCTAATTTTTTACATAGCTTCTGCTTTAAATGTTTTCAATGAAAGAAACTTGATAAAGTTTGCTATCTGTAATAATAGGTTTTCAAGTATTTAAAGACAGTCATGCCTTCCAAAAGCCTCTCTTTCCAGAAAATACATAAATTCTTCAAAAATTTAAAATTATTATTGGAAGAGATACCTTTGGCATATTCTAAATTCAAAAAACAGTGCAACTAAGTTTAGCATGGGATCTAGAAGATTTTGTAAAAGGCTTACGGTGGCACAGTGGTAAAGAATCCACGTGCCAGTGTAGGAGACTGGTAGAAGACACAGGTTTGATCTCTGGATCACAAAGATCCCCTGGAGAAGAAAATGTCATCCCACTCCAGTATTCTTGCCTGGAGAATTCCATGGACAGAGGAGCCTGGCGTGCTATACAGTCCATGGGGTTGCAAAAGAGTTTGACATGACTGAGCATACATGCAAGGAATGCAAGAAATATTTTTGTTTCATTGAACATATGAATGTACTGTGAAATAATTTTCATTTTTTATAGGTTGTTTTATTTAGTTTCAGGAACTACCAAGGCATTTTTATAGCAATTTCTGTAAATATTGTTTATTTTATTATTAAAATGATAATGCATATTTACTAATCTTTAAGGGTTTTTAAAAACACTGCTAGCACATCAGGTTTAAAGTATTTCCTATAGGACTAGATCAGTTAACTGGAGGAGTGCGTGGCAACCCACTCCAGTATTCTTCCCTGGAAAATCCCCATGAACAGAGGAGCCTGGCGGGCTACAGTTCATGGGGTTACAAAGAGTCATACATGACTAAGTGACTAAGCACAGCACAGATTAAATAACATTTTAACCTTAAGTCTTTTATTGCACCCATGATGCTGCTGCTGCTGCTAAGTCGCTTCAGTAGTGTCCAACTCTGTGCGACCCCATAGACGGCAGCCCACCAGGCTCCCCCGTCCCTGGGATTCTCCAGGCAAGAACACTGGAGTGGGTTGCCATTTCCTTCTCCAATGCATGAAAGTGAAAAGTGAAAGTGAAGTTGCTCAGTCGTGTCCGACTCCTAGCGACCCCATGGACTGAAGCCCACCAGGCCCCTCTGTCCATGGGATTTTCCAGGCAAGAGTACTGGAGTGGGCTGCCATTGCCTTCTCCGATTGCACCCATGAAGTACACTAATATGTCACTCAAATCCTCTTCATCTGTCTTGAAAATATAAGACAACTGTCAGCTTTGCTATAGTTTGTTAAGTTCAAAATCCTGCTGAATCAGATCTCACCTCTCTACTAGTATTTCTATTTCTGTAGGTTTGATGCCTTAGAAACTCAGCATAATAGATGAGTTGGAAATAGGTGAGAAAACAAGAATCTTCAGTAGTAGAGCCAGAGAGAAGATTGGGTGTAGAAAAGTCACAGGTGCTGTTACAGATATGAGAGCAGAACTGAAATAGAAAAAGCAGCCCATCCCTCTTCTTTATAACAACAGACAATTTTGACAAATCTGCCTCAAACAGGAATAATAGAAAGTGGAAAGGAATGATGATCACATTAAAAGTAAAGAGGAATATATAAAGATTTTGATACCCCATTTTCTCTGCTTTCCACATTTATCTTAGATCGCCACAAGCCCTTACTGTCTGTCCACAGCTGCTACTGCAGTAGATCATTCAGGTTGACCACTGCCATTTCCTAAATTATCATTCTCTACATTCATAGAGAATGACTGTACGTGCATGCTAAGACATTTCAGTAATGTCTGAGTTTTTCTGACCCTCTGGACCATAGCCTGCCAGGCTCCTCTGTCCACAGGATTCTCCAGGCAAGAATACTGAAGTAGCTTGCCATGCCCTCCTCCAGGGGATCTTCCCAACCCAGGGACTGAGCCCACATCTCTGTGTCTCCTGTATTGGCAAGTGGGTTCTTTACCACTAGCACCACCTGGGAAACCTAATTCTCTACTAGACCTCAATCCAAAGTCCCAAAGTCATCCTCAATTCTTTGTATTTTTTTTTTTCTTTACCTTGAACACGCATCTCTAAATCCATTCTCTGCTCATTTAAATTTTTTATACCTAGTAACTGAGCCTTTCTTTACTGAATCTCTCTTTTGAAATTAAGAGCCCCCTCCCTTGGTGAACTTCAAAGCAAGGGCACACATGTAAGGACAAGATCCTGCTCCATTCTGCACAAAATCTCAAAAGCTTTCTACAACACCAGATAAACTCTTGATTGACGGAAACAGTAAGATGGGAAGGAAAAATCTCTGAAAGAATTATATTTTTAATCAATAGTCGCTGCTTTTAAATATAGGCAGTTAAACCTGAAAGAAATGAAATAATTTAATTGTCAAGTTTTATTTCCCCTAAACCTCTCCATTCAGTGATACAGAGGTGTAATAACAAGGATATGTTAGTTACAGAAACTAAAAAATTTCCTCATCTGAATATATGTGTCCACAGTGAAATTCTGAGAGACTGTTATATACCTCCCTGGTAGACTTTAAGAAAGTACAAAAAGACATTTACTTTTTTTTTACATTCACATTGATTTTTTTTTTTTTCACATTGATTTTTATCTGTTATGATTTTATAGAGTTTCAAAGTAAATTAAATAAATATTTTACCAAAGTTTAAAAAATAAAATATAGGAATTCATGTAACAGATATTTGAAATAATTTTAACTTGCTGGACTACAGAAAAATAATAAAAAAAAAATAGACAAGAAGCATTCTTATTCAATTTCTTTTAAAAAATTTATTGGAATAAGCAAAGTGGTACAGCCACTATTGAAAATAGTATGGAGGATCCTTTAAACACAAAAATAGAGCCACCATATGACCCTGCAATCCCACTCCTGTGCATATATCTGGAGAAAAATATGGCCCAAAAGGATACAATGGCTTACAATGAAGTGTTAGTTTCGGGTGTAAACAAAGTGAATCTGTTATACATATACAGATATCGACTCTTTTTTAGATTCTTTTCTCATATGGGTCATTATGGATAATAGCATGGAGGATCCTTATAAACAAAAATAGAGCCACCGCATGACACTGCAATCCCACTCGTGCGCATATATCTGGAGAAAAATATGGCCCAAAAGGATACATGCACTCCAGTTTTCACTGAAACACTGTTTACAATATCCAAGACATGGAAGCAACCTAAATGTTTTATTCAATTTTCAATATTAATGCTTTCCTCTTTATCTATCTATCACCATTTTTATCTATCTATCTCAGAACCACCATCTGTGCTTAAAGTAAAAGACTGCTGGAAATGTGATCATTAACAAATACCTTATGAAAAAAAGTGACATTTTATTTAGTAACTTTATCTTACTACTTTACCAACTACTGGCAATATAGAATTTCAAACAAATTGTTTATACCACTCTTTAGAGAATGACAGCAAACATATATGTAGGGCATAATATAAACCTGACACTGTTCTAAGCCTTGGGAATGCAAAGATTAATAAGCTATAGCCCCTTTCTCAATTAGCCATCTTATGAGGAAGACAGCCATATAATTAACTAGAGCTTACTAGAATAACATCTTACAGGCATAGTGCCATTTACCATTACCATGCCATTTACCATATATATCAATATATGTATGTATATGTATTCAGGTATCAATAACTACAGATAATTAATAGTGATTATATATATATATATATATATATATATATATATTTTGTTCATGCCATATTCATTATATGTCGCATATATTTAATAATTATCTATGGTATAAAAAATCCAAAAAGCAAAGGAAAGGCAGCTGAAATCAAGATCCCTAGTAGACCACTGGAATACAAAGTAAACAAGAAAAAATTTCAAAATTGGAGCCACAGACCTGGTACTAAAGATATAATTATCATGGACAGAAAATAATTTAAAAAATTTTATTTATAGATAGTGAAAAATAAAAATTTATTAATATAGAACTCTATAGCTGTAAAAATATGCCCTGCTTTGTGTGTGTGTATGTATGTGTGCATGTGTGAATCATGTTATGTGTATCATTTGTTGATAATATTGCTCTGGAAGTTAACAGAATGGTGGGACTCAAATCCCTATAAGTTCAATTAACTGTATGTCTCTATTGTATGGATAATTTGGTGGTAAATGCTAGGCTAATAAAGACTAGGATATCATTTAATAAGAGAACTCTGATTCATTTTAAGTCTCAGAGTATACATAGAGTTAACTGCTAGCATAGAGACACCCTATATTAGTTACATTATCTCAGTAATGTTTTCATGCTAAAGTTTACTTTGAAGATCAGATGCATATGTGTGACAGAGAAATGCTTCTTCAAACACACACACACACACACATATATAAAATGTGATATATATGTCTGAAGCAGTCTTGGAAAGTTAATCTACTCCCCTGTATTGCTATGAAGCATGTTTCTTTTAAATCATTTTTAAGAGCATCTGGTACCCTTTTTAAACATTTCTAAGTAATCAGAGAGCTTAATATCTGACTTTTTTTTAATCACACACACAGTGTTGAATCGAAATCATTATTTTTTTCTTCTCAGGGCAGTAAGGTATTTTTTTTTTAAGCTAAAGTTTTCTATACTATAAAACTCCGTGTCCTGTGGTAATGCCATGAATGTGATATCTGGATTATTTAGCAAAAATCTGGCCTCACACCAGAAAAGATTTTTGCATTGCCATCCTATGGACAAAATAAAATTAATCATTGAATGTGATTATTAATCATAAATTCCTTGAGACCCTGAATTCAGGCTTGATGAGAGTAATGTCAGAAAAATGATAGAACAGACACCTTCACACATTTTGCTCCCCCCCCAAGAAAAGCAATTTTAATAAACATGCACCAAAAATGGTGACTGTGGAAGTCTAAGTGTTCAGTAGAAAAGTTTAACACACTGTTGGAAAAAAAAAAATCTGAGATTATAAACAGAGAAGAATGTAAGAGGAGTTGCTTCACTCTACCTGTACCCTCCTTCAAGGTAGTGCACCTCATTGCCAATAAAAACCTTATTGGACTCTGATTTCTCCCATGGGGAAAAGTGCGAGTTTTAGAGTGAGTGTCCAGTTTCCCTGGGTGAGTGGAATGCTGCCAAAGATACCCACTTCTTCCTTGTCCCATTCAGAATAATGAGGTGTGCTGCACAACTGGGAGTGGAGAGAGCTGGGGAAGAGAAGTCTGGTGGGCTCTCAGAGGACACCAAAGGGACACAGACCCTACTAACGACTTGGCAGATTCCATCAGGAAGTCCACTGAGGTTACCACTAGGGATGCATCACTTTCACACTCCCACAACTGGGCAATGGGCACCCCTAACACTGTACCTCACTCACACACATTCCGATGCCACTGACAGTTCCAAGTGTGTACCCATAAGTATAGCAGTTGCAAAATAGTGCAAATAGCAAAGGAGGTGTGGCTCTGTGAGACAGGGACAGAACTTTCAGCCTGTTTTAGTCGCATTTGCTTAGTTTTGCTTTCATTACCTAGAACTGAAAAATTCAATGAAGAAAATGAAAAAAAAAATGACAAATATAATAAAAAATGTTAAAAGCCAACATGATCAAGCAGAAGAAGGAGTCTGGATAATCAAACACAGGTCATTTGGAATTATCCAGTCAGAGGGGCACAAGAGAATGAAGAAAAAAAAATTAAAAATGAACAGTTTATATGAGTTATGGGACTCCATTAAGTGAAAAATATACACAGATACAGGGAAAAAGGGGTAGGAGAGTTATTCAAGGAAATAATGGCTGAAAAATGTCAATATTTAGGGAGAGATTTAGGCATCATGAAGCTCATAAGTTCTCCAAAAGATTCCCCCTCACACACACAAAAATGTCTAAGGCACATTAAAAGTAAAAATATAAAATTAAAGACATAGAGAAAAAAATTAAAAACAACATAAAACTATCTTAACATACAAGAAAACCTTTAAGCCTATCAGAAAACTCTTTAAAATAAATTTTTCTGATCAGGAGAGAGGAATGATATATTCAAAGTACTGAAAAAAAATAATCTTTCAACCAAGAATACTTTACCCATCAAAGCTGTTCTTCAGAAATTAGGAGAAAAAAACACTTTTCCATACCAAAAAAAAAAAACAGAGGGAATTCATTATGACTAGACTTGTGTTATAAGATATGCTGAAAGGAATTAATCAAGTTGAAATGAAAGGACTCTAATTAGAAACATGGAAACATACAGAAATTAAAAGTACATTGTAAAAGCAAGTGTACAGTCAAATTCAGAATATTCTAATACTGCAATATGGTGGGATGTTAATCACTCTAATATATAGATAAAATAACAAACATATTAAAATAGCTATAGATATAATATTTTAATGGATACTCAAGGTAAAAATATAAAATTTAACATAAAAAATAAAATTTGGGAGGGGAAAGGTAGAAGTTTTGTATGCAATTGAACTAAGTTGTTAACTTAAAATAACTATAAAATGCTTTGTGTAAGTCCCATGGTAACCGTTAAACAAAAACTAACAACAGAGTCACAAAAGATAAAGAGAATGAAATTAAAAAATACCACTATGGAAAATCATAAATTCACAAAGGAAGACAACAAGAGAGGAAGAAAGAAATAGAGGAGCCACAAAATTAGTCAGAAATCAATTAATAAGAAGGTGTTATTAAATCCTAATCAATGAATAATTAATTTAAATGTAAATGCAATAAATTTGCCAATAGAAAGGCACAGTGTGGCCGGATGGATAAATGAACAATACCCAAGTATACACTGCCTACAAGTGCATCATTTAAGCTTTAAGGACACACAGAGTGAAAGTGATGAGATGGAAAAACATACTCTATGCAAATGAAACCCCCAAAACACTGAGATAGCTCTACTTATATCTGGCAAAAAGACTTCAAGCAAAAGCCTGTAACAAGAGTTGAAAAAAGTCATTATATAATAATGCATCCTGTGCGCTTATTCACTCAAGTGGGGTCCGACTCTGTGACCCCATAGACTGGAGCCCGCCAGGCTCCTCTGTTCATGGGATTCTCCAGGAAAGAATACTGGAGTGGGTTTCCATTTCCTTTTCCAGGGCATCTTCCCAACCCAGGGATTGAACCCAGGTCTCCTGCATTGCAGTCAGACTCTTTACCAACTGAGCTATGAGGGAAGCCATTTTATAATAATAAAAGGGTCGATACATGAACAGAACATAACAACTGTAAATATGAAACAAAATTTGGAGCACCTAAACATATTAAACAAATACTAACAGATCTGAAGGGAGAAATAGACAACGATGCAATAATAGTAGGGGGCTTCAATACTGCACTATCTGAACTAAAAGATCATTTGGACAGAAAATCAATAAGGAAACAATGAACTTAAAATATATGTTAGACCAAACTGACCCAATATAAATATACAAGCATTCCACCCAACAGCAGCAGAGTATACATTCTTCTCAAGTACACAAGGAAAATTCTCAGTATAGATCCTATGTTAGGTCAGAAAACATTTCTTCACAAATTTAAGAATATTGAAGTCATACCATGTATCTTTTCTGATCATACTGTTATGAATATAGAAAGCAATAACAAGAGGAAAACTGTAAAACTCAAATATGTGCAAATCAAATACACTTTCAAAAAACCAATGATTCAAAATGAAATCAAAAGGGAAATAAAAAAATATCTTGAAACAAACAAAAATGATAACCCAACATACCAAGATTTCTCAGATAAAGCAAAGCAGTTCTAAGAGAGAAGTTTGTAATTATATATGTCTACATTAAGAAAAAAAGGAAAAATACCTCAGATAAACAATCCATCTTTACACTTCAAGAAACTATAAAATCAAGAATGGATCCAAATCTCTCCCCAGGCAAAAGAAATAAAAACAAAAATAAACAAATCAGACTTAATTAAACTTAAAAATTTTTGCAGATCCAAGAAAAAAATTCAAGAAAACAAAAAAGACAGCATAATATTCATTATGGAGAAAATACTTGCAAACAATGTGGCCAAAAAGGGTTTAATATGCAAAATATACAAATAACTCATACAATTCAATATAAAAAGCAAATAAATAAATGACCAGAAGACCTAAATATACATATTCCCCAAAAGACATACCGATAGCCAATAGGCACATAAAAAGCTCAACATGTCTATTCATTAGAGAAATAAAAATCAAAACCACAATAAAGTAGTATCACATCAGACCAGTTAGAATGGCTATCACCAAAAAGTCTACAAATAATTAATTCTGAAGAGGATATGGAGAAAAAGGTAACCCTCCAACATTGTTGGTGGAAATGTAAACTGAAGCAGCCACTATGGAGAACAATATTGTAGTATCACATCAGACCAGTTAGAATGGCTATCACCAAAAAGTCTACAAATAATTAATTCTGAAGAGGATATGGAGAAAAAGGTAACCCTCCAACATTGTTGGTGGAAATGTAAACTGAAGCAGCCACTATGGAGAACAATATTACCTGGCAAATCCACTCCTGGGTATATATACAGAAAAAAAAAAAAAAAAAAAAAACAATACTAATTTGGAAAGCTACATGCACTCCAATGTTCACAGCAGCACTATTTACATCAGCCAAGACATGGAAACAACCTAAGTGTGCATCAACAGATGAATGAATAATGAAGAAGTGTTTTGGTACATGTCTTTGTGTTGTGAAAAAATACATATATATCCATGGAATATTTTCAGCCATAAAAAAACAGTGAAATAATGCCATTATGGCAATGGACCTAGAAATTGTAATATTTATAATATGATAATTTATATTAGTAAGTCAGACAAATATTTATATGAAACCACATATATGTGCAATCTAATACATATGAATTTATAAACAAAATAGAAACTGACAGAAAACAAACTTACAAACACGAAGGGGAAAGGTGTGGGGGTGGGCTAAATTAGGGTTAAGGGATTAACCAATACAAATTACTACTGTAAAATAGATAGGCAGCAAGATTTAGTGTATAGCACAGGGAACTGTACTCAATAACTTATAATAACCTAAAATGAAAAATAATTTGAAAAATAACCAAATCACCTTTATATACACGTGAAATTAATACAACATTGTGAATCAACTATGTTTCAATTTAAAACATAAAGAGCAAACTAAGTCCAAAGTTAGCAAAGGGAGGAAAAAGCAAAGATATGAGAAAAATAAATAAAATGGAGAACAGAAAAATAATAGAAAAAAAACAGAGAAAGTAAGAGCTGTGTTTTCTTTTTTTTTGAAAAGATAAAATTAAACAAACAAACAAACAAAGATAAAATTGACAAACTTTTAGATAGGCTAAGACAAAGATAGTAAACTCAAATAAATAAAATTAGAAATGCCTTATGAGAAATTATAATGATACCACAAAAATCCAAATGATCATGAGAGATTACTATAAACAACTATAATTACTATGCCAATATCCTGGATGAACTATATGAAATGATCAAACTCCTAGAAACATATAATCTAGCAAGACTGCACCATGAAGTAATAGCAAACCTGAACAGACCAATATTAAGTAAAAGTTTCAATCAGAAATCGAAGGAAAAATAAATAACCCTTACATACACAAAAAAGTACTGGTCCTATTGGTTTATAGGTGAATTCCAACAAACATGCATATAAGAATCAATATAAACTTTCTCATACTTCTAAAAGTCACAAGAGGAGGAAATAAGCCTAAACTCACTATTTTCCCTGGATAGATTTTTGAAATTTCAGTGGTTTGTTGAACCTGCATATGCAAAACCCACAAATCTATTTATTGAAAAATATCCATGTATAGATGCATCCACAAAGTTCAAACAGTGTTACTGAAGTATCAACTTGATTTCAATTTATTAGTGTCTTTCTCAACTTCTTTCATCAAATTCTTAATACAAACAGTATAGTACTGGCATAAGAATAGACATACAGACCAGTGAAACAGAATACAGACCCCAGATAGAAACTCACACAATACTTTCAAGCAGGAACACACAATAGGGAAAATATAGTCATTTTGGTAAATGGTGTTGGTAAAACTGGATATACACATGCCAAACAACAATATTGGGCCACTCACAAATATTAGCTCAAAATTGATTAAATTTTTAAACATAACCTTAAAACTTCTAGGAGAATAGAGAAAAAATTTCCTTGACTTTGATATTGGCAATGACTTTTTTTTTGGGGGATATGATATCAAAAAAAGAGGCAACAAGAGAAAAATACACAAGTGGGATTGTATCAAATGAAAGTTTTGGCAAAGCAAAGGAAACCATCAAGAAAACTGAAAAGGCATCCTACAGAATGGGAGAAAATATTTGCAAGCCTCACATCTGATAAGAAGCTAATATACAAAATATTGAAAAACTTATGAAACCTATATAAAAATAAAGTAATCCACTTAGAATGGGTAAAAATCCTGAATAGATATTAAGAAAACATAAAAATGGCCAAAAGGTACATTTAAAGATGCTCTACACCATTAATCACCAGGGAAATGCAAATCAAAATCATAGTGAAATATCACTTTACAAATGTTAATATTAGGACGGCTTTTATCAAAAATACAATAAATAAAGTGTCCATGAGGTACCTAAGGATGGAAATGTAAATTGGTACCTAAGATACCTAATGACGGAAATGTAAATTGGTAACGCCACTATGGAAAATAGGATTTAGGCTCACAGAAAAAGTGAAAACAGAATAACACCGTATGACTCAGCTTCGAGATATACATCTGAAGGAAACAATAGCCAGATATTTGTGCTTCCATCTTCATTTTTCTTAATTTCAGCATTATCCACAATAACCAAGATATGGAGATGTTCATCACCAGATAAATAAATAAAGAAGATAAAGATGGGTGTGTGTGTATATGTGTGTGTGTGTGTGTGTGTAATATTACAAATAATACTGGACTTCCCTTGTGGTTCAGCTGGTAGAGAATTCACCTGCAATGCGAGAGACCTGGGTTCGATCCCTCGGTTGGGAAAATCCCCTGGAGAAGGGAAAGGCTACACTCTCCAGTATTATGGCCTGGAGAATCGCAAGGACTATATTGTTTATGGGGTCACAAAGAGTCGGACATGACTGAGTGACTCACTTTCACCTATAATATTACACACACACACACACACACACACATATTTATATAATGGAATATTATTCAACCATAAGAAGAAAATCCTTCAATTTGCAACAACAGGGATGAATCTAGAGGACGTTATGCTAAGTAAATCAGTAAGACAGAGAAAACACTGTATGCTCTCACTCATAATTTGAAATAAAAAAAAATCAAACTCACAGCAAGATAGAGTTTAACAGTGGTTATCAAGAGTTAGGAGTTGTGGAAGATGAAGAGATGGAAGTCAAGGGGCACAAGCCTTCAGTTATAAGATGAATAAGCTCTGAGGATCTAATGTACACCATGGTGATTATAATTAATAATATTGCGTAATATACTCAAAATTTTCTGAGAGTAAACTTTACTCTTTTCACACACAGACACATACACACAAGGAAACTTTATTCTATAGTTGTGTTAATTAACCTGATTGTGGTAATCACTTCATAATGTATATTTATGCTAATTCATCACATTTTACACTTTAAATATAATTTTATTTGTTAATTATACTTCATTAAAGGTGAACACTTTAAAAAAATAAAAGGGACTAAATGGCTTTCTTTTTTTCCTATCTCTGCCTAAAATGATCCACATCATTTTCCAACAACTCCCAAGAAGTAATAAATAGATGTGGAAACATATTCAGGTGTAAGAAGGGTAAAAAAGAAAAGGAGAGAAAAAGTAATGTATCTTTAAAAAAAAAAATTAATTGGAGGCTAACTACTTTACAATATTGTAGTGGCTTTTTCCATATATTGACATGAATCAGCCATGGGTGTACACGTATTCCCCATCTTGAACCCCTCCTCCCAACTGCCTCCCTATCCCATCCCTCAGTGTCACCCCAGTGCACCAGTCCTGAGCACCCTGTCTCATGCATTGAACCTGGCCTGGTGATCTGTTTCACATATGATACTATACATGTTTCAATGTTATTCTCTCAAATCATCCCACCCTTTCCTTCTCCCACAGAGTCCAAAAGACTGTTCTATACATCTGTGTCTCTTTTGCTGTCTCACATATAGGGTCATCGTTACCATCTTTATAAATTCCATATATATGCGTTAGTACACTGTATTGGTGTTTTTCTTTCTGACTTACTTCACTCTGTATAATAGGCTTGAATTTCATCCACCTCATTAGAACTGATTCAAATGCATTCTTTTTAATAGCTGAGTAATACTCCATTCTGTATATGTACCACAGCTTTCTTATCCATTCATCTACTGATGGACATCTAGGTTGTTTCCATGTCCTGGCTATTATAAACAGTGCTGTGATGAACACTGGTGTACACGTGTCTCTTTCGATTCTAGTTTCCTCGGTGTGTATGCCCAGTAGTGGGATTGCTGGGTCATATGGCAGTTCTATTTCCAGTTTTTTAAGGAATCTCCACACTGTTCTCCATAGTGTCTGTACTAGTTTGCATTCCCACCTACAGTGTAAGAGGGTTTTTCTCCACACCCTCTCCAGCATTTATTGTTTGTAGACTTTTGGATAGCATCCATTCTGACCAGTGTGAGATGGTACGTAATTGTGGTCTTGATTTGCATTTCTCTGATAATGAGTGATGTTGATCATCTTTTCAGGTGTTTTTAGCCTGTATGTCTTCTTTGGAGAAATGTCTGTTTAGTTCTTTGGCCAATTTTTGATTGGGTCATTTATTTTTCTGGAATTGAGCTTCAGGAGCTGCTTGTATATTTTTGAGATTAATTCTTTGTCAGTGCTTTGTTTGCTATTTTCTCCCATTCTGAAGGCTGTCTTTTCACCTTGTTTATAGTTTCCTTCATTGTCCAAAAACTTTTAAGTTTAATTAAGTCCCATTTATTTTATTTTATTTTTTTGGTCAACAAGTTTTCTTTTTCTTTTTTTCTTTTTTAACTTTACAATATTGTACTGGTTTTGCCATGTATCAATATGAATCCACCACAGGTATACACGTGTTCCCCATCCTGAACCCTCCTCCCTCCCCGTACCATCCCTCTGGGTTGCTTTTATTTCCATTACCCTGGGAGGCAGATCATAGAGGATCCTGCTCTGATTTATGTCAGAGAGTGTTTTGCCTGTTTTCCTCTAGGAGTTTTATAGTTTCTGCTCTTATGTTTAGATCTTAAATCCATTTCGAGTTTATTTTTGTGTATGGTGTAAGAAAATGTTCTAGTTTCATTCTTTTACAAGTGGTTGACCAGTTTTCCCAGCATCACTTGTTAAAGAGATTGTTTTTTCCCCATTGTATATTCTTGCCTCCTTTGTCGAAGATAAGGTGACCATAGGTGCATGGATTTATCTCTGGGCTTTCTATTTTGTTCCACTGATCTATATTTCTGTCTTTGTGTCAGTACCATAATGTCTTGATGACTGTCGCTCTGTAGTAGAGACTGAAGTTAGGTATGTTGATTACTCCAGGTCCATTCTTCTTTCTCAAGATTGCTTTGGCTAGTCAAGGTTTTTTGTATTTCCTTCCAAATTGTGAAATTATTTGTTCTAGTTCTGTGAAAAATACCGTTAGTAGCTTGAGAGGGATTGTATTGAATCTATAGATTGCTTTGGGTAGCATACTCATTTTCACTATATTGATTCTTCTGATCCATGAACATGGTATATTTCTCCATCTATTTGTGTCATCTTTGATTTATTTCATCAGTGTTTTATAGTTTTCTATATATGATGCTGGACAGATCTGGTTATAAATACTGGTTTGGCTACATACTACTGTGTAGCTTTGGGCAAGATAATGAACTTTCCTAAACCTTTATTTTGTCACTACTGAATTAGAGATGAACAAACTTGAGTTGCTGTAATGATTAAATGAGAAAAAAACACATAAAATGCTTAACTCAATGCAAAGCAAAAAGTACATATTCATTTAAGATAGTGTCGGATTAGTGCCCCTTTTCTAGATCTTTTATAACTGCTGGGAGAATTAGAACCCAATTTTGCACTTAATGGGTTCTCATTATATACTTGTTGAATTAATTGATGAGTCTTTCTCAAATATTCCAGAAATTCACTCTTTAGAAGTTTTCCAATTCCACTGTAAGTTCTAGTATTACTCACTATTGGGCATCAGGTATTTAACTACGTTCACAAAGGGAATTCAGTGCATTCCAATGCATTTTTTTCCTAAGTAATTCTGACAACTGGAAAATTATTTCTTATGATTAGCAAAAATCAGTCATCATATTTAACAATTGTTTTTCTTCATGTAAAGAGCCCTTTAGGTATTCATGTAAATGGATATGGCATGGATGTCCTCAACGATTTTTCTCTTCTCTAACTACATGGAACTGATATTTCATAAATTTAGTTTGGGGCAACAATAATCCTTGAATTGTCTACAAACACTAGAAGCATTATTAAAAAACAAGCATGGCAAATTGAAAATACTTTTGTGTTTTCTTCAAAAACCAAATTAAAATTAAAATAGAGGGATTAAAAAAATAAGAAGACACTGAGGACATGGAAAAGTGAGCAGCTGACAGAGAAACGTTAGCAAAAATTTGGAAGGTGGAACAAAGACAAATGAGTTGTCATTGATTTAGAAGATCAGAGAAAGCAAAAGTGAATTACTTGAGTTTTTTCTTGGTGGTGGTAGAAATCTAGTAGGGTTTTCTCACTGAGGATCCCTATAAAGGCCCAAGACTGAAGCCACCTTGCAGTCATTTGCAAATGCTCCCACAATTCCATAATTGTCTTTCCAAAGACCTGACATTACTGAGAGCATAAAGACTACCAACCATTTTAAAAGTACTACTTCATATAAGGAAGAGTGACATTTTCTTATCTAATTTACTTTAGAATTCACTTTAATTGTAGCTGAAATTATCCCTAACTGAACTAACAGTCACAGTGTTAACTTTCCTATGTGTCTGCTTCCCACACAGTCACTCCAGAATCCAAACCTTGACCTCAAAGGATACAGATTTCACTTCTGTTTTTTAATCTATTATTTTACTTGATTTTATAATTGTATAAGATTATAAAAAATAAGCTACTTACTAAAAATAAGCAAAAATGAATTTCTATCAAATAATTCAGTGAAACTTTGTTCCAAAAAATTATTTCTAATTAAAAATAAAATATATTCTCAAAATTTTGCAAAATTTGCAAAACCTGTGAATAAGTTTTCTCAGACTGAATTTATACCTTTTTCTGAAACAGAAAAAAAAAAATTCCATATGATAAAACACTTTCTACTTATTTTAGCAGGCCATTTAAAAATAAAATTCCATAGGAAAAGTCCACTGTTATGCAAGATTTGGGCTGTATAATTTTAAACACATACACTCTAATACTTACAATAACATTCTGTGTAGAATTTATTTTAACAGATATTTATTTCACATTATTTGTCCAAGAGTTAGCTAAAATCTGAGAAAAATCTCTGTTCTTAATGAAGGCACAATGTAAATGTGAGAGCTAGGACATAAAAAAAGGCTGCTGCGTGCTATGCTGTGCTGTGCTTAGTCATGTCTGATGCTTTGCAACCCCATGAACTGAGCCTGCCTGGCCTCTCTGTCCATGGGGATCTTCCAGGCAAGACTACTGGAGTGGGTTGCCATGTCCTCTCCTGGGGATCTTCCGAACACAGGGATTGAAGCCAGGTCTCCTGCATTGCAGGCGGGTTTTTTACCGACTGGAGCCATGAGCACAGAAGAATTGATGCTTTCCAACTGTGGTGCTGGAGAAGACTCTTGAGAGTCCCTTGGACAGCAAGGAGATCAAACCAGTCAATCCTAAAGGAAATCAACCCTGATTATTTATTGGAAGGTGCTAAAGCTTCAGCTCCAATACTTTGGCTATCTGATGCAAAGAGCTGACTCATTAGAAAAGATCCTAATGCTGGGAAAGACTGAAGATAGGAGGAGAACAGGAGGACAGAGGATGAGGTGGTTGGATGGCATCGCTGACTCAATGGACATGAGTTTGAACATACTCTTGGAGACTGTGAAGGACAGGGAAGCCTGGCATGCTGCAGTCCATGGGGTCACAGAGAGTCAGGACATACTGAATGACTGAACAACAACAAAAAAGAAAACAAAAAATTACAACATCTTACTAAAGACCAAAGCCAATAAAATCATTGTGTTAGATCTAGAGATGAAACAAGGAAAAAGCACTGGGGAATGCATTCTCCAAGGTAATGTCTAGCTGCCTTGATCAGGATAAATAAGAATTCATGAAAATAATGCTCAGAAGGAACAATATTTATAAAATAATTAATGAAAGCATTAAAGGTCATTTTATATATATATATAGTTATATATATATATATATAATATATATATATATATAATTGCTAATTGCTGTTCATTACTTTTTAAAAATTATTTCCAAAGCATAAGGTGCCAGAAAGAAAGGGTGGATGAAAGAAAAATTCAGCTGAAAGGCAGAATTATATGACATGACAGAATATAGGACTCAGTTATTCTCTAGGATTTGTCAGTTTCTATAAGCAGAATCGACACTGAAACACGCAATGGATATTAGCAATGACGCTAATGATCATACAACCAGAAAATTAAAGTAGTGAAAAATATAGTGGTATAACCAGGTAACACTCAATTATATCATAGTTATTTTAATGAATCTATAATGTCTATTAATGAAAAAATAAAAAAAATAATTACATGTCATTGGATATTATATATATACACTTTAAATGAACAAAGATATTATCATAACTTTCCATAGATTTTTAACTTGAGACTTGCAAACATCATTTTTTTTATTTAAAAAGCTTAACATCTAAAATTTAAGAAAGATATCTGAACACAAATGCAGATGATTTTCACAGAGAATACTGACAAGTTAGAACTATATCATATAGAAAAACCATGTTGACCTGAAAAATGTTTTATGTAATAGTAAAATTCAGTAGAATTTTACTGTATATTTAGGAACTCAAGCTGAACTATGGCTCACTTGGAAACCTTTTAAAAAATCTTATTAGAAATGAAAGTTCAAATGTAATGATCCTGAACTAAGGATGAACAGTAAATAATTGTATTCATTATTTGTTTTTCATATCAATGAAGAAAGCTTCAAGCAGAATAGATTAGTTTGGCTTTTAGCCAGATTATGAATATGTGAAGATACACTGAAAACACAAATATTAAGCAAGTTAAAAAGGAAGTGCAGGAGAAGTATATAGAAGGCATCTATTTACTTTTTGAAAAATACAATTTTAAGGCTGTTCTGTATTTTCCCCATATCATTTATTTGAGTTTGCAAGTATTTTTCATTTAGCTTTCCCTGTCATGCTACCACATTCCAACAGTCATGTATCACAGGAGTCTCAGAAATACATTAAATATATATAAATACACTTAAAAAAAAACAAACAAACAAAAAAAACTTAGCTTTGTCTTCAGAGCTACCACTCTAGGGACGATTATAATTAACTTCCAATGAATATTCGGGATTGATTACCTTTAGGATGGACTGGTTTGATCTCTTTGCTGTCCAAGAGACTCTTAAAGAGTCTTCTCCAATGCCACAGTTCCAAAGCATCAATTCTTTGGCGCTTAGCCTTCCTGATGGTCCAACTTTCACACCCGTACATGACTACTGGAAAACCACAGCTTTGACTAAACAGAACTTTGTTGACAATGTTATATCTTTAATATTCTATCTAGGGTTGTCACCAGAGAAGGCAATGGCACCCCACTCCAGTACTCTTGCCTGGAGAATCCTATGGACGGAGGAGCCCGGTGGCCTGCAGTCCATGGGGTCACTAAGAGTCAGAGACGACTGAGCTACTTCATTTTCTCTTTTCACTTTCATGCATTGGAGAAGGAGACGGCAACCCACTCCAGTGTTCTTGCCTGGAGAATCCCAGGGACGGGGGAGCCTGGTGGGCTGCCATCTCTGGGGTCGCACAGAGTCGGACACGACTGAAGCGACTTAGCAGCAGCAGCAGCAGGATTGTCACAGCTTTTCAAGGAGCAAACATCTTTTAATTTCATGGCTTCAGTCACCACCTGCAGTGATTTTGAAGCCCAAGAAAATTAAGTCTGTCACTGTTTCCATTTTTCCCCATCTATTTGTCATAAGTGTTAGGGACAGATGCCATAATCTTAATTTTTTGAATTACGAGTTTTAAGCAAGTTTTTTTCACTCTCCTCTTTCCTTCATCAATAAGGATCTTTAGTTCCTCTTTGCTCTCTGGCACTAGGGTGGTATCATCTGCATATCTGAAGTTTTTGATATTCCTCCCAGCAATTTTGATTCCAGTTTGAGCTTCATTCAGCCTGGCATTTCGCATAACATACTCTGCATATAAATTAAATATGCAGGGTGACAATCTACAGCCCTGACATACTCTTTTCTCAAGTTTGAACCAGTTCATTGTTCCCTGTGGACTACAGCCTGACAGGCTCCTCTGTCCACGGAATTCTTCAGGAAAGAATAATGGAGTGGTAGCTATTTCCTTCTCCAGGGGATCTTCTTGACCCAGGATCAAAGCCAGGTCTCTCACATTGCAGACAGATTCTTTACCCTCTGAGCCACTAGGGAACCTCATTCTGGTTAATATCTTCAAATTCATCTTCAATTTTATCAACCATGTTCCTGGTTTGTTAATCTAATGTTGATTCCATAAACTGATTTTTAAATTTTAGTGATTAACTAGAAATTCTGTTTCTTTTCTCCAATCTGTTTTTTTTTTTTTTTTTTTTGTCATGTTCATTCTTAGTTCTTTCCTTCAACAATATGCATTTTTAAACATGTTATAATTGATGAATTACAAACTAATAATTTGTATCACTTGGAGATGGAATTGCTATATATTACTACTTCTGATTTCATAAATAGTCACCAGTTTCATGGTGCTTTTTTATTTTTCTTAATTTTAGATTGTCGACTTATAACTAAATCATTATTGGTTCACATCTGCAGAAAGAAGTCTACGGGCGAGAATTGAGGGTATGTTCCTCCACAGAGGACTGCTAAACCCAATCTCTTTAAATTAATCAGGCAGCTTGCAGCTTCTTAGACTATATAAGACTATATAAGGACTGTACAAGAATCAAATAAACTGAAACACATAAGACAGTGGATCTATATTTACCTTTGAAAGTAGAAGCTTTTTTTTGTTGTTGTTCATTTGTTTTTTCCACTTAGATCTCAGTTTAAGAAAGACACATTTCCACAGTGTTTTTCCTTGTTGACAACTGAATTTTTCTAGGCAAGCTTTCCACTAAATGCATATATTCTTAATTTTCTTAGCTTTATGTGGGGTTGTCTTTCAACTCTCTACCAAAGGCATCTACCTAAGACAGACCCACAAACATCTCCTATGATCTTTTGATTGAATGCTTCTGCTATTACTATTAAGCATCAATTTAACTCAGACAGAATAAACTGTCCATTATATTCATTAATTTTCTCAATAACTAATGGTTTATTTCATATATTTGAAAATATATAAAATTTTAATTATTCATTTGATTTTTGCTAGTCCATTTTCTCCATCACCAAACCCACCATATGTACCTTCTGGTGGAAGCACCAAACTACCTATAATTGCTGACAATACACACTTTAGTGAAAATACTGCTGTTTTCATTCGGGAATAGATATCAGCACAAGTGACCAATATTACTGTGGAGATTGAAGGAGTAATATTTTTAAAATTCTAAACATCAGTGTCATAAATGAACAAGGAACTTTAAAAATACTAGATGATAGCATGAACATATTCAATGATTAAGATATCTTTTAAACTTTTCTGATATATATATATATATATATATATATATATATATATATATATAAACCTCACATTAAGGAATGGTTTAATTGACAACCCTATCAGTTCAGTACAATACAAAGCTTCCCCAACAAGCAAGTTAAACTAATTTGCAAATGTCAAGCATGTCCCTTTAAATTGGTTCACTAACACACTTTTGGAGAGCAGTGTCAAGAACTAGAAGTCACTGGCATTCCTTATTAGCAGATCTCTTGGACATGGTAAATAGGTTTAGACAGAATTAGATTGATTAGCCTGCCTTAGAATGCAGTGCAGCATAGCAAGCTCCAGTTGTTTTTCCTCTGGTAGATAAAGAGTGAAACATTTCCAGCAATCTAGGTTTCTAATGAGAGCCAGAATGTGTCTCAGCCAATCAGCAAACTGAGATTCACTAGCTGAGACACACATGTATTTATGTGAATCTTCCACTCCTAATTTAGACAGACTTTGGTGAAGCACGCAAAGCAGGAGGCAGTTAATTTAACAGAAAAATTAAATGCAACTATGTTAAAAAGCATTAAGAGAAAATACTGAAGTAACAAGACACACAACTGCTGAAATGTGGGAGTGGTAAGAATATAGAATTTAGTGACATGTGTTTTAAGAGTGATATTTAATCTCCTGGATTCTTCACTATATTGTTTTTTTCTCAATTGTCATTGTACCTAAAGCTCTGATTTTTCCTTTAAAAAATGTGAGAAAGTATGTGGGGCTATCCAAATTGCAAGGGAGCAGGGAGAAGTACATTATATTATCAGGACCTCATTAACCCCAAGAATATAATGAAAGTGACATGGGTGATGTCACAGAACTGTCAGGCACAGGACTGGAAAAGGTCAGTTTTCATTCCAATCCCAAAGAAAGGCAATGCCAAAGAATATTCAAAGTACCACACAATTGCAGTCATTTCACATGCTAGCAAAGTAATGCTCAAAATTCTCCAAGCCAGGCTTCAGCAGTATGTAAACTATGAACTTCCAGATGTTCCAGCTGGATTTAGAAAAGCCAGAGGAACCAGAGATCAAATGTCAACATCTGTTGGATCATAGAAAAAGTAAGAGAATTCCTAAAAAAAAAAATTTATTTCTGCTTTATTGACTACACCAAAGCCTTTGACTGTGTGGATCACAACACACTGTGGAAAATTCTTAAAGAGATGGGAATACCAGACCACCTGACCTGCCTCCTGAGAAATGTGTATGCAGGTCAAGAAGCAACAGTTTAGAACTGGACATAGAACAGCAGACTGATTTCAAATCAGGAAAGGGGTATGTCAAGGCTGTATATTGTCACCCTGCTTATTTAACTTATATGCAGAGTACATCATGTGAAATGCTGGGCTGGATGAAGCACAAGCTGGAATCAAAATCGCCAGGACAAATATCCATAACTTCAGATATGCAAATAGCACCACCCTCATGGTAGAAATCGAAGAGGAACTACAGAGCCTCTTGATAAAAATGAAATAGGGGAGTGCAAAAGCTGATTTAAAACTCAAGGTCAAAAAACTAAGATCATGGCATCCAGTCCCATCACTGCATGGCTGTGAGAGGGAAACATATCCCCAAACACAGATGGGGAAACAATGGAATCAGTGACAGACTACCCTTTTGGGCTCCAAAACCATTGCATGTGGTGACTGCAGCCATGAAATTAAAAGCACTTGATCCTTGGAAGGAATGCTATGACCACCTAGATAGCATATTAAAAAGCAGAGACATCACTTTGTCAACAAAGTCTATCTATTCGAAGCTATAGTTTTTCCAGCAGTCACGTATGCATGTGAGAGTTGGACCATAAAGAAAGCTGAGCCCCAAATAATTGATGCTTTTGAATTGTGGCATTGGAGAACACTCTTGAGAGTCCCTTGGACTTCAAGGAGACCAAACCAGTCCATCCTAAAGGAAATCAGTCCTGAATATACATTAGATGCACTTATGATGAATCTGAAGCTCCAATAATTTGGCATTTGATGTGAAGAGCTGACTCATTGGAAAAGGCCCTGATGCTGGGAAAGATTGAGGGCAGGAGGAGAAGGGGACAACAGAGGATGAGATGATTGGATGGCATCACTGGCTAGAGTGACATGGTTTTGAGCAAGCTCCAGGAGTGACAGACGGGAAGCCTGGCGTGCTGCAGTCCATGGGGTTGCAAAGAGTCAGGACAGGACTGAACAACTGAACTGTGTTACATGTGTGATATGCTTTTTGGCCTGTGATATGTCTTTTATGTACACTTGAGTAATTTTATTTAATACAGATCACTATGTAGAATTATAATAATTATGGTCATGTGTAAATAAGCCATATGTCTTGACTTTGGCAGAGATATTTATTAGCTAGGATGATCATGGGTGGTAAGATATAATCTTATAAAGTGTGCATAACATTGCTTCTGTGATAATGGCTCTTTTGAAAATTAATGAAAGTAAGATATATGAAGTATATATTGAAATTTTATTTTTTAAATTTATTTATTCTAACTGGTTGGCATATGAGGTATTTAGTATTGCATCTTCATTATTCTCATCTCTTTATTTGCCCTCAAGAACATAAGATTTTAAAATAGTGTATTATAAAGATATCTCAGATTTCTATGATGTATCTCACTTTCTAGAAAATGTGTCATAGTGGAAAAAAAGGATTTTAGAATAGGATGTACTGATTTCCATTTTCTCTGTTTTTATATTATTTAATTCCCTACATCATCTTCATTACTGTATCACACATGTAATACACAGGGTAGTAATTGAAATTGTATTTGAAAGCCTTGGCTAGTGCTAATACACAGTGAGCACATAATAAATATCATATTGAGCGACACCTTTAACCCCCCTAAATATTTTCATTTAATAGAAATAGATTCTTGTTCTGCAAAGGAAACCACTGTCAGTATATGGAGGGACAATCTGAGTTAATATTGAAGTCACCCAGATTCCTGAGTCTGAACACAAAGGTTTGTTTTATGTCTTTGTATATAAACAGCTTACATGAAATATCACTCATTGGAATCCATGCTAAAGTTCACATCTGTCTCCATGAAAACCTGACCTCAATAATTTTTACTTCCCTTCCTTATAAATCATTTATGGATTTACCTGACCGCATTCTGTTACAGTGATCCAGAGACATTTTATAAACCCTTTCTTGGTTTTATAAATACATCAGTAAAGAAAACTAGTCAACTTTCAGCCATGTATACATCACAGTTCCTAATGTTGCTTTATTTTTTTAACATATAATTTTTTACCTGTGATACATACTGGTTTTCAGAGACCTATATTTAAAATTGGAATCAAAAAAGCCAAACATCCCTTTAGTTATACATCAGTCCTTCCACTATGCCTGGAGGCATTACAAATATAGCTCTGTACTGCAAATATCAAAATATTATTTTGCTATCAGAAATGAGACAGTAAAAAAAGGAAACATGTCTTCTCTTGTCATGAACTACAAACACAATGTCCCAGAAAGAAAACAACCATGTCAGCACAATTCGAGAGATAAAACCACAGGCTGTCACTGGTCTTTACAGAGCAATGTGGTAATTACAGTGAGCAATACTTCTACAAGGAACATTACTAGCAGAGTGAGCCTCAATGCTGTAAGCGCATGCCCTGAAGAGGTTAAATCTAGCACCAAAGTCCAGGGAATGGCTATATAAAATATAGACCTTGAGAGGTGATAAATAATATGAAGCTGGAGTATTAGTATTCAAACACTATGGGTTCAGTACTGCTGCTGCTGCTGCTAAGTCGCTTCAGTCGTGTCCGACTCTGTGTGACCCCATAGATGGCAGGCCATCAGGCTCCCCCCACCCTGGGATTCTCCAGGCAAGAACATTGGAGTGGGTTGCCATTTCCTTCTCCAGTGCATGAAACTGAAAAGTGAAAGTGAAATTGTTCAATCGTGTCCGACTCCTCACGATCCCATGGACTGCAGCCTACCAGGCTCCTCCGTCCATAGGACTTTCCAGGCAAGAGTACTGGAGTGGGGTGCCATTGCCTTCTCTGATGGGTGCAGTACATAAAGAGTCAAATGACAGAAGTGGTTATTTCAGAGTAGAAGAAAATACTACTGGTTAACAAGTATACGGAAAAATGTCTGGCTTAAAATATTTAAAAAATTAAACTTCTCATAGGGTATAGGGGCTGCATCTAATACAAAAGATCTCCCCATAACACAAAGAATAATATAAAGCATGTTATTCCATCTATAAGATTAGTAAACACTTATAAAATGATGACATGTATGTTGCTGTAGTAAATGAGGCCCTTCATACTTGAGTCATAATGGTTTAAGCAGTCAAATGAAACTGGACAGCAATAGGAATATATATGTAAGATATTTTTTAAGTTTGTGTAATTTGTTCTAATAATTACAATTCTGTGGGTCTCCTTTTTTTGTAATAATCTTAATTACAAAATATTTATGTGCAAATATTTTGATTATAGTGCTGTTTTTTTATAGGAAGATATTAGAAATGTCTAAAATATTTTATAAAAGTAGAATGATTAATTTATGTCATAAAACTTTATAGAATCATAGTCCTAAAAATAATATTATGAAGATTATACATGTGTATAAATGTGTCCATACTCACACATTTCTTAACCAGGGTTTTTATTCTACAATTAATGCTATTGCTGCTGCTTCTAAGTTGCTTCAGTCATGTCCGATTCTGTGCAACCCCATAGATGGCAGCCCACCAGGCTCCCCCATCTCTAGGATTCTCCAGGCAAGAATACTGGAGTGGGTTGCCATTTCCTTCTCTAATGCATGAAAGAGAAAAGTGAAAGTGAAGTCACTTAGTCCTGTCCGACTCTTAGCAACCCCTCAGACTGCAGCCTACCAGGCTCCTCCATCCATGGGATTTTCCAGGCAAGAATACTGGAGTGGGGTGCCATTGCCTTCTCCGAATGCTACTGCTATTGGTATACTAATAGATAAAATTTATTAAGCAGCTAAAATTTCTCAGACATTCTTCAAGCAATTTATATTTAATATTACATATAATTCTCCTTGGGGCTTCTCAGATTGCACTAGCGGTAAAGAACCCACATGCCAATGCAGGAGACATAAGACACGTGGATTCAATCCATGGATTAGGAAGATCCCCTGAAGGAGGGGATGGCAACCCATTCCAGTATTCTTGTCTGGGGAATCCTATGGACAGAGGAGCCTGGAGGGCTACAGTTTATAGAGTTGCAAAGAGTTGGACACAACTGAAGCAACTTAGCATGCATGCATGCCTAATTCTCATCATAACCGTATAATGTAAGTCCCATATCACAGATAAAAGAAAGCCACAAACAAGTAGTTGATCTGGGACTTGGAGCTATACAATTGAATTATTTCAAATTGAAGTAATTAAGTTTGGATGAGATCATAAGAGTGGAGCCCTCCTGATGTAATTAGTGCCTTTACAAGAAGAGGAAGAGGCACCAGAGCTCTCTCTACCTGCTAGAATACAAGAAGGCAGTCATCTACAAGTCAGGAATAAAACTTTCACCAGAACTCAATCATGCTGGCAAACTGATTTTAGAGTTCCCATTCTCTAGGACTGTGAAAAGTAAATATATGCTATTAAAATTTAAAAATATATATAAATATATTTTTAATTGTTTCTGGAAAGATGCAGACACTAGGCAAGATTCAAATGGATGACCTATAATTTTAAGTACTTTTTATTATTTTATCATTAAGCATCTGTTTATTCAGATACATAAATGTTTTGCTATGTGCTTTTATGATTTCAAGGCTCATGAAATGTAAATACATGAAAACATCTGGGCATACGTAGTTTTTTTTTTTTTTACTGTGTGTTAATTTCTTAAAGTAAAGATACCTCAACTGAATATAAAAGTTAAAGTTTGAAACAAAATAAGCATTGTACCTGTGTGAGGATTTCAGCGGGAAACGAACAACATACTCAATGAGATAACTGATGAAAGTTAAATCATGGAGTATTTAGGAAGGTGTGATCAGCTTTTTCATTTTTTTGTTTTGTTTGTAAGAGAATCAAGAAGTAGGCAAAGTGAGAAAGAATCCAAAGACTGGCAAAATTTGGGAGCCAGAGCGCCTTTTGCACTCAAAGTCTTGAAGGGCAAGTAGATAAAGCAATTAGCAGACTCCAGAGAGAAGATATACACTTTTAAGTGAGCACTAAAGCATTAGTGCTCCTTGGTAGAGGAACAAAGCCAATCCACAGCAGCTCAATAGAGACAACAGTAGAAAAATTGATACCCACAAATTCACACTCCTTGCCCTTTTTCCTGGGGGTACCTCGCCTGTGAAGACAACAGGAAATCCAGTGAGTCACAGAATTCTTTTTATGGAATTCATAATGCCAGCTTCCTGGGGCAAGAACAGGCCAGAAAAGAATAATGTAGACTAGCCTGTGGCAGATTATTTACAAAAATGGTTTCAATTATTTCACTTTCTGTATCTATGACCTTTCAATGTGACTGTGCTTCATCTTCTATTAAGTTAATGAACCTTGTAATTTTCTTCTTTTTCTAGTCAAATAGAGCATAGAACAAGTATATGTATGCACTTAAGGTTCTGAGCCTAAACCACAAGATGTTTTCCTTCTTTTAACACCCTGCTCAGCCACCATGAAGGTAAGCACATGCTAGACTGCTGGGTGATGAGGAATAAGTGGTCAAAACTGGGTAAGGGTAGTTGATCCAATGAAGGCCCAAGTAATGCTAGGCCAACCAAGAGCAGCAAAGCTACCCACCCAATTCAGAGCTACCCATGGCTGCATAAGGAATCCAGCTTATTAATAAACACATAAACAATAATAAAAGGTCATTGCTTTAAGTTACTTAGTTTAGGACTGGTTTATTATGAAGCAATAATTAATCACTGCAATATTCTCAGAGTTTACTCATTCAAAAATTTTTGTTAGCCATGTTAGATGAACAAACACTGTACTAAGCATGGCATAGACAGAGAGATTAAATATAAACACATAATCTATGTACGCAAAATGTAAGTAAAACACATAGTGTTTTAACCACATGAAGTGTGTGTGCTCAGTCATATCTATTTATGACCCCATGGATTGTAGCCTGCCAGGCTCCTCTGTCCAAGTGAAGTGTGAAAGTCATTCAGTCATATTCGACTCTTTGTGACCCCATGGTCTATACAGTCCGTAGAATTCTCCAGGCAGAACACTGGAGTGGGTAGCCTTTCCCTTCTTGAGGCATCTTTCCAACCCAGGGATCGAACCCAGGTCTCCCGCATTGCAGGTGGAGTCTTTACCAGCTGAGCCACAAGGGAAGCCCAAGATTACTGGAGTGGGGAGTATATTCCTTCTCCAGGGGATCAACCCAGGAATCGAACTGGGGTCTCCTGCACTCCAGGCAGATTCTCTATCAACTGAGCTATCAGGGAAGCCCTCCTCTGCCCAAGAATAATGGTTAATTTAAGATGTGCATATATATTTAGAGAAGAAAGACAAGTACAAAAAAGAGTTAAAAGCATAAAAATGAAAGATGTGCTTCTTGAGTTGTTAGTTGTCAACAAACCTGGTTTTTCTGCTAGTGTATGAAAATAAATAGAATTTCATGAGGATACTATTCTTAATCATTTATTCCATTTATAATACATTAGAAAATATTTTATAACTATGGCATATACATAAATATAGTTATATTTATTCATTTCCAAACATTTCCAAGTTTGTCTTAAAAATATATAAAACACTGGATGTCTACATAGTTTGTACTTCCATGTTACAAAATATTCATAAAAATATACTATACTTTGTGACTGTTATATTATTATTACTATTAATGATGAATAATAATTTTTTGAGTATTTCTGACACTGTGCTGAGTGTTTTGAAGGCATATTTTCATGTTACTTGAACAACGGTAATTTCTCCTTTTACTTATTTGCAAAATAGGATTTGAACACATAAATAATTTTTGTCAGGTCACACAATATAAAGTGGTGACCTGGCATTACAATACTCTCTCACACACATACACACACTGTATATGCCTATTAAAATGTACTATATATGTGTATATGAGTTAGTTGCTCAGTCATTTCTGACTCTGTGAACCATGGACTGTAATTCTCCAGCAAGAATACTAGAGTGGGTAGCCATTCCCTTCTCCATGGGATCTTCCTGACCCAGGGATCAAACCCAGGTCTCCTGCATTACAGGCAGATTATTTACTGTCTGAGCCACCAGGGAAGCCACATGGGAAGCCTGTACAGTAGTTTTTATTTATACACTAACCTCTAGATGAGTATTTCCACCTGCATCAAGAGTATGAGATCATAAAAAAGTAAATCACAATTATTTTTCTCTTCATAATATTAGAATCAATTAATTCAACAGAGATTAATTATTAATTGAATGTTTGCCCATTTACTTTATTATAGACAGATTCTATAAGAATTAAGCTAAAGACTTAAGAAATGAGCAAAACAAATCATATCTTCTAAATTCAACACCTAGTAATTCAAAATTCTCTCCTCTATTAAAGAGAACAAAGTCATTCAACATATAAGAACTTTGACAAATATTTCAGATAAATAAGAAAAAAATATAAGATTTTGAGATTAATGTTTGTCATTGCAAGATTATAAACTCAAACTAGAGATGTGTTTTAACAATAGAGAAAAACAGTTCAAAATAAGTACGATAATTAATAAGAAAGCTAGAATTACTGTCTCTAAATTATTAAGACTTCACATGTAAATGGTGAAAATAGCGAAAGAGGCTTCTACACTGATTTCTGTTTGGATCTAGTGAAGGTTATCAACTATTTGATTTTATTCTCCAAAGGCATTCGCATGTATCGGATAGAAGTCCAATAGAATTTTCTATGATGATGAAAACGTTTGATGACTGCACTGTCGAATATGGTAGCTACTAGCCACATAGGCTATTTGAGGAGCTGAAATGTGGTCAGTGTTACTAAGAAAGTACATTTTTTTATTTTATTGTATTTCAATTAGGTTAAATGTAATAATAAAAAAGTTTATGTGACTGGTTGTAAATATAGTTACAGAGGAAGGATTCTGAAAGATAGAAACTTTCTCTTCCCCCAAAGTTCCCAAGAACCAAAGTATATTTTATACCAATGAAAAAAACAACAAAAGTAATAAATAGTTGTATACTTTTATGCTTTGAAGGTGATTTGACTATTCAGAACATCATACAACGTAAGTAAAATTAGATTTTTAATAACGCATGGTTATTTTTCAAATTCAATTGTATTTATGAATTACAATGAATGAAATAATACACAGAACAAATTAGACATGCCTCAATTACTTTAGGGACTTCCCTGATAGCTCAGTTGATAAAGAATCCGCCTGTAATGCAGGAGACCCTGGTTCAATTCCTGGCTCAAGATGATCCCCTGGAGAAGGGATAGGCTACACATTCCAGTATTCTTGGGCTTCCCTTGTGACTCAGCTGGTAAAGAATCCACCTGCAATGTGGAAGATCTGGGTTCAATTCCTGGGTCAGGAAGATCCCCTGGAGAAGGTGAAGACTACCCACTTCAGTATTTTGGGCTGGAGATTTCCATGGACTGTATAGTCCATGGGTCACGAAGAGTTGGACAGACTGAGCAATTTTCACTTTTACTTTCAACTACATTAAATTCCCTCAAACAAAGTATCAAAATCAAATATTAAGCCAGAGAAGATAGGGAAGTTTGAAAATGATTTATTTTTCTGTACCGCAGGTGTGTGACATCTTAGCTATGAAAAGGCAGAATTTCTTTTCTCATTCACATCTACTCTCATTTAAGCAGGCAGCAGGAGAGAGAAAAACACCAGGAAGAAGTATAAATCAATAATTTTCATTTCCCAAGAAAAATAGTTCTGTACAAATAAATCTGACTCCTATTCATTTGGAATACAGTAAGGAAACAGGTCTTGCATTCAATGACCTTCAACTTTTAAGTGAACTAGCGTTTTGTGTTGAGAATCATCTACAAGGTGGTAAAGAAAATTAACTGTTTTCTTCTTTTCTCTCAATGTTAATGCACATGAATCAGTTTGGAGGATAAAATCAAATAGGTGATAGCCTTCACAAGATTCAAAAAAGAAATCAGTGTTTAAGTGCTGCATCTCAGATTTTCCCTCAGTCTATCTAGAAACACCTCCCTCAGAATTACAGGACTCACTAGTTCCTCTTACCTCCCGAGTCACTTTTCTTTCTTTCTAGAATATTCTTAGCTATAAAGGCAAAGGCATGCTCATGGCAATCATTTCTGTTTTTATTGTGAAAATTTAAAACCACTGAGATATGCTTTCAATGTCTCCTTTGGAAATTTAACACATACTCAACTTTCTCAATGTAAATTTCCTAATTTGAATCCAACAGGAAATCTTACACAGACAACATTCTTCAAATGTTGTTGTAAATTACTTCCTCTTAAAAAATCAATAATAAGGATGTAATCCCTGTAAAAGATATACTGGGATATATTTCTGCTAATATTAATTTGAATTTTAACTAATTTATTTTGAAAAATAAATATTTGCATTACTGAATATATCACAACTTAGTAATTATTGGAACCATTTCTTTCAGCAGTCACATTGAAATGGTATGTGTCTGCTTTATTTGAATGACATCAATACATTCTTAAATGTTAAGTCACATAGTACAGATTAATTTATAAGACTGTGTGCACTTCACCTTTGTTACATAATATAAAATATCTGAAATAGAGGAAAGACATTATTGAAATCAAATTAATGTAGGTGAAATATAATTAAATAAAAATAGCATTTCTTGGAAATTAAAGGAGAAGTTTGCACTAGCTATTTTTATACAAGTTCTTAATGACAAAATTTCAAAGTAAGTTAACAAATCAATGAATTGTGATTTACAGTTTAAAAAGTAAAATCACTGCTTGTGATTATGCCAAATACAATTATAGAGGTGGGTGTTTAAAGCATACGTTCCAGAAACAATTAATCCTAGCTTGAACTGTGACACAGAAATTTAGTTTTGTGATCTTGGGAAATGCAGTTAGGTTCTCTGTGCCTCAGTTTCTTATGTACTAATGGATTAATAATAACACCTACAATATAAAGTTGAAGTGAGAATTAAGTAAATTTTCATGTATATACCTTGGAGGATGGACAGTAACATAAGTACTATATATTTTGTGTTATTTTAAAATATGATCACAGAATCTTTGATGTACCTATATTGAGTGGACCTCAACCCTCCTCTATTTGAATGTTAACTGTTACTTAATAACTTGCTTCTAACAACAACATGTGGGAGAAATGGTTGAGTATGTGACTTCTCAGTGTAGGTTATAAAAGACACTGAGTTATTTATTGTTCTTCTCGCTTGCAGCACTTACTTAGAGGAAAAATGCTGCAGCATCATTTGGACACTAACACAAGCCTAAGAAAAGGTCCTGGAGTCCTCCTAAAAACATTCCACAAGGACCAGAGGTCACTTGCTGACAGATATGTGAGTGAGTCATCATGAAGGTGAACCTTCCACTTACGTCAAGCCTCTGGACTGCAGTTCCAGCCAACACCTAGACAACTTCATGAGAAACTAAAAACTCTCATAACTGTGGTAATAAATATATGCTGTTTCAGCCTGCTAAAAGTTTTCAGGTTGTTAACCCAAATTAGGTAACCAAAACAAGTGTAAGTTATTATTTTGAGTCTATACTGCATTAATAATAATAACTGACCCTTATGATGCTGTGAAAGTGATGCACTCATTATGTCAGCAAATTTGGAAAACTCAGCAGCGACCACAGGACTGGAAAAGGTCAGTTTTCATTCCAATCCCAAAGAAAGGCAATGCCAAAGAATGCTCAAACTACTGCACAATTGCACTCATCTCACATGCTAGTAAAGTAATGCTCAAAATTTTGCAAGCCAGGCTTCAGCAGTACATGAACTGTAAACTTCCAGATGTTCAAGCTGGCTTTAGAAAAGGCAGAGGAACCAGAGATCAAATTGCCCATATTCACTGGATCATCGAAAAAGCAAGAGAGTTCCAGAAAAACATCTATTTCTGCTTTATTGACTATGCCAAAGCCTTTGACTGTGTGGATCACAATACACTGTGGAAAATTTTGAAACAGATGGGAATACCAGACCACCTGACCTGCCCCTTGAGAAACGTATATGCAGGTCAGGAAGCAACAGTTGGAATTGGACAGGGAAAAATAGACTGGTTCCAAATAGGAAAAGGAGTATGTCAGGGCTGTATATTGTCACCCTGCTTATTTAACTTCTATGCAGAGTACATCATGAGAAACGCTGGACTGGAAGAGGCATAAGCTGGAATCAAGATTGTTGGGAGAAATATCAATAACCTCAGATACGCAGATGACACCACCCTTATGGCAGAAAGTGAAGAGGAACTAAAGAGCCTCTTGATGAAAGTGAAAGAAGAGAGTGGAAGAGTTGGCTTAAAGCTCAACATTCAGAAAACTAAGATCATGGCATCCGGTCCCATCACTTCATGGCAGATAGATGAGGAAACGGTGGAAACAGCGGCTGACTTTATTTTTCTGGGCTCCAAAATCACTGCAGATGGTGATTGCAGCCATGAAATTAAAAGACACTTGCTGCTTGGAAGGAAAGTTATGACCGACCTAGACAATATATTAAAAAGCAGAGATATTACTTTGCCAACAAAGATCCGTCTAGTCTAGGCTATGGTTTTTCCAGTACTCATGTATGGATGTGAGAGTTGAGACTATAAACAAAGTTGAGAGCCAAAGAATTGATGCTTTTGAAGTGTGGTGTTGGAGAAGACTCTTGAGAGTCCCTTGGACTGCAAGGAGGTCCAGCCAGTCCATCCTAAAGGAAATCAGTCCTGGGTGTCCATTGGAAGCATTGTTGTTGAAGCTGAAACTCCAATACTTTGGCCATCTGATGCGAAGAGCTGACTATTTGAAAAGACCCTGATGCTGGGAAAGATTAAGGGCAGGAAGAGAATGGGACAATAGAGGATGAGATGGTTGGATGGCATTATCGACTCAATGGGCATGCGTTTTGGTAAACTCCGGGAGTTCGTGATAGGGAGGCCTGGCGTGCTGCGGTTCACGGGGTTGCAAAGAGTTAGACACGACTGAGCGACTGAACTGAACTGAATACTGCATTAAAGCATTACTTAAAAGTGAATTAATATGTTAATGTATTTTCCCACTCCACAAATTATGTGTTTATAATGTTTTATAACAAATGAAAAGTAACACTAAATTTTTTTAGAATGAAAACTTTAACATAATACTGATTTAAGTCTACTATTTTGTTTACCAATGTTTTCACCAAATATTTAAAACAAATAGAAAATGTATTTTTTCCATTAATGTTTTATTTAACTTGAGCAATTACTTGAGTGCTTCCAGTTCAGAATTCAAGAGTCTAATGAAATTAATTTTATTATAAGATACATATTTTTATTGTAACATAAAATGATTTTTCTTATTGATAAGTCATTTTAGAAATGGAAATTGTACCAGGTAAATTCTAACACTTCATGCACTCTTTAACCCAGTCTTGTAGCAAATATTTATCATGTTACATACATAGTTCTACCTACTGAAGATGTAATGGTGAAGAAGACAAACATGATTGCTTGCCTTAGGGAGCTTACATTCTAGAAAAGTATGCTGGTAACATACTTGGTAACATAACACTGACTGTCATCTTAATGATACACAAAAGCTTTATTTGGATCACTGCTATCATAATGAATAGAAAAATGCACTCTGTGCAGAGTCCCTGTCTCACAGAGATAATTTGTATGATACATTGCCTAGAAGAGAGCCATAAAAATTATATGGCATCACCTTTCATATTGAATCTGAATTTAGCATTCTTTTTTAAAAAATACAAAATAGCTTACAGACATAATATTAGAAATTCTGGGAGTGAATTTCTGCTCCTAAATCCCCATTATATCTCCATGATAAATCACAAATTCCTATTAACATAAAAAATCAATGTTCCAAAATTTAAGATGACAGCTGTAGGTAAAGGTCTTATGTAAACTTATATTTATACTCAAGAGAAAAACCCATACATTTAGAGTACTAACTGTGATATAAGGAGGAAGGCAGGAGATGGATCAAGGACACTGACTTACAGATAGGCTCAGACTGATAATCCCTTGGTAAGAAGATGTTGAAAAATTATTTGACAGACAAAATTTTTTCAGAATCATAGCAAAATGAGAAGAGATATACTTACATAGAAGAACTTTACAGATTAATTTGGGAATTTTTTTTTTTGGAACACTCTTACTGTTAAAATAGTGTTATTAACACTACTTCCATATATGTATTACTAAATAAACATATTTCAAGTCATAATATAAAAATAAGGATAGGTCATTTGGAGGCCTGCAAGTACAGGGGTAGAATTATTGTAGAGGGCTAAAGTAAAGGACCAGCATGTAAATAAAGAGACTGAGAAAGATTCAGATGAACCTTAAGCAGTTCTATGCTGGTTTATAACATTGAAACATCTATTTATAAAGTCTTCCTTTTCCTTTGCATTTTTTGACAGATAAATATCTGGATATGTAGGAAGAAAGGCATAGCAACTAACCAATTTAGATAATTAAATATTATCACTTACAAAATGAAGTCTTGGATAATATATTTCCTTATTTTATATCTAATTCTTATAGAGTTGCTTTGCTCTATAAAATATTTATATTCATGAAAAACAATCCTCCCAGAGGAGTGGCTTATATCACTTCCCTGAGAAATCTACGTTCATATCATAGATGTGTTTATATTTCAAGTAGTGCTGTCTCCCACACAGACTGATAGGCTTCAGTACCAAACGGAATACGTCCAACGGAAGGTCAGTCAACATCTTTGTTAATGCACTGGCACCCACTGCAGTACTCTTGCCTGGAAAATCCCATGGACGGAGGAGTCTAGTAGGCTGCAGTCCATGGGGTCGCTAAGAGTCGTGTCACTTTCCCTTTTCCCTTTCATTCATTGGAGAAGGAAATGGCAACCCACTCCAGTGTTCTTGCCTGGAGAATCCCAGGGACAGAGGAGCCTGGTGGGCTGTCGTCTGTGGGGTCGCACAGAGTCGGACATGACTGAAGCGACTTAGCAGCAGCAGCAGCAGCAGCAGGACAAAAAGGCAGACTCCAACCCCGACTCTTACTGTGAGGAAAGTGAAATGGTTTAAGAACGGCCTTCCCTGACCCATATACACAGTGAAGCATCTTTTCTTTGCAAATATGTATGCTTAAAAGAAAAACTGCCCTCTGTTAGCAGTTTTATGTTGAATATCAATCAACAAACATATCAACTCTGTTAAATACATTGTTTAGCAAGTAACTTTTGTATCCATAGCCTGTTTTTCTTTTCCCTCATAATTAAAAAAAAAAAATCAGGAAACAGAAAGAACTTCAGGTTTTATATTATTAAAAATTATTACAGTGATCAAACATATCATACATTAAGACAGAAGACAATTATTAATTATTCCATTAAAAAAAAGTAAAGTGAAAGAGACAAATGGTTTACAGGACACTCAGGAAGTCTCCAGCAGAAATGGAAATAAGAGGACAGTACTAGGCAGCTCACCAGTGCTCAACATTGCGGTGCTTCAGCTCTTCAACAGGATGATTAATTTTGACAGGTTAAATTAACACAAACATAAAACAGAGGAAATCTATCCTTGCTTGTCTCTCTGCCAGGAAATACAAGCCTGTAATTGCTGTGATCCCACTCTTCAGCATAAACCAGCCAAATGCTTACATCAAGAGATTGATTTTGCACAGCATGACTCTACTCTGATTTTAGGGTCATTGGAGATCAGCATCCTTTTCACAACAGAATTTTCCCTTAAATTCTATCCAGGTTACATGAAAGTAAAACTAAATGACTTGGCCTGTATAAACACATGCTTTAAAAGGAATCAGACAAGCATAAGACCAATACTTTAAAAGGAATTACCCATCTATAGTAAAACCTTTTTTATCTATATACTTTTTCCATAAGGATAAATCAACAGATCTAACAATATATTTGTTTGAAAATATATTTGACATGTGTTAACTCAATGATTCCCCATTGAGGATGCACACTATAAAACAAAATTTTTTGGTTTTCACATTAAAGATACTATGACCTCTTTCTTCTTTACATAAAATACAAGAAATAAATTCACTGTTGGAGGACATCTTTTCAGGCAAACAATGCAGGGAATAATGATAGTTATTTGTTCAACATCTTTTCAAAGTCCTACTTTAATAATATTCAACCACCGTGAAAACAGTCTCATTAAACTGATCGTGATCCTTAAAAATGGTCAAAATATTTTGGCAGGTTTTCATTTGCTTAGTCCTGGCTTTGTTTTTATAGATTCTATGACTTTTTGGTTCTACTTTCCAGCCCCAGATATTATCTTCTATGTACCTTTATTTAACTAAAATAGTTTTTTATTCTGGTTTACTGCACTGTCCTAAACAACATTATATGCATTAAGTTTCTAAATCCTATAATAACTCTTAGTTAAGAAAACTGAAGGTCAGAGAGATTAAAGAACTTTCCAAAGACCAAATAGCTAGAAAACAACAAAGTGAATATTTAAATTTGTGTTTGACAGATTAAGTAAACAAGAAATAATGCTCTTGTGTATATATCCATGCTGTTGGTCCAATTTGTGTCCATGTAGGACTGGTCCCATGCTTTAGATATTAAAAATGCTAGAATTTAGGATAAAAACAACCACATATGAATCCTTGCTCTAAGAGGAGAGTGCTTTTCAGTTGTACCGAAGTGCACTTCTTAAGGACTTCCTGGAGTTCCTGCTGAAGATGCAAATATACATTTTAGAATATGGGACTTGTGATTCTATGAAATTTAATAGCATTTCAGGTGTGTGTGTGTATGTGCACGAGAGAGAGAGAGAGAGAGAAAGAGAGAGAGAGAGAAAGAATGAGTATTTGGAGCTGAGTATGGAGAATGAGTATTCTACAGTGGAGTCCATACACTTATGTATTAGTACATTAGAATGTTAAACAAATGCGATCCAACAAAATGGATGCCAATTCATTTATTAATGTTTGCCATTGATTTTATGTGCAGTTGAGAGTGGTCTTATGTCCTTTCATTAAAAGAAGATGGGAGCTTTAATTGCTGGAGTTAGAAATAGATTTGATTTTATCAGGTCAATATTGCTTTGCCCAAGTGTCAATTAAACTGACAAGATTCTACTATTGAATGAAGGAAGCAGTTTAATTAAATTTCATCCTCTAGCCTTCATAATGAGGGAAGAGGATCAGTGTTAATATACATGGATTATAATTTAAAAACCAAAAGCAGAAGTCTTTATCAAGACTGAATTTTACATTAGGAGGACAAATTAGAGAAAAAAGAGAATGATAATTTCTATTTTTTTTTATTCTACATATTCTAAAAGTATTCCATTATTCTGCTTTATCTTTAAAACAACTAATAAATTCAAGTTGCTATTAGCTGTATATTACCAAACGAGAAGTCCTATGATTCAAAACTAACAAATTACTTCTACTTTCCTTTATCCAAAGTTAGACACTAAGTATCTGCTCTCCTTTTGCACTATGTATTCATACCAAACACACATACACACACACACACAAAATACACTTTTATAATGTTTATGCAATTAGTTTCCCCACTGAAATTCAAATTCAGTAATGCACAGTATTCATCTTTATATTACTAATGTCAAAAGCAGAGTTTAGAATACAGCAGGCACTCAATAGCTACTTACTGTATTAATGAGATTTTATTATTATTTGACAGCCTACCTCATTCAGTTAGGCAGCAAACAATATTATATTAAGAAGAGGTGGCAAGAATACACAGAAAAACTGTGCAAAAAAGATCTTCATGATCCAGACAATGACGAGGTTGTGCTCACTCACCTAGAGCCAGACATTGTGGATTGTGAAGTCAAGTGTGCCGTAGGAAGCATCTCTATGAACACAACTAGAGGAGGTGATGGAATTCCAGTTGAGCTATTTCAAATAACAAAAGACGATGCTGTGAAAGTGCTGCACTTAATATGCCAGCAACATTGGAAAACTCAGCAGTGGCCACAGGACTGGAAAAGGCCAGTTTTCATTTCAATCCCAAGAAAGGCAGTGGCAAAGAATGTTCAAACTACCGCACAATTGCACTCATCTCACACTAGCAAAGTAATGGTCAAAATTCTCCAAGCCAGGCTTCAACAGTACATGAACCAAGAACTTCCAGATATTCCAGCTGGATTTTAAAAAGGCAGAGGAACCAGAGATCAAATTGCCAACATCCATGGGATCATCAAAAAGGCAAGAGGATATCAGAAAAACATCTACTTCTACTTTATTGACTATGCCAAAGCTTTGACTGTGTAGATCACAATGAACTGTGGAAAATTCTGAAAGAGATGGGAATACCAGACCACCTGACCTGCCTCTTGAGAAACGTATATGCAGGTCAGGAAGCAACAGTTAGAACTGGACATGGAACAACAGACTGGTTCCAAATAGGAAAAGGAGTATGTCAAGGCTGTATATTGTCAACCTGCTTATTTAACTTATGTGCAGAGTACATCATGAGAAATGCTGGGCTGGAAGAAGGACAAACTGGATTCAAGATTGCTGGGAGAAATATCAATAACCTCAGATATGCAGATGACACCACTCTTATGGCAGAAAGTGAAGAAGAACTAAAGAGCCTCTTGATGAAAGTGAAAGAGGAGAGTGAAAAAGTTGGGTTAAAGTTCAACATTCAGAAAACTAAGATCATGGCAACCAGTCCCATCACTTCAAGGCAAATAGATGAGGAAAAAATGGATACAGTGACAGTCTTTATTTTCGTGGGCTCCCAAAATCACTGAAGATGGTGACAGAAAGCAACTGCCATATACATGGCTAGTCAAGCAACTTTACTTACAGGAAGTCAAGCAGAAGTTTCCTTTCAACATTAGGGAACAATATCCTTCAAACAAGATACCCAATATTTCACCTTCTTTTTGCAAACTGAAACAGCTCTTATCATTTTTCATAGAGTTTCAATAATTTCAACTTCTGACATACTGTCATTCCTGGTTCTGTTGTCCTTAAGGCTACATTAAGCACTAAGCCAAGTAATTAGAGTGCCAAATAATAGGGCCAGGGTCCCAAATTAACATGAAATACCATCATCCTGTTGCCAGTGGCAAAGCAATGATAACAAAGATAAATCTACACTCCTCATTCTAAACACCTATTATAAATGAATCAGTAAAAATACATATTTGAGCACCTATTATAAATGAATCAGTAAAAATATATATGTGGGCTCAGTTCTACAAAATGCACCATTTTTTCCTCTGATTTCATAGAGTTCCATGAAATAACATTTCTTTCCCCAATGTTACTCTTATTCCAGATTTTGAAATAGTTTTCTCTACAAACCTTACTCTTTCAAGTATCTTTTGAGCTAATATTTTTAATTAGTTTTAATTTGTTTGAAAAAAGCAAAGTCAGTGTATCATTTTAATTTATACTCATTAAATATTCATTTAGGGGATTTCACTTTGTTTTAGTAGTCAATGTTCATAATCTTTGCAATAAAATACTAAGAATCTTCAACACACTTAAAGATTTATAGAAACATTAAATTAATTGATGTTTAATTTAATCAATAGTAATAGCTACCAAGTCATGTTAAAATTTAACATTGCCAAAATGAAGATAAATTAATATTCATTTGCCAGGAAAAGAATGACAAATTTTATTTTACTGTAGAAACTATCCTTGGACAATATATTACTCACGCAAAAATAATTTCTTAAGAAATAGTTTATGAAATATGAAAAAAAGGAAACAGCAGGTTTCAAAAGCTTCAGCTTTAGACATAAATCCCTTAAAAACTTCTATACTACTGAGTACTTTCTAAAGTAGGTTTCCATAAACTACATGGTATCATTAAATGTCATCTTCAAGTTGCATCACACGAAGTAGTCCAAGTCTGTCTTCCTATACTTCTGCTATTGCTTTTAGAACTTCATCTGTTCCTTCAACTACCCAGTAACTTCTCACCATGACCCTCAAAACACAGCACCTCTTTCTAACTTCCATACATATGCGTTAATATACTGTATTGGTGTTTTTCTTTCTGACTTACTTCACTCTGTTTAATAGCCTCCAGTTATATATGGAACTTAGAAAGATGGTAACAATGACCCTATATGCCAGACAGCAAAAGAGACACAGATGTAAAGAACAGACTTTTGGACTCTGTGGGAGAAGGCGAGGGTAGGATGATTTGAGAGAACAGCATTGAAACATATATATTACCATACGTGAAATAGACCACCAGTCCAGGTTTAATGCATGAGACAGGGCACTCAGGGCCGGAGCACTGCGATGACCATGAAGGATGGGATGGGGAGGGAGGTGGGTGGGGGTTCGGGATGAGGAACACATGTACATCCATGGCTGATTCATGTCAATGTATGGCAAAAACTACTACAATATTATAAAGTAATTAGCCTCCAATTAAAATAAATAAATTAATTAAAAAAAACACAGCACCTCACAAAATTATCTATCCATTGGTGGCCAAAATGATCGAATTCCATGTTTATAATAATACATATATCTATGGATTCATATACTATATATGTTTTTATCTTAAAATTATGTTGAATTAATTTTAATAAAATGAAAAAATATTTAAATAAAAATATTTAAAAGGTTGAACTATGTACAAACAAATTTTGCATGTAAATTATTTAGTTCATAAAATATAATGTAATATACTTAGGAAGACAAGAAGGAATAAGCAAAAGTCTTCTTGTGCAACTTTGAATAATCATTGTTCCTTATTGAAACTTAGAAAAATAGGTATCATCTGAGAAAAACCCACACTATTTTAAAATTGTGTGGTCATTTTGGTTACTGTATATTTTATTTAAATCAATAATTGATAATTTTATACTAAAATTTTAGCATTATTAAGGAGAAGGCTCAATAAAGCTACCAGTAAACTACTATCAGAACTAGTAGTATAATACCAAATAAGGGATAATAAACACTGATTAGATGATTTATTCTGTTAATTTCCAATTTGTATAATATTGTTGATTTGTACGATAACTAAAGTAGATTTGGCTACTTTTCATAAGTGAAATAAAATAATTTCTTTTCTTCTTTTCCCTCTAAAGCTAGATTTTTAAGAAATTATTACCTTTGTATACTTTTCCTAGATATTCACCGTATAATGAGTATCTGTCATTAACAGAATTAATTTCCGGTTTGATATATTTAGTTTCAAAACATACTGAGGCATACCACATACAATATATTTCTAGAAAATAGTATATACATTTTGTTGTGGTTCAGTTGCTCGGTGATGTCCAACTCTGCGATCCCATGGACTGCAGCATGCCAGGTTTCCCTATCCATCACCAAAGCTCCAAGAGTTCACTCAGACTCATGTCCATTGAGTTGATGATGCCATCCAACCATCTTATCCTCTGTTGCCCCCTTCCCCTCCTCCTGCCCTCACTCTTTCCCAGTATCAGGGTCTTTTAAAATGAGTCAGCTCTTCACATGAGGTGGCCCAAGTATTTGAGTTTTAGCTTCAGCATCAGTCTTTCCAATGAATATTCAGGGTTCATTTTCTTTGGGACGGACCGCTATGATCTTCATGTTTATGTGTATGTATGTATGTATGTGTGTGTGTGTGTATGTATGTATATATATATATATATATATATATATATATATATATATATATGACTGAGAAACAAAATAGGCAGGGACAGCAGTTACGCTCATTAGTGATGCATCAAATTGAAAAATCTTACATGGGAAAGAAAAATTATTTCCCTATTTTTAAGTGTTAGTCGCTCAGTTGTGCCCGACTCTTTGCGAGCCCATGGACTGCAGCCCACCAGGCTCCTCTGTCCATGAGATTCTCCAGGCAAGAATATTGGAATAGATTTCCATTTCCTTCCCCAGGGAATCTTCCCAACCCAGGGATTGAACCCGGGTATCCTGCACTGGAGGCAGATTCTTTACTGACTGAGCTACAAGGAAAGCACAAATCCAAATTATTAACATCATAGTTCAAAGACTTAAGATAACAGTACTCTTAACTGCTTTAAAGATAGTTTTGGATTTAACATTAATTATTTTAAATTAGTTAGGGAGCATATAAATTGGTGTATTTTATGCAGTCAAACCCATAGCATTAAATAAAATCCATTCTGTCTTGGAGAGGTAAAAAGGAGTTATAATAGATGAATCCATTCACCCTTCCTTACTTTCTTAATGCATTTGGCCTAATTGAGTATTTATTAAAAACCTATGATAATGTAACTCTGTGCTAGGTGTTGCAGGGACATATAGAGAAGTGTAAGCCACTACTGTCACCCTCAGGTACTTCAACTCTGTGTGAAGTTTGTACCAATTATTGGAAATTGTATTAACACGCAGCCATGTATTACTCTACTGTGTTTTCAGGATACTGCTGCTGCTGCTGCTAAGTCGCTTCAGTCCTGTTCGACTCTTTGCGACCCCATGGACTGCAGCCCACCAGGCTCCTCCGTCCATGGGATTTTCCAGGCAAGAGTGCTGGAGTGGATTGCCATTAACTTCTCCATGTTTTCAGGAAGCAATAGAATTCAATTTTATATTTTAAATTAATACTTCCTGAAAACATGGAGAAGGCAATGGCACCCCATTCCAGCACTCTTGCTTGGAAAATCCCATGGACGGAGGAGCCTGGTGGGCTGCAGTCCATGGGGTCGCAAAGAGTCGGACAGGACTGAAGCGACTTAGCAGCAGCAGCAGCAGTATCCTGAAAACACAGTAGAGTAATACATGGCTGCGTGTTAATACAATTTCCAATAATTGGTACAAACTTCACTTGTTTTTCATTCATGGTACTGTCAATTCATATGTATATACAAGATAAGACAAAGTGAAAAAGAGAAAATCAATTTATAAGAAGCAAATGCTTATTTGGTTCAGAAGTTAGGTTATGCCAAACTTTTGAAAGAATCTTATATAGTAGGCTGAATTTAAGATGAGCCTTGAAAAATAAGTGAAAATTAAAGAAAAAATAATATGAAGAAGTATTCGTAGAAGATAACTCAATAATTATTAGTTTCAATGTTATCATTATAATAATTACCATACTGATCACAATAGGAAAACCAATTTTTAATGTTTATTTCAATTTTTATATTAAAGGTTTCATACAGATTGTTTTATTTATTTATCACTAATTCCTTCTGTGTATGTGTAAAACAGGAGTGATTAAGCACCTTTCCTAAGACCACAGACTTAAGAATTGTCAGAGGCAAAAAGCATATCTAGATGCTCTGTCTCCAAAGACCACACTTTCAAATATCACTATTTACACCCCAGCTTAAAGGAAAATATTGAGAGGTAGAAACAGTCATGGTGAATCTCAGGACCATACAATCATATGCGTTTTTAGTTGGTTCACTTTGGAAAATAAATCTTAGTTATATAAGATAAAACAGATTTCAGACCAAGAGAATCACCCTAGAGTATATCCCTAGAGAAGGCTTGGGTATATGGAATACAACTGGAATTGATGGAGGGATGTTGAACACAAACATTGAATTCTTATGACTTGTACTAGGAAAATTCTATTATATGGAAATTTACAGAGTTTTAGAGTCCTAGCTCAAACAGATAGTACTTAGAGTGCCTACCACAAACAAAATTTTAAAATTACATACTTCAGAGAGACCATTCTATATGTAGCTAGCAAAGAATTATGTCACATTCAAATATTACCTGTCACTTTACCCAGGATGGTGAGTAGAATATGTCACACTCCCAAATATGCCTCTTTGGCTTAAGGTTTGCTCTTGAGCTGATTACTTTTTTTAGGAAAAAGAAAACACAGGAGAATCTCTGAATATTTAAAATTACTACTCTGAGAGAGATATTCACATTTATAAAATATAAATATTAATTTGTTTATCATATGCAAAGTCATATCTAACTCTTTGCAGCCCCATGGACTATAGCTGGCCAGGCTCCTCTGTGCATGGATCATCCAGGTAAGAATACTGGAGTGGGTTAACATACTCTTCTCCAGGGGATCTTCCCAACCCAGGGATTGAATCCACATCTCCTCTACTGTCAAGCATTCTTTACCACTGAGCCACCTGGGAAACAAGGGTGTCTCTTTCTCTGTACCACGAAGAGGGCAATGACTAAAACTCTAGATATTTTTATCAACAGAGAAGATAACTAACAATCTGCACAACAACCTTTCCTTTGTTTATTATGCTTTGCATGAAAAGCTTCAATACCTGGTTTTTCTCTCCCTGTAACATCTATCCATCTATTAATATCTAAATACATACCTTTGCATCCTTGTATCCCTGGGATAAGACACACATTATCATGGTATATGATTACTTTAATCAGTGGTTGGTTTGACTTGGTTTTCCAATATTTTGCTGAGGACTTTTACATCTATGTTCATCAGTAACACTGGCTTGTAATTTTCATTTTCTGTGATAGCTTTGGTTTTCATATCACAGTGAAGCTGGCCTCACAGAATGCTTTCAGAAATGTTCTTTCCATTGAAGTATTTGAAAAAGATACACATTAATTCTCTAAATATTTCATAATATTTGCCTTTAAAGCCTTCTACTCTTGGACTTTTGTGGGTTGACAGCATTTTTTATTACTGATTCAATTCCATTACTGGCAATTGATCATTTCATATTTTCTATTTCTTCCTGGTTTAAATCATGGAAAATTGTACATTTCTACGAACTAGTCTATTTGTTCTACACTGTCATTTTATTGGCATATAGATTTTCAAAATAATCTCTTATGATCCTTTGTTTTCCTATGCTCTCCGTTGTACTTCTCTGCTTTCATTTCTAATTTCATTGTTCTGGGTCTCTGTCTCTTTTTTTCCAGACTAATTTGGCTAAACATTTATCAATTATGTTTATGTTTTCAAAATTTAGCTCTTAATTTCATTGATCTTTTCAATTATTTTTTATTCTTTCATTTATTTCTGTTTTGATCTTTTTGAGCTCTTTCCTTCTGCTAACTTTGGATTTTGTTTTTACTTTTCTTGTTCCTTATGGTGTAAAGTTAAGTTATATATTTGAGATATTTTTTCTTTATTCCTGAGATAAGTTTGTGTTGTTATAAACTTTGTGGTTAGAATTTGTTTTGCTGTGTCCCATAGATTTGGATCAATTTTTCCTGTTTTCATGTATTTCCAAGTACTTTTTTAGTTAAGAAATGGATTGACTTAGAGAGAAACACACTCTACAGAAAGTGTGGGCTATCTAAGAAGGCGAGGCAACTTCAAGATATATATTTTTTTCTTCCTTTCTTTCCTTATTTTTCCTCATCTCTTTTTCTTTCTTTCATTTTCTTGGTATCTGTTGGTTATTTAGTCCCATATTGTTTGGCCTCCACATGTTTGTGTTTTGTTGCAGTTTTTTTTTTTTTTTTTTCTTTTCTTATAGTTGTTTTCTAGTTTCATAGTGCTGTGGCTGAAAAACATGCTTGTTATAAATTTTCTTAAATCTACAGAGGCTGTTTTGTGGCCTAATATGTGATCTATTCTGGAGCATGTTCCATATATACTTGAAAAGATGTGTATTCTGCTGCCTTTCATGAACTGTGTTGTGTATGTATTATCTACTAATTCCACTTGATCTAATGTGTCATTTAAGACCATTGTTTTCCTATTAATTTTCTGCCTTCTGATGTCAATGGGGAGTTAAAATCTCCTACTATTACTATATTACTGCCAATTTTTCCCTGTATGTCTCTCAATATTTGGTTTATACCTTTAAGTAGATCTATATTGGTTGCATATATATTTATAATTGGAATATCATTTTGGATTGACCCCTTGACCAGTATATAATGTTCTTCTCTGACATTTGTAACAGCTTGTGTTTTATGATGTAAGTATAAGTATAGCTAGTGCTTTCAAAAAAAAAAAAATTCCATTCGTATAGAATATATTTTTTCATCCTCTCAGTTTCAGACTGTGTGTAACTTTTAGACCTGAGATGAGTCACTCATAGGCAGCGTTACATACAGAACTTTTCTTCTCTCCATTCAGCCAATGTATTTTGATTGGAGCATTTAGTCCATTTACATTTTATTTTTTTTAATTTAAATTTATTTATTTTAATTGGAGGCTAATTACTTTACAATATTGTATTGGTTTTGCCATACATCAACATGAATCTGCCACGGGCGTACACGTGTTCCCCATCCTGAACCCCACCTCCCTCCCTGTACCATCCCTCCAGGTCATCCCAGTGCACCAGCCCCAAGCATCCTGTATTGAACCTTGACTGGCGATTCTTTTCTTATATGATATTATACATGTTTCCATGACATTCCCCCAAACCATCCCACCCTCTCCCTCTCCCACAGAGTCCAAAAGACAGTTCTGTACATCTGGCCTTCAAAGTCAAACATTCTCAGAACTCACCTTCCCTGCATGGGAAACCTGAGTCAGGGACCTCAACAGGGAGTCTGACTTCCTAGCTGCTTGCAGATCATCTGCAAGTGTACTCATTCTCATGGTTGGGGGCTGCTCACAAAGAGTATTGGCAATGACTGCGCTGTGACTGCCTCACCTACCTGTCTCACTGTAGTTCCTTCTTTGTGTCTTTAGTTATAGAAGATCTTTTCTGGCAGGTTTGAGTCCTTTTCATTGCCAGATGTTCTATACAATGCTGTTATTTTGGTGTTTCTATGACAGCAGGTGAGCTCAGGGTTTTTTTCCTGGCCATCCTGGGAACTCTTTATAAAAGTTTATTTTGTCCTTAGGTGTAGATGATATTTAAAGTGGTGTCTTGGACCATTTCAGGGAGTTACTCAAGTTCCCCTGAGTACCTCTCATGTATCTTTAAACTTCTCTTTGTTTTTCTCCCATTAATCCACCTTTTAACTATGAACAGGTCTCATCCAAAATCCTAGACACATAGAGGGAAAATTATCTTTACACTGCTATATCTATCTTCAAAGATATTTATGTTGATATTTGTTACAAAAATGTATACATCAAAATTGTCACACTTGTATATATCAGAACCTGACTTCCCAACTACAAGGCAAAGTCAACTAAAAATAAATTATCCTATTTATATAAAATGAGTTATTAGAATTCTTTAGTAAGGTGTTGTGCCACCAGTATTCACTGTATTCCCACCCCCAAATTTTATGATTTATAATTAAATTTCTTATTTTGATGTTTAGGAGGGTTTTGGTACTCATGGTTTAGTCAGTCAGTTTGCCTGACTCTTTGCAACCCCACGGACTGCAGCACACCAAGCTTCCCTGTCCTTCACCTTCTCCTGGAGCTAGCTCAATCTCATGTACATTGAGTTGGTGAAGTCATACAACCACCTATTTCTGTGTTGTACCTTTCTCCTTTGCCCTTCAATCATTCCCAGCATCGAGGTCTTTTCTAATGACTCAGCTCTTTGCATCAGGTGGGCAAAACATTGGAGCATCAGCTTCAGCATCAGTCCTTCCAATGAGTATTCATGAATGATTTCCTTTAGGATTCAATAGTTTGATCTCCTTGTTGTCCAAGGAAATTTCTAGAGTCTTTTCCAACACCACAGTTTGAAAGCATCAATTCTTTAGCACTCATCCTTCTTTATGGTCCAACTCTCACATCTATACACGGCTACTGGAAAAATCATAGCTTTGACTATACAGATCTTTGTTGGCAAAGAAATGTCTCTGCCTTTTAATATGCTGTCTAGGTTGATCATAGCTCTTCTTCTAAGGAGCAAGTGTCTTTTAATTTCATGGCGGCAGTCACCATCTGCAGTGATTTTGGAGCCCAAGAAAATAAAGTCTCTCACTGTTTCCATTGTTTCTCCATCTATTTGCCATGAAGTTATGGGACTGGATGTCATGACCCTCATTTGTTGAACATTGAGATTTAAGCCAGATTGGTCTCTCTCCTATTTCATCTTCATAAGTTCAGTTCAGTCACTCAATCATGTCCAACTCTTTGCAACAAAATGAGCTGTTGCAGCACACCAGGCCTCCCTGTCCAACACCAATTCCCGGAGCCTACCCAAACTCATGTCCATTGAGTCAATGATACCATCCCATGACCTTATCCTCTATCATCCCCTTCTCCTCCTACCCTCAATCTTCCCCAGCATCAGGGTCTTCTCAAATGATTCAGATCTTCGCATCAGGTGGCCAAAATATTGGAGTTTCAGCTTCAACATCAGTCCTTCCAATGAACACTCAGAACTGATCTTTAGAATGGTCTGGCTGGATCTCCTTGCAGTCCAAGGGATTCTCAAGAGTCTTCTCCAACACCACAGTTCATATGCATCAATTCTTTGGCACTCAGCTTTCTTTAAAGTCCAACTCTCACATCCATACATGACTACTGGAAAAACCATAGCCTTGACTAGACGAAACTTCGTTTGCAAAGTAATGTCTCTGCTTTTTAATATGCTATCTAGGTTGGTCATAACTTTCCTTCCAAGGAGTAAGCATCATCTTCATCAAGAGGTTGTTTAGTTCTTCTTGGCTTTCTGCCATAAAGGTGGTGTCAACTGCATATCTGAGGATATTGATATTTCTCCCAGCAATTGATTCCAGCTTGTGCTTCATCCAACCTGGCATTTTGCATGATGTACTCTGCATAGAAGTTAAATATGAAGTGTGACAATATACAGCTTTGATATACTCTTTTCTCAATTTGGAACCAATCTGTTGTTCTATGTCCAGTTCTAACTGTTCCTTCTTGAACTGCATACAGGTTTCACAGGAGGCGATAAGGTGCTCTAGTGTTCCCATCTCTTTAAGAATTTTCCAGAGTTTTTGTGGCCACACAACCAAAGGCTTTGGCATAGTCAATGAAGCAGAAGTAGATGCTTTTCTGGAATTTACTTGCTTTCTCTATAATCCAACAGATGTTGGCAAATTGATCCCTGATTCCTCTGCCTTTTCTAAATCCAGCTTATTCATTCACACACTGTTGAAGCCTAGTTTGGAGAATTTTGAGCACTACTTTGCTCATGTGTAAAATGAGTGCAACTCTGTGGTAGCTTGGAAATTCCTTGGTATTATCTTCTTTGGGATTGGAATTACTGAGTTTTCCATATTTGCTGACATATTGAGTGCAACACTTTAATATCATCATATTTTAGGATTTGAAATAACTCAGCTGGAATTCCATCACCTCCAGTAGCTTTGTTCATAGTGTTGCTTCCTAAGGTCCACTTGACTTTACACTCCAGGATGTCTGGCTCTAGGTGAGTCATCACACCATCAAGGTTATCTGGGTCATTGAGATATTTTTTGTATAGTTCTTCTCTGTAGTCTTGCCACCTATTTTTAATATCTTCTGTTTCTGTTAGGTTCAAAACATTTCTGACCCCTATTGTGCCCATCTTTGCATGAAATTTTCCCTTGGTATCTCTAATTTTCTTGAAGAACTCTCTAGTCGCTCCCATTCTATTGTTTCCCTCTATTTATTTGCATTGTTCTCTTAGGAAAGCTATCTTATCTCTCCTTGTGATTCTCTGGAACTCCATCCATTCAGATGGATATATGTTTCCTTTTCTCCTTTGCCTTTTGCTTTTCTTCTTTTCTCAGTTCTTTGAAAGTCCTTCTCAGGCAACCATTTTTCCTTTTTGTATTTCTTTTTTCTTAGGGATGGTTTTGATCAATGCCTCCTGTACAATGTCAGAAACCTCCATCCATAGCTCTTCAAGGACTCTGTCTATGAGATTTAATCTCTTGAATCTATTTATCGCTTCCACTAGACAGTTGTAAGAGATTTGATTTAGGTCATACATGAATGGGCTAGTGATTTTCCCTACTTTCTTTAAGTCTGATTTTGGACTTCCCTGGTGTCTCAGATGGTAAAATGTCTGCCTACAATGTAGGAGACCTGGGTGAAATCCCTGGCTCGGGAAGATCTCCTCGATAAGAGATGGCAACCCACTCCAGTATTCTTGCCTGGAAAATCCCATGGATGGGGAAGCCTGGTTGGCTACAGTCCATGGGGTCATAAAGAGTCAGACACAACTGAGCAATTTCACTTTAGCAATAAGGAGTTCATGGTCTCAGTCAAGTCCTGGTCTTGTTTTTGCTGACTGTTTAGAGCTTCTCCATCTTTGGCTGCAAAGAATATAATCAGTCTGATTTCAATACTGAACATTTGGTGATGTCCACGTGTAGAGGTGTCTTTTGTGTTGTTGGAAGAGGGTGTTTGCTATGACCAGTCTTGGCAAAACTCTGTTAGCCTTTGCCATGCTTAATTTTGTATTCCAAGGCCAAACTTACCTGGTACCCCATGTACCTCTTGATTTCCTACTTTTGCATTCCAGTCCCCTATGATGAAAAGGGCTACTTTTTTTCCTGTTAAGTTTTTGAAGGTCTTGTAGGTCTTCACAGAATCATTCAACTTCAGCTTCTTCTGCATTAGTGGTTGGGGCATCAGTTCAGTTCAGTCGCTTAGTTGCATACAGTTCTTTGACAACCAATGGACTGCAGCATGCCAGGCTTCCCTGTCCACCATCAACTCCCAGTGCTTGCTCAAACTCATGTCCATTAAGTCACTGATGCCATCCAACCATCTCATCCTCTGTCATCCCCTTCTCCTCCTTCCATCAATCTTTCCCAGCATCAGGGTCTTGTCTAACGAGTCAGTTTGTCACATCAGGTGGCCAAAGTACTGGAGTTTCAGCTTCAGCATCAGTCCCTCCAATGAATATTCAGAACTGACTGGTTTGATCTCCTTGCAGTCCAAAGGACTCTCAAGAGTCTTCTCCAACACCACAGTTCAAAAGTATCAATTCTTTGGCACTCAGTTTTCTTTATGGTCCAATTCTCACATTCATACATGACTACTTGAAAACCCATAGCTTTGACTAGGTGGACCTTTGTTGGAAAAGTGATGTCTCTGCTTTTTACTATACTGTCTAGGTTGTTCATAGCTTTTCTTCCAAGGAGCAACTGTCTTTTAATGTCATGGCTGCAGTCACCATCTGCAGTGATTTTGGGGCCCCCCAAAATAAAGTCTCTCACTGTTTCCATAGATTTCAATTACTGTGATATTGAATGATTTTGGAGGTCACTGAGATTTCTTACAAACATCTATTTAAATAAATCCCATAAGCAACTTAGCAGCAGCAGCAGCAGCATAAATATAAGACTTCTAATATGTGCATATCAGGCATAATATCTTCTATAATAAGCTTTTTAAAGAATCAATGATTCAACATATTAAATCCAGTAAACAGAGTCTACCGAACTGGTATTTTATTTTTTGTCTTTATAAAGATATTATATTGAACATTATACATTTTAATAAAAAACCTCAATTATACATCATGAATAAACTTTGACTCAATTTAACTTTTCAATTACTTATTATTTTACCCAATACATGAGACATGTGATATGTAATGTTCCATACATTAATTTTTTTGAATTATTAGTTTTCATTCCAGTATTTGATATATGCTCTTTTTGCTGATATACTTTTTACTCATTGCATATAACAGCATGGTGGACTTGATGATAAATAGCAGTTATGTCAACTGAAAGAAGGTGTTATATCTATAATCTTTTTAAATTTAGTTTTTAAAGACAAGTTCAACTAGATTAATTCTAAAGGCCTGCATGGTACAAATAAAAGTTTGAAATAATTAATCCCTACTTTCAAAGATTTTGAAATTGCTAGACAGTAAATTTATATTAGCATAGTGTCTATATTATCCCTAATGTCATCATAGGTATCATTGATATTAGAAAATATACTTATACTTACTATCCTCAGTTTACAGACAATGAAGTGGTTTAGTTTGTTCAAGGACATACAGTTAGTGATTATGAATATGTAGAAACCTCATCATCAACCAATAGTACCATTCTCCTTTCTATACATTAATTCCCTAAATATAAAAAGAATAATAATATGAAATAAAATCTCTAATGCTAATTTTAACTGTGTGTATATATATATATATATATATATATATATATATATAGAGAGAGAGAGAGAGAGAGAGAGAGAGAGAGAGAGATTTAAAATATAATCACTTGGGCCAAGCTTTGAGACAAAACCTAGTTATACTTTGTTGCATTTAAAAAAGAGATAAAAAAAATTTGATTTTGAATGCATGATTGTAAACAGAGAAAATTTAAAAATATTTCACATACAAAACTATCATTATGATATTGAACATATCCTTTCTTATACCTTAGAAATAAGCAAAGAGGAATAGAAATATGCTTGGATGACCCAGAGGGATGGTACAGGGAGGGAGGTGGAAGGGGGATTCAGGATGGGGAGCACATGTACACCTGTGGCAGATTCATGATGATGTATGGCAAAACCAATACAATATTGTAAAGTAATTAGCCTCCAATTAAAATAAATGAATTTAAATTAAAAAAAAAAAACACATTCTATTCCTCACAGACACAAGGCTCTAAAGCTTTAAGAAGAAAGATACGGGATATGTGTGAAGACTACTATATAAATTAAACTGAGGGCCAATAAAACAAAGTATGAGTAAATAGAAATCCATCTTATACTCTCAGGTTCTTGGTTAAAAGTACCTGAGATATAAGAAAATATAATCCCTCCAAAATTTTTGTTTTAAATTATATTTAAAGCAAGTCACACACGTACATACATTACATAGACATTGAATTAAATGCTCATATACATAAAACATTAAAACGTATAAGAAGACTCATTTGATTATACAGAAACTTGAAACACTTACATGATGAAAAAGGACTAAAACAAAGTCAGTAGGAGAGCAACATATCTAGAAAATATTTTAAATTCAGATACTAGACAAAGGATTACCACATATAATATAAAAAGGACTAACAAAATGATGAGACAAAAAAGATGAAAAATGATCAAAGGTTATGAATAAACACTTAAAAGAACATCAAATTCAAAGTGCCAACATTACATTAAAGCATGCATAAGCTTACCAGTAGATTAGAAATTGAAAATTATAATAACAAGACTTTATTTCCTAAAACATGAATCCAAAAAAATTAACAAAAGCTATAACGTGCATTGATTTTAATGAGGTGGATGAAACTGGAGTCGATTATACACAGTGAAGTAAGCCAGAAAGAAAAACACCAATACAGTATACTAACACATATATATGGAATTTAGAAAGATGGTAACGATAACCCTGTATGCAAGACAGCAAAAGAGACACAGATGTATAGAACAATCTTTTGGACTCTGTGGGAGAGGGAGAGGGTGGGATGATTTGAGAGAATGGCATTGAAACATGTATAATATCATATAAGAAACAAATCGCCAGTCCAGGTTCGATGCAGAATACAGGATGCTTGGGGCTGGTGCACTGGGATGACCCAGAGGGATGGTATGGGGAGGGAGGTAGGAGGGGAGTTCAGGATTGGGAACACGTGTACACCCGTGGCAGATTCATGTTGATGTATGGCAAAACCAATACAATATTGTAAAGTAATTAGCCTCCAATTAAAATAAATAAATTTAAATTTACAAAAGTTAAAAAAAAATAAAGAAATGGAGAGTGAAATGTACTTTCATTCACTGTTACTAGAAATGTGAAATGTTACAGTAATTTCAAGTCAGTTTTGAAAACCTCTGTTATGTTTTAGAATGTACATAACACACAGAGAGACAGACATATATTTATTTTAATCAAATATCAACAGTTCTTATCCTTAGAATCTGTACCCTGGATATAAAAACATTATGGTTCAGGGAGAAAACATTTCAAAATAAAGAATTCTGAATAATAGAGAAACATATGACATGTTTGTGCCATATGCCAGTAACAAGTGAATTACAACTATACCAGTGCACTACTGAAGATAAATATATTAAGTAATCAAGTCACAAAGAAAGCATAATTAGTATGATTTCATCTTTTAAGCAAAAAACTGGTTATTTTCCAAAACCTAGTATATGCATATTGTATAAATGTTTATGTAAAAATGCCTTCATATATGTGTATAGAATCTTAGGAATAGGTGCACAGAGGAAAAATACTAGACTGTTAACTTGGAAAAGAAGGGACATGCACAGAAAAGCACGAATATGTGATTATATTTATTCATGAAAAAATATGTATATTGATATATAATTTGTTTGCATAGAAAACAAAAACACAAATGCATTATACTTAATATACACATATCATGTAAGCACATGCCATAATATGTGCAGGGACTGTTTGTGATACTATATTTACACTGATATTATTTATTGTGTTAAATTAAATTTAAAAGCAACTTGCTACATCATAACTTGAGCATAATAGTATGTTTTTTATTAAAGTGTTATCTTATTATCATATTATACTCCAGCTATAAATATTTAATTCCAGAAGGTACAGGTATTACCTTTTTGGAGGAAAATAAGTATCTTCTTAGATACAGTAACTTTACAATCTGAAATCTACCTGAGAACATGTTTTTGGTGATTAGAAAAAATTTGAGTGTCTTTTCTGTTTTCCAAAATGCAATTCCATCTACTTATAGTATACACAATGAAATTTGATTCAGTCCTAAATTATTTGTCTGCAATTCAAATTAGCAAAAATAAACAACAATAACAACAATATCCTGTATATAGATAGTCATATCCTATTTGGTACTGCATTACCATTGTTATAAATCAGGGTATATTTATATATTGATCTGAATCAATCCAAATTTTAAACTAATTTTAAACTACTATCTGGATGTCCAGAGATGGAAAACCTTTTCATAAATTAAAAAATTTCTACCTGGCAATCAAAAACAGTATGCCTAAAATACTCATGCATAAACAAAACTAAATGTAATGTGTAATATGATGTCACAAGCACAATAAATAACTAATATATGTTTCATGATAAACTGTTATGAATATATTGATACTATGTTGTCTGTGTTGTCTGAACATAGATACAAAAGTTTAAGATTGTTTTCACCTGAATTTGGTATTAGCATTTAGTGAGAATTTAAATTTTAAATGTTCAAGAAGAGAAAGACAGCGTGATACAGCAGCCTTCCCTTATCTGCGGCGGTTACATTTAAAGGACTCCAGTGAATGCTTGACAGCTTCCCTGGTGATTCAGTTGGTGAACAATCCACCACTCCAGTATACTTGTATAGGAAATCCCATGGAGAGATGAGTCTGGCAGGCTACAGTCAGTGGGGTCATAAGAGTAAGATACGACTTAGCAACTAAACCACCAGTGGATGCCTGTAACCACAGACAGTACAGAACTGTACAGATAGTACATATGCTTCTGACACATACATACCTAGGATAAAGTCTAGTTTATACATTAGGCACAGTAAGAGAGAATCCAAATTGTCTGTATCACTACTCTTGGTATTCAGGGACACTACAAACTAAAATAAGGGTTACTTGGTCACAAGCACTGTGGTATGAGGAACAGTAGACCTGATGACCTGAGTAGACCAAGTAGCCAAGATGGCTACTTGGTGACTCACAGGTAGGGAGCATACAGAGTGTGGGTATGCTGTACAAAGCAATGATTCACATGCCAAGAGGGATAAAGTAGGATGAGGTGAAATTTCATCATATGAATCAGAACAGTGCATAATTTTAAATTTATATATGTTATGTGAAGTCACTCAGTCATGTCTGACTCTTTGTGACCCTGTGGACTATAGCCTACCAGGCTCCTCTGTCCATGGGATTTTCCAGGCAAGAGTACTGGAGTGGGTTGCTATTTCCTTCTCCAGCAGATCTGCCTGACCCAGGGATCAACCTGGGTCTCCCACATTGTAGGCAGACACTTTACTGTCTGAGCCAACAGGGAAGTCAAATTTTAAGTTTAATTTTTGTTTATATTTGGAATTTTCCATTTAATATTTTTGTACTATAGTTGACCACAGGTAACTAAAAACTTGGAAAGCAAAACTAGACATGAAGGGGAACTATGGTCTAGCAAGGAATGTAAGATTTAAATTTGCTAAGCTTCCATTATATCTTTGCTGGACCTTTGATGAGTCAACCTCTCACATCTCTCTGTAACACAGAAATGACACTTTTTCAAAAACTTGAGTTTAAAAATGTAATGTGATGAACTTGATGATTATTTCATAGATATTATAGAACAATAGAGAATTACAATTATGATTTTCATATACTTCTGCTTATATTTTTTCAAAAAATTGAATTTTCCATTCCTTTACAGGACTTTCTCTTAAAGCTCTTCCCCTAATTTCACATGCATACTATTCCTATGCAGACATAAATAGTTAAGATGATAATTACAAGATGGTCTTCATGCAACTCTCTTTAGGTTCAGAAATGAGTACATTTTTTTCTATTACTTTACTTAAAATCTACACCTCTTATGACAGAATCAGAGAAGTATAACCACTTTAATATTAGGAATAAAAAATATAAAGGAATAAGGACTTTGGCCTATCAAAAAATCAATAAAAATCAATAATATCCTTTAAATTGGCCTCATCAACCTCATTAAAGTGTTCTCATCCTGACGTTCCAGCTGCTTTAAACATATGTTTAATTATAGCTCCTTTTAATATATATATTTAGGAACTGATAGGTTAGTAAACCAGAACACTGACAGATTAGTAAAAAAGAACATTATTTTTAATGCAGTTTGCAGAAATTATTCTTTATTCTCCACTCATCTAAAACTGGATTGTACTTTCTTGAGCAATCCTCTTAACCTGTAATAGGTCACTTAGTCTTAAGTAAAAGGATTGTATTATCTTGCTTTATACCTATGAAACACTTTTTTTTTTTTTTTAGTATGTGTGAAAAACAGTAGTGAAAATAATAGAGGTATTAAAAACAAACTTAGTGAAAGAAGAATACAAACAAATTTGTCCTATTCCCTCAGATCTTGTTCCTACTTTTGCTTTTATACATTCTGCAACTACTTTAACATGTGTATCACTCCCAGAGAATGATTCACTCTACCACTTAGCATCTGAGTGATTTTGAACAGTTTAAATTTAAAGTTAAAGTTTCTTCATAAATGGCATAATAAAATTAATATAATATCTGCTTCATAGGGTTGTAATGGACCCTCAATTAGATAACATGAGCAAAATATTGCTCATGATAACATGAGCAAAATATTGCCTAGTAGACAGTAAGTACTTGGTACGTGTTCAACTATAGGTTTTATCAGTATCTTCCTCATCACTATTGTAATGTAATTATCCTTTTTCCTGAAGCTATTTATAATATCTAGATCCCAAAGCTTTCCTAATCATACATGGAATAAGTACATTTGTCCTTTGAAACCACTGACTTTTTACTTGCTTTATGTATTGCTTAAACATTTTGAAAAATACTTCATGTGTGATTACAGCTTAAAAAATAATACCACAAAAATACCTAAGAGATTCTATCAACAAAATAATAATACCAGTTTGTATACAGGTTGTGAAATCACTTACATTAATTTAAGCTCTATATTTATATTATTTCTGTAATTTTAATTGTTCTGTAAGTTTCACAGAAGCTACTGAAATAAATCACTTGCTTACTGGAAGAGTTGGTATAAACGTATTTTCATATATATTTTCAATGTTATGCACCCACTGTAGTTTTTGAAACTACCATTTTTCTAGCATTTCATTAAAATAGCATATTAAAATCTCATAAACATTATGAAATAACTGATGTTAAGTAACTCAAAGATTTTATAATCCAGTTGCCACTGGTGATCAAATGAAACATCACCATATATATAATTTGCTCTCCTAAACAATGCTGAACTCAAGTATACTAGCTATTCATTCCTAATAGTTTCATAGACAGCTTTTGGCAGCTATATCAAAAATAGCTGCAGGACACTTCTATTTCAAAAGAACACTCATTTCTCTAAGAAACTATGCATGGAAATAAGAGAAAGTCTGTATTTATAAAAATTTAAATGCCTGGCATTTATATACACTATAAAGAGTATAGATGTCCAGATATGAAACAAACAAACCTACAACATAGATCACTTGTCTCTCAACATCCAGATTGCCTATTTTTTTTTTCATTTTGGATGTTAGAAAAAAACTAAGGAAATGACTATGTTTTACTGTTGAGTCATTAAGTTCTGTATGACTCGTTATTGTGACCCCTTGGACTGCAGCAGGCCAGGTTCCTCTGTCCTCCACGATCTCCCAGAGCTTGTTCAAATTCACGTCCATTGAGTTGGTGATGCCATCCAATCATCTCATCCTCTGCCTTCCCCTTCTCCTCCTGCCTTTAATCTTTCCCAGAATCAGGGTCTTTTCAAATGAATCAGCTCTTTGCATCAGGTGGCCAAAGTTTTGGAGCTTCAGCTTCAGCATCAGACCTTCCAATGAATATTCAGGACTAATTTCCTGTAGGATGGACTGGATTGATCTCCTTGCAGTCCAAGGGACTCTCAAGAGTCTTCTCCAGCACCATAGTTCAAAAGCATCAATTCTTTGGCACTCAGCCTTCTTTACGGTCCAACTCTCACACCTGCACATGACTACTGGAAAAACCATAGCTTTGACTATACAGAATTTTGCTGACAAGGTGATGTCTCTGTTTTTAAACATGTGTATAGCTTTTTTTTAATAACTTTTCTTTCAATGATGAAGCACCTTTTAATTCTGTGGCTGCAGTCATCATCTGCAGTGAATTCAGAACCCAGGAAAATAAAATGTCACAGCTTCCACTTATTCTGTTTGCAGTGAAGTGATAGAACTGGTTGCCACAATCATATTTTTTTTTGTATGCTGAGTTTCAAGCCAGATTTTTCAGTCTCAACTATCAAACTCATGAAAGGGTTCTTTAATTCCTTTTCATTTTCTGCCATTAGAGTGGTATAATCTGCATAGTTGAGGTTGTTGATATTTCTCCCAAAAGGCTTGAGTATGAAATGTAGTACTTCGGTGCAGCCTCAAAAATGACAAAACGATCTGTTTTTTTTTTTTTAATTTAAATTTATTTATTTTAATTGGAGGATAATTACTTTACAATACTGTATTGGTTTTTCCATACATAAACATGAATCCACCACAGGTGTATACATGTTTCTTTCCAAGACAAAACATTTAAGATTACACTAATGCAAGTCTATGCCATAACCACTGACAGTGAAGAAGGTGAAGTTGATTAGTTCACTGAAGACTTAAACACCTTCTAACTCAGTTCAGTCCAGTCCAGTTACACAGTTCTGTTAGATTCTTTGTGACCCCATAGACTGCAGCACACCAGGCTTACCTGTCAATCACCAACTGCCATAGCTTGTTCAAGTTCATGTCCATGGAGTTGGTGATGTCATCCAACCATCTCATCCTCTGTTGTGCCCTTCTCCTCCTGCCTGCAATCATTCCCAGCATCAGGGTCTTTTCAAATGAGTCAGTTCTATCAGGCGGACACAGTATTGGAGTTTCAGCTTAAACACCAGTCCTTCCAGTGAATATTCAGGAAAGATTTACTGATTGGATCTCCTTGCAGTCCAAGGGAATCTCAAGAGTCTTTTCCAACACCACAGTTCATAAGCATCAATTCTTTGGAATTCAATTTTCTTTAAAGTCCAACTCTCACATCCATCCATAACTACTGGAAAAACCATAGCCTTAACTAGACGGACCTTTGTTGGCAAAGTAATGTCTCTGCTTTTTAATATGCTGTCCAGTTTGTTCATAGCTTTTCTGCCAAGGAGCAAGCATCTTTTATTTTAATGGCTGCAGTCACCATCTGCAGTGATTTGGAGCCCCCAAAACACAGTCTCTCAGTATTTCCATTGTTTCCTCATCTATTTGCCATGGAGTGATGGGATTGGATGTCATGATTTTAGTTTGTTGACTGTTGAGTTTTAAGCCAAATTGTTGACTGTGCTCTTTCACTTTCATCAGGTTTTTCAGTCCTTTTTAACTACTTTTTCCATAAGGGCTGTGTCATCCATGTGGTAGTTTCAGCATTCTTTGCCATTGCCTTTCTTTGGGATTGGAATGAAAACTGACCTTTTCCAGTCCTGAGGCCACTGCTGAGTATTCCAAATTTGCTGGCATATTGAGTGCAGCACTTTCACAGCATCGTCTTTCAGGATATGAAATAGCTCAACTGGAATTCCATCACTTGACTTCACATTCCAGGATATCTGGCTCTAGGTGAGTGATCATACCATCATCATTATCTGGGTCGTGAAGCTCTTTTTTGTACAGTTCCCTGTGTATTCTTGCCATCTCTTCTTAATATCTTCTGCTTCTGTTAGGCCCATACTATTTGTGTCCTCTATCAAGCCCATCTCTGCATGAAATTTTCCCTTGATATCTCTAATTTTCTTGAAGAGATCATAAACTTCCACACAATTTCACTCATCTCACACTAGTAAAGTGTGAGCTAGTAAAGTAATGTCAAAATTCTCCAAGCTGGGCCTCAGCAATACATGAACCGTGAATTTCCAGATGTTTAAGCTGGATTTAGAAAAGGCAGAGGCACCAGAGATCAAATTGCCAACATCTGTTGGGTCATCAAAAAAGCAAGAGAGTTCCAGGAAAACATATTTCTGCTTTGTTGACTATGCCAAAGCCTTTGACTGTGTGGATCACAATAAACTGTGGAAAATTCTGAAAGAGATGGGAATACCAGACCACCTGACCGGCCTCGTGAGAAACCTATATGCAGTTCAGGAAGAAACAGTTAGAACTGGACATGGAACAACAGACTGGTTCCAAATAGGAAAAGGAGTACGTCAAGGCTCTATATTGTCACTCTGCTTATTTAACTTATATGCAGGGTACACCATGAGAAACGCTAGGCTGGAAGAAACACAAGCTGGAATCAAGATTGCTGGGAGAAATATCAATAACCTCAGATATGCAGGTGACACCACCCTTATGGCAGAAAGTGAAGAGGAACTCAAAAGCCTCTTGATGAAAGTGAAAGAGGAGAGTGAAAAAGTTGGCTTAAAGCTCAACATTCAGAAAATGAAGATCATGGCATCCAGTCCCATTACTTCATGGGAAATAGATGGGGAAACAGTGGAAACAGTGTCAGACTCTATTCTTTTGGGTTCCAAAATCACTGCAGATGGTGATTTCAGCCATGAAATTAAAAGACACTTACTCCTTGAAAGGAAAGTTATGACCAACCTAGATAGCATATTCAAAAGCAGAGACATTACTTTGCCAACAAAGGTCCATCTAGTCAAGGCTACGTTTTTTCCTGTGTTCATGTATGGATGTGAGAGTTGGACTGTGAAGAAAGCTGAGCTCGGTACCAAAGAATTGATGCTTTTGAACTGTGGTGTTGGAGAAGACTCTTGAGAATCCCTTGGACTGCAAGGAGATCCAACCAGTTCAGTCTAAAGAAGATCAGTCCTGGGTGTTCTTTGGAAGGTATGATGCTAAAGCTGAAACTCCAATACTTTGCCACCTCACGCAAAGAGTTGACTCATTGGATAAGACCCTGATGCTAGGAGGGATTTGGGGGCAGGAGGAGCAGGGGATGACAGAGGAGGAAATGGATAGATGTCATCAGCAACTCGATGGACATGAATTTGAGTGAACTCTGGGTGTTGGTGATGGAAAGGGAGGCCTGGCGGGCTGCGATTCATGGGGTCGCAAACAGTTGGACATGACTGAGCGACTGAGCTGAACTGAACTGAGTGTCATCTGTGTGTCTGAGGTTATTGGCATTTCTCCCTGAAATCTTGACTCCAGCTTGTGCTTCATTCAGCCTGGCATTTTGCATGATGTACTCTGCATATAAGTTAAATAAGCAGGGTAACGATATATAGCCTTGACATACTCCTTTCCCAATTTGGAACCAGTCCATTTTTCCATGTCTGGTTCTAACTGTTGCTTCTTGACCTGTATACAGATATCTCAGGAGGCAGGAAAGGTGGTCTGGTATTCCAATCTCTTGAATAATTTTCTATACTTTGTTGTGATCCACACCATCAAAGTCTTTGGAATAGTCAGTAAAGCAGAACAGAGGTTTTTCTGGAACTCTCTTGCTTTTCCGAGTATCCAACAAAGGTTGGCAATTTGATCTCTGGTTCACATTCTAGAACTAGCATCAAAAAAGTTGCCCTTTAAATCACAAAGGGTGGGAATCGAAACTAGAAAGTCAAGAGATACCTAAAGTATCAGGCAAGTTTGACCTTGGAGTATAAAATGTAGCAGGGCAAAACTAACAGTGTTTTACCAAGAGAATACACTACTCATAGCAAACACCCTTTTCCAATGACCTAAGAGACAACGCTACACATGAACATCATCAGATAAGTAAAGAATGAAATCAGATTGACTATGTTCTTTGCAGCTGAAGATGGAGAACCTCTACAGAGTCAGCAAAAGCAAGACCTGGAGCTGACTGTGGCTCAGATCATTAGCTCCTGATTGCAAACTTTGGGCTTATATCAAAGAAAGTAGGAAAAACCACTAGGACTAGTAAAAAGTATGTTTACTAATTGTAAAACATATTCTTCTTCTTCAAAAAAAAAAAACTATGAAAGAAGAAATACTGCCTTTTCTTTGTGAATACAGGACTGGAAAACGTCAGTTTTCATTCCAGTCCCAAAAAAAAGGCAATTCCAAACAATGTTCAAACCACAGCACAATTGCACTCATCTCACATGCTATCAAAATAATACTCAAAATTCTCCAAGCCAGGCTTCAACAGTACATCAACCATGAACTTCCAGATACTCAAGTTGGATTTAGAACAGCCAGAGGAACCAGAATCACATTGCCAACATCCACCGGATCATTGAAAAAGCAGTGATTCCAGAAAAACACCTAATTCTACTTACTGAGGATGCCAATGTCACTGACTCTGTGGATCCCAAGAAACTGGAAATTTCTTCAAGGGATGGGAATACCAGACCACCTTACCTGCTCGCTGAGAAATCTGTATGCAGATCAAGAAGTATCATTAGAACTGTGCATGGAAAATTTACTGGTTCCAATTTGGGAAAGGAGTATGTCAATGCTATATATGGTCACCCTGTTTATTTAACTTATAGGCAGAGTGCTAAGTCACTTCAGTCGTGTCTGACTCTGTGTGATCCCATAAATGGCAACCCACCAGGCTCCACCATCCCTGGGATTCTCCAGGCAAGAACACTGGACGACCCCATGGACTGCAGCCTACCAGGCTCCTCCATCCATGGGATTTTCCAGGCAGGAGTACTGGAGTGGGGTGCCATTGCCTTATCCGTATAAGCAGAGTACATCATGCAAAATGCCAGGATGGATGAAGCACAACCTGGACTCAAGATTGCTGGGAGAAATACCCATAACCTATGGTACACAGATGATACCACACTTATGGCAGAAAGTGAAGAACTAAAAAGCCTCTTGATGAAAATGAAAGAGGAGAGTTGAAAAGCGGGTTTAAAACTCAATATTCAGAAAACTAAGATCATGACATCTGGTCCCATCACTTCATGGCAAATAGATGGGGAAACAATGGAAATAGTGAGAGACTTTATTTTTTTGGACTGCATAATCACTGCAGATGGTAACTGCAGCCATGAAATTAAAAGATGCTTGCTCCTTGGAAGAAAAGCTATGACCAAACTAGACAGCATATTAAAAAGCAGAGACATTACTTTGCTGACAAAAGGTCCATTTAGTCAAAGCTATGGGTTTTCCAATAGTCATGTATGGATGTGAGAGTTAGACGATAAAGAAAGCTGAGCACCAAGGAATTGATGCTTTTGAACTGCAGTGCTGGAGACCACTCTTGAGAGTCCCTTGGACTGCAAGGAGATCCAACCAGTCAATCCTACAGGAAATCAATCCTGAAGATTCATGGGAAGGACTGATGTTAAAGCGGAAGCTCCAACACTTTGGCCACATGATGCAAAAAGCTGACTCATTGGAAAAGACCCTGATGCTGGGAAAGATTAAATGCAGGAGGAGAAGGGGACAACACAGGATGAGATTGTTGGATGGTATCACTGACTCAATGGACATGAGTTTTAGTAAGCCACTGGAGCTGGTAATGGACAGGGAAGTCTGGTGTGCTGCAGTCCATGGGGTAGCAAAGAGTTGGACATACTGATTGACTGAACTGAACTGAACTCCATATATTCAAGTATTTCTAGCCAGTTGACAATTACTACTCACCTCAACAAAATCTATGTAGATTTACATAATTTAAATTTATGGCTATTGATTCACAGCATTATTGAGCTTTAGGAACAACAGTTACTGAAACAGACCAGCAATTAACAACACTGGAGAAATGAAAGAACTACCTATAGATAACACACTGGGGTAAAGAAAAGAAAAGAAAAAAAAAAAAAAGGGATCATATTTTTATTTTGTAAAAATACCAACTCTTTGAATGCATATTTACTATGCAGACATTAGGTTTGAAAATCAACCCTTTATTATTAATGACTAAACAAAGGATACAATTTTTTATTACACTTGTTATTTTCTTGAATAATTTTTTGTAGTTTTTAATTCTATATGAAAAAAGGCTAGTTATTTTAAATTCATATATATCTTTATCTAGGCTTCCCTGGTGGCTCTGTGGTAAAGAATCCACCTGAAATTCAGGAGATGGCAGGAGATGTGGGTTTGAATCCTCGGTTGGTAAGAACACCTGGAGGAGGTAATGGCAATTCACTCCAGTATCCCTGCATGGAGAACCCAATGGACAAAACAACCTGGTGGTCCATAGTCTGTGGGACTGGAAAGACTCAGAGATGACTGAAGCAACTGAGCAGGCATGCAGGCATACCTTGACCTTAATATACACGCCTCTAGGATATTCATATGATTAATTTGTTGGCAACATCAAAGAAATATCATTTTTTGTTTTGCTTTGTTTGTTGATTTGCTAAGTCATATCTGACTTTTTTGAGACCCCATGGACAGTAGCTCATCAGGTTTCTCTGTCCATGGGATTTCCCAGGCAAGAATACTGGAGTGGGTTACCATTTCCATCTCCAGGGTATCTTCCCAATTCAGGGATCAAACATGCATCTCCTGCCTTAGCAGGAAGATTCTTTACAACTAAGCAACCAGGGAAGGCCTGAAATTTAATCATTGTAAAATCTTTGAACAGAATTTAGAGTATAAACTTTCTTTAACTGATGCACTGTAAAATACTCATTCCAAATGTTCACAGTCACTTTTTTATCTACTCATTTAAATTCACCCACAATATTATCATATATACTCAGTTATACTTCATCAACAGTTTCATTTTTATGGACACATTTTTCTTTTAAGTAATTCTCCCTAAATCTTTCCCCCTAAATGACTTCTGCTATTAATTAATATTCACTGTATTACTCATCTAACAAACGTTTAACGCTCAGTTCTCATCAAGTGATGACTGAATTACTCTCCTAATAAATTCTGCTAAGGACAAAGGACAACACTGGGAGATGGTGAGGGACAGGGAAGCCTGGCACGCTGCAGTGCATGGGACTGCAATGTGTCAGACATGACTTGGGTACTGAACAACAGCAATGACAAAAGGACGATATAAATTATAAAAATAATTTGTTGATAAAATTTTGTCCTCACTCCCTTTGTTCATCTTTTTCTTTCTGAAATGGTTCAATATCTTTACGTTTTGCACAGTGTTAACACTGCAAAATTTCATTAAGAAAACATCAGCTTACTCAAAATAGTGCAGGAACATCTTGGAGATATTATAGGTAACATTCTAGATCACTTCAGTAAAGCAAATATGTCAATAAAATGAGTCACATTTTGTTTGCTTGTTTTTCAGCACAAATATGAATTATGTTTACAGTGTATTATAGTCTATCTGTGCATTTGTCTATGTTTAAAAATACAGAGTATATACATTAATTAAAATTTCACAATTTGTATGGAAATACAAAAAACCTCGAATAGCCAAAGCTATCTTGAGAAAGAAGAATGGAACTGGAGGAATCAACCTACCTGACTTCAGGCTCTACTACAAAGCCACAGTCATCAAGAGAGTATGGTACTGGCACAAAGACAGAAATATAGATCAATGGAACAAAATAGAAAGCCCATAGATAAATCAACGCACATATGGACACCTTATCTTTGACAAAGGAGGCAAGGATATACAATGGATTAAAGACAATCTCTTTAACAAGTGGTGCTGGGAAATCTGGTCAACCACTTGTAAAAGAATAAAACTAGAACACTTTCTAACACAATACACAAAAATAAACTCAAAATGGATTAAAGATCTCAACGTAAGACCAGAAACTATAAAACTCCTAGAGGAGAACATAGGCAAAACACTCTCTGACATACATCACAGCAGGATCCTCTATGACCCACCTCCCAGAATATTGGAAATAAAAGCAGAAATAAACAAATGGGACCTAATTAACCTTAAAAGCTTCTGCACATCAAAGGAAACTATTAGCAAGGTGAAAAGACAGCCTTCAGAATGGGAGAAAATAATAGCAAATGAAGCAACTGACAAACAAGTAATCTCAAAAATATACAAGCAACTCCTACAGCTCAACTCCAGAAAAATAAATGACCAAATCAAAAAATGGGCCAAAGAACTAAATAGACATTTCTCCAAAGAAGACATACAGATGGCTAACAAACACATGAAAAGATGCTCAACATCACTCATTATCAGAGAAACGCAAATCAAAACCACTATGAGGTACCATTTCACACCAGTCAGAATGGCTGCGATCCAAAAGTCTACAAATAATAAATGCTGGAGAGGGTGTGGAGAAAAGGGAACCCTCTTACACTGTTGGTGGGAATGCAAACTAGTACAGCCACTATGGAGAACAGTGTGGAGATTCCTTAAAAAACTGGAAATAGAACTGCCTTATGATCTAGCAATCCCACTGCTGGGCATACACACTGAGGAAAGCAGAAGGGAAAGAGACACGTGTACCCCAATGTTCATCGCAGCACTGTTTATAATAGCCAGGACATGGAAGCTACCTAGATGTCCATCAGCAGATGAATGGATAAGAAAGCGGTGGTACATATACACAATGGAGTATTACTCAGCCATTAAAAAGAATACATTTGAATCAGTTCTAATGAGGTGGATGAAACTGGAGCCTATTATAGAGTGAAGTAAGCCAGAAGGAAAAACACCAATACAGTATACTAATGCATATATATGGAATTTAGAAAGATGGTAACAATAACCCTGTGTACGAGACAGCAAAAGAGACACTGATATATAGAACAGTCTTATGGACTCTGTGGGAGAGGGAGAGGGTGGGAAGATTTGGGAGAATGGCATTGAAACATGTAAAGTATCATGTAAGAAACGAGTTGCCAGTCCAGGTTCGATGCACGATACTGGATGCTTGGGGCTAGTGCACTGGGATGACCCAGAGGGATGGTATGGGGAGGGAGGAGGGAGGAGGGTTCAGGATGGGGAACACATGTATACCTGTGGCGGTTTCATTTTGATATTTGGCAAAACTAATACAATTATGTAAATTTTAAAAAGAAAATAAAATCAAAAAAATTTTATTGCTTAAAAATGCTAATTGTCACCTAAGCCTTCAGCAAGTCATCATCTTTTGGCTGGCAGACAGTACTGCTTCAGTGTTGATGGCTGCTTACTGATTAGAATGGTGTGTTCTGAAAGGTGGGGTGGTTGTGGCAATTTCTTGAAATCAGACAACAGTAAACTTTTGCCACATCAGTTGACTCTTCCTTTCATGAACAGTTGCTCTATAGCATGTAATACTGCTCCATAGTGTTTTATTTATAGAATAACCTCTTTCAAAATTGAAGTTAAAGCTGTTAAACACTGTTGCTGTTTCCTCAACTAAATACTTCAACCATGTCCATGGCCTCTTTACCAGGAGCAGATTACATCTCAAGAAACAACATTCTTTGTTCATCCATAAAAAGTAACTCCTCATGCATTCAGTTTTGCCATAAATTGCAGTGATTCAGTCATATCTTCAGGCTCTATTTCTAATTCCTACACTGAACGTCTTGAATCCCTCCAAGTCATACATGAAAGTTGGAATCAACTTATTCCAAACTCCTGTTAGTGTTGATATTAACCTCTGGCCTCAGGCTTCCCTGATAGCACAGTTATTGAAGAATCCACCTGCAATGCAGGAGACCCTTGTTCAATCCCTGGGTCAGGAAGATCCTCTGGAGAAGGCCTAGGGTACCTACTCTAGTATTGTTGGGCTTTCCTGGTGGCTCAGCTGGTAAAGAATCTGCCTGTGATGCAGGAAACATGGGTTTAATCCCTGGGATGGAAAGATCCCCTGGAGAAGGGAAAGGCTACCCACTCCAGTGTTCTGCCCTGGAGAATTCAATGGACTATACTGTATAGTCCATGGGGTGGCAAAGAGTAGGACATGACTGAGTGACTTTCAGTTTTACTTTGAATTACAAATGTTATTAATGAAATAAAAAATGCTGAACTTGTTCCAGAAACTTTTCAATTTACTTTGCCCAGATCCATCAGAGGAATCACTATGGCAGCTTTAACCTTATGAAATGTATATATGAAAATAACACATGAAAGTCAAAATTATTCCTTGATCCATGGGCAACCAATGAATTTTTATTAGCAGGTGTGAAAAAAACATGAATCTTGTTGTACATCTCCATTAGACCTATTGGGTGACCAGCTAAATTGCCATTGAGCAGTAGTATTTTGAAAGAATTTTTTTCCCCCCACCCTGAGTAATAAGTCTCAACAATCAGCAAAAATTTGTCAACAGATGTGCTTCACTCAGTCTTTTGTTATTCCATTTAAAGAGCAGAAGAAGAGTGGGTTTACTATAAAGTGCCCTGGGATTTTTGGAAAGGTAAATGTTCACTGACTTCAACGAAAAGTCACGAAGTGTTACTGATCCCTAACATAGACTCAGTCTGTCCTTTGAAGTTTGAAGTCATTTATTAACTTCTCCTCTCTAGCTATGAAAGTCCCAGATGGTATTTTCTTCAAATAGAAAGTATTTTATCTACACTGAAAATCAGTTGTTCAATGGAACCACTTTCATTAATTACCTTAACTATATCTGAGTAACTTCCTGTAGCTTCTCCATTAGCACTGGCTCCTTCATCTGGCACTTTTATGTTATGGAGAAGGCTTCTATCCTTAAACTTCATAGAGCCCACCTCTGCTAGTTTCAAACTTTTCTTCTTCAGTTTCCTTACCTCTCTCTCAATTCTCTTCAGAATTGAGGGGAGTTAGGGTTTTTGCTTTGGATTAAACTTTGGGTTGGGCTTCTCTGGTGGCTTGGTGGTAAAGAATTTGCCTGCGATTCAGTAGACTCTGGTATGATCCCAGGGTCAGGAACGTCCCCTGGAGAAGGGAATGGCTATCCCCTTCAGTTTTCTTGCCTGGAGAATTCCATGAACAAAGGAGCCTGAAGGATTATGTCCCATGGGGTCAAAAAGAGTTTTACATGACTGAGTGACTAACACTTTCATTAAAGGAATGTTATAGCTAATTTGTGGAGAAGGCGATGGCACCCCACTCCAGTACTCTGGCCTGGAGAACCCCATGGATGGAGAAGCCTGGTAGGCTGCAGTCCATGGGGTTGCGAAGAGTTGGACACGACTGAGGGACTTCCCTTTCACTTTTCACTTTCAGGCATTGGAGACGGAAATGGCAACCCACTCCACTTTCATTAAAGGAATGTTATGGCTAATTTGTGGAGAAGGCAATGGCACCCCACTCCAGTGTTCTTGTCTGGAGAATCCCAGGGATGGGGGAGCCTGGTGAACTCCCGTCTATGGGGTCACACAGAGTCGGACACGACTGAAGTGATTTAGCAGCAGCAGCATGGCTAATTTGACCTTATATCCATACCACTAAAACTTTGTTCATATCAGCCATATGGTTGTTTTGCTTTCCTATCATCCATGTGTTCAATGAAGTAACACTTTTAATTTCTTTGCAGAACTTGTTCTGTGGTGCTTACTACCTAACTAACTGATTGGTGTAAGAGGTCTAGCATTTGGCCTGTCTCCACTTTCTATGTGTGCTCCCACTTAGCTTATCCATTTCTAGCTTTGATTTAAAGCAAAAGACATGTGATTCTTCTGACTCTTCACTTGATCACTTATCAGGCATTACAGGGTTAACTATTGGTCTAATTTCAATATTGTTGGGTCTCAGGGATTAGGGGGGCTTGAGCAGAGGGACTGATGCTGAAGCTGAAACTCCAATACTCTGGCCACCTCATGCAAAGAGTTGACTCATTGGAAAAGATTCTGATGCTTGGAGGGATTAGGGGCAGGAGGAGAAGGGGATGACAGAGGATGAGATGGCTGGATGGCATCACTGACTCGATGGACATGAGTTTGAGTAAACTCCGGGAGTTGGTGATGGACGGGGAGGCCTGGTGTGCTGCGATTCATGGGGTTGCAAAGAGTTGGACATGACTGAGTGACTGAACTGAACTGAACTGAGCAGAGGGAGAAAGATGGAGGAAGAACACTCAGGGTAGCAGTCAGAACACAAAAATTGTTTAGCCGATGAGTTCACCATCTTTTATGAGCAGGTTTGTGATGCCCCTAAAAGAATTACAATAGTAATATCAAAGATCACTAGACACATATCACCATAACAAACAGAATAACAATTTTAAAGTTTAAGATACTGTGAGAATTATCCAGATTTAACATAGAAAAAGGAAGTGAACAAATGCTGTTAATGGTGCCAATTTTCTATGCTTGCACTGTGTAGTGTGCTAAGTTGCTTCAGTCATGTCTAACTCTTTGCAACCCTATTGGCCATTGCCTGCCAGGCTCCCTGTTCATAAGATTTTCCAGGCTTGAATACTGGAGTGAGTTGCAGTGCCCTCCTCTAGGAGACATTTCTGACCCAGGGATTGAATCCACATCTTTTAGAGTCTCCTGCATTGGCAGGCAGGTTCTTTACCACTAGCACTACCTGGGAAGCTCATTTTCTATGCTTAGCTTTTAGTAACTACATTTCACAACTTGTTAATATCAGGACAACATGAGAAATATTTATCATGTTAACAATATTCATTGAATATAAAGCATGAACTATAATAAAAACATACAGCACAATATAATGCTTTAAACTATACCTTAAACATATAAAATAAGTGATACTGAGATTTGATTTTATTTTTTATGAAGCTAAGATTATTAAAATAGGGATACAAAAAAAGTATCTGTTCAAGATATCAACAATTTGACTTGGAATCTGGAGCAAATATAGTTAATATTATTACTTCTACTCTTGCCTTTAAAAATACAAGAAGATAAAGTTAGCACAAGATAAAATTACTGCTAATTATAATTATTTTACTTTGTAGTTTCATTTTAAGTAAAGACATATTTTTACCAGTGTAAAATCCTATTTATTTTTCCATATTCAGTATAAAATGTGCAGAAAACTTTAAGTAGCACTTCATAAAAGAAAAAAATATGAATAGCCAATGAAAGAACAACGAAGCTGGTTAGTAATCATTGATGTAAACTTTAAAATGCAATTCACACTCTCCAAATAAGAAAAAAAAATGTTATAAAGTTTAGAGTCAACTGCTTGTGAAATGATAGGTCTATAGAGGCTTTTACAGACTGTTGATGGGAGTATAAATTCCTACCACTGATTTACATGAGACTATAGAATCTCCTTCCTACCAACTCCTCCTCTGTAAGCCAGTTGAGTTGACAATTTGATCACTTAACAGAAGAAAAACTAGAAAAACTCTTGACTGATGAAAGAGGGAATGTAAAGAATAAGTTCAGGAAGAAATTGCAGAAAATAGCTTTTTAAAAAATAACTTTTAGAATGTGATTCGTTTTAATAACTGTTGGAGATACTCATTATAAATTGAGAAGTCAAACTAAAAAATATCTAGCCTGAAGAGATGAGTTATAGTGAAGTCTGAGATTATAAAATAACAAGAAAGACATATATGAAAAGATGAAAGACTCATGAATGGTCCCCTGGAAATAAGTATTATTGTCAGTGGAAGAATCAGTCAAAGAGAACAAAGAGTAAGGAGTGCTTTATGACCTAGCAATCCCACTGCTGGGCATATACACTGAGGAAACCAGAATTGAAAGAAACACGTGTACCCAAGTGTTCATCATAGCACTGTTTATAATAGCCAGGACATGGAAGCAACCTAGATGTCCATCAGCAGATGAATGGATTAAGAAAGTGGTGGTACATATACACAATGGAGTATTACTCAGCCATTAAAAAGAATACATTTGAATCAGTTCTAATGAGGTGGATAAAACTGGAGCCTACTATACAGAGTGAAATAAGCCAGAAAGAAAAATACCAATACAGTATACTAATGCATATATATGGAATTTAGAAAGATGGTAATGATAACCCTGTATGCGAGACAGCAAAAGAGACACAGATGTATAGAACAGTCTTTTGGACTCTGTGGGAGAGGGACAGGGTGGGATGATTTGGGACAATGGCATTGAAACATGTATAATGTCATACATGAAACGAATCGCCAGTCCAAGTTCAATGCATGATACTGGTTGCTTGGGGCTGGTGCACTGAGACAACCCAGAGTGATGGTACAGGGAGGGAGGAGGGAGGGGGGTTCAGGATGGGGACACGTGTATGCCTGTGACAGATTCATGTTGATGTATGGCAAAACCAATACAATATTGTAAAGTAATTAGCATCCAATTAAAATAAATAAATTTATATTAAAAAAAAAAAAGGAGTAAGGAGTGAAGAAAGAAAATGGAGTATCAGGTGACAGATGGGTCTCAGAAACCAAAGAAGAATCTTTAAGAATGATGAGTCCTGAGGCCCCAGTGAAGATGCTATTTGAGAGAGAAATGTAAACTGATTTTTAATAAATAATTCTGTATTAACTTGAATATAGGAAATTATTATCTACCTAATTTCAGTTAGGTTCATATTAAGCCTTTATCTATCATATTTATTCCTATTGTTTTCTTCATGACAAGACAAAAGAGCTTATTTATATAATCATGGATGTTTAGGCAAGTTTTCCAACCACCATTTCTACATTTTATGAAAGAAAATATTATCACCATATTTTGGAAAAAACTCAACTTTTAACATTCACACTTTGTTCTTCACATTGGATTATTAGCCAAAATAATGATTTATTGTTGTTGTCACTAAGCTGTGTCCAGCTGTTTGCAACCTCATGAATTGCAGCATGACAGGTTTCCCTATCCCTCACTATCTCCCAGAGTTTGCTCAAATTCATGCCCATTGAGTTGGTGATGCCATCCAACCATCCCATCCTCTGTCATCCCTTTCTTCTCTTGCCTTCAATCTTTTCCTGCATCAGAGTATTCTTTCCAATAAGTTGGTTCTTTTCCAATAAGTCAGCTTTTCACATCAGGTGGCCAAAGTACTAGAGCTTCAACTTCAGCATCAGTCCTTCCAATGAATATTCAGGGTTTATTTCCTTTAGGATTGACAGTATTTATGCTTTCAAATAAAATAAAGAACTTATTACTCTTACCTGACTATTGGGTTAGCTGTAGCCTAATAATTAGCAATTTACAAACAGTAATGTAGGCCAGAAAATCAAGTTATTATATATAGAATGATTTTTATTCTGCATATGACAACCTACATTTATTGTTTAAATTGTTTGCTAAGTTGAATATTAGTGCTGTACTTTTAAAATACTGATATAGAAGATACTCTAGGCAATGGCAACCCACTCCAGTACTATTGCCTGGCAAATCCCATGGACGGAGGAGCCTGGTAGGCTGCAGTCCATGGGGTCGCTAGGAGTCGGACACTACTGAGCGACTTCCCTTTCACTTTTCACTTTCATGCATTGGAGAAGGAAATGGCAACCCACTCCAGTGTTCTTGCCTAGAGAATCCCAGGGATGGGGGAGCCTGGTGGGCTGCCATCTATGGGGTCGCACAGAGTTGGACACGACTGAAGTGACTTAGCAGCAGTAGCAGTTAGTTGATGTTGCCTTTTTGCTTTTTGTGTGTGTGTAGGTATTTAAAATAATTCTGCTTGACCTGGTTTACTTTGTTTCCCTCAAACATATACTCTCTACATAAAAGTATACCTGGAAGCATTGTTATCACCTACCCTGACAGGGTAACATCATACTCTTCTTCTATATTAAATCATTTTCACTTTGGCACATCATACAGATGAAAGAAAATTGAGACAATCAAAAAATAAACCATTTCTTTCAAATTCCTATATGGCATTCATTATTTTATAGTATGGAGAACTTTAAACAACAATACATGGTTGGAGAGTAATGTATTACGCTTTTCTAAAGAGATAGATCTCACTTCTAGGTTACTATGACATCGGCAAGATTATTACCATCTAGTCTGAGTGAAATTTTAACTTTAGAAAGTAGTTATATACAGTTATTTTTTTTTTCCCCCAAGAAAAACTTTTTACCCCAGGGAGATCTATAGTAATCAAAATTACACCAGATTTATCAATTCCAGTAGCTTCATTGCTGTCTTCTTCAAACAATACTGTTTATACTAGAATCTCAGGCATTTAAGAGATGAACTTTACAAAAAGTAGCAAATATGTTGCACCTCCTTAGTTTTTTAATACAATTATATATGGTTTCTTTGGAACAGACACTATTGATGAACTTATATCAAGCAATTTTCCCGGTGCTATTTTAAATTTATTAATGAATTAAGAATTTATCACTTTAAAGTATTTTTAAGGTTTAATATACTTAATGCATTTCCTGGTATTGCATTGAGCATTGGACATTAATCGACATTTAATGAATTTATAATGGAAAGTAATGACAACACAATTTCAATGTTAAGAAAGACCTTGTCTAAAGCAACCGCTGGTAAGTTCAATAGGTTTGCCATGCAGGCAGTGTAGATGTAAGTGATTTGATTATTGGAACAGAGGAGACATCACTACTTAGTGCTTCATCACATAATAACCATATTTATGTCAAGATGTCTATTCAATTAGGTTATGACAAAAATGCAAAACAGTTCTTGGGATGTCTTCATTGAAAGCCAACTAGCAATCTCAATAGGATCCATCACCAAACCCTCCAACAGTATAGAGTCAAAATCAATGTTTTAACCTGTCATATGACAAACTCAGAAATAACCCTTCTCAGGATTCAATGTTTATTATAATCCATTTAAATGTAGTGACTGGATAAAAAGTGGCCTCTATTTATGATTTTCTATTTTTCTTTAGATTGTTCAAACTGACAGATTTGTAATGTTTCTTGAGAAACATGAGAGGGCAGAAGGCTTCCCTGATAGCTCAGTTGGTAAAGAATCTGCCTGCAATGTAGGAGACCCTGGTTCTCTGGGTCAGGAAGATCTGCTGGAGAAGGGATAAACTACTCACTCCAGTATTCTGGCCCGGAAAATGCCATGGTCTGTATAGTCCATGGGGTGGCAAAGAGTCAGACACGACTAAGTGATTTTTTAAAATTTACTTATGATTTTTCTATTTTTGTTTAGATTGTTCATAAAGAACATGTTTGCAATGTTCCTTTACAAACATGAGAGGAAATTTTAGCTTTATAAAAATCTGAACAGAGAATAAATATACCATGGTGGAATGAGTGTGAAATCTCCTATCTGGGTTTAAATCCCAGATTCTCACATGTTAGATATAAGATATTAGATAAATTTTTGCCTCAGTTTCCTCACTGTTAAAAGGGGAATAATAAAAGTCCTTACTTAAGATAATAATCTAGATTTTAACAACATAATCCTATTAAAGAATTCAGACTATCTCTGGCATACAGCTTGTGTTTGGTGAGTTACGACTCTTATTACATATATTAAATTTGTAAGCACTCCATCTAAATATTGCATTTTGCCTTTTTTTGCCAAAATATACCAATTTGTTAGATGATCACACCTATTTTATTCTTGTATATCAGCTACAGTACTAGATGCCTACACCTATCAGCAAGGTCTTGCCCACATCAATTTTCAAATCCATGAAATACAGAAGGAAATAGTAGGATTCTATCCTCTTATTTGCAGTAAAATAAAGGAATGTGATTATCATAAACTGTGTTTTTAATGATACATCATACTTAAAATTCTCCAAGCCAGGCTTCAGCAATATGTGAACCGTGAACTTCCTGATGTTTAAGCTGGTTTTAGAAAAGGCAGAGGAACCAGAGATCAAATTGCCAACATCTGCTGGATCATCAAAAAAGCAAGAGAGTTCCAGAAAAGCATCTGTTTCTGCTTTACTGACTATGCCAAATCCTTTGACTGTGTGGATCACAATAAACTGTGGAAAATTCTGAAAGAGATGGGAATACCAGACCACCTGATTTGCCTCTTGAGAAATTTGTATACAGGTCAGGAAGCAACAGTTAGAACTGGACATGGAACAACAGACTGGTTCCAAATAGGAAAAGGAGTACATCAAGGCTGTATATTGTCACCCTGTTCATTTAACTTATATGCAGAGCATTGGACTAGAAGAAACACAAGCTGGAATCAAGATTGCCAGGAGAAATATCAATAATCTCAGATACACAGATGACACCACCTTTATGGCAGAAAGTGAAAAGGAACTAAAAAGCCTCTTGATGAAAGTGAAAGTGGAGAGTGAAAAAGTGGGCTTAAAGCTCAACATTCAGAAAACGAAGGTCACGACATCCGGTCCCATCACTTCATGGGAAATAGATGGGGAAACAGTGGAAACAGCGTCAGACTTTATTTTTCTGGGCTCCAAAATCACTGCAGATGGTGACTGCAGCCATGAAATTAAAAGGTTCTTACTCCTTGGAAGGAAAGTTATGACCAACCTAGATAGCATATTCAAAAGCAGAGACATTACTTTGCCAACAAGGGTTCGTCTAGTCAAGGCTATGGTTTTTCCTGTGGTCATGTATGGGTGTGAGAGTTGGACTGTGAAGAAGACTGGGCGCTGAAGAATTGATGCCTCTGAACTGTGGTGTTGGAGAAGACTCTTGACAGTCCCTTGGATTGCAAGGAGATCCAACCAGTCCATTCTGAAGGAGATCAGCCCTGGGATTTCTTTGGAAGGAATGATGCTAAAGCTGAAACTCCAGTACTTTGGTCACCTCATGCGAAGAGTTGACTCATTGGAAAAGACTCTAATGCTGGGAGGGATTGGGGGCAAGAGGAGGAGGGGACAACAGAGGATGAGATGGCTGGATGGCATCACTGACTGGATGGACGAGAGTCTGAGTGAACTCCGGGAGTTGGTGATGGACAGGGAGGCCTGGCGTGCTGTGATTCATGGGGTCGCAAAGAGTCGGACACGACTGAGTGACTGATCTGATCTGATCTGATAGTTCGGAGTAAGTTCTTTAAATGCACATATCTGGTTAATGATATTTATTCCTTGCAAAATTCAATTTTACAAATGAAAAAAATCAAATCACAAAACTGAAACAAACCGTGTTTCTAAATTAAGAATGGAGTCAAAATGTGTATCTCAATTTTCTAAGTCTAAATCTCTTGCTTTGTTGTTGTTGTTACATTGTGTCTTCTCCCTACTTTTAACATTCATTATGATAATAAATGTTAATAATTTCTTAAAAGTATCCAAGGAAGTTTCAAAGATTTTTTTTTTTTTTTAATTTTATGTTATAGAGGAGTTGAGGCGAAGTGAGTGAAAATGAAAGTCGCTCCGTTTTGTCCAGCTCTTTGCGACCTCATGGGCTGTCCATGGAATTCTCCAGGCCAGAATACAACCCAGGCATCGAACCCAGGTCTCTCGCATTGCAAGCAGATTCTATACCGGTTGAGCCACAAGGGAAACCTAAGAACACTGGCGTGGGTAGCCTATCCCTTCTCCAAGGGATCTTCCCGACCCAGGAATCGAACCGGGGTCTCCCGCATTGCAGGCAGATTCTTATAACAACTGAGTTATCAGGGAGTTGAAGGCACATGCAGAATTCCATATGAGTATTTGACTACACTATTTTGACTTTCTAACTTTTCAATATTTAGTAAAGATATAAACTTCTACCAAGATAAATTCTCAAGCAAAGTGTCTAATACTTTTTCAGCCAAAAATTAAGTTGCAAATCAACAGCATGTATTAATATTGTTATTATAACCTGTTGATTTACATATTTTTGTATCAAGTAAATAAAGAGACTAGCCCATAATTAGCAATTATTTCTGCTTTTGCCAACTGTTGGTTTCTGTTGTTGTGGTACTTAACCTCTCTGAGTACTGTTTATACTCAGAGAAAACCAACTCATTCATTAAAAAAAAAAAAATCAGATTAGGGTGGTTTGTCTTTCCTAGCATTTCTATGCTAAGGCTCATTTCATAAAGATATTTTAAAAATACACTGATTCCACACTTGAGTTTACTATTTGGGAGCTGTTGCATTATTCTACCATAATCACCCTGCACATTTGGAAACATTTATATGGGCATTCCTAGCTTCAATTTTTGGAGAAGGCAATGGCAAGCCATTCCAGTACTCTTGCCTAGAAAATCCCATGGATGGAGGAGGCTGGTAGGCTGCAGTCCATGGGGTCGCTACGAGTCGGACACGACTGAGTGACTGCACCTTCACTTTTCACTTTCACGCAATGGAGAAGGCAATGGCAACCCACTCCAGTGTTCTTGCCTGGAGAATCCCAGAGACAGCAGAGCCTGGTGGGCTGCCATCTATGGGGTTGGACACGACTGAAGCGATTTAGCAGCAGCAGCAGCAGCTTCAATTTTGATATCATGGCTACATTACAGAACTTGTGAGTGGTGCTACTTGCACTGCAATTCTCTTTAATGATGGTGTCTGCCCTGTGACAATATAAAAAGTTCCCTTCTGTCATTAATCTGTAAACTTCTAGTACTGAGGCCAACTTCATCATATAGTCAGTATGACAATTCTCCAAGAACCTGCTGGATTACAGCCATTGCCTTATTGCCATTGTCAGTTATTACACAATTAGATGAAATTATGTGTGGGTAGGGTAATTCAGACCTTTCAACATTCATAATGATGATGAACAACTCTAGTTCTTATTGCATTACCTGCTTTGGCTAACAGCACAAAATGTGTTCACTGGATACCAACCAATGCTCCAGTTAAATCTATGATATGAAGATACGATCTTAGATCTCATCTTTCTTAATAGGTGGAATCAAGTAAACTCATATTTAACCCAACTTCTGGAACTTAATGGACAATTAATTTTGGCTCAACTAATCAGGTTTATGATGTAAGGTGACATAAGCTCCTATCATTTCATTTAATGTCACTTAAGGTGATATTCTAGAAATAACACAGCCCCAGGTCCTTGTAGATAATTAGGTTTCAACGGTCATAATTGTGCTCTCCAGAAGACACTGGGAAGTGTCTGAAGACATTTTTGATTGTCATCATGTGTGCAGTGGGGGTGCTACAGTGAGTAAAGGTTGAGGATGCTGATAAAGATCCTGCAACACATAGAACAGTCCTTTCATCCCCTCCAACAATTATCTGACTCAAGATGTTAACAGTGCTAAAGGTGATAATCCTGACTTTTGTTGTTTAGTCACTAAGTTGTGTCTCTTTGCGAGTCCATGGACTGTATCCAACCAGGCTCCTCTGTTCATGGAATTCTGAACAAGAATTCTGGAATGGGTTGCTATTTCCTCCTCAAAGAATCTTCTTAACCCAGGGAGTGAACTCATTTCTCCTGCTTTGCAGGCAGATTCTTTACCACTGAACCACTTGGGAAGCCTGATTCTGACTTTAGGTGACAAAAATCTGAATTTCAACTAATGCCCTTCAGGAGAATATAGTTAGAATACTATAAAGTTGTTTTCTGGTCTCCCCTCTTCATATAGTCCATAAATGCTGGTACAGTGAAAATTTAAATTACAGAAGTGTGGAAAAGGATATAATATACAGTATAAGAATATATTTCAGGAAAAGAAGTCTTAAGCACCTTTCCTCTAGAGTTAATGGCAGACAGAAACATTCAAAAATACAGCAACACTAAAAATACAACTATTTTAAATTTAAGCCTGTGTTTGAAACAATAAGAACTTGGGTGTATGTAGTTTGACAGTGATGTCAATAATTTTTGCATGCACCGTTCTGTATTAGAACTGTAGCAAAATAACACTATTTTTTTTTCAATTTTATTTTTTTTTAATTTTATTTTATTTTTAAACTTTACATAATTGTATTAGTTTTGCCAAATATCAAAATGAATCCGCCACAGGTATACATGTGCTCCCCATCCTGAACCCTCCTCCCTCCTCCCTCCCCATACCATCCCTCTGGGTTGTCCCAGTGCACTAGCCCCAAGCATCCAGTATCGTGCATTGAACCTGGACTGGCATCTCGTTTCATACATGATATTTTACATGTTTCAATGCCATTCTCCCAAATCTTCCCACCCTATCCCTCTCCCACAGAGTCCATAAGACTGTTCCATACATCAGTGTCTCTTTTGCTGTCTCATACACAGGGTTATTGTTACCATCTTTCTAAATTCCATATATATGCATTAGTATACTGTATTGGTGCTTTTCCTTCTGGCTTACTTCACTCTGTATAATAGGCTCCAGTTTCATCCACCTCATTAGAACTGATTCAAATGTATTCTTTTTAATGGCTGAGTAATACTCCATTGTGTATATGTACCACTGCTTTCTTATCCATTCATCTGCTGATGGACATCTAGGTTGCTTCCATGTCCTGGCTATTATAAACAGTGCTGCGATGAACATTGGGGTACACGTGTCTCTTTCCCTTCTGGTTTCCTCAGTGTGTATGCCCAGCAGTGGGATTACTGGATCATAAGGCAGTTCTATTTCCAGTTTTTTAAGGAATCTTCACACTGTTCTCCATAGTGGCTGTACTAGTTTGCATTCCCACCAACAGTGTAAGAGGGTTCCCTTTTCTCCACACCCTCTCCAACATTTATTATTTGTAGACTTTTGGATCGCAGCCATTCTGACTGGTGAAAATAACACTATTTTTGATAATCAATTTTCAAATTTGTTTTTTCCATAAAGACTTTGTCAAAAGTTATTAAGGAATCTGACTTTAGATTCCAACTAATCAATCACTCAATAGTACTTTTCTAAGTGGGACCAAAGTGCCTATCACTGTCTTTTCATTACTCTAAAAGCCTGTTCTGGCTATAAGGAATCTAGTTCACTCAAAAGGAAGGAGAAAAGCACTTGAGTGTCATACCTCTAAGTCTTGTTAATTTGCCAGAGCCTGTAGTTCTTTATTTATGTTTTGCCTAAGAAACACTGTGGGTACTTTTTTCATATTCCTGGACCTGAGCAAGAAAGAGCCTGATTTAGTAGGTGTAGAATAAGATACAAAAGTAGGCATTAAAAAAAAAATTTTTTTTTTTTGGTGATTTCATGCTGATAATTTCAAACCATAGTTTCAGAGATTCAACTCTAAATTCACAAGCTACTTGTGAGAAACTGAATAGGAAGAGTCATGCAGGTCAAAAATTTTAAAGACTTGTGAACAATACATTGTTATTACTTTATAACAATAATTTATTGATTCAACAATTGTTGAAAGCAATTTATCTGCCACAAGTAGTCTAGGCACTGGGGATATGGTTATGAATAAAACAAACAAACAAAAAAATAATCTGCTCTGATGGAGCTTACATTCCAGTGGAGAAAACAGAGAATGAATTACTAACATATGGAAGAGAAAATTAATAGTTTTCTTCAGATGCATATTTTGGGATGATTTATTAGTAAACTATAGAACATTTAAGAATTTCTTTCCTTTGAAATATGTTTCTTCTCCACATCTCTCTCCATAGACCCACAATTCTATCAGTCAATTTTTAAAAATATTAATTAATATCAAATTAAAAGGCTAATGTTTACTTGAAAGCAGTACTATATCTGACTCTTATATGAGGTTGTTTCCATTTGTCACACTGTAACTAAAAGTAACAATCTTGGAAAATCTTTCTGACATTTATTTTCCACTTGTAAAAACCTACTGCATGTTTTATTTTTGCTGCCTTTATACCTCTCTCTTAGAATTACATACATTCTTATAATTATATTTTTGGTGTGGTATAATGAGATGTTATCACCTTGTTACCTAACAAGACTCAATTTTTTTAAGTTCTCTGATTTGAAGGACAAAGAGAAACTATAATATGTGTTTATGTGTGTGTACGTGTTTTGTTTGTTGTTGTTGTTGTTTGTTTTTCTGATTCAACTATCTAGTGCAATAAATTTGGAGAATTTGAGAAGCATTCCAGTCAATAAAACAAAACAAACAAACAAAAAAAAAAAACCACTGAAAATTTAAGAAATGTAGAATACAAAGTTTAAATCTATTTATTTACCACAGATTTTCTTATAGCTTTTATCATGATTGTGAATTCTAATCCTCAAAGACAAGACAAAATAAGCAGTGTTATCTAAACATACTCAATCGTGGATTCCTTTTCATTGAGCTTACAAAAGGACCATATGCTGTGAAAAAGTGATTAAGAACACAGGGAAATATGGAAAATATTTTTTAAATCTGAAAAGCCAAATTAAAAAATATGTTATATACACACACAGACACAAACAAGTATAATTATATAATTATATGGCAGGAATCTCATTAAGTGTGAAAAGGTTAAGCAGAAATACTCCCTTTCTATTTTATCTTAAAATTTAGTGATTTTAGTGTTTGCATTTCAATCTAAAGAAGAAATAATTTTGAGATTATTTCCTAATCATTGTCACTCTTCTCTCTCAGGAGAACACAGAAGAGTTCATTAGACATTAGACACACATCAAGACATTAGAGATAATTGTATCAAAAGAAAGAATACAATAAAAGGCAGGAGTAGTCAGAATAGAGAACATCAAATATTTTGTTGGAAAATATGTAAATTTGGACTGGTATAGAATACACTGGGAGAAGAATAGACTGGTAGAATAGACTGGAATAAGCACACAATCCACAGAAATAAATACCTAAAGGTACATGCAGAAAGATTCTCTGAACACACACATTAGTAAGTATGGAAATAGATCTTAAAATAAAAATAAAGGTTTAAAAATGAGTTAATTTCACTACTAATGGGTTATGATTAAATGAAATAGATGATCCATTAAAAAAAAAATCCTCTAAATCTGGGATTGTGTATATTTATACACTGACTTGCTGCAGGAAAGATTTAGAGTAACTACTAATTTAAGACCATTTTAAATTATAAAATTCTTATTTATGATTTCTTTGCTGCATATTTAATTTTTAAGCAGTGAAAAATACAAAATTCTTACACTGATATAATATTTGTTTGGTTACCAGGCCAAATCCTATCATAAAATAAATCTCAACCCAAACAGAAGTCACCCCTTAGTCACACCAGTCAAGGATTTTGGGTTTTGTTTTATTTTGTTTTTAATCTGCCCACTGTGGCAGATGATCTAGGTCATAATTTCAATGATTATTATTCTTAATAGTATGTGTTTTTATGCTTAAATTGAATGTAATAAACTTCAGGTAGTTCTCATTCAATGGGTTCAGTTCTATCAGTTCACAAAGCATCTTATCTTCATAAACTTTTACTTTCATTTATTAATTCAAAAAATACTAAATGTTTACGTGCTTCTATCATATTACAATTCAAAGTGTCTATCTAGGTATCATTGTACATTTCCTTGCATTTTTTTAGTACCACCTGGGGACAGAGAACCCTGGAGTGCTGTAGTCCATGGGGTCTCAGAGTTAGATAGAGACCGAACAACACTACCACCTGGTCCTTGCATTAGGACCCCAGTGTCAAGTTAGCAAAGCAAGGTTTTCAACACCTTTCAAAACACTGTCTCAGTGAAACTGTTCCATTACAGAATATTACAGAGTCAGCATGCATTGAACCTCAGTTAATTTATTTATGGCTCAGTCACTCCAGATCCCATTGAGAATTTATTTTTACCATATAAAATGATAAAAAATTAGTTACTTGGTGATCTTATCCTGACTTATTTTAGAAATAGTAATGTGTATGCATGCATGTGTGTCACATACGTGTAAGCACAGAGAAATTAATCATTATAAACAACAATTAATGACAAAAATATTAAATCAAAAAAGTCAAGCATTCTGGTATTATATTTGTGCTGGATAATAAAAAATAATATTATAGATGCAATGATAAATAATACTTATGATAGTGATCCTTAGATATTAAGAAAATGCAAGCTGCTTCCTTTTTCATGACTGCTCAAATACTTATTTCCTTGTGGGAAATCCATTGTGCCAGGTCACTAAGAAGTATCATTTGGCTGGGCAAAAAACAAAGAAACCTTCTTCTTATACACAGCTTTCGAGTGCTGCCAAAGTGTAAGAAAAATGTAGAGCAAAAGTTCAAGGAATGTGATCAGAAAAGTCAGAAAAGGGATAAAAGCTGATATATGAAAAAGAAAATTCAAAAATGCAGTAGAAAATGAAGGCATGAAGGTACAGAAGCATCCATTTTAAGCTGTGTTAAAATATTAATTAGAATTTTATCTGTTATATTAACTTATCAAATGTCTCTTCTCTTGATAATGGTGCAAAAACAAATTATTTTTCCTACATTTTTCTTTATGTCCAGATAGAAGAAAAACAGAAAAGCATAGTTATACATACAGAAAAAGAAAAAGTAATATAGTGGATTCTCAAACGTTAGCTCCATCGGAATCATCTAGTATGATTCTTAAGTTTCTGGGCCCTGCCCCCCAAATTTCTTTTACAATAGGTCTGGGGTAGTGCTTGACAATTTTAATTTCTAATTTTATTAAGTTTCTCATTTTTAAATTTCAATATCTATCAGGTCCTTAGATCACGCTGATTCATTCCTAGGTACTTAGAGAATCACTGATAAAACACATGAACTATTTTCAGGAATTTCTAAAGATGCTAATGGAAACCTTAGCATGGAAAATTTCTTCTCTCCAGTACTTTTACTTGACATTATAAAACTATAATGCAATTCTTAAGGTAGCACGGACAGGTTTCATGGAAGATAATTTTTCCATAGACTTGGGTGGTGATGGTTTCAGAATGATTCAAGTACATTACATTTTATTTTGCACTTTATTTCTATTATTATTACATCAGCTCCACCTCAGATCATCAGGCAGTAGACCAGATGGGGGGATCTCTGCTATAAGTGATAAACAAGAAGTTATAAGATACCTAAGTAAAATACATTTTCAGTATATTTGCATCAATATTTTTTCAGGAAACTATAACAACAGTTGACCAATGGATTTGAAGTGGCATATTTTTTTGGCATGGAGCCCACCCACAGAAGCTGATCATTCATGTTGTCATTTATAGTATGTTACAACCATTACAAAAATGCACATATTATAAGTTGTCTTGTTCAGTGTTTAGAATAAGAATCCAAAACAATGATACAACTTTTCAGATACATTTAGAGATCCAAAAGTTGCAGGATCCCAGATTCTTTCCTCTTTGACCAGGGCAAAGATGGAGGAGAAGGAGGAAGAGAAGGAAGAGGAGGAGGAGGAGGAGGGAAGGAAGAAGAGACTTGTTTCACAGCATTAAGGTCTAAGTCAGCCCTGAAAAAGTCCTATATGTTGTGGAAGTAGGTAAATGTTTTCTTATGTATCCAAGCTTGGTTATGGCACAGCAAGCCATATATAATAAGCAAGAACCTTATTATACTCTTTGGATAGAGCAAGGGGAATACAGACAGGACTAACCTACAGGATCAGAAAGTGCCTGCTTAAGTCGCTCAGTCGTGTCCGACTCTTTGTGATGCCATGGACTGTAGCCTACCAGGCTCCTCCCTCCATGGGATTCTCCAGGCAAGAGAACTGGAGTGAGTTGCCATTTCCTTCTCCAGGGGATCTTCCCAACCCAGGGATCAAACCCGGGTCTCCTGCATTCCAGGCAGACGCTTTAACCTCTGAGCTACCAGGGAAGCCCCAAATAATAAGCAAGAATCTCATTATACTCTTTGGATAGAGCAGGGGAATACAGACAGGACTAACCTACAGGATCAGAAAGTGTCTGCTTCCTTTAATTCCTTCCTAGTGTTTACTCTTCCTTGTACATATTTAATTATTTTTTCTCATTCTTTTCTTAATGTTTTTCCTAAGACCTTGGTTGCAAAGTTCAGTGGGATTTACCCTAGTCAAAAACTGAGAATCCTCAAACTGTTTGACATGAAGTTTTTACCATGTAAAAGAATGAGCATTTGAAATAGTAATAGAAAAATGATTTTTTTAAAATATATGATATGTGAGCTTTAGTTTGTGACCTAAGATTCACAATACCTACCATACTATATTTTTTGTGCATCTGGAACAAGGGCTACTAAAATATTATTATGACTAGGTGTAGATTCTTCAAAAATACATGAATAAAATATTAAAATAGGATGAGTCAACGTTTAACTTTTTTTCTAAATTCTCTAATGTGACTCTTCATGGCTTCTAGTCCCATCTGAGCTGTCATAACATTGATAAATCTCTACATGAGCTCTATGAAAAGAGATGAGTGGTTATGGGATGTGAACAAGTATACTACTGTCTTTGAAAAGCCACAGTTGGTTTACAGAATCACTCTCCCATAGTCATTCTCCATCCCTCAACAATCTTAAAAGCAATTCATATAGGAAAATGGAGGTCACTTAATATGTGGGAGACAATATGACTATATTAGAAAATGTCCCATTAAATTGGATTAAGAACTAAAGCTTTTTAAATCATTGATCCATAATAAAACCAACTTGCATAAACATTATCATTCAAAACTCATACAATGAAATCAGAAAATAATTTAATACTTTTTCATTCAATAATTAAACCTGATAAGTTTAAATTTAATTTAATCTCTTAAAATATTATCAGAAACTAAGCTTTACACTGTTTCAGTTCCATTACTTTATAAAATTTCACACCTCCCTGGTTAATGAATTTTTATTTTAAAAATCATATATTTTATTAATCAGTTACATGGTTAAACATTATTATACAGTAGTTTTCTTACACTGTTGTTTATAATTAATTAAAATTGGAAATAAGCCAAGTGAAGAGTATATAAGAATAGAGAAATGAATTACTACATAAACCTATGATGAAATATAGAGTCAACAAATATTATAGCAGGAGTTAGGGTTATATGTAGTTTTAACTTACCTCATTACTTTTCTGCATTTGTCAAGATCTCAATAGTCACAAAAATTAGAAATAATTTTCTTATCAATATGTTTATAAATTTAAGAATATACTTGTCACACCCTTACGTTAATCAGAGCATGACAGAATTTTACTCATTCTAAAGGACATTTCTTTGACAACTGTATAAAGTTCTCTTGAGATGCAGATCATACACTTTATCTAGATAGAATACACTTATAATCAATTGTAGCATTTCCAAGAAACATAGTATCATTTATCCAGAAACTGAAAAATTGAAAGAACTAGCATAGTACCAAGACCATTATAAACTGTTTCATTTGTCAAGTTAGGTGACCTTCCAAAATCACCAGTGCTTCCAAAATGTATAATGTTATAAAATATTCATTTAACAAAGCCATAATGAATTTCTTGGGCTTCCCAGGTGGCTCATTCTTGCTCAGAAATTCCCATGGACAGAAAAGCCTGGTGGGCTGCAGTCCATGGGGTCATAAAAGAATCAGACACAACTGAGGATGCATGCACAATCAATTTCTCAAACTAAAATGATTTCAAAAAATATTTCTTAATTAAAAACATTCAAGGTTCCTGAAGGCATGTTTCAGACTCAGCAATGGTAGATCCTTTTGGAACATAATTTAAGAATGAATCTGGTAATTGAGACTGCACAGACTCAGACTCCAACTCATATCTGGAAAATTATAATCCTCCTCATTTAAGAACCAAAGTCAAGTGTTCCTTTTTTTTTTTAATTGTAAACAGAATTCAGTAACTTTCTAAGGCATTTGACTATTCCCACTACAAGACATTCAGCCAAACAGTCCTGCAGGGGAGATTGCTTTTTGCCCCATGTGGACTCATGAGACGTATTTAAATTTGCTCCTCTTTTTTAGACCCATATGCATGATCCCATGTAGACAGATGTGTAAAATGATTTATCCGATTTTCCAAAGACATTGTATTCTATTGATATTGAACATGATACATATTACTGTATAATTTCCCTACACAAATTACTTTAGAAGTCACACTTTCCAACATAAAATTACAACTATTTTGAAAATTATATAACAAATGATTTCAATCTTATACAGTTACTCTACATAGAAAGCCACTATTCAGTGTACCACTTAAGGAAGCTTCCCAGGTGGCACTAGTGGTTAATAAGCCACCTCACAATGCAGGAGACATAGAGATATGAGTTTAATTCTTGGATGGGGAAGATCCCCAACAGGAGGGCATGGCAATCCACTCCAGTATTCTTACTTGGAAAATCTCATGGACAGAGAAGCCTGGTGGACTTAGTTCATGGGGTTTCACACGGTCATACAACTAAAGCAACTTAGCAAAGCACAGCATCACTTTAGAAAAAAATGCATCATGAACAAAGCAACAATTTACAGCTGCTACTTACTTTTTCTTGGCCTTAATTATATAGATGGTAGCCAGTAATGAGAAAGATGACAGGAAATTTTAAATATGATTACATTTTTTTGCTTATATAGATTGATCCCATGACTTTTACATGATCTATTTTAAAAATTAAATCATTTCTATAATCGTATACTAATTTTAAGATTCTGATAAAATATCTGGCACCTACTAGGCACTCTGTAATTTAGACTATGGTAAGTGAAAGTTTCTCAGTCCTGTCTGACTCTTTGGGACTCCATGGACTTCCTCAGGCCAGAATACTGGAGTGGGTAGCGTTTCCCTTCTCCAGGGGATCTTCCCAACCCAGGGATCAAACTCACATCTGCCGCATTGCAGAGTCTTTACCAGCTGAGGCACAAGGGAAGCCCAAGAATAGTGGAGTGGGTAGCTTATGTCTTCTCCAGGGGATCTTCCTGACACAGGAATAGAACTGGGGTCTTCTGCATTGCAGGCAGATTCTTTACCAACTGAGCTATGGGGGAAACTCCGGACTATGGTGAACCTCTAAATTATTCAAGAACAAATGAATTTTTAAGCAAATGTACTTATGATAATTAGTTATGTATTTTCTAATGTATTTCTAACAGTATAGAATTCCAGTTTTGCCTATTTGAATTAAAGAATTAAATAAAATATTTAGGAAAGAGATCAAAATGGTGGACTGCAGGATATATAACTCAATCTCATCTTTCCCACAAACACAACAAAAATACATATGCATATGGAATAACTGTCACAGAAAACTAACAAGAAACTAATGGAAAGACTCCAGTATAATGAAGGCTGAAAAAAAGAAATCAGGCAGGAAGGGAAGATAAGTGATTAGGTCAAGACCTGTGCCCTAGGGAGATGACTCAGGGGAAAGGGAGATTACATGGAGACCCTCCCTGGGAGTAGGTGGTTCAAAGCACATATTGGGAACTCCAATCCTGGTGCCTAACACAGGGGAGACAAGCCCCTTTGCTGGTTGGAGGGGTGGTGAGACTACCAGGAGGGTAGTGGCAAGCAGGGACTTTGCTTAGGACAAGCTTGTGAATGCCTGCTTATTCTTAAGTGGGGTGGACAGGTGCACTGAAACTGCAGGTAGCTGGTTTCCTGAGCTCGCCTCAGCATGCCCAGCCTAAGCTGAGAAATTGGTCCAGCCCCATATACTTTTTTGGAGAAGGCAATGGCACCCCACTCCAGTACTCTTGCCTGGAAAATCCCATGGGCGGAGGAGCCTGGTAGGCCGCAGTCCATGGGGTCGCTAAGAGTCGGACACGACTGAGCAACTTCACTTTCACTTTTCACTTTCATGCATTGGAGAAGGAAATGGCAACCCACTCCAGTGTTCTTGCCTGGAGAATCCCAAGGATGGGGGAGCCTGGTGGGCTGCCGTCTATGGGGTCGCACAGAGTCAGACATTACTGAAGCGACTTAGCAGTAGCACATACTTTTCGCAGTTCTACAATGGAAGGAGGGCTAAAAGAACAGGGAACAACCTTGTCTGAGAGACACAGCAGCAAATAGCCCCAAAGGGACATCTAAGCAGGGCAGCAGCAGGCATTAACAACACTTGACACATAAGGAGCCCTAAACTCTTCTGTGACCAGATTGCCAGAGCTCTTGAAGCAGCACTCAGCAAGAACCTGCACAGACTCCTCTTCCTACAGAAACTGCTCCCCTTCAGGGCAAGAGTGCTGGTGTCAAAAGAGGGGAGAACAGACACTTAAGGAAACAGAGCCAGCTCAGAACTTATCCTCAGGGCTTCTGCTCTGGGGACCTTCCTCAACTAGGGACCTTTTAAACCAGGGACCTACCCTCATCCCAATAAGATGGTGAAGAGCACTGAGTGGAAATAAAGTCCCAGCTCATACCTTGCTCCAGCCTTTATCTCCTCCTCCAGCCCTACCTCCTACTAATGGGATACCTGCCAGGGCAAACTAAAGAAAGACATGACCCATGTTCATGTCAAATCCAGCTCTCTCACCAAAGTGACTGGGCACATGCAGACTGTATAGAGAGACACCTGCATATAAGTACTACTTCTCAAGAACAGAATAGGAAACTGTTTCATCTAATTTCAAAGGGACAAAGAGAGTTAAGAAAAATGAGAAAACAGAAGAATTTATCTCAAAAAAGAGCAAAAGAAAGCACCTGAAAAACAAAACCAAAAAAAAAAAAAAAAGGTGGTGGTGGGTGGGAAATAAACAATTAAGAAAGACTTAAAGGTATTTGTTAAAAGAATGCTAACTGAATTAGGGAAAAGGGTAGATGAAAACAGTGAGAATTTTAACAAAGAACTAGGAAATATATTTAAAAAAAGAACTAGTCAACTGAAGAATACAATAACTGAAATTAAAAACTAAATAGAATGGATTAATGGCAAATTAGGTGATATAGAAGAGTGCACAGGTGATCTAGAAGACAGAATAATCAAAATCACTTGATCAGAACAGCAAAAAGAAAACCCAATTTTAAAAGGGAAAACAGTTTAAGAGACTTCTGTGATATCATGAAGTTTTGCAAGACTCATGTTATAGGGGTCCCAGAAGGAGAATAGACATAGAAGTAGGTCAAAATATAAGAAAGAAAATGTATTGAAGAAATTATGGCTGAAAACTTTCCATACCTGAAGAATAAAACAGATATCAAGGTATAAGATGCACCAAAAAAGATGAACCCCAACAGACTCATACCAAAATACATAATAATTAAAATGGAAAAAGTTAAAGAGAAAATTTTAAACTTTGTAGGAGAAAAACAAAAAGTCATATAGAATGGAACCTACTATCAGCTGATTTTTCTACAGAAAATTTGCAGGTCAGAATAAATAGCACAATTTATTCAAAGCACTAAAAGGATAAGCAACCCAGGATACTCTCCCAACAAGATTACTAGTTAGAATAGAAGAAGAGATGAAAAACTTCTCACACAAGCAAAAATTTAAAAAGTATACCAATACTAAAATTAAAAGTGTTACTCGCACGGTTTGTCCAACTCTTTGCAACCCCATGAACTGTAGCACATTAGACTACTTTGTCCATGGAATTCTCCAAATAAGAACACTGGAGTGTATTGTCAATCCCTGTTCCAGGGGATCTTCCTGACCCAGGAATCAAATTCTGGCCTCCTGTATTGCAGGCAGATTCTTTATCATCTGAGCCACCAGGAAAGCACACCAATAGCACAACATAGCTAAAGACATACATTTGAATCAGTTCTAATGAGGTGGATGAAACTGGAGCCTATTATACAGAGTGAAGTAAGCCAGAAAGATAAACACCAATACAGTATACTAACTGATATATATGAAATTTAGAAAGATGGTAATGATAACCCTGTATGCAAGACAGCAAAAGAGACACAGATGTACAGAACAGTCTTTTGGACTCTGTGGCAGAGGGAGAGGGTGGGATGATTTGGGGGAATGGCATTGAAACATGTAAAATATCACATGAAAAATGAATTGCCAGTCCAGGTTCAATACAGCATCCTTGGGGCTGGTGCACTGGGATGACCCAGAGAGATGGTACAGGGAGGGAGGTGGGAGGGGGGGTTCAGGATAGGGAACACATGTATGCCCATGGCAAATTCATGTTGATGTGTGACAGAACCAATACAATATTGTATAGTAATTAGCCTCCAATTAAAATAAATAAATTTAAAAAAGACATAATCAGACTGAAAGTGAAGGATGGATAAAAGATGTTCATAGAAACAGAAACAAGATGATGAAAATAGCTAGACTCATGTCACACAATACAGACTGAAAAACAAGTCCTGTAACAAAAGACAAAGAAAGTCATTATATAACAATAAAGGTATAACACAAGAAGATAATATTGTACTTGTTAACATTTGTGTAACCAATAACCTGTCTATGTGTAAGTGCTTGATTGTGTCTGACTCTGCAATCCCATGGACAACAGCCCACCAGGCTCCTCTGTCCATGGAATATTTCAGTCAAGAATACTGGAGTGGGTTCCACTTCCTCCTCCAGGGAACCTCATATCTGCTGCATCTCCTGCATTGTAAGTGGATTATTTACCACCAAACCATTGTGGAAGCCAATGTACCCAATATAGGAGCACCTAAATATGTAAAATAATATTAAATGATATAAAAAAAAAATAAATTAATAATAATAAAGGATTTAAAACCCAATTCACATCAAGAAACACACCATACAGAGAGAAATGAATAAGGTGAGTGGTCTTAAATAACACAATAGAACAGTTGAACTTAAAAAAAAAAAAAAAAATTTACAGGAAATTTCATCCCAAAACAGTACAAAGCACATTCTTTTCAAGTACAGATAGAACATTCTCCAGAATATATCACGTTAGTAGGCCAAAATCTGTAAGTTTAAGAAAGTAGAGATTACATCAAGCATTATTTCTGAACACAAGTATGAAAGAAGAAATTAGTTAAAGAAACAATAGAGAAAAGCACAAACAGAGAGTAAATAGCATGTTACTTCAAAAAGAAAGAAATACAAAGTGTTGGTGAAGAAATTGAAGAAGAAATAAGAAAATACTACAAGCCAAATAAACATAGAAACAAAACATCCAAGATCTATGAGACACAACAAAGATGGTTTTAAAAGGGAAGATTATAGCAATACAGATTTTTATTAAGAAATTAGAAAAATGTCAAATACAAAACCTATTCTTCCATTTTAAAGAATTAGAAAAATAAGAATAAAGAAATTCCAAAGTCAGCAGAAGGAAGAAAATGATAAAGATAAGAGAGGAAATAAAAAAGAGACAAATATGTAGAAGATGAATGAAACCAAGAGCCAGCTGTCCTAATGAAGTGGATGAATCTCGATTCTACTGAACAGAGTGAAGGAAGTCAGAAAGAGAAAGACAAATATTGCATATTAACACATATGCATGGACTCTAGAAAGATGGTACTAACAAATCTATCCACAGGGCAGTGATGGAGATGCAGACATAGAGAACAGACTTGCAGATGCAGTGGGGAAGAAGAGGGTTGGATGGACTGAGAGAGTAGAATGGAAACATACACATTCAGTTCAGTTCAGTCACTCAGTCGTGTCCGACTCTGTGACCCCATGAATCGCAGCACGCCAGCCCTCCCTGTCCATCACCAACACCCGGAGTTCACTCAGACTCATATCCGTTGAGTCAGTGATGCCATCCAGCCATCTCATCCTCTGTTGTCCCCTTCTCCTCCTGCCCCCAATCCCTCCCAGCATCAGAGTCTTTTCCAATGAGTCAACTCTTCGCATGAGGTGGCCAAAGTATTGGAGTTTCAGCCTCAACATCAGTCCTTCCAATGAATACCCAGGACTGATCTCCTTTAGAATGGACTGGTTGGATCTCCTTGCAGTGCAAGACATACACATTACCACATGTAAAACAAATGGTTGACTCACGGAGCTCAACCCAGTGCTCTGTGATAACCTAGAGGAGTGGGATGAGGTGGGAGATGGGAGGGAGGTTCCAGAGGGAGGGGACGCATGCATACCTGTGGCTGATTCTTGTTGATGTATGGCATAAATTAGCACAATATTGTAAAGCAATTATCCTCAATAATTTTATTTTCAAAAAAGATAAAAAATGGATAAAGCTTCAGGAAGGCACATCAAAAAGTAAACAGAGAGGGCCCAAATAAAATAAAAAATGAAAGAGCAGAAATAGTAACCAATACTAGTGAAGTGAAGTCACTCAGTCGTGTCCTACTCTTTGCGACCCCATGGACTGTAGCCCACCAGGTTCCTCTGTCCATGGGATTTACTAGGCAAGAATACTGGAGTGGGTTGCCATTTCCTTCTAGATACAAAAAATAAAATAAAATAAAATAAGATAATACTATGAATAGTTATATGCCAATAATTTAGACAAGCTAAAAGAAACAGACACATTTCTAGACAGAATCACTAAGAAATAGAAATCTGAACACATCAATCACTGGTAGAGAAAATGAATCTGTAATAAAAAGAAAAACACCCAGGATTTCTCTGCAGTCCAGTGATTAAGAATCCACCTGACAATGCAGGGACACAGGTTCAATCCTTGGTCCAGGGAGATTCAACATGCTGAGGGATAACTAAGCCTGTAAGTTGAAACTACTGAACTTGTGTGCCACAGCTACTAAAGCCTGTGTACTGTAATGCCTGAATATCACAATGAAAAATAGTCTCCATTCACCTCATCTAGAGAAAGCCTACATGCAGCAGCGAAAATCCAGCAAAGAAAAAAAAAAAAAGAATAAATAAATAAAGCTCATTATAAAAAGAAAACACCTAAAAAACAAAACTTGAGAACTAGTTGGTTTCACTGTGGAGTTGTGCAAAACATATAAAGAAGATCTAACTTGTATCTCTTTTCAAACTAGTCCAAAAAGTTGAAGAAGATGGAACACTTCAGTTCATTGTACTAGGCCACCATTAGCAAAATCCAGACAGACACTACAAAATAAATAAATAAAATTGTAAGCCAATAGCTCTGATGAATATAGAGGCAGAAATTCTCAACAAATTATTAACAAACTAAATCCAGTTCAGTTCAGTTCAGTCGCTCAGTCATGTCCGACTCTTTGAGACCCCATGAATCGCAGAACGCCAGGTCTCACTGTCCATCACCATCTCCGAGAGTTCACTCAAACTCATGTCCATCGAGTCAGTCATGCCACCCAGCCATCTCATCCTCTGTCATCCCTTTTTCCTCCTGCCCCCAATCCCTCCCAGCATCAGAGTCTTTTCCAACCATATATTAAAAAAATATAGTACACCTTGATCAAGTGGGATTTTTTCCAGGGAGACAGAATGGTTTAATGTTTGCAAATCAAATAACATGATATTAACATTAACAAAAGCAAGAATTAAAATTGCATGACTGACTCAACAGAGACAGAAAAAGCATTTGACAAAACTCAACATCTATTAATGATACAAACTTTCATTAACGTTGTTAGAAATGAAATATATTTCACATAATAAAGGCCACTATGACTCACCAATAGGTAACATCATTCTCAATGATGAAAAACTGAAAGCCTTCCTCTAAATCTAAGAACAAGACATGGATGCCCATCATTACACTCTTATTTTATAGAATTAGAAGTCCCAGTCACAGTAATCAGAAAGGAAAAAGAAATTAAAGCCATTCAAATAGGAAGGGAAGATGTAAAACTGTCACTACTTACAGGTGATATATTTTATAAAGAAAACCCTAAAGTCTCCATCCACAAACCATTTGAACTAATAAATGAATTCGGTAAAGTTGTGGGATTTAATATTAATAAAAAGAAGTCCATTGCTTTTATCTAATCATGAACTATAATAAAGAGAAAGCAAGAAACCAATTTCATTTAAAATCACATCAAAAGAATAAAATATCTAGGAATAAACTTAACTAAACAGGCAAAAGAGTTATATTCTGAAAACTATAAAATGTTGAAAACAGAGTTTGAAAGTGATACAAAATGTAAAAATATCATGTGTTCATGGACTGGAAGAATCAATACTGCTAAAATGGCCAGATTACCTAAAGTACTCTACAGATTTAATGTAATGCCTATCAAAATACTCATGACATTTTCCACAGAACTAAAAAAAAATTATTCTAAAATTTGTAGAGAGCTACAAAAGTCACCAAACTGCCAAAGCAATCTTGAAAAAATGAACAAAGCTGGGGATATCATGCCTTCTGACTTCAGACTGTATTACTAAGTTACAGATATAGAAAAAAGTATGGCACTGACACACAGACAAATACACAGACCAATGGAACAGAATAGAGTGTCCAGAAATAAACCCACATACCTATGGTCAATTAATCTACAAAGAAGGAGGTAAGAACATACAATGGACATTCTCTTCAATAAGTGGTGCTGAGAAAACTGGACAACAAGATGTAAAACAATAATATTAGAATATTTCCTCATACTATACACACATATAATCTTAAAACAGATTAAATACTTAAATGTAAGAACAGAAACCAGAAAATTCCTAGAAGAAAACATAGGCAGAACACTCTCTGGCATAAGTCATAGCAGCATTTTTTTGGATCTGTCTGTTAAGGAAAAATAAACCCTAAAATTAACAGATGAAACAATTAAATTTGAGCTTCTGGACATTAAAGAAATAATCAGCAAGAGGAAAAAAAAAACTACTCAATGTGAGAAAATATTTTCAAATAATAAGACCGACAAGATGTTGATATCTAAAATATATAAACTGCTCATAAAATTCAGTATCCAAAAACAACCTAATAATTAAATATGGGCAGAAGACACAAATATACATTTTTACAAAGATTTACAGATTGTAACAGGCACAGGAAAAGATGCTCAACATCATTAATCAAAAGAAATGAAGATCAAAACAACAATGTGATATCACCTCACAGCTGTCAGAATGGCTATTATTAAAATGTCTACAAATGAATGATGGTGAAGATATGATGAAAATGGAACCCTCCTACATGGCTTCCCTGGTGGCTCAGATGGTAAAGCATCCACCCGCAATGCGGGAGACCCAGGTTCAATCCCTGGGTTGGGAAGATGCCCTGGAGAAGGAAATGGCAACCCACTCCAGTACTCTTGCCTGGAAAATTCCATGGACTGAGGAGCCTGGTAGGCTACAGTCCCTCAGGTCGCAAAGAGTCGGACACGACTGAGTGACTTCACTTCTTTTTCTTCTTACACTGTTGGTGGGAATGTAAATTAGGTCAGCCACTATGGAAAAGAACACGGAAGTTCCTCAAAAAACTAAAAATAAAACTACCATATGATGCAGAAATCCCTCTCCTGGTTACATGTCCAGAATAAAAAAAAAAAAAAAAAAAAAACACTAATTGTAAAAGACACGTACAACCCAATGTTCATAGAAGGATAGCAGCAATATTTATAATGGTCAAGACATGGAAGAATGCAGTGTCCTTCAACAGATGAATGGATTGAAGAAAATATGATACACACACACACACTGGAGAAGGGTATGGCTACCCATTCCAATATTCTTGCCTGGAGAATCTCATGGACAGAGGAGTCTGGAAGCCTAAAGTCCATGGAGTCATACAGAGTCTGACATGACTGAAGCAACTTAGCACAAAAGCACACACACAGACACACACATATGGCATTATACACACAAACACACATTCACAGAATGGAATACTACTCAGCCACAAAAAGAATGAAATTATGTCATTTGCAACACTGTGGATGGACCTAGACAGTATTATGCTTAGTAAAATATGCCTGACATAGAAAGACAGATACTCTTATTTTATCACTTACATGTGGAATTAAAAAAAAAAATTGCACATATCAAAACAAAAACAGGTTCACATACACAGAAAACAAACAAGTGTTTATCAATGAGGGGAGGAAAAGAAGGTGTACAATAGGGGTATAGGATTAACAGATACAAATTACTATGTGTAAAACACATAAGAAACAAGGATATATTGTGCAGCACATAGAAATACAGCCAGTTTTGATAATAATATTAAGTGGAGTATAACCTATTAAATATTTAATTATACAAATTAACTTCCATTATTAAATATTGCATATTAAAGCAACAATGAATTTCTAAAATCTATATTTATATAGCCCAATTATCATGAAACTTTTTTGTGTTAGTAAGACTTTAGAATAGATGCTCTAAAATATTGATAATAGTATATGTTTTTAATTTGTTTCTGGAAGGCAAGGACTCTATATATTTACAGGTCCTAAAATGTAAATAACTTTTGATTGAGCATTTTCAGGTTTAATGATGGATTTAAGGAAAAACATTAGATAAGTTAATAAAAAAAATTATTTACTAGTATGTCTGCAGCAGCATTATACTTAGGACAGATAATTTGAAAATAATGTGAATATCATTAAGCATCATTATAACAGATAGCTATTATGCCATTAAATATCACATTAATATTGCATATTAATGATATGGATCAATATTCCCAATAATTGACAATAAAAACATCCACGATAACTGTCAAGTAAAAATGCACACTGCAAGAGTGTATTCAGAAGATACTGCCAAATACAGTGTTTGGTATTGACAGAAAAAAACGAAAAGGCCATATTCCATATTACAACAGTGGTGCATTTGTACATAGTTTAATATAAAAAGTAGTAGTAGCATTATTCAGAGAAGGCAATGGCACCCCACTCCAGTACTCTTGCCTGGAAAATCCCATGGGGGAAGGGGCCTGGTAGGCTGTAGTCCATGGGGTCGCTAAGAGTCGGACACAACTGAGCGACTTCACTTTCACTTTTCACTTTCATGCATTGGAGAAGGAAATGGCAATCCACTCCAGTATTCTTGCCTGGAGAATTCCAGGGACGGGGGAGCCTGGTAGGCTGCCGTCTATGGAGTCGCATAGAGTTGGACACGACTGAAGTGACTTAGCAGTAGCAGCAGCAGCAGTAGCATTATTATTAATTGATATTCTAAAGAACATTTTATTTCCCAGGGATTAACCTAAGCATATATGGATCCTGTCATTTAATAATCCTCACACAATCTTTATAAGTAAGATATTATTTTTATATCTATTTTACCAATGAGGAGACTAAGGTTTGGAGAAAATAAATAATTTCTCTACAATTGTAGATACAGAAAGCAGTTGAGTGAGAATTTGGCCTAATCTAACAGATTATTTTTGCTGTGTGTGTGTGTGTGTGTGTGTGTGTTTTTGGTATGGAGACAGGGAATCCTAAGTTTTGTAAATCTTGTTTAAAAAATGCTCAAAATTGATATTTTTAAAAAAATCTAGAAGGCTTCTCAATCTTCATAGTGTTTTGTTTTTTTTTTTTTTTTAACTATGTGATAAAGCTCTTGCATACACTGGTAAATGTTCTCTTGAGACAGAGAACCAAAAATTATACCTCTTGATATTTGGAATCATCAATTCAAAGGACATGAGTTTGTGCAAATTCCAAGTGGCAGTGATGGACAAGGAAGCTTAGCATGCTGTAGTCCATGGGGTTTCAGAATTGGACACGACTTGGCAACTAAACAACAGTATTTGCAATTGCTATGATTTTATTATCTCAAATTAGATGGCCTGGACCAACAACTAAATAGGGTTTATTTAGTTACACAGCATCTAGAAATATTGGCATCTAAGAAACATTGAAATGACATGCCTAGAGGAAAAGAAAAGAGGAAAGGAAAGTACTGGAGAACAGAATAAGGGAAGAAAGAAGGAACCCACAGTAGTGATAAAGGAAAAGAAAAAAGAACGGAACAAGCAGAGAAAGAAGGACCAGTGTTCTCCAATACACAAATTATTAAACCAAATTAACTCACATCATTACTCTGGGGATTTTCAGCATTATTGTGAACTGTATATCATGAAATATTGGTGCACAATGCTGGGTGCTCCATTACAGAGAATGTATTTTACTCATAGCAAATATCTTTTTCTGACTATATTTTTTTTTCCATAATAAAAGCATATTGATTACTCCATAACGGTGGAGTCTATACTGTTCATTTAATTCTGCACTGGAACAGTTTCATATCTATTTTAAAATAAAAAATAAAGACTGTCATGTCCCATGATGGGAAGTTCCTTTTGATTCACCCCAAAGGCCAGATTCAGTCACTTTCTGTTAGTGCAATTAATTAAACAATCTCAGTTCAGTTGTCCTCTAAAACAAAGGAGTCCAAACTTTATTCAAGCAAATTCCACTGGCATTCCAGATATTTTCCTTGCTCAATTAACTCATAAGACTCGTTCAAAATTCAACAAAGATAAAACCTATTAAGAGATTATAATTCAAAGGGAAAACGTCACTCTTTGAAATAGTTTGAAGTATTCTTAGATTTAACGAGATCTCGACAAACCAATGTATTCAGACTATAGTGTATTGATGGCTGCCATAAGAAATGCCTATTATAAGGTATCATCAAGGACACTCTTCACTATTATTACAGACTTTTCTGTACATAATTCAAGAATAATATAATTAATTTTCCTGGGAACATGGTAATTTTTATGTTTTAAGTTATAGGGATACTAAATTATGAAACTGATATATATTTTTTTTTATTTTCCCTCAGCAACTACATAACTTTGGTTTACATATGTGGCTCATCAATGAATAGATTTCAAAAGTTGACATGTAAAATAAAGTATATACATTTAGCCTCATGTATGATTACCTTTTATATATAATCTTTAATGTTTTTATTTCTTTTGCTTATTTTTTCACTCATCTTTCACCTCCATTTTCATATATACTAAAGTTTCATTTATGTGCTCTCTTCGGCTTCCTCATTTTTTATATCTTGTAAGCAAGACTGCACTGGAGAAGGAAATAGCAATCCGCTCCAGTATTCTTGCCTGGGAAATCCCATGGAGAGAGGAGCTCATGGGATACAGTCCATGGGGTCACAAAAGAGTCAGACACAACTCAGCGACAAAAACACAACAATGTAATACCACACGAGACAATGATTGAATAAATAAATGAAACACTTTACTAAACCATTAAAGGTGAGTTAATATCTGATTATACATATATGTGGGAACTACTAAAACAATTTTAGTTTTCTTGGTTTTCAAAAAATGGGTTACTTTTGTTTGTTTTATATAAAAAAAGGCATACCTCAGAAAACCATTTCATCTGGCTTTAAAGTCACTTTAAAAGTGTCTGTAGATCAGAGACTGCAATGCAATTCTTTGTTTTCCCATGAAGTGGTCATGGCAAGCTGAGCAGTTGCTCAGAACTGTTGTTGTTGATGATGGTGTTGCTTATTCATGTAATACTACCTTTGTTACTTCAGCCTATTTAACATATGATTGTCTATTAGGCAGAAAAATCCAGCGGTAGTGGAATGAAAATATAATTATTATCCTGTTCACTTACCCTAGAATAGTTATTGAGTGATGGAAGCAACAAACTCACAAAACAAATAATCCAGTCATGCAATAGGAAGTGATAGAGATGTATACAGGATTAAAGGTAGAACTACATAAGTAAGTGAGTGGGCTTCCCTTGTGGCTCAGCTGATAAAGAATCTGCCTGCAATGTGGGAGACATGGGTTCGATCCCTGGGTTAGGAAGATCCACTGGATAAGGGAAAGGCTACCCATGCCAGTATTCTGGCCTGGAGAATTCCATGAACCTTGTAGTCTATGGGGTTGCAAATAGGAATAGTGATAGAGAGTATACGATTACAGGATTACAGGCAGAACTACATAATAAAACTTAATAAATGTAGCAATATCTGCAACACCTGTTAACAGTTACAAACTGTACTGAGTATTTTCTATTTGTGGATATAATGCTAAACTCTAGACATAGAGTAGAGAGAAACAGAATTTTCCATTTTGAATCCCTTTCTGCTTTTACATGTTCTAGACTTTTCCCATCCTTCTGTAGACAATTCTTCATCTCCCTTCTTTTCACCTCTATATGTGAAATTATATTAGCAAATAATTATTATTATACAGAAACAAGTTGTTTTATTCACATATGATTAAAATTTAAAGGTTATTCCATCACTATATCATCTTATCCTCTCAGTACAAGTTATCTCTTCCTCCTGTTGGTTAATTCTGACCAGTTCTTTTATGCTTAATACAAAAGGTCAAGGAATGTCAACATGGATAAACTGAAAACATTTTTACTTGAGGAGATTTTTTGTATCTACATGCTATTTGAGCCTGTATGTTAATCAGTACACTACCAAAATTTCAGATTTCCACACAGAATACATTTTTGGATATGTTTTTCTTTGTTTTGTCTGAATTTCAAACAGAAAGCTAGGAAAATTCCTCTTACAGAATTTTTAATAACTACAGGAGAGTCAACAGAAAAAGGTTTTAAGAAACTATAAATAATTATTCCCTTGCTGAGAGTGAACAATATATTTCCCCTGACTTAAAAAGTCTTATATTTTTGAGATTAGTTCTTTGTCAGTTGCTTCTTTTGCTATTATTTTCTCCCATTCTGAAAGCTGTCTTTTCACCTTGCTTAGTTTCCTTTGTTGTGCAGAAGCTTTTGATTTTAATTAGGTCCCATTTGTTTATTTTTGCTTTTATTTCCAATATTCTGGGAGGTGGGTCATAGAGGATCCTGCTGTGATTTACATTGGAGAGTGTTTTGCCTATGGTCTCCTGTAGGAGTTTTATAGTTTCTGGTCTTACATTTAGATCTTTAATCCATTTTTAGTTTATTTTTGTGTATGGTGTTAGAAAGTGTTCTAGTTTCATTCTTTTACAAGTGGTGGACCAGTTTTCCCAGCACCACTTGTTAAAGAGATTGTCTATTCTCCATTGTATATTCTTGCCTCCTTTGTCAAAGATAAGGTGTCCATAGGTGTGTGGACTTATCTATGGGCTTTCTATTTTGTTCTATTGATTTATATTTCTGTCTTTGTGCCAGTACCATAATGTCTTGATGACTGTGGCTTTGTAGTAGAGCCTGAACTCAGGCAGGTTGATTCTTCCAGTTCCATTCTTCTTTCTCAAGATTTTCTTGGCTATTCGAGGTTTTTTGTGTTTCCATACAAATTGTGAAATTATTTGTTCTAGCTCTGTGAAAAATCCCATTGGCAGCTTGATAGGGATTGCATTGAATCTATAGATTGCTTTAGGTAGTATACTCATTTTCACTATATTAATTCTTTCGATCCATGAACATGGTATATTTCTCCATCTGTTACTGTCCTCTTTGATTACTTTCACCAGTGTTTTATAGTTTTCTATATATAGGTATTTTGTTTCTTTAGGCAGATATATTCCTAAGTATTTTATTCTTTCTGTTGCAATGGTGAATGGAATAGTTTCCTTAATTTCTCTTTCTGTTTTCTCATTATTAATGTATAGGAATGCAAGAGATTTCTGTGTGTTGATTTTATATCCTGCAACTTTACTATATTCATTGATTAGTTATAGTAATTTTCTGGTGGAGTCTTTAGGGTTTTCTATGTAGAGGATCATGTCATCTGCAAACAGTGAGAGTTTTACTTCTTTTCCAATTAATCTCAAAAATACACAAGCAACTCCTGCAGCTTAATTCCAGAAAAATAAATGGCCCAATCAAAAAATGGACCAAAGAACTAAACAGACATTTCTCCAAAGAAGACATACAAATGGCTAACAAACACCTGAAAAGATGCTCAACATCACTCATTGTAAGAGAAATGCAAATCAAAACCACAATGAGGTATCATTTCACACCAGTCAGAATGGCTGCAATCCAAAAGTCTACAAGCAATAAATGCTGGAGAGGATGTGGAGAAAAGGGAACCCTCTTACACTGTTGGTGGGAATGCAAACTAGTACAGACACTATGGAGAACAGTGTGGAGATTCTTTAAAAAACTGGAAATAGAATGGCCATATGACCCAGCAATCCCACTGCTGGGCATACACACCAAGGAAACCAGAATTGAAAGAGACATGTGTACCCCCAATGTTCATCACAGCACTGTTTATAATAGCCAGGACATGGAGGCAACCTAGATGTCCATCAGCAGATGAATGGATAAGAAAGTAGTGGTACATATACACAATGGAATATTACTCAGCCATTAAAAAGAATACATTTGAATCAGTTCTAATGAAGTGGATGAAACTGGAGCCTATTATACAGAGTGAAGTAAGCCGGAAAGAAAAACACCAATACAGTATACTAACACATATATATGGAATTTAGAAACATGGTAACGATAACCCTGTATGCGAGACAGCAAAAGAGACATAGAAGTACAGAACAGTCTTTTGGACTCTGTGGGAGAGGGAGAGGGTGGGATGATTTGGGGGAATGGCATGGAAACATGTATAATATCATATGAGAAACAAATCACCAGTTCAGGTTCGATACAGGATCCTTGGGACTGGTGCACTGGGATGACCTGGAGGGATGGTACAGGGAGGGAGGTGGGAGGGGGGTTCAGGATGGGGAACATGTGTATGCACGGGGTGAATTCATGTTGATGTGTGGCAGAACCAATACAATATTGTAAAGTAATTAGCCTCCAATTAAAATAAATAAATTTAAATTAAAAAAATAAAAAGGAAAAAAAAAGTCATATACAATAATTCAATTCAGTCATGAGAAAGCACTATGAAGAACTTCTATGTGAGTTATCTGAAATTAAATGTAGCCATGTGGACATGTAAAGTGAGGGGAAAACCTCAAACACCTGCTTTACAGAAAAGAAGATGACTTTCTTCAGGAAACCTTTTCTCTCCACTCTCTCTCTCTAGCTGGGCAAGCCATCCTGCATTTGTGCTTCAGTAAAGACCTTTACCTTCCTTTTCTACTAAAGAATCATATTTCATAATTTTATCTGTTTAACAGTTTCCATAATCTCACATCCCAGACCCAAAAACTGACACGAAAGAGGAGTTCACATTCTGATAAACTGAATTGGGAAAATGAGTAGGGCATTCCAAAAATTTAAACAGTAAACTAAAGCCATTAGATCACAGGGATAGCAGTAGTAGTGTTACTTGTTCAGTTGTGTCTGACTCTTTACAACTCCAGGGACTGTAGCCCACCAGGCTCCTCTGTCCATGGGATCCTCCAGGGAAGAATACTGGAGTGGGTTGCCATGCACTTCTACCAAGGATCTTCTTGACCTAGGAATCGAACCCAGGTCTCCTACATTGCAGGCAGATTCTTTATTGTATGAACTACAGGGAAGTAACAGGTCATAGGGACAAGTACATATCAATTCTAGTTAATACTAGATTAGTACTATGTCATTTTGGCAATTATCTATTACAAAACTGAAGATATAAGATGCCTGTATCCCACATTAAGTATCCCACGAGTAATTTAGAGTTAAAAGGAAAAAAATATGCTTATATGGTAACAGGCTATTATAATGCCAAAAAGCTTAATAATCATTGATGATTTGCTTTAAATTGTGATAAATCTTTCACGTATGTGATTGAGTTCTTGTTCTGCTTCTTCCAGAGCATGCTCATTAAATATTAAAATAATAAGTAAAAAGTGAACAAGCGAACATGCAAACACCCAGATGCCATATAACATAATTTTTTCATATCTAAAAATGGAAAACATATTTTGCTAATTTAAAAATTTCCATAAAATTAAGTGAATTCACCTTCAAAATTGAAAGGTCAGATTTCATGGTTAATTGTGTTTTTTGTTTGTTTGTTTTTAAAAGGTCTGTCAATCGTTTTTGCAATCACATTCTGCTAACTTCAAGGCCAGTATGACTGTGATGTTGCCAGAAAATCATGAATAATCTTTCCAACCATATAAAGCAAAATACATTATTCTCAAATGACCATTCCTATTGGAGAAATGCACTTTCTAGACTCTTTTAAGTATGAATATTTAACAATAAAAGAAACATTTGAATATGAACTTGATTCCATTAGAAAATAGTCACAAAAGTTTGTAAGGAAATTTTAATAAAAAGCACGCTATTTATAGTTAGCAATTGACCTGTTATCCTGAAAAAATCAGTATTTTGGTAGCGAGAGGAAATTATTTATTTTTTTTACCATATGTATGTATGTATACATTTTTAAGAAAAACAATCTATGTTGACAGAAAGTAGCACAGTGAACACTGAGGCTAGAAAGTTCATTTGCTCTAGTTATGCTGACACTGTAGCATGAAACAGCTCCTGTATTCAAAGTCTTGATAAATGCTTCCTATTTTAGAAACATGAATTCCTCCAAGGTGCCCCTGGAGGAAAGCCCTTCAAGCTTTCATGATTTCCTCTAAATGTTTAAAATCACGCTCCCCTTATGTGTTCTGAGTAACAATTACTGGCTTCTATTCTGGAAATAAAATGTGCTTTACTTTGTTCTTCCTCTTATTGGCTTCATGCTGTGTCGTGTTTTTTCTTAAAATTGTGATACAGTTTTTATCATTCAAGGGATAAAAACAGTAATTTTAAAAATATAGCAGTTCTTTTCTTAAACTTCATGACTAAGGTGAAGAAACTAATATTTAAGTAACAGAAAAATCTGTGCAGTATTTAATGCTAACTATTCATATTAGTAGATAATAGTATGACCTACAAAAGTGATTTAAACATATCATTTCATTAATTTAGGATATATCCAATAAAAATTGATGTTTGTCATATTTAACACAATCAGTAATATTTATAAGTTTTATCTAGAATTCAAAACTAAGGATAGCTTTTAGATAAAATATATAATATTAAATTATGAAACAATTTTGTAAATTTACTTGCTGATAATAATATGCATGCTGCTATCCTGTATATCTAATGACACAACAAATTGCTCACTATATGTTTGAAAAATTACAAAATACAAAACTTAGTATGATCATAATCATTTAAAAAATGCTTATGATGATAATTAAAATGTGAGTAGAAATTATCATTCTAAGGTTTATATATATATATATATATATATATATATATATATATCAGCAAGTTTTATACACACACACACACACACACACATTGTCTCCTTCATTGGCAGGTGAATTCTCTACCACAGAGCCACCAGAGAAGGCCCCCTAAATAAACAAATGTATATATATATATATATATATATATATATACACACACACACACACATATATATATATATATATATATATATATATATATATATATATATAAAACCCATCTGCCAATGCAGGAGATGTAAGAGACACAGGTTTGATCCCTGGGTTGGGATGATCCCCTGGAGGAGGGCATAGCCACACAGTCCAATATTTGTGCCTAGAGAATCCCATGGACAGAGGAACCTGGCATTCATCAGAGGAACCTACAGTCCACAGGGTCTCAAAAAGTCAGACAGGACTGAAGTGGCTCAGCACATACATCTTATATCTATCTATCTATCTGTGTATCTATAAACCAGCAAGGCTAAATATAAATGCAAATTAAATAATCAAAAAGAAATAAAATCAATATATTTGATTATGTGCATTTTTAAATTTTATGTACAGCATAAAATAACATATATAAAAAGGCAGACAAATGTGACACATGGTTTGCCCTATGAGAAAATTGAAATATCAATACTTAAGAAAAGCAATACATACTTATGTGAAAAATCTTTACTTCAAAGAACACAACTGATTTAACAGAATATTTAAAACCTAATAATACTATATTCGGGTAATGGTTAATCCAATTCTCTTTATAATTGCCTCAAAAAGGGGAACTATCCAATAACTGAGTAGTATTCCAATCAATCATAGGGTACAGCAAATGATATCTAAAAATTAATGTATTACCAAAATGTTTAATGATATGTGAAAATATCCACATTTTACATTGACAAAAAAGTTGAGTAGCAAAACCATAGGTCACATATTCATGTGTGCTCAGCTGTGTCCAACCCTTTGCAACCCCATGGACAGGCTTCTCTCTCCATGGGATTTTTCAGGCAAGAGTACTGGAGTGGGTTGACATTTCCTTCTCCAGGGGATCTTACCAACCCAGAGATGGAACTCAAGTCTCCTTATCCCCTGCATCTGGTGGATCTTTTTTTACTACTGAGCCACCTGGGAAGCCTAAAACCATGGGAAATTATCATACAAATCAATTTTACCTGCCTTCACTATTCATCATCATTTTAAGACTTACATGTTCTCCAAGAGACATGTAGTCCAAACAATAAGATGTTTATCCAAGCTATATCCAAGAGCTTGGAATCAGCAGCCTCTAGTTGACTGAGTTGGTTAAGAATGGATGGGTAGGACCAGTGATGCTTCAACCGGGCATGGACAAGCTTCTTAGTGATTTTTGAACTTGCAGAAGCTGGTAGTTTAGTTATGCTTGTGCAGAATGAAAACCATCATATCTTTTTCCAATCACTTTTCCACACACTCCCCATGCCTCAGATCATGCTGCTGCTTTATTCTTTGTCACATAAATACCTTGACTCCTTGCCTCCCTTGGCTGCCTTGTGAATAAACTCTCTCTGCTGCAAACGTCCGCATCCCATCATTTTGACTTCTTGTGTGTGGGACAAAAGAAATCTGTTTCAGTAGCCACACTGCATATAAATAAGCAGGTATATGCTCATGTATATTTAAGTATAACTATGTCATGAATATACAAACTAGATGGAAAGAACAATAAAACATTAACATTATATTGGTATAGCCCTAAATGAAAAGATCATATATTTCCTCCTTTTGTGCATGACTCCATGTTTTCTAAGTATTCTGTCATTCTTAAAATAAGAAGTGTTCTTTTTAATAAAAAATAAATTTGTATGCAAATTACACATTTTTACAAGCTCCTTTTTCATTATTAATAATTTATATAAATATAAGATTTAAAGGATTATCATCATGCTCAGAAATTTTCAAAATAAATGGTATGCAAAATTGTTCAGAAATAATTTTGTTTCCTTTATCCACATCTTGAAATAATTACCTTAAGAAGAGATAAAAGATAATTTTTCTGACTGCTGGCAAGATTTTTGAGTTTGCATGTTTTTAGGCTATTCTGCAATTCATGGGGTTGCAAATAGTCAGACATGACTGAGCAACTGAACTGAACTAAACTGACCAACATGAACTATAACAGCCTCCAGGCAATTAATAAAATGATGCTATCAAACACAAACAATATTGTACTCACACATACGTATATCTTATATTTTATGCGTTCTTTTGAAGGAAAGGCATTAACATTTCTTAGTTAATTCTCTACTGTTACATGTAAAGCACAATGATAGTCATTTTTACACTTATCACACTGCAGAATTCCTCTCAGAATTTATCTCATAGTTGAGAAATCTAATGCTTACAAAGGTAACAATTTACCTAACTCCAAACAACTAGTAAAGGTGTGCCGGAAAAGAATTCTTTTTTTCAATAATTTAATTGGACCTCACAAAATTTATTGAGCACAGTTATCATATATCAAGTGATACAAGATACAGAAAGGTGAATAAATGTGAGCTCATCACATATGTGTGACTTTGGACTATTAGGAACTTAATATTTAGAGGGAGAGGAACATATATCCATTTTAGTCACAGTGATTTTCTATACAAAGATATGACATGTGTTAAGGTAACCTAGTAGAGTTTTACCTTGATTTCAAAAGGTAAAAGAAGACTTCACAGTGGAGATGGCCTTTTAGCCAAGTAATGTTAGCAGGCAGATTTTGTGGAGGGATGTGAGGAAGGAAACATACAAAGGAGGCTAAGTATCGGGTTGGAAGATAAAAAGTGAGAAGTGACTAGACAGTTGTTTAGTGAAATGTGCACACAAATACCATCTAAAGTCATCTGTGCAAAAAAGTAGATTTGACCTATACTGTTTGGATTATGCTGAATTAATAAATATTTGGTACTTCATCTGTAATATGTTTATGTTACACCAGAAGTATGTGTAAACGTGTTTTACAAATTCACACATTAGTGTTCCTTTACTTCGCCAGCATACCTTTGCCAGTCAAGGTTCAATGCATGATGCTGGATGCTTGGGGCTGGTGCACTGGGACGACCCAGAGGGATGGTGTGGGGAGGGAGGAGGGAGAATCTTAATCTTAAAAAAAAAAATAATAATAATAATAAAAAATTGTGCTAATGGATGCACAATTCTGTGACTATACTAAAAGTTATTGAATTGTATACTTCAATGAGTGAATTGTATGGTATGTGTACTACATCTCAATAAAGCTATTTTAAAAGGGAAAAAAAATTTAATTCAGGGCTGAAATTATATGATAGATTGACTAGAATCCATTTTTAGTTACTCTGTTAGTGCCTAAAGCTTTTTATGGTCATGAATTTGAACAAACTCCAAGAGATAGTGGAGGAGAGAGGCGCCCGGCATGCTACAGTTCATGGGGTCTCAAACAGTCAGATACAACTGAGCAATTAACCACAGCACAGTCATATTTTAAAGGCACTTAAATTCTATCCAAGGTTTTTCAAATAGAATATCAGTATCTCTTAAATGTGTTTAACAGTTTTCTAAGGCATTATAAAATATAATTATTTTCATAATGATGTCAAATGACCTCAGTAAAATATTATTAAATCCATGACTAAGTTGTCATTCAGACATTTCCTCATTTATTATTAAGAATCAAATATATTTCTCCTATGCATTACATGCTTATCTGTAAAGCAAACAAACTCATACCTCAATCCACTTTAGATATTTTAAGTACATGTTAAAAATTAAAATAAATAAAAACAGTGTTTTATTAAAACAATATACCAAAATGTCTTTGTTAGTAGTACTTTCACTAGCATATATGGAAAAAAGCATTAAATAAATTGCATTTTAAATGATTAATGAAAAAACATGTACATTTTCAACAGAGCACCATATTAGAAATATGAGTTGTGTCCCACAGATTTGATTTTAAGAATTTATGGAACATATTCAAATGCAGGTAGGTCAAAGAAATGTTAGTGGGAATATTTGGGGCCTATCCAACAGAGTGAAGATTCTTAATGATAATAGGTAATGATTATCTAAGGGAATCTAAACAAATCCAAATTTTTGAATGCTTCTGAAGTGGATGTCTAAACTTCTGAAACATTCATAAAGAAACATTTCTAAGAGACAAGTTCTACTGGGTTATTTGGTTCTACTGCATGAAAAATCACTCTGTGAAATATAAAAAGAAATATGAATCATTGAGCGTTCCTGTTCTCTTTTAAGCAGTAGCCATTCTCTCTTTTATTCACTCAAGCTTCTAGCGGCCTGTTGCTGTGACCTCTGTGTTATTAATGGAGAGCCACCTTCCCATTTTGCTTCAATTTCCTACTAGGTCTATTCCTTCTGATTTTTTTTTTTTTTTTTCCTACTGGTTTCTCTTCATTTCCTCATTCCATAAATGTTGGAGTGCTTCTTCCCTTTTTGAATTATACTTATTGTTCAGTCGCTAAGCTGAGTCCGACTCTGCAACCTCATGGACTGCAGGACACCAGGTTTCCCTGCCCTTCACTATCTCCCAGAGTTTGCTCAAACTCATGTGCATTGAGTTGGTGATGTCACCCAACCATCTAATCCTCTGTCATCCACTTTTCTTTTTGCCTTCAATCTTTTGCAGCATCAGGGTCATTTCCAATGAGTCAGCTCTTTGCATCAGGTGGCCAAAGTACTAGAGCTGCAGCTTCAACATCATTGCTTCCAATTAATATTCAGGGTGGTTTTTCTTTAGGGTTGACTGGTTTGATCTTTACTGCCTTGGATACTTTATCTAGTCCTTTGGCTTTATATGCCATTTGCCTATTATTCAAAACCAAGAAATCTGTATTACTAGATTCAATGTATCCTCTGAATCCTAAACTCTGTTTCTTTCTAATTTCTGGAAATCTCCACTTGCATGTGTAAGAGTTGTGTCAAACTAACATGTCTCCAGATGAGCTCCAGATAGTCTTTTCACAACTAATGGTCCCTTAGGCAAAACTGAGGCTTCAAAATACCATCCCCTCTTCTCACAATTATGATTCTACTTTACTGTTTTTCAGAATAAATGCACTGAAGTCATCACTGATCTGAGGGCTAGGCCTGTAAGCTTCGGCATTGACTCGTCACTGGAGACATGGATTGCCCTGGAAAAAGAATGTGTCCTTGAATGATACTACTTTCCAGTCTGGTAGGGACCCAGCTGTAATCGATCATTCAATAACATTCTCATGAGCTGGCATAATAGATTATTTCATCTAGAAAGAGATGCCATCTATGCTACACATCACTGCATCCACTACAAATACCTTCTAGAGCAATTGGAAATTTGGGGTCTTTTCACAAAAATTAATTTCATTATTTTCACATGATAATTATGTCACAGAGAGGAGTTGCTAAGTCTGAGCTTATTTTTGTCGTAGGTAAGTCTTCTAAAGTTTACCTCTGCTGTTTTATAATAAATACAGGATGTATTAAGCATCTTTTCTGCAGACTTATTATTGAACATCCATTAGGTTATTTTAGAATATGTAATATAATATAATTGTTCATGTGGTTCTCCAGGTAAGAATACTGGAGTCATTTGCCATTCCCTTCTCCAGTGGACCACGCTCCTTTCACATGCAGCAAGATAATGCTTAAAACCCTTCAAGCTGGCCTTCAGCAGTACCTGAACCGAGAACTTCCAGATGTGCAAGCTGGATTTAGAAAAAGCAAAGGAATGAAAGATCAAATTGCTAACATCCACTGGATCATATAAAAAGCAAAGAAATTTCAGAAAAAAAAAAAAAAATCTACCTCTGCTTCATTCACTACATTACAGTCTTTGACTGTGTGGATCACAACTGTGGAAAATTCTTAAAAGATAGGAATATCAGACCACTTTACCTGCCTCCTGAGAAACCTATATGCAGATTAAGAAGCAGTAGTTAGAACCAAATATGGAATGGTTCCAAATTGAGAAAGGATAATGTCCAGGCTATATATTGTGACTTGCTTATTTAACTTACAAGCAGAGTACATCATGTAAAATCCCATGCTGGATGAAACACAAGTTGGAATTAAGACTTCTGGGAGAAATATCAACAACCTCAGACATGCAGATACTACTCTAATTTCAGAAAGTGAAGAGGAACTAAAAGCTTCTTGATGATGGTGAAAGAGGAGAAGGAAAAATCTTGCTTCAAACTCAACATTGAAAAAATTAAGATCACAGGTCACATCAGTTCATGGCAAATAGAAGGGGGGAAGTGGAAACAGTGTCAAATTTTATTTTTCTGGGTTCCAAAATCTCTGTGGACTGTGACTGCCACCATAAAATTAAAACACACACACACACACACACACACACACACACACTTGCTCCATGGAAGAAAATCTATGACAATCCTAGACAGCTCATTTAAAAGTAGAGACATCACTTAGCTGACAAAGTCCATATAATCAAAGCTATGGTTTTTCCAGTAGTCATGTATGGCTGTGAGAGTTGGGCCATAAAGAAGGCTGAGTGCTGAAGAATTGATGCTTTTGAACTGTGGTGATGGAGAAGACTCTTGAGAGTCCCTTGGACAGCAAGGTGATTAAACCAATCAATCCCAAAGGAAATCAACCCTGAATATTAATTGGAAGGATTGACGCTAAAGTTTCAATTCTTTAGTTTTGTGATGCAAATGGCTGATTCATTGGAAAAGACCCTGATGCTGGGAAAGATTGAGTGCAGGAAGAGAAGAGGGTGACAGAGGAAGAGATGGTTGGATGGCATCAGCAACTAAATGGACATGAGTTTGAGCAAACCCCAGAAGATGGTGAAGGACAGGGAAGCCTGGCATGCTGCAGTCCATGGGGTTGCAAAGAGCTGGACACAACTGAGCGAATGAACAACAACTAGTACCTTGAATGGTATTCTCTGCACTGTAGCTTTTTGTCAGGAACATGGAAGTTCTTTTTTTTTTTTTTTTTTTTTTTAATTTCTGTTTGGGATACATGGTGTATGGGGAGATAAAACCGTTACATAGACCACAGTAAATTAGTGTACTTAAAATATATAATTTATAACAAATGACTGAATAAATGGGAAAATAGCTAGAAAATTAAGTATTTCAGAAAGAACATAAAAGGCCCCTCCAACTATTTGAGAAGCTCGCATGTGGCAACAAACTTTAGATTTAATATCACTGGTTTCAAGTGACAGTTATCAATGAAAAGAAGCTACAGAGGCCAGATTTCTACTTGATGTGAAGAAGAACTCCTGATGATTAGTATCATCAAACAACGAGGTGAGTTTCTCGAGGGTTGAGAAATTCTTTATTACTGGAGCTTTTCAAGTATAAGACAGAAGACAATTTTGTTGGGATAACAGAAACAAGGCTCAAAAATTGTTTATACTTCCAGATAAACTATACAACCTTTCCACATTTAAGATTCAATAATTCAACATCAACCTCTGTACATTCTTTTTTTTTTTTTTGTACATTCTTTTAAGTTATAAGAATCTGAAGCAAAACTTTGATACTGCTCCTTTAAAAAGAGAAAGACAGAGAGACAAAACGTGGATTAAATTCATGATACTTTTCAGATTTGAGGGACAAATACATTTTAATTTAAAATGAATCCAAAGATTACTTTAGATTAATATTAGTATGAAACAAGAAATGCATTGTGATTTATTAAATTTATCTACTTAAATGGGTTAATGTGCCCCCATTTTCTCTCTCTATGATTTAAATGTTGTGGAAAAGAATCATTGAGATTTTATTTTCCTCTGACGAACACAAGACTACTATGGTAAGCACTACACTTGATTTATTATCAATTTCAGGCCCACTTCCATCTCTATTTGAGAAAGAAACCATGATGATGCCGACTACTGAAGCGGAGTTCCTACAGAGCCAGGATCACTGTTGGCACTTAAGGGGAAGTGTAGTTGGACCAAAGGATGAAGAATGAGTGGTCGGGGCTATGACTGTTTTTTCTTTTTAATTTTTTTTACAAATCTAATAAATAGCATATGTTTATATTTTAGTTGCTTAGTATTAAAAGAAAGCTTAAATCAATTATTAACAGTTATTACCAATTAATACAGGGAAAATAAAAATGAACTTTATTGATGTAAAACAGAAGAGATTTTGTAACAGAAACTGTATAACATCTACAAGAATTGGAACGGTTTATAATGTAAAATGACAAGAAACTAGACAATCAATTTAATAAAAGACATCTGAGTCTTAAAAACTCTGGAACTTGAGTTTGAATCAGTGTCAAAATGTAGTGGTTTATAAATGAACAATGATATATTGATACCGTTTATAAATGCAATATGTAATATCTAATATATTATTTTTAAAAAATCTTCATAAGCTTGGTTGGGAAATTCTATTTTAATATTCTAATCATATGCAGAATTAAATTTCTCAGAAATTTCCAAATAGAATAAACCTTGGTAAAGTTGAGTCTAAATAAAACATATTTTCATTTGTAGTTTATTCATAATTTAGTACTTTTTCTGTTTTTCTTCTTTCCTTTTCTTTCCCTCCCTTTCTTCTTCTTACTGGTATCTGTATATACATTTTCTCATTTTCATTGTGCAGTTTGTACATTTTAATAGAAGGATATAATCTATGCACATATAAACTGCAAATAATTTACATTAGTTGCATCCATTTGTTGTCTATGTGTAAAATATGAATATTTTGTCTTAGCAAGTGGCATATAGAAAAAAAAACAAGGTTTTTTTTTTTATTTTAATTGTTTTGTAAATATAAACATGTGTGGCATAAATAAATGCATGCGGATTATCTCTAAAAGACAGGTTCATGGCAGTCCTAAGATGGCAGAGGAATAGGACAGGGAGATTACTTTCTCCCCCACAAATTCATCAAAAGAACATTTAAACGCTGAGTAAATTCCACAAAACAACTTCTGAATGCCGGCAGAGGACATCAGGCACCCAGAAAAGCAGCCCATTGTCTTCAAAAGGAGGTAGGAAAAATATAAAAGACAAAAAAACAGACAAAAGAGGGAGGGACGGAGCTCTGTCCCAGGAAGGGAGTCTTAAACAGAGAGAAATTTCCAAACACCAGGAAACACTCTCACTGCGGAGTCTGTGGCGAGCCTTGGAAACACAGAGGGCAACATAATAGAGAGGAAAAATAGGTAAATAATTAAATCCCACAGATTATGAGCCCAACAGACACTCCCCCAGCGGAGAAGGAGGGTAGATGCCTCACCCGCCACTAGCAAGCGGGGCCTGGGCAGGGAGGCGCGGGCTGCATTGCTTAGAGTAAGGATCGGGCCTGAATGCCCCAAGGATAATCAGAGTGAACTAATTCAGGCTAGCAAAACAGACTGTGGGATAGCCACCAAGTGAAAAACCCTAAGACACTGCCAGGCCCGTGCACAGAACAAAGGACTAAACAGAACTAGCCGGCTGCAGATCATCCCCCTCTGGTGACAGGCAGCCAGAGCCGGAAGGGGGCAATCGCAGCCCCAGAGATACATTATCTACCTAACTGCAAGCAGGCTTCTTTGTCAACTAAGACTTCTTGGGGTTCTGGACAGTCATCATCCACCTGAGAAGGTGCGCCAGTTGTACACCAAGAAAACCGAGTCGCAGGAACGGGAGAGGTGATAAGTTGCAGTGACTGCGCTCGCCAAACACTTCATTACCCGAGCTGCTCGGAGCTGGGAAGGGCACAAAGCGCAGGCCCAATGGAGTCTGCGCCTCTGAGGACTACCGAGTGCCTGAACCTGAGAGGCTTAGACCTGGGAGGTGCATGCAGCCCAGGGCCAGCCTCAGACAGTTACTGGTGGAGCAACCTAAAGCCTGAGCAGTATGGGCAGGTAGGGCACACACGCCATGAGTGGGGGCAGGCCCAGTGTGGCTGAGACACTGCGAGCACAAGTCAGTGTTATTTGTTTGCAGCGTCCCTACCTCCCCACAGCGCGACTGAACAACTGTGCCTTAAAAAAAAAAAAAAAGTGTCCATCACCGCCTCCCTTGTGTTAGGGCGGAAATCAGACACTGAAGAGACCAGCAAACAGAAGAAGCTAAAACAGAGGGAACTGCCTTGGAAGTGACAGGTGCAATAGATTAAAACCCTGTAGTTAGTACCGACTACATTGGAAGGGGCCTATGGATCTTGAGAAATATAAGCCGGAACAAGGAACTATCCAAAAATGAACTGAACCCACAACAACAGCAGAGAAAGTCCTAGATATTTTTACTATTTTACGATCATTCTTTTCTTTTTTAACTTTTTAAAATTTTTAAGTCCTCTATTACTCCTTTAATTTTCATTTTTATAACCTACTATTTTCAAAAAAAGACTATTTTTAAAGCAAACTTCACATATATATATATATATATAATAAATGTTTTCTTATGACTTTTTTTTTCCTTCTTTGTCTTTTCTTAAATATTGTATTTTTGAAAATCCAATCTATACTCTAGAATTTTAATATTTGCTTTTTGGTATTTGTTACCAATTTTGTATCTTTAAGAACACAATCTTCAGTAACCATTTTTACTTGGGAGTGAGATTACTGGCTTGATTGCTCTTTCCCACTTTGGACTCTCCTTTTTCTCCGCCAGGTCACCTCTGTCTCCTCCCTCCCCCTTCTCTTCTCTACCCAACTCTCTGAAACTCTGTGTGTTCCAGACGGTGGAGAACACTTAGGGAACTGATTACTGACTGGATCTGTCTCTCTCCTTTTCATGCCCTCCTTTTACCCTCCTGACCACTTCTGTCTCCTTCCTCCCTCTTCTTTTCTCTGTATAACTCCATGAACATCTCTGAGTGGTCCAGACTGTGGAGCGCACATAAGGAAGTGATTACTGGCTAGCTTGCTCTCTCTTCTTTTATTCCACCTCATCTCATTTGGGTCACCTCTAATTCCCTCCTCCCTCTTCTCTTCTCCATGTAACTCTGTGAACCTCTCTGGGTGTCCCTTACTGTGGAGAAACTTTTCATCTTTAACCTAGATGTTTTATCAATGGTGCTATATATAAGGAGAAGTCTTGAGACTACTTTAAAAATAAGACTGAAAACCAGAAGCAGGAGACTTAAATCCAAATCCTAAGAACATCAGAGAACTCTTGACTCCAGGGAACATTAATCAATAGGAGCTCATCAAACACCTCCATACCTACACTGAAACCAAGCATCACACAAGGGCCAACAAGTTCCAGAGCAAGACATACCACACAAATTCACCAGTAACACAGGAACACAGCCATGAGCTTCAACATACATACTGCCCAAAGTTACTCCAAAACCACTGACATCTCATAACTCATTACTAGACACTTCATTGCACTCCAGAGAGAAGAAATCCAGCTCCACCCACCAAACACCGACACAAGCTTCCTAATCAAGAAACCTTGACAAGCCACCTATACAACCCCACCCACAGTGAGGAAACTCCATAATAAAGAGAACTCCACAAACTGCCAGAATACAGAAAGGCCACCCCAAACTCAGCAATATAAATAAGATGAAGCGACAGAGGAATACCCAGCAGATAAAGGAACAGGATAAATGCCCACCAAACCAAAGAAAAGAGGAAGAGATAGGGAATCTCCCTGAGGATTCTGAATAATGATAGTGAAAATGATCCAAAATCTTGAAATTAAAATGGAATCACAGATAAATAGCCTGGGGACAAAGATTGAGAAAATGCAAGAAAGGTTTAACAAGGACCTAGAAGAAATAAAAAAGAGTTAAAATACTGAATAATGCAATAAATGAGATCCAAAACGTTCTGGAGGCAACAAATAGTAGAATAACAGAGGCAGAAGATAGGATTAGTGAAGTAGAAGACAGAATGGTAGAAATAAATGAATCAGAGAGGAAAAAAGAAAAACTAATTAAAAGAAATGAGAACAATCTCAGAGACCTCCAGGACAGTGATAAATGCTCCAACATTCGAATCATAGGAGTCCCAGAAGAAGAAGACAAAAAGAAAGACCATGAGAAAATACTAGATGAGATAATAGTTGAAAACTTCCCTAAAATGGGGAAGGAAATAATCACTCAAGTCCAAGAAACCCAGAGAGTCCCAAACAGGATAAACCCAAGGCGAAACACCCCAAGACACATATTAATCAAATTAACAAAGGTCAAACACAAAGAATAAATATTAAAAGCAGCAAGGGAAAAACAACAAATAACACACAAGGGGATTCCCATAAGGCTAACAGCTGATCTTTCAATAGAGACTCTTCAAGCCAGGAGGGAATGGCAAGACATACTTAAAGTGATGAAAGAAAATAACCTACAGCCCAGATTATTGTACCCAGCAAGGATCTCATTCAGATATCAAGGAGAAATCAAAAGTTCTACAGACAAGCAAAAGCTGAGAGAATTCAGCACCACCAAACCAGCTCTCCAACAAATGCTTAAGGAGATTTGCTAGACAGGAAACATAGAAAGGGTGTATAAACTCGAACCCACAACAATAAAGTAAATGGCAATGGGATCATACTTATCAATAATTACCTTAAACATAAATGGGTTGAAAAGCCCCAACCAAAAGACAAAGACTGGCTGAATGGATACAAAAACAAGACCCCTATACATGTTGTCTACAAGAGACCCACCTCAAAACAGGGGACACATACGGACTGAAAGTGAAGGGCTGGAAAAATATATTCCATGCAAACAGAGACCAAAAGAAAGCAGGAGTAGCAATACTCATATCAGATAAAATAGACTTTAAAACAAAGGCTGTGAAGAGACAAAGAAGGACACTACATAATAATGATCAAAGGATCAATCCAAGAAGAAGATATAACAATTATAAATATATATGCACCCAACATAAGAGCACCGCAATATGTAAGACAAATGCTAACAAGTATGAAAGGAGAAATTAACAATAAGTCAATAATGTGGCAAACTTTAATACCCCACTCACACCTATGGATAGGTCAAGTAAAGAGAAAATTAACAAAGAAACACAAACTTTAAATGATACAAGAGACCAGTTAGACCTAATTGATATCTATAGGACATTTCACCCCAAAACAATGAATTTCACCTTTTACTCAAGCACACACAGAACCTTCTCCAGGATAGATCACATTCTGGGCCATAAATCTAGCCTTGGTAAATTAAAAAAAAAAACTGAAATCATTCTAAGCATCTTTTCTGACCACAATGCAGTAAGACTAGATCTCAATTAAAGGAGAAAAACTATTAAAAATTCCAATATATGGAGGCTGAACAATACGCTGCTGAATAACCAACAAATCACAGAAGAAATCAAAAAAGAAATCAAAATATGCATAGAAATGAATGAAAATGAAAACACAACAACTCAAAACCTATGGGACACTGTAAAAGCAGTCCTAAGGGGAAAGTTCATAGCAGTACAGGTATACCTCAAGAAACAAGAAAAAAGTCAAATAAATAACCTAACTCTACACCTAAAGCAACTAGAAAAGGAAGAAATGAAGAACCCCAGGGGTAGTAGAAGGAAAGAAATCTTAAAAATTAGGGCAGAAATAAATGCAAAAGAAACAAAGGAGACCATAGGAAAAATCAACAAAGCCAAAAGCTGATTCTTTGAAAGGATAAATAAAATTGGCAAACCATTAGCCAGACTCATCAAGAAACAAAGGGAGAAAAATCAAATCAATAAAATTAGAAATGAAAATGGAGAGATCACAACAGACAACATAAAAATACAAAGGACCATAAGAGACTACAGCAATTATATGCCAATAAAATGGACAACGTGGAAGAAATGGACAAATTTTTAGAAAAGTACACCTTTCCAAAACTGAACCAGGAAGAAATTGAAAATCTTCACAGATCCATCACAAGCACGGAAATTTAAACTGTAATCAGAAATCTTCCAGCAAACAAAAGCCCAGGTCCAGACGGCTTCACAGCTGAATTCTACCAAAAATTTACAGAAGAGTTAACACCTATCCTACTCAAACTCTTCCAGAAAATTGCAGAGGAAGGTAAATTCCCAAACTCATTCTATGAGGCCACCATCACCCTTATACCAAAACCTGATAAAGATGCCACACACACACAAAAATAAAACTACAGGCCAATATCACTGATGAACATAGATGCAAAAATCCTTAACAAAATTCTAGCAATCAGAACCCAACAACACATTAAAAAGATCATACACCATGACCAAGTGGGCTTTATCCCAGGGATGCAAGGATTCTTCAATATCCGCAAATCAATTAATGTAATACAACACATCAACAAATTGAAAAATAAAAACCATATGATTATCTCAATAGATGCAGAGAAAGCCTTTGACAAAATTCAACATCCATTAATGATAAAAACTCTCCAGAAAGCAGGAATAGAAGGAATATACCTCAACAGAATAAAAGCTATATATGAAAAACCCACAGCAAACATTATCCTCAATGGTGAAAGACTGAAAGCATTTCCCCTAAAGTCAGGAACAAGACAAGGGTGTGCCCTTTCACCACTACTATTGAACATAGTTTTGGAAGTTTGAGCCACAGCAATCAGAGCAGAAAAAGAAATAAAATGAATCCAAATTGGAAAAGAAGAAGTAAAACTCTCACTGTTTGCAGATGACATGATCCTTTACATAGAAAACCCTAAAGACTCCACCAGAAAATTACTAGAGCTAAACAATGAATATAGTAGAGTTTCAGGATATAAAATCAACACACAGAAATCTCTTGCACTCCTATACACTAATAATGAGAAAATAGAAAGAGAAATTAAGGAAACAATCCCATTCACCATTGCAACGAAAAGAATAAAATACTTAGGAATATATCTACCTAAAGAAACTAAAGACCTATATATGCTGCTGCTGCTGCTGCTAAGTTGCTTCAGTCGTGTCCGACTCTGTGTGACCACATAGATGCAGCCCATCAGGCTCCCCCATCCCTGGGATTCTCCAGGCAAGAACACTGGAGTGGGTTGCCATTTCCTTCTTCAATGCATGAAAGTGAAAAGTGATAGTGAAGTCCCTCAGTCGTGTCCGACTCTTAGCGACACCATGGACTTCAGCCTTCCAGGCTCCTCCATCCATGGGATTTTCCAGGCAAGAGCACTGGAGTGGGGTGCCATTGCCTTCGCGAAAAGACCTATATATAGAAAACTATAAAACACTGGTGAAAGAAATCAAAGAGGACACTAATAGATGGAAAAATATACCATGTTCATGGATCGGAAGAATCAATATAGTGAAAATGAGCATACTACCTAAAGCAATCTATAGATTCAATCCAATCCCTATCAAGCTACCAACAGTATTTTTCACAGAGCTAGAACAAATAATTTCACAATTTGTATGGAAATAAAAAAAAAAAAAAAACAAATAGCCAAAGCAATTTTGAGAAAGAAGAATGGAACTGGAGGAATCAACCTGCCTAACTTCAGGCTCTACTACAAAGCCACAGTCATCAAGACAGTATGGTACTGGAACAATAAAAGAAATATAGATCAATGGAACAAAATTGAAAGCCTAGAGATAAACCCACGCACCTATGGACACCTTATCTTTGACAAATGAGGCAAGAATAAACAATGGAGAAAAGACAATCTTTTTAACATGTGGTGCTGGGAAAACTGGTGCACTACTTGTGAAAGAATGAAACTGGAACACTTTCTAACACCATACACAAAAATAAATTCAAAATGGATTAAAGATCTAAACATAATACCAGAAACTATAAAACTCTTAGAGGAGAACATAGGCAAAACAGCCTCCAACATAAATCACAGTAGGATGCTGTATGTCCCACCTTCCAGAATACTGGAAATAAAAGCAAAAATAAACAAATGGGATCTAATTAAAATTAAAAGCTTCTGCACAACAAAGGAAACTATAAGCAAGGTGAAAAGACAGGCTCAAAATGGGAGAAAATAATAGCAAATGAAGCAACTGACAAGCAAATAATCTCAAAAATATACAAGCAACTCCTGCAGCTCAATTCCAGAAAAATAAACGACCCAATCAAAAAATAGGCCAAAGAACTAAATAGACATTTCTCCAAAGAAGACACACAGATGGTTAACAAAAACCTGAAAAGATGCTCAACATCACTCATTATCAGAGAAATGCAAATCAAAACCACCATGAGGTACCATTTCCCACCAGTCAGAATGGCTGCAATCCAAAAGTCTACAAGCAATAATTGCTGGAGAGGGTATGGAGAAAAGGGAACCCTCTTACACTGTTGGTGGGAATGCAAACTAGTACAGCCACTATGGAGAACAGTGTGGAGATTCCTTATAAAACTGGAAATAGAACTGTCGTATGACCCAGCAATCCCACTGCTGGGCATACACACCGAGGAAACCAGAATTGAAAGAGACACGTGTACCCCAATGTTTATCACAGCACTGTTTATAATAGCCAGGACATGGAAGCAACCTAGATGTCCATCAGCAGATGAATGGATAAGAAAGCAGTGGTACATACACACAATGGAGTATTACACAGCCATTAAAAAGAATACATTTGCGTCAGTTCTAATGAGGTGGTTGAAACTGGAGCCGATTATACAGAGTGAAGTAAGCCAGAAAGAAAAACACCAATATAGTATACTAACACATATATATGGAATTTAGAAAGGTGGTAATGACAGCCCTGTATGTGAGACAGTAAAAGAGACACAGATGTATAGAACAGTCTTTTGGACTCTGTGGGAGAGGGAGTGGGGGATGATTTGGGAGAATGGCATGGAAACATGTATAATATCATATAAGAAACAAACTGCCAGTCCAGGTTCGATGCAGGATACAGGAAGCTTGGGGCTGTTGCACTGGGATGACCCAGGGGGATGGTATGGGGAGGGAGGTGGGAGAGGGGTTCAGGATTGGGAACATGTGTACACCCGTGGCAGATTCATGTTGATGTATGGCAAAACCAATACAATATTGTAAAGTAATTAGCCTCTAATTAAAATAAATAAATTTTAAATATTTGGCAAAACTAATACAATTATGTAAAGTTTAAAAATAAAATAAAATTAAAAAAAAATAGTAAATATGTAAAAAAAAAAAAATAAAAATAAAATAAAATACATGGATGTTTCCAGTAAAAAAAAAAAAAAAAAAGAAAGAAATGGACATCTCACTTTACTAAAGGTAATGGAATCTCATTGCAAGGTATTTCCATCGGCCACTCCTACTTAAGAGACCTCATTTCTTTACTGTGCATATTGTCTTTAAGTAAACATACTTATGTTTTGCACACACACACACACAAAATAAATAAATAAATAAATATGTAAAAAATAAATAAATAAAAATAAAAGGTTCAGGTTCAGCTCAGTTCAGTCACTCAGACGTGGCTCCCTCTCCATCACTGAACTCCCAGAGCTTGCGCAAACTCATGTCAATCGAATCATGATACCATCCCACCAATTCACCCTCTGATGTTCCCTTCTCCTCCTGCCTTCAACCTTTCCCAGCATCAGGGTCTTTTCCAATGAGTCGGTTCTCATCAGGTGGCCAAAGCACTGGGGTTTCAGCTTCAGCATCAGTCCTTCCAATTAATATTCAGGACTGATTTCCTTGAGGATGGACTGGTTGGATCTCCTGGCAGTCCAAGGGACTCTCAAGGGTCCTCTTTAGCACCACAGTTCAAAAGCATCAGTTTTTTGGTGCTCAGCCTTTTTATGGTTCAACTCTCACATCCATCAATGACTACTAAAAAAAACTATAGCTTTGACTAGACAGATCTTTTCTGGCAAAGTAATGTCTCTGTTTTTCAATATGCTGTCTAGTTTGGCCATAGGTTTTCTTCCAAAGAGCAAGTGTCTTTTAATTTCATGGCTGCAGTCACCATCTGTAGTGATTTTGGACCCCAGGAAAATAAAGTCTGTACTGTTTTCATTGTTTCCCCATCTACTTGCCTCTGAAGTGATGGGATGGAATCCCATGATCTTAATTTTCTGAATGCTGATTTACTGAGCATGGCCCCACCCATCAGAACAACACCCAGTTTTCCCCTCAGTCAGTCTATCCCATCAGGAAGCTTCCATAAGACTCTTATCCTTATCAATAAGAGGACAGACAGAAGGAAAACCACAATCACAGAAAACCAAACTGATCACAAGGACCACAACCTCATCTAATTCAATGAACTATGAGCCATGCCACGTAGGGCCATGCAAGACAGATGGCTCATAGTGGACAGTTCTGGAAAAACATGATCTACTGGAGAAAGGAATGGCAAACCACTTCAGTATTCTTGTCTTGAGAACCCCATAAACAATATGAAAAGGCAAAAAAGGCAGGTCTCTAATGATAAAAAATAATTTTGTACACCTTTGTTACTTTAAATATATTGATGCAGCATTTTAAATGATTTTTCCTGTTATTCATATCTTCCATTAAAAAATAAAATTTTCACTTATAAACCAAAATTGAGAGAAAAAATGATAACAGAAAGGTGACACGTATTACATGTGTGTGTTGTACGGCAACAAACAGAATGAAGACATATTATTTCCCAGAATTTTAAAATGGTTTATGAATTATTTACATGTACAAAAGGATTCCTCTAAATAAAATTAATATAAAATGCCATAAAATTTGGATATTATTAGAGATACTTATTTTTATTTCATTTTAAAACACATAAAATATACTCCAATCTAAACTATGCTTCTGGGACACAAAATAATAAAAGGTTTGTGACTATTAAACATAATAAGACAGTAAAAAAAAAAAAGGCATAACTTTTAATAACTGTTTTCCACAGGGAAGAATAAACTGTAAAGATGTACTTATTTAAATGCATGTGACACTTATATCACTCTTGAGACACAAAAAAGAATTTAGGTAACTGTAATATTATGCATAAGCCTAATCTATCTTTCCAATTTTAAAACAAAAAACAGTTCTATGTATTCCTTAGTAAACTGAGGAGTATAACTTCAGAGATAAATTGATTTTTTTCTGTCTATAATCTGTTTCGTTGAGGTAGTATAAACAAATTTCATTATTTCCTCAGATTATTTCTCCATTGAGAATTAAATAAACTGGAAATATATCCTTTTTTCAAGCATCAATTTTATTTGTATTGGAATATAGTTGGTTTACAATGCTGCATTAGTTTCAGGTGTACAGCACAGTGAATCAATTACACATAAACATATATCCACTTTCTTAATAATATTTTCCCATATAGATCATTGCAGAGTATTGAGTTTCCTGTGCTGTATATAGCAGGTTCTTATTAGATATCTATTTATATATAATATTATGTGTGTGTCAATCTAAATTTCCCATTTGATCCCCTATTTCCATTAGTAACCAAAAGTTTGCTTTCTCCATCATGACTCTAGTTCTGTTTTATAAATAAGTTCATTCATACCCTTTATTTTTAGATTCCACAGATAAACAATATCATCTGGTATTTGTCTTTCTGTATCTTACTTCACTCAGTATGGCAACCTCTAGGTCTATCTATGTTGCTGCAAATATTATTTTGTTTTTTTCTAAAGCTGAATTAAATTTATTTGAAAATGTATAATGATCTAAAAATGAGTTAAAACATCAACAAATATTTGCTTGCATTCTAGAATTATACTGACATTCAGTTTAATAACCATATCCCTGAACAATTAGTTTATTTCTCTTTTTTTAACCAACTGAATTTTATTTACCCAAATTTCAAACTAACTGAATTACTCCTCTGGCTGCTAAAACTTTTAATTTATTTTTAAATCATATAGATTTCAGGACAAGTGAGACAATCAATCCCAGAATATTTTATTTCTTCCTGTGTGGCATTATCCACTTGATAGCCTAAGAAACTGATATTTACAGAAATTATTAATTCATCAGGTGAAGAGTTAGAATTATCTGAGTCCCTTATATTTACTTATACTTTTATATTGTCTTTATGGCAAAAGTGTTAAGGGAAACACTGTAATATTTCTGAACAAAGTGTCTCCTGATATTAGCCTGGCCCTGGTAGTAAAGACTTTTCTGATTTGTACCACTTTAATAAACACAAGTGAAATTATATATATTCCTCTCAAACGTACCTCTTCTATTATATAAGGTTAAGTGCAAGTAATAGTAATGAAATCTTTAAAATATAACTTTAATAATCACTGCCATCTATTTGTTGGCAAATCATGTATTTTTTAAACTTATTATTTATGATTTTCATCTGTATAGCTTATTCCAGGTGAGGAATTCAATTGTTAAGAGACAGGGGCAATTCATAATTGATAATTGTGTTCATATTCCTCAACCAACTCTTGTTTCTTTGGTGAAATAACACACAACACACACACACACACACACACGTGTGTGTGTGTGTGTGTGTGTGTGTGTGTGTGTTTGCATATATACTCAAAATTCAAAAGTTTTAATGAATATTTCTCTTCACTTTTATAGAGTTACAAGCCAAGCCTGTACTCTGTTTTTTTAATATTTGTATTAAAATAGCACATTGTAGGCACTTAATAACTACTTAGCAAGTGAATTATTAATAGAAATTATATTAATTATATTTTATTTCAAGTTAACAAAATTAATGATTTGTAATTATATAAAATTATACACACTTGGTGATCAAATGTAGAGATAGAAAACTGTTGTGAACTAGCTTTGACATAGAGGATTTTTGCGGAGAATATTATATTATCAAGAATAACTGTGGCAAAACAAAACTGAGGACAGTAAGACAATTGGGCCTCAGGAAAACTCACTTAAAAATCTATATATATCAACAAGTTTCTCTGAGCTGTCATCTTGAATGATTCCAAATGAACCAAAAGTTCTTGACTTAACTTCTAGGAAGAATGAAACTGTTTATTTACTGAGATACAGAGCCTGCAGGAATAGATATTTAGATGAGAGGCAGTGGTAAGAAATCAAGCATTGCATTAGGTTGTGCTGAGTTTATAATCATCATCCCTCACACAGATTAGTGCAGTAGCCTACAAAATGGTCTCCTTGTTTACACCCTTTTCTCATACCCTTTCCCTCCACAATATATTTTTACAATGAAGTTGGTGAGATCTTACTGAAACCTAAGTCAGATCATAGCACCTTTCTACTCAAAATCCTGCAATAGCTCTCTATTTACTCAAGAGTAAAATCCAATATTTACTGCAGTCCACAGACCCTTTATGATCTGGCTCTCTATTACCAAGATGCTTGCTCCTTGAAAGAAAAGCTATGATCAACCTAGACAGCATATTAAAAAGCAGAGGCATTACTTTGCCAATAAATGTCTGTCTAGTCAAAGCTATAGGTTTTCCAGTAGTCAGAAAAAAGAAAGATCGACTCTAAAGAAAGCTGAGCACCGAAGAATTGATGCTTTTGAACTGTGGTGTTGGAAAAGACTCTTGAGAGAGTCCCTTGGACTGCAGTGAGATCCAACCAGTCAATTTTAAAGGAAATCAGTCCTGAATATTCATTGGAAGGACTAATGCTGAAACTCCAATACTTTGGCCACCTAATGTGAAGAAGTGATTCATTTGAAAAGATGAGGAGAAGGGGATAACAGAGGATGAGATGGTTGGATGGCAGCACTGACTCAATGGACATGAGTTTGAGTAAACTCTGGGAGTTGGTGATGGACAGGGAAGCCTGGCCTGCTGCAGTCCATGGAGTCGCAAAGAGTCAGATACGAATGAGCAACCTAACTGACTGACTGACTGATTCTATTACCTCTCAGAACTCATCACAGTGCTCTTCCACAAAATACTCAATTCTTGCTTCATTATCTTCCTTAATTTTCCTTGAACAAGCAAATTCCTAAATTAGGGACTCTGGATGGATCTCTGCCAGGAAGGACTTTCCTCCAGATATATTCATAGGTAACTAGTCACCTTGTTTATCACTGTGCTCACTGTCAGCTGCTGAAGATTGAGGTCTACCCTATTCAAGAGATCACCTCAGCTGGTCTTCTCTTGTGTGTGATCAGTCACTCAGTCAGATCCGACTCTTTGGCAGCCCATGTACTGTAGCCTGCCAGGCTCCTCGGTCCACTGAATTTTCCAGGCAAAAATACTGAAGTGGGTTGCCATTTCTTTTTTTTTTTTTTTTTTTAATTTAATTTTATTTTTTAACTTTACAATATTGTATTGGTTTTGCCATATATCAAAATGAATCCGCCACAGGTTTACATGTGTTCCCCATCCTGAACTCTCCTCCCTCTTCCCTCCCCATACCATCCCTCTGGGTCAGGGATCCAACCTGAGTTTCTTGTGCCTCCTGCCTTGGTGGGAGGATTCTTTACCAGGGTGCCATCTGGGAAGCCCCTTGTACTTACTGTCAACCTTGTTCCTATTGACATAACTTCTAAAACCCTTAATCATTCTCTACTTTTTATTTTTTCCTTAGCTTTTATAATTTAGTATATAATAATGCTGCTGCTGCTGCTCAGTCATTTCAGTCGTGTCCAACTCTGTGTGACCCCATAGATGGCAGCCCACAAGGCTCCCCCATCCTTGGGATTCTCCACCAGGCTACCCCTTCCCTGGGATTCTCCACCAGGCTACCCCATCCCTGGGATTCTCCAGGCAAAAACACTGAAGTGGGTTGTCATTTCCTTCTTCAATGCATGAAAGTGAAAGTGAAGTCTCTCAGACATGTCCGACTCTTTACGACCCCATGGACTGCAGCCTACCAGGCTCCTCAATCCATGGGATTTTCCAGTCAAGAGTACTGGAGTGGGGTGCCATTGCTTTCTCCAAGTATATCGTACTATACTAGTTATTAAACTATTTGTTATTTAATGCTTTAATCTTTTATTAGAATATATCTGTAAGACAGTATCTACTAGCACATAATCCCTGAGGAGATCCCTTTTCTGTTGACTGTTGTATTTCAAATGTCTAGAGCAATACAAGTCATTTAATAAATATTTGACATATAAATTAATAAATCGTTTGACACTTCTATTAATGAGGGTTAAAATCAACTGCTGCTGCTGCTAAGTCACTTCAGTCGTGTCCGACTCTGTGCGACCCCACAAACGGCAGCCCACCAGGCTCCCCCGTCCCGGGGATTCTCCAGGAAAAAACATTGGAGTGGGTTGCCATTTCCTTCTCCAATGCATGAAAATGAAAAGTGAAAGTGAAGTTGCTCAGTCGTGTCAGACTCTTAGTGACTCCATGGACTGCAGCCTACCAGGCTCCTCCACCCATGGGATTTTCCAGGCAAGAGTACTGGAGTGGGGTGCCATTGCCTTCTCCTAAAATCAACTAATGAATGTTAAATTAACAAATGGCTATAACAATATAGGTGTTTATATTTCACATTAAAAAAAGTAGTTCAGTGGGATAGTCTGATGACTCAAAAAGTATCAATATTCAAGCTGCTTCTATTTTTCTGTACTGCTATTCTCCACACATGGCTTATACTTAAAGCTTCTGCACTTGTAATCTAGGAAAAGAACAGAAAAAAGACAAAAGGAGGGCACAGACATTATATTTCAGTCACTATCTAGAAATTGTACATAGCAATGTACTTTGTAATTTATTGCCCAAAACTTAATCACCTTATCACATTCAACTGTAAAAGACAATTGGATAGTGTGTTCTTATTCCGGGAAGTTATGCGCCCAGTCAAAGATCTGATGTTCTATCACTGGAGACCTAGAGGTTGTCATAATGAGTGAAGTAAGTCAGGGAATGACAAATAGCATATGATATCACTTACATATGAAATTTTAAAAAATAGTACAAATGAACTTACTTATGAAACAAAAATAGAGTTACAGATGTTCAGGGATAAATTGGGAGATTGGGATTGACATATACACATTACCATATATAAAAAAGATAATTCAAGTACCTCTACTGCATGGCACAGAGAAGTCTACTCAATACTCTAATGAGCTATATGGGAAAAGAGTCTAAAAAGCATGGCTAATTGAAGATCTATAAGTGATTTACTTTCCTATACACCAGCAACTAACATAACATCAGAATTCACATATACTCCAATAAAACTTTTTAAAGAAATTAAAAAGTGGAAATGTGTTGACAACTAAAGATGGGCTCGATAAAGGACAGAAATGGTATGGACCTAACAGAAGCATAAGATATTAAGAAGAGATGGCAAGAATACACAGAAGAATTGTACAAAAAAGATCTTCACAATGCAGATAATCACGATGGTGTGATCACTGACCTAGAGCCAGACATCCTGGAATGTGAAGTCAAGTGGGCCTTAGAAAGCATCACTAGGAACAAAGCTAGTGGAGGTGATAGAATTCCAGTTGAGCTATTCCAAATCCTGAAAGATGATGCTGTGAAAGTGCTGCACTCAATATGCCAGCAAATTTGGAAAATTCAGCAGTGACCACAGGACCGGAAAAGGTCAGTTTTCATTCCAATCCCAAAGAAAGGCAATGCCAAAGAATGCTCAAACTACCGCACAACTGCACTCATCTCACACACTAGTAAAGTAGTGCTTAAAATTCTCCAAGCCAGGCTTCAGCAATATGTGAACTGTGAACTTCCTGATGTTCAGGCTGGTTTTAGAAAAGTCAGAGGAACCAGAGATCAAATTGCCAACATCCGCTGGATCACGGAAAAAGCAAGAGAGTTCCAGAAAAACATCTATTTCTGCTTTATGACGATGCCAAAGCCTTTGACTGTGTGGATCACAATAAACTGTGGAAAATTCTGAAAGAGATGGGAATACCAGACCACCTGATCTGCCTCTTGAGAAATTTGTATGCAGGCCAGGCAGCAACAGTTAGAACTGGACATGGAACAACACACTGGTTCCAAGTAGGAAAAGGAGTATGTCAAGGCTGTATTTTGTCACCCTGTTTATTTAACTTATATGCAGAGTACATCATGAGAAACGCTGGACTGGAAGAAACGCAAGCTGGAATCAAGATTGCTGGGAGAAATATCAATAACCTCAGATATGCAGATGACACCACCCTTATGGCAGAAAGTGAAGAGGAACTAAAAAGCCTCTTGATGAAGGTGAAAGTGGAGAGTGAAAAAGTTGGCTTAAAGCTCAAAATTCAGAAAATGAAGATCATGGCATCCCGTCCCATCACTTCATGGGAAATAGATGGAGAAACAGTGGGAACAGTGTCAGACTTTATTTTTCTGGGCTCCAAAATCACTGCAGATGGTGACTGCAGCCATGAAATTAAAAGGTTCTTACTCCTTGGAAGGAAAGTTATGACCAATCTAGATAGCATATTCAAAAGCAGAGACATTACTTTGCCAACAAAGGTTCGTCTAGTCAAGGCTATGGTTTTTCCTGTGGTCATGTATGGATGTGAGAGTTGGACTGTGAAGAAGGCTGAGTGCTGAAGAATTGATGCTTTTGAACTGTGGTGTTGGAGAAGACTCTTGAGAGTCCCTTGGACTGCAAGGAAATCCAACCAGTCCATTCTGAAGGAGATCAGCCCTGGGATTTCTTTGGAAGGAATGATGCTAAAGCTGAAACTCCAGTACCTTGGCCACCTCATGTGAAGAGTTGACTCATTGGAAAAGACTCTGATGCTAGGAGGGATTGGGGGCAAGAGGAGAAGGGGACGACAGAGGATGAGATGGCTGGATGGCATCACTGACTCAATGGACGTGAATCTGAGTGAACTCCTGAAGTTGGTGTGGTGTGCTGCGATTCATGGGGTCTCAAATAGTCGGACACGACTGAGCGACTGATCTGATCTTATCTGAACCACCTTTGTCATAAAACACAAATGCATATGATGAATGAGGAACTGGATATAAATCATATGAAACAGTTTAGACAGTATCAGTCCTGTTTTATAAATGTCACAAAATAATTACTCTATATTCAAAAGTGCTCTAGTTTAAACAATAAATTACACAGTCACCTTAGATATGGGACTGTAGGTCACTGAAAATATCTGGGCTAAAAATGTATTTCCAGGAATCAAGAACATATATAGAATTTAAAGACATGAAATTAAGAGCTGACCTAGAGTTGGTATACAGATATAAAAGAGAAGAGAGCCTATAACTGAGACACAAAATATTTTAACTGATTCAATGGACATGAGTTTGAACAAACTCTGAGAGACCGTGAAGGACAGGGAAGCCTGGTGTACTACAGTGCATGGGATCACAGAGAGTCAGACATGACTTAGCGACTGAACAATAACAAAAATGCAGAGAAAGCAAACCAGTCAAGTCAGAGGAAAATCAAAGAGAAGTTGGTGTCACAAAGGCCAAGGAAAGATAGTGTTTAAAAACTATGTAAATAATTTTGATAAACTAGATTAAATAAGAACTGAGAATTTACCATTATATTTGGCAATGTAAAGTTAATGATTGATTTTAACAATAGCTATTTACTAGAACTATCACTAAAAAATAATGGAAAGAAAACAACAGAGAAAAGAAACACTCATATATGCTTTTGTGGAAAGTTTTACATTAAAAGGATCCAAAGATGTAGGGCAGTAGAGGGAGCATCACTATAATTTTCCTTTTTATTTAAATCTTAAAGCTAGGGTAAATTTCAACATATAAGTATGCTGAAGGAATAATTCTGTAAATAGTAAAAATGTAATGGTGCTTAGAGGTAGCAATGATGGGATAAGAGTGGATGCAATCTAGTAAATAAGCAGAGTAACTGAACTTAGTTAGAAGCCCACCATTGAAAGAAGGAAGACCTACTGATTCATAGATTTAATGATGAAAGCACATAAAAAATTCTCTGATTTTTTTCTCTAATCATTCCTTGAATAAGGAAAGGTTACAAATGTTGTCACATTTTTAGGTTCGTAGATTTAATGATGAAAGTACGTAAAAAATTCTCTGATTTTTTTTTCTCTAATCTTGCCTTGAATAAGGCACAATATCTGGTAAAGAACACACCCACCAATGCAGGAGACGTGGGTTCGATCCCTGGGTCAGGAAGATGTCCTAGGTAAGGAAATGGAAACCCACTTCAATAACTCTTACCTGGAAAATCTCATGGATAGAGGACTCTGGTGGGCTACAGTACATGGGTTTGCAAAGAATCAGACACAACTGAGCATACACACAAAAGGACAAGGACAATCGTCAGTAAGGAAGGATGATTAGGAAATGCCAAATTAAATGGAAGTGAAAAAGAGCTGCAACTCAAAGTAAATCTGAGGATCAATCAACACTGGTATCCCCTACAGCTTGTTGGAAATGCAAATTATCAGGCATCTCACAAGATTTTTAGGACCTGCATTTTTATAAGGTCCCCAAGTGTGTACCTTTACTTTGAGAAACTAAAAGAACAGGAGAGCAAACTGATATGGGAAATGCAGCAGAGCTTTTCAAATGACTAGCTGCACTTTGGGGTTAGTGGTCATAATTTTAAATTGAGATAAGTAAGTTTCCATTAGTCATATCTAGTCAAAATTCTAATTAAGATCTCCTCCAGAATATCTTTTAGTCATTTCAAACTTAAATTCAAAATAAAATCTGTTTCCCCACTAGTCTTCCCCATTTTGTAAATGGTACCACAATCCCCTCTGCTGTTGAAGTTAAATATTGAGAAATCAACTTTATTCCTTTTGTTCTCCCCTAATTCACTAGGAAGTCCTTCATACTTTACTACCACAACCTGCTCAACTGCTATCCTAGCCTAATCTCTGTCATCTCTTCCTGGATGATTTCAACTGCTTCTCCAGTTGCTAGTTTTGTTTCAACTTACAAAGCCTGATAGTGACTTCCCCACATTCTAAGAATGATTCACACACACACACACACACACACACACACACACACACACACACAAACTAGATGAAGCAATCTCAAATTTTAGTGGGCTACAAACCCTCTCAGCTGAGCCATAATTATAGGAATTTAGGCTGGTTTGCACTAAGAAGATAAGCCTGAATATGAGAGGAAGATAATTTGATTCTTGTCTTCAAATATTTGAGGAAAAATAACCACTAACATTTTCTGACTGTCAAAGAGTTACACACTGGGTTAGGCACTAGAAATCCATTAGCTCTCTTCTTAAAAAAACATTTTATGATAATTTCCTTTTAATTACAACCTTCAAAGGCATGAAAATTAGAACTAAAAAAACAGGAATGATATAAGAAATAACTTTTAATTAGAGCAGTCTAAAGCATGGACTTATTTGAGAATATCTAGTTAAATATAACTTGCAATATTCAATCTTAGTAAAGACATCCACTGGCAGAGATGTTTTAGAAATAATTTAAGCATCAGCTGGGTATTTGGGCTAGATGATGACTAATGCTTACAGAATTACTAGAATACCATAGTTCTGTGATTCACTGAAACCTAAAATTCTTTGCCAGAATGGAACTAAGTGACTCTACATAAAACATTTTATAGTGAGTGTAGGAAAAAAGAATTTTCACCAGATTGGCTGAGGACCATCAGATTACTAGGAAGATGCAGAAGAGTCTGAAATTCCAAAAGGATCTGCCAATTGTGCCTTATTCTTGTGGTTGTGAACATCTCAATTAAATCAGAGTTGGAAAAATAAATGAAAGTAGTCTCAAACCAAAAAATTCATTACACAGATTAAGAGATTCATCAAAACTCAAACAGCCAATATACTACATTTCCTGGTAATTAGTCCAAATAATAAATCATTTACTATACAGATCAACACTGGAATACTCCTTGCATTATTTTATGCTTTGATGCTTTAATTTTCTGAGAGTTCTTTCCACAGATTAATTTTTCCTCTGACCCTAAGATTCTAATCATACTCAAATAACTTTGTTTCCTAAAATGCTATGCTCTCTCAAGATTTTGTGCCTCTGAATATTTTTCCGTTGCCTAAACTACATTTTATTGGAAAGTTATGCCAACATACACAATGCTTTCAAAGGGTGTTTTTGTACCTCATTTAAAAAATATAAAATCAATCAGCACTAAAAGCTTCTAAGCTAAAAAAATAGAGAAATCTAAACAAAATTAAAGAAAAAAAAATTTAACAGACCAGAAGTTGATTTTAAGAAAATAAAAGTGATAAATATCTTCACTTAAATATGAGCATATAAAGCATCTATGTTACTAACTAGATGCTATTAAAATAATAAAAATTGATATTCAAAGAATCTGAATTTCAAAACTGAAAATGAGATAGCATGAATTTAAAAAATGTAATCATTCGGTTGGAAAAATATTGAGCAAATTTTCCACCAAGCAGATTTAAAAAAATAATAATAAAAATGAGATAATAAGCTTATATGATTAAATCAAGAGATGCTAAGTCCAAACACGGAAAACTAGCCTAAAGGCAGAAAAATAAATGGAGCAAGTAATTTAAGAAATAGATTTGTAGGACAGAGCTTTCCAAATAACAAACTCTCTAGATTAGAAATACATATCACAAAATGTGCCACATATATAAATGGCAACACACTCTCTTACCGTGCCTGGAGAACCCAATGGATAGAGGAACGTGGTCGGCTACGATCCACAGAGTCGCAGAGTCGGACATGACTGAAGTGACTTCACACACACACGTATTATATGGCATCAGAATTTGCAAAAGCATTACTGGAAATCTGAAACTCAGTAAAATGAGGAAACTATTTTCTTATGTAGAATTTACTTTCTAGCCACTCTAACACGTAACCAATTCTAGATACGTAGCTGAAAAAATTCTCCCATCTTTACATTCTTTCATAGGAGGATACTAAAGAATATGCTTCACCAAAAGAAAAAAGTCAAAAGTGCTTGTCTCTCAGTTGTGCCCAACTCTTTGTGACCCTATGGACTGTAGCCTACCAGCCTCCTCTGTTCATGCAATTCTCCAAGCAAGAATATTGGAGTGGGTAGCCATTCTTTCTCCAGAGTATCTTCCCGACCCAGGGATTGAACCCAGGTCTCCCACACTGCTGGCATTTTCCTTACCATCTGAACCACCAGGGAAGGCCAGGCTTCACCAATACAAGAAAATAAACAAAGAAAGAGTATGAAGTAATCCATGAAAAAGACAACTCATATAGGGGAAAAACCCAAAAATTTCCAGTATGACAAATAAAGGGATATTCTAGGATCACAGCCATGCAGTAGGAACTTATCCAATGGGAACAATATATAGGGCTTTACAGGATATGTCTTTAAGAATAAAAATGGAACCAAAGAATTAGCTAATGCAACTGATCATAAAGAGAGAAATGTTATAGTTCTATTTGAGTTTAAATAATAAATAATTTTAATTTGACAAAAACGTTTATTGAGCTTGTAACATGTTTCAGTTGTACTAGATACTTTAAGATGTATCAGTGAACAAAAGAAAGAATGATATCTACCTTAAAATAGCTTGCAATCAAGAAAAAAACGTTCATTAGGCACTGATTAACTCCAGAGAAAACAAAATAAAAATCTGTCCAAGAAAGAAAATGTAATCATACTACACTACATGGAATAGCTTAAGAACAATTTTTACAGAGTCATAATAATTTAATACAGTATTTCATTTTAACCCTTGGCTCAGCTGGTAAATAATCTGCCTGTAGTGAGGGTGACCTGGGTTTGATCCCTGGGTTGGGAAGATCCCCTGGAGAAGGGAAAGGCTACCCACTCCAGTATTTTGGCCTGGAGAATTCCATGGACTATATAATCCATGGGGTCACAAAGAGTCAGACACAACTGAGCGACTCTCACTCTCTTCACTTCATTTTAACAAATATGCTAAAACACTTTTATTTTGGGTTTTTGTTCTTGCTTTTTAGAGAGTGATACTGGGACCTAGATTGAGAAATCAATACAAAATAAATATAACTGGAAAAAAGATGAAGTAAAAGCTATGTAGGCATACATGCTCATCCCCAATCTTTAACAATGTCACCCATCACATCAACACAGTTTTCTGAGGAGGTTAAACCAGCTTCCCCTTGAATCCCTCTCCACTCAGACCTCTAGGCAGCTGCTACTGAAGTTATTGATGCATGAAAAGTATATACCAACCATCCCCCAACTAAATGATCTCTAAATCACTTTCTTGATCATACATTATAGAAATAGTTTAAATATTAGTATATGACATTCTACGAGATAAAATTCTGCAAAAATTGAGAAGGATCAGAGTGGTACAAATGAGAACAGAAGATCAGATTGGGATGTGAATTATCTTGTGCTATAATTTGATATCAGTTTTTTATTTTTAAATAGAAATCATTACAAGAATATTTATTTGTTCACAGGTGGTTACTTATATGTCAACTATATCTCAATAAAGCTATGAAAAGAGATACAGAAAATAATAAATACATGTACCATAAAGGGATTATCCTTATGAATATAACTTCTCATTCAGTACAGGTTAAGAACTGATTAAAAAGAGATCTGTTTAGTAAGACTTAAGCTTTAAAGTTATAAAAACTAATATTTGTAAAGACCATTGAAATTAAAGTCTTTTATTATTTATTTAAAATATAAAGCCATTTATCCACTTAATAAAAGGCAATTTAGTCAAAAAAAAAAAAAAAAAAAAAAAAAAACTGGTGGTTATTCCCAACTCAATAATCCAAATAGTGACAAACAGAAAATCTCGAATCTTTCAATAAGACTTCACTCTTTTTTTCTTAAAAAGGTTCCCTGTCATCTTTAGAGTTCAGAATACGGAAATAAACATATGCTTATTATAAATTAATCACAGGTTACTCTCTGTTAAGTTTCATATTAGTAGAGAATGGATATTTAGTTGTATTTGTACAATAACTTTAATATTTAATGAATATATATATATGTTAAATGTTTAAATTTGGGGTCTTAGTGTTTTATTATAACATTTTAAATATTATTAAAATATAATTGCCCTCTATTTAAATTTGACATGCAAATCAAGATGCATAAAGAAAGTGCTTAATGGTAATTGTTTGATTTATATTCTATAAACATAGTTGTTTCTCTTAATCCATAATAAACATTTTATTCCACACTACTTTCAAAAACTTCCCTGAAGAAACTGTATTTTGTCATCATTTCAAAGCCAAAAACATTTCAAAGTCAACTATTTAGATAGTAAAATTGTGTTTGATTGACATAATTATAGTAGTCTCATGTTTGAATCCCATCTCACCTCACCATACCCTAAACAATAATCTGAAAATTGAGGATTTCCTAGGTTAAACAAAGTAACTCCTACCCGCTAAAAAAATAAATTTGGAATTGCATTTTTACAAAATACAGCAAAAAAAGAAAGCACCTTACTTTCTAATAATATGGGAATTGAACTTTAATTGAAATCTTGTTTGTAAACCTATGATAATTTGTTCAAGAAATAATTTATTATTATTATTCTGGCTTAGTAATAAGTATGAATCTTGACAGAAGAGGTATCCTTAGGGTAATTTTTCCCTTAGGGTATTAATTTAACTTTCCCATAAGCAGTATTAAAGGTCATATTCACGTTACAGCACTTCTTTATATTGCCAAAGATTAAAGTCTTTCTTGTAAAAGCATATTTCAAATAACTACAGTGAAACTATAGGTGTAACTTCTTCCTTTACTGAAAAGCTTCAGTATATACCATTAAAGTCATCTTGTAATTACTCCTTTCTGATATAGAGAGAAAACTATTTGAACTGCGTGCACTAACCTCTTAATCTACAAAGCTGGTTTATGAACGCAATGATTTTAATGCATTTTATGTTTCCACATATCCAACAATCATTCAGGGATCAAATCTGGCAGCTAACAATTTGCCATTAAACATTCTGTCAATAGATCATTCTTTTTATAGCCTGGTACATTTCAAAAAGTGATTGAGCTAATTAAACACAACTGTGAAATTAAGCAGAGATTTAATTAACATTATTTGATGGCTCTGGAAAGGACATTATTATTAACAAAGACATTTCAAATAACTCAAATCACAGTTAAATTTATTAACCTAGGCTTTTAGTATTACTTACTGCAGTACAACTTTTTTTTTAATTTCTTTTTTATTGAAGGATAATTGCTTTACAGAATTTTGCTCTCTTCTGTCAAACCTCAACAAGAATCAGCCATAGGTATACATATATCCCCTCCGTTTTGAAACTCCCTCCTATCTCCCTCCCCATCCTACCCCTCTAGGTTGATACAGAGCCCCTGTTTGAGTTTCCTGACCCATACAGCAAATTCCCGTTGGCTATCTATTTTACATATGGTAATGTAAGTTCCAATGTTACTGTTATATACAGTTTATGTATGCTTCTGCAAAATGCGAAGAGTTACATGGCCATACACTAGATACTGCTTAAAAATGAAGACACTTCTAAAGTTAAAAAAAAAAAAAAGTGTAAATATAGCTAAATCTTTTTATCAAAGTATTTGTATTTATTATAACAAAACTATTTTCTATGTTTTCAATTATTAAAACACTTGAAACTATTTTATCATGGTAAATGAAAATATATTATTAACAAAATTTGTCTCATAAAAACAGAACTAAAACAGAAAGAGAAGGAAAAGATAAACTTATAATAGTAGTATTACCTTTGTAGCTTAATCTCTTGGGTTTCCATTGATCATGGGCCTGAATTTTTGTCACAGCCTAATAAATTTCAGTTGTTGTAGGCCAATTAACAGGTAGGGAAAACTATATTTCTTGGAGTGTGCTTTAGCAATATGACACAGTTGTTACTGATTACTTGAGACTGTGGTACATGACTCCTCTGAGGATTAATTTACCTGATTGGAGATTGGTACACTACAATTTCTAGTGTTTTAATCCTTTGAGAGCTGTTGCTATAATTATTGCATGTGGTACATCCTACAGAACTTTTTTCTTTATAGTATTTCAAATTGCTTTATATATCTCAAAATTATTCAATTTACATCAACTTTACAAAAGAAAAAGATTTCACATTTCCCCATTTCAGATTCTGAAGACTTGTGACATCTCATCACAACATATAAATTTTCAAATAAAAAGCAAATAAAATAATTATGGTAAGGGCTCATAAAATACTGCTTGTGGACAAGGCTAATAGCCATAAAATAATTTTATGAATCTTTTAATATTTTATTGTATTGATAAAAATAATTTGTCATAATTTCTTGGAAAACGTTGTTTTTCGGTCACTAAGTCATGTCCAATTCTTTGTGACCCTATGGACTGGAGAGCACGCCAGGCATCCCTGTCCTTCACAATTGCTCAAACTCATCTTCATTGAGTGCCTGACGCCATGCAACCATCTCATTCTCTGTCACTTCTTTCTCCTCCTGCCCTCAATCTCTTCCGGTATCAGAGTTTTTTCCAGTGAGTTGACTCTTCACATCAAGTGGTCAAAATATTGGATCTTCAGCTTCAGTACCAGTCCTTCCAATGAATATTCAGGGTTGATTTCCTTTAGGATTGACTGGTTTGATCTCCTTGCTGTTCAAGGAACTCTCAAGAGTCTTGTCCAGCACAACACTTTGAAAGCATCCTTTCTTCAGCAATAAGTCTTCTTTATGGTCCAACTCTCATACTCATAGATGGCTACTGGAAAATGCATAAATTTGACTATATGGACTTTTGTCAGCCAAGTGATGTTTCTGTTTTTTAATATGTCTGGGTTTGTCATAGCTTTTTTTTTTTTCTTTTTTCCCTCAGAAGCAAGTGTCTTTTAATTTCATGGCTGCAGTCACCGTCTGCAGTGATTTTGGAGCCAAAGAAAATAAAATCTGCCACTGTTTCCATTTATTCTCCATTTACTTGCCATGAAGCGATGGAACCAGATGCCATGATGTTCGTTTTTTGAATGTTGAATTTTAAGTCAGCTTTTCCACTCTCCTCTTTCACCTTTACCAAGAGACATTTTAGTTCCTCTTTGCTTTCTTCCATTAGGGTGGTATCATCTGCATATATAAGGTAATTGATATTCTTCCCAGCAATCTTGATTCCAGTTTGCGATTTGCCCAGCCTGGCATTTCTCCTGATGTACTCTGCATTTAAGTTAAATAAGCAGGGTGACGATATACAGCCATGACATACTCCTTTCCCAATTTTGGACCAGTCCATTGTTCAATGTCTGGTTCTAACTATTTTTTCTTGACCTGCATACAGGTTTCTCAGGAGGCAGGTAAGGTGGTCTGACACTCCCATTTCTTGAAGAATTTTCCACAGTTTGTTGAGATCTACACAAAGACTTTAGCATTATCAATGAAGCAGATGTTTTCCTATAATTCTCTTGCTTTTTCTATGATCCAAAGGATGTTGACAGCTTGACTTTTGGTCCATATGCCTTTTCTAAATCTGGCTTGTACATCTGGAATTTCTCCATTCATGTAGCACTGAAGCCTAGCTTCAAGGATTTTGAGCTTTACCTTGCTAGCATGTGAAATGAGCACAATTGTACGATAGTTTGAACATTCTTTGACATTGCCCTTTTCTGGAATTGGAATGTAACTGACCTTCTCCAGTTTTCTGGCCACTAGTGAGTTTTCCAAATTCTGATATATTGAAGGGAACACTTTGACAACAACAGCTTTTAGGATTTGAAATAGCTCAGCTGGAATTCTATCACTTTTGCTGCTCAGAAAACAGTAATTTGATGTCTTCTAGGAAATTACTAATCAGGCCAGAGTTCTGCTTTGGTTTATTTGTTAGTTTTTGTTGGTTTATTTATTTGTTTGTTTTATACTTTGTCACATACGAAAGTAAGTCTTGGCAAAAAATTTGAATGAACAATTTTGTATCCTAAATTGCATTCCAAAATCTTTGCTTGACTTTGTTAAACATATTTCAGTGAAAGAGATTTCAACAAGTGAATGAAAACCTGCAAAAAGGTAGATTACAAAGACAAATCTCTGAAAACTGCAGAGACTATTAGTTAAAATTATACTAAGGTCATCTAGGGAAATGGGGGTACATTTTTTTTGAAAGTCTTAAAAAATTACACACACACACACACGGAAAAAACAGAGTACAAAAAGCTAAATTTGTTGATGAATTGGATCTTCTATCTTACAAAGCACATGCAGGCAATTATTTAACCCCAGAATGAATAACAAAACAAATACACAAATCAAATCAAAGCAAGATGTATTTCAATTTAAAAGAACAAAGACAAACCATCTGTGGACAGTGAAAAGTTCTCTTCACCTTATATAAATCTCTTATCAGGAAGATGTTCCATTTACAAAGATGCCTTTTAAAAATAGATCTTCTTTCACAAGGCCAAAGGAAACCAGCACTAAGTATATTATAATTAATGAACAGACTATGGAATAAAAGGTCAGAAGACACAGAAGAAAAGCAGACACATCACAGAAAAATATTAAAAATAAATTTTCAAATAAACTGACACTAGAGGAAACAAGTTAGGGAACAGAAGGAAACTAGTAATAACAAAAAGCATTTGAAATTTTATATTGAGATTCAAGAAGGTATTGCATCCTTCAAAAAAAACTATAAATAAATGAACAAATCAGCAAAAAAGACAAATCATAGAAATTCTTGCTAAAATAAAAAAATATATATATACTAAACTGAAATATGGTTCTATGTAAAATAGATAATATATAGGAAAATAAATAAAATATATAAAGAAAAAAAATACAGAAGAGCAATCCAGTTAATTAAAGAGGAAAGAATGATTAGCTAAATAATTAAAAGAGAAGTACAAAATATCTTTACCAAAAACAAAGTTCTCTTTACTGTGAATAAAATAGCTAAAAATTACAGTGCTTATCCCCATGGGATTTCAGACTATCATTCTAACAGTTGCTTAGCTGCTAATTCGTGTCTGACTCTTCTAACCCCATAGACTGACAATAACTTGCTAGACTCCTGTGTCCATGAGATTTTTCAGGCAAGAATACTGGAGTGTGTTGCCATTTCCTTCTTCAGGGTATCTCCCTGACCCAGGGATCAAACCCCTGTCTCCTGCATTGCTGACAGACTCTTTATCTGCTGAGTCACTGGGGAAAATTGTTAGAAAAAGACAGAAGGCCATGTTCTGGCTAATGGACACTCTACCAGTAAGTGGGTGGCATAACTTGATTTGTCAGATGCATCTGAAGCAAATGTAGAGTAGAAAAATTCAGATCACTCTAGGCAGCTCACACAGGGAGGGCTGCAGGGAATGCATCTGTCGCTATTGTTGTCTACAAGGAGGTGATGCTCAATTTTCTGCATAAGGCTGAATAATTTTTAAAAAATCCAACAAAATGAGAGAAGCTGTACCTAACTATTCCTGAAGAAACACTTAAAAAGAAATATGATATTGTACAGATCTCTTTCTTGTGACATTACTTATAATAAAATCAATATACAACAAAACAACAGCAAACATTATCCTCAATGGAGAAAAATTGACAGCTTTTCCTCTAAAATCAGGAACAAGACAAGGGTGCCCCCTCTCACCACTACCATTCAACAAATATTTGGAAGTCCTAGCCATAGCAGAGAAGAAAAAGAAATAAAAGCAATCCATATTGGCAAAGAAAATGTAAAACTCTCACTGTATGCAGATGACATGATCCTCTACCTAGAAGACTCTAAAGATGCCACCAGAAAATTATTAGAGCTAATCAACAAATATAATAAAGTTGTAGGATATAAAATTAATACACAGATATACCTTGTATTCCTATACACTAACAATGAAAAATCATACAGAGAACTAAAGGAAACAATCCCATTTAAGACTGCAACAACAACAACAACAACAAAATCAAACACTTAGGGATACATTTACCTAAAGAAACAAAACACCTGTATACAGAGAACTATAAAACACTGATGAAAGAAATAAAAGATGACACAAATAGATAGATAAATATACCATGTTCTTGGATTCGAAGAAACAATATTGTGAAAATTAGCATACTACACAAAATAATCTATAGATTCAATGTAGTTGTTATTAAGCTACCAACAGTATTTTTCACAGAACTAGAACAAATAATTTCACAATTTGGAAAGACAAAAGGCCCTGAATAGCCAAAGCAATCTTGAGAAAGAAGAATGGAACTGGAGAAATTAATCTTCCTGAATTCAAACTATACTACAAAGCTACAGTCATCAAGATAGTATGGTACTGGCACAAAGACAGAAATATAGATCAGTGGAACAAAATGGAAAGTCCAGAGATAAATCCATGTACCTAAGGACACCTTATCTTTGACAAAGGAGGCAAAAATATACAATGGAGAAAAGACAGTCTCTTCAACAAGTGGTTCTGGGAAAACGTCAATTATGCATGAAATAATGAAACTATAACACTTTCTAAAAACATACACAAAAAATAAACTCAAAATGGATTAAAGACCTAAATGCAAGATCAGAAACAATGACACCCTTAGAGGAAAACATAGGCAGAACACTCTCTGATATAAATCACACAAGGTCCTCTATGACCCACATCCCAGAGTAATGGAAAAAATTAAAATAAAATAAACAAATGGGACCTAATTAATTTAAAAGCTTTTGCACAATGAAAGAAACTATAAGCAAGGTGAAAAGACAGTTTTCAGAAAGGGAGAAAATACTAGCAAACAAAACAACTAAGAATTACCTTAAAAGATGGTCAACATCACTAATTATTAGAGAAATGCAAATCAAAACCACAGAGGTATCATCTTTCGCTGGTCAGAATGGCCATCAGCAAAAATCTACAAACAATAAATGCTGGAGAGGATGTAGAAAAAGGGAACTTTCTTACATTGTTGGTGGAATGCAAATTGGCTCACACTCTATGGAGATCAGTGTGGAGATTCCTTAAAAACCTGGATATAGAACTGCCATACGACCCAGAAATCCCCCTGCTGGGCATACACCTCAATGAAACAACAACTGAAAGAGACTCATATACCCAATGTTCATTGCAGCACTATAAACAATAGCTAGGATATGGAAGCAACCCTGATGTCCACTGGCAGATGAATGGATAGAGTCTGTTGTACATATACACAGTGGAATACTACTCAGCTATAAAAAGGAACACATTTGAGTCTGTTCTAATATGGTGGATGAACCTATAGCCCATTATACAGAGTGAAGTAAGTCAGAAAGAGAAAAGCAAATACTTTGTATTAATGCATATCTGTGTGTGAGTTGCTCAGTTGTGTCCAACTCTTTGCAACCCCACTTACTGTAGCCCAAAAGGCTCCTCTGTCCATGGGGTCTTCAGGCAAGAATACTGGAAAGGATCGCCATGCCCTTCTCCAGGGTATTTTATTGACCAAGGGATCAAGCAGATTCTTTACTGTTTGAGTTACCTAAGAAGCCTATATTAGCACATATATACGGAATTTAGAAAGATGGTACTGATGATTCTACATGCAGGGTAGCAAAGGAGACACAGATGAAAAGAACAGACTTCTGTGGACTCAGTGAGAGAAGGCCAGGGTGAGATGATAGAGAATCGCATTGAAAATGTATATTACCATATGTAAAATAGATGGTCAGTGCAAGTTTGATCCATAAAGCAGGACACCCAAATTCAGTGGTCTGGAAAAACCCAGAGGGACAGGATGTGGAGGGACGTGGGAGGTGGGTTCAGGATGAAAGGGGCACATGTATACATGTGGCTGATTCATACTGATGTATGGCAGAAACCATCACAATATTGTATAGTAATTATCCTCCAATTAAAATAAATTAATTTAAAATAGTAGATAAAATATAAATAAATGAACATGGTATTGAAATACATTATGATTTATCACTGCTGGCTGCTATCAGTGCCAATACAATGATAACTATGGAAACTACCTAGTAAGTAGAGAAAGTGTTCTTGAATTATATGAAATTATGAATAGAGTAGGAAATGGTTCCTGTGTTTTGTTTAAACAGCACTGAAAATTTTGAATGACAACAGAGGAAGTTGAAGAAGAATACAAACAAACAAGTACTGAACTTAAGAGTCAGAAAATCTGGACTTATAACTTGGATCTGTCATTTATGATCTGCCCATGGGAAAATTAACCCACATGTGGGCAAATTAACCAGCTTTCTTGAAGTTCAACATTGTAAAATGGGCATAATGGCAGTAACCTCATACAGAGGCTGTGAGAACCACCTAGGATAATGTTTATCATCCGTATAGTGCAGTTAAGAGGTTGGGCTCACGATCAGGTCCCTTTCTCAAACTCTTGTTCTGACATATATTATCTATAGAACTGTAGAAAAGTTAACTGACTCAGAATGTCTCAGTTTCCTTCCTTCCTTGGAAATGGGATGTTTGGTTCAGGGTTAAAAGCATGCGTAATGGAGCCAAATGCTTAGGTTTGAACAGATTACTGACTTTGACAATCAAGGAGATCAAACTAGTCAATCCTAAAGAAAATCAATCCTGAATATTCACTGGAAGGACTGATGCTGAAGCTGAAGCTCCAATACCTTGGACACTTGATGGGAAGAGCTGACTCACTGGAAAAATTCCTGATCTGGGAAAGACTGAAGGCAGTAGGAGAAGGGGATGACAGAGGATGCGATGGTTGGATGACATCACCGAACCATTGGACATGAGTTTGAGCAAGCTCTGAGAGTTGGTGATGGACAGGGAGGCCTGGCAAGGACAAGGAAGTCTATGGTTCGCAAAGAGTCAGACACAACTGAGTGACTGAACGATGACGATAACTAATGTCGAGGTTCTCTGGACCTCAATCCCCCCTTGTGTAAAATAAGAATAAAACTGCACCTAATTAATTAAAAAACAGAAAGTTTCCATTAAGAAAAATGAATCGCTTTCTTACCACAGGCCAAGAAAAAAAATGGAAAAGAAAGATATTTAAATATCTGATTTCAAGATTTTAATGTTAGCAATGTAGAAATTAAAATGATATAGCAAACAAAATGTAAAGAAATTTAAGCTAAAATCAGAAATAACCCAAAATGCTATCTCTGAGCAGTGGAACTAAAGTTGGAGAGGAATTTTATGGGTATCTATGAACACTGGAGTGGGCAGCCATTCCATTCTCCAGGGAATCTTCCTGACCCAGGGATTGAACCCAGGTCTTAAGTAATGCAGATTCTTTACCATCTGAGCCACTAGGGAAGTCCACTGATATTCTGTACTATTTAAATGTGACTATTTGTACAGATGGAGTAGGCTAAATAATTTTAAATGCTTAAAATAAATATAATAGATAATTCCCAGTACTCACTGAAAGGTATTTCAAAAGAGCTGTAACATGAGTACTCTAATTATCCCAAGGTGGGATGTCTTAGTCTGCTCTGGCTATTACAATGAAATAACACAGACTGGCTGACTTAAATAACATAAATTTATTTCTCACAGTTCTAGAGGCTGGGAGTCCAAGATCAAGGTGCTGATGAATTTTGATTCATGGTGAAAGCTTTCTTCTGACTTGCAGTGGACTGGCTTCTTACTGTGTCATCACATGGCAGAGAAAGAGAGCTCTCCACTCTCTTCCTCCTTTCACAAGAGAATTAATCTTCCTTTTACAAGAGAATTAACCCCATCATGAAAGCCTCATCCTAATAACCATATCTAATACTAAATATTGGTGATTCATCAGGTGAATCAATGTATATAAATTTCGTGGGTTACGAACATCCAGTCCCTAGCAAGGGATAATCCTTCAACAGTTTATAGCAACTTATTCTAAATACTTTTAGGGAGCTGGTCTCCAGAATATCTCCCTTCCATCGGTGTACCGAAACTCTTGTAATCAGTGCTCTGTATAATCTTTCTTTGAATCTATGAGATTGTCCTGTGACTCCCTTTTGACCAAGAGAATATGGATAAAGTAATCATCAGTGACTTTAAAAAAAAATAAAATTAAATTAAAATAAAAAAGAATCATCTGCCAATGCAGGAGGCAGAAGAGATGCAGGTTCGGTCCCTGGGTTGAGAAGATTCCCTGGAGGAGGGCATGATGACCCACTCCAGTATTCTTCCCTGGAGAAGCCCAGGGACAGAGGAGCCTTGCAGGCTATATATAGTTCATGGAGTCGCAAAGAGTCAGAGACGACTGAAGTGACTTAGTGTACCTACAGGATCAAATATCTAGCTCTGGCCAATAAAGTGTGTGTAAAAATAGTGTGTCCTTTGGTCAAAATGTCTTACTGGTAAAACACGAATCCCCGGAAGCCACAGGGGCCTCATATCTCAGATGGAACAGGTTCAATATATGAAGCCTTCCCATCCTGTATATCTGAGTCACTAAGTATAGCAAAGGCCCCACTGACCCAAGATATACATGTTATGAGACCAAGAAATAAATCTTTGTTGGGTTAAGCAACTGGGATTTTGGGGACAGGATTTTTACTCTGGAGGTATAGCATACAAGCACTTCTTTGTATAAATTAGCACTATTAGCAGCAAAAGAAATAGCACCTCTCCAATTTATTATTAAAGATAATTTCTATCTATTTCTTCCATAAATATCCAAATATTGTACCTGTAATCTATCTTTTGTTCCCAATTTTCCAAAACTAGATCCTTAACAATTACTAAAAGAGGAACCTCTTTAATCAATATACTGGCTTATTTGGAGTCTTTGGGTTTGTTTTTTCTTTTTTTCAGTTTTTGTTTTTTAGCATGGGGGGGGGCAGAAGGTTCATTTCTACTTTTTATTTAAGGAATTTTAGCTACTTAATAGGTTGCAAGTATACCCTGTCTGCCCAGAGCCATATCTTGTAAAATAATTTTTCAATGTTTAGCATTTTTAGAGTCATTGTGCCATGCTGTGCTATATGGAAAGCTTTACCACAACAGCCAGGCTATCCAGGACATCTAGTAACCAAATTCCATCCCTTTCCAAATTGGCTTTTTTAAAAAAGTTGTCCTTTTTTCAGAGTTTTCTTCTTCCCTGGACTTCATGCACTATAGGTTGCCATCTTGTTCCTTTCTCTACATGTATCTGACTCTAAGCTTAGCCACCTGTTTCTGCATCTCTGCATCTTTTTTTTTTTTTTTCCTTTCAAGAGCTTTATGCTCTTGTGAAGTTAAAGTTGCTCAGTCCTGTCTGACTCTTTGGAAACCCATGGACTATATAGTCCATGGAATTCTCCAGGCCAGAATACTGTAGTGGGTAGCTGTTCCCTTCTCCAGCAGATCTTCTCAATCCAGAGATCAAACCCATGTTTCCCACATAGCAGGTGGATTCTTTACCAGCTGAGCCACAAGGGAAACCCCTTTATGCTCTTATCTAATGGTAATATACATTTTTTAGGATATATAATTATTGATGTTTTTTAAAACAGTGTTCCTTATTAAAGAATAAATGTCAAATTTAAGTTTATAAAGAATTATAGATAAATCAAAATAATAGCAAATTTACTTGTTAATCAATAAAGCAAAGAAAATTTTTAAAAAATAAAATTTATTTTTAATTGGAGGATAACTGCTTTACAATGTTGCCTTGGTTTCTAGCATATGATGACTTACTGACACAGTGTGGAAAGGAGAGGGTGGGACAAACTGATGTAGTAGAATTGAAACATACATGTTCAGTTCATATCAGTCATTCAGTGGTCTCCAACTCTTTGTGACCCCATAAATCACAGCACGCCAGGCCTCCCTGTCCATCACCAACTCCCGGAGTTCACCCAAACCCATGTGCATTGAGTCGGTGATGCAATCCAGCCATCTCATCCTCTGTCGTCCCCTTCTCCTTCTTCCCTCAATCCATCCCAGCATCAGAGTCTTTTCCAATGAGTCAACTCTTCACATGAGGTGGCCAAAGTACTGGAGTTTCAGCATCAGTCCTTCCAATGAACACCCAGGACTGATCTCCTTTAGAATGGACTGGTTGGATCTCCTTGCAGTCCAAGGGACTCTCAAGAGTCTTCTCCAACACCACAGTGCAAAAGCATCATTTCTTCGGTGCTCAGCTTTCTTCACAGTCCAACTCTCACATCCATACATGACCACTGGAAAAACCATAACCTTTACTAGACGGACCTTTGATGGCAAAGTAATGTCTCTGCTTTTCAACATGCTATCTAGGTTGGTTATAACTTTCCTTCCAAGGAGTAAGTGTCTTTTAATTCCATGGCTGCAATCACCATCTGCAGTGATTTTTGGAGCCCCCCAAAAATAAAGTCTGACACTGTTTCCACTGTTTCCCATCTATTTCCCATGAAGTGATGGGACCAGATGCCAGTTACCATATGTAAAAGAAATAGCTACTGGGAAGTTGCTATATAACAAAGGGAGTCCAACTCAGTGGCTTTTGAAGCTAGGTAATAAGTTTTTCAGCTTCTTTTTGGGTTTCTTGCAATACTTATTTTTCAGGCATTATTACCCTTTCCTTGGAATCCAGCTACTCTGCTATGGGAAAGCACATGCAGGTCACTTGCAGGTGCTCTAGTCACCTGCCTCAACTGACCACAAAGAAGCCAGCAGTAAGTGATAGCCAGGTGAATGAGCTATCATTGTGTCCAGCTCAACTGAGCCTTCAGAAGCCTCTAACCTCAACTATTACCTGCTCACACCTACATGACAGACCCTAGGCAAAAACAGTCCACATGAGTTCAATCAACCTATGTAAACAAATAATAATTAATGTTTGTTTTTAGTCACAGTTTTAAGCTAATTTGTTTCACAGCAATAAATAACAGGAACCCTGTAGCCAACCACTTTTAAAGAAACTTGGATTTGCGAAGAGTAGCTTACCCTCTGGAAGCAGTTATCTCTTAAGATATATGAATACTCTGCTTCAGCCTTAAAATTCCTATACATGAATTATATCTCTGACCAACTAATATAAAGCTCCTATCTCTGTGCTGGGGTGATGGTATATAAATAATATCCTGAATCTGACAAAGGAAGTGTCATCTTTTACAAATCAATGTAAGGATATGAACTGGGTGTTTGCTTGGATGAGAGTCGATCAAATAACATTACTTTCCTGAGTTTATAGACAGGGTAGGCAGAAAAGGGAATATGAAGATTTGGTTTTGGTAAAAGGAAACCTTAGGGAACTATATGTCTAGGAGTAAGTAATTACCATTAAAAGATTTCAGAAGTGGAAGAGAGGAATTTCAATATTATGGGTAAGCTTATTTGAGAGCAGTACTCATGATGGTAAGTCTTTGATGGTCTCCATCAAAGATTTCTTCTGTTTTGTTTTGTTTTATTCCTTGTCTTGGATTCAAGTTGCCAAAACCAACAGAGACTGTGGGATGATGTATCATCTTACTTGGAAACAGTGTTTTAAAATTCTATTTTATTTAATGTATGTCTGTTTTTATTTTAAATAAGAAATATGCAAGCATAATATCACACAGATCAGAAATTTTACTGCATTACTGGTCCTACAATATAAACAAGTAAGCACACATTATGAATGATTATCTTGCTTATAAGAAATTATTCTTTAAATATTTACCTAAGAATGGTTTTTAAATATACCAGTTTAGCAAGTAACAGTATGAAATTCAGGGTAAAGACAATAAATTAAAAACATGTAATTTTCTCTCCACAAAATAAGACATCATAAAGTGAAAACAAAGGGGAAAAATGATGGGAAATCCAGAGTGGAGAGGGGCTCAAGGTTTCTGACAAAAAAAAAAAAACTCTGGAAAATCAAAAGTGGCTATACTGCTTGGTATGTACAGGATTTGACTATTTTCAGAACTCACAGAGGATATGTTATAAACAAAAGGGAGGCCACTTTGCCCTCACACAGCACTGAGTAACTCAGAACTGAAACTCAAAGATGATTTCAAGCCACAATGCTATAACCAGAAAAACAATCAATAAAAAGATAGAATAAAGTGATTTTTAGAAAACTGAGGATTCAGAAACCTTTAAATTCTCTGATACACATTTTCAGCGGAAGCAATTTGAGACTATGATCCCAAAACAGAAGGGAAAACAAAGAAGAAGCAAGATGTTGATTATAGGAACAGCAGATTCTATCCAAACTGGGAAGTTAAGGGAAGTCCCAGGAAGGCAGCAACATGGCTCTGGGTCTTGAGAGCAAGTAGCTTATTCTAATGTAAAGATGAATCCAACAAAGAGAGTCATGGGAAATGCTGCCTTACATGATAACATGTCTCATCCACAGGACAAAATGCGATCCACTGGGAGAAACTTTTATGGGAAAATTTGATACTGTTCAGTAATTAGGAAAACGTTCATTACAGAGTGATTTCTTGTGTGTTTTTCTTGTTTTTGTCAGATATTTATTCCAAATTAAATAATCTAAATTTTCAGACATTTAGAATTCTAAATTATTAGATGGGTTTCAAAATAAATATGAAGATATTAATTTTTTCTTTAAAAATGCAGGTTTTTTTTTTTTTTTTTTTTTTTTTGGACTGAGTGAGCTTTGTGTTATTTGTGTTATATGATGCACACTTACTTACTTACTTACCAGAATGTAAGTTCACCAAACTGTCAGATCAATATTTTCCAGAATGTCAATCAAGCTGAGAAAGTACAACTGTTCAGCACAATGAGCTAAAAATGCCTCAGAAATAAAAGCTTCTAGCAACTGCAGGCTTAATATTTTGAAGCAAAGCTGATTCAGGACTGAATGCCTCTGTGCCAGCTTTCATGAGGCTATACTCATGCCACAGCAGAGCCTCCTTCAGACCTCGCTGCAGGCCATTTACTTTACTTTAGGGAATTGAGCAGCACATTTAACACTAAAGAGAAACTTTTCAGCTATATATTCAGTTCTGGCTCTTAAACCTTTTCCATTCTGCACCTATCACAGGTGTTACACAATGATGCTGACATAACTTTGGTCTTGGTCAGAAGCTAGTCATGATTTTCTGACAAAACAGCAGAAGAAAAAATAATATTGCCCATTTCATTTAAAGGTTAAATTTCTTTTGAGAATTGGTTTAATTGATCTGCTACAGGGAGGAGTTATGTCAATATTAGGTTCAATAACATGAACATTCTTAACTGTTACAGGGGAAAAAGAGAGGAATGAGTGACTTCTCATTCTAATCCTTTCTTAGTTACATCCAGGTAAAGGGATCTCAGGCAGATAATGACAGGCTATATTAACTTGGAGTATTTCTCTCATCTACATTTGATTTTCTATTGCAGTATTGTCGGACACTTAAATATTGCTTTACAAATGTAGTGCAAATATTGCTTAATGAGATCTTTGAGTTTTGATGCTCTATATTTCAAGAATCAGAAAGAACTAACAACCACCTTTGCATAAGCAATGACAGAGATTTTCCCAAAGCATGTTAAACTATATACATAATATTTATTATGGATTTTATAAACTGTTATGAAGTTTATTTGTATTGACATAGTTTTGTAGTAATTATTTTAAACTAAAAGCATCCATTTAGAAGATAATTAAAGATTTATTTTGAATTAATATATAATCTTTATGACATGTTTCTAAATGTGAAATGTCATTTCAAGGTTATAACAGTAACAGTAGAGGTATGATATAGATAGCCCTTGTTGTAAGAGATGTTACATGAAATTCTGCAACGATAGTTAATATTGTCTTTTAATGAGATCATGTTTACAAAAAGATTTATCATTAGTATTTTTCAGATGGTAAATTCTACTGTACTGATTATCTGGTACTAATTTAAAATGGGACTGAGAAATCTATGGTATATATTCAGGAATTAATCTCCTAAATAAAGCAGACTACACCTTCTAGACTACATTTTATATCTCAGAGACAAACCAGTTAGTCAATATTTTGCTGTCAGGTGGTACATAAAGCGAACTGAACTTTCATAAGGCCCAAAGATTTTTCTGTATAACAGCAATGTGCATGTGCGCTCAGTCATGTCTGACTCTTTATTAACACAGCCACAGTGAGGCCCAGGAGAGCTAATAGATAAGCTACAAAATAACCACAGAGAGGTCTCCAACTCCTGCACATGCGCCCTAGGCACACAGTGAATACAAACTGATCACTGGGACTTCTCCAACTCTAGCAACTGGCCCCTGATGCACAGTCGTGTCTTCAAGTGACCTTAGGCAGCTTGGAGCCTATTAAGGGTTCATAAATATACTATGCATACATATATTTGATTATAACAGACTGACTTACGGGAAAGACATGTGCAATAAAAACTGTTAAGTAACTTGAAACTGTCAAACAAAACTGTCAGTCCACGCCTGCCTAAATGAATACATAAAACGCTGTATTAAAACCCCCCCGTTCCTCATCACTTCAGCACCAGTGCCTCTCGTGGCTTGGCCCACCTCTCCCTTGAGGCAATCTTTCTGTTTTTTCTGTTCCTTCCCTAATAAACTTCTTTCTGCCATGGATAAGGCTTCAGATTCCTCTTTGTGTACATACCAAGAATGGAGCCCCACAAGGGAGGGTCCTTTTCGACCCTCTCCCTAACCTGTATCAATGAAAAAATGTGCCCCAAGTGCCCTGCTGATAGCAGAGAATAAGAGGCATCTGAATAAGACCTGAGCACATCATAACATGGAACCAAATACAGGTAAGATCAATCTATTTCAGCTCATTTGCAGCTGACCCACACAAGCAAGTACAAGACTAACTGGTTGCTTTTTTAGGGCTCTTAGATTTCTCGTGGTTTGTCATATAATGTTCTTATAGAAATAAATGCTACTAAAGCCATTTTCCACACATTTTCTATCATAATTTCAGCTTTGACTAAATTTAGTCTAAAACTAAATGACCAAATGCTTACAGGGCTCACTTTTTTTTTTTTTTTAATTGAAGGATAATTGCTTTACAGTATTGTGTTGGGTTTCTACTAAACATCAACATGAATCAGCCATAGGGTTACCCATGCCCCTTCCCACATGAACATCCTTCCCACCTCCCTCCCATTATACCCTTTAGCTTGTTACCAAGCAGAGCCCTGATTTGAGTTCCCTGAGTCATACAGCAAATTCCCATTGGCTATCTATTTAACATATGGTAACGTATGTTTCCATGTTACTCTGCATACACTCCACCCTCTTCTTCCTCTCCCTCAGCCACTTCCATAAAGTCTGTTCTCTATGTCTGTGTTTTATCTTACCTGATATCATCAGAGCACAAACAATCCTAGACCTCAGAATTGAAATCTAATAATAATATTTGACTTCTTTTTCCTCCTTTATTCACCAGTAGGACTTATGGAATTTTATTTGGAAAAAAAAAAAAAAAAACTGAGTATCATCTTTTTTGCTTAAGCTATCATGCCAACATTCTAGATCTAGATTCTCATCATCAAATTATTATATTGATATTAGTGAACTTTACTTGAAGGTCCTGTTTTAGAGCTTATCTTTCCTTGTAATTATCATCAACATCAGTAACATTTTCCACTTTTCTCATTCCTGCTTCTCTCTTTCTTTAGACTTTAATTCATACTTTTCATAAGCTATTATTAATAACATGCTATGCCATCCAGCCATCTCATCCTCTGTTGTCCCCTTCTCCTCCTGCCCCCAATCCCTCCCAGCATCAGAATCTTTTCCAATGAGTCAACTCTTCACATGAGGTTGCCAACATACTGGAGTTTCAGCTTTAGCATTATTCCTTCCAAAGAACAACTAGGGATGATCTCCTTCACAATGGGCTGGTTGGATCTCCTTGCAGTCCAAGGGACTCTCAAGAGTCTTCTCCAACACCACAGTTCAAAATCATCAATTCTTCGGTGCTCAGCTTTCTTCACAGTCCAACTCTCGCATCCATACATGACCACTGGAAAAACCATAGCCTTGACTAGACGATGGACTTGAGTCTGAGTGAACTCAGGGAGGTGGTGATGGACAGGGAGGCCTGGTGTGCTGCGATTCATGGGGTCGCAAAGAGTCAGACAAAACTGAGTGACTAAACTGAACTGAACTGATGCACTAAATCATAGGTGATGTTGGGGATACAAGCTACAATATAACTGAAACTATCTTCAAGGTCACAATCAGCTTTTATTTTTAGAGCTCTGCATCATGTTGAGATCAAATCTGTCAGGGACAGTTTCAATAAAATAAAACTAACAGTAACCAAAAACAAACAAAAAGTAATGTTTCCCCTCAACAAGAAATTGTAAATAGTCTTTAGTTTAAAATTAGTTACAAAAGAGTGAGTATTCCCCTTTTATTCACTTTGCAGGGAAATCTACAATATTTTACAATTCACAGAATGTTCAACATAAATTGTTAAACCCTATAAATCTTCTGGCAAAAAGTTTATAAGACATTTTTGTCAGTTATGTCTTTTTCAACATCTTGATTCAGCCTCTCTTTAAGTATCATTTAGCATAGAGTATCTATAAGCAGGTTAACTAGGAAAATAATATGTTATTTTTATCTTATCTGAAATGGTCCTTGGTTTATCTTACTCTCAGGGTCACAGTTCTACAAGCACTGTATAATCTCTCTTTCTCATAATCTAGGAAATTATGAGAAAGAGAGTACTTCATCACAGTACTCAAAATTCTCTATGTACTTAAGCCAAACAAGATTACTGACTCTCTACTTATCAGTAAACTCCCTACTGATAAAACTGTCTTACAATCCTATATCTAACACTGATAAAGTATAAGGCTTATACTTCAAGATTTCACCATTTTAGGCAAACATAGATATATAACCAAAAACTGCAACTATGTGTGTGCTAAGTCGCTTCAGTCATGTCTAACTCTTTGTGATGCCATGAATTGTAGCCCACCAGGCTCCTCTGTCCACAATATTATACAAGCAAGAACACTGGAGTGGCCTGCTGTGCTCTGCTCCAGGGGATCTTCTTGACCCAGAGATCAAACCTACATCTCTTACTCTCCTACACTGGAAGGCTGGTTCTTTACCACTAGGCACAACTATGTGGGGTAAGTGCAAAGAAAATGCATACTCAAGAAGAGTGAGATGACATGGCGGGGGTGAGGAGAAGAAACTTTCATTCTTTACTGATGTGTGGAGAGAAAGAGCAAATAAAGCCACTGTGGAATCCTCAACAGAAGCAGGAACATCAAATTTCTTTTTTCAATTTTCACTGGACTATAGTTGATTTACAATGTTGTGTCAGTTTAGGTGTACATCAAAATCAATGTGAAACAGTTACACATATTCATTCATTTTAGATTCTTTTCCCATTGAGGCCATGACACAGAGTATTGAGTAGAGGTCTCTGTGATATATAGTAGATCCTTAGTTATTACTTAGTTATTTATTTGATATATGTAGTGTATATATGTCAATCCTAGCCTCCCAATTCGGAGAAGGCAATGGCACCCCACTCCAGTACTCTTGCCTGGAGAATCCCATGGATGGAGGAGGCTGGTAGGCTGCAGTCCATGCGGTCACTAAGAGTTGGACACGACTGAGTGACTTCACTTTCACTTTTCACTTTCATGCATTGGAAAAGGAAATGGCAACCCACTCCAGTATTCTTGCCTGGAGAATCCCAGGGACAGAAGAACCTGTTGGGCTGCCATCTATGGGGTCACACAGAGTCGGACACAACTGAAGCGACTTAGCAGCAGCAGCCTCCCAATTTATCCCTCCCCCTTTTTCCTCCATGGTAATCATGGATTGTTTTCTACATCTGTAGCTCTATTTATGTTTCACAGATAAGTTAATTTCTACCTTCTTTTTAAGATTCCACATAATGTTTACTATCCATCAACACAATAATGGAATAAGATGTAGAATATTTATACAACGGAATATTACTCAGCCATAAAAAGGAACAAAATAATGCCATTTATAGCAACACAGTTGGACCTAGAGATTGCCATATTGAATGAAGTAAATCAAAGAAAGATAAATTTTAGTTTTTTAAAATAAATGGTTTCTCCAATCAGTGATAAGAGAAAGTCCATCTGTAACCATGTGGTATGCCTTAAGCACTAATGTTTACTAGACACATTATTTCATTTCCATTATAATAACCAAAGTTTTATAATAACATCTACTTTAAAATTAGAAATTAGTGCATTATATAAGTGAATTCTTGTGCTAAATGTCACCCAATACTTAAGAGGTAGAATTGAGAATTGAACTTAAGACTCCCCTTTGTCTTAAATCCAATGTTTCTTCCATTCAAAGCACTGGGAATGACAGACTCAGTAGCAAGACAAAATAAAAACATGAGTTTAGGTAAAGAAGAACACATAATTCAGTTATATTCTTGGAGTAAAATTGTAAAAATATTATTTTACTGGATAATTTATGTTTTTCTACATTTTGAATTTTATATATTTTTTAGATAATCTTTACACTGTGAATGTGAAAAAAGGAGAAAATGTCATATTTTCTGAATTTCATGTATTTTTGAATGAATATATTAAAAAATTTAAATTGAATTTCTATATTCAGACCTTCTTTCTTAATTAACTAGAGGATTTCAAATTTGGGGCAATAACTTTTTTTTTGTTGTTTGTTTCATAGAAATTAGCTCCTAAGAGTTTGACATGCGATAATTTATAAAAATACTTATATGTTTTCTTATGTGTGCATATAGTTTCAAACCTCTTTTAGTATGTTGCTGTTGTAGGCTGTAAGTTTTTGGTGGAAATTATAAAATTTTTAATTTTATAATACTATGGTCAAAGAACATATATATAACACTCATTCTTTGGAATTTGTTAAGAACTGCTTGTGTTTTAATGCTTTCAATTTTAAAAATATTCCACATGTGCTTAGAAATTTGACTATTTTATATTCTGAACTTTTTATGGCCAGGTGCTAGGAGAAAAGAAGGCAGTCAAATAGATCAAGTGATAATAGTTAAATATGTAAGTCTAGACAGTATTGTCTCTGATCCATCTATTCCTTCACCTCTGTTAAAATTACTACTTGCATAATCAACTTGTCATATCTATCCTCCAAATCAATTTGTCTCATGAATTCCTGATTAGAAACTATCTGGTTTGTGTATTTATTGTGCTCTGTGATGTCTCTGTGCTTTTTATTTTCTCTTTTCTTGACTTCAATAGGATTATATAATATTTTCTTCAGTCTCTTCCCATAATAGATTGGAAGATATACATACTCCTATTCTTTCATGGGCTACCTTTGTATTTTTAATGTGCGTACCACACTTATTCACAAAGTTAATTTTGAAAAGAGAAGCACTGGGAGGAACATTGAGAGGGAACTTGGTCACCCTAGTACACAACATGTTCACTATATGAAGTATATAATATTAGTGCACATATTAGAAATATACATATGTGAGTTAAAATAGAAAAAAAACAGAAAATAAAAAGCATATAAATAAGAACTCAATATACTAAAAAATTCTAGCTACTGGGAACTGACACAGTAGAAAAATAGTAGATACTAATTTTGCTTGCACAAAAGAACTAAAGTATCACCTAGCAAGTAACATATACAAAAATGAGTTTCACAAAATTCTAAATGGACAAAACAGTTGAATATAAACAAAACAAAAAAGGAAAAAACACACATATACAAACACACATGATTTAACATATCCATGTGAGAAATAAAGCTCAAATCTTTAAAGAAAAAAATGGACACATAGGAATTTACTTTTTTTTTTCTGAAAGTTAAACTATACAACAAACAAAACCACATGAAATAGACTGTAAAAAGTATGTTCAATTCCAAAAAAAGAAAATTACAATCCAATTTCATTGATGAACACAAATGCAAAAATTCTCAAAATTCTAGGAAACAATCCAACATCATCATGAAAAGGATCATACACCATGATTAAGTTAGGTTTATCCCAGGGATGTAAGGATTCTTCAATACATGCAAATCAATAAATGTGATGCACCATATCAACAAATTAAAAGATAAAATCATATGATAATCTCAATAGATGTATAAAAAGGTTTTGACAAAATTCAGCAGCAATATATGATTAAAAGCTCTTCAGAAAATCAGCATAGAATAAATCTACCTCAACATAACAAAGCCCATACATTACAAATACACAGTAAACAATATTCTCAATGGTGAAAAACTAAAAGCAATTCTTCTATGATCAGAAACAAGACAAGGGTGCCCACTCTCACAATTGTTATTCAATGTGGTTTTGGAAGTCCTAGCCACAGAAATCAGAGAAGAGAAGAAAATAAAAGGAATCTAGACTAGATAAGAAAAACTCTCACTGTTTGCAGGTGACATAATATTATACAGAGAAAACTCTAAAAATGCCACCAAAAATTTACTAGAGCTAATCAATTAATTTAGGAAAGTTGCAGGATACAAAATCAATTCACAGAAATCCCTTGCATTTCTATACATTAACAATGAAAAATCAGACACAGAAATTAAGGAAATAATATAATTTTCCCTTGCAACAAAAAGAATAAAATTCCTAGAATAAATCCACGTAAGGAGTCAAAAGACCTGTATACAGAAAATTGTAAGACACTCATGAAAGAAATCAAAGACAGCACAAACACAATATGTCATGTTCTTGCATTGGAAGAATCAACAATGTGAGAATGTCTATATTACCCAAAGCAATTTAGATTTGGTGTAATCTCTATCAAATTAAAAATGGTATTTTTCACAGAACTATTAAAAAAATTTCACAATTTACATGGAAACACAAAAGACCCCCAAATAGCCAAAGCAATCTTGAAGAAGAAAAACAGAACTGGAGTAATCAATCTTCTTGATTTCAGACTAAATTACAAAGCTACAGAAATCAAGATGGTACTGGCACAAAAATATAAATATAGATCAATACAACAAGATAATATGCTCAGACATAAACTCATACACCTATGGGCATATTATCTTTGACAAAGGAGGCAAGAATATACAATGGAGAAAAGACAGACTCTTCAATAAGTGGTGCTTGGAAAACTAGACAGCTATGTGTAAAAGAATGAAATTAAAACACTTCCTAACACCATATACAATAATAAATTCAAAATGGATCAAAGGCATAAATGTATGGGCAGAAATTTTAAACATAGGCAGAATACTCTTTGATATAAATCACAGCAAAATCCTCTTTAACCCATCTCCTAGTCTAGTGGAAACAAAAGCAAAAAAAAAAAAAAAAAAAAGCAAGTGGGTCTTAGTTAAACTTAAAAGATTCTACAGAGCAAAGGAAACTATAAAGAAGGTGAAAAGACAACCCTCAGAATGGGAGAAAATAACAGCAAATGAAACAACTGACAAACGATTAATCTTCAAAATATGCCAGCAGCTTATGTAGCTCAATACCAGAAATACAAATAGCTCAGTCAAGAAATGAGTGGAAGACATAACTAGACATTTCTCCAAAGACATACAGATGGCCAACAAACACATGAAAATGTTCAATATCGCTCATTATTAGAGAAATGCAAATCAAAAGTACACTGAAGTATCACCTCACAATGGCCAGAATGGCCATCACCAAAAACTCTATAAACAATAAATGCTGGGAAGAAAAAAGTGGAGAAAAAAGTACCCACTTGCACTGTTGGTGGGAATGCATGTTGATACAGCCAATATGGAGAACAGTATAGAGATGCAGCTAATATATAAAACATTAGGGAGATTTCTTAAAAAAACAAAAGCTAACAAACGAACAAAAAAACTACGAATAAAATAATCTTATGACCCAGCAATCTCACTACTGGACAAATACCCTGAAAAATACATAATTGAAAAAGACACTTGTACCCTAATGTTCACTGCAACACTATATACAATAGCCAGTATATAGAAGCAACCTAAATATCCATTGAAAGGAATGCATAAAGACGATGAAATTAATACACTAAATGGGATATTACTCAACCATAAAAGGAACAATTGTGTCATTTGCTGAGACGAATGGACCTAGAGACAGTTATACAGAGTGAAGTAAAAAAAAAAACACATATATTAACTCCTGTGGTGTTGGAGAAGACTCTTGAGAGTCCTTTGGACTGCAAGGAGATCCAACCAGTCCATTCTGAAGGAGATCAGCCCTGGGATTTCTTTGGAAGGAATGATGCTAAAGCTGAAACTCCAGTACTTTGGCCACCTCATGCGAAGAGTTGATTCATTGGAAAAGACCCTGATGCTGGGAGGGATTGGGGGCAGGAGGAGAAGGGGACAACAGAGGATGAGATGGCTGTATGGCATCACTGACTTGATGGACGTGAGTCTCAGTGAACTCCGGGGGTTGGTGATGGACAGGGAGGCCTGGAGTGCTGCCATTCATGGGGTCGCAAAGAGCTGGACACGACTGAGCGACTGATCTGATCTGATCTGATGTGTGGAATCTATAAAAATGTTATAGATGAACTTATTTACAAAGCAGAAACAGAAGTATAAATGTAGAGAAAAATGTATGGATACGAAGGAGGGAAGGGGCATTGAATGAACTGGGAGATTGGGCTTGACGTATATACACTACTATGTATACAACAGATTGTGCAGCTCAGGGAACTCTAATAAGAGTGATTGTGTAGCACAGGGAACTCTCCTCAACACTCTGGTAAATGAGAAGGAAATCCAAGGAAGAAGGGATACATGTATACATTTGCCTGGTTCACTTTATTAGATAGCACAAATTAGCACAACATTTTAAAGTAACTATTGCTGTTGCTGTTGAATTGCTAAGTCATGTCTGACCATTTTGCTACGCCATGGACTATAGCTGGAAAGGATCCCCTGTCAATGGGATTTTCCAGGCAAGAATACTGCAGTGGATGGATTGCCGTTTCCTTCTCCAGGGGATCTTATCGACCCAGGGATCCAACCCATGTCTCCTGTATTAGCAGGTGGATTTTTACAACTGAGCCACCAGGGAAATCATAAGGCAACTATATTCCAATAAAATTAATTTAAAAAATAGCAGACAAATGATAAGAAAGCTGTGGTACACATACACAATGGAATATTACTCAGCCATTAAAAAGAATACATTTGAATCAGTTCTAATGAGGTGGATGAAACTGGAGCCTATTATACAGAGTGAAGTAAGCCAGAAAGAAAAAACACCGATGCAGTATACTAACGCATATATATGGAATTTAGAAAGATGGTAACCATAACCCTGTATGCGAGATGGCAAAAGAGACACAGATGTATAGAGCAGTCTTTTGGACTCTGTGGGAGAGGGAGAGGGTGGGATGATTTGGGAGAATGGCTTTGAAACATGTATAATATCATATATGAAATAAATTGCCAGTCCAGGTTCAATGCATGGTACAGGATGCTCGGGGCTGGTGCAGTGGGATGACCCAGAGGGATGGTATGGAGAGGGAGGTTCAGGATGGGGAACACGTGTACACCCATGGTGGATTCATGTTGTAATATGGCAAAACCAATACAATACTGTAAAGTAATTAGCCTTCAATTTATTTATTTATTTATTTTTTAGCCTCCAATTTAAATAAATTTATATTAAAAATAAAATATAATATATAAAACAAAAATGTGACAAAATGATATATGTATTTTATTCCATTGGAATAATAGTTTTACCTTTCAATACCTATGAGTTTTTTACAATAAATCATTCATTGCTTATGGAAAAAGAAAATGTAAGCAAATAAATTTATATAGACATGTTTAGGATTTCTTCACATTCAAAATCTATTTCTTCTGGATCACTTATTGAATTGGATTCAGAGTGTTTATTGTTTTATGCTCTACACAGTCCTTTGTGACAACACAAGGATTGGTGATGCAGAATTAATTAAAATAATACATAAAAGAAGTAAAAGTCATCAGTGATGACATTTAAGTAGATTTCAGATTTTCTTAGAACATATTTGTATTTATAAAACTTTTAAAAATTAGCCTAAAATATGCATAAAAGTGTAACAGCTCAATCACTTTTAGAAAATAAATACACTTAACTTATAATTTAGATCCACATACAACCTATTATAAATATCACAGAATTGTAGTCCATTTTTGAACTAGTGTATACTAGAAGCACCCCAATTCTAGTCCTTCTATTAAGCAGAATCTTACAGATGAACAGGTTTATTGACAAAATGGAATCTTATATATCATTAATAAGAAATTCAGCAAAGAAGATATCGTAGCAACAAATAGGTAAGAATAGATATCAACCTTTACTAGATATCAGAGAAATATAATTAATAATAAAGTACTATCTCTAAAAGTTTCTATGTGAAAAATATTGGGTTGACCAAAAAGTTTTTTTGGTTTTTCTATAACATCTTTTCTAATGCTACAGAAAAACCCACGTGACCTTTTTGGCCAATCCAACCTACTTTCTGAAGAAGTTTAGTATAAAGGGTCCTTTTATATATTGCTATGTCGATTTGTGAATATTTAAAAATTTGAACAGAATAAACATGATAACTTGTCTTCTAATTAACTATATATATCTTTTCACCAAGAAATCACAACTCTTGGAATATATTCTATAAAAATAAAAACATATATAAATAAGAATATCACATCAATATTAGTTGCTTATTTTGTAGTGATATAAAATGAAAACAAATATCTAGCAATAGATAAATACTTAAATGCATTATTCAGCCATTCAGAAAAAAATGAACTTTAGTAAATTTTACTATACAATAGTGAACTGCATAAAGAATAAATTCAGATAGTCAAAGTGCTAATAGATGACTTATAATCTATTACTTTGTTCAAATATGAAAATAATGTATATATTCCCATAAGAAATTATAGTAGGATACCCATCAAGCTGGAAAGAACAAGCATAAAGTTGTATCAAATCTGTGGAGCGGATTAAGGAAAAGGAGAGACTAAGAGTAAAGGTGAACAGAAAATAATTCACGATAAAAAACTACATTTGCAAAATAAAATTATATATAGACATAAAAATATTCATTCTTTTTTATTCAATTATGTATGTAAATATACAAAATGCAGTATGAGGAATGGTTAAGAAAATGTCTATGCATTTATCTCAGAGTAGTGACCTTCTAAGGGCTTCCCAGGTGGCTCAGTGTTAAAGAATCTGCCTGCAAATGCAGGAGACACAGGAGACATAGGTTCAATCCCAGCTTGTATCCTTGCCTAAAAAATTCCATGAGTAGCCTGACAGGCTTCAGTCCATAGGGTCCCAAATAGCTGGAAACAACTGAGAACGCATGAAAGACTGGTTTGACACTTTTATTTTTTACATTTTTCATTTTTGTGTGTTGATTTTATACACAAACTATTCCTTTTATTATAGAGTTACTTGACTTTGTACAATAAAACCATTATATAATTAAGAAATATAATCCTATTTTTATTGTGAAAAAGTACATTTTCCTCTATCACTCTATCACAGTATACTGTATCACTTACAACAATCTTACTATTTTCCACAATTTACTGTAAAATAATTTAGTTATATCTACTCTTGATTTTCCTGAGATTAGTTTTTATATTTTTAGTTTTTACATATTCATATATTACAATATATTCTACCAATTTCTTTATTTACCATTATATTTAACCTAATTCTTTTTATGGCTTTGTTTTCTTAGAAAACTGTATCTTTAATAAACCCAATATTTCAGTCATATTGATTTTGGATTTCACAATTTTGAACCACATTTAATAAAGAAAAATAAAACTCTGAGTATGAAATTTAGCTCTTTTAGAATATTGTTGCATTGTTTTCTGGTTTCTATTGTTACTGAGAAATAACTGCTGTATGACTTTGCAAGTAATCTTTTTTTTTTTTGCTCTGATAGTTTTAATGATTTTTAATATTATCTTTGCAGTTTTGTGTCTCTAGTGTTCTTAACACTTATTTACCATTATCTTGTTGAATTCATCTCTACTACAACACCTATTAAACATTGCTTAAAGATATTCATTTTGTTGTCCTTGCTTCTTAAATTTAATTGTATATCCTTGAAAATTTTCTTTATGCCTTAGGTGATTTCCTCGAATCTCTTTTAAATTCATGAATTTTCTCTTCAGTTTTGAATAAGCTATGTAGAGTCCTTACTTTGATTTTATCTAAGCCATTTTCTCTGCTAGTTTTAAAACACATTCATTGTAAAGGTCTTGTTTGTTTGTTTTTCCAAAATAGTCTATTTTATTTGCCTCTTAAGTCTATAATATTTTAACTGTGAAATCACCTCTGTAGAAACTGTTTTCAGTAGTTTGATGCTATGGGTTCTAATGTAATTCCCTTGAAATAGCTTTCTCTGCATTTCAGTTTTCATTTGCTTTTGCCAGTTTATGGGCCCATGGGTTTTGCTGTATCAGCATCATAATGTATTTCTTTTTTTTTTAATGTCAAAATTTCAGCATCTTGAAGGCAGTGTGAAAAGTCCCAACACATGTGTGGAGTATGCTGCTAAGTCACTTCAGTTGTGTCCGATTCTGTGCGACCCCATAGACGGCAGCCCACCAGACTCCCCCGTCCCCGGGATTCTCCAGGCAAGAACACTGGAGTGGGTTGCCATTTCCTTCTCCAATGCATGAAAGTGAAAAGTGAAAGTGAAGTCGCTCAGTCCTGTCCGACTCTTCGCGACCCCCATGGACTGCAGCCTACCAGGCTCCTCCATCCTTGGGATTTTCCAGGCAAGAGTACTGGAGTGGGATGCCATTGTCTTCTCCAGCGTGGAGTATAAGTCATTCAATTATCACTCTTCTGTCATTTACAAGTCAAGTAAAGACCATGTTGTATGCCTCATTCTCAAGCAACTAAGGCAAGATTTTTGTAGTCCTGCATTTAAAGATAGGTCCTATATTTAGATATTTTCTCAATTATTTGATTTATCAAGGACACCAGTTATTACTCTCCTGTGCACACAGGCTGATACTCTTGATTACCATTCCCACACATTCTTAGATCCTGAGTCCTAGAGTATATGCAATGCACAATTCCCAAGCTTGTTTAATCATTCAAATTTGACTTCTGTTTGTTCTTACTTTGTATGTACTGTTTTGTTTTGTTTTGTTTTTGGTTCCCAGTGCTTTTTCTTTCTGATTTTTCAACTTCACCATGCATTAAAAAACACATTTTAATTCAATTTTCATGTTTATAGTGATACAAGGCTTTGTATATTAGTCCCTATCAAATTGATGAAAAATCTGATAAAAACATCTCTTCTTCTGATAAAAACATCTACTACAGGAAACCCTTAGTAGATATTTTATAAAATAAACATTTTATAATACAATTATACTTATGTTTATATACTAATGAGATACATTTAAAAATCACAAAAAGTTTTAATAAGAATAGAACAGGTCTGTGAGTCTTCATGACCAGATTATCAAATTAGTTTTCTCAAGCATTAAACACAGTTTATAATTATGTGCAACATAAAGTGCCAAAAGAAATGAATTCCAGGAACATATGGAGATGGTCATTTATGTTGGAGTTAGCATTTTGGTGCTGCTATATGTGCATCTGTTTCTGGCAGACACAACTTAATATTACTTTTAACCAAACTTCCCAAAAAACAAATAGTATAAATGTGTCATCCTGTCTTCAGGATTAATACCAACTATGGAATGTTCTTTTTCAATATAATATTTCCATATGGTAGATAGGTGAGCCTGTTTTAGCTAAGCTTCTGAAAAGTGGTTTTATTTAAAGCTTATGTGGCATAAAAATTCATAATGTACATATTAATACTATAATTATGAGATGTTTCATTTTTTGGTAATTTTTAAAAATCTTTTTAAAATGATTACAATTTGTAACCTTAGTATCAAATGCCATTTAAGTATATTTTATTATACAATTTATGCTAGCACATTTAATTATCCTATTTATATACTGTTTCTAATTTTATAAAACTTTTCCTTTAACTAACTTGAAATGAAAAAACCTCAAGAAAGTAGAAATGCTTTAAAGGAAAAATGGCTTAAGTATTTGACTGTTTACCTCATAGCTAAACAAACCAAATATTAAATATACTGTGGCACTTTAATATAATAAGGTACAAAATAAGCATGAAAAATGATGTTTCAAATAATTGCAAGGTGAATCTATACACAAAAAAAGTTGCCTAACCTTACTCTAAGAGGAATCCTCTGTTTACATATGTTGAGATAACATTCCTCACTTATCAGAATGACAAAACATAAACTGCCTGACAATAGTCTGTTGTCAAGAATTTAAGGAAAGAGGCATTCTCAGCAGATGGTGAGACTAAAAAATGGAGAGAACTTGACTGTGTCTAACAAAATTATACATGCAGTCACCTTTGAATCAGCAATAAATTCGAAGAGATCCATATGAAAGTTATACGGCCAAAATATGAAATAACACATATACATGATTATGCATTCCAGCATCATTTACAGTAAGACTGAGTCAACACAACTATTCTCTGTTCATCATCATAGGACTGGTTAAATATACTTTTGGAGAAGGAAATGGCCATCCACTCCAGTATTCTTACCTGGAGAATCCCATGAACAGAGGAGCCTGGCAGGCTACAGTCCAAAGCGTTGGACATGACTGAAGCAACTTAGCAAATATACTGTGGTATACCTATGCAATAAAGTATTGTTGATCTGGAAAATGAAAGATCTCTACATTGAAATAAAATCAGCTCCTATATAACTGAATGGTGTTCATTGTCATTCAGCCGCTTAGTCGTGTCCTACTCTGTTATAGCATGGACTGCAGCTTGCCAGGATTCCCTGTCCTTCACCATCTCCCAGAGCTTGCTCAATCTCATGTCCATTGAGTCATGAATGATGTTTACATTCATTCAACTGGCTGTGAAGCAAAGATATTTTTAAAACTAAAGTTTAATTTTGCATTAAGGAACACTGAAAACTGAAAAATATAATGAGTATTTTAAAAATACAATTACAAATTCCTGGGAAAGATAAGTATTCATGATCAAAAAAAAAGCATTCCTGAGATTAAAAACTTTAATAAAAATTGCATAAGGCTGTGAGTGCTCTGATGTAAAAGATAATTCAAGGTAGAAAAAATTTTTCTTTATTGTGTTTCTAGGACCATGAATGATGGACCATTTCCTCTGTATGTGGTTTGGATGGAAAGCAAACAAAATGTAGAATCAACAATCATTTTTACCTCATAGGATATGTTTGTAGGAATTCAATTGCAAGTTAGATTTTATTTTTGTATAATCACAAATTCTAAATTGCTTCCTATTTCTGCTTTTAAATAATATGTGACACTGTTTGGCATTTGGAAAAAAAAATACTGTCTTCTGATATATTAATAAACCTATGTACTGAGGGATTACTTTTAAATCATGATGCTTCTCTGTATTTAATTCCCCCTACTTCTTCATCAAAAACAAAAATAAATGCTTTTATCTCCAACAAAGAGTAAAATTTGATTCATTAGCTCTTATTGTTTAGTCACTGAAAATATTCAGTTCAGCTTTAATGTATTTATTTCTTTACAAATGTATTCTAATAGACAAAAGGTGAGAAGAAAAGTTCAGTGCATTTCACAATGATCCTAATTAAGATCACAAGTAAAGATTGTTTTTCAGGATTTCACTGTACAGGCAATCAACTTCTGAGAAAAAATTTGTCCATTGCCTCTGAGTTCAAAAGACCAATTAATTTTATTCTTTAAAGAAATTAGTCTATTTTAGTGACCATTTTCTTAACTCTCATCCAGATATCCTATCAAGATTACTTTTAAACTTACCATTCTATTGTTTTATTTTAGGTATGTTTAGCAATCATTTTTCAAGATAAGAACTCAAAACATACTTGAGTGAATGAATCAAAAAATATTTAAGATATTAACATAGTAATCAGACTTTTCATGCAAGTCTTGCTAACCACACCATTAGAAAAGGGACTCATTTTTCTGTTTTATTGATATTTTCTTTCTTAACTTTTTTTGGTTGCTTTTTGTTGCGTCCTCCCCAAAATAAGATTGGAGCAACTTGTTTTATCGGTTTACAGTATTTTTTTCCTCTGTTTATTTATCTCCTTAGATATGTACTCAAACATCTAATTTCTTCCTAATCTACTTTCAGAAAGTTTCTTTATCTGGGATTGATTTATTAAAACTGAATTTGGGTTTATTTAAACACCACACACATACTGTTGAGAATCTAAAAAGAAAAAAAGTGTTTTTATCTGTGTGTTTCCAAAAACATCAGGTTTTAATTTAGAGTGCTAAATACTATTTCTCCTAGCTACTTCTATTTTTATGTATTTCTTTAGACTTCCAGTAGGGCTGGAGCTTTTTTCTCAAAACAACTACTGTATTTTCCATCATCTCACAACAACAATTCTATGTTACTGTTTCCAAATAGAACAACACTTTGGCAGTGTACTATTCTAAAATACCAACTTTGTACCTCCAGATAACAGTGAAATTACACAGCATAAATAACTCATTAAACAAGATTTCATAACATTTATTATGAAATACGAATATTTTAAATGTCAGATGTGAGTTAGAGGACAAATATATTTTAAAATGCTATTATATACAGTGGTATAATAATAGAGATAAGGCTCTATATGGGTATGAAGAATATGGCTGCTTGGATGAAGAGGGCCAGCAGAACTGGATTTCATTATCAAGAAGTCCATTTTCAAAAAGAACTAGAAGTTGGCCAAATTAAATAGTATAAGCAGGATTTCTTCCATGTGAAGGAATAGCAAGAATGAATTCACAGATTTATAACAAAACATGAATATTCAAGCATTTCAGTAATTAAGTATAGCCTTAGTGTAATGTGCAATGGGTATGTGGACAGGATACAAAGAATAGACAAACCAAAGAAAAACAAATCCTGGACCCAAGATGAATACTTTGAATTTTACCTTGAATTCTAGGTAGAGAGTGACAAGTATCAGTTTTACTTTATAGACACTTCACTACACTAAAAGAGAGCATAAATTAGAAGTTTGAAACAATGGATATTAGGAAAACAGAGCACTGTATAATAAGACAAGAAAGTCATAGTGAAGGCAATAAAATTGAGTATAAAGTAGACAGATTAAAGACTATTAAGTAAAACTGATAAGTGCTCATCTATTAAGCACATGAGTAAGGAAGAAAATGATATTTTTTTTGGACTGACTCGGATAACACAGTGAGTGGCTAAGCCATTTGAAAATAGAAATAAATTTTAAGGTGAAGATCTTGAATTAAATTTTAGACAAGGGATTTCATGTAAAACCAAAAAATAAATATCCAGTAGAAAATTATATATATGGATTTGGAATTTATTTATTTGGGTTGGAATAGCCAGTTTCAGGGCTGCTTCCTCAGTGGCTCAGTGGTAAAGAATCTGTCCCCAGTGCAGGAGACTCTGGAGACGCAGGTTTGATCTCTGGGTCAGGAAGATCCCCTGGAGAAGGAAATAGCAAACCCATTCCAGTATTCTTGCCTGGAAAATCCCATGGGCTAAAGGGGTCTAGCAGGCTCCAGTCCATAAGGTCACAAAGCCTTGGACAGGACTGAGCATGCATGCAGCCAGTTTCAGAGCTGTCCACATAGTAGTGCCAGCTGAAATAAAAGAGGGATGGAATTATCTCGGCCACTAGGATATCACAGGAAAATAAGAGAACTGAGGAAGGAACTTTGGAGAATAAAAACACTTTAGAGTTAAAAGAAGATAACTTAGCAAGGAAGACAGAAGGGAATACTCAGACATAAGAGGAAGACCAGGAAAACTACTACCATGAATGCTAAGATGGAAGATAATTTTAAGGAGACAGGAGCAGATGACTAATGGTGATGAATGTACCAGGGGTCTGAGTAACATATTAACTTAAAAAATTAACGGCTTAAAAACAAGGATAGTTATCATCATCTTGGTGAGAAGAACTTCAGACGACTATCACTTAGAGGAACAACTTCTATCTGGTTTCTCAAACAGTTTTCATGTAATGATTTGGAGTTCTTGCTACTTCTGAATTAAATTTCAAGTAGTCTTTTCAAATTTATCTTTCACTGAAAATGTCAAAGGGAATTTCACCACTGCCACAAAACCAGAAAGATGAGAGAAGTTGATGCAAAAATCTCTGTCTTGAATCTAAGTATCTGAGAACATCATTAGTGAAAGATTAGGTTGAGGTAGATATTATGGAAAATTACAATGTTTTGAATATAGAAACTAATATTAATAATGCTAACTGCATAAGGACATTGGTTAAGTAGGAGTCTAAGCAGTCACGAACTAAATAAAACATGGAGTATCTACTACATTGCAGACACTGTTACAGATAATTATATATATGTATAAATAAGAAAGCCTTGATCCCAAATGTAGTGGTAAACTACTATAGGTAAGGTGAAGTTAATGCTTCCTAATATCATCTTATACATATATATATATTTTTTTTTTCACTTCACAAATAGTGTACTTGTTTTTGCTGACTGTAAAGAGCTTCTCCATCTTTGGCGGCAAAGGATATAATCAACCTGATTTCAGTGTTGACCATCTGGTGATGTCCATGTGTAGAGTCTTCTCCTGTGTTGTTGGAAGAGGGTGTTTGATATGACAAGTGCGTTCTCTTGGCAGAACTCTATTAGCCTTTTCCGTGCTTCATTCTGTACGCCCAGGCCAAATTTGCCTGTTACTCCAGGTGTTTCTTGACTTCCTACTTTTGCACTCCAGTCCCCTATACTGAAAACAACATCTTTTTCGGGTGTTAGTTCTAAAAGGTCTTGTAGGTCTTCATAGAACCGTTCAACTTCAGCTTCTTCAGTGTTACTGGTCAGGGCATAAACTTGGATTACTGTGATATTGAATGGCTTGCCTTGGAAACGAACAGAGATCATTCTGTCGTTTTTGAGACTGCATCCAAGTGCTGAATTTCGGACTCTTCTGTTGACTATGATGACTACTCCATTTCTTATAAGGCATTCCTGGCCACACTACTAGATATAATGGCCATCTGAGTTAAATTCACCAATTCCAGTCCATCTTAGTTCACTGATTCCTAGAATGTCAATGTTCACTCTTGTCATCTCCTGTTTGACCACTTCCAATTTGCCTTGATTCATGGACCTAACATTCCAGGTTCCTGTGCAATATTGCTCTTTACAGCATCAAATCTTGCTTCTGTCATCAGTCTCATTCACACCTGGGTGTTGTTTTTCCTTTGGCTCCATCCCTTCATTCTTTCTGGAGTTATTTCTCTACTGATCTCCAGTAGCATACTGGGCACCTACTGACCTAGGGAGTTCATCTTTCAGTGTCCTATCTTTTTGCCTTTTCATACTGTTCATGGGGTTCTCAGGGGAAGAATACTGAAGTGGTTTGCTATTCCCTTCTCCAGTGGACCACATCCTGTCAGACCTCTCCACCATGAGCCATCCATTTTGGGTCAGCAAAAGCAAGATCGGGAGCTGACTGTGTTTCAGACCATGAACACCTTATTGACAAATTCAGGTTGAAATTGAAGAAACTGGAGAAAACCACTAGAGCATTCAGGTATGACCTAAATCAAATCCCTTATGACTATATGGTGGAAGTGAGAAACAGATATAAGGGCCTAGATCTGATAGACAGAGTGTCTGATGAACTATGGACGGAGGTTCATGACATTGTACAGGAGACAGGAATCAAGACCATCCTCAAGAAAAACAAATGCAAAAAAGCAAAATGGCTGTCTGAGGAGGCCTTACAAATAGCTGTGAAAAGATGAGAAGCAAAAAGCAAAGGAGAAAAGGAAAGATATATCCATTTGGGCACAGAGTTCCAAAGAATAGCAAGGAGAGATGAGAAAGCCTTCCTCAGCGCTCAATGCAAAGAGATAAAGGAAACAGTAGAGTGGGAAAGACTAGAGAGCTCTTCAAGAAAATTAGAGATACCAAGGGAACATTTCATGCAAAGATGGGCCCGATAAAGGACAGAAATGGTAGGGACCTAACAAAAGCAGAAGATATTAAGAAGAGGTGGCAAGAATACACAGAACTGTACAAAAAAGATCTTCATGACCCGGATAATCACGATGGTGTGATCACTCACCTAGAGCCAGACATCCTGGAATACGAAGTCAAGTGGGCCTTAGGAAGCATCACTACAAACATACCTAGTGGAGGTGATGGAATTCCAGATAAGCTATTTCAAATCCTGAAAGATGATGCTGTGAAAGTGCTACACTCAACATCCCAGCAAATATGGAAAATGCAGCAGTGGCTACAGGACTGGAAAAGGTCAGTTTTCATTCCAATCCCAAAGAAAGGCAACTACCACACAATTGCACTCATCTCACACACTAGTAAGGTAATGCTTAAAATTCTCCAAGCCAGGCTTCAGTAATCCTGGAACCGTGAACTTCCAGATTTTCAAGCTGGTTTTAGAAAAGGCAGAGGAACCAGAGATCAAATTGCCGACATCTGCTGGATCATCAAAAAAAAAAAAAAAAAGAGACCCATAAAAACATCTATTTTTGCTTTATTGACTATGCCAAAGCCTTTGACTGTGTGGATCACAATAAATTGTGGAAAATTCTGAAAGAGATGGGAATACCAGACCACCCGATCTGGCTCTTGAGAAACCTGTATGCAGGTCAGGAACAGTTATAACTGGACATGGAACAACAGACTGGTTCCAAATAGGAAAAGGAGTATGTCAACTCTGTATACTGTCACCCTGCTTATTTAACTTATATGCAGAGTACATCATGAGAAACACTGAAGTGGAGGAAGCACAAGCTGGAATCAAGATTTCCAGGAGAAATACCAATAACCTCAGACACGCAGATGACACCACCCTTATGGCAGAAGGTGAAGAAGAACTAAAGAGCCTCCTGATAAAAGTGAAAGAAGAGAGTGAAAATGTTGGCTTAAAGCTCAACATTCAGAAAACTAAGATCATGCATTAACTTCATGGCAGATAAATGGGGAAACAGTGGAAACAGTCGCTGACTTTATTTTTCTGGGCTCCAAAATCACTGCAGATGGTGATTGCATCCATGAAATTAAAAGACGCTTACTCCTTGGAAGGAAAGTTATGACCAACCTAGACAACATAATAAAAGGCATAGATATTACTTTGCCAACAAAGGTCTATCTAGTCAAGGCTATGGTTTTTCCACTGGTCATGTATGGTTGTGAGACTGTATGTATGTGAGACATGTATGGTTGTATGGACTGTGAAGAAAGCTGAGCACCAAAGAATTGATCCTTTTGGACTGTGGTGTTCGAGAGGGCTCTTGAGAGTCCCTTGGCCTGCAAGGAGATCCAACCAGTCCCTCCTAAAGGAGATCAGTCCTGGATGTTCATTGGAAGGACTGATGTTGAAGCTGAAACTCCAATACTTTGGCCACCTAATGCGAAGTGCTGACTCATTGGAAAAGACCCTGATGCTGGGAAAGATTGAGGGCAGGAGGAGAAGGGGACGACAGAAGATGAGATGGTTGGAATGCATCACCGACTCAATGGACATGGGTTTGGGTGGACTCTGGAAGTTAGTGACGGACAGGGAGGCCTGGTGTGTTGTGTTTCATATGGTTTTAAGTCAGACATGACTGAGCAACCTAACTTAACTGAAGTGAATAGTGTACTTTGAATGCTACGGTTAATTTTTAATAGATAAGTGTAAGTTGCTCAGTTGTGTCCAACTCTTTGCAATCCCCTGGACCGTAACCTTCCAGGCTCCTCTGTCCATGGGATTCTCTAGGCAAGAATACCAGAGTAAGTTACTATTTCCTTCTCCAGGGGATCAAACCCAGGAGAAGCGTTTGATCAGACCCAGGGATCAAACCCAGGTCTCTTGCACTGCAGGCAGAGACTTTACAGTCTGAGCCACAAGTTAAACTCAATCACAGAAATTACATTTTAGAATATATGTCACCACTTTCTTTTGTAATAGGTTACTATTAATGAGGCAATTTGTGGCACCTCTCTTGGCAAACACATGATTTGATGATTAAATAATGCAGCCCACTTACTTTAAATATTGAAACCTATGAAAAGGTAAACTTTATGTCTAAATTTTCATTCCCTCTGTTCCAGAACCCCAACTGTTGGATGACATCCAGAGTACGGAATGGGTCTAGACACAGTGCAAGACAAAATCCTATGATGCTCTGACACAGGAATCACCATCACTGCCCTGTTGTGCTCCAGTAAAATGTTACTTGGTTTGAGTAGCTGCATTTGTATCCATAATTTATTAGTGAACTGTCACTGAAAAATGTCTGTGTTTGAAGCCACGTTGCCAGCAATCCCCAAAAGAATCTTAACAGCAAACTATTATTTTAATGACCAAAGGGTTCCTGTAGAGCATAACTGTGAGGTACAGAATTCAATGGTGCTTCAATCCACTTCATTATCAAGTAGTTTTGTGACAAAATAATGAAAGTGGCATTTACTTGAATTTGCCACTTTACATATACTTTGTGGTAACAAAGGCTCCATTTTCAAGATAATAGTATGAAATATTGAAAAACTGATGTGGAATAAAAGCAATGTACCTGCACTTCAAAGCATAAGTAATTACTAATCAAAAGAGTTTATCACTACTTAAAGGTAAGGGCACCTTTAATGAAAGATAAGGTTCAAGAAGATATTATAGAGAGATTATAATTTTTTGAAAATAGTAACCAAATATAATAACTATAACTGAATAAGAATATTGGTCAACTTCCAATTTTTTAAGGATCTGAGTGCTATTTAAATTTACACCTCAACACTAAAGGACACACATAACTATGGACATACAAAGAAGAAACACCACCACTTCCAAATTGTATCTGGCTGTAAAAATATTTACTGCATTTCTGTCTCAAGGAGAATGTGTCAACATGAGGATAAAACCCAAAGTGAGAAGCACCCAACCTGAGGTAAATGTGCGAGTTATTGGAATTATTGTGCTGTGAATCTTTAAATCAAATGAAAAAATTACAAAGTAAATTCTATATAGCCCTTTGATCACAGCTTTGGGCATAAAGATTATATTAAATCCTGCGCTGCAAGAGTGGTGCAAATATAATTGTAAAATTACATCAACTTTTTAGAAATAACTATAGAAATTAGGTAAAGTAAAAGTGAAAGTGAAGTCGCTTCAGTTCAGTTCAGTTCAGTCGCTCAGTTGTGTCCGACTCTTTGCGACCCCATAAATCGCAGCACCCCAGGCCTCCCTGTCCATCACCAACTCCCAGAGTTCACTCAGACTCACATCCATTGAGCTGGTGATGCCATCCAGCCATCTCATCCTCTGTCATCCCCTTCTCCTCCTGCCCCCAATCCCTCCCAGCATCAGAGTCATTTCCAATGAGTCAACTCTTCTCATGAGGTGGCCAAAGTACTGGAGTTTCAGCTTTAGCATTATTCCTTCCAAAGAAATCCCAGGGCTGATCTCCTTCAGAATGGACTGGTTGGATCTCCTTGCAGTCCAAGGGACTTCCAAGAGTCTTCTCCAACACCACACACAGTTCAACAGCATCAATTCTTTGGCACTCAGCTTTCTTCACAGTCCAACTCTCACATCCATACATGACCACTGGAAAAACCATAGCCTTGACTAGACGGACTTTTGTTGGCAAAGTAATGTCTCTGCTTTTGAATATGCTGTCTAGGTTGGTCATAACTTTCCTTGCTAGGAGTAAGCATCTTTTAATTTCATGGCTGCAATCACCATCTGAAGTCACTTAGTCGTGTCCAACTCTTTGTGACCCCATGAACTATAACCTATAAGGCTCCTCTGACCATGAGATTTTCCAGGCAAGAATACTGGAGCGGGTTGCCATTTCCTTCTCAAAGGGATTTTCCCAAACCAGGGATCGAACCCAGGTCTCTGCATTGCAGGCAGATGCTTTACCATCTGAGCCACCAGGGAAGCCCCCGAAATTACGTAAAGCTAGTACTCTTGCCTGGAAAATCCCATGGACGGAGGAGCCTGGAAGGCTGCAGTCCATGGGGTCGCTGAGGGTCGGGCATGACTGAGCGACTTCACTTTCACCTTTCACTTTTATGCACTGGAGAAGGAAATGACAACCCACTCCAGTGTTCTTGCCTGGGGAATCCCAGGGATGGCAGATTCTGGTGGGCTGCCGTCTGTGGGGTCGCACAGAGTCGGACACGACTGAACTGACTTAGCAGCAGCAGTTATATTTTACTTTTATGTGTAGTGTATTAATGTAATTAACATTTGTTATATGAAGGCACGCATACATTTGTATGTATTCTATAAGAAGGAAAATAATTTATCGTATATAATATATGTATATTTTTGGTATATACACACAGAAAAAAATATATATATACATTTATAAAGCATATTATATACATGTATCCATATAATTAATGTCATATCACTTCATCTTATAAATTTAGTTTCAATACTGGTACATTTTTGGCATTAAATACATGTATGTGAAATGGATTTCTTTTCCCTACACCAAAATACATATTTCAGATGTCTAGGATTTTTATATACATTAAAAAAAACATACTATTACAACTGAAATAATTGACTATTACGAACCATTCATTTTTCAAACAAATAAAATTAATAACAGGAAGATAAAAGTGTTCCATGACACACAGTATACATTTCTAATGTTTTTAAATTATCTGACAGTTACAAAGAAATAATTAAGAATGAATGACCAAAATATACTCTAAAAGCATCCTAAATACATTTTTTTTAGATAATGTATCATTCAAATTAATTCTGTGTTTAACTGTAATTTTGATTAATATTACTCACTTTTCCTGGTTCTAGATTTGGTAGTTTTTTTTTTAAAGTTGCCAGTTGTGCCTATTTAATATTTCAATTACCAAGTTTATCTCTCTCATCAGCTATTTTCCTTCTGTCCTGCTTACTTCATATACAATTACCTGATAAACAGTGTTTAATACATTATAACATCACCTAAACTTAAAATTTCTTTCTGATTGTTACCCCTGATCAGCCATTCCAATTTAAGAACATGGCCTGTTTCCATCAAGTTCCCTAAGAGGTTGACATTACCTGCTGATGCTGCTTTTGATGTTGATCTAGGTTCCTGAACAACTCACAGATTTTTAATGTTTTAATATCTTTAGTTTTCTGTTCTATGTACATTATATATCAGTACTTTTTCTAAATTCATCTTTTTTATTTGTGTAATATCCTGTACTTTTATTTATTTCATGAGGAATAGGCCTCAGGCCTCCTGGCTCTACACAGGCTAAAATCTAGTAACTGAGGACAATTTCTTCACCACTTATACATACAACTTTCCCTCTTCTCCAGGGTTAGGTACATACTCTGGACATGTAACCCACTTACCAGTCCAGCTCTTCAGTGTAATTCACTGTACTGATATCACACACTCTATTCTAACTTCTCTGACATACTTACATGCATACTTAACATTAAGCTTTTGTGTGAGAAAAAAAAGATTTTACTTAAAAAGAAGCACATAATGGTGATTTTCAAAGAAATAAAAAGAATCTGTGTTTTGGCTTTTCTACTCCTTTTATTTTAGATATGATAATACTATTGTATTTCAATTAATTACTTGAGTCTTTATTTCAAAAAGTATGTATTGGGTATCTACCATGTGTCGGGTACTATTCTACCTGATGACACTATATAGCCCTTATAGAATGGAGTGGTGGAAAGAGACAGAAAATCGACAAATAAGCAAAAGTTTTAGGGAGTCAGATGATGAAAAGTGTCAAGGGAAAATAAGCAGGGAAGGGACAAGGAGTACTGATGGTGAAGATACTATTTTAGTAATGTCTTCAGCTTTCACTGATAAGGTAGTATTGCAAGAAAGCTTGAAAATACATGAAGGGGTAGGTTTCCATGCAGTATTATTAGTATGATATTCTAGACATGGTACTAGGGAACTGGGTTAGATCCTTGACTTGTCCCTGGATTTATTTACAGCAGAAATGTCACTGCTATTATAAAATAAACAGCTAGATAGTGGACAGGAAGCCAAAGTTTTGGTCACAATGGACATATAACCAAGATCTTGTCAAGCTCTGTAAACTATTATGAGAGCCTTTACTCTAAGAAATGTTGGAAAGTGCTGAAGAGTTTAAGCAGATAAACTTCTAGTTTATCCTGAGCTTCCAACACTGGCCTACCTGCCACACCTATCTAGTAATCCCAAATCAGATTCCATTCTCTTCTGTTTAAACTCTTCAGTGGCAATCCACTCCAGTATTCTTCCTGCCTGGAGAATCCCCACAGACAGAAGAGCATGGTGGGCTAACGTCCATAGGGTTCCAAAGAGTTGGACACAACTGAAGTGACTTAGCATGCATGCATTACTGCAAAAATGCAGAGAAACAGTGGGACTTAGTCAAAAGTTATAGTAATGGAGGTAGTGGGAAGCTATCAGATTCTAAACATTTTTCAGTATAGTGCCATAACATTTTGCTCACAGACTGAAAATGGCATATAAGACAAAGAGGCATCAATAATGACTCCAAGGTTTTTGGCCTGTGGAACTCACAACAGGAATTGTGGAGCCAGCATTATACAGATGGGCAAGGCAAGCCAGAAGGATGTGCAAACCTGGCAAAAAGATTATGACTTTGATTTTGGACATTTTAATGCTCCCTCATAGCTCAGTCGGTAAAGAATCTCCCTCCAATGCAGGAGACCTGGTTTCAATTCCTGGTTCAGAAAGAACCCCTGGAGAAGGAAATGGCAACCCACTCTAGTATTCTTGCCTGGAGAATACTACAGAGAAGCCTGGTAGGCTACAGTCCATGGGGTCCCAAGAGTTGGACACGACTTAGAGACTAAAGCACCAAAGTTGAGATGCCTATTGTACATTCAAGCAGTGAGGCAAATTGAATACACAAATTTACACAGGAAACTAAATATAGACATCTCAAATTTAGGGAGAATTCTGGACTATCAATGGGAAGGTCATCCTATGTAGAACTGATACACTTTGTGATACAGCAGAAAGTAATACAGTGTTGTAAATCAACTATATTCAATATTTTTTTTAAAGCAGTCTTTAAATCAACTATATTTCAATAGAAAAATATATTAAAGAAAACAATGCAGTGAGGTAACACAGAGAGAAGACATGGTCTAAAGACTGAGCCTTATAAGGTCTGGAATAGAAGGAAAAAGCCTTGATTTTTCCAAGGTGATTTCCAAAAGAACTGAAAAATAAAATAGTGAGAAATTGTATCAAAGCTGCTCTTTGATGGAAAATACAAGAACTTACGATGGGGTTTAGCAAATAAAAATCACTGGGAACCTTCCAAGATCAAGGAAACCACCTGGTAGTGAGGTAAACACTGTTCTGCAGGGAAAAGAACTACTTGCCAGAGCAACAGACTTCAGATAATAGTGTATGCAGCAATGGTAAACTACACTGAAGTCAAACAAACTAAAATTTTAAGCCTTGAAATAATTTCTACTAATAGTATAATAATTATACTAATTATAAATAATTATTATAAAAATTATAAAACTAATTATAAAAATAAATAATAATAGTATAACTAATGTAATAGAGTTGTCACATTCACCCCCACTCCATTTATGATTCTAAAACTATAGAGTAGCTCTAGTTCTCCTAGCTTCCACTTCCTTGCCCTGAAAAATTTAGTATTGCTGAGAAAGAGTCCTTAAATAATCTATGTCAAAATTACATCTGACTCCTTTGGAATTGTTTTATCCAAAAGTAAATTGCCAAGTCACCTATCTGAAGATATCTTCTGGCCTGCCAAGTTCTCTAGCAGAAAGAAGAAACGCAACTTTTATTCAATCTTTCTTAAGACTTGTGGCCTGAACTCCCTCTTCATCATCCAGGACCCTCATCCAGCATATGGTTCCTGACTCTTCTCCAGTAAATTTCCCTAGACAGGACTCTTTGTTCTTAATCAGATAAAACTACTTCTTTAGCACTTTCAAAACAAACTTACTAAACAAAAAAAGAAATCTTATATTTATGACTTAGCGATTGAACAGCAACATGTTTAAATTTATCCCCACCCACATTGATAGTTTTATAAATGCAGAAGGCTCTTCAACAATGCACAGTTTAAATTTTGCATATGACTTAGAGTTTGCCCTCTATATATGTCATTCTGTGTGCAGTTCTGCATTCATGGGTTCAACCAACCTCAGATTATGTAGGACTATAGTATTTAATACAAAAAAAAAAAAAAATCCCAGGGCAGTTCCAAGATAGTGGAGGAATAGGAAGGGGAGACTACTTTCTCCCCTACAAATTAATCAAAAGATCATTTGAATGTGGAACAACTTTCACAAAACAAGTTCTGAACACTGGTGGAGGACACCAGGCATCCAGAGGCAGCCCGATCTCTTCGAAAGACGGTAGAAAATATAAAAGATGAAAACAGAGGCAAAGGATTTAGGGATGGAGACCTGTCCTGGGGAGGAAGTCTTGAAGGAGGAAAAGTTTTCACACAATAGGAAACCCTCTCACAGGCACGTCAGTAGGGAACTTTGAAATCTCAGAGAACATAACTGAGGAAAAAAAAGAAATACACACACACACACACACACACACAGAATATGTGCCTAACCACAACTACCAGCAGAGAAGCAGCTCAGATGCTCACATCCACCAGCAATAAGTGGGGCCTCAGTAGGGAGGCACAGCCTATATTGTCAGTCTGTAGGGTAAGGACTGGGCTTGAATGTACTGAACTCAATGTGAGGGGGCTAACATGACATAGCAACCCAAACCGTGGGATTGGCAGAGACCACGCCCCCAAAAAAAATCTAACCTGCAAAAGGGTCTAAGGCTGCATGGAGACTCCAGGTGCGCTCACAGAACAAAGGGTTGTGTCCTAGCCAAAAACAAAGGAGAGCAAGTTTGCTCCCATTTAGAGTCCTCCTTCCCCAGAGGCAGAGGCAGGTGTGCAAAAGCCAGAGCCGGAAGGCAAGGGGCTGTTGCAATCTTGTCCCCATCTTTCATCAAACTGACCAAGTTACCAGTTGCTAACCATGTCTTCCTGGGATCCTGGATGGTTCACACCCACCAGGAGTGTCACAGCCTGAGATCAGCTCCCCATAGGAGACACACTGCACACCTGGGACTGTGCCTTCACAGTGCACCTGGGAAACCAAGCAGCCGGGATCAGGGAGGGGCATAAGACGCCCGGCCCAACTGGGACAGCATGCTCACAAAGCACTCGTTCACCTGAGTTGCCTGAACCAGGGAAGGGCACAAAATGCACAGGCCATCTGGCTCTATGCCCCTGCAGAGCACCGGAGAATGTGAGCAGCGAGAAGGGCATGAAATGCAGGGCTCTCTTGAGATAGTGCTGTTGTGGAGCACCCTGGAGCCTGAGCAGTGTGGACCTGGGAAATAAACGCCACCTTGGGCTGTGACAAACCAGTCCACTGAAGGCACTCCCCACACATGCCAGTGGTATTTGTTTGTAGCATCCCTCCCTCTCCAGAGCACAACTGAACAAGTGAGCCTAAGTAAGTGGCCACCTTATCCACTCACATCAGGGTGGAAATTAGACATTGAAGAGACCTGAAGAAGAGACATAGGAAAGCCAAAGTAAACAAAGAAGGGAGAAGTGCCCCTGAAGTGACAGGTGCAACAGATTAAAACCATGCAGTTAATGCCCAGACTATGCATTTTTTGAGGTGCAACTATAAACCTTGAGAACATGTACAAGCCAGAACAAGCACTATCTGACACTGAATTAACCCGACACTAACCACAACAGCTGCAGAGAAATCCTTATATATATTTTTACTATTACCACTTTTTAAAAAATTTAGTTCTTTATTATGTCTTTAACTTTCATTTTTATAGCCTACTATTACCTTTCTTTAAAAAATCCTATTTTAAAAAACAATTTGCATAAATATACAGTTTTAACTTTTGTGATCAATTTTGTTGTATCTTTATATGGTATTTTTGAGAATCTAATCTCTATTTTAAGTTTTTGAACTTTACTTTTTCATATTTGCTATCAATTTTGTACATTTAAGACTCTAATCTTCAGTATCCATTTTCACTTAGGAATTTAATTACTGGCTTTATTGCTCTCTCCCCTTTGATTCTCCCTTTTCTCCTCTGTTTCACCTCTCCTTCCTCTCTCTTCTCTACATAACTCTATGAATCTCTCTGGGTATTCCTGGCTTTGTAGAGCACTTAGGGATTTGATCACTGGCTTGATTGCTCTCTCCCCTTTTGACTCTCCATTTTGTCCTCCTGGTCACTTCTATCTTCCTCATCCCTCTTCTATTCACTATCTAACTCTGTGAATCCCTCTGGGTGTTCCTGGTTGTAGAGAGTTGTTTCCACATTAAACTAGGGGTTTTATCTTCTGCACTGTATAGATGGAGAAGTCTTGGGCATACTGTAAGAGGAGGACCAAAACCCAGAGGCAGGAAGCTCAACTCCAGAACATCAGAGAACACCTGACTCCAGGGAACACGAACAGGCAAGAGCCCACCCAAAAGTCTCCATACCTAGACAGATATCAAGTTCCACCTAAGAGCCAACAAGTTCCAGTACAAGACACACCATGCTAATTCTCCAGAAAAAAAAGGAAACATCCCTGAACTTTAAAAGATGTGCTGCCCAAAGCCATACCAAGCCCATAGACACTACAAAACTCAGTACTAGACTCTTCATTGTACTCCAGGGAGAAGAGATCCAGCTCCACCCACCAGGACACCAACACAACTTCCCCCAACCAGGAAACCTTGACAAGGCACTGGTCCAACTCACAGGGAGCAGATTCCACAATTAAGAGGAAACACAACCTTCCAGCCTGCAGAAAGGGCGCCCCAACACATCAATCTAAACAAAATGAAAAGGCAGAGAAATATTCAGCAGGTGAAGAAACATGATAAAATTCCACCAAACCAAATGAAAGAGGTGGAGATAGGGAGTCTACCTGAATAAGAATTCAGAATAATAATAGTAAAGATGATCCAAAATCATGAAAACAAAATGGAGTTACAGAAAAATATACTAGAGACAAGGATTGAGAAGATGCAAGAAATGTTTACCAAGGATCTATCAGAAATAAAGAAGGGTCAATTAATAATGAGCAATGCAATAACTGAGATTAAAAACACTCTGGAGGGAATAAACAGTAGAATAACTGAGGCAGAAGAGAGGATAAGTGAGGTAGAAGATAAAATAGCGGAAATAGATGAAGTAGAGAGGAAAGAATAAAAAAGAAATAAGGACAGCCTCAGACACTTCTGGGACAATGTTAAACGCCCCAACATTCAAACCATAGGTGTCCCAGAAGAAGACAAAAAGGGAGGGCATGAGAAAATACTTGAAGAGATAATAGTTGAAAACGTCCCTAAAATGGGGAAGGAAATAGCCAGCCAACTCCAAAATACCAAAGTCCCAAACAGCACAAACACAAGGTTAAGCAGCATAAGATACATAAGCAAAGTAAAAACAATTAAACACAAAGAGCAAATATTAAAAGCAGCAAAGGAAAAACAACAAATAATATACAAGGGGATCCCCATAAAGATAACAGCAGATCTTTCTTTTTTTTAATTTTATTTTATTATTACTTATTTATTTTTACTTTACAACATTGTATTGGTTTTGTCATACATCATCATCTATCCACCACGGGTGTACAAGTGTTCCCCATCCTGAACCCTCCTCCCACCTCCCTCCCCATACCATCCCTCTGGGTCATCCCAGTGCACCAGCGTCAAGCTTCTTGTATCCTGCATCAAACCTAGACTGGCAATTCATTTCTTATATAATGTTATACATGTTTTAATGCCATTCTCCCAAATCATCCCCCCGCTCCCTCTCCCACAGAGTCCAAAAGACTGTTCTATACATCTGTGTCTCTTTTCCTGTCTTGCATACAGGGTTGTCATTACCATCTTTCTAAATTCCATATATATGTGTTAGTATACCGTATTGGTGTTTTACTTTCTGGCTTACTTCACCCTGTGTAATAGGCTCCAGTTTCATCCACCTCATTAGAACTGATTCAAATGTATTCTTTTTAATGGCTGAGTAATACTCCATTGTGTATATGTGCCACTGCTTTCTTGTCCATTCATCTGCTGATGGACATCTAGGTTGCTTCCATGTCCTGGCTATTATAAACAGTGCTGCGATGAACACTGGGGTACACGTGTCTCTTTCAATTCTGGTTTCCTTGGTGTGTATGCCCAGCAGTGGGATTGCTGGATCATAAGGCAGTTCTATTTCCAATTTTTTAAGGAATCTCCACACTGTTCTCCATAGTGGCTGTACTAGTTTGCATTCCCACCAAAAGTGTAACAGGGTTCCCTTTTCTCCACACCCTCTCTAGCATTTACTGCTTGTAGACTTTTGGATCACATTCTGACTGGTGTGAAATTGTACCTCGTTGTGGTTTTGATTTGCATTTCTCTGATAATGAGTGATGTTGAGCATCTTTTCATGTGTTTGTTAGCCATCTGTATGTCTTCTTTGGAGAAATGTCTGTTTAGTTATTTGGCCCATTTTTTGATTGGGTCATTTATTTTTCTGGAGTTGAGCTGCAGGAGTTGGTTGTATATTTTTGAGATTAGTTGTCAGTTGCTTCATTGCTATTATTTTCTCCCATTCTGAAGGCTGTCTTTTCACCTTGCTTATAGTTTCTTTTGTTGTGCAAAGCTTTTAATTTAATTAGATCCCATTTGTTTATTTTTGCTTTTATTTCCAATATTCTTGGAGGTGGGCCATAGAGGATCCTGCTGTGATGTATGTCGGAGACTGTTTTGCCTATGTTCTACTCTAAGAGTTTTATAGTTCTGGTCTTATGTTAGGATCTTTAATCCATTTTGAGTTTATTTTTGTGTATGGTGTTAGAAAGTGTTTCTAGTTTCATTCTTTTCATTCACCATTGCAAGGAAATGAATAAAATACTTAAGAATATATATACCTAAAGAAACTTAAGACCTATATATAGAAAACTATAAAACACTGGTGAAAGAAATCAAAGAGGACACCAATAGATGGAGAAATATACCATATTCATGGATCAGAAGAATCAATATAGTGAAAATGAGTATACTACCTAAAGCAATCTATAGATTCAATGCAATCCCTATCAAGCTACCAGCGGTATTTTTCACAGAGCTAGAACAAATAATTTCACAATTTGTATGGAAATACAAAAATCCTTGAATAGCCAGAGAAATCTTGAGAAAGAAGAATGGAACTGGAGGAATCAACCTGCATGACTTCAGGCTCTATTACAAAGCCACAGTCATCAAGACAGTATGGTACCGGCACAAAGACAGATCTTTCAATAGAACCTCTTCAAGCCAAAAAGGAATGGCAGGACATATTTAAAGTGATGAAAAAGAAAAACCTACAATGAAGATTAGCCAGCAAAGATCTCATAAATATATAAAGGAGAAATAAAAAGCTTTACAGTTATGCAAAAGCTGAGTGAATTCATCACCATGAAACCATCTCTTCAACAAATGCTAAAGGATCTTCTCTAGACAGGAAACACAGAAAAAGTTTATAAAAACAAACCCAGAACAACAAAGTAAATGGTAACGGGATCACATTTATCAATAATTTCCTTATATATAATTATTTAATTACATTTATTAATGTAAATACATTTTACATTATTTACTAATGGAAATAAATAAATTTATTAATGGGTTAAATGTGCCAGCCAAAAGATCAAGCATAGCCAAATGGATACAAAAACAAAACCGCTACATATGCTGCTTACAAGAGACCTATCTCAAAATTAGGGATACACATAGACTGAATGTGAGGGGCTAGAAAGAGATATTCATGCAATCGGAGACCAAAAGAAAGCAGGAGTAGCTATAGTCATATCAGATAAAATAGACTTTGAAATAAAGACCATGTTAAGAGACAAAGAATGACCCTACATAATGATCAAGGGATCAATAAAAGAAGATATAACAATTACAAATATGTATGCACCCAACATAGGAGCACCTCAATACTAATACTAATATTAGCACCTCAGTGCTAACAAGTATGAAAGAGAAATAAACAGTAACACAATAATTGTGGTGGACTTTAATACCCCACTCACACCTATGGATATATCAACCAAATAGAAAATTAGCAAGGAATCACAAGCTTTAAATGATACAATGGACCAGTTAGACTTAATAGATATCTACAGGGCATTTCACCCAAAAAACAATGGATTTCACTTTTTTCTCAAGTGCACTCAGAGCAATCTCCAGGATACATCACATCGTGGGCCACAAATCTAGCCTTGTTAAATTAAAAAAAAAAAAAGAATGAAAGAAAGGAAAAGACAAAAAAACACTGAAATCATTTCAAGCATCTTTTCTGATCAAAATGCAGCAAGATTATATATCAACTAACAGGGAAAAAAAAAAACTATAAAATCACAAACATATGGAGGCTAAACAGTATGCTTCTGAATAACCAACACATCATGGAAGAAATAAAAAAAATCAAAATATGCATAGAAACAAATAAAAATGAAAATATGACAACCCCAAACCTACGGGATTTAGTACAAAGCAGCGCTAAGAGGCAAGTTCATAGCAATTCAAGCCTACCTCACGAAACAAGAGAAACATTACATAAACAAACTAACTTTACACCTGAAGCAACTAGAAAGAGAATAGAAGAACCACAAAGTAATAAGTAGAAGGAAAGAAATCATAAAAATCAGAGCAGATATATATGAAAAAGAAACAAAGAAGACTATAGCAAAGATCAACAAAACTATAAGCTGGTTCTTTGAGAATATAAATAAAATAGACAAACCATTAGCAAGACTCATCAAGAAAAAAAGGGAAAAAGAATCAAATAAATAAAATTAGAAATGAACATGAAGAAATCACAACAGACAACACAGAAATACAAAAGGTCATAAGAGACTACTATGAGCAACCATATGTCAATAAAATGGACAATTTTGAAGAAATGGGCAAGTTCTTATAAAAGTATAACCTTCCAAAATCGAACCAGGAAGAAACAGAAAATCTGAAGAGATAATTCACAAGCATAGAAATCAAAACCATAACCAAATATCTTCTAACAAACAAACGCTCAGTACCAGATGGCTTCACAGGTGAGTACTACCAAAAATTTAGAGAAGAGCTAACACTGAACCTACTCAAACTCTTCCAGAAAACTAAAGAGGAGGGCAAACTTCCAAAGTCATTCCATAAGGCCACCATCACCCTGATACCAAAACCAGACAAAGATGTCACAAAAAAAACAAAAAAAGAAAACTACAGGCCAGTATCACTGATGAACACAGATGCAAAAATCCTTAACAAAATTCTAGCAGATTTGCTTTCTAGAAATCAGAATTGTAATAGACACATGCACCCCAATGTTCATTGCAGTACTGTTTACAATAGCTAGGCATGGAAGCAATCTAGATGTCCATCGGCAGATGAATGGATAAGGAAGTATGGTACATATTACAGAAGGGAATATTACACAGCTCTAAAAAGAGCACATTTGAGTCAGTTATAATGATGTGGACGAAACTGGAGCCTATTATACAGAGTGAAGTAAGTCAGAAATAGATACACCAATACTGAATATGAAGGCATATATATGAAATTTAGAAAGATGGTAACAACATTCCTATATGCAAGGCAGCAAAAGAGACACAGATATAACGAACAGACTTTTGCACTATGTAGAAGGCAAGGGTCAGATGATTTGAGAGAACAGCACTGAAACCATACGTAAAATAGATGACTAGGGCAAGCTTGATGCATGAAGCAGGGAACTCAAAGCCAGTGCTCTGGGACAACCCAAAGGGATGGGGTGAGGAGGGAGGTGGGGTGGGGTTCAAGATATAGAGACACATGTGACCTGTGGGTGATTCATGTTGATGTATGGCAAAAACCACCACAATATTATAAAGCAATGATCCTCTGATTAAAACAAATTAACTTTTAAAAATCCACATATAAGTGGACCTGCATGGTTCAAACCCTCCTTATTCAAAAATCAACTATAGTTTGAATTAAATTATCATTTTAATACAGCCTCCTTTCGTCCTCTTAGCACTTAATCAGAAATTAGTATAGTTATTACATTTTTCTATGTAAGAAAACTGAATCTTTGCAATTTTCAATGATTACTTAGCCACCATGGCAGAACTTGAACTGTTATCACAAGTTTTAGACGCACTGCTTCCCACCATAACTGCTTCCTGCATAGGAGGATGCACAGATGTGCATCAAATCACCTTTCTGTATTTATTGCCATGAACTTCTGTAATGGATATTGTTATGGCTTTAAATTAAATTGGTCTATTTTAGGAATTTCAATAGGAGTCAGGCACAAGTGCATTAACCTAGTTTCTGAAGTTAACTCTGGAGAAACATTCCATTGCTTCTGCGTAAAATTTTCAACTATTCTTTCTCTGAGATTAAAAATATTGAATGTGTTTCAGAAATGGTAATGTAACTAAAAACAGGTAACATATTATCATTACTTATCATTAACAATTATAATGGAAATAGTAGTAATGAAAAACTAACTTAGAAACCATCAGTTCAGTTCAGACACTCAGTCATCTCCGACTCTTAGTGACCCCATGGACTGCAGCATGCCAGGCTTCCCTATCCATCATCAGCTCCCGGAATTCACTCAGAATCATGTCCATTGAGTTGGTGATGCCATCCAACCATCTCATCCTCTGTCGTCCCCTTTTCCTTCCTTCAGTCTTTCCCAGAATCACAGTCTTTTCAAATTAGTCAGTTCTTTGCTTCAGGTGGCTAAAGTATTGGAGTTTCAGCATCAGCATCAGTCCTTCCAATGAATATTCAGGACTGATTTCCTTTAGGATGGACTGACTGGGTCTCTTTACAGTCCAAGGGACTCTCAAGAGTCTTCTCCAACACCACAGTTCAAAAGCATCAATTCTTCAGCACTCAGCTTTCTTTACAGTCTGACTCTCACATCCATACATGGCTATTGGAAAAACCACAGCTTTGACTAGACAGACCTTTAGTTGGCAAAGTAATGTCTCTGTTTTTTGATATGCTGTCTAGGTTGGTCATAAATTTTCTTCCAAGGAGTAAATGTCTTTTAATTTCATGGCTGCAGTCACCATCTGAAGTGATTTTGGAGCCCCCCAAAATAAAGTCTGTCACTGTTTCCCTATCTATTTGCTGGTCCCATCTATCACCAGATGGGACCAGATGTCATGATCTTCGTTTCCTGAATGTTGTGTTTTAAGCCAACTTTTTCACTCTCCTCTTTCACATTCACCAAGAGGCTCTTTAGTTCTTCTTTGCTTTCTGCCATAAGGGTGGTGCCATCTGCATATCTGAGGTTATTGTTATGTCTCCCGGCAATCTTGATTCCAGCTTGTACTTCATCCAGTCCAGCATTTCTCATGATGTACTCTGAATATAAGTTGAATCAGCAGGGTGACAATATACAGCCTTGACATACCCCTTTCCAGATTGGAACCAGTCTGTTGTTCCATGTCCAGTTCTAACTGTTGCTTCTTGACCACATACAGATTTCTCAAGAAACCATAAGCAAAAAGAAATCCAACAGAACCAGATGAATAGCTTAAAAAAAAAAAAACTGTGTATTCCTAGAAACCATTTCCAAAAGTCCTCGAGTAGTCTGGATAACTTTGTTTTAAGCATTTCAGGAGACTTGTGAAAGTGAAGTCACTCAATCTTGTCTGGCTCTTTGTGACCCCATGGACTGTAGCCTATCAGGTTCCTCTGTCCATGGGATTTTTCAGGCAAGAGTGCTGGAGTGGATTGCCATTTCCTTCTTCAGGAGACTTGTATGTCCTGTCTATTTCAACACAGTGAAGAATTCATTTGTTATAAAATTAAAATTAATAGGGACTCAGAGCAGGTTAGTTTTAATGATGAAAGGTCCTTAAGACAGAACTGGAATAAGGGACACAGGACACAGGGAAGTAGCTGAATAACCCGTGAAGGGGAAGGAACTAACTGGTCAGATAAAGACTGTTAAAGACAGAAAGGATTTAAGGAACTAATATATGCAATCTACAGAGCTAAACTAGATAACTAAAGCTTTTTAGTAGCAAACAAATTGGCCTTGTGTCCATAAACAAATTTTGACACCACTCTCCATGTATTAATAAATACTACACATGACCTAGAATATTATGCTGCTTATTTATTAGTATTATATTAATCATGTGTGGCATATTATATCTATAAAATAAAATTTTAGATAAAGTTAAGAATGCAAACATGAAGTACAAACTCATGAAATATAAGCTACAATTCCTCTAATATAGCCATTACAATTAAGCTCGATACATAATATATTGGACTGCAAGCTACATGGAAAAAAGCCTAATATATATTTTGTATGTGATGCAGCCATGTTAATGATAATAATGTAACCCATAACTTCTGTAGGTGTTGACTTTTCTATCTTTAAAGTTGAAGCATTAATATTGTATTAGCATATTTTTCCATTTAATTTAGAAATGCATTTCTAATGCTGTAAATTGACATGACATTCTTTTTATTTTGCTGGTACCAACACTACGATTTCATGATCACTGACTAATCAGCACTGAGAAAAAAGGATTTTAAAAACAGTTCAAGCCTGTACATGTGCCTGCAAAACGCTAATGTGGCAGCTGCTGGAAACCTGCAGTCTCCTTTGAATTAAGGAATAAAGTAAAATTGAATGTGCATCTCCTCAGCCTTATTTAATGGCTTATAAATCATTTGCAACAAAAAACAAAAAAGTTTTTCTTTTCTATTTTCAACCTAGAATTATATACTTCTGTAAACATTATTTTTCCCTCTGTACCTTTCCTTTCTCAAAAAAAAAAAAAAAGATATTCATTATGTTCTCTTTAGTACACACTTTACATGGTAATGATCTAGAGTATGCCTGTCAAACTGGGAATCTGTTACTTCTAATACATTGTAATAAATCTCAGGACTAGAACCCACATTACAGATAACCTAATACAATTTACTCATTTAAAACATCAAGAATCCAAACCCTTGAGACCTAAAGTGATTTTTCTCAAGGTCACACCCTGTAGATTACAAGATCAGTAGACCAACCTGTCATACTATGCTAGCCTGCTTCTGGGTTTGACTACAACTCCCAAGTTCAGAAACTAGACCAATGCTCTTATTGCAAGAAATGCATTGCAAATGGGAAAATTTTAAAAAGAATTACTGTATCTATGCTTACTTTTTGATTTATTGCTACCTGTTAGTATATTTAATTTTTGTCTGTATTACATTGTTTACATTTAGGTTTGGGTTTACTTTTCTTTTCCTTAGTCAGAATTTCTTCTAAGTGTCATCTGTTCATCTGCAGGTTTTAGACACTGAATATATCGATCATCTCTCAAGTCCCTTTCTCGATGTTTCCTTTTTAACAGTACTGCAATATTCTGCATTTTCCCAGTTATATTATCTAATTATTTACAATTACTCTCAATATGGGAGTATTATTTTCACAAAAGTTTTAATGTAAATATTTACCCTTAAAGTTATCAGATTTCTTGGTATTTCCAAATCTTATTTGCTTCAGCCTTTCTTAAACTCTCTTCCTTCAGTAACCTGTTACTGAACTCCTACTGTACACCACATTGTTAAGATGTGGAGATACCAAGAATAAAGCATGCGCCCAATTCTCCATAAGCTCATAGTCACTGATTAGCTAGCTTCTTTTGTCATTCAATTATTCAAACTTTTGGAATATTTTCCCAAACTACAACACAAAACAAGAATATGCTCATTCCTAAACCACGACCATAATAACTCTACTCTTCAGTTTATCAAGCTGTTGTATTTCTTGTCTTTTTAATCTTTTATACCTTAGACCCTCATGCTGGAAAAGATTGAGGGCAGAAGGAGAAAGGTGCAACAGATGATGAGATGGTTGGATAGCATCACTGACGCAAGGGACATGAGTTTGAGCAAACTCAAGAAGAGAGTGAAAGATGGGGAAGCCTGGCATGTTGCAGTCCATGGGATTGCAAAGAGTCAGACATAACTTAGTGACTGAACAACAACAAATGTATCTTCATAGTGTTAAATAACAAAAATCCAGACCCAACCTACCTTTAGGTGAGGCACCAAACTCCGCCTTTTAAAATATACTCTATGTGTGACCTTAGGAAATACACTTACGCTCTCTGAGACTTATTTTCTTTACATGCAAATAGGAATGCTATTAGAACTACTTCAGATGATTGTTGAGATACTTAGTTGATATTCTAAAACAGGACAATGGCATATAATAAGTGCTATAAGTATTACCAGTTTATTACTTGGAAAATCCTTATTCCAAATACAAAACCCCCCCCCTTACTATTAATTTCATTACACATTATGCAACTTATCTCTCTTGACAAATTACCCAATTACCTATTCTAAATATTTACAGGATGTTTCTTCAATTATTTGTATACTTGAACCAATACCAATTATGCTCTTGTCTTTGCACATTACATTAACCTAGTTTTGTACATTATCTTCCAGATGAAGATTCTGTATAACTTAATCCAAATATATGGAGATACGATTTTACACTGTTAAAATTATGAAAATTCAATCTACCTATAAATGTTTGAATTAATTCAACTGTACACAAAATATCTCCCGCTTTTTCCTCTCTTTTTTCTTTTCTGTCTTCTTCTCTTTCTCCTTCTTTCTCTTTACTCCTTATTACTGTCTTACGTTGGGCCATCACTCCAATCAGGGCATTGCCAAAGTAGTACCCAAAGTCTTCTTTTCCTTCTCTCAGTAGATCAAATACTTGCAAAGGCCTTTATGTTCCTTAATAATGATATATAGTTTATATTACACCAACACACTCTTTGATCTTGTTCCTTTTTAGTTTCATCCTTGTGTTTTGAAATGAGTTATCTCAAAAAATTACATATTATATATGGAAATAGATATACATATAAAATAAGTATATTATATTTTACATGTCCCTATATTTATACTTTTCTATGCCTCTCCATGGAGAAGGAAATGGCAACCCACTCGTGTCTTGCCTGGAGAATCCCAGGGACAGGCGAGCCTGCTGGGCTGCCGTCTATGGTGTCGCACAGAGTTGGACACAACTGAAGTGACTTAACAACAGCATGCCTCTCCAAGCCACAAATATTAAACAGTGTAGAAATTCTAGGAGCACTAGTTCTTTTCCAAGTATCAGCATAAACATATTCAGAGATTACTCTTGAGGCTAACTATAAGTATATACATCATTTCTGTTTCATTTTCTTATCAAAAGTGGTTATGATTTACTCATAATATCTAGCCATGACTTATAGTAGTAGTTACCTATAACAAATACTTGATAAGAATAAATTTATAAAAATTATCTCTTGTACCAGATCTATTTTTAAACTCTAGGTTGTGGATATAACAATATACTTTTTAATATTCAATCTTCATTGCATTATAATTATATCAAAATATATTATGATGGACTATAATCCATTATAAGAGAGATGGATTTGACGTACAGTTGAGTAGGGTCAGAATCATAATGAAGATATACTGGATCTAAATATTTCAGGTGTTTGTTTACCTTGTGTTAATTATAAAGTGAATAAACACATAAGTTTTTCCATACCATGGTGTTACAAAACTCTATCCATAACTGAGTTTATTCGAGAATTAACCACTATAAAGAGAGCAACAGAAATTCTTATTTTGGTTTTACCTTATATGAGATTTTTGTTCCCAATTTCAGAAGTAATTAATTCTCAAGTATCATAGCAACTAAAGTTTAACTTACATAAAGTGATAAATTTTGTGGATGTATTTATAGTTGAAACAGAAATGGTAACAGGCTAGATCACTCTAAGTGCTGTCCAAATGAGCCACTTATAACAATAACAAACATCTGTATAACTCTTACTTTTTATACAACATTCTAGGACTAGTCAACTTACCTTCATAATTTACCTAATACAAAATATAGCTATTTACCTGCATGTTGATCTGTCTCTTGCCTTTTATTTTTTAATTTTTTTAATTTTATTTTATTTTTAAACTTTACATAATTGTATTAGTTTTGCCAAATATCAAAATGAATCCGCCACAGGTATACGTGTGTTCCCCATCCTGAAGCCTCCTCCCTCCTCCCTCCCCATACCATCCCTCTGGGTCATCCCAGTGTACTAGCCCCAAGCATCCAGTATCGTGCATGGAACCTGGACTGGCAACTCGTTTCATACATGATATTTTACATGTTTCAATGCCATTCTCCCAAATCTTCCCACCCTCTCCCTCTCCCACAGAGTTCATAAGACTGTTCTGTCTCTTGCCTTTTAATACTAACTTGTGAGTCAGCTTGTAGAAATGTTATCAAATTTAATAAAATATTTTAGAAATGACTGAACCACAGAGAATATAAGTACCAGAAAGCTAAGATTGAGATATAAAACATTTCTCAACCTTTAATTTACTTTCTGATATTTAAAATTTCTCCTTAAATTTGGCTGTGAACCTTCTGACAATCAAAACAAAAAGATTCACAAACCTGTCACATGCTTTTCAGTTAATAGAAAAGAAAAACATGTTGATGCTTCAGAGATACAAAAACTTTAAAGTGATTAATTCTAAAGGAAAGTTTTCACTTGGCTTTTATAGAACTGTGGTGGACAGTGTTTTCAATAACATCTATGCAACTTTTAAAAATGAGTTTTTAAGGCTGTTTCTTACAGAATTTTTCAATGAAAATTTATGGAATTAAAACCATGATGTAAATCAATGAAAGATATTCTTCAAATAGATCTATGTGTTTCCAGATCACCCTGACCACAATACAATGGGCAAAAATCCAAAAGAAAATACTAAACCGTGACCACTGTAAATTGGACTGAAATATAAAAACTTTATTAATTTTGTTAAGTTTAGGCCACTTTATACTGTGCCGTTACAATGTAAATTGATATATTTTTAAAAATGAGTGTATGATATTAAAAAGTCTATGTACTTTTAAAATATTTAGTATTTTAAAGTATTTAAAATATTTAGTATTTAAATAAAAATATTTAGTATTATAAAGTATTTAAAAAATACTCTTATGTATTACTATGTCATTCAGGTCAACCACATCTCCCTCTAGGGTACACTGGGCACAATTTGGACTCAGTGCCTGAAAACCTTTACTAGGTTTGGAGTCTTGAGATAAAAGTTCCCATTTTTATAATATGTTTATATTGGGAGACAAGAAAATTATGGTCCAGGCATTATTACTTTATACTGATTCAATGAATAAAAGTTTGAAAATATCAAAATGTCACCATCTCACACCAGATGATGAACCTAAGCCAGTCTTAAAAATCCTGCTTCCACTTCCAGTGATAACTTCAGGGAGGGACAAACATCCAAATCTGACAGTATGATAGGAAGGTTTGTATTAGGAAGTCCTTGGGGAAAGTTGCCTTACCATGAAAGAGGTATCATTTCTGGCTGTGATCTCTATATGAGCCTGAGAATGAACCCGGCAATGAGGAAGGTAAACACTGATTCAAAGGGAAAACTGAAAAGTCCCTGGGTTCTGTAATGTCACTGAGCCACCAAATCACGAAACTGTAAAGTCTCTCTTCTCTCTGGACAGCACGTTATGTGAGAGAATTTACTTTTATCTGAGCCTGATTTTGCTCAGATACTCAAATATATCTTGATTTTAGCCACAATTAATGCTTGTTTTAAAATAGTGTCCTCCCTTTCCTCTCTTCTCTGAGAAACATGACAGTCTATTTATAGACATGTAAAAAAAACTTATTAATAACCAAGTATATCTATGAAAATTAGAATATTACCAAAATACATGAAAGACTGAACTTTACCTCCTGTAATAGTAAGATAACTTGCTTCTACCTAATAATTATAATCCACTAATTTTTGTCTGAAATATTGCTTACTTAAGAGAATTTAATGAATGAGTCCTTTATTGTTTCAGAATAATAGCCTCTATTTAAGCACCAACAAAAAAGTTTAACTTTCAACTCTGTTTTATGAATTCTTATTAATGGTTTAATAAGATGTGTAACAATCACAACAACTATCAGATTTACAACCCCATTAACTACTGATTGGTAGATAAATGCTAATTTGCATTCTGTAATAAATTTCATGCCACACAAACACCTATTCATTAAACACTAATATAAACAAAATATTTTAAGCATTTTTATGTTGGAGAGCATTTTACATGCTAGCAAGGTAATGCTCAAAATCCTTCAAGCTTAGGCTTCAGCAGTACATGAACTAAGAACCTCCAGATGTACAAGCTGGGTTTAGAAAAGGCAGAAGAACCAGAGATCAAATTGCCAACATTTGTTGGATTACACAGAAGGCAAGGGAGTTTCAGAAAATCATCTACTTCTGCTTCATTGACTATGCTAAAGTCTTTGACTCTGTGGATCACAACAAACTCTGGAAAATTCTTAAAGGGATGAGAATAACAGACCATCTTACCTGTCTCCTAAGAAGCCTGTATGCAAATTAAGAAGCAACGATTGGAACCAGACATGTAATAACAGACTGGTTCAAAATTGGGAAAGGAGTACAACAAGGCTGCAAATTGTCACTCTGTTTATTTAACTTATATCCAGAGTACATCATGCAAAATGATGGGCAGGATGAAACACAGGCTAGAATCAAGATTGCAGGGAGAAATATCAACAATCTCAGATATGCAGATAATACCACTCTAGTGGCAGAAAGCAAAGAGGAAATAAAACAGCCTCTTGGTGAGGGTGAAAGACAAGAGTAAAAAAGCTGGCTTAAAACTCAGCTTTCAGAAAACTAAGGTCATGGCATCCAGTCCCATTACTCCATAGCAAATAGGAGGAGAAAAAGTAGAAAGTGATGGATACTATTTTCTTGGGCTTCAAAATCACTGCAGACTGTGACTACAACCATGAAATTAAAAGATGCTTGTTCCTTAGAAAGGAAGGTATGACAAACCTAGTGAAAGTGAAAGTGAAGTCGCTCAGTCGTGTCCGACTCTTAGCAACCCCATGGACTACAGCCTACCAGGCTCCTCCATCCATGGGATTTTCCGGGCAACAGTACTGTAGTGGGGTGCCATTGCCTTCTCCCATGACAAACCTAGACAGCATACTAAAAAGCAGAGATATCACTTTGCTGACAAAGGTCCATATAGTCAATGCTGTGGTTTTTCCAGTAGTTGTGTATGATGAGAGAGTTGGACTAACTAGAAAGAAGGCTGACTGCGACAGAATTGATGCTTTCAAATTGTGCTGCTGGAGAAGACCCATGAGAGTCCCTTGGGCAGCAGGGAAATCAAACCAGTCAATCATAGAGGAAATCAACACTGAATATTCACTGGAAGGACTGATGCTGAAGCACCAATACTCTGGCCACCTGATGTGAAGAGCTAACACACTAGAAAATATCCTGATGCTGGGAAAGATTGAAGGTAGGAGGAGAAGAGGGTGACAGAGGATGAGATGGTTGGATGGCATCATCAACTTGATGGACATGAGTTTGAGCAAACTCTGGAAGACATTAAAGGACAGGGAAGCCGGGCGTACTGCAGTCCATCAGGCCACAAAGAGTCAGACACAACTTAGAGACTGAACAACAATTTCAACTTATAAAAAAATAAAAATGTTTTTATAAACTTTAATTAAACAAGGTAAAATTGTTTACTTGACTTTATCAATAGAAGAGAAACTTGAAGGTCTCTCTACATAGTAAAATATACACATGTGCGAACAAGCATGTACATACACACAAAACACATCTAATTAAAAAAGGACAATTATTTCACATTTTGTATAAATTTATATATTTATATGTACACATATAAAACATGTATGTTAGCATATATTATATGCATTTTTCATATATACACACAAACCTACAGACAGGTACAATGTCAGCCATATCCAACTTGTGGTGCTTAATCAATAAATCAATGTTTGAAACAAATGATTATTTGGTTTGTATTTATTATTTTATATTTTTATTTATTAAATTATTAGGGAAAGTATTTACTTGCAGTTTATCAGCATTTTGTATATTTTAATAATTACACTAGAATTTTTATTTCTCAAGTTAATTTTCCAATGAATTTAAGTATACTATAAACAAATTTACTCTGCAGACCAAAATTCTAGTATAATGTATCGGCATATTATAAACAGAGGAGTTCTAATAAAGTTCCAAACAGCTGAATATTCACAAATACCACAGTTTATTCTTAATTTTTAATTTATAGTTTATATTCATTTGACTCGGCTAACACATAAATTTTTAAATTTTTCTCCTTTAATCTCATAAATACTTCTAATTACTTTTCCATCAGAACTCTTTTCTAAATAAAATTTTACATTACTCATATTAATCAGAGAAGCATTTAATTTTTAAATTAAGATTAATATATTACATAAAATCACAATAAACTTGACAGAAGTTAAGGCCCAATTTATAACTGCTGCTGCTGCTGCTGCTAAGTCGCTTCAGTCGTGTCCGACTCTGTGCAAACCCATAGATGGCAGCCCATCAGGCTCCCGGGTCCCTGGGATTCTCCAGGCAAGAACACTGGAGTGGGTTGCCATTTCCTTCTCCGATGCATGAAAGTGAAAAGTGAAAGTGAAGTTGCTCAGTCGTGTCCAACTCTTAGTGACCCCATGGACTGCAGCCCACCAGGCTCCTCCGTCCATTGGATTTTCCAGGCAAGAGAACTAGTTCTTCATATCTGCACTCTTTTCACCACTAACCAAGAGACTTAATATCAGTGAATTATTTACCTAGACAAAATGATGTTATACACTCAAGAATATCTCAGCAGGAAACCAAAAGCAGTGGTTAAATATATTCAAATCAAGAAATAAATAAAGCATACCAGTTTTTAGTGTGTGTCATGTCTAGTAATTCCTATGCAGAGTACTAGAAACTGAAATTTCAGTTACTTTCTAAATGTGACAATCTTTATAATATTACTAAGAAAATAATTTGTAGATTACTAATCAAATGAGAAACATATAAAGAAAGTCTATATAAACAAGTATATTAGGGAATATATGAACAAACCATGATATTGCTAAAAAATCTCTTAAATGGAGATTCTAAATATATAGATAATTCACTTTATTAAATTTTAATTGAGAAATAGATGATTTGAAAATTATTAAAGAGTAATTATTAAAATAATGGATAAAACTGCCATAAATGCTCAAAAATGTTATTCCAGTGAAGGATAAAGCCTTTTTGAAGACTCAATTTAATCAAAAACCAGCAGATTTTTTAAGTATGACCTTGAAAATCTTTTTGTTCTGTTACAAATAGATCAAATAAGTTGCATTTCAGAAAACAGTCTAAATTGTTTTTCTGTTTTGAAAAGTCACATTCCAGGAAAATTTAAACAGTGGAAACTAATCAAAACTTAGGAAATTTCAGTATGAATTTCTGTTAGTTATTTATGAATTTTACCTTTGCAAATTACCTAAGAGCTACTGTGATATAGAATGTTGAATAATATGTGAGGTCAATAAAATGATGTGTCAAAAACAACAAATCCTATTTTCATGTTCCTATTTACATAATTTCTTCAGAAAAGACTATTTCTGGTGTGAAGAGAGAAGCTAAAAGTAGAATGTCACGTATCAAATTAGGAATACGTAAAAGAAGTCTACCATCTGACCAACTACACTGTTTCTAACAAAGAGTAAGACTTATCTACTATTTAAACTGACAAATGATCATCATGGATGTTTATTAAAGAATTACGATTAAGTGAATTACCTGTTTCCACTAATGAGATTCGCTGATCATTTGTTTCTAAGGTCTCAAGGTAAAATAAAACTGCAAACCATTTATTTTATGAGCCAGGCTCAATACTATTCATAGGTATTTTCAATAAAATGGAAAAAGCTTGAGTTACCTAAGTTACCTAATATCTACCTCTAAGCTGTGCAACTTCAGACATGTGGTTTGATGTTTTCAGTGTCTTTCTTTTTATGTGACAGTATTTGTGAAAATTAGATAATGCATTAAAACAAGCATTGCACAGTAAAACTTAATAAATATTTGCTTTCTGTATTGGTCAATAATTTTAGCAAATAGGAGACATCTTTTAACAACAAGAAGTGAAGTCTAGAGATGGTTTCAGGAATGATTCACCAAGAACCTGGAATTTTTCCATCAGTGGCATGTTGACATTTCATGCTTAGGTTTATTGCCTCATAGTCCCAAGATGGCTGCTGTAGCTTCAAGCATCAGCAGTACATTCAAAAGCAGAAGCAAGAGAGTGATAAAGTTAATTTTATACAAAGGCTCTCATTTTCTCAATGAAACAAAACATTTATTGGAATCCTTAAGAAGACTCTCCCTGTATAATAACAGGCATTCCTAACTGCACACAAACCAAAGAAAATACGTATCATTCAAAACAAACAGGATGGTTATTATTGGTTTAGACCATGTATGGCACACCTCCCAGGATACATTTGTTTTCTAGAAAAAAAAAATTTAGGCTCTATTCACCAAAGAAGGGAGTTTAGGTTTGAGAAAGCAAGAGTATTATGACCAAAATAAGCACAGAAAAAAGGGATTAATTCTGAATGGAGACTAGGGAGAGGCATAATAGTGACACTTTACAAGGACTACTTTTTGCAGAGTGATAGGGAAAATGTCAGCTTAAACAGTGGGAAAGGTGTCATTAAACCTGAGTAACATAATTTTAGCCAGTCTCTTCTTGCAAATCTCCAAATCTTCGTGCAAACATCTCCAAATTTCAATCCATTCTTTGCCACATCAATGGTGTTAACTTTCTAAATTAGGTCATTTCATTCGGTGTCTATACCATTTCAAACTTATTTAATTCCAAATTAAAGAAACCTGAGAACAATGGATTAAACAAATTAGTTTTGCTTTTCACACATAAATAAGAATTTTGGAATATATCAGTCTAGGATTCTTATGACAGTTCCAAGATGTCACCAGGAAGCTAGTCTTATATTTACAGTGTTCCGCTCTACCATTCATAAAGAGTTACATGGTTCTCCATTTTCAAAACTGGGGTGCTGGAGAACCAAACATACTGGGAAAAGTCAAGAGAATAAACCACCCATGAAGGCATCCTTTACAGGGTCTCCTGCAAGCACCATCCAGTGACTTCAGTCTTTATCTGTGACCAGAACTATGTCATCTGATTGTTCTTGGATGGAAGGTGGACAAATGTTATTCTTTAAATGTACTGCTCTGTAAAAAAAGTGGAGACTGTATTACTGAAAGAGATATAGTCATTTAGGTGTTCAGTATCCAATTAGTAGTATCTGTCACATATCCTCAAAATATTTAAAAATGTGCCCCATTTCTCATAAATTAAAAGAACATATTTTAAATATTCCTATGTATAGTTTCCAAGACCATTCTATAACTGGTCTAATTATTTTTTCAATAATTAATTAACATTCAAACAAATATTCAATGAATTCACGGTGCTGTGCTGTGCTTAAGTCACTCAGTCATGTCTGACTCTGTGACCCCATCAGGATCCTCTGTCCATGAAATTCTCCAGGCAAGAATACTAGAGTGGGTTGCCATGCCCTCCTCTAGGGGATCTTCCCAATCCAGGTCTCACACATTGCAGGTGGATTCTTTACTGACTGAGCTACCAGTGAAGCTCAAGGAATACTGGAGTGGGTAGCCTATCCCTTCTCTAGGGGATCTTCCCAATCCAGGAATTAAACCGGGGTCGCCTGACTTGCAGGCAGATTCTTTACCAGCTGAGTTACCAGGAAACCCCAAATTCATGGTAGATGTAGACTATTCTATACCACAATGAAATGAGAGGAATATGGTGGGGTGTCTCCTCTAAAGGTGCTTTTCCCTAGTTAACCTTCCCTATATCCAATGTGTCTGCTATTGATTTCTCCTTTAATTCATAATACTTTTTACTGTATAAATGTGATAAAATAATAAACTTGCCCCCAGTTTCTTGACCATTAAAACTCTACTAGTCTTGTAGGAAAACAGTTCAAATTCCAACGCTGACAACCAACCTTCCTAGTTCTACTTATCATAGTTCATTTTTTATCATGTGCATGTTCAGCACATGCTATGTAATTCACTCTGGGTTTTTGAAATTTGCTCTTCTTAAAACTAGTTGTTTATGTGCCTTGTCTCCCTCACTGTATTTTGAGCTCCTTAGCTCAAATTAAGTATCTAATCCATATCTGTATCTTTGCCAGTGCTTCAGAGTAACTACTTCATAAATATTTGTAGATAGTTTTTTATATTCTATAGTTACCTTCTGTCATCACTAAATGGCAAGTCTGCACTTTTGGCATGTGAGACTGAATGCACTCTTCTTTGGGTCTTAAAGAAATAGTTGCACTGGGGCGACCCACAGAGATGGTACGGGGAGGGAGGAGGGAGGAGGGTTCAGGATGGGGAATACATGTATACCTGTGGCGGATTCATGATGATATATGGCAAAACCAATACAATATTGTAAAGTTAAAAAATAAAATTAAAAAAAAAAGTTTAAACATAGAAATAGTTGCAATAAGTGATCATTAGCAGTTCAGTACAGCAAAAAGTGAAGTATTTGTCATATTATGCACTCCTAGTGACATGTCTAGATGAGACTTAGTGTCAAAATTGGAGACTGGTACAAACACGGCAGATGTAGGATATAATCCACAGACTTGTTTTGACGATGGAAAGGAGGTACTATGATACGTGTTTTCCCACATGTTGTCATTAGGATATAAGCAATGAACTATAAGCTTAGTTAGATATTTCCCAAATTGTCAATTTTTTAAAACTGGCCTAAGAAAGTAAAATTACTGGCTTATATAATTTTCATTTCCTAAACTAGTCCAATTACTTCAACATCTTTTATGAAAGATTAGAAGGAAATATGTTAATTTCAACATCAGAAAAATCAAGAGATTTTTATAATTGTGTGTATCCTCTCATTAAAGTTTAAATTTCATGAAGGCAGAATTATTCCAGTTTTATTCACCTGTGATCCCTGGTTTTAAGACAGAACCTGGATAATAAATATTATTAAACACAGGAATTTTAAGAAAAGAGACTTTCTAACAATTAACGCAATTTCTTTCTTGATCCAATTACTTCATAGACCAAATTTCATTGAACTGTTAAATACCAAAAATAACTAGCAACCAAACAAATTATTGAGGTAAAACTGGTGCTTTTTCTTGGTTTTCCCTTTCAATATTTTTCCCTTTACATATTTAACTTTCAAAATGAATTTATTATTATGCCTTATGCCATAAAACTTGGAAAATTAATGAAATCTTCACTTTAAAATTTAGCTTTCTCATACTGTGTCTCGTGAGTTGTTTTAGATTATTATACTATAATGATTGCATCAAATCTTAAACACGATGTGCTGCATCTCCCTTTTGAATCTGATAAAATACATAATAGGTAAAGAATCTAATAAAAGTATATAATATGCATGCTGCTGCTGCTGCTAAGTAACTTCAGTCATGTCCGACTCTGGGCAATCCCATAGACGGCAGCCCACCAGGCTCCCCTATCCCGTGGATTCTCCAGGAAATAATTCTGGAGGGGGCTGCCATTTCCTTCTCCATGTTATGCATATATATTAGCAAAACATCTAATCTGATTACTAGCTATCCAGTAAATATGCATGTTAAAAATTAACTCAAAATACTACCTGAAGGAAGAGATAATCTCAAAGAATTATCCAATCTAGTCTTTAAAAAATTGTTATTTTTGAGCTATAGGAGAAAACTGGGGCCTCAGAAGTAACATAACTTTTCCATTTCAATGAGCAGATACACAGTAACATTACATGACAGAATTCATAAATTCTAGTAATATTGCCTCTATAAATACCCAAGTAAAATTAGAGTAATCAGACAAATTTTGTAAAGGAATATTTAGTTTTAAAAATTTCAATAATCAGTATGCTTAAAATTATAACCCAGAAACACTATTTGTACTACGGTCCTTTTTTATGTATGGTGGTCTTCCAAAAGCATTGATTTTTTTCACATAAATCTTCACAAGAAATAGAATTCAAATTGTTCTACAGTGGAATGTTTTATCATGTGAGCTTCTAAAATTTAACTTATCATGTAATAAAATTACATTGTTAGGAAATTAATTCTTCTTAATTAAAGGGCTATATTTTTTACCTATTCCTCAGTAGTATGTATAAGACTATAACTGCTTAACTACATAAAAATTTTCCCTAAGTACCTAAGTTTATTTTATTTTGGAATTTAAACAGTTTTTGTTAATACACAGAAATTAATAGCCAAGTATTTAAAGAAAATCAAAATGTATGCCAGTCAATGAAGAGGACATCTCAGGGTAATGTTTTTAAAGTTGGGGGAAAAGAAGTAAAATAAATAAGAATACAAAACTAGAAAACAGATAAGCAAAACAAGATGACCACTGGAGGCTAGGGAAATCCTTAGTGAAGGTCATGACAAGGAGGGCTGCGGAAATCCAGAGCCAGAACATTTGATGGAGATGAAGCACACTTGAAAAGATACTTAGGTTCTTGGCTGGACCTACATGAAGATCACTCACTAACTTTAGAAGGCTAGAGAGGAACAGGCTAAGAATGGGACACCAAGAGTTCAGTTATGAATATGCTAAATTTGATACCAAATAAGACATTTCAGTGGAGAGCTCAGGAAGGCAGGTGGATGCATTTATGCCTACAGGTTGTCTTTTTTTTTTTTTTTAAGTTAAATTGATCATTTGTCTAATCTTGATATGGATCTATTATAACAATTCTATTAAGAGAGTGAGATCACTAATTAGGAGAACAGAGAAGCTTTTCCTAACTTCTCCATGTATAGCTGATTATCATGCCCTTATGTCCTTTCAACTCCCTGTAGAAACCTCTGTTTTAATACATGTCATTCTGTTTCTAAATGATTTTATGTCAATATTCTCTGCTGCTGTAATTTTGAAACTAGAAAAGTTTGCTTTTATTTTGCATCTTTTGTGTTTAAAACACAATCTAGCAGTTAGCTCAGCCTGCTCAGAGGTTCAGTCTGCTGTAATGTGTGTCAATTCCAAACTCCTAATTCACTCCCCTCCTACTTTCCCTTCAGTGACCATAAATCTGTTCTTTATTTCTGTGAGTCTAGTTGTGTTTTATATATAAGCTCATTTGCATCATTTTTTTCATGATTGAAAACTTACTTAACAAAAAAAAAAAAAAAGGTTTATACTTTACAGACACTTCTAGAATTGTGAGGTCACTTAGGGGAAAGTTAAATACAGATACAACCTGTTTGGGATTTTTAAAATGGTTAAGAATACACTTGTAATTATATCCAAAATAATTAAATCAAGGGGTCACAATTTCACACAGAGTAATTGGCTTTGCTGATGGTTGTTAAGCTGTTGGAATCAGTTTTATTGATTCTCTTTTTCTAAATTTAAAATATTCCCTCAGTGTTGCATGGCAGTTGTGAATATGTGTCTTCATAATTATAAGCTTTAATATATGCAGTACATTTAAACAATTAATAATTTAATTAACAATTCTTTATTCTTCATACAAGAGATGTGATCAGCTATAAGATGGTGATTCTGCTGAGGAAACCCTCTTTATATTTTTGAGACCCCTTTCCCTCTCTAATTCCCATCTCCACCTAAGTGGGAGTTCTCTGTTGCTGCTACTTAGACACAGTATCTTTAACTAGAGAGGCTGCAGTGTAAGTTTTGGATCTTATGAGGCTGAAGTCAATGCATTCACTGGCCTCACAAGTAGCTAGAATACACATCATAGCTTTTCAAATGGTAAAACATTTAGCCTATAGGTAAATATCCTGAGACAAACTCTAATGTTCCTGAGAAACTAACTGGCCAGAGTCTCTCTTCTGCTACTTTTTTAAATTAAATTGTGAACAGACTAAAACCAAGAATAACCTTGTTATTGTTGTTCAGTCACTCACTTGCATCTGACTCTTTGAGACCCCACAGACTGCAGCACTCCAGGCTTCCTGGTCCTTCACCATCTCCCAGAGCTTGTTTAAACTCATGCTCATTGAGTCAGTCATGCTATCCAACCATTTCATTCTCTGTCATCCGCTTCTCCTCCTGCCTTCAATCTTTCCCAGCAACAGGGTCTTTTCTAATGATCTGGCTCTTCACATCAGGTGGTGAAAGTATTGGAACTTCAGCATTAATCCTTCCAATAAGTATTCAGGATTGATTTCCTTTAGGAGTGATGGGTTTGATCTCTTTGCAGCCCAAGGGGCTCTCAAGAGTCTTCTCCAACACCACAGTTCAAAAGCATCAAATCTTTGGCACTCAGCCTTCTTTGTGGGCCAATTCTCACATCCATATGTAACTACTGGGAAAACCATAGCTTTGACTATACAGAGCTTTGTAGGCAATATAAAGTCTCTGCTTTTTAACACACTGTCTAGGTTTTTCATAGCTTTTCTTTCAAGGAGCAAGCATCTTCTAATTTTATGGCTTCAGTCACCATCTGCAGTGATGTTGGAGCCCAAGAAAATAAAGTCTGTCACTGTTTCCATTGTCTCTTCCATCTATTTGCCATGAAGTGATGAGACTGGACTTAATTTTTTTAATATTGAGTTTTAAGCCAGCTTTTTTTCTCTCCCTATTTCACCTTCATCAAGAGGCTCTTTAATTTCTCTTTTCTTTCTGCCATGAGGTTGGTTTCATCTGCATATCTGAGGTTAATGAGATTTCTTCCAGCAATCTTGATTCCAGCTTGTGCTTCATCCAGCCCAGCATTTCGCATGATGTACTCTGAGTGTAAGTTAAGTAAACAGGGTGACAATATATAGGCCTGACATACTCCTTTCCCAATTTTGAACCAGTCTATTGCTTCACATCTGGTTCTAACTGTTGCTTCCTGATCTGCATACATGTTTCACAGGAGGCAGGTAAGAGGGTCTGGTATTCCCATTTATTTAAGAATTTTCCACAGTTTGTTGTGATCCACACAGTCAAAGGCTTTAGAGTAGTCAATGAAGCAGATGTTTTTCTGGAATTCTCTTGCTTTTTCTATGACCAATGGATGTTGGCAATTTGACCTCTGGTTTCTCTGCCCTTTCTTAATTTAGCTTGAAAGTTTTAAAAATACTCCCTATAATAACTATTAATTTTTATTAAAATTGAGGGCCTAAGAGGAAGAAAGCTGAGAATGTTAAAAACAATAATTGTGTGTAGTTTTTTCTGCTAGGTGTAATCTGTCCATTGACATAAAAGAGTCTCACTGCTTTTGAAAGCAAATTTACTTCTTTTAGAAGAACAACTAAATTTGGCATATAACTTCAGAAACAAATTATAAAGTTAAAATAAATTAATTTTTGCATCTGAAATCCTATCCCAATTTTAATATTCTAAAAATGTTCTTTTTAATTTATAACATCACCAAATAAACTCCATTTGTATTTTAATTACTCCATTAAAATTAGCAAATCAGAACTGTAGATGTATCAGAAGGGTTATTCAACCTCCTCTGCTTTTAAAATTAATCTCCCTTTCAGTAATAAACAGTCTGCTAATTATGTGTAACATTAAGCATCATACTAACTTGAGAAAAAAGGAGACATCACACTGTGATTTTAGTTGTGTCATACCCTAAACTGTTGAAAAATATATTAAGGTCTCAGAGTCAGAAAGTAAGAACAGTATCACCTTGTTAAAAACATAATTTTATAAATTTCAACAAAGCATTATATTTTAAAATTTTTATCCACTGTGTAGTAGTCCTAAACACAACTTCTAAGAAGTAAAAATGCATTGCTTCCAATTAATGTTCTCTCATTGTAAATGCATATGAGCATTTAATTGAGAATAATTAACATCAGGAATGGAGAAGGAAATGGCACCCCACTCCAGTACTCCTGTCTGGAGAATCCCATGGGCGGAGGAGCCTGGTAGGCTGCAGTCCATGGGGTCGCTAAGAGTCAGACATGACTGAGCGACTTCACTTTCACTTTTCACTTTCATGCACTGGAGAAGGAAATGGCAACCCACTCCAGTGTTGTGGCCTGGAGCACCCCAGGAACAGGGGAGCCTGGTGGGCTGCCATCTATGGGGTCGCACAGAGTCGGACACGACTGAAGCAACTTAGCAGCAACAACATCAGGAAGCATTATTTTTTTTTTTTTTATCATTTTCCTTGAAAATGTTCACTGCCAAGCAATGGGTGTTGGTTTAATAGTGCTCATGTTTAGCACTTTACTTTCTAAATTGCTATAAATGACACTGTAATTATAACCTCTATTTTCTCCTTAACCAATCAGTTTTCTAATTGACTCGCTGTACATATGGTACTTTGCTTCTTGTGTAATAGATTTAACTTGCAGGCACAACTTCTAAGGATTATATAATTTTTGTCCTCAGTACACTTTAAATAAAAACATAAACAAAGCCCCAAAATCTATAATACATAATTTATTTTCATTTATCTTTATAACATTTTACACATGGATAACTGAATTGTACTGCTGCGTATTTCTACTTTATATATTTTCAATATAATTTATCTTTGCCTCTCATGAATTTCTTACCTAGTTATCCAATCTTACCTTGAATTAGAAAATACTGTGCAAACATCCTGGAGATATTTTGTAACTTACATAAATATATCATTTCAATATTAATTAGGATTAATTGAAGCTAGGATTTATTAGCTTAATTAATTATTTAGGGTGCTAATGAGTTAAGATTTTTACAGGAACATGTATTCACTAAGTTTACATATAATATAAATCAATTCTATGGCACCAAACTGCTCAGATACTTTGTGTGAGAATAAAAGAGGAGATGGCTGCTTAAATTGAACACCACTGAGAAATAAATCAGTGTACTTATACTTGTTTTAAGACTCTATGGGTGAGGGCGAGGGTGGGATGATTTGGGAGAATGGCATTGAAACATGTATAATATTATATAAGAAATGAATTGCCAGTTCAGGTTTGATGCAGGATACAGGATGCTTGGGGCTGGTGCACCGGGATGACCCAGAGGGATGGTATGGGGAGGGAGGTGGGAGGGGGGTTCAGGATTGGGAACACGTGTACACCCGTGGCAGATTCATGTTGATGTATGGCAAAACCAATACAATAGTATAAAGTAAAAAAATATATAAATAAATAAAATGGCAAAAAAAAAAAAAAAAAATTTTCATGAGTGACTGCATTTGATCTTTATCACACTTGTTAACCTAGGCAATGCAGTACTGTCCTTCATCAAGGCTGAAGACTTTGACGCTGAAATAATTCAAGAAAGTTACTCAAGGTCATACAGCTAATCAGTTGAGGAGCAGGAACTGGTCCTATAGTCTATAAAGCCCCATCACTCCTGTTTATCAAAATCATCCTCATCGTTTGTGAAAAGACTTGTCATGGTTGTGTTTGAGTAGGCATGTTCTTTATCTGTCCAAAAGAAGCTCACAACCTAATTTGGTAATATAAGTAGAGAAAAATAAAATAGTCCTAACTACTTATAACTGGATGTGATTCACAGTAACAAATTGCCTAGAGGACACTGACACTAAATTTAATTTTCAAAAAGATAAATCTAGGATCATGAGTAAAAGGAATTACTTTCATGCATACAGAATGGACAAATCCTGCAGAATGATTAATCTGTTTCATGAAATGGATAATGAAAAAGAAATGCTCATGAAGTTAGATATTCCAGTCTTATAATTCATTGTATCAGAACATTTTTTGTTAACCAATATAATCAAGAAATTTATCCAATAATATCAGTGACATATTACTAAAGCTCAGATTATAATTTACAAGGTTCCTATTTGTTTTTATTGAGATATAATACATTATCAAAATATCCTCCCTCTAAAACAATAATAGCTGAGATTCTCAATTTTAAATGTTTCCTTTTTAGTTACTAGTCACATGATTTCATGGATTTCTTAGCAGAGAAAGATAAAATTATCCAAATTTCATTCTGAGAATGTAATCTTAATTTCTCAGCTATAATGATCACAACTGTTCATAATAATGATTAAAACTGTTCTTACCAATTTTCTACCAGGCTCTGTGCAATGTATGATCAAGTGAGCTTATGTCAGAAAAAACTATGCAAAACTTGTAAAACGAACACTACTTTTCTTGTAGATGGGTCAGTAGATGCATTCTGTGCTGCTCTGCCAATGTATTGCCTCATTTCCAAATGGAATGCTTTTCTTGGTTTTAGCCCTTTCATTTAATATTTTGCAAACACAAGAAGGTATAGCATACTCCTTCTGCTTTGCTCTGTACTGTTCTAACAGTTTGTCCAATGGAGGCAGCAAAAACAGAAAGATCTACTGCAGGATCATAAGGTGGGATGGTTATTCTAAAGCAGACAGATATAAGTTTTTATCAATAATGCTCCATTCATTCTTGTACTCCTACTTCTTCAATATTTCTCTTTATTTACTTTTTTTTAGTAACCCACAGATCTGAATGAATCATCTGTTGGCTGTTATCAACAAAATAAAAACTAGTGGCAGAGAATTCAGTTGTCAATAATTGTAAATCAAGATCTGTTCTTGAAAGCAGAGGAAAAAAGAAAAACATCACTATACTCCAAATTTAGATTTGGTCAGATATAATGAGCAAGTGAAATATCTCACTTTATCACCAATTGTTTATCTATATAACCTTATAAAATTCATGCTTATTTTCTTTAATCTCTACATTAATTCAACTATTTCACAAAGATGCTATTATCACTGTCACAAATTTCCCTTTGAGTGAAATAACAAGCTTATGAATCAAAATTAAAATGTTAAATTACTACTTACACTTATTTATATTAATTAACCCTGCAGTAATAATATGGAGTAAAACATAGTGACTTACAGTATCTTGGAGGATAGTAAGTATTCTGTAAACTATATCTTTTATAGAAACTATCATAAAATATTTATTAATGAATTTTCTATATCTTCCAAAACTAAATATCCCAAAATGAACATTTCCATAGATTTCTTGCTATTACACAGCCTGTTAATTCATATTCTCTTTCTCCCTGTCTCTTTCTCCTGTCTCCATTGTTCAGCTTTTAGCTTTTGGCATCTTTCTTCAGTCTAGTCTGGAATTCACTCTTTTCTATAACTGCATGTTCTCTATGCTATGCTAAGTCACTTCAGTCGTGTCCGACTCTCTGTGACCCCATAGACGGCAGCCCACCAGGCTCCCCCATCCCTGGGATTCTCCAGGCAAGAACACTGGAGTGGGTTGCCATTTCCTTCTCCAATGCATGAAAGTGAAAAGTGAAAGTCAAGTCGCTCAGTCGTGTCCGACTCCCAGCAACCCCATGGACTGCAGCCTACCAGGCTCCTCCGTCCATGGGATTTTCCAGGTAAGAGTACTGGAGTGGGGTGCCATTGCCTTCTCCACATGTTCTCTAGAGATGCACTTATCCAATAATCTCCAAATGTCTATTTCACGTGTTGCCTTTATTTGAACTTTAGATACATACATCCCTCTGCTAGACATTATCAATTCTACATCTAATAAACTTTACAAATTCCAAACTTACAACATCTTGAGAATAAGTTGGAGACAGAGACCAATAGTGGTCTATTCTACATGCACCTGTAGATCATAGATTAAAATATGTCCCTCTAACCTCTTTCCACTGACCTCAGTTTCACAGACAAACTATAATTCTACTTTCATAATTCTTTGGGTTAAAAAAAGGTTAGTATTTATCCTTCTAAGTTCTCCTGTTTAAAAAATATTAAATTTCTTTAATTTTCTACATGTGACATGGAAATGATATGCTATATTATTCCAATACCTCTCCTTCAGATGAATACTTTTCCTTAAAAATAAGGGACTTAGAACATCCTTCATTTTAAAATAGAAGCTCCGATATTTTGGACACTTGATGTGAAGAGCTGACTCACTGGAAAAGAACTCGATGCTGGGAAAAACTGAAGGCAGGAGGAGAACAGGGTGACAGAGGATAAGATGGTTCAGTGGCATCACCAACTCGATGGACATGACTTTGAGAAAACTCCAGGAGATAGTGAAGGACAGGAAGGCCTGGCATGCAGTAGTCCCTGGGGTCGCAAAGAGTCTGACATGACTGAGTGACTGAACAACTGTAACAACAAAGTAAGTATGTGTGCTTAGTCGCTTCAGTCAGTTGCAGAGTCAGATATGACAACGACTGAACAACAACAATGTCCAGGAACATTCAGTAAAACAGTCCCTTGTGTGTGCTGTGTGCTTAGTCACTCAGCCATGTCTGACTCTTTCTTAGGCCATGAACTGTAGCCCTCCATGCTCCTGTGTCCATGGGGATTCTCCCAGCAAGAAAACTGGAGTGGGTTGCCATGCTCTCCTCCAGGGAATCTTCCCAGATCAGATCAGATCAGTCGCTCAGTCGTGTCCAACTCTTCTCGACCCCATGAATCGCAGGACACCAGGCCTCCCTGTCCATCACCAACTCCTGGAGTTCACTCAGATTCACATCCATCAAGTCAGTGATGCCATCCAGCCATCTCATCCTCTGTTGTCCCCTTCTCCTCCTGCCCCCAATCCCTCCCAGCATCAGAGTCTTTTCCAATGAGGCAACTCTTTGCATGAAGTGGCCAAAGTACTGGAGTTTCAGCTTTACCATCATTCCTTCCAAAGAAATCCCAGGGCTGATCTCCTTCAGAATGGACTGGTTAGATCTCCTTGCAGTCCAAGGGACTCTCAAGAGTCTTCCCCAACACCACAGTTCAAAAGCATCAATTTTTTGGCGCTCAGCCTTCTTCACAGTCCAACTCTCACATCCATACATGACTATAGGAAAAACCATAGCCTTGACTAGACGAACCTTCCCAACTCTGGGTCAAACCCAGGACTCCTGCATTGCAGGCAGACTCTTTATCTTCTGAGCCCCCAGGGAATCCCATGAACTTCTAATTCCAGGAAATAGTGGGTAACCTATTTCCTTTTCCAGTGGATCTTCCTAACCCAGGAATTGAACCAGGGTCTCCTGCATGGCCAGCATGTGTTCTTTACCAGCTGAGCTACCACAAAAGCCCCAAATAGTCCCTTACACCTATGCTATTTTCCTGGATGATTATAAATTTTTAATTTTGCCTGGATTATAGGTGACAAGATAGTACAATGTTGAACAAAAGAATAAATTTCAATCCTTAAAACATTCTAAAATAAAAAGTGTAAGAAAATGTGGTAGGCTTATTCAGTTACAATTCTACAAGGATGTTGAATGTTGACTTTTGATTATAATATTTAAAGCTTTAGAAATGATAAATAAGGCTGTTTAAAAAGTGCGATTGTAACTCCAATACTTCATGAAATATCCTGCTTTTTTTTTTTTTTTTTGAAAAATAAGAATAAGAAAATATCATATGGTCATTGGAATCAGGTCTACCTAAGGTCCTGCCTTTTATAAAACTTCAAAATGAAGCAAACAAAACTGCAGAATATGTATTTGAATAGCTTTCTCTGATCCTCAATTTGTCCATGAACTCTAGAAGAGCTGTTTTCAATGCATGGAAGTACAAAACGTATGTTACATGAGAAATAAAGGTAATATGTTGTGAATGGAAATGACTGGACAGCATCTAGAAAGAATTTTCCTACTTATTAAAAGGATCTTTTTCTAAATCTCCAAAATGTTAGGTTTAGAGTCACTAAAAAAGGTAAAATTAGTATTTCACAAAATGTTGATATATTTAACTTTAAAATGAGCCATAGCTTTCCTCTTTACATACAGAAATGTTTCATGTATTTTAATGAACAAATGAATAAACGGAAGCAGGAAAAAGGGAAGGAAAGAAGGGAGGGAAGGAAGGAGAGAAGGAAGAAGGGAGAAAGAAAGGAAAGAAATGTTGGTCTCTAGGGTGCTACTGAAATATATAATGCCACCTCTCTAGTTTGGTCATGAACTCTGGCTCTGTTAAATTGTTGCTTTGCCATTTTCTTTCAATGCTTCATGAACTTCTATATTATTTTTAACAATTAGGTTTCTACCTGCATAAGAGAAGTAAACTAGTATCCATTACTTTTCTATGTAGAATGTTTTAGAGACTATGTAGCTCTCTTTTTTTATATTTGTTTTTGTCTGCCTTTAAAAAATTATCTTTGAAACCTTCTAAAATATTTGATTAAAAACAATGTTTTTGATCTTAAGTTGTATATTTATAATTTTTCAATTAACTGCTCTAAATATTTTTACTGATTTCATGTAAATCATTAATGTAATTTCAAAATCACAATATTTTATTTGACTAGGCCATTCCACTTGAACTTAAAGTAGCTTCTAAAATTATTAAATAGAAACACAAAATTAAAATTAGCATAAATTGAACAAGCATGGAGATCATGAGAGCCAAAAGATTCAGTAAAACATCTATTTTTGATGTAAAATTTTTGGCTTCCACAATAAACAAAATACGATAAAAACAGCCAACTACATTTTGAGATCTAAAAGAAGGATACATCAGTTTTAACTATAAATGATGGAAAGCCAGTATCAATTTCAAAATATACTGGCTTTTGTTCATAAAATATTTTTCTTTTATTTTTAAACTTTACATAATTGTATTAGTTTTGCCAAATATCAAAATGAATCCGCCACAGGTATACATGTGTTCCCCATCCTGAACCCTCCTCCCTCCTCCCTCCTCCCTCCCCATACCATCCCTCTGGGTCATCCCAGTGCACTAACCCCAAGCATCCAGTATCGTGCATGGAACCTGGACTGGCAACTCGTTTCATACATGATATTTTACATGTTTCAATGCCATTCTCCCAAATCTCCCCACCCTCTCCCTCTCCCACAGAGTCCATAAGACTGTTCTATACATCAGTGTCTCTTTTGCTGTTTCATACACAGGGTTATTGTTACCATCTTTCTAAATTCCATATATATGTGTTAGTATACTGTATTGGTGCTTTTCCTTCTGGCTTACTTCACTCTGTATAATAGGCTCCAGTTTCATCCACCTCATTAGAACTGATTCAAATGTATTCTTTTTAATGGCTGAGTAACACTCCATTGTGTATATGTACCACAGCTTTCTTATCCATTCATCTGCTGATGGACATCTAGGTTGCTTCCATGTCCTGGCTATTATAAACAGTGCTGCGATGAACATTGGGGTACACGTGTCTCTTTCCCTTCTGGTTTCCTCAGTGTGCATGCCCAGCAGTGGGATTGCTGGATCATAAGGCAGTTCTATTTCCAGTTTTTTAAGCAATCTCCACACTCTTCTCCATAGTGGCTGTACTAGTTTGCATTCCCACCAACAGTGTAAGAGGGTTCCCTTTTCTCCACACCCTCTCCAGCATTTATTATTTGTAGACTTTTGGATCGCAGCCATTCTGACTGGTGTGAAATGGTACCTCATAGTGGTTTTGATTTGCATTTCTCTGATAATGAGTGATGTTGAGCATCTTTTCATGTGTTTGTTAGCCATCTGTATGTCTTCTTTGGAGAAATGTCTATTTAGTTCTTTGGCCCATTTTTTGATTGGGTCATTTATTTTTCTGGAGTTGAGCTGTAGGAGTTGCTTATATATTTTTGAGATTATTTGCTTGTCAGTTGCTTCATTTGCTATTATTTTCTCCCATTCTGAAGGCTGTCTTTTCACCTTGCTAATAGTTTCCTTTGATGTGCAGAAGCTTTTAAGGTTAATTAGGTCCCATTTGTTTATTTTTGCTTTTATTTCCAATATTCTGGGACGTGGGTCATAGAGGATCCTGCTGTGATGTATGTCGGAGAGTGTTTTGCCGATGTTCTCCTCTAGGAGTTTTATAGTTTCTGGTCTTACATTTAGATCTTTAATCCATTTTGAGTTTATTTTTGTGTATGGTGTTAGAAAGTGTTCTAGTTTCATTCTTTTACAAGTGGTTGACCATATTTCCCAGCACCACTTGTTAAAGAGATTGTCTTTAATCCATTGTATATCTCTCATTCCCATTTAGCATTACTGCAAAGTGACTGTACGTTAAATTTGCCAGACAGGAAGTCTTATTATTTTACACCAAATATCAATTTCTTCCAGCTACTTTTCACTAAAGAAACATTCAATAAGTAATTTAAAAATGAAAGCTATGAAACATTAAACACATATTATAATAGGAAAAATAAAGCACTATGTAATTGTAGGAGTCTCAAAATAACTCAATTTTACCCTGGGAATGTGTTTCAGATGCTCTTTAATTGATGTCAAATTAGCTACCCAGTTTTCTAATAATAAGATATGATTAATTTTTAGTGGAATACACAAATGCAGTGTTATTTTCTTTCAATTAGTATTTTGTATTTAGAGCATCCCACATTTCACATAACCTTTTAATACTAAATGTATGGAACATTAGGCTTCTTATGCTTTTTTCCTCCTCTGTAGAACTATTATTATCTGGCAGTTACTACTTTCTCTGCAAAAGCCACACCTGTTCTTTAAGCAAAGTAGCTGTAATTTCATTTGTTTCCTTCTCTCCTACAATATGGAGAAGGCAATGGCACCCCACTCCAGTACTCTTGTCAGGAAAATCCCACAGACGGAGGAGCCTGGTAGGCTGCAGTCCATGGGGTCGCTAAGAGTCAACAGAACTGAGCGACTTCACTTTCACTTTTCACTTTCATGCATTGGAGAAGGAAATGGCAACCCACTCCAGTGTTCTTGCCTGGAGAATCCCAGGGACAGGGGAGCCTGATGGGCTGCCATCTATGGGGTTACATAGAGTCGGACACGACTGAAGCAACTTAGCAGCAGCAGCAGCAGCTCCTACAATATCTATTCTAGCTCAGAAGAGAAAAAAAAATAGGATCTTATAGAAGTAAAATATCTGACTGAAAAGTAACTCTGTATACTCAGTGAGGACCAATTTTTCAGTTTCAATATCTTCAAATTAATTATATCCCTATCTATTCAGCAAATGAATGCCTTCTTTTACGTTTTAGAGCTGACTTTCTGAATTTTTGTGGGTTTGAAGAGCTAATTATTTTACTCAAAATTAAGACATTCTAAAAGTGAAGGGACTACTTTAACAAGGTTGGTAATCTTATTACATAAAAGTTCTACTTCTAATGTATAAAAATTAATTACAGGGAAGTATTCAATAGCTGAAGCAACTATTGCTTTAAAAGTCAAAAACATCCTATAATGTATCTCAACATGGTTTGAAGATAAACAAGATTAGTTTAAAAGCTGTAAGTGATTGAAGGAAATTTTTGAAATGTACCTAGATTTATATATACAATTTTTAAAAATCACTCATTCCCATTTAATATAACCTCCAAGTGCTTGTGCATCAAAGCTGCCAAATAGGAACTTTTAGTTTTCTGCTTTACATTTCATCCATCTTCCTTATGGGCTGAGAAAGATTTATACCTAGAAGACAGTATACAATGAGAAAAGGAAAAAAAAAAAAAAAAGCTAAAGCTGTTAAAGGAAAAAAAATGCTAATAATAAATAGAACCATCTAACACCAATCATGTTGAATTGTGGTATGTGTATATGTATTGATTAAAATGTTTCTGGGAGATATATTGAGATAATAAAAAGAGAAAGGATGCACTTACATAATATTCAATATAAAATTAAACTACCTTACATAAATAATGCTTCAAAAGAGACTGTTTAAAACTTTTGCTCACACAATGTGAAAAAATTTTAATTATACTATTTTATGAAAAATGTTTTTCAAATCAAGGGAAGACCTAAATACTGGTTTTATATTACAGATAGAAGATGGTACATAAATATCATTGTCATTTATTTCTCAAAGACAAGAAAATGTCCATAACCTGAAAGTTCAATGTTAAAGAAGAGGAGAAAAAAAGAAAACTTCCTCTTCCTCTGTTCTCGTAATTTCCATGACTAGAAGACTTACATATAAATCATGCATTTCCAGGGAAAAGAAAAGTGAATGCAGATGGAATTAGTGTTTTAGACCTGACAGACCCTGTAGTGCTTCAAGCTAGTAAGTCGTGGGTGAGGGTGTCTTAAGGTGAAACTATTTCTGAAAATAATGGCTGGAAACTAAGCTTCAGTTCAGTGTATCTCCTTACAATTAAAAAAATACTTCTTTAGTTCATACAAAAATAGATTAGATTAAAAAAATGGAAATCAATTAACTTTTATAAGATTTCTGTTGGCCCTGTGTAGGTATATTCTTTTATTCTGTCTTAATTAAAATTATTCCATACTTACTTTACTTTAGTGGAGTGGAAACTACCTCATATAATGAGTATCAACGAAAGAGAAAGCAGTAGAGAGAGAAATGACTGTCGGTGGACCAGGGCAAATTTGATAGGATAGAATAGTTCTAATGGAAATATGAAGACTTTTTTTATATCCCTAGAGACATAGTACAGAGAAGGCAATGCCACCCCACTCCAGTACTCTTGCCTGGGAAATCCCATGGACAGAGAAGCCTGGTAGGCTGCATCCAAGGGGTCGCAAAGAGTCAGACATGACTGAGCAACTTCACTTTGACTTTTCACTTTCATGCACTGGAGAAGGAAATGGCAACACACTCCAGTGTTCTTGCCTGGAGAATCCCAGGGACAGGGGAGCCTGGTGGGCTGCTGTCTATGAGGTCGCACAGAGTCGGACACGACTGACGTGACTTAGCAGCAGCAGCAGCAGCAGCAGCAGCGGAGACATAGTTTGCTCCTGCTTTTTAGAAGACACTTTAAAACTAGTCTGATTTACATCACTTAAATTTGTTTCAAAACCCTTAACTGACATGTTTAATGATTAATGTATCTGAAGTATTTGATATGTAGAAAGTTGAAACACAGAATATATACACAGCCTTTCTCAGGGTCATTCCCACAAATCTTAATAAGTAAACTGAAATGTCAAGTCAATTTATGGCAACATAAAGAAAACTTTTATATAATTATGTAACATAATTGTGCAAACAAATATCAGCATGAGTGTATGTTATCTGATGCCTCATAACTAGATATATTGCTTGCTCAATACCTGATCAAAATTTTTAATATCTAAATAACATTTTATTAAAAATAAAATGTTATGTTTTCCCTATAGGGTCTAATTTACTCATAATAAAGCACTGAGGGAATATTACATTTTACATGTTATATGATCTTGGTGTCTGTGAAAAGCCATTAACAGTGGAATTAAATCCAGGTATCTATGATCCATTTAAATCTAAAGTCCTATTATGTCTTCATTATTCTGTACATCTGTCCACCCTATGACAATTACAGTTCTACTGGGTTAGCCAAAATTCTGTTAGATGGTATGGAAAAACCTGAATGAACTAGTTGGCCAACCCAATATTATATACTGTTATTTCCTTTTGCTACTTATCTACTATGTGATGGCTGATAAGGTACAGCTTCAGCAAATAAAGAAGATAAAGTTGGAAATAGAAGAGATACATAAAAGACATACTTCAAACACAGAACTGTGATGATGCTGGTAAAAGAAATGTTGTGTATACATGTGAGGCGGGGTTTACACATGATTTGGGAGGATGACATAATGGAGGAAATAAGACGACAGAGGAAGAGATACAAGGACATGTGAAATGTGTACTTGTGGTTTTGAATTTAAGTGATTCCATTAATAGAATTGTTTGTTTTAACAAAAATGCCAATTCAAGGGACAAAAAACAGATTTCAGATATATTGTGTAGGAACAATTGAGACAGCATCCATGTAGAGATATCCGAGGCAAAGAAATGCATTGCTTTGTTTCTGCTGATTCATCTATGCTAGAAATAAAACATGGAGGATTAGTGCCTCTATGAGGACGAAACTGCTGGGGAATCCATGAGGGCCCACAGAGCTGCTTGCGGAAGAACCACTGACTTCTTGGTGCTGGAAGTCGGTGCTCCTCAAGGATTCAAGCACGCCAGTCCCCATAACTCGCTGGTTCCAGGACATCAGGGGTCTAATCTTGTTGTCCATCTTAGTTTAGGATCCCTCACTGGTCTTCACTGGAAATGACAGACATGTCATTCCTTGTGACCTGAGACTTCATCTTCTGGCACTCATGAAGGGTTGTTCCCTATGTGACCTGGCAGCATCAGCTGTTAAACCAGCTGGCACCCACTTGGACTTGACTAATGCTATATCCAGTGGCCTGGCAACCAGTTAACTGACAGTTAACTTCCTTCCTGAGTTTACCAAGTGAGGAAATGACACCTAATAATATGGAAAAGGAAGAGTGCAAAATATTGGGGCACTGGAGCATCTGTGAGGAGATAACTCACGTCCAAGGGCAAAGGAGAAGCCCCAGCAAAATGGTAGGAGGGGTGAAATCGCATTTAGCATCAAACCCCATACCTGCCAGAGACATTCAGAGGGCTCAAACAAAACTTGTGTATACCAGGATCCAGGGATCCCATAGAGACTGAGCCAGAACTATGTTTGGGTGTCTCCAGTGGAGGTACAGGTCAGCAGTGGCCTGCTGCAGGGGCAGGGGCTCTGGGTACAGCAGATCTGGGTATAGCATAAGCCCTCTTGAAGGAGGTCACCAATAACCTACCACAGAGCCACCACAACTTACACAGGACTGGGGAAACAGACTCTGGGAGGGCATAAACAGCACCTTGGGCACACTAGGACTCAGGATAAAGGAGCAATGACACCCAAGAGACTGACCCAGACTTACCCATGAGTGCCCAGGAGTCTCTGGTGCAGGCGTGGGTCAGCAGTGGTCTGCTGAAGGGTTGAGGGCACAGAGTGCAGCAGTGCCTGCATGGGACCTTTTGAAGGAGGTTGCCATTATCTTCATTACCTCCACCATGTTTTGGCACCAGGTAAAAAATAGGGAAGGAACATAGCCCCATCCATCAACAGAAAATTGGATTAAAGATTTACTGAGCATCCTTCCACCCATCAGGAGGGACCCAGTTTACCCCTCAACATGAAGCTTTCATAAGCCTCTTAATATTTCTCTATCAGAGGACAGACAGAATGAAAACCACAATCACAGAAAACTAACCAATCTAATCACATGGACCACAGCCTTATCTAATTCAAAGAAACTATGAGACATGCCCTGTAGGGCCACCCAAGACAGACAGGTCATGGTGGAGAGTTCAGACAAAATGTGGTCCACTGGAGAAGGGAATGGCAAACCACTTCAGTATTCTTGCCTTGAGAACCCCATGAACAGTATGAAAAGGCAAAAAGATAGGACAATGAAAGATGAACTCCCCAGGTCGGTAGGTGCCCAATATGCTACTGGAGGTCAGTGGAGAAATAACTCCAGAAAGAATGAAGAGACGGAGCCAAGGTGAAAACAACACCCAGTTTTGTATGTGACTGATGATGGAAGACAAGTCTGATGCTGTACAGAATAATATTGCATAGGAACCTGGAATGTTACATCCATGAAGCAAGACAAATTGGAAGTGGTCAAACAGGAGATGACAAGAGTGAACATCAACATTTTAGGAGTCAGTGAACTAAAATGGACTGGAATGGGTGAATTTAGCTCAGATGACCATTATATCTACTACTGTGGGCAGGAATCACTTAGAAGAAATGGAGTAGCCCTCATAGTCAACAAAAGAGTCTAAAATGCAGTACTTGGATGCAATCTCAAAAACAAGAGAATGATCTGTTTGTTTCTAAGGCAAACCATTCAATATCACAGAAATCCCAAGTCTATACCCCGACCAGTAATGCTGAAGAAGCTGAAGTTGAACAGTTCTATGAAAACCTACAAGGCCTTCTAGAACTAACACCCCAAAAAGATGTTCTTTTTATTATAGGGGCCTGGGATGCAAAAGTAGCAAGTCAATACACACCTGTAATAACAGGCAAACTTGGCCTTGGAGAACAAAAGCAGCAGGGAAAAAGTTAATAGAGTTTTGCCAAGAGAATGCACTGGTCATACCAAACACCCTCTTCCAACAACAAAAGAGAAGACTCTACATATGGACATCACCAGATGGTCAATACTGAAATTAGAGTGATTATATTCTTTGCAGCCAAAGATGGAGAAGCTCTAAATAGTCAGCAAAAACAAGACTGGGAGCTGACTGTGGTTCAGATCGTGAACTCCTTATTGCAAATTCAGACTTAAATTGAACAAAGTAGGGAAAATCACTAGACCATTCAGGTAGTACCAAAATCAAATCCCTTATAACTATACAGTGGAAATGAGAAAGAGATTAAAGGTATTAGATATGATACACAGAGTGCCTGAAGAATTATGTACAGAGGTTCATGACACTGTACAGGAGGGAAGGATGAAGACCATCCTCAAGAAAAAGAAATGCAAAAAGGCAAAATAAGGCTAAAGGCAAATGCAAAAAAGGCAAAAAGGCTATCTGAGGAGGCCTTAAAAATAGCAGTGAATAGAAGAGAAGTGGAAGGTAAAGGAGAAAGAGAGAGATATACCCATTTGAATGCAGAGTTCCAAAAAAAATAGCAAGGAGAGATAAGAACGCCTTCTTATATGATCAATGCAAAGAAATAGAGGAAAACAAAAGAATGGGAAAGACTAGAGATCTCTTCAAGAAAATAAGAAATGCCAAGGAAATATTTCATGCAAAGATGGACAAAATAAAGAACAGAAATTGTATGGACCTTACAGAAGAAGAAATTAAGAAGACGAGGTAAGAATACATAGAAGAACTATACAATAAAGATCTTCATGACCCATATAATTGCGATGGTATCATCATTCACCTAGAGGCAGACATCCTTGAATGCAAAATCAAGTGGGCCTTACAAAGTATCACTATGAACAAAACTAGTGGAGGTGATGGAATTCCAGTTGAGCTATTTCAAATCCTAAAAGATGATGCTGTGAAAGTGCTGACTCAATATGCCAGCAAATCTGCAAAACTCAGCCGTGGCAACAGGACTGGAAAAGCTCAGTTTCATTCCAATCCCAAAAAAGGCAAAGCAAAAGAATGCTCAAACTACTGCACAATTGCACTTATCTCACACGCTAGTAAAGTAATGCTTAAAACTCTCCAATCAGGCTACAACAGTATTTGAATCGTGAACTTCTAGATGTTCAAGTTGGATTTAGAAAATGCAAAGGAGCTAGAGATCAAATTCTGAACATCCACCAGATCATCAAAAAAGCAACAGAGTTTCAGAAAAACATCTAGTTCTGCTTTATTGACTATGGCAAAGCCTTTGACTGTGTGGATCACAATAAAACTGTGGAAAATTCTTTAAAAAATGAGAATACCAGAACACCTGACCTGTCTCAGGAGAAACTTGTATGTAGGTCAGGAAGCAACAGTTAGAACTGGACATCGAACAAGAGACTGGTTGCAAATAGGGAAAGGAGTACATCAAGGCTATATATTGTCACCCTGCTTATTTAACTTCTATGCAGAGTATATCATGAGAAATTCTGGGCTGGATGAAGCTCAAGTTGGAATCAAGATTACAGTTAAAATATCAATAACTTAAGATACACACCGTGTATCTTCCGTGATACCACATGACACCATCCTTATGGTAGAAAGTGAAGAAGAATTTAAGAGACTCTTGATGAAAGTGAAAGAGGAGAGTGAAAAAGTTGGCTTAAACTCAGCATTCAGGAAATGAAAATCCTGGCATCTGGTCCCAACACTTCATGGCAAATAGATGGGGAAACAATGGACACAGTGACAGACTTTATTTGGGGGGGGCTCCAAAATCACGGCAGATCATGACTGCAGCTAAGAAATTAAAAGATGTGTGCTCCTTGGAAGAAAAGTTATGACCAACCTAGATAGCATATTCAAAAGGAGAAACATTACTTTACCAACAAAAGTCTCTGTAGTCAAAGCTATGGTTTTCCGATAGTCATGTATGGATGTGAGAGTTGGACTATAAAGAAAGCTGACTGGTGAATAATTGATGCTTTTAAGCTGAGGTATTGGAGAAGACTCTTGAGAGTCCCGTGGACTGCAAGTAGATCCAATCAGTCCATCTTAAAGTAAATCAGTCCTGAATACTCATGGGAAAGACTGATGTTGAAGCTGAAACATCAATACTTTGGCCACCTTATGTAAAGAACCGATTCATTGGAAAAGACCCTGATACTGACCAGATGAAGGCAGGAGGAGAAGAGGAAGACAGAGGATGAGATGGTTGGATGGCATCACTGATCCGATGGATGTTGAGTTTGAGTAAATTCCGGGAGCTGGATGGACAGGGAGGCCTAGTGTGCTGCAGTCCAGTTCAGTTGAGTTGTGTTCAAACAGTCATGTCCGCCTCTTTGCGACCCCATGAATTGCAGCATGCCAGGCCTCCCTGTCCCTCATCAACACTTGGAGTTCACCCAAACTCATGTCCATCCAGCCATCTCATCCTCTGTCATCCCCTTCTCCTCCTGACCCCAATCCCTCCCAGCATCAGAACCTTTTCCAATGAGTCAACTCATTGCATTAGGTGGCCAAAGTTGGGAGTTTCAGCTTTAGCATCATTCCTTCCAAAGAACACCCAGAGCTGATCTCCTTTAGAATGGACTGGTTGGATCTCCTTACAGTCCAGGGGACTCTCAAGAGTCTTCTTCAACACCACAGTTCAAAAGCATCAATTCTTCAGCACTCAGCTTTCTTCACAGTCCAACTCTCACATCCATACATGACCACTGGAAAAACCATAGCCTCAACTAGACGGACCTTTGATGGCAAAGTAACGTTTCTGCTTTTTAATTTGGTGTCTAGGTTGGCCATAACTTTCCTTCCAAGCAGTAAGCATCTTTTAATTTCATGGCTGCAATCAACAACTGCAGTGATTTTAGAGCCCCCCCCCCAAATTAAGTCTGACAATGTTTCCACTGTTTCCCCATCTATTTCCCATGAAATTATGGGACCAGGTGCCATGATCACAGTTTTCTGAACGTTGAGCTTTAAGCCAACTTTTTCACTCTCCTTTTTCACTTTCATCAAGAGGCTTTTTATTTCCTTTCACTTTCTGCCATAAGGGTGGTGTCATCTGCATATCTGAGTTTATTGATATTTCTCCCATCAATCTTGATTCCAGCTTGTGCTTCTTTCAGTCCAGCATTTCTCATGATGTACTCTGCATATAAGCAGGGTAACAAAATGCACCCTTTATGTACTCCTTTTCCTATTTGGAACCAGTCTGTTGTTCCATGTCCAGTTCTAACTGTTGCTTCCTAACCTGCATATAGGTTTCTCAAGAGGCAGGTCAGGTGGTCTGGTATTCCTATCTTTTTCAAAATTTTCCACAGTTTACTGTGATCCACACAGTCAATGGCTTTGGCATAGTCAATAAAGCAGAAATAGATATTTTCCCAGAACTCTCTTCCCTTGCCATGATCCAGCGGATTTGGGGAATTTGATCTCTGGTTCCTCTGCCTTTTCTAAAACCAGCTTGAACATCAGGAAGTTCACGGTTCATGTATTGCTGAAGCCTAGCTTGGAGAATTTTGAGCATTACTTTACTACTATGTGAGATGAGTTCAACTGTACGGTAGTTTGAGCATACTTTGGCATTGCCTTTCTTGGGATTGGAATGTAAACTGACTTTTTCCAGTCCTGTGGCTACTGCTGAGTTTTCCAAATTTGCTGGCATATTGAGTGCAGCACTTTCACAGTATCATCTTCCAGGATTTGAAGTAGCTCAACTGGAATTCCATCACCTCCACTAGCTTTGTTCATAGTGATGCTTTCTAAGGCCCACTTGACTTCACATTCCAGCATATCTGGCTCTAGGTCAGTGATCACACCATCGTGGTTATCTTGGTCATGAATATCTTTTTTGTACAGTTCCATGTATTCTTGCCATCTCTTCTTAATTTCTTCTGCTTCTGTTAGGTCCATACAATTTGTGTCCTTTATCAAGCCCATCTTTGCATGAAATGTTCCCTGGGTATCTCTAATTTTCTTGAAGAGATCTCTAGTCTTTCCCATTCTGTTGTTTTCCTCTATTTCTTTGCACTGATTGCTGAGGAAGGCTTTCTTATCTCTCCTTGCTTTTATTTGGAACTCTGCATTGAGATGTTTATATCTTTCCTTTTCTCCTTTGCTTTTCGCTTCTCTTCTTTTCACAGCTATTTGAAAGGCCTCCTCAGACAGCCATTTTGCTTCTCTGCATTTCTTTTCCATGGGGATGGTCTTGACCCCTGTCTCCTGTACAATGTCCCGAACTTCTGTTCATAGTTCATCAGTCACTCTATCAGATCTAGTCCCTTAAATCTATTTCTCACATCCACTGTATAATCATAAGGGATTTGATTTAGGTCATACCTGAATGGTCTAGTGGTTTTCCCTACTTTCTTCAATATAAGTCTGAATTTGGCAATAAGGAGTTCATGACCTGAGCCACAGTCAGTTCCCGGTCTTGTTTTTGTCAACATTATAGTGCTTCTCCATCTTTGGCTGCAAATAATATAATCAATCTGAGTTCAGTGTTGACCATCTGGTGATGTTCATGTGTAGAGTCTTCTCTTGTGTTGTTGGAAGAGGGTGTTTGCTATGACCAGTGTGTTCTCTTGGCAAATATTAGCCTTTGCCCTGCTTCATTTCATATTCCAAAGCCAAGTTTGCCTGTTTCCCCAGGTGCTTCTTGACTTCCTACTTTTGCATTCTAGTCTCCTATAATGAAAAGGACATCTTTTTTGGGTGTTAGTTCTAAAAGGTCTTGTAGGTTTTCATAGAACCATTCAACTTCAGCTTCTTCAGCATTACTGGTTGGGGCATAGATTTGGATTACTGTGATATTGAATGGTTTGCCTTAGAAACGAACAGAGATCATTTTGTCGTTTTTGAGATTGCCTCCAAGTACTGCATTTCGGACTCTTTTTTTGACCATGATGGCTACTCCATTTCCTCTAAAGGATTCCTGCCCACCGTAATAGATATAATGGTCATCTGAGTTAAATTCACCCATTCCAATCCGTGGGGTCACAAAGAGAAATTACTGAGCAACGAACTGAATTAAAGTGCCTTTACCTCCAAGGACAGAGGAGGCTGAGGAGAGTTTTGATAGAGAAACTATTGAAACACATGAGATTTTCAAGTGGAACAGCTTAGAGAAGGAGAAAAATGGCACTTTCAAAAGAAGAGGTGTAAGAAGAATGGCCACTTTAGAAGCACAACCAGAACAATATGAGTTTAGAATACTGGGGATTGAAATGCCAAGAAGCTAGTTGAAAGAATTTTAAAGTAGATGCTCCAAACATAGAAGTGGTTAAATAAAGCTATCAGTATTATTATACTCATATAACATTCAATCTACTGAAAATGGTGACTACATTCACATACTAAAAAATTGTTCATTAGGTATTATATGAAACAGTGATATCATTGGGAATACAGTGATGCAAAATGGAAAGAATCTCAGAGTTAAGCTTTCAGTGAAGATAATTTCAGACACTGTTCTCTTTATACCTATTTAACTTTATTAAATATAGTATGTAATTGGCAGGCTTCCCTGGGTGCTCAGTCATAATAAAAACCCATCTGCAATGCAGGAGACATGAGTTCAATTCCTGGGTCAGGAAGATCTCCTGGAGAAGGAAATCGCTACCCACTCCACTCTTCTTGCCTGGGAAATCCCATGGTCAGAGGAGCCTGGCAGGCCACGCACACAGAGTCACAAAAGAATCTGACAATACTTAGTGACTACATAGCAACAATATAATTGGTAAAGTGACTGCTATAAATCTATACGAATTTTACCAAAAAATGGAATGTTAGCAATAAATGTATTTACCTTTATTGAGCAGTAATGTGAAAAAACTAATGGTATCAAAAAAATAATTAGGGTAGGTAGCCCTTAATGGGCTTTCCATTACATAGAGAATCCAAACCCCTTACCAAAGACAACACAGATGATCTTCTCCTTCCTAACTTTCCATACTTTTTAGTCACCCAGTCTTTTCTTTCCATTTTAGGAGCATATCATGCTTATTGTACTAGAACTGTTTGCACCCACTGTTTCATCTGTCCGGGATACCCTTTTCCAGCCTTTTACATGGTTCATCTATTTTAATTATCAATTGTCACCTATCATACTTCCCCATGAGTAACATTCTATCATGCCATTCTGGCCTACTTTGACCTACTAGTATGGTCTACAACCTAGACAGCATATAAAAAAGCAGAGACATTACTTTGCCAACAAAGGTCTGTCTAGTCAAACCTATGGTTTTTCCAGTAATCATGTATGAATGTGAGAGTTGGACCATAAAGAAAGCTGAGCGAGAAAGAATTGATGCTTTTGAACTGGTGTTGGAGAAGACTCTTGAGAGTCATATGGACTGCAAGGAGATCCAACCAGTCAATCCTAAAGGAAATTAGTCCTGAATATTCACTGGAAGGACTGATGGTGAAACTGAAACTCCAATACTTAGGCCACCTGATGCGAAGAACTGACTCTTTGGAAAAGATCCTGAAGGCAGGAGGACGGGGGAACGACAGAGGATGAGATGGTTGGATGGCATCACCGACTCAAAAGACACAAGTTTGAGCAAGCTCTGGGATTTGGTGATAGGGAAGCCTGGCATGCTGCAGTCCATGGGGTCACAAAGAGTCACACATGACTGAATGACTGAACTGAGAACTGAACTGATGGCCTACTTATTTCATGCATAGCACATATTACAATTATCAGTTATTTATGTACATGTTTTCTTGACTGTATTAAGGTATGTATTTCCCTGCTTGCTTCTGTTCCTTTCAGCAGAATGGAGAGATGATGTACCTTGTCTGTATTATTTAATCTAGTCAATTAAATGAAGATTTAGTAAATGAATGAATGAAATGATAGGTAAGAATTTGTATACTTACAATTAGCAGAACATTGACAGGCTTACATTATTATGTTCTATTTGTAACAGGAATGCTGCTGCTAAGTCACTTCAGTCGTGTCCGACTCTGTGTGACCCCACAGACAGCAGCCCACCAGGCTCCCCCGTCCCTGGGATTCTCCAGGCAAGAACACTGGAGTGGGTTGCCATTTCCTTCTCCAAGGCATGAAAGTGAAAAGTGAAATTGAAGTCGCTCAGTCATGTCCGACCCTCAGCGACCCCATGGACTGCAGCCTTCCAGGCTCCTCCGTCCATGGGATTTTCCAGGCAAGAGTACTGGAGTGGGATGCCATTGCCTTCTCCGATTTGTAACAGGAATACATGTATATAATAGAAATTTTAGAATATGTAGAAAAGGAGATAATACAAATCTACTATACATCCATCAAAAAACAAGTGACTTTACAGTTTGTTTTATTTACTTCTATTTTTATTCATGTTTTCACATAGTTTCAATTATGTTTTTGAATACCGTATTTCTTACCTAGCAGATGTCATAATCATGTTTCATGTCATTAGAAATTTTCTAAATATCATCACATCGTGTATTATCTCACAGTATAGAAGTTTCATACATAGTTGCTATTTTCTTCTTTTTCATAAAACTCTAGAGCCATCTTGACACGCAATAACTGTCTACAACTCAATATATAAAACTTATAATGAACCTCTAAAAGTAGAATTACTGAGTTAAAGGGCATGATGAAGTACAGGCTTTTGATCCATACTACTAAATTACATCTAGTAAGCTTTTTAGACTTGGACTTATATTAGTGAAATATGAAAATGTCCATTTTAACATGGTCATCAACATCTAAAATGTTATTACAATATGTCTTAATTGCAAATAATATCTAAAATTATATCTCAGTTCTTTTAAACATATATATATTAATTTTTTTTAATATTAGTAAGGTGAGGTTGATTATTTGTCAAGTGATTATCAACCATTTTAATTTCATGACATTTATTTACTAAATAATTAACAACTGATTAAATCTTAGGAAAAAATTAGCACCTTCTAGGGAGAATGTGAGCTTCCCTGTGGTTCAGTTGGTAAAGAACAATCGGGAAACTAAGATTCCGTTTGGGTAGTGAAGATCGCCTGGAGAAGGGCATGGTAACCCACTCCAGTATGTTTGTCTGGAGTACTCTGTGTACAGGGGAGCTTGGTGGACTACAGTCCATTGGGTTGCAAAGAGTCCAAGAAGACTCAGTGACTAACACTTTCTCTTTCACTTTCATGCAGTGTGTGTTTGTCACTCCGTCATGTCCAACTCTTTGTGACGCTATGGACAGCAGCCCACCAGGCTCCTCTGTCCACAGATTTCTCCAGGCAAGAATATTGTAGTGGATAGTCATCCCCATCTCCAGAGTATGTTTCCAACCCAGGTTTCCTGCATTGCAGGTGGATTCTTTATCATCTGAGCCACCTGGGAAGCTCTCTATGAATAGTGGGAGCTGTAAATGATTTTAGTCATAAAAATGTAAGCTGAATAAACTGCAATGAAATTATTAATAAATCTCACTCTACATCACAGATTTGTCTCAACGTGATACAGTGATGGGTGATCCCAATGGGGAAACACACACACACACACACACACACACACTTCATCCAGCCTAAACATGAAGGCACGCTTTGTTAAAGACATGAAAGAAGAATCCTAAAGAACAATTTGCAGAGCAAGGAGTATCTGAAGGGTAGAGGAGGGTTTCCGGTTGAGAACGCTGAGAAGAGCTGAAGTGTAAGACCAGGAATCTGATGTGGACAGAGTTTATCAGCTAGAGTGCATGAGAGAGGCAGAGGGATAAGAGCTGGAAAGAGTGAGTGAAGTGAGACCCTGTACTGTGTTTTATGCAATGGTTTTACACTTGAGCCTAAAGGCAGTTTGGAAACTGTAGGAGCACAGATACAGCAGGGGGCTCATCCTGGCTAACACAAGAATAAGACTAAAGCAGAAAAAATATCCTAAGTAGCCCAAGTAAGATTTGTGGAAAAATACCTATGCCACAGAAGACAGGATGCAGATAAGAAAGAAGCAAATTCGATATTTCACTGGTGGGGATGTGGTGGGGGAGACACATGAGTGAAAATAAAAATAATAGGAGAAGTTGGGCTAATATGATTCCTACACTGGACCTGTGTGAGTTATAGTGACGGTGAGGTTAAAGTAGTAGAAATGAAGAACCGTAAGTAATACATCAGATTAGGGAAACAATATACGTGCTTTCATTGTGTATGCATACCTCTTACAACAGTGGCATTATAGTTTACCTTGATATTTAGTAGTGATACGCCACCCTAAAAAGAGTCAGGCCTTTTTACCCAAACTTCACTCTATTATTTTCTAAATCTTAAATTTTTTATAAAGATTATATTCATTTAAATTGCACAACATGATGATTTATTATAAATATACATAGTGAAATGATTACTATGGTCAAGCTAATTAACATACCAACTCCTCACAGTTACCACTTTGTTTCTGTGATGAGTGCATGTGAACTCTACTCTGAGTACATCTCCAGTTAATATCATCAATTATAGTCATCATACCTGTACATAAGATCTCTGGCTTTATTCATCCTACATAAATGCATATGTGTTCCTTTGACCACCAGATCCCCATAAATCCCTTCTACTTCCACTTTGTTGGCCACTATTCTGTGCTCAGTTTCTAAGAGTTTTCCCTCCCCCCCCCTTTTTTTTTATTTTAGATTCGATGTATAAGTGACATCATATAGAATTTGTCTTTCTTTGTCTGGCTTATATTACTTAACATTACGTCCTCCAGATTCATGCAACTTGTTCCAAATGGCAAGATTTCCTTCTTTCTCATGGCTGAATGAAATTTTATATATGCTGTGCTTAGTTGTTCAGTCATGGCCAACTCTTTGCGACACCATGTACTGTAGCCAGCCAGGCTGCTCTGTCCATGGGGATTCTCCAGGCAAGAATAGTGGAGTGGGCTGCCATGCCCTCCTCCAGGGATCTTTCAAACCCAGGTCTCCCACACTGCAGGCAGATTTTTACTAGCTGATAGCTCAGCTATACATATACATATATACATATACATATATATATATATGTAGATATAGAAAGAGAGAGAGAGAAAACTTGTGTGTGTGTGTGTATATATACACACACACATGTCACATCACATATTCTTTATCCACTCATCTGTTGACAGACACCTAGGTTTTTTCCAAGTCTTGGCTATTGTGAATGCTGCTGAAATGAACATGAGAGTGCAGATATCTTTTCAAGGTACTGATTTAGCTTCCCTTGGATATACACCCAGAAGTGGGTTTGCTGGATCATTAGTGAGTGAGTTCTAATTAGTGAGTTCTAATTTTAATTTCTGAAGAAACTCCACACTGTTTTCCATAATGGCCATTCCAATTTACATTACCACCAACAGTATACAAGGGTTCCAATTTTTTCATATCTTTACCAACAGCTATTTTCTTTTGCCTTTTTGATGGCAGTCATTCTAACTTCTATGAGAAGATATCTCATTGTGGTTTTGATTTGCATTTCTCTGATGATTAATAATGTTGAGTACCTATTCACATATCTTTTGGCCATCTGCATGTCCTCTTTTGAAAAATTTCTATACAGTTGTTTGCCCATTTTCCCTTGGAGTTTTTGGGGAGTTTTTTGTTTGTTTGTTTTTGCTATTGAGTTGCTAGAGTTCCTTATGTATTTTGGATATTAATCCTTTATCAACTGTATAATGTACAAATATTTTCTCCCATTCCTTAGACTGTATCTTTCTTCCATTGATCCATTTCCTTTGCCATGCAGAAGTTTTTTAGCTTGATGTAATATTTTTTTCTATTTTTGCTTTTGCTGCCTTTGCTTCAGGGCTCATATCCAGAAAAATGACTACCCTGTCCAATAGCAAGAAATTTTCTCCGTATGTGTTCTTCTAATAGAAGAAATAGACAGGTTCCTAGAAACATATGACCTACCAAGATTGAATAATGAAGAAATAGAAAATCTGACCAAACTAATAATGACTAAGGAACTTTTAGCAATCATCAAAAATGTCTCAACAAATAAAAGCCTCAGTTCAGTTCAGTTCAGTTCAGTCGCTCAGTCATGTCCGACTCTTTGCGAACCCATGAATCATAGCACACCAGTCCTCCCTATCCATCACCAACTTCCGGAGTTCACTCAAACTCATGTCCACTGAGTCACTGATGCCATCCAGCCATCTCATCCTCTGTTGTCTCCTCCTCCTGTCCCCAATCCCTTCAAGCATCAGGGTCTTTTCCAATGAGTCAAGTCAACTCTTCACATGAGGTGGCCAAAGTATTGGAGTTTGAGCTTTAGCATCAGTCCTTCCAATGAACACCCAGGACTGATCTCCTTTAGGATGGACTGGTTGGATCTCCTTGCAGTCCAAGGGACTCTCAAGAGTCTTCTCCAACAGCCCAGTTCAAAAGCGTCAATTCTTCTGCACTCAGCTTTCTTCACCCACTTTTTTTTTTGGGGGGGGAGGCAAGAATACCAGAGTGGGTTGCCATTCCCTTCTCCAGGAGATCTTCCTGAGCCAGGGATTGAAGCCGGGTCTCCCACACTGTAGGCAGATGCTTTACCATCTGAGCCACCACGGAAGTCTCAAATAAAAGCCTAGAATGTGGCAATTTCACAGATGACTTCTACCAAACATTTAAAGAGACATTAATACCAATCATTCTCAAATCTTCCAAAACAGAAGAGGAATAAACACTCCCAAACTATTTTGTGAGGCCAGAATTACCCTCATAACAAAAGGGTACCAGAAAAGAACACTACAAGGAAAGAAATCAGCCCAATATCCCTGATGGATATAGATGCAAAAAAAAAAAAAAACTTCAATAAAACAATAGAAAACTGAATTCAAGAGAATGTTAAAAGGAAAATACACTGATTGTTTTTATTAACTCTTAGCTGCCAATAGCTAGCTAAACATCCAGTAATGACTGTTTACTATACAGATACAGAACACCAAACAGTATACAGTGCACAGACCTCTTCTTCTGCCCATTCAGAAGGCTGAAAACATCATTTAACAAATTTCCTTCACCATCCTGTGCCTGCTTCTTCTAAGTCATACTCATAATAGAACACTCAAAGTATTCCACAGACAACCTCACTGATTTTAACAGGAGTTAAAAGGCAGCAGAGATCTGGAAATAGTAGTTAACAGTAACATCTCAAAGTGGACTTTACTGTCTTGTCTGACAACCCACCTGAACACTAAAAATACCTAAAAGACATGGATGAGATTAATTAGAAAACCACTTATTATTCAACTCTTCTGAAACATTTATATTGAATCTGTTTATATCATTGTCTAATAAAAGCCTGGGGCTATAAAAGGACTTAATCTCTCCACAGAAACTTCCCTGAAACAAACCACTGCTACGATTAAGTTTCCAATATTAGTACAGATGATAAGTGGTTTAAAAAAAAAAATGTATACAGACTTTCAGGGAGTTAACCAAGATGGCAACATAAGTGGCATCTGATCCCCCATCCTCCCACATGCCTAGCAAGTGTACAACTACAAATGAAGTAACTCCTTCTCAAAGATACATTGAAACCGACTCAGGAACTCTACACATCCAGCAAATGAGAAAATACATACAATGAAACAATCAGAAAAGGCTGAGATGCACTCTCACCATAATTACCACTCTTGATACAGTGTTATAAAATTAAGAGGGGACATCAACTCCTACCCAGGAGATAGGCCTCCAAACTCATAGCTTAGAAAGCCAATAGGATTTCCATCCACAATACACAAAAGACTTCAGCAAACAAGGCACTTCTTGATGGATACCTGAGCACTCACCTTGGCTATTATTACCCCAGGGCTGAGAGCAGAGAGATCAGGCAAATATGGTCTAACTGTAATATTTTAAAAGCTGCTGTGAGAGTCAGGATCTTTTTATAGCACATATCTCAGGACCAGTGGCAAGACTTGGAAATCAGGTGGCAGGGGCTTCCCTGGTGGCTCAGTGGTAAAGAATCTGCCTGTCATTGCAAGAGACCTGGGTGTGATTCCTGGTTTGGGAAGATTCCCTGGAGAAGGAAATGGCAACCCACTCCAGTATTCTTGCCTGTGAAATACCATGGATAGAGGATCCTGGTGGGCTGCAGTCCATGAGGTCACAAAAAGGGTTGGGCACGACTTAGTGACTAAACAACAACAAAAGGTGGCAGACCCTCCCTGCCCTCTCCCTCCAGCCTCATCCAAGTTGCCAGTATCTCCCTGGAAGGTGCTTGTACACTCCCCTGTGCCTAGCTTCTGTGGCTGCTGCCTGAGGACAGGTCCTGGCCTGCCAGACTCTGAAAGCCAGTGGGACTTGCCTTAGGAGACCCAAAAGCACGCGCCGACAGAGATACACCTTGGCCTAGCTTAGAAAGTGAAAGTGAAAGTCGCTCACTTGTGTCCCACTCTCTGCGGCCCCAGGGACTGTATATTCCATGGAATTCACCAGGCCAGAATACTGGAGTGGGTAACCTTTCCCTTCTCCAGGGGATCTTCCCAACTCAGGGACTGAACCCAGGTCTCCCACATTGCAGGTGGATTCTTTACCAGCTGAGCCACCATAGTTGTTGCAATAGAGCAAATTTAACCTTAAAAACCATTCTAAACTTGAGTTTACTAGGACTTTCTTTATGAATGAAAATAATATTTAGATTGCTATTGAGCTAAGAATATATTTGCATATCAGTTCAGTTCGCATATATTATATCTAAATCTCTATTCTAATATATTTAAACTTCTCTAAGAAGTGACAGTTTTAATACAAAATTTTTTTAGCCTTTCAACTCATGTAATGGAATACTCAAGGAAAATGGTTTTATATACTTGAGCATCTTCATGATCTCAACAAACATGTCTTCCTTCTTGTTGAAAATAAATGGGATTAATAAATTGTGGCAATTTTTCCTAAAGCAAGGTACACCAAAGCTCAGCATAGCCCTTCCAAGAAAATAAATTACATAGATTGCAAGAAGAAAAAAGAATACAGACAAATACAAAATTCTTGTCAGAAAGTCACCCTATATTTAAAAGTTATACGTACCTGAATTTTTGATTTGTTTAATGTGTTTATGAATAAATAAAGGATTCTGATCCCTGGTGCCTTGAATGAGATACAGAATCTATGATTCAATGTTAACATCAAGACTATTTTAAACAGACATACAACTTTGACTGTACACAACCTCTGGCATGTCTGTCCCAGAACAAGTAATAAGAGGGATAAGGACACAGTTTACCTTGGAAAAAGTTTCAATTCCTTGAGAGATTTTGCAGTGAGTTGTGGGCAAACCCATCTTACAGGCTCTCCGTCTAAATGTCTCTATCACCCTGGGCAGTTGAGGCTGCTTTAGACAACCTAACAATTCCACCAACGGCAGAGATCAGACTCTGTGTAAGTTAAGTAGCAGAGCTTTTAATGTTATTTTTTTATCAGAAATGAAATAACCTAGGAACAAACTTCCAATTTTCCTGCTATACCAATTTGTGCTGTGCTGTGCTTAGTCATTCAGTTGTATCTGACTCTTTGTGATTCCATGGACTATAGCACACCAGGCTCCTCTGTCCCCGGGAATTTTCCAGGCAAGAATACTGGAGAGGGTTGCCATGCCCTCCTCCAGGGGATCTTCCCAAGCCAGGGACTGAACCCAGGTGTCCTGTGCTGCAGGCAGATTCTTTACCATCTGAGCTACCCAAGCAGGGAAGCCCATAAGTAATTGGTGTGGTGGGCAGGGGAAAATAAAACAAGGTAACAACAGATATATTTGAAGCTGAGTTCAAGCTCTTGACTGAAAATACAATAATGTTTCATTGTGTAGTTGTGCTGTTAAGTAAAGTTGTTTTTGATTGGAAACATTTTATTTTTAACTAATAGGGTGTGTGTGTGTGTGTGTGTGTGTGTGTGTGTGTGTGTATCACAGACAACACATATACAGCCCTGATAAATCATGTACAATGTATGGGATTCTGATATATGATAATAAAGCTGAATCTCTATTTCTCAAAATCTTGAGAAAATCGGATGAACAAATTTTGTTCATCTGCATCTCTGACTATAATTTTGTGATAAAGAGACAGGTGTAATAAACTATTGTAACTCATGCAGACTGCACTTTACTAACCGTGTATAATCTTTACAGCCTTATACTATGGTATTCTATCAGAGATTAAAGGAGATAAATATCAATGGAGTTATTACATGTTATTTTGCTATGAAATTAAGATTTACTTCCAAAAATGGTATGTAAAAGTCATCAAGTATTTTAGATTTATTGAAATTGTTTTCCAAACAAGGGCCAGGATCTAGATGTCCTCCCATTCTAACCTCTGCTGCCACAGTCTTTCTCAGCCACTATGTACACTATTAACCCACCGCCCACAAGCCTGACAACAGAAAGAATATTTAGTTGGCAGCAGGATTGGTAAAGGTGAAATTAATGGACTTAAGATATAAAACATGCATTTCAAGACTTCAAACAAGTTTAAATAATTTAAGATATTTATACTGATATATATATAATTTATTTATTCTTTCAACCCCAAATCTTATCTATAATATTCACAAGAAATATTTAAATTATACTATTTAACTTCCAACATTGTTGGGAAATTAGAGCAAATATAATTGATTTAAAATTTCAAGAATTATTTCAGAAGCATTGCAATTTTAACTTAGTTTTTAATTGATTAGATGTTTTAAGAAACATAATTAGATGAGATGTTTTAAGAAAATATAATTTCATGTGTCAATCAGAGCTATAACTGAGGTTACAGTTTTGTAAACTATTTTGCAAATGTACTCTTTTAAAAAATGATATTCTATATGTTTTCCACACATTCTCAGATGAATGTGATATACAACTTTCAGAAAAAAACTGTGAAAACAACTGATAAACCAAATGAAGCCACAAATCTCCTCTCACTAGGTATAAACTGTATGAGGAAAGAAGCAGTATTTCTTCTGCTGGTCCTTTGCATGTTTCTTGTACGCATAAATCGTGACAAAACAACATCAAGAAACAAGCATTTTAAAGGAAGCACTATGAACTATGCCACTAACCATACAGAAGAGATCCAAACATCCAAGATGATATGCTAGGGCTAAGACTTAAAAAAATTGAATTTAAAAGAGAATGTCAAGTGTTTTCCCTAAAACGTTCATTTATTCTTCACATTGTTAAGTATATAGATTAATTGAAGGGAAAGCAGTATAGTTTTATATAAAATTAATTTATATGAAAATACAGACACAGACCGCACACAATAAAATGTGAAATTCAAATGATCAATGAAAACACAAAAAAATTTCAAATTCTCTAGCAATTAAAGAAAAGTGAATTGAAGTAAAATGTAAAATTATTTGTACTATTACCAGCTTTGAATTGTGAAGGGTTCAGAAATCATGCCAATGTCATTCTAGGGGAAAAATTAGTAAATGCATCTGGAGGGAAATTTGATCATATGAATGAAAAGGTTAACAAATTCTATACAGCATACTGTGGTGGTTCTCAAATTAGATAACTTTTATAGTATCTCTCACATCAAACCTCCTATTTATTAACTGAGTCCATTTAAAAGGCATTGCAATCAAAATTCTTAATTTTCAACATTATGCTCATTTCTTTTTCTGAACATTGTCTCCTTTATTTTGCTTCACACATTTTACTTTGTGGGACTAGTATTTATGTGCTGACTTTTTTTCTTTTCTAAAAAGAGTATGTTCCTTGATGTCAATACTGATTACTAGTTTTATCTTTTTAGTTCAGTTCAGTTGCTCAGTTGTGTCCGACTCTTTGCGACCCCATGACCGGCAGCACACCAGGCCACCCTGTCCATCACCAACTCCCGGAACTTACCCAAACGCATGTCCATTGAGTCGCTGATGCCATCCTACCATCTCATCCTCTGTCGTCCCCTTCTCGTCCTGCCATCAATCTTTCCCAGCATCAGGGTATTTTCAAATGAGTCACTTCTTTGCATCAGGTGGCTAAAGTACTGGAGTTTCAGCTTCAACATCAGTCCTTCCAATGAACACCCAGGACTGATTTCCTTTAGGTTAGACTGGTTGGGTCTCCTTGCAGTTCAAAGTATTCTCAAAAGTCTTCTCCAACACCACAGTTCAAAAGCATCAATTTTTTGGTGCTCAGCTTTCTTTATAGTCTAACTCCCACATCCATACATGACTACCGGAAAAAATTATAGCCTTGACTAGATGGAGCTTTCTTGGCAAAGTAATGTCTCTTCTTTTCAATATGCAGTCTAGGTTGGTCATACCTTCCTTCAAAGGAGCAAGCGTCTTTTAATTTCATGGCTACAATCACCATCTGCAGTGATTTGGGAGCCCCAAAAAATAAAGTCAGCCACTGTTTCCATTGTTTCCCCATCTATTTGCCATGAAGTGATGGGACCAGATGCCATGATTTTAGTTTTCTGAGTGCTGAGATTTAAGCCAACTTTTCTACTCTCCACTTTCACTTTCATCAAGATGCTCTTTAGTTCTTCTTCACTTTCTGCCATAAAGGTGGTGTCATCTGCATATCTGAGGTTATTGATATTTCTCCCGGCAATCTTGATTCCAGCTTGTGCTTCCTCCAGCCCAGCGTTTCTCACGATGTACTCTGCACACAAGTTAAATAAGCAGGGTGACAATATACAGCCTTGATGTATTCCTTTTCCCATTTGAAACCAGTCTGTTTTTCCACGTCCAGTTCTAACTGTTGCTTCCTGACCTGCATATAGGTTTCTCCTGAGGCATGTCAGGTGGTCTGTTAGTCCCATCTTTGTCAGAATTTTCTACAATTTATTATGACCCACATAATCAAAGGTTTCGCCAGACTCAATAAAGCAGATATAGATGTTTCTCTGGAACTCTTTTGCTTTTTCCATGATCCAGCAGATATTGGCAATTTGATCTCTGGTTGCTCTGCCTTTTCTAAAACCAGCTTGAATATCTGGAAGTTCAATGGTTCACATATTGCTGAAGGCTGGCTTGGAGAATTTTGAGCATTATTTTACTAGCACATGAGATGAGTGCAATTGTGTAGTAGTTTGAGCATTCTTGGCATTGCCTTTCATTGGGACTGGAATGAAAACTGACCTCTTTCAGTCCTGTGACCACTGCTGAGTTTTGCAAATTTGCTGGCATATTAAGTACATTACTTTCACAGCATCATCTTTTAGGATCTGAAATAGCTCAACTGGAATTCCATCACCTCCATTAGCTTTGTTCACAGGGATGCTTCATAATAGTCACTTTACTTCATATTCCAGGATTTCTGCCTCTAGGTGAGTTATCACACCATAGTCCTTATCTGGGTCATAAAGATCTTCTTGGTACAGTTATTCTGTGTATTCTTGCCACCTCTTCTTAATATCTTCTGCTTCTCTTAGGTCCGTATCATTTCTGTCCTTTATTGAGCCCATCTTTGCATTAAATATTCCCTTGGTATCTTTAATTTTCCTGAAGTGATCTCTAGTCTTTCCCATTCTATTGTTTTCCCATTTATATTTTAATTCTACCCATTTTAAATTGTATACTTTGTGCAAGACATTAGGCTAACATGACACATCTGTACATGTGTTATTATATTTAACTAATCTGTCCTTTAAAAGATGTTACAAAGTTGTTATTTTTATGTCAACTTCCATATGAATAAATGGAAGGTCAATTAATTAAAGTCCTTTGCCAAAAGCTATACAGTTTACTAATTGCAGGGAGTGCCAGAATGTAATCCCAGTCTGTTTGATATTCACTCTACTGTATTGCTGTCATGACAACCTGTTATACATGGCTTTGCAGATATGTATATATACAGAGATTGTCTGATAGATTAATGCTCACTAGAAAAAAACCTTAGTCCTGGTTGCTGATTAAACAGTTATCATGCTTGTAATAACTACTATATGTAAGATAACTGTGTGATAAAAAAGAAAAAAACATGGGTTTGGTCTGCTACCAACTCATGGCACAGAGTTCTTAAAAGCCTTGTGATTTCCTAAGTGATAAGAATGCTAACAGCAACTCTCGTATTAGTATTTGTTGTTGACACTGTACCTGACAAAGGCTCTGAAGTCACAAGAGCACTGGAAGCATGTTTTGCCCGACTGAGGTGACTTTGGGTGGGCCCCTAGATGGCACCTGGATGAGCAATGGTCACTGAAAAACTAAACCATGATTAGGAACTTGAAATTTTCAGCCCAAACTCTCATCCTCCAGATAAGGGGAGGAACTTAACAGGGAGTTAAAAATTGATCATGCCTATGTGTTGAACCTTCCCTCAAATCCTTAAAGTACGGGATTCAGAAAAGCATCAGGGCTTCCCCGATAGCTCAGTTGGTAAAGAATCCGCCTGCACTGTAGGAGGCCCCGTTTCAATTCCTAGGTCGGGAAGACTAGAGAAGGGATAGGCTACCCACTCCTGTATTGCTGGACTTCCCTTGTGGCTCAGCTGGAAAAGAATCAGCCTGCAATGCAGAAGACCTAGGTTCAACCTTTGGGTTGGAAAGATCCCCTGAAGAAGAGAAAGGCTACCCACTCTAGTATTCTGGCCTGGAGAATTCCATGGGCTGTATAGTCCACGGGGTCACATAGAGTCGGATACAACTCAGTGACGTTCACTTTCAAGTATTATGAGCTGTAATATAAATGAAACAAAAGTGAATAAATAATAAATAGATATGAGATGATTTCAGTGTACTGTGGAGTTTTTCAAAGAGCATCAAGACACAACTAAAATAAAAATGCAGTCAAGTTTTCTTGGATTTTGTATTATAAGGAGATAGTTTATTTTAATTTTTTTTTGTTTTTTTTTTTTATTTATTTTTTAACTTTACAATATTCTATTGGTTTTGCCATATATCAACATGAATCCACCACAGGTATACATGTGTTCTCAACCTGAACCCTCCTCCCTCCCTGTACCATCCCTCTGGGTCATCCCAGTGCACCAGCCCCAAGAATCGAGTATCATGCATCGAACCTGGACTGGCGACTCATTTCATATATGATATTACACATGTTTCAATGCCATTCTCCCAGATCATCCCACCCTCAAACTCTCCCAAAGAGTCCAAAAGACTGTTCTATACATCAGTGTCTCTTTTGCTGTCTCGTATACAGGGTTATTGTTACCATCTTTCTAAATTCCATATATATGTGTTAAAATACTGTATTGGTGTTTTTCTTTCTGGCTTACTTCACTCTGTATAATAGGCTCCAGTTTCATCCATCTCATTAGAACTGATTCAAATGCATTCTTTTTAACAGCTGAGTAATACTCCATTGTGTATATGTATCACAGCTTTCTTATCCATTCATCTGCTGATGGACATCTAGGTTGCTTCCATGTCCTGGCTATTATAAACAGTGCTGTGATGAACATTGGGGTACACGTGTCTCTTTCAATTCTGGTTTCCTCGGTGTGTATGCCCAGCAGTGGGATTGCTGGATCATAAGGCAGTTCTATTTCCAGTTTTTTAAGGAATCTCCACACTGTTCTCCATGGTGGCTATACTAGTTTGCATTCCCACCAACAGTGTAAGAGGGTTCCCTTTTCTCCACACCCTCTCCAGCATTTATTGCTTGTAGACTTTTGGATCACAGCCATTCTGACTGGCGTGAAATGGTTCCTGATAGTGGTTTTAATTTGTATTTCTCTGATAATGAGTGATGTTGAGCATCTTTTCATGTGTTTGTTAGCCATCTGTATGTCTTCTTTAGAGAAATGTCTATTCAGTTCTTTGGCCCATTTTTTAATTGGGTCATTTATTTTTCTGGAGTTGAGCTGTAGGAGTTGCTTGTATATTTTTGAGATTAGTTGTTTGTCAGTTGCTTCATTTGCTATTATTTTCTCCCATTCTGAAGGCTGTCTTTTCACCTTGCTTAGAGTTTCCTCTGTTGTGCAGAAGCTTTTAAGGTTAATTAGGTCCCATTTGTTTATTTTTGCTTTTATTTCCAATATTCTGGGAGGTGGGTCATAGAGGATCCTGCTGTGGTGTATGTTGGAGAGTGTTTTGCCTATGTTCTTCTCTAGGAGTTTTATAGTTTCTGGTCTTACATTTAGATCTTTAATCCATTTTGAGTTTATCTTTGTGTAAGCTGGGAGGACCCCATGTCCGAAGGGCGGCAGCCAAGAGGAGTTACCCCATGTCCAAGGTCAGGAGCAGCGGCCGAGGGTACCAGACTGCGACAGCGCAAGAAGGGCCGAGAGGAGCTACTCTGCGTCCGAGGTCAGGGGGGGCGGCTGAGAGGAGATACCCAGTGTCTAAAGTCAGGGGTGGCGACGAGAGGAGTTACCCAGCGTCCGAGGCCATGGGCCGTGATGAGAGGAGTTATCCAGCTTCCAAGGCCATGGGGGGCGACTGGGAGGAGATATCCCATGCAGCAAGCCCGAGGCCAGGGGCGGAGGACAGGAGGAGCTACCCCACGCCCCTAAGCCCGAGGCCAGGGGCGGCGGGCGGGAGGAGCAACCCCACATCCAAGGAACCGTGGCCCTGCAGGCGCAGGAGGGCCTAGAGGAGGTATCAATGGAAGGACATCTTTTTTGGGTATTAGTTCTAAAAGGTCTTGTAGGTCTTCATAGAACCATTCAACTTCAGCTTCTTCAGCGTTACTGGTTGGGGCATGGACTTGGATTACTGTGATATTGAATGGTTTGCCTTGGAAACGAACAGAGATCATTCTGTCGTTTTTGAGACTGCATCCAAGTACAGCATTTCGGACTCTTTTGTTGACCATGATGGTCACTCCATTTCTTCTGAGGGATTCCTTCCCGCAGTAGTAGATATAATGATCATCTGAGTTAAATTCACCCATTCCAGTCCATTTCAGTTCGCTGATTCCTAGAATGTCGACATTCACTCTTGCCATCTCTTGTTTGACCACTTCCAATTTGCCTTGATTCATGGACCTGACATTCCAGGTTCCTATGCAATATTGCTCTTTACAGCATCAGACCTTGCTTCTATCACCAGTCACATCCACAGCTGGGTATTGTTTTTGCTGTGGCTCCATCCCTTCCTTCTTTCTGGAGTTATTTCTCCACCGATCTCCAGTAGCATATTGAGCACCTACTGACCTGGGGAGTTTCTCTTTCAGTATCCTATCATTTTGCCTTTTCATACTTTTCATGGGGTTCTCAAGGCAAGAATACTGAAGTGGTTTCCATTCCCTTCTCCAGTGGACCACATTCTGTCAGATCTCTCCACCATGACCCTCCCGTCTTGGGTTGCCCCACGGGCATGGCTTAGTTTCATTGAGTTAGGCAAGGCTGTGGTCCTAGTGTGATTAGATTGACTAGTTGTCTGTGAGTATGGTTTCAGCGTGTCTGCCCTCTGATGCCCTCTTGCAACACCTACCATCTTACTTGGGTTTCTCTTACCTTGGGCGTGGGTTATCTCTTCACGGCTGCCCCAGCAAAGCCTAGCCATTGCTCCTTACTTTGGATGAGGGGTATATCCTCACCACCACCTTTCCTGACCTTCAGGTTTTGCTTTAAAGGCAAGTCTTACAAATACAGATGTTATAGTATTAAAAATTAAATTCAAGAATAATTTAGATAAATTAAGGGCTGATAAATGTATGAGGATGTTAGTTTCTATATCCACCATGAAATACTGAATATCACGGATAAGACCACCTACAAGGTAAACCTGTTGCTTGCAAAGGGTACAGTTTTTCAGGTTTGATGAGACAATCTTTCTACATGCTGTATGTATTACGAGAAAAATAATTGCAATTACCGTTCAGTTAATATATATTTTCCCCAGAATGTGACAATAGCCTTTCATATCACTACTGAAGCAAATTTTAGGTGTGTCTTTAATATTGGTATTTACAAAGTTTGTATAAATGATATTTGTAAGCCTCATTATTTAAAAGTCTAATGTAATTCACCTGAAATTATAAAGGGATAGAATGGAAAATAGATAGAAAAGAGAATGCAAGTCAGCAGAAGTTTCTTATATCTGATTTGGAAATCAATCTTAGTTAGACAAAATTTCAGTGATGGTTATCTGCAGAATATTGGTAAGGCACTCATTTTATTTAGTGTGAAAAAATAAAATAACCTAACACAATACAGTGTTCTAGCTTCGACATTACCTTCACAATATTGAAATTAGCTACGGCTTTAGATCCCTGAAGGGCACTTAAATATAATTTGGTTAGCTACCTCCCTCAAAACTTAATATAATTCATGGATATTTTAGGCTTTCAGGGAAGTGGTAAATGTATTATCTCTATAAATATCTTAGTCAATAATTGTTCCAACAAAAGTCTATGCACTCAGAATCTAGTCTTTCTTGCTAATTCTTTCTGTAATAGACAATTCTCATTTAAATTGTTTTTATTTTTATAAATTCATGTCTTGACACTTTCAATTAGAATTCTAACCCTAATCTACACCTTATGTCTTTGGAAAATTTAGTTCATTTCCTATGAAAAATATATTTTAGATTATGATATAAACTTCATGCTGTCAGAAATTCCTCAATTATTTTTCTGGTAAAATTTGCAATGCTTCCATTTCATATGCAGTATATAATAGGTATTTAATAAGTCTTAATAATTAATAAAACATTGAACATTCTCAATAAACACTGAAAAATACGCTATTTTACAGATCTCACTGACTCAAAGGTATAGCGTAAAATTCAGTGTGATGCTGAAATCTTTGTTGTAGTCATTATGTTTTTTACTTTGTTAAACATTAGTCATAGGTTAAGTTCTGTTGTTATAGTTTTCATTAATGTATATTTTATTGAATGTAATTTTCAGGTAGAATCTTAACCTATGATATTAGAAAATAAATCTAATTACTTTCTTGTGGGAGAAAATTAACAGATTACTTTGTAGGAAATACAGGCATGTAAAGTAACATGTTCAGTGAACTGAAGAGCTGAATACTTTTGCCATTAAAGTTTTCTGAGCATGATTGTCTAGTGAAGACCTATAGTCATACTAATCCAAGTGCTGTAAGCATGAAGAATCCATCTTATTAATTAGGATTCACAAGGAATCCACAAAATCTTTATATAATACATTAAAAGGATTCATAGTATTCAAAACCTCATCAGCTTACTGCATTTATACTACTTAATCTAAAACTATATATACATATATATAACTTGACATAATAAATATATATACATATATGTATATCTTATTTCCACCTGTATTTTCAAAATTCCAATGAAGAATTTTAACTAAATATAAAAAAATAATTATAATCTGATGGAATAAAAGAGGCCATGATTTAATACATAGGTTCCTGACACATATGTCTATCAAAAGAAGCTCTTGTCTGCAAATTTCAGCAATTATGTACACCAGTGACTCTTCCTAACTCTCTGTAGTCCTTAACCCCAAAACATAAAAATCACCACAAAAGAAAATAAGTTTATCAGATTATATCACTATCTATATTCTGGAAATATCAGGAACACCTTTCAAATATCCTCTTTTTATTTTTTTTTCATTTATTTTTTATTTTATTTTTTAATTTTACAATATTGTATTGGTTTTGCCATATATCAACATGATCCACCACAGGCATACACGTGTTCCCCATCCCGAACCCTCCTCGCTCCTCCATCCCTATACCATCCCTCCAGGTCATCCCAGTGCACCAGCCCCAAGCATCCAGTATAGGAAAATTAGGTCAGGAATCACTTCTCTTCTAAGTTTCTTGGCTCAACAACTCCTACATTCACAATACCGCCACATACAAAACACATTATTTCACTCATACATACTATAGACAAAGGCTCGACTTCTGATATACATGGGACAAAGTTCATGGTGTGTCCTGTGCAGTTGCATAGAGCCACATACTTAGGATCCCATGCTTGTTTTAAGACTCCATTATCACCATCTTGAAAGTCTTAATATTTTAACTAGGGGGCTCTCATTTTTCACTTTTAACTGGGTTCTGAAAATTATGTAGCTGATAGTAAAGATCCATATTTTTTCTTTAATTTTATTAATATTATCTATGAAAAATTAGACACATTAGACTGTTTCCTGACCATCTATGTTGGTCAGGATGAGCTAAATTATGCTGTAGTTACAAACTACTAAAATCTCAGTGACTTAAACAACAAATAAAAAGATTGATTTCTTAGCCATGTTATATGATATCTGGGGATTCACACTATCTTATTATTCCTGATATCAATTTCTAAAATGTTTCTAAGCCATTAAAAACAGGAGATTTTAACCTTTAGAGATAAAAGGTTATAGTGATCAGAATTCCTTGCCAGGAGAAGACAAAAGTTCTTCAATAATGAGAAAAATCAACTCCCCCTTTATTAAAACTCAGAATAACTCATTACTAATAAGTGAATGAAAGATAAGGGAACTTATGAAATCTGTGCTGTTGAAGAAAGTCTAAAATGCTAAATTAGAGTATTTTTGAATGATTATACCCCAATAATCTGGAGAAGGGAATGGCTATCCACTTCAGTATTCTTGCCTATAGAATTTCAAGGACAAAGGAACCTGGCAGGCTACAGTTTATGAAGTTGTAAAGAGTCGGATGCAACTGAATAAGTAACATAAACATAGCAAATCTACTATAGCACTGTGAGGTTCTCACAGTATTGTTCTCCAAGGTAAACACTGTTTTCAATGTTTCAACAGGATTTATTACCTAATGTTATTAAGCATGCTTTAGAAAAGTGAGATATTCCATGCTAAATTTGACCCAGTGTTTCATTACTGCTCCTCACCATGCCCCAGTCCATAACCAAGCTATTTAGCACTGTATTCAATTCAGAACACATGTACACCCGTGGCGGATTCATGTTGATGTATGGCAAAACCAATACAATATTGTAAAGTAATTAGCCTCCAATTAAAATAAATACATTTAAATTAAAAAATTAAAAAAAGAATTATGTATTTTCTTCTCTTCATACATGCTATTCCCTGTCTCAATACTTTAGTCTTTCTTTTCCTATATCCTTAACAGCTCCAATCATCTTGTGTAAATACTGCATTCTTCAAATTTCCTATGAAAAGTAAATTCCTTAAGAAACCCTGGTAGAGTAGGTACTTTGGGTTTCCATGCTCAGTTCAGTTCAGTCACTCAGTCGTGTCCGACTCTTTGCAACCCCATGAATCACAACACGCCAGGCCTCCCTGTCCATCACCAACTCCCGGAGTTCACTGAGACCCACGTCCATCGAGTCAGTGATGCCATCCAGCCATCTCATCCTCTGTCGTCCCCTTCTCTTCCTGCCCCCAATCCCTCCCAGCATCAGAGTCTTTTCCAATAAGTCAACTCTTCGCATGAGGGGGCCAAAGTACTGGAGTTTCAGCTTTAGCATCATTCCTTCCAAAGAAATCCCAGGGCTGATCTCCTTCAGAATGGACTGGTTGGATCTCCTTGCAGTCCAAGAGACTCTCAAGAGTCTTCTCCAACACCACAGTTTAAAAGTATCAATTCTTCGGCGCTCAGCCTTCTTCACAGTCCAACTTTCACATCCATACATGACCACAGGAAAAACCATAGCCTTGACTAGACGGACATTTGTTGGCAAAGTAATGTCTCTGCTTTTGAATATGCTAATATTCCTACTATGCATACAGTTTTTGATCTGTTTTCAAATGTGTGCATACTTGCCTGTGGTCATTAGGTGATTAACTATGAGTGGAGAGGGGCCTGGTTACAATTTTAATCACCAAATTTCTAGCACTTATTATAGTAAATATTATTTCAATTGAATTAAGTAGATCAGCTTGTGAAAGATCCTAAGAATTAGTAAAATAATTTTTTAATAGTTTGAAAATACTACTCTTTATTTGATGTAATTCTCTATGTTCACATTTTTATGGGGGTTTTGCTATAATTGAAAGGAAAAAAGAATTGTTTATGGCCACTTTTATTACCATTACATATAAGCAATGCAAAGAATGTTTTACTGGAAGCCATTATGCCTAGGGAAGCAATATCCAACAGCGGCTTGGAAGTAAACTGATAATTCAAATGTTGATGGCTCTACTACCTCTGCTTCTAAGGTGATGTACAACAATATGTAATCATTCTCTGTTTTTCAGACACATTTTTCTTATTTTAAAAACAAGGATGATAGAACAGGATATATGGATATAATGGCATATATAATATAAATAAGTAACTGGAAGTTTTGAATTTGTCTTTGTATATGACCTTGGAAAATCTCTATGTACTTTCATTTTTAGTTCCCTTTCCTTAAAATGAGTATAATAATATTATATCACAAGAATACTATGAGCACCACATGGGGAAATATGCATAGACACAGTGTGTGAACTGAAAAGATTTGTATACACATGAAAAACAAATAATTAAAAAGTTTTGCTTAAAATACCAAAACTTACACTATTCACTAAAAAGACATAACCCTGTGTTTTCAAGAGTATAAAATATACCACACTGGGTTAATACTTGTGTTCAAAAAGATACATGCATAAACACCCTATATACGTATATATGGGGAGCATTTATTGAAGTTAAAAGTCCAACTGTTATGTGCATATACATATATATTAGTATATATACATATATGTCCGTTATTCATAGTTAATTGGCTAAGAAAAGCTTATGGATAATGATTATAATGAGCTACTTATTTTGTATGTAACTGTACTTAGTTTTTAGTTTTCTTAATCTTGATGATAATTTTACTGTGGTCAAAAATATGTAAAATTATTTTGAAGTTCTTAGAAAGCTAGAAGAGGAACATAGATACTTAATGAGTTAATTTTATTATCAAATTCAACACAAAATCTGATTTTTTTTCTCTTTTTGAATACAAAGATATTATCTATATTTTTATAAATTTTATATGTTTTGTTGTACTATTAGAAAGCATTTGCTCTTAAAGACTCATTCATATCACAGGATATACAGTTTAAAAATACAAGAAAATAGTATTTACATCATATCTAATAACTCCTCCAGAACTGTCACTTACAGTACAGACATAAAGGTTCAACCTTAAGAATTCTTATCTTTCCAGTTAACTATGTAAATCCAAACCAACTGTATAGCTTCCATGATAAACTAACTGAAGAGAGGAGCCTTTCTCATATTGTTGATATGCCAGAATCATATTATACCCTAGTATCGGCATTTTTAGAAACCAAATTAGACCTAAACTAATTCAAAATTTCAAAGCGTGCCTTTAGCATTATAGTACTTTTAGAGTCAGTGTGCTTTTTGATGAAAGGTAAACTTTTATAGCAACCTTTTTCTTTCAAAAATTCTAGTCTGCTTTAATCTCCGTTGCATCCTTCCTTTCAGGTAATCTACCAGAAACCATCACAACTTAAGAAAAACTTTTATAATTTTAAAGCAGAAGGAAATTGAACTCCTTAAAAAGGCAATATAAACAGCAGCCAAACAATGCATACTCCAGTTATATCAAACACAACCAGATTCCTTTCTCTCCAGTAAAAATCATGACATTGATTTCATTCAAGACCCACCTTGTCCTGGATTATTCCTGCAATGCAGCTTTGGACTGATCATAATTATTAATATTTCTAAGTTAATATATTCCATGGAAACTCAAAAGTTAATTTCCTTAAAGACTTTTGATATGGAGAAATAACTAAGCAAAACTATTTTTTATGTATGCAAAGACTGAACTAAAACAAAGATGAAATACGGAATTTTAAAAGACAAATCCAAGAACACTGTATTATTCACATTTCTTTTCAGTAAAAATGTTAAAACTCCTTCAAAAATATCTGAATATAAACCAGCCATTTTAATATTAATTTGTCTTATCAATATGCTCATATATAGGTACAATTTAACAGAGAAGCACTTTTGTATGTATGCATGTGCATTCCCTTATTTTTCTGTACTACTATCAGTTCCATTAAACAAGGTTATAAAGATATTTCTCTTTTATCATTTTTCAATATGCTGGGGGTATCACTTTCAAGTATCCCTAGCACACATGATGAAAAATCTATATAGCTTCATGAGTTCCAAGAAAGCCATGGATAATAAAAATGGGGAAACATTTATAGCTATCACTTTTTTGATAAAATTTTGGACAGATATTATCTAAGGTGAAATTTTGTTCTTAAGTTGAATTTTATGGTTCTGCTTATCTTTTTCTCAAGTGGTTTTTGATACTGTAGAATAAATATTGAATTATTGATGCTAAGAAAGATGTATAAAATGTTTATTTTTTCATTCATTGAAAAACTATTTCCCTTAGATATTTCTTATTGGAGATCTTAAGAGTGCTCTTGAGAAGAAAGAGTATGTTACAAACTAAATCCTATGGCATGCTTTTTTTTCACTTGTAAAGGAAAAGTGCACCATAATCAATTTCATTAGTAATACTAATATTCCATGCTTTCAACAACTCCAGGCATTACTACCAATGGCTTAAAGATGAAACTATTAAAGTATTAATATGATCTTTAATTTTTTACTAATTATAATTCATTTGAGGTTCCATAATGATGTGGTGTATGTGTTTGCATCTATATCATCAAAATAATCTATAATATATGAATGATATATAAATATATTATTATAATATCTAAACCTTAATCTTAAGAAAATAATCACATATTTATCTCATATTTTCCATAAGTTTATATATGTGCAACATATTTATTATTAATGTACTGTGCAATAAACTACATACTCATAATTTTTATAATACCACTCACAATTTCTAATGACCAAACTATTAACATATCTTCTTGTTCAATAAGTATTAAAATGTAAGTTCAAATAAAAGTGTCACACTAATGAATACATATGAACTATGTACCCCACTGTAGGTTTTCTAATTCTGTTATTGTATATCCTTAAATATTTTGCATATTTTTTATTCCTTCTATGGCCCCTTTTTTTTAAACAATTCCACATGTGACTTCACTGTTAAAATCTATTTCAGATTTTGGACTATTTTTTTCCATTGTAAATAATAAAATTTTAAACTCTGCACTTCAAATTTATACTCAAAGAGGTTCAGATGGCAAATGCTACATTTTTTAAGACCATTTACAGAGATTTAACAGAGATTTTCTAGGATCATGAATTTTTCAAATAATACCCACAGTGCAATGCTCTTTCAGTAGGTTTTTCATGTGTGACTAAAAGCTAAGACAGGAGCAATGTAATTTCCAACAGGAAAAATGTTTTAAATTTTCAAATAGGCCAGATTTTTTTATGTTCATAATTTTGAAAAGTTGAAAAGAATTCGCAGGCCTAAGTTAATTTGCAATTCTGAGAGTATTCTCAGACACAAAGCATCAGCCACAACTGAGCAACTGAACAATTCTCAGATTACAGTCCTGTCACAGAGGATACCAGTTTCCCTATTAACTCTAAGGTTTTTGTTTTTGTTTTTTTGGTGTAATTTTTTCCCAAAGCAGGTTCTGTATTACATTCTTAATTCTAACCTCAACTCAAGTTGAGGTTGTCCTCAACTACTGCTACTACCCTAATGTTAGGCCCTTGCCTTCTATTTACTGCAACCATTTAAACATAAAACAGCATACAAATGATGTAGTTGTCTCTGTCATATCTGCAGTATAGCAGTGGAGCTAAAAAACACCCTAATTCACAAGATCTGTTAAAAGACCACTTCAAACAGTCATTGCACAATTTGTTGTTTATTCGTTAAGTTGTGTCCAACTCTTTTGTGAACCCATGGACTGTTTGTTGCCCATCTGGCTCCTCTGTCCATGGAATTTCCCAGGTAAGAACAGTGAGTGGGTTGAAATTTCCTTCTCCAGGGGTCTTCCTGGCCCATCGATCGAACTTGCATCTCCTGCATTGGAGGGTCGATTCTTTACCACTAAGCCACCAGGGAAGTCCTGTTGCATGATTAGATGCTGTTATGTATCTATAGGGATAATTCCCTTTGGAGCTAAGTCTGAATTCAAGATTCTGTTATTTTCATTTAGAAGACAGAATATACAGTAGTATGTCCTTATTTAACACACTTAATATGCCCAGGACACATCATGGTTTTTGCACAAGGGGCTTCTAAAATTTAAGTAAGCTTTGATTATCTGGAGAAGGCAATGGCACCCCACTCCAGTACTCTTGCCTGGAAAATCCCATGGATGGAGGAGCCTGGTGGGCTGCAGTCCATGGGGTCCCTAAGAGTTGGACACAACTGAGCGACTTCACTTTCACTTTGATTATCGGAGGACGGAGGTTTCTTATTACTTTTTGATGTTTATGGCTGCTGCTATCTGCACTTTTCAAACACTATGCTACATACTCAACAAAAATGATTTCAGGTATTTATGTAAACTCCATATAGTAAGTGTACTCATTAACCTAATGTATATATAAAAATGCTGAGAACTTAACATATATATTAGGACACATAGTAAGCATATGCACAGTAAGTTTATATGACATAAACTCAGATATGTCAGCCTCCAGAGTCAAAATTCTTAATCTCTCATTCTAGAAGTGAGGATATTAACTAGAAGGCTAACACAGATCAAATAATCATCACAACAACATGACAGGTTTGTGCAATACTTCTCACAGAGGGAAATTCTATCTCCCTTGCCACAGATATTTAATAATGGTACTATTTTATCTTCATTTAAAGCTTGGTATTTCATCATTCATTTTTGCATTAATTTATATTAAAATATTGTATTAAATATTATATACCTTGATTACTCAGCTTTTAGCATCCCCTTAGTCTTGAACCTATGGTCAAGATTTCACTGATCTCACCCTACACCTGAAGTTCTGGTGAAACTTTTGGTTGTCATCACTTAGAAGTGTACACACTGCCTCTAACAGGTAGGGACTAGGGATACTGCTATACATTCCAAATGCAAAGAGCAGCCTCCTAAAACAAAAATAATGCAGCCCAAAATGTCAATAGTGCTTCTGCTGAGAAATCCAGGGTTAGTAAGTACTTTATGCATTACAAAGAATTTTGATAATCATTAATTAATTTGAATCAACCATTAAGTAAGATGTATTTAAGAATACTTTTAATCCTACTTCTGTCTCCATTTCTCTGTCTTCTACATTTGCTGTGTAATTTATTTTGAATGGTGAGTAAGATAAGTCAGACAGAGAAAAACAAATATCATATGATACTGTTTATATCTGGACAATAAAAAAAACGGCACAATTGAACCTATTGACAAAACAGAAATAGTCACAGATATAGAAAGTAAATGTTTAGTTACCGTGGGGGAAATAGTAGGCAGGAAGGATGAACTGGGAGATTGGGACTGACATGCACACACTGCTCCTGTGTCATGCTTAGTTGCTCAGTCGTGTCTGACTCTTTGCAACCCCATGGACTGCAGCCTACCAGGCCCCGCTGTCCATGGGGTATCTGCAGGCAAGAATACTGGAGTGGGTTGCCATGCACTCTTCCGAGGCATCTTCCCAACCCAGGGATCAAACCAGGTCTCCCACATTGCAGGCAGATTCTTTACTACCTGAGCCACCAGCGAAGCCCCATATATGCACTACTCTATATAAAATAGATAACTATTAAGAACCTACTGTATAGCACAGGCAACTCTACTCAGTACTCACCTATATGGGAGTAGAATCTCAAAAAGAGTGAAAATATTTGTAACTGATTCACTTTGTGATACAGCAGAAACTAACACAACATGACAAATCCACTATACTCCAATAAAATTGCTTAAAAATAAAAACAAATTTAAAAAAGAAAGCTTGTTTCTATGCCTATAGAGATCAAAACTCATATATTAAGGTTCTACAGTTCTCAAAATGCATTGCCAAAAACCTGCAGCTTTAAAGCAACATATTTGTATTTTCTCATAGTTCTAGAAGACCAAAATTAAAATGTCATCATAGCAGAAGTCTTGCTAAAGATTCTAAGGGAGACATCTTCTTGTAACTGCAAGCATTTTTTGCCTTAGAGCTGAATGATTACAATTTCTGTCTCATCTGGCTTCTCCTCTGTGTCTTCACTTTTTACTGTGTATTCTTTTTATAAGGATGCATGCAATGGGATTTAGGGCCAGTTCAGGTAAGCCTTCATGATCTCATCTTGAGTTCTAATTTACTTAATTACAACTACAAAGACCTCTTTTCCAAATACGTTTATGTTACAGATCCAGTGGTTAAGGCCAGAGATATATAAATTGGTTGGGGGGTGGGCAGGGACAATTCAAATTACTAGATCAATAAATTAGTATTAAGTGCAAATTCCTCTTTTTTTTTTTTTTTTTTGCTGGCACATGATATGAAAGTCATTCTAAACTTGATGAAAGAAATTTTGTTAATGACTACATAAGATATTCTGAATAAAGATGAAGATGATGGTATAAGAAATATTTTGGAGAATTAAAATAGTCAAAATATTTTGAGCTCAGGAACAGAATGTAAGGACTGAATGACATGCAACAGTATGGCCTAGGAGGGTTACTATTACACACATACATTATACCATCTATTCCTATTCAGAAATAGCAATAAACAAGTATTCTTTAGCAGCAATACAGAAATGATTCATATAATTTTTTATTTCCTTTTCAAAATTCATATAAAATATATTTTAGTGCATACATCAAGAAGTTCAGGAACACTTCTCTGATGTGATCCATTTGCTTCTTTCATGGACTCCCTTAGTACTCAAAGATGCACTTTATACTATTTCTTATCTATAGTTTTCCTTGGAAACAAGGCTGGCATGGAAACAAAGAGAAAACCTGAAAGAAAAAACCTTTTAAATGATACACAAAAAATATTTAGTCATGAAGACAGTCTGTTTCCTTTCTTTAAAAATACTGTCTGCAGGTCATACATAGATCAGAAAAACTACTTTATCTCTGTCACTAATTTATAAACTTTTCTTCCCAAATATTCAATTTAATTTGATAGCTTTAACCCAAAACTACTTTGTCATAAAACCACTTTAAATTAGAATTTAATTTACCAAGATAGCAAAACAAATGAAACTTAACTATAAAATAATAGAATCCAACTTAAACTTAACCTATACAAACTTGGTACCTATTTTTGCTGCAGAAAAAAAAAGTTTTTGAGTTCAAGTGGCATGTGACAAAACACATCAACCTACTTTTAGAACTCCCCCAAAATAAAGGCAACTATAACCACTAAAGTTCATTGTCCACATATTAAATGTCAGGTTGTTCCTAAGATAATTATATGTATCATGTAACATATTTTCATAGCAAATTTATGATTTGGGAACTATTATTATTCTTATTTTACAAAGGAAAACATCAATACAGGGGCACCTATATGTTAAATAACATTCCCAATTGAGTACAGCTAAGAATAGAGGATCTGGGCATTGAATAAGATATTGGGCTACAAGTATACAACTACTGTACCAACTGCATCTCTGAGACAGTGAGTGCCTCTGTAAGGGGTATGTGCATGCTTGCATGTGTGTATGTGTGTGTGTTAAGTCCCTAGTGTAGAAGGAGAATATGATTCCATAACCCATATCCTTTTGTATCAGATTCTTTAAATCATTTATGTTCATAAAAGTTAGTTCTTTAGTGCAAAATAATAAAAATACTCATATAACAATTAGCATATGGTCTGTTTGAACTTTGAATAAATGAATTATAGATTCTATACTGAAAGTCATGGTATGGTGCATAGTCAAGATCCATCAATGAATAGGCTTTAAAATATTTTTTAGCAGAATTTATTTTCATAGTGATAGCTTTAAGACTGATGACACCTGTACTTGTTTTTTTCCTGTATTGCAGACAGTGAATATTTTCTAAAGATTAAATCCACCTCCTAAATGTCTTTCTTGATTCAAATACTTTCTGATATATATTTATTAAATATCTTGATATTTCTGTGCAATGTAAGTAGCACCCACAGTTCCTATACACTAATTAAGTTCACAGCTGGTCCATGCAAAATAAGTCATTTTGTCATTCATTTGTTCTAAGAAAGACATTTGTAACAGTGCACAGCTCAGACCAGAACTGTTATCACTAGAGTTGCACTTTTTAAATAATGATGTTCAGTTTCTACTTTTAGATACCAGTGAGATAACACCTGTCTAGACAGATGGTCTCTGGACTGTGAAACTAAAGACAGCTGAGAAGCAGAAAAAGTCATGTTGGTGACTAGTGTGAAACCATTAGTATCTCTTGTGGAAACCTTTTAGTCCCTGAGAAACACTTTCTATTAAAGACTGATGGGCAATTTAAGCCTGTTATGAATATGAATTAGAAAAATGTAGTTGACAGGGAAAATGTTTAGTTCATAAAAGACTAAGGCAGAGTGACCCACAGTTGTACTTAGAATTCATGGATCAGACATACCCTTTAAACAATCCAGGACTATAGTCTTCTATCCTCCAAGAAGTATAGCAGTTACTACCAATTATTTTGCTACAAAGTTAGGCTAAAAAATGTTATAGCACAGCTGATTTTTCCCCTTTTCACCCAGCTGTCCCCTGAGGAAACTAATAAGTGGAAACTAGCTTTAGCTACCCCAAGGAAATATAACAGACACCCAACATATACAGCTCTGATTATACTGTCTTAAACAGCCTACTCTGTCAAATGTGTCACTCTCCAAGGTTAATACCCACTTCTTCAGATGTAATGACATATGCATGATGGAAATTCAACCGGTTCCTTCCAGTTTACAGGTTTAAGCAATCATCAATAACAAGCCAGTAAATATTTATTTATGGTCAAAAAATGTATCTCGATATTATTAAAGCCATGAATGTTACATATGTTTAGCTGAATAGATACTACTTAATTATTTACTTGGAGAAAGAACCCATTATTTCCCTCCCCCACAAAACAGTAAATAAGGTACACAAAATTTCTCATTTCTAAAAAAAAAACAAATATATCTGACTTATTTTACATCAAAGAAGTATATTTTTAAACTCACAAATATGTAATTAGTGTAGTTCCCTAAAACTGCTGCCTTTTAGTTTAACGTTATACAGACTTTTAAAATCTTGCCTCCTTTCTTTTCTGTTATTAATAGGAAGACTGATCTTTTATCTTCAGTTTACAGAGATTTAAATTATAATAGGAAGATATCATCCAAAATAAAGTATATATTAGTTTTTCTTTTGTAGGTATTACTATCTAAAAGTAAGGTAATTTGTTTTACTAAAATTAAGAAAACACTGTTCTTCAAAATAACAAATACCCCTTTTAATCATTATTAACATCACTGAAACTGATAAGTTTTCAAAAATAGATGCAATTAAAGGTTTTGGTTTGGTAATCTAATACTGATTCACTCAGTATAAAGAGATTTTTAACAATTTCAAATATTAAGAAATGTACTGCCTGTGTAGATACATTGACATTATAAAATCTTTTTGTTTATCATATGCTATTATTAGACTTCAAAACCACACAAATACCTTAGGAAAAAAACTGCCATATAATATTTACTAAAATTAAACCCATTGAATAGTGTATAGTTAAATGAGATACATTCTATAGATTATATTAATGTATTAAATTAGTGATACTATAATCATTTTATAGTCATTTTTGTTTGGCTCCTTTTATCTTTTTTGATGGAAAATGTATATCCTATAATACATTTCACTTTGTTTCTGCGTTGTCTCCTGATCAATGACTTTGACACATTTTATGCCTTCCTAAGACTAAAAAATTGTTAAGAGGGTATGTGCTAGGAGTACTGGATTAAAATTCAGAAAGCAACTGTCAATGAACGAATAAACCAATGATTTCCTCTACACAGACCTTCAAATCAATTATGTGGATTATAAGAAAACTGAAGTTAATACAGGTTGTTTGAAATATATATATATATATATATATATATATATATATATATATAGTCGGAGATGACTAAGCGACTTCACTTTCACTTTTCACTTTCATACATTGGAGAAGGAAATGGCAACCCACTCCAGTGTTCTTGCTTGGAGAATCCCAGAGATGGGGAAGCCTTGTCGGCTGCCGTCGATGGGGTCGCACAGAGTCAGACACAACTGAAGCGACTTAGCAGTATGTATATATATGTGTGTGTGTATATATATAAATGCAGACACGTTACTTAAAAATAAGCACAGGATATAGTGATATCTGGGGCTTCCCAGGTGGCACAAGGGAACAAGAATCCACCTGCCAATGCAGGAGATGCAGAAGACCTGAGTTTGATCCCTGGGTGAGGAAGATGCTCTGGAGGAGGAAATGCCCAGTATTCTTGTCTGAAAAATCCCATGGACAGAGGAGCCTGACAGTCTACAATCCATGGGGTCACAAAGGGTTGGACACACTGCGGATGCACAACTGAAATTGATATCTAACACAATGCAGCACTTCATATCATATACAGCAAATATAACTGTAGCTTTATAATTCTTGCATTCATAGGACATTTCCCCATAATTAAATTTCTAACTTGAGAACTACAGTGCTTTTCAAACAATCTTAAAATTATTTTCTGCTAAGTATATCAGAAAGGAAACTAAAGTCTGCTATGTATCAATAATAAATGTAGGTCTGACACTGAAGCTGAAGATCCATTACTTTCGCCACTTGATGCAAAGAGATGACTCATCAGAAAAGACCCCGATGCTCGGAAAGAGTGAAGGCAAAAGGAAAAGAGGGTGGCAACGGATGAGGATGTTAGATAGCATGAGCAACTGAAAGGACATAAATTTGCACAAATTCTGCCAGATAGTGAAGGACAGGGAAGCCTGGAGTGCTGCATGCAGTCCATGGGGTTGCCGAGTTGGACATGACTTAGTGACTGAACAATAAAAAATGCACAGCCTATGCAAGCACTGGAATTCCAGTTAAGCTATTTCAAATCCTAAAAGATGAGGCTGTTAAAGTGATGCACTCCATATGCCAGCAAATTTGAAAAACTAAGCAGTGGCCATGGGATTGAAAAAGGTCAGTTTTCATTCCAATCACAAAAAAGGCAATCCCAAAGATTGTTCAGACTACCCCACAACTGCACTCATCTCACATGTTAGCAAGGTAATGCTCAAAATTCTCCAAGCCAGGCTTCGACAGTATGTGAACTGTGAACCTGCAGATATTCAAGCTGGATTTAGAAAATGCAGAGGACTAGAGATGAAATTTCCAACACCCGCTGGATCATCGAAAAAGCAAGAGAGTTCAGAAAAAAACATTCACTTCTGCTTTATTGACTACGCTAAAGCCTTTGACTGTGTGGCTCACAACAAACAAACAAAGAGATGGGAATACCAGACCGCCTAACCTGTCTCCTGAGAAATCTTTATGCAGGTCACAAAGCAACAGTTAGATCTGGATATGGAACAACAAACAGGTTCCAAATTGGGAAAGGAGTACGTCAAGGCTGTATATTGTCACCCTGCTTATTTAGCTTATATACAGAGTATATCATGCAAATGCTGGGCTGGATGAGACACAAGCTGGAATCAAGATTGCTGGGAGAAATATCAATAACCTCAGATATGCAGATGACACCACTCTTATGGCAGAAAGCAAAGAACTAAAAAGGCTCTTAATGAAAGTGAAAGAGGAGAGGGAAAAAGTTGGCTTAAAACTCAGCATTCAGAAAACTTAAGATCAGGGCATCTGGTCCCATCACTTCATGGCAAATAGATGGGAAAACAGTGGAAATAATCAGCAGCTTTATTTTGGGGGGCTTCAAAATCACTGCAGATGGTGACTGCAGCCATGAAATTAAAAGACTCTTGCTCCTTGGAAGAAAAGCTATGATCAACCTAGACAGCATATTAAAAAGCAAATATATTACTTTGCCAACAAAGGTCTGTCTAGTCAAGGCTATGGTTTTTCTCAGTATCATGTATGGATATGAGAGTTGGACTATAAAGAAAGCTGAGCACCGAAGATTTGATGCTTTTGAACTGTGGAGTTGGAGAAGACTCGTAAGAGTCCCTTGGACTGCAAGGAGATCCAACCAGTCTATCATAAAAGAAATCAGTCCTGAATATTCATTGGAAGGACTGATGCTGAAGCTGAAAATACAATACTTTGGCCACCTGATGTGAAGAACTCAATTACTAAAAATGACCCTTATACTGGGAAAGATTGAAGGCAGGAGGAGAAAGGGATGACAGAGAATGAGATGGTTGGATGGCATCCCTGACTTGATCGACATGAGTTTGAGTAAACTCCAGGAGTTGGTGATGGAAAGGGAAGCCTGGCATGATGCAGTCCATGGGGTTGCAGAGTCGGACACAACTGAGAGACTAAACTGAACTGATGCAAGCACTATGACAATGGGAAATATCTGACAAACTCTTCTTATGTATTCACTTGACTGAGTTTTTGAAATATTTGACTTTAAAAATAAAAGATGAAATAATCCTGTGTGGAAAAAAAGTGTAATAATAGTCTAATTCCAGTATAAAATATGAAGAAGAAAAACACAACTAGATCTTAGTTCTAGATCTAAAATCTAGGCAAATCATTAAAATAGCACTACATTTCACCATGCAGTTTTCCTACTTTGAAGGATTACTCTGGGGATCAAGTGAAGTAAAATACTTCAAAAATCTATGCAGGGCTTTCCCCGTGGCTTAGTGGTATGGAATCCACCTGTCAAAGAAGGAGACACAGGTTTGATATCCGATCCAGGAAGATCTCACATGCCAAGGACTACCCAAGCCCCCATTTACCACAACTACTGAGCCTGTGCTCTAAAGTCCAGGAGCTGCAACTACTGAGCCCACATGCCACAACTATTGAAGCCAACATGCCCTAGAGCCCGTGGTCTGCAAAGAGAAAAGACACTGCAACCAGAAGCTTGTGCACCACAACTAGAAAGCACTCCCCACTTGCCAAAACTAGAGAAAAGCCTGTGCAGCAACGAAGACCCCACACAGGCAAAAATTACTAAACAAATTTAAAAAAATCTATGCAATACTAGACAACTCAGTGCTATTGTTATATTTTGCACATTTCCAGTTAAAGGAAACACATATTTGAATATTCTTCCCATCCTGGATATTTATTTTAATGCAATTACTGATCTATTAAATTTATAAATATAATCAATTTCATTTTTCCTATAAAGAAGCATTACTGTCATCAAGAACAAATTGTTCTTTTCATCACAAATACATTCTAACAAAAAGTAATTGCATACAAATAAAACTTTTATTCTAAAGTAGACATTTTAACTAATTCTAATAGTTTTTTATCTAAAACCAATTATTTTTAAAACCAATGAACTTTAATATATATTAAGATGTTTTTATCACATTCTTTTCACAGTTGGATATATTTAACTAGTAGAAATTTTTCAAAGGGACAAAAGCATTTTCAATGAAGTTACTGCAAACTGTTAGCTCATTTAAAACATATCTGTTTATTCATGTAAATTGAAGACAATTTAAATTTTGTTGCTATTTGAATAAAATTGAATGAATATCACTGTATCATGTTTAAAACCACTGTACTTAAACACAATAGAAGAAAAAGAAATAAGATCTGTTTACCAGTTGAAAAACAGTAAATATTTACTAGTTTTGAAAAAGCATCTCCCTAGTAAAAGTTACCTCTTTCTTATCACTCTTCTGTAAAAATATTTTATACACCTAATTAATTGCTTAAGAGTAAAGTCTGAAGCCCTTAGTCTGTCATCCAAATCTGTCCTTATACTACAGTTCCAACTGTATTTGCCAATTCAGTCTTTATACTCCTATAAAACCCAGCCATTAAAAATCTCAGACTCCACCATAACATAGACACATACACCTCTTAGTCTCTTCTACCCCTAAACTACCCTCATGCTAAGTACCTTTATGTCTCACACACTACATCTATTCATGGTGATTTTCTGCTCTTATTTTGGCTCTTGACTGACATTCCTTCTCTCACTCAAAGTCCACAACAAATGCTAGTCTTACTAAACACCCCAGATACAGTCAATAGGTTTCATAAAACATAATTATATTGATGTTTCATCTCATCACTTATTTCTAGTTGAACACATTTTTGTTAGCATTTCATATTCTTCAGTAAAGTCTTCTTTACAGAGGCAAGAACAAAATATTGAACAACTGCTTAGGGGAGTAGGAAATATTCAAGTGGAGGGCTCTAAATAGCCACTATACATTAGGTTAAACATTTTCTAGACACAGTAGGTTACAAATGTGACTGGCTATTGAGACTATCTAGGACTCAAGGTAGAAAATAAATAATATATATATATTTTTTTTCTAACCATGAAATTTCCTTTCTCACACTAAACTGATATATTTTACACAAGCTTAATGTGTTAATATCGAGAGGTCTTTAGTATTTGTAGGAGGGGACATTGATTAAAAAAAAAAAAAAACTTGCAATTTTCCACCTACTCAGGGGATGTCTTCTCCACAAGCGGCTACATTTCCCTCTGCCATTGTAACACTGTCACTATTGTTCTTCTTGTGTAGATGCTTATTTTTTCTTGTCATAGCTGTTTTCTGCCATAGTTGCCATGTGCTGGAGCTATTTTATCTTTCAAAGATATTACAAGATGTTTCTATCCTTCTCAACAGAGCAGTGATTTTATCATTGGGATTTTATTTCTACATTTACATGGTCATGTGTTTGTCAGAAAAGGTTTCTTTGGTATAGAGTGTTTCTTAGTTAGTTCCTCAGTATTTCTAGATATCTTTCAAAAGCATAGGATTTACATGTTAATATTTCATAATTCTTAACAATTAGACTTCTAGATTCCCTCAGACTGGATTAATAATTTAGATATACATTAATTTAAATTATACATGGATAGTACTACCAATAATTATGACATATTAATGAGATTAATCAATAATGCATTATATTGACAACATATTATAATTATTGTTATTCTTATGATAGTTATAGATATTAATGAACAAAAATGATTTATCCTTGTAAGATATTCAATACATCATGATAAAATGCAAAGATACTTAATAGAAGCAGGGTACACTTGAAGCTGTATTCTTTAAAGATAAATAAGTGTACTGACAGTAACTGGATACAAACTATTATCAGTAGTAGTCAGAAATCTACTGAATTTTATTATCTCATATTTTCTTTATCACTGTTTTTTCAAAATAACTTACAATGTATTAAATACTTACTTGAAGTAGTTATACAGCCCTCTATCTTGAAAATCATGAAGCACTTTAGGAAAAGGGCAACTAATTTGAAAATCAGAGATTTACATAATTTATTAAGTTCTCTGAGCCTCAGTTCAGCGACTCAATCATGTCCGACTCTGTGACCCCATGGACTGTAGCACGCCAGGCTTACATGTCCATCACCAACTCCTGGAGCTTGCTCAAACTCAAGTCCATCAAGTCAGTGATGGATCTGAACCTCAGGTCCATCATAAAGATAACTGTACTTATGTTAACTTATATTTCCCTTTCCTGACTCAGCGATATAAAATAAAAAATATAATGATATATTATACTGGATACAACATAATCAAACTTTGTTATTACAAACTGTCCCTACTTTTGTCACTGTTAATTTCACAGAAGCATTTATTCGACATCACTTCCTATTCTTATATTTGTCAACTTCAAGGTCTCAGTTTATTTTTCTGACCTACAACACTGTAAATTTAGCTGACATTTAGCTTTCACAATTAGGTCATATTTAATGATAATAGAAAACAGCTGTTGGTTAAATATTAACTAAATAATTACATACTGACAACCAAAATAAAAAAGAAAAATGAAAACAAATTGAAAGCAATTACAACACATCTTCAATGTTCTGAGGACTCTACAGTATACATCCAAGACTGCCTCATTTTATCTATGCTTTTCCTTTGATTCTATCCACCATTGCCTAGTAACACCTAGTGCCTTAAAACAAAAATCACAGGGGAATATCTATCTTAGAGCTTAAAGCTCACTTTTTTTTTTTTTTACTACTATCAAAACTAATTCAGAAATAATCATGCCTTAGAAGAATTTAATCTGATTTTGCTCTTTGTCTATGTGAAAGTTTCCAAATTTAAATTAAAGAAAACATCTTTCTATTCATCAACAAGCCAGGAATTAATGTATAAACTTCCTAGGGTTTCAAATGTATTTATGTTTTCATTCAATTAACTGATATCTATTGCGTGACCTAGGATAACAATTACATACAAAATAGTTACATTAAAATTCCATACATAAGAATAAAAAAAAACTGAGAACTGGAAGACTCACTTTCAAAGTAAAATTAACAATTTGCTTTTAAAAACAATAAGACAAAATTAATTGCACAAAATTGTTTAAAAATACCAGGAAGTACTGTAATATAAAAATGACAAAGTAAAAATAACCTATAACATCACCTCACTGAGATAACAACTATTATTATTAAATTTCATTTCTTCTTTTTCTGTATATACAAATACATCCATACAAAAATAGAACCATGCTATTTTGTAATATGCTTATTATACTCAGTAATATATACAATTTTTCATATTATTAAATGTACATAAATATCATTTTAATGACTTAATGGTATTTCATACATAAGCTTCCTGGTGGTTCAGCTGGCAAAGAATCCACCTGCCCCAGTACAGGAGACACACGTTCAATCCCTGGGCCAGTAAGCTCCCCTGGAGAAGGAAATGGCAACCCACTCCACTATTCTTGCCTGGAGAATTCCAAGGACAGAGGAGCCTGGCAGGCTACAGTCCATGTGTTTGCAGAGTCATACATGACTGAGCGACTAATACCAACACCAAACTATTCGACACAGATTCAGTTATCCTGCCTAGACCCAACAGTTGAGCTAGTAATCAAATCCAGGTCTATCTGAAACCGAGGGGTGCTGTCTTTCCAGTGTATCACACAGAAATGTCCATGTAGTTCCTACTCATAGAGCAAAGGGGAAAGTGAGCAAAGTAATAGCAACAGGACCACAGTGGGAAATTACAGACTTTATTCACTCTATAAATTCTTCTGCATAAAGAGGCAGGTACATGTAGAATACACAAATATCCTATCACTTCCATTACTTTAGACCTTCTCAATTTCATTTCCTGTATTTTCTATAAGGTCATGAATCTTCCAGAGATGTAAGCTTCTGTCTAGCCACCAGAATATGTTAGAAATCACCTTCCAAGAAGTACCAAGGAGTTTGTGCTTTGGCACACTATTCAGGCTGTAATTTCTCTGTTTCTTATAGTCAAGACCCTTTAATATACAGGTAATTTAAAATATACATGCATAAGGATAAGAGATTTGTGGGGATGTTTTGTTTTGACTGTCTTCATCACTTGTTCTTCCTGGAAAAAACATCTAATGCAAATAATTTTGGAACTTTATAAGTTCTTTCACTGGAAAGACACTGACCAATAATATCTTACATTAGTCATGTGGAGCTATGTGCAGAACTAGTTCTGAGAAAACTGTAAAATCTAATAAATCTTTTTTGGCCCTGCTTTCTTCTTTTGTGCCTCTTCCCCCTTTTCTGTTCTATAAACACACACACTAACTTCATAAGGTTGATGGTCTAGATTTACTGTAAAAGCCATCCTATATACAATTGGCCCTCTGTATCCCTAGGTTTTGTATCTGTGGATTCAACCTACTCTGGACTAAAAATATTTTGACAAAAAAAATTTCAGAAAGTTCTAAAAAGCAAAACTTAATCTTATCATGCTTGCAACTAATTACCTAGCATTTACAATGTATTAGGTATTATTAATATAAGTATTTGAAAGATGATTTAAAATATACGGGAGTATGTGCCATAGGTTAGATGTAAATACTATGCTGTTCTGTAAAAGCAGCTTGAGTAGATTCGTGAGAGGTGGGTCATGGAACCAGTACCCATGGACTGAGGGACCACCGTAAACAAAAGAAAGGAGTGATTCTACATTTTAAGAGGGTAACTTTTAACATAAACGAACATCCCTATTGCCTCTTTTTACATAACATTCAAAATTACTGACATGTAGATGTAAAAAATACTTGAAGCTTTGGGCTTTCCTGATGTTTTAACATTTTTCTAATACAAACAATCATCATGGTAAAAAAAATTATTGAGCACATACACACACATATATATACATACACACATACATAGACACATATATATACATACATACACACATATATATACACACATACAGACATACAGACATATACACACATGCATACACAAGAATCAGACTTCAAAATACACACACATATACATACACACACACACACACATATATATATACACACAACATACACACATACATACATACACACACATGCATACACAAGAATCAGACTTCAAAATGTTAGCAAACAGGATTGCTCAAAAAATCAGTATATTAAAAGAGGTATGTTTCATGTTCTTTTTTGTGAATGTCCATCCATTCAGGGTATAGATCGATAGGGAAACTTCATTGAAAAACACATTTAATCATTATCACAAACAAGCACCTAGAAGCCAATCATGTAAGCTAATACTTAATGCAATAAATGTCAAGACTGGCCTAGATACTTTCATGATTTTTGAACTTAGTTTCTGCCCATATCCAAAAATTCAGATTTAAAATTTAAATACTCATGTAATACAAAAAGTAAAGTTATATACTAAATGTCTTTAGCATGCATATTTGCATTTGTGTTGTTTATAGCTTTATTCTTTATCTGAAATGTAATTAAAATAGACTTAAATACTTTATTCTAAAATTGACAGTGTGTTCTAAAGATAACACAAATCCTCAGTTGACAGCTCATTTCACTTTTTAATGCTAAATAATCTTTTCTTTAGAAATGATATATAGATAAGTGGTTTAAAACACAGTTGTTACTGTTTAGTCATTAAGTCATGGCCAAGTCTTTTGTGAACCTATGCACTGTAGCCTTCCATGCTACTCTGGCCATAGGATTTGCCAGACAAGAATACTGGATTGCCATGCCTTCCTCCAGGGGATCTTCCCAACCCAGGGACTGAACTGTATCTCCTGCATTGGCAGGTGGATTCTTTACTGCTGAGCCAAACAGGGCTGTCAAAAAGTACAGAATCTGGACTAAACCTTGGCTCCCTCACTTAGTAGTAATGAGACTCCAGGCAAGCCGCATCAGCACTCTAATGCCTACTTCTTCATCTAAACAATGGAGACAATGACAGCACTTATCTTACAGAATTAATGTAAATGATGATTAATGAGTTGATCTACATGAAGTCATATTTATGTAAGGTGAACTAATATCAAGTCTCTTCCAGGTCTCAAGAAGTGCTACGTTAAGTATTATTAATAAGTGTTTTCTGTAGTGACTGATAAAAGTTGGTGTATTATGTTATAATACAGTTGTTAATATAATGCTGGTAGATCCAGTGCAGAAATTACATGGAGTTTGATATTACTCTCATTGAAACTACACATTTAAAACAAAAGACCTTCTATGTTAAACATAACTGCCATTCCCTCTCATAAATGTACTACTATCACGTAAGTAAATACTTAATGTGACAAATTTCAAGGTGGGTCCAGATTACTTCATAATTTTTCACATGATATTTGACATTTTTAAAAATCTTCAGTACTTAAAGTGAAAGTGAAGTCACTCAGTCATGTCCAACTCTTTGCAACCCCATGAGTTGTAGCCCACGGAGTTTTCCAGGCAAGAGTACTGGAATGGGTTGCCATTCTCCAGGGGATCTTCCTGACCCAGGGAATCACACCCGGGCTCAGTGACTTAAACTGGTATTTATGAACAGATATAATCAGTTTTAAGATTAAAATATTAAATTTAATATTTAGAATCAGTTATTAATAATAATGAATCCATCAATGAAAAATTTAATAGTTGTTTTTGTGTTGATTCATTTTTATTGATTCCCCACTCAAGAGACTAGTAACTCTATCATATATTTCTTTTGTGCACAGGATACTAAGCTTTCATACTGAGAGTACATACTAATAAACACTGATTTACCTATCTAAGTGAATAATTTTAAAAATATGATAAATGCTTTACATGGAAAAACATAGCTGAATTCAAGGTCTTGCTATCATGTCTTCCTTCTCTTCTGCACAGTGCTTTCTTGACTTTCCCACTGCTGCTTCTCTTTTGGCTCCTCACTTTTTGTCATCCGTGACTCCTCTGGGTTGCCTCAATGTACAGTTATTACATAAAAGGTGCACTTGCCACTCTAATCAAGAGCTGTTCCTTTCTAAAGCTTCTGTTTATTATATTTGTGTTGTATTTCTCCCATTTTCTGCATTTCATTACACTTCAGTGACCTTTTATCACAAGCTGCATCCTTCTGACAAAGTCATCATTCTCTCTCAAGATTCACGTTTCTTTTTATTTCTTCTTTAAGTCACTTGATATATAAGGAAAACCTCAGGCTTGCTCTTCAGGATCACAACTGTGAAGTCAAGAACACAGGAGCAATTCCTTAACAGGTCATATACTAGGTTCTAAATAAGTGTATCCCCAGTATCCTGCAAGCACATCTGCCAGTAACTCAACAGTAATTATTACCCTCTGAGACACCCCATCATTGGCAGTACCAGTGTACAGATGAGGACACACACACACACAGTGAGGCAACCTGAGTGGTGGATGCATACAGGAGAGGTACAGACACCAATATGGTATATGTGTATAAGGGCATGGTAGGGGAAGACTTCTGAAAGAGATAAGGTAGTTGCATCTGAATCAAAGTTTCAATATTCTCTTACCATCTGCTCTGTGAGCCCGTCCTCCAAAAAGGCTCCTCACAACATCCGCACAGTTTTAAGCAAACAAGAAGTATCAGGAGCAGGACAGGGGGCATATTTTATGAAGCTCAGGGCAGAACAAAATGGTGGGACTCCTAGTACAAAATTATTATGAATCTCAAGACAGTGGGCCCTTCTGAGTATGGGGCATTGTGACTGCACAGGTCAAATGCCCATGAAGTTGGCTCTGGTCAGAAGGAAGAATGATTCTCAAGAACAGTAAGATTCCTCCTTTCTATTTTCTGTTGCAAAATTCCTTGCTATACGCAGCCATGGGTAACAGACATACCTGCAAAGCCTTTTAAAACTACAGCTTGCACTGAATTGAATTCACTTCACTAATATTTATAGAGCAGTTACTTTGTATAGAATACCACATTTATTACTGGCAAAGAAAAAAGTATACACTGTGGCCCTAAAGGAGATCAAAGAGTACTAGGGAGAGAATTACATACAGCACCTGAAATAAACATTAGACTGTGGGAAATGCTGCAACAGAGCTATGAATATTAGCTGTTCCTTTCACCTGCTCCTGCCATATTGCAATATATTGTTTGCTCATCTGTAGCCCGAGTCCTCAAAGTCCTTTTTATTACATTAACATCAGTGCCTAATATTGTACTCTGTGTATAAAAACTCAAGATTTTAAATTTAAGAGTAAATAAGTGGTCCAGAGAAGACTCATCTATAATTGTAATTTTTTTTTAGGTTTATGTCTGAAAAAGTATTGTCTTTTGAATCACTTGCTAACTGAGTCTGAATTAGAATTCTGACTCCTATTTATTTTACAGCCTGTTCAAGAGAGGTAGCTTGTTCTGCTCTTTTACAGCAGGAGGGTTCATTAGCCTGAAGACCACTATGAGAATGAGAAACAATGTACACATAGTGCTTGGCCTCTCCTCAATCCAAGTGCTGTAATGAATCACACTCCTCTCTGATCTTCCTTCTCTCTATTTAGCATAGTGGGAAGGAGCACAAAGTCTGAATTTAAATTTTACCACAACTGTGTTAAATAGAAGAAAACAACAGAATGGGAAGGACTAGAGATCTCTTCAAGAAAATTAGAGATACAAAGGGAACATTTCATGCAAATAAGGGCACAATAAAGGACAGGTATGGACCTAACAGAAGCAGAGATATTAAGAAGTGGTGGCAAGAATATACAGAACTATACAAAAAAGATCTTTATGACCCAGATAACCACGATGGTGTGATCGCTCACCTAGAGTCAGACATGCTGGAATGTGAAGTCAAGTGGGCCTTAGGAAGCATCACAATGAACACAGCTAGCAGAGGTGATGGAATTCCAGTTCAGTTCAGTTCAGTTCAGTCGCTCAGTCGTGTCCAACTCTTTGCGATCCCATGAATTGCAGCATGCCAGGCCTCCCTGTCCATCACCAACTTCCGGAGTTCACTCAGACTCACGCCCATCGAGTCAGTGATGCCATCCAGCCATCTCATCCTCTGCCGTCCCCTTCTCCTCCTGCCCTCAATCCCACCCAGCATCAGAGTCTTTTCCAATGAGTCAACTCTTCCAGTTAAGCTATTTCAAATCCTAAAAGATGATGCTGTGAAAGTGATGCACTCAACATGCCAGCAAATTTGGAAAACTCAACAGGGGCCACAGGACTGGAAAAGGTCAGCTTTCATTCCAATCCCAAAGAAGGGCAATGCCAAAGAATGATCAAACTATCTCACAATTGCACTCATCTCACACGCTAGCAAAGTAATGCTCAAAATTCTCCAAGCCATGCTTCAACAGTACATTAACCATGAATTCCCAGATGTTCAAGCAAAATGTAGAAAATGGAGAGAAAATGAGGTCAAATTGCCAACATCTGCTGGATCATTGAAAAAGAGAATTCCAGAAAAGCATCTACTTTCACTTTATTGATTACACCAAAGCATTTGACTGTGTAGATTACAACAAACTCTGGAAAATTCTTCAAGAGATGGGAATGCCTGACCATCTCATCTGCCTCCTGAGAAATCTGTATGCAGGTCAAGAAGCAATAGTTAAAACCAGGCATGGAACAACAGACTGATTCCAAGTCAGGAAAGGAGTACATCAGGGCTGTATATCATCACCCTGCTTATTTAACTTATATGCTGAGTACATCATGCGAAATGTAGGACTGGATGAAGCACAAGCTAGAATCATGATTTCAAGGAAAGATATCAATAACCTCAGATATACTGATAACAACACCCTTATGGCACACAGTTAAGAAGAACTAAAGAGCCTCTTGATGAAAGTAAAAGAGGAGAGTGAAAAAGCTGGCTTCAAACTCAACATTCAAAAAATGAAGATGAATGTCATTCAGTCCCATCACCTCATGGCAAACAGATAGGGAAACAATGGAATCAGTGACAGACTTTCTTTTCTTGGCTCCAAAATCACTGCAGATGGTGACTGCAGCCATGAAATTAGAAGATACTTGTTCCTTTGAAGAAAAGCTATGACCAACCTAAATGCATATTAAAAAGCAGAGACATTACTTTGCCAATAAAGGTCTGTCTAGTTAAAATATGGTTTTTGCAGTAGTCATGTAGGGATGTGAGAGTTGGATTATAACGAAAGATGAGCGCTGAATAATTGATACTTTGAATTGTGGTGTTGGAGAACACTCTTGAGAGTCCCTTGGACTATAAGGAGATAAAATCAATCAATCCTAAAGGGAATAGGTTCTGAATATTCATTGGAAGGACTGATGCTGAAGCTAAGACTGCAATACTTTAGCCATCTGATGCAAAGAAATGACTCACTTGAAAAGACCCTGATGCTGGGAAAGATTGAAGGCAGGAGGAGAAGGGGATGATAGAGGATGAGATGGTTGATGGCATCACCAACTCAATGAACATGAGTTTGAGCAGGCTCCGGGAGTTTGTGATAACAGGGAGGCCTGGCGTGCTGCAGTCCATGAGGTCTCAGAGTCAGACACAACTGAGCAAATGAACTGAAGAGCTGTGTTATCCTGAGCAGTTAACTTAACCTCTATAGGCCTCAATTTTCTTCATGAATGAAACAAGGAAAAAAAAATAAAACCATTACCACAATGTTCTCATGGAGATTATGTAAGTTTTGTAAGTAAAGCATTGGGAAACTATATCTGACCCATGGTAAGTATTTCAGAGTTTCTGCAATTAGTATTATTACTGTGAAAGTGAAAGTGAGATTCTCTCAGTCATGTCTGACTCTTTGCGACTCCATGGACTATACAGTCCATGGAATTCTCTAGGCCAGAATACTGGAGAGGGTAGCATTTCCCTTCTCCGGGGCATCCTTCAAACCCAGTGATTGAACCCAGGTATCTCGCATTGCAGGCAGATTCTTTACCAGCTGAGCCACAAGGGAAGCCCAGTAATACTGGAGTGGGTAGCCTATCTCTTCTCCAGGGGATCTTCTTCACCCAGGAATTGAACTGTGGTCTCCTGCATTGCAGGTGGATTCTTTACCAACTGAGCTCACCATTATTTAATTGGAGCAGTATTAAAACCTCAAATTCTTATTAGACTCCTTATATGGGATCTCATCAAAATAGCTCTCACATATATTCATTCCACAATGACTTCATTCAAATTCACACATGTGTATTTTTCTGAATGAAATATCACATTGCTTCTCCTGATATACAAACACTTCTATTAGCTCTCCCTTTAATTAAAAAAAATAAATATTAAAAAAAAAAAAACCCTCTGAATCACCTCTCTATTTTCTGGTCTCTGAAATCTCTTATATGTAAACTTCAAATACAGATTAAAAATTTATTATCAGTGTCCATATATTTATAAGGATATTGTTAAACCTTTATATTTTGCTCCTTATTTACCTTTGCATATTTTGACAGGTACATAGGAAGCTAGTAAGTTTATTATGATTTATCATTTGACATATAGGCCCTTAGTGAAACCAATTAAAACTGTGAAACCAGTTAACAAACATTTTCATATTACATATTCACTGTTATCGACAGAGTCAAAACTGTTTGAAAGTAACTAAAAGAGTTACTTTTTTAAAGACAAAAAGAGTAAATGGAAGGTAACTGAGATAAAAATTTGTATCTCGATCTTTTTTCTGACCATTTTGACACTGGGAAGATTTCTTAAAACTTCTGACCTTAATTTCCTTCCCTATCAACAAAGGGAAAAGAATACTTTTTCTATTTAATTCACAGGGACATTGTGAGAACCAAGATATTCAAATGACGATTAACAAACTTAGAGACATTATAAGATTTTAATATAAATATATCAAATATTTTCATGTATTACAATAAATATGAGCCATACTTATATTATTCATTAATATAATAATATTCCAAATTAATAAAAATATTTTCCTTCCACTTAACACATTTTCTTTTAATTAAGAAACTAATGTACCATTGATCATCATTAGAAAATCTTCTAAAAGGTACTAGAACAAAAATATGAATTAGTGTTATTATGATGATTTCACATTTTTACAAATGAAAAAGAAATTCATAATACTAAGCTGTACTCAAAGTCTAAGTCGTAATCTTTTATTTAATGACAATCATATACAAAATGAGCTTTTTATATGCAGGATCCTGGGTATAAAATGTACTCAGCAATAAACCTTTCCTAGCTTGCTCCTTGGAAGAAAAGCTATGATAAAGCTAGGCAGCGTATTAAAAAGCAGAGACATTACTTTGCCAACAAAGGTCCATATAGTCAGAGCTATGGTTTTAACAGTAGTTATGTATGGATGTGAGAGTTGGACTATAAAGAAAGTTGAGAGCCGGAGAACTGATTCTTTGAAATTGTACTTGAGAAAAAGGTGAAATTGCAGTGTTGGAGAAGGGTCTTGAGCATCCCTTGGACTGCAAGGAGATCAAACCAGTCAATCATAAAGGAAATCAACCCTGAATATTGATTGGAAGGAATGATGCCGAAACTGAAGCTCCAATATTTTGGCCACATGATGCAAAGAGCTGACTCATGGGAAAATTAGTAGGAAAGACTGAATGCAGGAAGAGAAGGGGACAACAGAGGATGAGACGGTTGGATGGCATCAACAATTCGAGGGACATGAATTTGAGCAAGCTCTGGGAGTTGGTGATGGACAGGGAAGCCTAGTGTGCTGCAGCCCATGGGTTCACAAAAAGTCAGACACAACTGAGCGGTTGAATTGAACTGAACAGCAACCCACTCCAGTACTCTTGCCTGGGAAATATGATGGACGGAGGAGCCTGGTAGGCTACAGTCTATGGGGTCGCAAAGAGTCAGACATGACTGAGCAACTTCACTTTCACTTTTCACTTTCATGCACTGGAGAAGGAAATGGCAACCCACTCCAGTGTTCTTGCCTGGAGAACCCCATTGATATGAGCCTGGTGGGCTGCCATTTATGGGGTCACACAGAATCAGACACACTGACGTGACTTAGCAGCAGCAGAGCTGATATAATGTGAAAATGAAGAGTAAACTACTACAATTATAATCATATTTTGATTAATAAATAAAGAAATGTATATTGACCTGATAAACAACATCTTAGAAAAAATATGTGGTTATCTGTTACAGTAAGTAGAATTTGGGTATTGAATTGATAAAATATTTTGAAAGTGTGGTTAATAAAAGGAAATAAAACAGAAAAGGTAAGATTTTACCAACTTCTACAGCTCTTTAATGCAATGTTACCTAAAAATTAGAATTTTTTTCCTATTCCTTGAAATTCAAAACAGACTTTTAGCACTAGAAAATCAGAATTGTTTGAAAGAGCTAATAAAGAAGGGTAAACACATAGGAAAACCTAGAAGTAGAAGAAAATAAAAACAGAAATATATAAAAACCATAGGGGTAAATTTAACAGGAAAAGTCAAATGTATGAGAACTATATCATATAAAAGTAAAATCATTTGAAAAAATTAACAGTGGATTGGAAAACAGAAATATTATCATCTATATTTACTTATGGATTCACTCAATGCATTTTTAGTGAGACCTATTTATGTATAAGGCAATGATCTATGCTTTGGAAACATTAAAAATAATCATTCAGGGACCTGCCCTTAAATTAGCTGGAGTCAAACAGAAATTCTAATACATGAACATAAATAACCACAATGCAGATCAGAGAGAAGACTTACAGTAGCATACAGACCAACTGTGATGGTGATAGAAAAGTCAAAGATTGTTGCATATGGAAAGCAGCTCTTGAAGAGATTGTTTTACAGATAGAGCAGGAAAATAGGATGTTGCATAACAGAAAATAAAACAAGTATATATGGGTAATAACAACTTAATTAAGGATCAAGTCTAGCACCTGTGGATAAGCTGCTGGTGGGGAAGCAGAAAAATATAAGACCTCAATAAGGTTTTGAAGTGCTCTGAATAACAAGATAAAGATCTCTATTTCACTGGTAAGCAGAGAAATTGTAGGCAATTTTTTTTTTTCCTTTGGACAAGCGAATAATGCCACTAAAGGAGTGCAATAAACCCTTAACAGAGTAAAACCAAAACAGCCTAACATATGATGTCAGGGACCTCATTTTAAGAGCTCTCAACTCTAGATAAAGGATCACTGCAGGAATACAGCAATGAAGTATGAAGGGTCTAGTGTGGTGCTCATTCTAGGAATAGAAAAAAGGGCAAAGGCAGATTATGGGTAGGAATTTAACCACTCACATTCCCCCAAAGCATCCATATCTGCTAAAGTGTAATCTACTGTGTAATCACAGCTTTTCCTCTTACCCTTAAGTTCCTCTGACAGAAATTCTGGGCCACTATTGCAGAAAAAAATTGTTAAGAAATAACCAATGCTATCCATTAGTTTGAAAATAAGTATGTAGAGTGATAGTAATTGGGAAATATGCTCAGTTCAGTTCAGTTCAGTCGCTCAGTTGTGTCTGACTTTTTGTGACCCCATGGACTGCAGCACACCAGGCTTCCTTGTCCAATGCCAGCTCCTGGAGCTTGCTCAAACTAATGCCCATCAAATCGGTGATGCCATCCAACCATCTCATCCTCTGTCGTCCCGTTCTCTTCCTGCCTTCAATCTTTCCCAGCATGAGGGCCTTTCCAATGACTCAGTTCTTCATATCAGGTGGCCAAAGTGTTGGAATTTCAGCTTCCGCATCAGTCCTTCCAATGAATATTCAGGACTGATTTCCTTTAGGACTGGTTTGACCTCCTTACAGTCCCAGGGATGGTCAAGAGTGTCCATTGGCAGATGAATGGATAAGAAAGCTGTGGTACATATACACAATGGAGTATTAATCAGCTATTAAAAAGAATGCATTTGAATCACTTCTAACGAGGTGGATGAAACTGGAGCCTATTATACAGAGTGAGGTAAGTCAGAAAGAAAAACACCAATACAGTATATTAATACATTTATATGGAATTTAGAAAGATGATAACGAAGATCATGGCATCCGGTCCTATCACTTCATGGGAAATAGATGGAGAAACAGTGGAAACAGTGTCAGACTTTATTTTTCGGGGCTCCAAAATCACTGCAAATGGTGACTGCAGCCATGAAATTAAAAGACGCTTACTCCTTGGAATGAAAGTTATGACCAACCTAGACAGCATATTCAAAAGCAGAGACATTACTTTGCCAACAAAGGTCTGTCTGTCTAGTCAAGGCTATGGTTTTTCCTGTGGTCATGTATGGATGTGAGAGTTGGACTGTGAAGAAGGCTGAGTGCCGAAGAATTGATGCTTTTGAACTGTGGTGTTGGAGAAGACTCTTGAGAGTTCCTAGGACTGCAAGGAGATCCAACCAGTCCATTCTGAAGGAGATCAGCCCTGGGATTTCTTTGGAAGGAATGACGCTAAAGCTGGAACTCCAGTACTTTGGCCACCTCATGCGAACAGTTGACTCATTGGAAAAGACTCTGATGCTGGGAGGGATTGGGGGCAGGAGGCAAAGGGGACGACAGAGGATGAGATGGCTGGATGGCATCACTGACTCGATGGACGTGAGTCTGAGTGAACTCCAGGAGTTGGTGATGGACAGGGAGGCCTGGCGTGCTGCGATTCATGGGGACGCAAAGAGTCAGGACACGACTGAGTGACTGAACTGAACTGAACTGAACGATGATCCTATATGCAAGACAGCAAAAGAGACATAAATGTAAAGAACAGACTTTTTGATGAGGGTGGGATGATTGAGAGAATAACACTGAAACATATACATTACCATATGTGAAACAGACCGCCAGTCCAAGTTCAATGCTTGAAACAGGGCACTCAAAGTCGGTGCACTGGGATGACCCTGAAGGATGGGATGGGGAGGGAGGTGGGAAAGAAGTCCAGGATGGTGGACACGTGTACACCCAAGGCTGATTCATTTCAATGTATGGCAAGAACCACTACAATATTGTAAAGTAAATAGCCTCCAATTAAAATAAAAAATAATTTTTAAAAAAGAGCATTCTCCAACACCACAGTTCAAAAGCATCAATTCTTCTGTGCTCAGCTTTCTTTATATGCTAGTGTGCAGGAATGCAAGATGAGTTTAAAACAAGGTGTAATATGTCTCACGTGCCACCTTGATACCCAGAGGAAGTTATCAAGTAGTAATCTATAAACTGTTTTAGAGCCCAGAGAATATATAGGGGTGGGTTAATACTAATATGGAGAAAAAGAAAGGGATAGAACTGAGAGACTAAGGAAAGAACATCAGGGAATACCCAAATTTAACAGATGAAAGAAGAAGAAAGAATCATAGAAGAAATGCAGGCTAGTGCCTATGTAGGATAAGGGAAATCTGGTGATGTGTGGGGATTAAAAATATAAGAAGTAAATAACTGGACAAAAATTTATCTCAATTCTCTCACTTCATCTAATGTTTAAGTTTTTTATATATTGATCATCTGTTGTGATATTTTTTAAATCATACAGAAGTAGAGGGAAAATGTAGAAACATTATCGTTGAGTAGTCCTAAAATGCAGAATTAACCATTATTAAGATTTTGGCCTATTTCCCTCCATGTACTTTTACTTTTAGGGCTTTCCTGCTGGCTCAGTGGTAAAGAATCAGTGTCCAAATGGCCAAGCAGAAGAGACAGGTTCGTTCCTTGGGTCAGAATGATTCCCTGGAGAAGGAAATGGCAACTCACTCCAGTATTCTTGCCTGGAAAATTCCATGGACAGAGGAGCCTGAAGGGCTACAGTCCATAGGGTTGAAGAAAGAGGTGAACATGATTTAGCAATTAAATAAAAACAATTTTTACTTTTGTGAATGCATACTGAACATACAATGCCATATTTTAGCTACATTTTCATTTGTTTATATTTCTCATTTCATTCAAGTTCTTTTAAACAGTATGTGAATGTAGGCATAATATCCACCTTTTATCTATATAAGAAGTTAGATCATAATTTCCACATCTTCTCATAAGTACATTTTAAATGTATTTCTTTTTCTATGCCTTTTAAGAAAAATGCTCAATAGCATGCATGTTTTCTTTATAAGCAAAAAAAAATCAGCAAGCCTAAATCCCAATGAACTGGTAAATGCAAGCTAAAAGTTTTTTACTTGATATTTATGCTTTCCCAGATTACATCATTCCTTGCACTGAAACAAGAGTCTCAGTCCAAAGCAAGGGTTCTCTCTGACCACATTTTGAATGTTTGTTTTTAGGGATATTGGACTTCACAGTGATTAGGCACCACAGACACTGGCAACTGTATCTGCGGTCATGATTTTGTTTGTAAGAGCAAACACCCAACTCTTCCATTAGAATATATCCATATTTAAATGAATGCTAGTTTAGAATTGCATTCAGTTTATTTCTCCTTTATGACACAATTAGTTCTTTTTTATTGATTTTTTAAAATTGTGTGGGTAGATATTATCTGTGAATTTTATCTTAGGATAATAAAGTAGATATGACAAATATTGGTTGTGGAAGGGGATGTTGGCTCTGACAGATAACAACGATTAGTCTCAGGCCTTTATACTCAAAATTCCTTATTAATAATTGATACGTCATCTACCTGCTTGCTAACCTAATATAAGACTCAGTGTGTTTATTTTTAAACTAAGTCCTATACATTAAAACTGTGTTATGTGTATTGACTTTGTTTTTAAAACAGAAGTATAAATGAGGAAATGATTTATTAAAATATGATAATTTGAAAATGAGTAGTAAAAACTAGGAACATTAACACAGTGTCTAAAAGTGGTTTATTTCAATTTTTTGGTGCTAAAAGGATCAATAAATAGATATGATATCATCTTGAAATCATTGTGTAAGTATGATGACTGAAACTTCTGAGAAATGCATCTGTGATTATTTTCCTATTAAATTATAGATTAATTTAAAACAGACAATAGAAACTAGACAATTTCCTGGGCATATGCAGAAATTATCATTATAGCATGTGTATTCGGGTGAATAAAATCTGAGATATCTTTCCTATACACTTGCCTATGCTTAATGTTTATTGAAGTAAAAACATTTCTTTGTTAAATTTATAAGGTTGTAGTGTCACAGGTAACTCTTTAGAGTACCATTCAATAAAAGGCACTGACATATGGAAGAGACTGCAAGGAGGGAGTTTATTTCTTTGACAAGTAACCTTTTCCATATTATTAAGAAATGTAAAAGAAAACATGTTATAATAATTTTTAAAGTGAATGCAATGAGATATTTTGTTTACAAATGTTTAAAATCTACTACATGAATTTATATTTCAGAGGATCACACATGCATTTAGAAAGTAAAATTTTCCATTTTCACCATATACTCTACAGCTTCATGACAAGAATAAATATGTTCTTCTGAAAAGAAATATTATTTCTCAATAGGTGAGAAAAACTTGTAGCAAGTCTTAAAAAGAGTTAATGCAGCTCTCTCCAAAGAAAATCTTCTGTCTCAATATGTTACACACATTTTCTAAAACTTTCAAAGCCCTCTTATTTCCTCTTGCATTAAGTCTACATTTCTCCTTAAACTGTTCTCACCACATGCATACAAATCTGTTTTCTATTTTCCTCAAAACATAATGTCTCAGAAACTGCTGGTTGCCTATTCAATAGCCGTTTGCTCCATTTTCCTTCTTAACAGTTTTCTGCTCCCTCTCAGTGTGGCACAGGGATAAATCATAAATATTAGTCAGTTATGTTAATTCAATTCCCAATTCTAATGAAGGCTGTGACTTAGTTATGCCAATTAAGGGGATTCTGCTGAGGAAATCTGAGAAAATATTTCCTCACACCGAAAATCCACCCTGTTTCTTCTGCTCTGTAGAACTGTAACTGAATATGTTGCCCTGTACTATGGTAGAAATCTAGCCATCTATAAAACAGTCAACCTGAGGACTAAGTCCACAATTCAAAGACAAAGTTCAAAAAAGACAGATTAAATGTTGGAAATTTCTTTCAAAGCTTCTCTCCACTCTACTTCTTGACTGCTATGGTGGTAACTGTTAAATGAGGTAATATATTCCCTTTAAATTTATACTTTCTTGAGTTGGATTTTCTGTTATTTGCTACCAAGAACGTCGTAACAGACATCATATTGAAATGTGCAATATAATATTCATATTTCTCCATTAGTACCTTGTTCCCTTTGCTTTGAAAACACTATGTTTTCCTTTAAGCCTATTCAAATTCTTAACGTATTCAGGAAATAACAAGAAGCTCACCTCCTCTGTAATTTTAGGCTTAACATAATTGCCTTCACCTTTCTTTTCCCTCTGTGAATTTGCACAGCACTCATGGTCAATAAAAGACAACTGGCATAAAATTTTAGTGTTTAGTATTTGCCTTATAATGAAATTATGTATTCAGCATATGCCGAGCATCTTTAGTGTGTCAGGCCCAGTGATACATATGTGGGATACAGAGTGTAGTAGTACTCTGTTCCTGTCCACAAACAGCTCAAGGCTAGAAGAAATAACAAATAAAAGCAACTTCTCTTTTCTGCAAAGACTGGAATACACGTATGTACAAGGGCAGTGGCAGAAAAGAACAATAATCTGGTCTATCTGGGGGCAGTCAGAAACTCTGAGCCATGTCTTAAAGAACGAGTTGGAGTTCATCAGGTTGACAACGGTGATTAAGGGCTTTATAGTCAAAAAGGATATGATATACAAAGGCAAAGAAGTGTGAAACAGCATGACACCTTCAAGGACCTGAAGTTAATTTGCTTTGGTTTGAGAATAAACTCCAATGAGGAAAGGGCTCATAAATTAAGCTGGAAAGGTAGGCAATGAATACTTCAAAAAAAAAAAAAAAAAAACTATTTTCTGTATTTGTTCTCCAATTATATTTTGAGGTCAGTTATGCTTTCAGTGAACATATTCCAGAAATGCAAAATGATAATGATTTCAAACTCCCTGCATGTTTGGCCCATAGATTTACTTAAACTAGTCTGAGAGTATTTGATTCATTGAATTTTAAGATAGTATTGCCATTATATGCTACTTCACTTTTTTTTTTTTTTTTAATCAATAGCACCTAAAACTGTTCAGTGAACACTGCAGGTATTCTACTTCTTAATGAATTAGCTATGTTGGTTATATAGAGTAGGAAAATCTTGCAGTGAAGATTTACTATGGTATTTCCTCATTATTAGTAATTTAATTTTCTGTTTTTAGAGTGAATCTTAATATCCCACATTCCATGGAACAACTACGCCCATGCATCACAGCCACTGAGCCTGCACTCCTAGAGCACAGGCACCGCAACTACTGAGCCTACGTGCTGCAACTCCTGAAGTCGGTGCACCTAGGGCCTGTGCTCCACAAGAGACACCACTGCAATGAGAAGCCTGTGCACCGCCAACGAAGAGCAGCCCCCGCTTGCCACAACTAGAGGAGATCCCTTGGTATCAAAGCCTCAGCACAGACAAAAATACAAAAATACAGATAAATAAATAATTTTTTTTTTTTTTTAAAGAATACTGAAGTGAGTAGCTATTTCCTTCTCCAGGGATCTTCCTGACCCAGGGATCAAATTTGCATCTCTTGCATTGGCAGGCGGACTCTTTACCACTGAACCACCTGGAAAGCCCATCTGCCTCCTTAAGTTTTGTTTTACTGTAGGTGGAAATGAACCATAAAATTTCCTCAAACATAAATCCACCAAAAGTTTTCTTTGCATAGACTGTCTTTATCTAAGTTTATGGACACACAGATTATTGTTAATAAATAATAAATCACTATTTAATACTTATTTCTTAAAGAAGTATATTTAGAAAATAGTTACTTTCCTACACAAGAAGAAAAAGTATGTGTCAATAGAAATAGTCACTTCAACTAGATGTGTATCATTGCAAACCACTGAGATAAAATTAAAATTGTGTCTAGAATCTATTGATAGTGTTAAACATGTGGTGATTATCACCATATGTAATTCTTGCTTGCAGTTATGCTATTAAATATAGCTGGCTCACAGTGTTGGCAAAGAGTTCGTCTTCCTTGTTGTTACATAAATACCAGCAGCAATGTTTGTCAGATTTTCTTCCCCTGGAACATTATATAAATTTTACTTTAAATTTGAATCAGTTGTTAAAACTTTACATTCCATAACAGTGTTAAGAGTGGCAACAGATCCCAGATGCCTTCTGCCAAATACCCGAGTTTGAAGCTTAGGTATGTCACAGAAGGCCACATAAACTCAATATATTCACTAAGTTTCAAGAAATATGATATGCTAGCATAGCTTATTCTATCTCCTGAGTATCAAAGGAAACTATATTGCACATGGAGCTACAAGAACCACAGTGGTACTCAAATCTAATCAGTACCATATATTAAAAATTTAAAAAAGTCATGGTTCGACTGGCTAGAAGCAGAAGAATCACAAAATAACCAATCTTTAAGGAGAAGGACATACCATAGACAATTCAAAGAAACAAAAAACAAACCTACACAATGGGCTATAATTTTCATTCATCAGGAAACAGAGCTAGGTTTCCTAATGTTTTTCCATCATATGCATTCCTTTAACCTCCTATGTGCCCGGTGAAAATTTCATGCAAATAATATTCATTTTCCAAATACCAAAGAAAATGAGATACTGCATTTTCCATGGAATATATAAGAAAATATTTCCCAAGTCATATAAAGTAGACATAAAAGTCCAGCTTTCATATTTGTGAACATAACTATAGGATGACAATTTTTAAAGAACTTTTCATCTATTTAAAAAACTCAATGTTTTTTATCATGTGATATTAAATGCCTGGAAATTTAGATACACAGGAAATCACACACTTCACTTCTCAGCTCAATCAGTATTCCTTAGGTAAAATGTATATTTGTGTGTGTTTTTTTCAAGTTTCTATCTATATATTTGAAAATGTTAAGTATTTTTTCTACTAACAGGAAAAACCTCCTTAAAAGTAAATTACTTATTCTGAGGACAAAAATTGTTCCAAATCATAAAAGTGAGGTCAATTATACAGTAGTAACAGTTCACAAATGACACCCTACATAATGTTACATGACAATCTGTATCAGTAAAAAGATTTTGTATTTTTGTTGAAACAAGTTTTCCTTAATGATTCTGTTGTGAAAGTGAAGTCGCTCAGTTGTGTCCGACTCTTTGCGACCCTATGGACTATAGCCTACCAGGCTCCTCTGTCCATGGGATTTTCCAGGCAATGGTATTGGAGTGGATTGCCATTTTGCACTGTTTTGAGCTTAGATGTTTGATACTGGAATACATTCTTAAATAATGGTGGTTATGTTTTGCTTCATTTTAATGTGCATTTTTAAAATTTTTTGTTAATGATTTATTACTTGCTATTATTTTATATTTATTTTAGACTAGGGAAATGATGTTAGACAAAAAGCAAATTTGAGCAATTTTCTTATTCAAGTTTAAAATGGGTCATAAAGCAGTGGAGACAGTTCACAACATAAACTGTGCATTTTTCTCAGGAACTGCTAATGAACTTACAGTGCAGTAGTGGTTCAAGTTTTGCAAAGGAGACAAGAGCCTTGAAGATGAGGAGCTCAGTGGCCAACTGAGAACCATCATCGAAGCTGATCTTACAACTGCACAACAAGTTGCCAAAGAACTCAACGTCAATTATTCTATGGTCATTTGGAATTTGAAGCAAATTGGAAAGGTGAAAAACTTGATAAGTGCGTGACTCATGAGCTGACCAGAAACCAAAAAAGTCATTGTTCTGAAACGTTGTCTTCGCTTATGCTATGTAAAAACAATGAACCATTTCTCAATTGGATTGTGATGTGTGACAAACAGTGGATTTTATACAACAACCAGTGATGACCAGCTCAGTGGCTGGATCGAGAAGAAGCTCCAAAGCACTTAGGTAAGCCAAACTTGCACCAAAAAAGGTCATGGCCACTGTTTGGTGGTCTGCTGCCGATCTGCTCTACAGCTTTCTGAATCCTGGAAAAGCCATTACATCTGAGAAGTATGTTCAGCAAATTGGTGAGAAGCACTGAAAACTGCAGTGCCTACAGCGAGCATCGGTCAACAGAACGGGACTAATACCTCTCTGCAACAATGCCCAACCACACATTGCACAACCAATGCTTCAAAAGTTGAACAAATCGGGATAGAACTTTTGTCTCACCCACCATATTCACCTGTCGTCTACCAACTGACTACCAGCTTATTCAAGCTGTCAAGCATCTTGACAACTTTCTGCAATGAAAATGCTTCCACAACCAGTAGGAGGCAGAAATGCTTTCCAAGATTTTGTCAAATCCCAAAGCATGGATTTCTATGTTACAGGAATGAATAAACTTATTTCTCTTTGGCAGAAACGTGTTGATAGTAATGGCTCCTACTTTGATTAATAAAGATGTGTTTGCGCCTAGTTATAATGATTTAAATTTCAAAGTCCAAAACTGCAATAATTTTTTTCACTAATCTTAAATATTTTACTTTTTAGGGAAATATGGAAAGCTAAAAAGCAAGTACTTCACAAATGCAACATCAGTATTAATAGCAAACAAATAACAACACAGTGATACTAACATAACACACCTCCATTCCTAAACCAGAATTTGATCATTTAGTATTTTATAATTCCCCTACAGCTGTCAGTATGAATTAAATGGAAAGAATGTTATAAGGCTGCTAGGTAAACATTATTTATAGGAGATAAAATAAGGTTAATTTGATAACGGAGTAAGGAATATTAGTGCTATTTTCTTTTATATTTCAAAGCTTTGAGATGGCTTCAAGTTGAAATATTCCTTCCAGCATTGCCTTTATTTTATCAGCATTTATTTCAAAGTCTAGATGAGACCAAAAAAATATAAATCTCTAGATGGGGAAATAGTGGAAACAATGGCTGACTTTATTTTTCTAGGCTTCAAAATCACTGCAGATGGTGATTGCAGCCATGAAATTAAAAGATGCTTACTCCTTGGAAGGAAAGTTACGACCAACCTAGACAGCATATTAAAAAGCAGAGACATTACTTTGCCAACAAAGATGCGTCTAGTCAAGGCTATCGTTTTTCCAGTGGTCATGTATAGATGTGAGAGTTGGACTATAAATAAAGATGAGCGCCAAAGAATTGATGCTTCTGAACTGTGGTGTTGGAGAAGACTCTTGAGAGTCGCTTGGACAGCAAGGATATCCAACCAGTCCATCCTAAAGGAGATCAGTACTGGGTGTTCATTGGAAGGACTGATGTTGAAGCTGAAATTCCAATACTTTGGCCACCTGATGCGAAGAACTCATTGGAAAAGACCCTGATGCTGGGAAAGATTGAGGACAAGAGGAGAAGGGGATGACAGAGGATGAGATGGTTGGATGGTATCACAACTCAATGGACATGGGTTTGGGTGGACTCCGGGAGTTAGTGATGGACAGGGAGGCCTGGCGTGCTGTGGTTCACGGGGTCGCAGAGTCGGACATGACTGAGTGACTGAACTGAACTGAACTGATTCTTACTAAAAACAGATCTAAAATAAAAAGAATAATGTTTGCACAATCTGTATCTGAATTGCTCATCATGTGTTTTGAGACAATTTATCTTCATGGTATTTGCATCTTTAATTTCAAAAATACTTGTTCACTGACATTAAAATAGTACTTTAAACCGTTAAAGACAGCACTTTCTAATTTAGGCTTATACATCAGAAAAATATGCAAACCTTTACATATGAACATTTAATATTCTAATTTTAAATTATTTTATGATCTGTTTTGTTGGGAAACAAAATGTGATTTTGAAGGATGTCATTGGAAAATGTAAAAACAAATTTTTGCAGTTTATTGATGTATAAAGAGATCTGTTAAAATCAGTAATTCATTATAGTGCTGAGTTTATAACCAGCTCTAAACTTTGTTCTGGTTGTCACATGGGTGTCTGTCCTGAGCATATAGAGAGACGGTCTGGGTTTTCATTTTTATATACACATCATGTTTCAGAGAGAAAATATTACTTTATCTTTAGTGTGTTTTTCAATGCCAAATAGGTTTTATACCATCTCAGTTATTTTAGTCAACAGACACACACCATCTAATAGCTGGTATATATTCTAACTTAAGAACATTGTACCTTGAGACTTATGCCTTGTTTTTTTATAGTGTTCAATTCACTGAGCTTATCCTGGAAGCAAAGAAACACCAAAGAAACCCTTGCTGGAGAGAATTGCACTAGCAAACACATTTGAAAAATTGCAATAAAAAATAAACCAGCCTGTAAAGATTTGATTGGGATCCTTATAAAAATACATTATAGAAAGGAGACATTTAACTTCAGTGACATCTAGTTTTAATTTTAATAATCAGCAATATGAGAAATTTATTTCCTATCTAGAAGAATTAACACCTGGGTAAGAAAAAAGACACATTTATAAACATGGAAAACTAGAGAACAATAAAAAGTATATGTTGCAATTACAAAATAACATAAAGTGAAAGTGAAGTCTCTCAGTTGTGACCGACTCTTTGTGACCCCATGGACTGTAGCCTACCATGCTCCTCTGTCCATAGGATTTTCCAGGCAATAGTACTGGAGTGGATTGCCATTTCCTTCTCCAGGGGATCTTCCCAACCCAGGGCTGTAGCCGGACAGGCTCCTCTGTCATGTCAGGTCTGTCAGAACCAAACCCGGATCTCCCGCATTGTAGACAGATGCTTTACCATCTGAGCCACCAGGGAAGTCCACAAAATAACGTAACTCTTAACTAAATATAATGGGACTTTTAATCCAAATATGCATTATCTCTTTCAAAGTAATCACTTTAGACAACCATTCAGATATCATCTATAACAATATCAATAACATATCATCATTCATTATAACAACATTATATTGTTATAATATATATATATTAATACTATATATTATATTGTTATAATATAACAACATTATATCATCAATAACAGACAACCATTCAGATATCATCTATAACAATATCAATAACAATATCATCTTTCAAAAAATTCTTACTCCCTGTTTCCAGATTATTCAGTTATTCTTAATGACAGCATATTTCCCCCAAACCTGATAACAGTTTAATTTACTATGCATATGGATCAATTTGAGAACCAAGAACATTTTTATGGTATTTGTTTCTTTTTCACCTTAAATAAATCAGGTTTAGGAACTGTATGATTTTTTTGAGTTCTGGAAAATGTATATACCCTTTTAACACCCCAATCATTTCCTTCATTAAAAGAACATCCCCTCACGCTTCTTTCACATTTACTCCAAGACCGTCATAGGCTATAGCTGTTCTGATTTCTATCATAATTGACTACTTTAGGCAAGTTTTCAACTTATGTAAGTGGAATTACACAATATGTGGGCTTCCCAGATGGCACTAGTGGTAAACAATCTGCCTACCAGTGCAGGGGACTGAGAGATGTGGGATTGATCCCTCAGTCACGAATATCCCCTAGAGGAGGACATGGCAACCCACTCCAGTATTCTTGCCTGGAGAATCCCGTGGACAGAGGAGCCAGTCAGGCTATAGCCCATAGGTTCACAAAGAGTCAGACATGACTGAAGTGACTTTGCATGCACACACACACACACATATAGAATACGTACTCTTATGTCTGACTCCTTATGCTCATTAAGTGTGTTCTGAGAGAATTTGTGTGATTGTATTATTATTTCCTTAAATTTTCAGTAGAATTCATCAGTGAACCATGTTAGCAAAAAGTTTCCTTTATGAAAAAGTTTTTGATAACAAATTTCATTTATTTAACTATTCAGACGTCCTATTTATTCTTGTGCCAATATTGACAATTATATTTTTCAAGTACTACATTCATTTTATCTAAGTTGCAGCAAATCCTGCAAATGTAATCTGTAACGATGGCTTCTTTGAGAAATACTGAAAAAAAATTCGAGTGTGAAATCTAGGTGTACAAATAAGGCCAATTATTTGTGTAACAGTTAATTTAGATTTCATAATAATTTACATGGCAAATACTTGATACTTGTGGTTTACATATTAGCTAGATAGCATATTGAAAAGCAGAGACATTACTTTGCCAACAAAGGTCCGTCTAGTCAAGGTTATGGTTTTTCCAGTGGTCATGTATGGATGTGAGAGTTGGACTGTGAAGAAAGCTGAGTGCTGAAGAATTGATGCTTTTGAACTGTGGTGTTGGAGAAGACTCTTGAAAGTCCCTTGGACTGCAAGGAGATCCAACCAGTCCATTCTGAAGGAGATCAGCCCTGGGATTTCTTTGGAAGGAATGATGCTAAAGCTGAAACTCCAGTACTTTGGCCACTTCATGCAAAGAGTTGACTCATTGGAAAAGACTCTGATGCTGGGAGGGATTGGGGGCAGGAGGAGAAGGGGACGACAGAGGATGAGATGGCTGGATGGCATCACCAACTGGATGGACGTGAATTTGAGTGAACTCCGGGAGATGGTGATGGACAGGGAGGCCTGGCGTGCTGCGATTCATGGGGTCGCAAAGAGTTGGACACAACTGAGAGACTGAACTGAACTGAATATTAAACTTAAAGCTAAGTATAGTCCAGTTTTTCCTAAATTGTAATTTTTACCACACTGACTTATAAACCTTAAAAATTCCTTTAAAATATTCTTCAATGCATATAATACATGCAAAATTCACTGATAATTCTTTTTTTACTTGACTTAGCTAAGCATTTTTTTTAAGTAAATTGTTCTCCTAATTTTATGGACTGTTTGTGATATTTCCAGTTCATACATAATTTAATGATATTATAGATTTTAATTCTTATCATTCCCAGCAATAAGCCTTCGAAAACGAAGCATCAGAGGAATTTATAAAGGCAAAACACGTCTGTCAAGAGACAGGCCTAGATTCAAACACTTATTCGCACCCTACTAGTAGAGTGACCTAAGATACAAATTTTATGCTTTCTGAGACTCTGTTTCATACTTATAAATGCAATAGTTATAAGTTTTGTGATGATTCAATGAGATTATGAATAGAACCCTGATGAATTAGCCTAACACAGTACCTAAAACTTTGTGTGCTTTCTAAATTTTGCTGCTCACAGTCCAAAGCCAACAACATCAACATCTCCTATGAGCTTGAAGGATGTCAGGCCTCATCACAGATCTACTGAATCATCATCATCTGCATTTGAACAAATTTCCACATGATCAGTATGCTCATCCCCGTTTCAGAATCACTTTCTAAATTACTATTAGTACTATTGTTATAATAGTATTATTAGTACTCTTACTTTGTAATCACATTGCTCTGGCTATTTTGAGATCCTTTTTGATATTCTCTAGGCTGATTATATTAATATTGAAATCTGACATAAATGTGCATAACATCTGAATGAGGTCTCTAGTGTGAGTTTGAAAAAAAAGTGTCATTGATCCCACAAAAAAAGAAAACTACAGGCCAATATCACTGATGAACATAGATGCAAAAATCCTTAACAAAATTCTAGCAATCAGAATCCAACAACACATTAAAAAGATCATACACCATGACCAAGTGGGCTTTATCCCAGGGATGCAAGGATTCTTCAATATCCACAAATCAATCAATGTTATACACCACATTAACAAATTGAAAAACAAAAACCATATGATTATCTCAATAGATGCAGAGAAAGCCTTTGACAAAATTCAACATCCATTTATGATAAGAACTCTCCAGAAAGCAGGAATAGAAGGAACATACCTCAACATAATAAAAGCTATATATGACAAACCCACAGCAAACATTATCCTCAAAGGTGAAAAATTGAAAGCATTTCCTCTAAAGTTAGGAACAAGACAAGGGTGCCCACTTTCACCACTACTATTCAACATAGTTTTAGAAGTTTTGGCCACAGCAATCAGAGCAGAAAAAGAAATAAAAGGAATCCAAATTGGAAAAGAAGAAGTAAAACTCTCACTGTTTGCAGATGACATGATCCTTTACATAGAAAACCCTAAAGACTCCACCAGAAAATTACTAGAACTAATCAATGATTATAGTAAAGTTGCAGGATATAAAATCAACACACAAAAATCCCTTGCATTCCTATACACTAATAATGAGAAAACTGAAAGAGAAATTAAGGAAACAATTCTATTCACCATTGCAACAGAAAGAATAAAATACTTAGGAATATATCTACCTAAAGAAACTAAAGACCTATATATAGAAAACTATAAAACACTGGTGAAACAAATCAAAGAGGACACTAATAGATGGAGAAATGTACCATGTTCATGGATTGGAAGAATAAATATAGTGAAAATGAGTATACTACCCAAAGCAATTGATGGATTCAATGCAATCCCTATCAAGCTACCAACGGTATTCTTCACAGACCTAGAACAAATAGTTTCACAATTTGTATGGAAATACAAAAAAACCTCGAATAGCCAAAGCTATCTTGAGAAAGAAGAATGGAACTGGAGGAATCAACCTACCTGACTTCAGGCTCTACTACAAAGCCACAGTTATCAAGACAGTATGGTACTGGCACAAAGACAGAAATATTGATCAATGGAACAATATAGAAAGCCCAGAGATAAATCCACGCACCTATGGACACCTTATCTTTGACAAAGGAGGCAAGAATATACAATGGATTAAAGACAATCTCTTTAACAAGTGGTGCTGAGAAATCTGGTCAACCACTTGTAAAAGAATGAAACTAGAACACTTTCTAACACCTTACACAAAAATAAACTCAAAATGGGTTAAAGATCTAAATGTAAGACCAGAAACTATAAAACTCCTAGAGGAGAACATAGGCAAAACACTCTCCGACATACATCACAGCAGGATCCTCTATGACCCACCTCCCAGAATATTGGAAATAAAAGCAAAAATAAACAAATGGGACCTAATTAACCTTAAAAGCTTCTGCACAACAAAGGAAACTATTAGCAAGGTGAAAAGGCAGCCTTCAGAATGGGAGAAAATAATAGCAAATGAAGCAACTGACAAACAACTAATCTCAAAAATATACAAGCAACTCCTACAGCTCAACTCCAGAAAAATAAATGACCCAATCAAAAAATGGGCCAAAGAACTAAATAGACATTTCTCCAAAGAAGACATACAGATGGCTAACAAACACATGAAAAGATGCTCAACATCACTCATTATCAGAGAAATGCAAATCAAAACCACTATGATGTACCATTTCACGCCAGTCAGAATGGCTGCGATCCAAAAGTCTACAAGCAATAAATGCTGGAGAGGGTGTGGAGAAAAGGGAACTCTCTTACACTGTTGGTGGGAATGCAAACTAGTACAGCCACTATGGAGAACAGTGTGGAGATTCCTTAAAAACTGGAAATAGAACTGCCTTATGATCCAGCAATCCCACTGCTGGGCATACACACTGAGGAAACCAGAAGGGAAAGAGACACGTGTACCCCAATGTTCATTGCAGCACTGTTTATAATAGCCAGGACATGGAAGCAACCTAGATGTCCATCAGCAGATGAATGGATAAGAAAGCAGTGGTACATATACACAATGGAGTATTACTCAGCCATTAAAAAGAATACATTTGAATCAGTTCTAATGAGATGGATGAAACTGGAGCCTATTATACAGAGTGAAGTAAGCCTGAAGGAAAAACACCAATACAGTATACTAACGCATATATATGGAATTTAGAAAGATGGTAACAATAACCCTGTATACGAGACAGCAAAAGAGACACTGATGTATAGAACAGTCTTATGGACTCTGTGGGAGAGGGAGAGGGTGGGAAGATTTGGGAGAATGACATTGAAACATGTAAAATATCATGTAAGAAACGAGCTGCCAGTCCAGGTTCGATGCACGATACTGGATGCTTGGGGCTAGTGCACTGGAATGACCCAGAGGGATGGTATGGGGAGGGAGGAGGGAGGAGGGTTCAGAATGGGGAACACATGTATACCTGTGGCGGATTCATTTTGATATTTGACAAAACTAATACAATTATGTAAAGTTTAAAAATAAAATAAAATTTAAAAAAATAAATAAATAAATAAATAGGAAGATATATGAATAAAAATCTTGAAATATTATTAATAAAAGAGAAAAAAAAACATTGGTATAATTTGATATGTATGTTCAAAATATATTTAAAGTTTAAAAAATACCCACTCTGTCCTAGAAGGTATATCCTATATATAAACATAGATACATTAGAACATAGATATAATAATTGTTTTTACTTAATTAGAAGTAAATAGAAACATACATGCTGCTGCTGCTGCTGCTAAGTCGCTTCAGTAGTGTCCGACTCTGTGCGACCCCATAGACGGTAGCCCACCAGGCTCTGCAGGCCCTGGGATTCTCCAGGCAAGAACACTGGAGTGGGGTGCCATTTCCTTCTCCAATGCATGAAAGTGAAAAGTGAAAGTGTAGTCGCTCAGTCGTGTCCGACTCTCAGCAACCCCATGGACTGCAGCCTACCAGGCTTCTCTATCCATGGGATTTTCCAGGCAAGAGTACTGGAGTGGGGTGCCATTGCCTTCTCCAAGAAACATACATATAAAGATCTGATTTGCCTATCCCTTGGTTCATCTAATTTTTTATCTGCACACATACAAATATATATCTGAAGGTAATTCTGTCAAATGCTTAAATAGTTCCATCTGGATAGAGGACCTGATGTATTTTTCATTTTCTTCTCTTTACTTTTCTGCATTGCTTGCATTTTTATTAATACAAAGAAAGCATCTAAAATTATTTTCAGAAAAAAAGTCATTATTCCTGAACACAAATAAAAGTTTTCTTTTTTTTTTTTTTAAACACACCTTAATTCTAAACCAAAACTCTCTATGTATACAAATCTCCTTGAAGGAAGAAAGTGGAAGACCTGAGACAAAAAGAGGAAGAGGAGAAGATCCTGCTCCTCACTCAATAAAGTAGAACAGTCAATGACAGGAGATAGATTTTGGAGTTACAACTCTTCTGAAGTTATTAGGGAGACGATACTGCCCAGAGCACAGCCAGGGTAGATACTGACAGAGCTATTTTCATACCAGTGGGGACTAAGTAGTCATCAGGAAGCCAGCCTACCAGCTGTGTAGGAGAGATTCTGCCTGAGTGTGGCTGGCTGGCATCTCAGACCTCATTAACAGAAGAGGGAGAGCTGTCCCCTACACCTGAAGAAGTTAAGTGGCTAATTAAATCCTTCCCTGCTGACACCAGGAAACAAGCCAGAGGGCTCACTTTAACCCCTGTGCACTTTTGTAAGCAGCAACACTGACATGAGCAAAGATCTTGAAATCACCACCTAAAGCAAAGAGCATGAGTGAGGTTTATATGCTTAGCAGAGTAATTCTTGGAAGACAAGAAAAACTAAAGATAAGAAACTTGTATTAATGAAACAGACCACTTTCAAAGCATTTAAAAGACCACTTTCTCTTTTAAAAATAGTAACAATCAAGCTATGTACTCTCAGAAAAAAGTTACTAAATATCTTATATATGCCAAGTACTGATGAAAAGTGCAGACAATAAATAAGTTAACAACACTCAGTATCTATTCTGTAGTAGATTATGGTCCAGCAGGAGAGACAGACTTGTAAACTAACAAAACTAACGATCACAGTAATCACAGAGATGTTCACAATAACAGCATGGAAGGAATATAAGCACAAGGTGATCTCATGGTATCTACCAATCTAATGCTGCCTTTTGAGGACAAAACGGAGGGTATATTTGACTTGGACTTAGACTTTCTTTTGAAGGCACCCTTCCATTCCTATTTTTTTACTGACACCCCCCTACCCCCACTTAAGAGTCTCCTGACCCTTATCTGCCCCTTTATCCTAAGGCTGGTTTATATCTAAGTGATAAGAAAATTCGGATGATTGTACATTAAGAAACTACCATTAGGACAGGCATATTTATCATCCAAGAGTCAATTTCTGGGGATAACCCTCATTTTATAGAGGACCAACTCTGAAAGGCTCAATTTTCTATCAACTGACTCCTCATGGATGATTTTCTTTTGTTTGGCAATAACTTTCAACCATGCCAGCTTCCCATTACTGCTTTCAAATAAGGGAAGAATGAATCATTGCCAACTACAGTGAGTGATGCCAGCTAAGGAGGGGAACTCTGCTAGAATCGTGGCTATCACAAGGCGAGAGTCCAGGAAAAGAGTCAAGACAGATTTTCCTTTTTCATTCACTATGGTGAGATCTAATTTCTTTATTAAATGTATTCAATTTCTAGAACTCATATCCTATGCATTTTTGCAACTAATTTTCTATTTGTCCAACCAAAATATACTCAATCATATTACGTGCTACTTCATCTTATGTAAACTTCTAAAAGATTTCCCTGCCTGTCGCCACATACTTCAGACACTACACTCAAAGCAATCTTTCTAAAAGCCAAAACTGATTATGGAACATTTTTTTTCGTAAAATTCCTCCAATACTTTTCATGGCTTTCAGGATGAAAGTTCTGGTTTCCCAAGAGCTTAGAGACCCGGCCTGTCTCTATCTCCTGTCTCATGCATTTTGCTCGCTCACCTGCATCACTTGCTCAAGATGTGCTTTTTCATAATGTCTCCAAATAGATTATGCCACCAGATGGTCTAGTGTCTTTAAACAAGCTGTTGTCTAGATGCACAGTCCCCTGCTCCAAACCATGCAGGAACTGACCTCATGTTTAAGGTCTAACCATACATTCTTTTACTTGAAATTTCTTTTTTGAGTTTTCTCACATGAATGAATTAAACTATCCTATATGCCATCACATCATAGGCATACCTTTTAATTGTATGCACCACCCTGTATTTCAAATGTTGATTACTTGTCTTTCTTCCCTGTTAAAGATCTACAGCTTGGCACTTTGCACAAAGCAGGTATATAACAGGCATTGTGTAAATATGTACTAAATTAATGGAGTCTTAGAATATTTACACTTCATCTTACGATATTAGAGATCATCTACTATATCCTTATGTTGTGTTAAGTCGCTTCAATTGTGTCTCTTTTGTGACTCCATTAACTAGCTGGCCAGGCTCCTCTGTCCATGGGATTTTCCAGGGGTTCTTCCGACCCAGTGACTGAACCTTTATCTCTTATGTCTCCTGTACTGGCAGGCAGATTCTTTACCACTGACACCACTTGGGAAGCCCATCCTTACATTACAGAGGTAGAAATCTGCTTTGCTTGTCTAAATGTGATCTGTCAAGTTTTCCTCAAACTTCAAAGCTTTTTAATTTTCATTTTATTTTCCTCTCCTGAATACTCTAAAGTCTCCCCATCCTCTTCATTGCACATCCCTACGTTCCTCTTCATATGTTCTTGCATTTCAATGGCAAAGATGACACAAGTCAATCATCCCATTCTCAGGCTTCTAGGGAAGACTTCCATTTATGTTTAATTCAAATTGATTGCTTGCTTCCCTTGCACAGCTCTCTATTGGCAGAACTGCCAATATTTATTTTAGGAGAACAAACGCTCTTTAAAAAGAAGGCATAAAAAGTAAGGGGCTGCCAAGAGCTGCATCAGCATCTGGTCACTACTATAATTCTTACAAATTATCTGACTATGCATGCCATTAGTATTTGAAAGACCAAAATGATGCTTTTTAGAACTAAATAAAAAACCTAGAAAGGAACGTCTAAGTAGTTTTCCTCCTATGAAATTCCCAAAATACCAAAGTATGTGGGTGTTAGTCAGGGTCTTCAATGAAACAAACCCCAAAATGGAATTAGCTATGCAAGTGATTTACTGAGGAAAATGCCTATGATAGAAAATGGAAAGGAGGTGGGAAGTCAAGAGAGCTGACAGAGTATAACAAGGTTCTGATTATGTGAAGAAAAGAGAAGTGAGATAGAAGATCTTAAATTGCAGTGCAGCTGGAAAAAAGTGTGGCAAGGACAATGGTAAGTCCTTGAGTCCGAGTCAGGATCATTAAAGCTCCATATCTCCCAGGAACAAACCTGCCTTAGTATTCCTGCTGTGCTTAGCAACTGGTCAGGTATAGCTGGTGGGAAATGAAGCATCAGCTTAAATACAATGATATATTTTAGAGTTTAAGAGCTGGTCAATTAGAATCCCACAGTATGTTTTACATGGCATGGCTTTCATCATTGGGAAATTTCCTTGATATAACATTAATCAACATATCATCTATATTTGTTAGTTATTTTATCTACTTGTTATGCAACCAAACCCGGGTCCACTCACTCACATGCAGTAAAGCCAAACTACTGAAACCAAGCTGGAGTGGATCTGAGACTTGCCTCCCTCCCACTCCTTGGCTTGGTGCCCTGCCATAAACCCTTACTTTGATCCAAACTCCCACTGTGAGAGTTTGGATTTCTGTACTACAGGCACAGAAACCTTTTGCTTGGTTACACTTATTAGTAAGTTCAAAACTGTGAATTCAAAATCAGATGCTAAACATATATGTTTTAAAATGTGGCTCATTATTAACTGTGTTTATACTTCAACAGAAAAGTTAAAAATATCAAACTTTTCACTCATTGCTTTTGTCAAATAGGGGATGAATCAGCCCTAATAAGGCCAGCACATTTGTGTATGGATCTGCATGTATAGGTGGTGTCCTTTCAAAATATGTGTAATTTTTCACATTTTCTAATAAAACTACATGTGCTTTTAAAATGATCTCTGGGTTTTAAGTTATCTGCATATAAATATTGCTGTTATTAATTCAATACAACATAAAGAGATGGCAAAACTATGAAATCATTGATTTTCTTTCACTGAAGATAAAGGAAACTGTAGAAAAGAGATATGTTTCTGTTCTATAAAAAATCTATGATTTTAAGATTCACTGTTTTTTCAAATTCAATTCAGTTCAGTTGTTCAGTCATGTCTGACTCTTTGCAACCCAATGAATTGCAGCAAGCCAGGCCTCCCTATCCATCACCAACTCCTGGAGTTCACTCAAACTCACAGCCATCAAGTTGGTGATACCATCTAGCCATCTAACTCATCCTCTGTCATCCCCTTTTTCTCCTGCCCCCAATCCCTCCCAGGATCAGAGTCTTTTCCAGTGAGTCAACTCGTCGCGTGAGGTGGCCAAAGTACTGGAGTTTCAGCTTTAGCATCATTCCTTCCAAAGAAAACCCAGGACTGATATCCTTTAGAATGGACTGGTTGGATCTCCTTGCAGTCCAAGGGACTCTGAAGAGTCTTCTCCAACACCACAGTTCAAAAGCATCAATTCTTTGGTGCTCAGCTTTCTTCACAGTCCAAATCTCACATCCATACATGACTACTGGAAAAACCACAGCCTTGACTAGATGAACCTTTGTTGGCAAAGTAACATCTCTGCTTTTGAATATGGTATCTAGGTTGGTCATAACTTTCCTTCCAAGGAGTAAGCGTCTTTTAATTTCATGGCTGCAATCACCATCTGTAGTGATTTTGGAGCCCAGAAAAATAAAGTCTGACACTTTCCACTGTTTCCCAATCTATTTCCCATGAAGTAATGGAACAAGATGCCATGATCTTAGTTTTCTGAATGTTGAGCTTTAAGCCAACTTTTTCACTCTCCTCTTTCACTTTCATCAAAAGGCTTTTTAGTTCCTGTTCACTTTCTGCCATAAGGGTGGTGTCATCTGCATATCTGAGGTTATTGATATTTCTCCCGGCAATCTTGATTCCAGCTTGCGTTTCTTCCAGACCAGCGTTTCTCATGATGTACTCTGCATAGAAGTTAAATAAGCAGGGTGACAATATACAGCCTTGACATACTCCTTTTCCTATTTGGAACCAGTCTGTTGTTCCATGTCCAGTTCTAACTGTTGCTTCCTGACCTGCATAAAGGTTTCTCAAGAGGGAGGTCAGGTGGTCTGGTATTTCCATTTTTTTCAGAATTTTCTACAGTATACTGTGATCCACAGTCAAAGGCTTTGGCATAGTCAATAAAGCAGAAATAGATGTTTCTCTGGAACTCTCGTGCTTTTTTCCCATGATCCAGCAGATGTTGGCAATTTGATCTCTATTTACTCCTAATCCTAATACTTCTGTACTTGTATGCTGCTGCTGCTACTAAGTCGCTTCAGTCGTGTCAGCCTCTGTGCAACCCCATAGACAGCAGCCCACCATGTTCCCCCGTCCCTGGGATTCTCCAGGCAAGAACACTGGAATGGGTTGCCATTTCTTTCTCCAGTGCATGAAAGTGAAAAGTGAAAGTGAAGTCACTCTGTAGTGCCCAACTCTTAGCAACCCCATGGACTGCAGCCTTTCAGGCTCCTCCGTCCATGGGATTTTCCAGGCAAGAGTACTGGAGTGGGGTGCCATTGCCTTCTCCATTCTGTACTTGTATAGTCCTTGCTAAATTTGGTAATTCTGTCTCCTTTACCGTTTTAAGGATAACTGTCACTGTGATTCACTACTGAAAACCTCGCTTACTGCCTTTTTGCCTCACATATCCTTAAGATAAATGCACACTTGAGTGAGAGCAGATTTCCACATGATCACTGTGAATTTGAAGATTTCCCATTAATTTGTATGTCTCCTACTCTTTTATGTGTAGCTTTACTTTGCAATTCTATTTTCATCTATAATCGGAAACACAAACTCTTACAGGCATTTAATTGAAAAACTGAAATGCTTTTAAAATGGTATCATAAGGTTTTCATTATAAAATCAAATTATAGGGCAAACATGTTCTTTACGAGGAAATTATTCTTACTTTCTAAATCTTAGGCCAAATAATTTTATTAAGGGTTACAAAATATAAATAATATTTTATTCTATAAAATGTTTTAATATCAACTTAACATTTATATATTATTTAATCTTAATAAAACTTTAGAAATAAAAAAATACGATGTGTTTAGAGGACACACTACTCCAAAATACGGCACCTTGGCATACGGAACATTTTAAGTTAAAGTAGCTTGAGAAAATAGCAGAAGCAAGAAGGCCACTGTGCCCTCCCCCAGGCCCTCCTTCTGCCTCTGAGAAAAGTCACAGAACCCTCATGTGAGAAGCTCCTCCATATACCCTGTCCTCTCTCTTCCCCAGAGGAAGAGGATACCCAAGGGCATCCTTACTTTCAAAGACCAAAGGATGTCAAGAAGGACCCTAAGAAACAAGTATTGCTAAGTTTCCTCTGCTGCTGCTGCTAAGTCGATTCAGTCATGTCTGACTCTGTGCGACCCCATAGACGGCAGCCCACCAGGCTCCCCCGTCCCTGTGATTCTCCAGGCAAGAACACGGGAGTGGGTTGCCATTTCCTTCTCCAACGCATTAAAGTGAAAAGTGAAAGTGAAGTCGCTCGGTCGTCTCCAACTCTTAGAGACCCCATGGACTGCAGCCCACCAGGCTCCTCCATCCTTGGGATTTTCCAGGCAAGAGTACTGGAGTGGGGTGCCATTAAACCCCATACTCCTTAACCTATTGAAGGGGAGCAGAATTTGTCACCCCAACATACGTCACTTTGGCATAGGGAGTATTTTGAGCTAAAGGCAATCAAAACCCTACAGATTCAGGAAAACATGTTACTGCCCCCTCAACTGACTAAATTTACACAGGAAAGGCATCCCGTACCAGAAAAAAGAGCTACTGAGGGGACACCCATTTACCTAAGAAACTTATCTGTGTCACAGGGCAAACTCTGTTTTCCAAAGTCCTCACACAACTTCCTGTGAATGGCCTTCCTTCCCTCTGTACCCTTAACTCATATGTTATATAAGCCTCAATTACTTGGATGTCCTGGAATTTCATATTTTTATAATATCCCCATACATACAAAATTTGGTTTCTTTCTGCTAATGTGTCCTGTATCAATTTAATTAGTAGACCAGCCAAATAACTTAGAAAAGAAGGGAAAAGTTTTCTGCCCATAAACTAACATATTCTTCCATACTGTGCACTCATGCTTCAAACCTAGCATAAAAATACACAGGCCTGTTTCTTCATGTCTTCCTTTCTTTCTGAAAAGCTCCCATGTCATGTAAAGGTGAAAGATAAAGTGTTAACCGCTCAGTTGTGTCCAACTGTTTGTGACCCCTCTGACTGTAGCCTACCAGGCCCTCTGTCCATGGAATTCTGTATATGTAAAACTTCTCTTAAATAAATTGGTGTTTTTTTCTCCTGTTAATTTATCTCTGACAGATTAATTCTCTGACCTAGTCAGGAATCCTAGGAATGTTAAGGAAAACTTTTTCATCCCCTACAAACACTTCTAAAAAATTTAAAGATGATTTTTTAACAAAAATAACACTGTTTTTAAGTATTTTGTTTTTACATGAGTTTTTAAAGTGAAAATTTGCTCCTCTCTTTGTGATACCACATACTTTGTGGACAACATGAAACTATTTTTGATATACTAAAAATTTATTAACAAAGTCTGTGATATTTTAATATAAATTTCATTAAAAACATTTGGGTTAAAGACTTGTTCAATACTAAAGACTATGAGACCTTCAACTCACAACTTATTCATATGGTGAATGAAGAGATGGATATGTTCATGATCATTAGCCACTTACCAAAAAATTTTAATATAAAAAAACAAGTCTCATTTAGCTTGTATGTCATTACTTTATATAAACAGCTTCCTCTTGACTATGTTTTCTGACAAAATCTGTTATTTCCATAATAAAAAAAAACTCAAATGATCTACACATTTTACTGATTTAAGTTATTTCCTGATATGTTGTATACACAGGACTCTAAAATCTCAGGATGTGATACCAAGAGAATCCGTGGTGTGTGCACAGAAATAACTGGCAAAACATGCTCAAGCAGCCATTACACTGACAAGTGAAGAGCTTGTCAAGAGCTCCTGAAGAGACAAGTAGAAGAGAAACTATAAGAACACATTAGAAAGAAGAGTTCACATAGTGTAATCTGGCTGTGAAGAACTGCAAAGCAAGAGGGTTAGGCAGACGGAGTATCTGAACAAATACGGTGATTAACTTCAACAAAAGAAGTCTGCATTTGAGGCAGTGATGTTCTGAGCCACTGTGAGTCTGACTCAAGACCCAAGATGCTGTTGTTCAGTTGCTAATTCATGTCTGACTCCCATGCACTGTAGCCCACCAGCATCCTCTGTCCTCCACTATCTCCCAGAGGTTGTTCGAAATTCATGTCTGCTGAGTTGGTGATACTATGTAACTAGCCCATCTTTAGTTTTTCCCAGCCTCAGTGTCTCTTTCAATGAGTCAGCTCTTTGCATCATGTGGCCAATGTATTAGAGCTTAGGCAGACTGACTGTCTGAACAAATAAATTGATTCACTTTAAAACAAGGAGTTTGTCTTTGAGGAAGTGATGCTCTGAGTCACTGTGAATATGACTCAAGACATGAACAAAGCAATGCTTAATCAACGTGTTCTGAACAAGTCAATCAGCCAGTGAAGAGCAGTGGCAGAATCACACCCACAGATAGACACATAACTAATTCATGCAGTTTGGTAGTCATACATAAAACCAAAAAAGCACATTTATTTAATCATATACAAGTATAGATTGACCACAATGTGTTGCCAATATAGGAGATTTAATGAATTTACTCCACTTTTACTAGATGAGACCTAAAGCAGCACTCTACAGCATAGCAGTAAAAACAAAGAGAAAATACTGTCTTTAAGAATATATTTCATTTAAAGCAGCATACCCAAAATATTCAAGGCAAACTGGAAGTGGTCAAACAAGAGATGGCAAGAGTGACTGTCGAAATTCTAGGAATCAGCAAACTAAAATGGACTGGAATAGGTGAATTTAACTCAGATGACCATTATATCTACTACTGCAGGCAGGAATACCTTAGAAGAAATGGAGTAGCCATCATGGTCAACAAAAGTACTTGGATGCAATCTCAAAAACGACAGAATGATCTCTGTTTGTTTCCAAGGAAAACAATTCAATATCACAGTAATCCAAGTCTATGGCCCAACCAGTAATGCTGAAGAAGCTGAACAGTTCTATGAAGACCTATAAGACCTTTTAGAACTAACACACAAAAAAGATGTCCTTTTCATTATAAGGGACTGGAATGCAAAAGTAGGAAGTTAAGATACACCTGGAGTAACAGTCAAATTTGGCCTTGGAATACAGAATGAAGCAGGGCAAAGGCTAATAGAGTTTTGCGAAGACAGCGCACTGCTCATAGCAAACACCCTCTTCGAACAACACAAGAGAAGACTCTACACATGGACGTTACCTGATGGTCTACACCAAAATCAGACTGATTATATTCTTTGCAGCCAAAGATGGAGAAGTTCTATACAGTGAGCAAAAACAAGACCCAGAGCTGACTGTGGCTCAGATCATGAACTCCTTATTGCCAAATTCAGACTTAAATTGAAGAAAGTAGGGAAAACCACTAGAACATTCAGGTATGACCTAAATCAAATCCCTTATAATTATAGAGTGGAAGTGAGAAACAGATTTAAGGGACTAGGTCTGATAGATAAGAGTGCCTGATGAACTATGGACAGAGGTTCGTGACACTGTAGAGGAGACAGGGATCAAGACCATCCACATGGAAAAGAAATGCAAAAAAGCAAAATGGCTATGGGGGGCTGGTTACAAATAGCTGTGAAAAGAAGACAAGCGAAAAGCAAAGGAGAAAATGAAAGATATAAGCATCTGAATGCAGAGTTCCAAAGAATAGCAAGAAGAGATAAGAAAGCCTTCCTCAGCAATCAATGCAAAGAAATAGAGGAAAACAACAGAATGGGAAAGACTAGGGATCTCTTCAAGAAAATTAGAGATACCAAGGGAACATTTCATGCAAAGATGGGCTTGGTAAAGGACAGAAATTGTATGGACTTAACAGAAGCAGAAGATATTAAGAGGTGGCAAGAATACACAGAAGAACTATACAAAAAAGATCTTCATGACCCAGATAATCATGATGGTATGATCACTCTCCTAGAGCCAGACATCCTGGAATGTGAAGTCAAGTGGGCCTTAGAAAGCATCACTACGAACAAAGCTAGTGGAGGTGATAGAATTCCAGTTGAGCTCTTTTAAATCCTGAAAGATGATGCTGTGAAAGTGCTGCACTCAATATGCCAGCATATTGGGAAAACTCAGCAGTGGCCTCAGGACTGGAAAAGGTCAGTTTTCATTCCAATCCCTAAGAAAGGCAATGCCAAAGAATGCTCAAACTACCGCACAATTGCACTCATCTCACACTCTAGTAAAATAATGCTCAAAATTCTCCAAGCCAGGCTTCAGCAATATGCGAACCATGAACTTCCAGATGTTCAAGCTGGTTTTAGAAAAGGCAAAGGAACCAGTGATCAAATTGCCAACATCTGCTGGATCATGGAAAAACCAAGAGAGTTCCAAAAAAACATCCATTTCTATTTATTGACTATGTCAAAGCCTTTGACTGTGAGGATCACAATAAACTGTGGAAAATTCTCAAAGAAATGGAAATACCAGACCACCTGACCTGCCTCTTGAGAAACTTGTATGCAGGTCAGGAAGCAACAGTTAGAACTGGACATGGAACAACAGACTGGTTCCAAATAGGAAAAGGAGTATGTCAAGGCTGTATATTGTCACCCTGCTTATTTAACTTACATGCAGAGTACATCATGAGAAACGCTGGTCTGGAAGAAGCACAAGCCGGAACCAAGATTGCTGGGAGAAATATCAATAACCTCAGATATGTAGATGATACCACCCTTATGGCAGAAAGTGAACAGGAACTAAAAAGTCTTTTGATGAAAGTGAAAGAGAAGAGTGAAAAAGTTGGCTTAAAGCTCAACATTCAGAAAACTAAGTTCCTGGCATCTGGTCCCATCACTTCATGGGAAATAGATGGGTAAACAGTGGAAACAGTGTTAGACTTTATTTTTCTGGGCTCCAAAATCACTACAGATGGTGACTGCAGCCATGAAATTAAAAGACGCTTACTGCTTGGAAGGAAAGTTATGACCAACCTAGATAGCATATTCAAAAGCAGAGATATTACTTTGCCAACAAAGGTTCATCTAGTCAAGGCTATGGTTTTTCCAGTGGTCATATATGGATGTCAGAGCTGGACTGTGAAGAAAGCTGAACACTGAAGAATTGATGCTTTTGAACTGTGGTGTTGGAGAAGACTCTTTTTTTTTAATTTAAATTTATTTATTTAAATTAGAGGCTAATTACTTTACAATATTGTATTAGTTTTGCCATACATCAACTTAAGAGTCCCTTGGACAGCAAGGAGATCCAACCAGTCCATTCTAAAGGAGATCGGTCGGGGGTGTTCTTTAGAAGGAATGATGCTAAAACTGAAACTCCAGTACTTTGGCCACCTCATGGGAGGAGCTGACTCATTGGAAAAGACTCTGATGCTTGGAGGGATTGGGGGCAGGTGGATAAGGGGACGACAGGATGAGATGGCTGGATGGCATCATCAGCTCGATGGACATGAGTTTGAATGAACTCAGGGAGTTGGTGATGGACAGGGAGGCCTGGCGTGCTGCAATTCATGGGGTTGCAAAGAGTTGGACACGACTGAGAGACTGAACTGAACCCAAAATATTATATGCATATATAAGGAAAGGACCCTAATGCTGGGAGGGATTGGGGGTATGAGAAGGGGAGGGCAGGATGAGATGGCTGGATGGCTTCACCAACTGGATGGACATGAGTTTGGGTAAACTCTGGGAGTTGGTGATGGACAGGGAGGCCTGGCGTGCTGCAACTCATGGGATTGCAAAGACTCGGACAAGACTGAGTGACTGAACTGAACTGAATACTGCACAAGTATTATTGTGATCGATTACTTTTTTTCATACTAAGTATTTGATACTTGACATATATATATATTTTTCCTTTTTAGCATATCTCAGTTTGGAGTCACTACATTGAAATTGCTGCATTGGACTGCAAAGGTATAGAGATTCTTATAGAAGTGACCTTATAGAAATGATTCCTAGAAATTGTGTTCCTCACACAAAGTCTACCATAACTTGCTAGCACAATAGCCTCTACTCAGTTTTTCAAAACTTGTTTAGAAGTCTGATAACATTAGAAAAAAGCAATTTCGCGGGGGGGGGGGTCTGATGGGACAGGCATAATTCCAGGGGTGTGAAATTAAGTAGATTTTTTTTAATAATTGGAATTCTTCATAGACTCATATAATTCCAAAAGGAAGACTAATAATTTAACCTTACATACAGAAGGCTGGCTCTAGGCTAATAAGTTAAAAATGGCAAGAGTAGGAAAAAATGTTGCTTTTGTATTTGGTCATTCATCAAATTGTAACTCCTTTAACATTCATGGTTTCCAAAAAGTATACATACATGTGTGAGTGTACATGGAACACATCTAAATTTTTTTTTTCTATTTAGTACGTTTTTGTTAACTATTCTCTTTAGATTTGTATTCTCTGTACTTTTGCATTTCTAAATAAGCTAAGTTTTCTTGTTTGGTATAATTTCTACCACTCAGAAAGATAGCAAACAATACAATTTTGCTCCTTGAACTGTAGCTTTCATTTTATCTGGCTCTTTGTTTGTCTTCCTCAATCTTCTCCCTGGTATCCTCTGGAACCCCATCTACTTCTATACACATGCTTAAGTCTCCACCAGCTAAAACACAAAGGGCCTTCCCAATTAGATGAGTCCTGTATGTGTATGTATGTATATATATATATATTTTTTTTTTTTTTAACTCTCCTTCCATTGTTAAGAAACCTTTCCTGAAAGCTCCTTTTACTGGCTATGCCAACTCTTCACTTTTCATCCTAGTCCAGTCTCGCTAGCTTCATTGCATCTGTCTTCACTGTCGCTGCTAAAAGCCCTGCTGAAGTTCTAGTTGATAACTGATCCCCTTATAGGGTGAACTAATACTAATGCCCTGGGCCTCCCCCTTGGTGTCACTGACCTCTTCCTTCCAATCATCCTTTACTCTCTAAGCAGGATCATCTATTCTCAGGGCTTCACTTATCATCTCTATGCTGCTGACTTGCTAAAAAATATGTCCAGACTCAACCTCTGTTCTAAACACCAAACACTTTAAGCTCTATCTAGATTTCCTGCTGCTAAGTCACTTCAGTCATGTCGGACTCTGTGCAACCCCACAGATGGCAGACCACTAGGCTCCCCCATCCCGTATGTCTAGTGTGCAAATAATAATATGAGAAATTGCTGATAATTACTAAGGGCCATCATGCCTCCTAGACTTCCCTGGTGGCTCAGATGGTAAAGCGTCTGTCTACAATGTGGGAGATCTGGGTTTGATCCCTGGGTTGGGAAGATTCCCTGGAGAAGGAAATGGCAACCCACTCCAGTACTCTTGCCTAGAAAATCCCATGGACAGGGGAGCTTGGTGCAGGCTACTGTCCATTGGGTCGCAAAGAGTCAGGCACGACTGAGCGACTTCACTTCTTCATCATGCCTCCTAGCAATCTTGATTCCAGCTTGTGCTTCATCCAGCCCCGCATGTCACATTGTGTAATCTGCATATAGGTTAAATAAACAGAGTGAAAAAATACAGTCTTGATGTACTCCTTTCCCAATTTGGAACCAGTCCATTGTTCCATGTCCAGTTCTAACTGTTGTTTCTAGACCTGCATACAGTTTTCTCAGAAGGCAGGTAGGGTGGTCTGGTATCCCCATCTCTTGAAGAATTTTCCAGTTTGTTGTTTTCCATACAGTTAAAGTCAATAAAGCAGAAATAGATGTTCTTCTGTGTTCTTCTGGAACTCTCTTTTTTTTTTTTTTTTTTTTTTGATGATCCAATGGATGTTGGCAATTTGATCTGTGGTTCCTCTGCCTTTTTTAAATCCAGCTTGAACATCTGGAAGTTCTCGGTTCATATACTGTTGGAGCCTTGCTTGGAGAATTTTGAGCATTAACTTCCTAGCTTGTGAAATGAGTGCAATTGTGTGGCAGTTTGAACATTCTTTGCCATTTCCTTTCTTTGGGATTGGAATGAAAACTGGCCTTTTCCAGTCCTGTGGCCACTGCTGAGTTTTCCAAATTTGTTGGCATACTGATTGTAGCACTTTCACAGCATCATCTTTTAGGATTTGAAATAGCTCAACTGGAATTCCATTAATTCCACTAGTTTTGTTCATAGCGATGCTTCCTAAGGCCCACTTGACTTTGCATTCCAGGATGTTTGGCTCTAGGTGAGTGATCACACTATCATGGTTATCTGGGTCATTAAGATCTTTTTGTGTTCTTCTTTGAATATAGTTCTTCTGTGTATTATTGCCACCTCTTCTTAATATCTTTTGCTTCTGCTGTGGCAGGCAAGTTCTTTACCACTGAGCCACCAGGGAAGTCCAGGTGCTTTATATGGATTATTTTCATTAGTTCATATAGCAATTCTATGATGTAAATATAATCCCTGCTTTACACATGTAGAAACATTCGTGTGTTAACTCACTTGTATCACTAGTAAATTCTACAGAGCTAATAAGTTTTGAAATCAGGAACTATGATACTATGGTTATATATACTTTTTCTAATTTTACAGAATTTCAGTTAAAGGCTTTCATTAATAAGAATTCAACCTACTCTCATTATTAATCTTTTGAACTACTAAAGTGTACCTTAAATTAAGAGGTAGACTATACAATTACTCAGAACACACATCCCAAAGCCGAACTCTCTGAATCCAAAGTTTGGCTCTGATGCCCTTAAACAGTATAATCTTGAGCAAGTTACTCAATATTTGTGGGCCTTGTTTTTCTCACTGGGAGCAAGTGCATAAAAACAGCATATAAATATAAAGTTTGATCCATATACAAAAATTTTGTACATAGTATATCTCAATAAATATTAGATATTGTTAACACTATCAGTTATATCTTTATGCATCTCCCAATTCCTAGAGTTACAAAATAATGCTTCTCCAACATCTTCTGCTAGATAATTTCTCGGGCTTCATCTGTACAGAGCTGTATACTGGCTGTTATGTTAGTTTCTTTTCATCCATCATTCCTGTGCTAAATATCCCTGGTTATTTAAGTCCTCTACCAGAGTTCATTTGCAGGCTACTAACTGAACAATCAAAATATCTGTCAGTTTACAACAAATATATCTGTAGGCTAATAATATCAAAGCTATATATTGTCACACTGATTATTTAACTTCTATGCAAGAGTACATCATGCAAAATGCCAGGCTAGATGAATCAAAAGTTGGAATCAAGACTGCTGGGAGAAATATCAACAACCTCAGATATGCAGATGTTACCACCCTAAGGGCAGAAAGCCAAGAGGAACTAACAAGTCTTTTGATGAGGGTCAAAGAGGGAGACTGAAAAACATGGCTTAAAACTCAACATTCAAAAAACTAAGATCATGGCAACTGGTCAAAGCACTTCATGGCAGATAGATGATGGGGAAAAAGTGGAACAACAGTGACAGATTGTATTTTTTGGGGCTCCAAAATCTCTGCAGATGGTTAATTACAGCCATGGAATTAAAAGATGCTTGCTTTTTGGAAGAAGTTACAGCAAACCTAGACAACATATTAAAAAATAAAGACATTACTTTGCCAACAAAGGTCTGTACCATCAGTTATGTTTTTTCCAGTAGTCATGTATAGATGTGAGGGTTGGATCACAAAGAAGGCTGAACACCAAAGAACTGATGCTTTTTAACTGTGGTATTGGAGACAACTCTTGAGAGTACCTTGGACTGCAAGGAGATCAAACCAGTCCATCCTAGAGGAAATCAATCCTGAATATTCATTTGAAGAACTGTTGCTTAAACTGAAGCTCCAATACTTTGGCCACATGATGTGAAAAGCTGACTCATTGGAAAAGCCCCTGATGCTGGGAAACACTGAAGGCAGGAGGAGAAGGGGATGACAGAGGACGAGACGGTTTGAGGCATCACCGACTTAGTGGTCATGAGTTTGAGCAAGCTCCAGGAGGTGGTGAAGGACAGGGAAGGCTGGCATGAGGCAGCCCAAAGGATTGCAAATAGTCAGACATGAATAAGTGACTGAACAACACTTTGCCGACAAAGGCCCATATAGCCAAAGCTATAGTTTTTCCAGAGTTCATGTACAGATCATGTGAGAGCTGGACCATAAGGCTGAATGTCAAAGAAATGATGCTTTTGAATTGTGCTGCTGCAGAAGACTCTTGAGAGTCACTTGGACATCAAGGAGATTAAACAAGTGAATCCTAAGGGAAATCAACCTTGAATATTCATTGGAAGTACTAATGCTGAAGCTAAGGCTCTAATACTTTGGCCATCTGATGCAAAGAGCCAACTTACTGGAATAATCCTTGATGCTGGGAAAGATTGATGGCATGAGGAGAAAGAGACAACAGAGGATGCAACAATTAAATGGCATCACTAACTCAATAGACATGAATTTGAACAACCTCTGTGAGATAGTGAAGGACATTAGAAGCATGGTGTGCTGCTGTCCATGGGGTCACAAAGGCAGACATGACTTTGCAACTGAACAGCAAAAATTAACAATAACTGTATGGGCAATATATTTGTTGACCTGGAAGTACCTGGAACATCCCTATTCCTAGTTCCAGGTAGGCTGCTATACATAAATGACTGAAACAAATGTTGGTTCTCATATGCTAACCAATTTATAGTCTCCTTTGAATTATCCACATCAGATTATTTTGTCTGTTTCTCTGTAATGCTGACTGTTGTATGGAACCGTTTAGATTTAATTAAATCTGCTGTAGCATCATCATAGTCTGAATCTGGGTCATGTTCTCATTTTCAGAAAGATCATTTACTTCAAAATTGTCAGGAAGTTTCTTCCTACTATTGACTAACTCCAATAGTTTCCAAAATTCTCCAACTGAGTCCAATTTAATCAGAAGTCACTGATTTTAATTACTGAACCTGCCTGAAGTTTATAAGTTCAGAAAGATTCTGTCACCTTTTAAAGTTAAATCCAGCTGAAATTTTGCCTCATTATCCATGCCTGTAATCTCTTCTTTCCATTTATGAAAACTGTGGTTTTCCTTTTTTTCTACATGGAGTACACCTTATTTTTTGTATCTCGCCCAAGAGCCTGCAATGGATCAGACTATTAACAGCAGCAAGAGAAGAAAGCCAAGGTCAATCCATGTAACACCCTTGTGGGCCCACATCCCATAAAGCTTCTCCTCTTTGCAGACTCATTTGTGCTGGATCAGATTTTCATTTCCACTGCTGCTCATATGGGTTCCCTGATACTGCCCACAACTCCCTGTTCCCAGAGGCATATTTCATGGATATTTGTTTTTAAAGAATGAAAACAATTTTCCAGTGCAGTGATACTCAGCTGGGGGAAAAAAGCATAGATATTCACAGCCTTCGCCCCTCCTCCCAGTCATCAAAGGAGAATTTATTTATTAGCAGATATCAGATCACAGTCGTACAGGAAGACCAATGGACAATGACTAACTGAATTGTTCCCAGGTTATATAAACTAATTTCTAATTAACACAAAACTACTTAAAAATAAAATTCTCAAAACTGGGAATGGATTTATGACAATGGAGAAGGGAAATGCAGAGAGGCTATTGGAGGGAATGGCCATAATGGAGACTATGATAGCAATACTGTGTGAAGAACTGAAAGAGATGAGTAGAGGCATTTTAATCTGTACACTGTGGTATACCCTACTGCCATCTCTTCAAAAGCCCTCCCTAAACATATAGTACTTTGAAGAGCTTTCTGTGTTAGGTTTTTTTTTTTCCTTTTGAGGGTTTTAAAGCTATCTGAGGATGAATCTTAATTTAAAACAGAGGCCGAGTTTTATTTTGTTTATGTATTTTTAACACCAACAAAATACTAAAATGCATTTAGTGAAAAACAATGTATTATTTAAGCCCTTTTCTCTCCACTATAGATCTATGAAAATTTTTTTTGCATTGTTTCTCTATAATTAAAAAAATCATTTCCTATATCAAGCTCATATTTTTCCTCCTGTCTGTTACTAATTGAATCTTCTACATTATCTTAATACCAACGATCGATCTGATTATAAGCCAGTTAATTATTAATCAGATCATAATCATGTTTCCAATTACGATAGCTTTAGTGTTATTTGGTTTTCAGTACTGAGTTATGTGAATTTTGTATTTTCTTTGTAAATCTAGATTTTTTTAAATAAAGAATTTTCTCAGTAATTTACTACTGTGCATTCACACACACATACACAAGTCTGGACACATTTTTGGGGGGGCCCCACGTCACACAGCTTGCTAGATCAATGAGAGATCAAACCTGTGACCCCTGCAGTGGTACTGCAGAGTACCAGCCACTGGACTGCAAGGGAATTCCTAAGATTAGAAAAAATCTCTTAACCTAAAATATTTTCATTGATTTCATTTTTCTTCAAAACTACTGTATTGTGATTGTCTGATCTTTTAGTCCAACAAAAACCACACCTCAAACTAACACAATCCTTAACAAACCTTTGATTAGTACTCCTCCTGTTTCATCATAGCCAAAGCTTACTACTCCAGTAGTTAACCAAGGAGTACTAAGAAATATGTTTGTGTTGTTGTTTTACTATAGTTAATCAAATAAAACTCCTTATTTCCCAATCAAGAGATTAACTGCAGTCCCATGCATACCCATATTTACTAGTGTAAAATTTAAACCAATCTTTTTCTCTCTTACATTACCATTCCAGTGTTAAATTTTAATATTTTAAAATAAATTCAAATCAGTAAATGGAAAATACAAACAAAAAATATATCTCACTATGACTTGCATTTGAATTACATATTGACCTTAGGCTCACAATTTACAAACTTACTTCTACAGTTTGATTAATTTATGAGCAATTAGTACAATTACAAATTGCATTCATATAAATGATAATGATCTTTCTGGAATTATATGCAAACTTGATCCATCACATATGTACAAAAGAAAGCTTGGGATGCACAGAATCCCTTAATGAGAAAATAAAATAAGCACTTTGGAACCAGTACATATGACATTATTATTAATGAGAGGAGATAAAACATATAGAATTGCTAATAGAAATATTAACAGAGAGACTGGAAACTCAGAATACATATTGTAAATAGGATGTTACAGGAAAGTCAATAATATTGGCAGCAAGAAGCCTCTAACACTTTTAATGAGAATGTGGAAAGTGTATGTGAACTACACTTGATAATAATGAATGGTCAGAAAAAGGACTGCAGAGATTTTCAGAGTAGAAAATCTATTGGTCATTAAGGCCCATAAATGACTAAACAAAATTATTTTTCTTATCCTGAGAATATTTAGCTCTGGGAACTAACCTGAAATAAAGTGTAGTATTAATTTTAAATTTGTTAAATTTAAGGAATTTAACACTAAGGAAGCAATCACTACCAGCAGCATCACAGAACATAACAGAGGAGCAGTGAAGTAAATTTTTCTACTAAACAACAGTTTGGGCTTTCTGTAAAATATTAATCTACATTAGTTTCTATGATAATGAAGGACAAGAAAGTCTAACAATAATTTATTTATAGGGACTACATATAAGCTTAATAAAGACAATCCTACCAGTTTTCCTAACATTATGTATTCAATTTTTAAATGGTTGCCTTACTCATATAATTAAAATGACCACTGGGGAACGCGGGTATACCTGTGGCGGATTCATTTCGATATTTGGCAAAACTAATACAATATTGTAAAGTTTAAAAATAAAATAAAATTTTAAAAAAATGACCACTGTAAGTGTCATGTCTATAAATTAAAGAGAAAGAAAAAAGTAGGAAAGGGGGAAGGAAGGAAGGTAGGGTGGGAGTCAGGGAGGGAGGGGAGAACAAACAGAGGGGCCATTTCTCCAAAATACTATCATAAATGGATATTATGTCTAGTCCCATATCCCATCATTTTAAAGATTGATGGACTTGAATATGTAACATCTCTCATTCCCATGCTTCATGTGTGTGTGTGTGTATGTGTGTGTGTGTGTGTGTACACGTGTGTGTTTGGCAAATTGTAGGTAATATAGGACATGGACCAACATATTTGGCGTGTAGAAGTTATTTGCTAATTAAACACTGCATTGGAGAGGGTGTGGAGGAAAGGGAACCCTTTTACACTGTTAGTGGGAATGCAAACTAGTAAAGCCACTATGGAGAACAGTGTGGAGATTCCTTAAAAAACTGGAAATAGAACTGCCTTATGATCCAGCAATCCCACTGCTGGGCATACACACTGAGGAAACCAGAAGGGAAAGAGACACGTGTACCCCAATGTTCATCGCAGCACTGTTTATAATAGCCAGGACATGGAAGCAACCTAGATGTCCATCAGTAGATGAATGGATAAGAAAGCTGTGGTACATATACATAATGGAGTATTACTCAGCCATTAAAAAGAATACATTTGAATCAGTTCTAATGAGATGGATGAAACTGGAGCCTATTATACACAGTGAAGTAAGCCAGAATGAAAAACACCAATTTGGTATACTAACGCATATATATGGAATTTAGAAAGATGATAACAATAACCCTGTGTACGAGACAGCAAAAGTGACGCTGATGTATGGAACAGTCTTATGGAATCTGTGGGAGAGGGAGAGGGTGGGAAGATTTGGGAGAATGGCATTGAAACATGTAAAATATCATGTATGAAACGAGATGCCAGTCCAGGTTCAATGCACGATACTGGATGCTTGGGGCTAGTGCACTGGGACGACCCAGAGGGATGGTATGGGGAGGGAGGAGGGTTCAGGATGGGGAGCACATGTATACCTGTGATGGATTCATTTTGATATTTGGCAAAACTAATACAATTATGTAAAGTTTAAAAATAAAATAAAATTTAAAAAAAATAAATAAACACTGCATTATAAAAGTACTTATGAAGGAGAAGTGCTTGGAAGAAATTTTCCACAGCCCTCATATCCATTAGTACAGTTCACTCTTTTTTTTTTTTTTTTAATTTAACTTTCATGTTCTTTTAACACCAAGAACATTTTCTTACAAAACAGAGACTTACAGACTTAGAACACGAAACCATGGTTGCCAGTGAGGAAAGGACATTTAAGGACTTTGGGAAGGTCATGCACACACTGCTATATTTAAAATGGAAATCAATAAAAATGTATTATATAGCAATATATCTATTGTATAGGCAATATAGTGTTGATTATTATTTGTATGCATATGGAACTCTGCTCAATGTTAAGTACAATTCACTCATATAGAAGAAACCTAAACCAATAATGGAAAGTGCAAAGATTCAGTTAGCTCCTAGAGAACAGGAGGCCATTGTTTTTTAAATAAACCTATTTAAACTATAAATTAAAAAGATTAAGAAACTATTTTTTAAAATTCACTGAATAGAAATTTGAAGTAGACTACATCTGGGACAGGGCTGTATTAATCTTGGAAAACACAGTGTTAAGGAGGGAGAGAGACAGACAAACAGAGACTTTTTTGCAAGACTAATCTGCTCATGACAAATGGTTCATGGTGGAGAGTTCTGACAAAACATGGTCCACTGGAGAAGGGAATGGAAAACCATTTCAATATTCTTGCCTTGAGAACCCCATGAACAGTATGAAAAGGAAAAATCAATTGACACTGAAAGATAAACTCCCCAGGTTGGTGGGTGCCCCATATGCTACTGGAGAAGAATGGAGAAATAACTCCAGAAAGAATGAAGAGATGGAGCCAAAGTGAAAACAACATCCAGTTGCGGATGCAACTGGTGATGGAAGTAAAGTCTGATGCTGTAAAATACAATATTGCATATGAACCCAGAAGGCCATGTCCACGAATCAAAGTAAATTGGAAGTGGTCAAACAAGAGATGGCAAGAGTGAACATCGATACTTTAAGGAATCAGTGAACTAAAATGGACTGGAATGTGTGAATTTAATTCAGATGAGCATTACATCTATTACTGTGGGCAAGAATCCCTTAGAAGAAATGGAGTAGCCCTCAGAGTCAACAAAAGAGTCTGAATGCAGTACTTGGGTAAATCTCAAAAACAAAAGAATGATCTTTATTCATTTCTAAGGCAAGCCATTCAGTATCACAGTAATCCAAGCCTATGTCCCAACCACTAATGCTGAAGAAGCTGAAGTTGAACAGTTCTATGAAGACCTACAAGACTTTCTAGAACTAACACCTAAAAAAGATGTCCTTTTCACCACAGGGGACTGGAGTGCAAAAGTAGGAAATCAATAAATACCTGGAGTAACAGGCAAATTTGGCCCTTGAGTATGAAATTAAGCAGGGCAAAGGCTAGCAGTTTTGCCAAGAGAATGCACTGGTCATAGCAAACATCCTCTTCCAACAACACATGGACAACACCAGGTCAATACCAAAATCAGTTTGATTTTATTCTTTGCTGCCAAATACGGAGAAACTCTATAGAGTCAGCAAAAACAAGACCGGGAGCTGACCGTGGTTCAGATCATGAACCCCTTATTGCAAAATTCAGACTTAAATTGAACAAAGTAGGGAAAACCACTAGACCATTCAGGTATGACCTACATCAAATCCCTTATGATTATACAGTGGAAGCAACAAACAGATTCAAGGGATTAGATCTGATAGAGTGTCTGAAGAACTACGGATGGAGGTTTGTAACATTATACAGGAAGCAGTGATGAAGACCAACCCCAAGATAAATGCAAAAAGTCAAAATGGGTGTCTGAAGAGGCCTTATAAATAGCTGTGAAAAGAAGAGAAGCAAAAGGCAAAGGAGAAAAGGAAACATATACCCATTTGAATGCAGAGTTCCAAAGAATAGCATGGAGAGATAAGAGAGCCTTTCTCCGTGATCAATGCAAAGAAATAGAGAATAAAAAATAGAATAGGAAAGACTAGAGATCTCTTCACGAAAATTAGAGATATCAAGGGAACTTTTCATGCAAAGATGAGCACAATAAAGAATAGAAATGGTATGGACCTAACAGAAGCAGACGATATTAAGAAGAGGTGGCAAGAATACACAGAGGAACTAGACAAAAAAGATCTTAAGATCCAGACAACAACGATGGTATCATCACTCACCTAGGGCCAGACATCCTGGAATGTGAAGTCAAGCGGGACGTAGCAAGCATCACTATGAACAATGCTAGTGGAAGTGATGGAATTTCAGTTGAGCTCTTTCAAATCCTGTGAAAGTGCTGCACTCAATATGCCAGCAAATTTGGAAAGCTCAGCAAAGAAAGCCCACAGAAATGGTAAAGGTCGGTTTTTCATTTCAATCATAAAGAAACGTAGTGCCAAAGAACGTTTAAACTACTGCACAATTGCACACAGCACACACACTAGCAAAGTAATGCTCAAAATTCTCCAAGCCAGCCTTCAACAGTATGCCAACCGAAGCTTCCAGATGTTCAAGCTGGATTTGGAAAAGGTAGAGGAATGACAGATCAAATGCCAACATCCACTGTATCATCAAAAAAGCAAGAAAATTCCAGGAAAAAAAAAAATCTACTTCTGCTTTATTGACCAAGCCAAAGCCTTTGACTGTGTGGATCACTACAAACTGTGGAAAATTCTTCAAGAGGTGGGAATACCAGACCAACTGACCTGCCTCCTGAGAAATTTGCATGCAGGTCAAGAAACAACAGTTAGAACTAGACATGGAACAATGGACTGGTCCCAAATTGGGAAAGGAGTACATCAAGGCTGAATATTGTCACCCTACTTAATTAACTTATATTCAGAGTACATCAAGCAGAATGCCAAGCTGGATGAAGCACAAGCTGGAATCAAGACTGCTGGGAGAATATCAATAATCTCAGATATGCAAATGACACCACCCATTTGACAGAAAGCAAAGAAGAACTAAAGAGCCTCTTGGTGAAATGAAAGAGGAGAGTGAAGAAGCTGGCTTATAACTCAACATTCAAAAAACGAAGATCATGGAATATGGCCTCATCACTTCATGGTAAACAGATGAGGAAACAATAGAAATAGTGACATACTTTATTTTCCTGGGCTCCAAAATCATTGCAGATGATGACTGCAGACATGAAGTTAAGAGACATGAGGTTCTTTAGAAGAAAAGCTATGACCAACCTAGACAGCATATTAAAAAGCAGAAACGTTACTTTCCTGATAAAGGTCCATCCAGGCAAAGCTATTGTTTTTCAAGTAATCATGCATGGATGTAAGAGTTGTATTGATGCTTTTCAATTTTGGTGTTGGAGAAGACTCCTGAGAGTCTCTTGGACTGGAAGATCAAACCAGTCCACCCTAAAGGAAATCATTGGAAGGACTGATACTGAAGCTGAAACTCCAATACTTTGGCTACCTGATGAGAAGAACTGACTCATTAGAAAAGACCCTCCTGATGTTGGGAAAGATTGAAGGCAGGAGGAGAAAAGGACAACAGAGGATGAGACGGTTGGATGGCATCACTGACTCGACTGACATGAGTTTGAGCAAGCTCTGGGAGTTGTTGAGTAACAGGGAAGCCTTGTATGCTGCAGTCCATGGGGCTGCAAAGAGTCCAACACGACTGAGCAACTGAACTGAACTGAATCTGCTCAAGTTCACTATAGATACCACAGCACTCTATTGTACCACCTGGTAATCTGAGTTTTAACATTTCTCATTTCTCAAAGAAATTTGAGTCAGTAATCTTTGCGGATCATGAGGAAATAATTTGATGGAATGGAGAATAGTCTAGAAGGAATTTCTAGAGTTTGGCGATAAATGGACAATGAGGGAAATACCTTTTGAAATCCATACACTGCTGAATGCATTCATTCATATTTTATTTCTTGTGGAAACTTGAAGAGCTGTTTTCTGTAATTTCTGTGAGTTCAGTAATTCAATTTGGTTGGAAAACAACAACAAAAAATTACTTCTCTGCTTTCCTAAAAAGTGTGTGTGTGGATAATATATATAAAATGCCCACCATTAGTTTCCCCTTCTCCCCATTCTCCATTCAATTCTAATCATTTAAAACTGTCTAAAGAGTCTGATCTCATTATCTGTCTGAGCTCTGAGGCACCTTGTCCATTCCTCTTTTTTGCCCACCTATCTGCTCTGATGACTTGCAGAGTGACGATCTTTGATTAATGACAGTGAAGAGAGTTTATGCAGATAAAGCAAACTGGGCAAGTGGGAGAATTAGGCAGAGTGGGACACATCAGCAGACTGGGTAGGAGCTGTGATAAGAGAAGCCAGCTCAAAGAAGATGCTCAGAAGGCAGAGCTGTGTAATGGAAGGAACTGAGTCTTCAGAAATAAAGACCTCTGAAACCAAGCCCTGGCACAAAACACCCTATGTGTCTGTGATTGAGCTATTTAAATCTCCAACTTGTAGCTTCCTCATCTCTAAAACTGAGAAAATATTTTAATTTGCAACCTAAGGAGCTAATTTAAGGGTGCTTTTGTTACGTAGTAATAGGTTATGGTGTTGAGAATACATTAGTGTTGAGAATATACATTATTTGTATGCATATGGCTCTCATATTTACCTCCCTATTTAGACCTCTTCTATAAATGTTAGACTTGAATATCTAGACACTTAACTGACATCTCCTGACATCTACTCTTCATTATATAATAGCCAACACAAACTATGTATCAAAAACGGAGCTACTGATTTTTCCTTCCAAATCCGCTTTTCCCTTCATATATGTATATATACACACACACACACACATATATATATATACACACATATATATATATACACACACACACACATATATATATGTAATATATATATTGTATGTAATGTATCAGATCAGATCAGTCGCTCAGTCGTGTCCAACTCTTTGCGACCCCATGAATCACAGCGCACCAGGCCTCCCTGTCCATCACCAACTCCTGGAGTTCACTGAGACTCACATCCATCGAATCAGTGATGCCATCCAGCCATCTCATCCTCTGTCGTCCCCTTCTCCTCTTGTCCCCAATCCCTCCCAGCATCAGAGTCTTTTCCAATGAGTCAACTCTTCACATAAGGTGGCCAAAGTCCTGGAGTTTCAGCTTTAGCATCATTCCTTCCAAAGAAATCCCAGGGATGATCTCCTTCAGAATGGACTGGTTGGATCTCCTTGCAGTCCAAAGGACTTTCAAGAGTCTTCTCCAACACCACAGTTCAAAAGCATCAATTCTTTGGCGCTCAGCCTTCTTCGCAGTCCAGCTCTCACATCCATACATGACCACAGGAAAAACCATAGCCTTGACTAGACGGACCTTTGTTGGCAAAGTAATGTCTCTGCTTGTGAATATGCTATCTAGGTTGATCATAACTTTCCTTCCAAGGAGTAAGTGTCTTTTAATTTCATGGCTGCAGTCACCATCTGCAGTGATTTTGGACCCCAGAAAAATAAAGTCTGATACTGTTTCCACTGTTTTCACATCTATTTCCCATGAAGTGGTGGGACCAGATGCCACGATCTTCATTTTCTGAATGTTGAGCTTTAAGCCAACTTTTTCACTCTCCACTTTCACTTTCATCAAGAGGTTTTTGAGTTCCTCTTCACTTTCTGCCATAATATATATAATATATACATATTATATAATGTAATATACATTAATGCAATATATATTATATATATTAATGTAATATATATTATATATATTAATGTAATATATATGTAATATATATGTATTTATGTAATATATATATATGTGTGTAATCCATATCCACATATATACATATATATATATATAGTCACCTCAAAGTAAACTGCACCACCCCATGTGCTGATGCCAAAAATTCAAGTCATCCTATTCCTTCCCCTCACATTCAAGATCAAAATGGCAAGTGCTGTCTGTAGATATATCCAAAATGTGACCACCTGCATCAGTACCACCTAGCCAAGGTCCGCACCATTTTTTTTTAATTTGCAGTAACCTTCTTAATATTCTGAATGTTCGCACTTTTGCCTACTCTCCCTATAATTTATGCTTCACCTAGGAACCAAAATTGTGTTATTGAGTATCAGTCAGAATATACGCTTCTGTACTCAAAAGCCTCCATAGATTCTTATCTCACTCACAGTAAAACCCAGTGTCATTATACTGACCTGTTTTCTGACTTAATCCCCTCATCTTCTCCCAAACTCATACTTAGTCAACCGAACCTGACTCGTTTATGTCCCCAGAAATATAGGGAAGTTCCTGCCTGAGATGTTTACACCCTTTTTCCTCTAACTAGAATGTTCATTTAAGTCTACATGTCTTACTCTCTCCTGTATGTATTTAAATATCACCTTTTTCTCTAGCTAAATTGTTAAACGTTTCTACTCTGTCTCTCCCAACACTGCCAACTCTCTTCTCTACATTTCCCCCTCAGCACTTATGGCCATCTCACTACATTATATTAGTATTTGTTTCACTTACTTATTACATATATGTCTGACAGTCCTATTAGAATGTAAGCTCTAATATAAGTGGGCATTTTTCACCTTCCTTTTTTCAATATTTCATCTTTATCATTGAGAACAGTGCCTTGTGCAAAGTAGGTACTTAAGCGTTTACTGAATGAAGAAATGAACTACAATTAAAAATTTTACTTTAAAATACATTCAATGACACACAGTTGAGTCATGTATAACTGAATTAAACAGTCCATCCATTGGATTGATTTTAGACACACAGACGTACTTGTAGGTTACAGCTGGGCTTCTTTTCTGTCTAAAAGTGTCATCTCCCTTTACTTAAAAGCATACTTAGAAAGAACAGGAAGAATCAGGTCTCTCCCAGTCTGAAATAAGCAAATACTATTATTTACTATAAGGACAACTTTTCAATACATTTGGAAAAAAACGAATAAGCCTGCATTGTGCAGGTTATATACAGACTTTGGGTGGACACAGTTCAGAACTATGTGAAAGCCAGGAAATTGGAAGTAAAGATAGATGACTGTTACTGAAAATCTTCAAGATAAACACACCAGGTGCACTGAGGGCAACTTAAGAGCATGCAGCGGTGGACAGAATCCTATAAGAGTTTCAAAGGCAACACAACCATCTATCCCAAGTGACAGAATAATTTAAGTTAGCTCTGACCAGATTAAATTGTGCTTCTCAAGGATGCTCAAGCTTGTACCTTTAATGAGAAGCTGAAATTTGGTCTACAGGTAGTGTTTGTAATTTTCCTTATATTCCAGGAGAGTTAAGACCAAAGAGAGAAAAAATGATGATGAGCAACCAGTAAAGGAAATAACACTATGTGTCCTACTGAATGAGAAATTCAAGGATGAAAGCCTGTCAAAAGTTACATGTGATACTATTTATATGTATTATATGAATGACTATGTGTTGTATCCCAAAGTTGTTTCCACACATAGAGGTTAAGGAAAGAATTAAAAAAAGCACAGACCATTGAAGACTGGAAGGTGGCAAGTTTTAATAATCACGGGAACTTACAAACGAGAGTAGTCTTAGGTGACTTCAAGACCAGTGCGTCTCACACTGACTCACAAGAATATTCAAAGTTTATAGAGTAGCCTTCCAGACATCCTGGAATGTGAAGTCAAGTGGGCCTTAGAAAGCATCACTACGAACAAAGCTAGTGGAGGTGATGGAATTCCAGTTGAGCTCTTTCAAATCCTGAAAGATGATGCTGTGAAAGTGCTACACTCAATATGCCAGCAAATTGGGAAAACTCAGCAGTGGCCACAGGACTGCAAAAGGTCAATTTTCATTCCAATCCCAAAGAAAGGCAATGCCAAAGAATACTTAAACTACCGCACAATTGCACTCATCTCACCCACTAGTAAAGTAATGCTCAAAATTCTCCAAGCCAGGCTTCAGCAATATGTGAACCGCGAACTTCCTGATGTTCAAGCTGGTTTTAGAAAAGGCAGAGGAACCAGAGATCAAATTTCCAACATTCGCTGGATCATGGAAAAAGCAAGAGAGTTCCAGAAAAACATCTATTTCTGCTTTATTGACTATGCCAAAGCCTTTGTGTGGATCACAATAAACTGTGGGAAATTCTGAAAGAGATTGGAATACCAGACCACCTGACCTGCCTCTTGAGAAATCTGTATGCAGGTCAGGAAGCAACAGTTAGAACTGGACATGGAACAACAGACTGGTTCCAAATAGGAAAAGGAGTATGTCAAGGCTGTATATTGTCACCCTGCTTATTTAACTTCTATGCAGAGTACATCATGAGAAACGCTGGACTGGAAGAAACACAAGCTGGAATCAAGATTGCTGGGAGAAATATCAATAACCTCAGATATGCAGATGACACCATCCTTATGGCAGAAAGTGAAGAGGAACTAAAAAGCCTCTTAATGAAAGTGAAAGGGGAGAGTGAAAAAGTTGGCTTAAAGCTCAACATTCAGAAAACGAAGATCATGGCATCCGGCATGGCATCATTTCCCCATCACTTCATGGGAAATAGATGGGGGAACAGTGGAAACAGTGTCAGACTTCATTTTTTGGGGCTCCAAAATCACTGTAGATGGTGTCTGCAGCCATGAAATTAAAAGACACCTACTCCTTGGAAGGAAAGTTATCACCAACCTAGATAGCATATTCAAAAGCAGAGACATTACTTTGCCAACAAAGGTCCGTCTAGTCAAGGCTATGGTTTTACCTGTAGTCATGTATGGATGTGAGAGTTGGACTGTGAAGAAGGCTGAGTGCCAAAGAATTTATGCTTTTGAACTGTGGTGTTGGAGAAGACTCTTGACAGTCCCTTGGACTGCAAGGAGATCCAACCAGTCCATTCTGAAGGAGACCAGCCCTGGGATTTCTTTGGAAGGAATGATGCTAAAGCTGAAACTCCAGTACTCTGGCCACCTCATGTGAAGAGTTGACTCACTGTAAAAGACTCTGATGCTGGTAGGAATTGGGGGGGGAGGCAAGAGGAGAAGGGGGGACGACAGAGGATGAGATGGCTGGATGGCATCACTGACTCGATGGACGTGAGTCTGAATGAACTCCAGGAGTTGGTGATAGACAGGGAGGCCTGTCGTGCTGTGATTCAAGGGGTCACAAAGAGTCGGACATGACTAAGTGACTGAACCGAACTGAACTGAGAGTAGCCTTAACTGAGTTGTCACATGTTCAGTCCAAATGGTATCACAACACTTTATTCTTTCAAGGGTACATCCTTGACATAGCTGTTAGCATGGGAATAGTAGGTGGGATGTGCATAAAAGGACAACAGAGGGGATAAAGGAAATGAGTCTCCAACTATGGGGATCCAGGTCATGAGTCAAATAGTGGTCACAATCTCCCAATGACATACTCTAACATAATGATCCTGTAAATCTTTTCCATGATTAAGAATCATGTTTTCTTCAGCACAAAATCTAAGTCACTTCTGGTATTGGGTGTGGGGAATGCCGCAATCAGGAAAGCCATGAGTAGCAGGGCCACTTATCCCACAAGAAGGCAATAAGGAGGGGCAGGCTTAGTTCAGTCAGTCTGGTTCCAAGATGGGACCTTGAATACAAAACTAGTGATTCAAAAGGAGAAACTTTTAGTAACTGTTTCAGTAGGAGAGGGGTGTCATCCAGCAAACACTGGCAGCAGTGTTCATCATCTGCATTAGCCATGCCCTAACCAAGCTGTACAATTGATGTATGTGAGGCTGTGTTTCAAACTGCCTAGTTTTAGTTGGTTCCCTCTACCTTCCCTTTGTTGGTTTTTTGGAGCATGTTTCTCAGCTTAACATTACTTCAGTGTCCTATTTGAATACTTTCCAATAAGCCTGTTTCTGCTTAAATTAAAACAAGCATGTATTTTTTGTTTATTACCAGCACTGTGGCTGGTTATAACAGTATAGATGTGCAAGTGATTTTCTTCTAATAGAAAATAAGTATTCAGTGAGATGGGTGATTATATGCTACATACTTTATCACAGATTAAATCTAAGATTTGAAATAAGGTATAACATAAAAACAAGTAAATAAGAAGACAGAATATTGAAATTCTTAACAGGGAAGATCAGATCAATGAAACAGTACTACACATCTATGTTACTGAAGCATGAAACAGGAAAATATTGCAATGAGAATGTGTTTAAAGCCACCAGGCCTTTAAAACACAGAAGGTAAAAAGGGAAAACCTGAGGGTAAAAAGCATGCAAGCCTTGAAACTGAAACTGAGGGAGACAACCCAAAGGCAACATTCACCGGAGCCTGGATGATCAGGCTGAAGGAATAGAGAAAGCCTAAGGCCAAAAATGCATTCAGGCCCAACAATGAGTTTGAAAGGATCCCTTCAGGGCAAGACTCATTTTGGCTCTAGCAATAAGTTATGATGGACCAAGCTTTGAGGCAGCATGCTTAATGCCCTGGAATTGAAAAACTAAGCATATAACTAGGGGCAGCCTGCATTTTGTATAAAATGATAGTAAGTCTGATTGCTAAGAGCTGGGATGTGGCAAGCATTTAAATGTGCAGCATATGGCTTATGAGAAAACTAGACAATGAAAGAGAAAAAGAGAAAACGGATTGACAGTGAGCAGCACATATTGATAAAAACCTATACTGAGTGCAACACTGTAAGCCAGAGAGCCAATGTGCACATCTCCTCAATCAGTATATATTAATTCTTATTGACTGATCTATTTTCATAATGTAACAGACCTCTAAAGAATCAAAATAAACTGTATCCTGATAGCTGATGTTGAGTTAGTAATTAATGTTGGAGAAATCTCTTTACAGTATAGAGGAATAAAAAACAAACAAACAAAAAAAAACCCAAAAAACAAGCATATCTTAAGGTTAGTTATGCAGAACAGTAAGATCCCAATATATTTCTCTTAAGTAATAAACATCTTGAATACTACAAACAGAAATGTGAGCTGTGAATTCATAGGCATTCAAATTTTTATTTAGTTTTTATATCACCAGTCACATGGCTTAAAACAGTTAATGAGTAAGACTGTCTGCATCAGTGGTTCTCAAGGTGTTCTCACAGATCAGCAATACTGGAATCAACTAGAAACTTCTTACAACTGCAAATGCCAGGGCATCAGCTCAGATATTTTGAATTCTGGGAATAAAGCCTAGTTATATGTGGTTTTTTGGGTGGCTGTACTTTAAGGTACATTCTACATTATTTTTAGCATGACTACTAATCCAAAAAAATGCTAGCCCAAAAGATGAATTTTCATATAGCTTTACTTTTTTAAGGAACTTTCTAACACATTTGAAAAATAAACTATGCACCAACCCTTCATATGAGTTATATTCTTCTTCTAGGAAAAATTATTCAACTAGGCTCATCCATACAACTGTTTACTCTTAAATGCTTCTTTTAATACAACTATGAAAATGTCAACCCTTGAATCTTGGCAATAAAGTAAAACTTGTGTTGGATTTGAACTCGTATTTTTTCTTTCCAAACTCCCCAAATACTTCTAGGAGTAAAGAGGACTTTTTCTTAAAAGAAATATATATATGTGTGTGTGTATATATATGTGTATATATATATACATGTATAATATATAATATGTGCATACATATTTATGAATGTTTATATGTATTATTAGAATACTTTTAGGAAGTCCTTTTGGAAAACATCCATTTCAATGGAAGCATGTTTTATTACTAACAAAATTACTATTTGTCTTAATACGTTTTCTTCTTTCCTTTCTGTAGAAGTTTGTAAGAACGAGGACAAGTATAAGTTCATCCAAGAGCCATCTCCAAAGGGCCAATGAGTTTAGAAGTTCTCACTGAATTAGCCTCTACAGAACAAATCCTGCCTTATAGCCCACATGATAAAACTTGGGAGAATTTTTCTCAGACCTGTTTTATTTTGCCTCTAAAAGTCTGGTTCTGAAAGATATCTCTTCATTCAGCCACCTCACCATCAAAAATAAACAGACTGTCTATGCATTGCTTTAGATTTCAGCAGTACAACCATGATATGCCTAGATGGAATTTTCTCAACATTTATTGTTCCTGGGTTTCACCAAATTTCTTAGGTCTGTGAGTTGATGTCTTTCCTCAGTTTTAGAAAATTGTCAGTAATTATCTCTTCCAGTATTTCTTTCTGTCCTGTTCTTTTATCCTGTTTGGGGGGCTAGAGTAGAAATGCTGAAAGAAACTTTCAAGCACTCAGGTTTCACACTGATACAAAGCGTAAAGGGACCAAGTTTGGTGAAGTCAAGCATAAATACTGAGAGAGACCTCCTCCACAAAGGCACAGTTGTGCAGAATTTTAAGTTCTCCAGGCTGTACCCTAAGTAAGAGCAATAATAATCTTATGACTGAGAGAGGGGTAGGGAAGATGAAAGAGATTCTTCCCTAAAGTGTAAGCATAGGGGATTTCTTAAAAGTCTAAAGGCAGCACAGGAAAATCTGAACTGAACTCTTCAGGTACATGAGGTCTTCAATAGGTACAAAGCAATGACTGATTCTGGCTGGGGCAGAGGCAAGAGAGCCTAAAGATATCCCTCTGAGATGCAGACAAGCAGTGTCTGAGGAAGGCTGAAGGCAAAGCAGGAGAATGGAAACAAATCCTATCAGAATAAAACAACTAAGGGGAGAAGCAATTAAATGCATCTTTAAAGTCCTTATAGAAAAACTGCTAAAATATAATTTTATATCCAGTAAAAATATCCTTTCAACATGAAGTCAAAATACAGCCATTTGAAAGCAGGCAAAGACTGAAAGGATTTATCATATCTCTGGCAGATTTGTACTGTAAGAAATATTTAAAGACAAGGCACTCTTTTTCAGTCATTTTTATGTGCTTAATTTGTATAGTTTCACTTACCATGTCTTCAAGTTCAATAAACATCTCTTCTCCAATGTCTAATACATCATTAATCCATATAGTACTTTTTTTCATTTCACACATTGCTGTTTTCATCCCTTCAAGTCCAATTTGAGTCCTTAACATATTCTGTCTTTACTTAACATGTACAATATTTACTCCAGCTTCTTAAACTCAGTGAAAGTGAAGGTTGCTCAGTTGTTTCCAACTCTTTGCAACCCCACGGACTATACAGTCCATGGGATTCTCCAAGCCAGCATACTGGAGTGGGTAGGCTTTTCCTTCTCCAGGGGATCTTCCCAACCCAGGAATCAAACCCAGGTCTCTCTCATTGTAGGTGGATTCTTTACCAGCTGAGTCACAAGGGAAGCACAAGAATACTGGAATAGGTAGCCTACTCCTTCTCCAGCAGATCTTCCCCACCCAGGAATTGAACCAGGGTCTCCTGCTTTGCAGATGGATTCCTAACCATGAGCTATCAGGGAAGCCCTCTTAAACTTAGAGAATACAGTAATTGTTTATTGTTCTCATTTACTAATTCTATTTTGTGTGTTCCATTTGTATTGGTTTTGATAATCTCTCTCTACGGACCAATTATACTTTGCTTCTTTGCACGATAATTTTTGATTGATAACTATTAATCTTATCTTCTTAGATGCTATATATTCTTGAATTAGTATAAATATATTTGAGCTCTATTTCATGATGTTTTTCTTTAGGAATAGTTTGAGCCATTCAGGTCTTGCTTACAAGCACTGTTAGGAGAAAACAGAGCAGCATTTAGTTTAGGAATGATGGAATGATTTTGCTACTGCTGAGGCAAAACTCTTGTGAGTACTTTACCCAAAATTCCTCATAAATTATGAGGTTTTCCATTTTGGCCAGTGCCCTCCATAAACACTGAGTATTATTCCTTCTAATCCTTTCTGCACTGAGCAATTTCCTCACCCTCAGACAGCAATGACTACTCAGCTGAAGACTCACAGAGGACTCTGCTAACCTACAGAGATCTCTCCCCCTTTCTCAGAAAAGCTTTTTCCTCTGCTACACTCTTATCTATGAACTCTAAGTTCTGAGGTCTCCCCAAACTCCTAGCTTCACTTTCACAATTTGTCTGGGTTTTCTCCCTTGTGGCTTGGGAAACCTGCAGGCAATAAGCCAGGACAATTGTAGGTGTTATCTCATATGTTTATATAGCGAAATGGATCACCACCCTTTATTGCCTAATGTTTGATGTCTTAAAAACTGTTGTTTCATATACTTTATTCAGGAAAACATATTGCTGTTTTATTGTTTATTCAGGAAAATAAACTTCATTCCTCTAGGGGAAAAAAAAGAACATAAGGACATGGAGGTGGGGGATGTAGAGGGACTTGAGTCTAAAACTAGGACGTAGTCTTGTATATCATGCTTTGATGCTTGGATTTCACCATGTACCAACTCAAACTTTTGAAGAAGTCTAATTTGTAGCTGTTTTAAACGTGGTATATAAGATATAATAAATTTAAGAATTAGAAAATTATCTGTGATAGCATTAAAGTTCAAAAAAGGACAAGACTAAATCCACCAACCAAGTAGAACCTACATGACTTAAAAACACTCTCCCTAAATTCAGAACATTTGCAGGTCATATAATAAAACTGCTGTCTCCTCATAAAGTCAATCCATACCACATATAATGATTAGATATGTTTTACAAGTGAACACTTGAACACATTAACTACTGTTTTGAAAAGGTTTAGCAATTCATTAGTTCTTGAAACTTCTAACAGTACTTTTCAAGATGTTTCATCAATTTTGCTCAACAAAGCTCACCCACTCGTACTTTGCATCTTTTAGGAATGCACATAAATACGCAATAAATACACATACTATTATACATATAACCATATACCCCCATATTTATCTGCCTCCTCAGTAGCACAATCTTTGTTCTGCCCAACTAAACTCCTATTTGCAGTTTCACAATTATTAATACCTTAGTATGACTCTTCTTCCAAATTCTGTGCCTTTGTTTATGAGATTTTTCTAGTGAACTTTACTTTTTCAATCTCTCACAGTCAAAATTCAATTCATCCTTTAAGACCACAGTAAAAATTACTTTTCCAATCTTGCTTCCCAGAACTCCTAGTGATAATAAATTGTTATATTATTCTGGACGTAATTATATTGTGACTCTGTAAGTTTTGAAGGCCATAAATACTTTTTTGTGTATCTGTATAAATTCCAAAGGCTTAAAAAAAGGTAAATAAATAGTAAACTTCAATGTACATATGAATAAAGAGTAAATGGATTGATTGACTGATGCCTAATCATTTGTATAACGTTTTCCATCCTACCTTCATTAGATGATAAGTAAATGAGTCTCTAAGCAAATATTTTACTTCCTATGTAATGACTTCCTCACAATACACAGTACAATGCTATCAACACAGTGGGTAATCAATACTCACTGTTGACTGTTGAACTAAAATAAATTTACAAAAATAAGCCAAGCTTGTTTCTAGTAACAGAACTCCCCTTGGTGATTTTTGGCATGCTAAATGAAATCACTACAGGAAAGTTTATGAATGATACACTGAATATTTCAAGTGAATGTCATACTTTCAGATATACCACCGCTAGCTGCAATTGCTAGAAATATTGAAAATTTAAGTCTCAAAAGTGAGAAAATTCTGGATGGCAGTAATGATTCATCTATTTGATTTTTTTCCCTTTGGGACCAAGTACACTGATGCCACTACACTGCATTAAACAAAAACAAACAGTTAGAAATGATGTTCTTCAAATGCACTATAAAAAGGATATCTGGCTTATAATTAGTAAGAGTAATATGATGTAGGAGAGAAATATAAATGCCTCCTAAAATAGCTTCCACTAATAAGACTGAAATCAGGAAATTATTATTTTCCATATTTATACAGATTATTTGACTTCAATTAAGAGACACTTACTCCTCGGAAGGAAAAGTTATGACCAACCTAGATAGCATATTAAAAAACAGAGACATCACTTTACCAACAAAGGTCCGTCTAGTCAAGGCCATGGTTTTTCCAGTGATCATGTATGGATGTGAGAGTTGGACTATAAAAACAGCTGAGCAGCAAAGAATTGATGCTTTTGAACTGTGGTGTTGGAGAAGACTCCCCTTGACTGCAAGGAGATCCAACCAGTCCATCCTAAAAGAGATCAGTCCTGGGTATTCATTGGAAGGACTGATGTTGAAGCTGAAACTTCAATATTTTGGCCACCTGATGCGAAGAGCCGACTCATTTGAAAAGACCCTGATGCTGGAAAAGATTGAAGGCAGGAGGAGAAGGGGATGACAGAGAATGAGATGGTTAGATGGCATCACTGACTTGATGGACATGAGTTTGGGTAAACCCCAGGAGTTGGTGATGGACAGGGAGGCCTGGCATGCTGCAGTCCATGGCGTCACAAAGAGTCGGATATGACTGAGTGACTGAACTAAACTGAACTAATTTTATTTCATCCTCCTATGATTAATTTGGCCATGTGAAATAATACTATTCTGAACTTGAGTTATGAAATACTAGAATATGATATAGTATACAAATAGGATATTAATATATACTCAAAGCACATATATTCACATGTATAGTGTGTATATATATGTATGCATGTGTGATATTAGTATATATATAGGATATTAATTGCTACATACTGAGATTCACTTAAGGAAATAAGCTATGATTCAAAAAAAAGCTGTAATAAACATATTACATGTAAAAAGCATTATTTAATATGAGAATACATTCATGTTTCATCACATGATTATTTCTTGAGATAGGAATGAAAATATTGAAACTTCAAAATACTGCTCAAGTTTACAAATTGCTAAATATATGAAAAGCACCAAAATATTAACTATGTGCCAAACACTTATATTAGATCACCATTAAAGAGCTTGTTTTCCCCAAGAAAAGTCTTAAGCTGAACATGAATAACTGCATACTACAAATGGATTTATTACTTCAATTTAAAATTGAATCCTTATTTCCTTAAGGTATGGCCTTCTTTTTCTCTAATGCTTATTCTATTTGAAATATTAATTCTGATATAAAGGATCTCTGTTTCTGAAAAACACTAATTACTGAATTAATCTAAGTAAAGAATAGAAGATCTTCCACCAAATTAGGATATGAAAGCACATATATTTAAAATAGCATAAATGTTATAATTTTTTAGCTTTCTTTACTCTCTTAAATATAAAAAAACGCATAAATTGTTTTAGTTTGTCTTTTACATGATATTTTCAAAAATACATATTCTTCTTATGTTCTCATTTTCTATTTTTTCTCCTACTAAAGTGTCAGTCAACTCATCTCACTGTGGAGAGTTGACTGTTTTGAGAGTAATTCTCCATACCTAAGAATTATGTTAGTAATCACATTCTGAAAGAATGTTTCTACTAGCTCTACTGCAATGGGCCCCAGATTTCCAATTTGCAAGTTTTAAATTAATAGCTGTTTACTGTGCTATACAACAAAAAGTAGTTATCTAGAAACTAATTCATTGCGTAACACTTTCACCATCAACTAGATTCACAATATTACCTAGTCTTTGGAAATAAAACAAAAAAGAACATGCAAGATTTTATTCTTTCCTTTGTAAAATGGGAAATGTGAAAAATAGGATCATTGTCATGTAGGATTGTGACAAAATGAAAATATAAAATATTTGATTTTCAGTCTTTATCATTCTCTTTTAAAGAACTAACAGGATTATATAGACATGAATATGTGAAAATATATATACTGGGACTTGAAGAAAATTGTTATTAATTTGTCTCCATTCTCTCACTTTCCATTCTTTATTCATATGAAAAAAATATTAATGTTTTTCATGTAGGTTTTCATTCTGCAATAATGAATAGATTTTAGATATACTTCTGGAGTAACTAGCCCTTAAAGGAATCAGGGTGACCATGTACTGTCATCAGTATAAGGCATATGCTCATTTAAGTCATATTTCAAAAGACAGCCAGAGAATCTGTGAAAACCTGACATCTTGTGCATTTACTTTTGTTTTACTTCTCTACCTAGCTGAGGTGAATGTGCAAACAAAATTAAGTCAATTGCTAAGGTTAAGTCAACTACAAAAGCCACCTTCAATTTACTAAGTATTGTAATTAAGATCATTACAAAGGAGGAGAATGAAACTAAGAGAAGATAACTTCTTAAAACGCAAGCACCAAATTGTGAACTTGGGTGATTTGGCTCCAGTCTACTGTTTGACTAGATAGAGCAGCCATAGTATTATGCTATTACTATGTTTCTGAAATCTCTTCCAGAAAGGGAAGAGGTATCCCTTTTTTGAGACAAGAGCAGAGCCACAGTAAAATTAAAATTGCTTGTGAATTAACACAAAATAAACAGCGTTTCCAAGAACATTATTATTGGTTTTTAGTCCAATTATACAATGAAAGGCAAACTAAGGAAAAAGGAAGGATGAACCACGTTTGGTGAATTTCAGAACAGAAACAACCTTTGCCTAAGATGTAGACTGCATACATACCAAGTCACTTTAGTCATGTCTGATGCTTTGTGACCCTATGGACCATAACCCTCCAGGCTCCTCTGTCCATGGGATTCTCCAGGCAAGGATACTGGAGTAGATTGCTTTGCCTTCCTCCAGGGGGTCCTCCTGACTTAGAACGTAACTAATGACACAGTGCTAATACTTATTTAAGACAGGTAAATTCCTCTTGAATTGCTTTTCTCAATAATAAAAAAATTTTGGTGTACCAGCTATTAATAAGAATCTGGCTTTGCTAAACTAAGCCTGCAAGACAATGTAGTCTCTAAAGAGTTGAAAAACTGAAAGCTTCATGTGATGCACTAGAATGTAGAAGCCAATTAAACACAAATAGTATAAACAATAAGAACAACCAACTTGTATATGCCTCCTATACAGTAATTTATTTCATAGCTAATAATGTGAAAATATTTAAATAAAGATACTGGATAAGTAAGATTTTTATTCTGTGGTCCTTTGAACAGAGTAATTCCTGAAAATAGAGAAAAAACTGGAAATAATGAAGCATTTTGATATTAATTGTAAAATTGGTCAATATTCTTTTAAAAAATAACTGATATTCTAACATCATATAAATAAAAGGAGCACAACTCATGACATCACCTCTGGACTGAGATAGCCTTGCTCTGCCCTAGGTTGTATAGCAGTACCTCGACCTTTTTAGAGCAGATATTAAAGTCACTCCATTGATTTAATGTGTTGGGTCACCTTCAATTTTATCTGTAAACTGACATCAGTAGTCTGATTTACTATCATTTTAAGAGTTTGTGCACTGACTGTGAAACCTACTGGGCAAAACATAAGGAAAAGGGAAAGTTATTCCAAAAAAATTTAAAAAGGGTGGCATTATGTTATTATAACTTTACAGTTGTATATGTCTGTCAAACAGCTTGCTTTGTTTTCAATTATCTTTTGTAAAAATGAAATATACCTGATTTTTTTTATAAAAAGGCATGGAAAAAGAATTAACTTTCAAAACACATTTTTAAAATGTTAGATACATTTAACTTCACAAACTATGTGAAAATCTCATAAGCTATATTTTTTAACAAGTACAAATAAATTTCCACAACTATGTAAGATGAAAATGAAAGTGAAAAGTACTCAGTTGTGTCCAACTCTTTGTGACCCCATGGACTATAAGGTCCATGGAATTCTCCAGTCACAATACTGGAGTGGGTAGCCCCTTCCTTCTCCAGGGGATCTTCCCAACCCAGGGATTGACCCCAAGTCTCCTGCATTGCAGACGGATTCTTTTACCAGCTGAGCAACAACGGAAGTATGAAAATAACTGTATGAAAATATATCTGAAAGTTGCAAAGTTTGTAATAGGAACAACAGAACACTTGTTTAATTTATGTATGAGTTATGGAAATAGCTTGTGCTATGATTTGCGTTGCTGTTACCTAAGATTTCATTGTTTTGTTTTGTTTTGTTTTTTCTTTTAGGGTAAAATTTCACAAAGTCAAAAGAGGAACAGTTCCTTAAGAAGTCATTTTCATTGTTCAGATGGTTGGAATTCTTGATTAGCTTTTACTGGGTGAATTACTGGAAACATAAGATCAATATGGAAAAATTTTATAATATATACCTGTTTTGAAGTGAAGTGAAAGTCACTCAGTTGTGTCCAACTTTGCAACCTCATGGACTACTATGCAGTCCATGGAATTCTCCAGGCCAGAATACTGGAATGGGTAACCTTTCCTTTTTCCAGGGGATCTTCCCAACCCAGGGATCAAACCCAGGTCTCCCACATTGCAGGCGGATTGTTTACCAGATGAGCCACAAGGGAAGCCCAAGAATACTGGAGTGGGTAGCCTATTCCTTCTCCAGTGACCTTCCCGACCCAGGAATCGAACCAGGGTCTCCTTCATCGTATGCAGATTTTTCACCAACTGAGCTATAAGGGAAGCCCCATACACTGTTTCAGGAGCTTTTAAAAAACTGAAATTACATGCTTTTCATGTACACAATGACAGTTACAATTTATATATTATTGCACTCTAAATGCCCTAATTTTGCAAGATACACCATACACACACACTCATCTTTTTAGTTTTTTTCTAAGATCAAATAATAAGATCAGCCTCATGTATTACCACTTCTCAATATTCATAAATTTTTGAGATATGTATTTCACTCACATAGGATGAACAAGTTAAGAGTACTGGAATAGAAAAGGCTATTAAAATGTAAGTCTTTAATAAACTTCAGCTATTATTATTGAAACCATTACTTTTTGATTTCATATGGGAAACATGTTCTACCCATATATTTTTGTTTTGATTAATCATTTAAAAATAGGTAATGACTGCAATGTTTAAATGATAATATTCTATTTTTCAACAGAGATAAGTTAATAAATGTTGAAGTGAATGATTTTATATTTATTACAGATGTATGAATAAACTTTAACCTTGAGAAACTTTAAAAATTCTATCTACTAATCCAAATCAATTTTATTAAGTCATTCGTGTAAATGGAATACAATGGAGCAGAAAAATGAAATGTTGAAAACATATGTAATGATTACAAATACAAAAGTAAACAATAAAGACTTACAACATTTAAAAAATAAAAAAATTATATATTTACCAATGTTGAGAACAAAAAATTGTAAATTCACAACTGATTTCTCAGGAATTATATAGAGAGATATTTATCAAATTGAAGAGCAGAAGTTCATTAGCTTAGCTTAAAACTTTTAAGTATTTACACATGGTATGTGAACCAATAAATATTCTTGTCCCTGACTCTCAAATATTAGGGAAGGGCCTGGTTTCATATATTTATTTCATATAACATATATATATTTCATATAAGAGTATTCGACTGTTACTTCATATTCTTCACCTACTTGGTATAAGAAAGACTTTTCTTTTCTCTCTACAGTGAATATGAACATAATTAATGCTTTAAGAGAGAGCATAGCACAATAGAAACGTACTTCATGTTGTTTATTGAATAACTGGTAGACTATACTTAGAGACATTAAAACAACTCTCTAATATTCTCTCATTTATCATCAGAACATCCACAGAATTCAGATAATCATAAAAACAATAGAAATAAAGAGGACAACTCACTTTGGGTTGCATTCAGAATCAATATCATACAGAAATCTACGTCTAAACATTCAGATTTTTAGTTAATACTGTGTAACTGAAATTCTAGTATTATTTCTGTTTTAAAACTATATTAATTTTATCATAAGAAAAATGGTATGAGGAGAAAAATGTGAAAGTGAATAATATTTAATATTAGGAAATTATTAAGATTCAGTCAACATTATATAGAAAATTTAGCTTTTTTAGGTTAAAGACACTACAGAATTAAATATCAGCAATTTTTAGCCACTTTCTAAGATATCTCTATTTTCACGTACATCAAATGACCATTTCTTAATTATAAGGCATTATTATACTTTTTTACTATTCTTTAAAGTATAACACACCTGATTTTCAATAGTGCAACTTCTAAATACTCAGACAAAATAATGAAATTTAGAAGTTAATTCCTATGGCACTATGATTTTATTCCTCTAATATTTAGCAACATTCTAGCAAATGAGTTTTGCAAACATTGTTTAGAAAACATATCTCCCCTCCTACATCTCCTTTCCTAAGCTATTTTCTCCATTTTCTAATCAAGGATAGGAAAGGTTTTAGTCAAATTAATTTAGTGTTCAAGGAGATAACTCTACTGAAGAATGCAAGCTGTATGGTTAAAATGGTTTGGGGGCTGAAAACAAAGAAAGCTATGTAGATCTTGAGAAATTTAAATTAAATTGTAAATATTAGAGAAGGAATCACAGTCCCTTGAAGTCGTGGCAGTACACTAAGGAGATCAATGGAAATGCTAATTCCTCAGCTATTGGAACTGTGCATTAAAGAACTATTCCAGACTGTCCTTGTGTTCATTCACCTGTTCATTCATTTAATAAGTATTATCAAGTATGCAACATATTACAGGTAATGCACAATTTGAAAAATCCATAAAACAAAATTTGAACTCACAGATTTTCAAAAATACAAGTGTGTTATTTATCAAATAATCATGGGTTTCCCTGGTTCAGATGGTAAAAAATCTACCTGCAATGCATAATACCTGGGTTCGATCCGAGTCTCAAATATTTCCTGGAGAAGGGAATGGCTACTCACTCCACTATTCTTGCCTGAAGAATTCCATGGACAGAGAAGCCTGGTGACCTACAGTCTGTGGAGTCACAAAGAGTTGGATACAACTGAGTAACTAAGTTTCATATAATCACATAATTTGATAAATATTATAATGGGAACAAATTTTACTGAAAGAGAAAATTATCAGACAGATGGTTTGCCTTTCTGATGAAGTAATACTCTAGATCTAAACAGTAGGAATTATTTAGATAAAGAAAGAAGAAGGAATATTTCAGGCCCAAGGAATACAATGCACAGAGACAGTGAGGAGGGAAACATGTTGGCATATATACCAACAAATAGCTCTATATACCATGAGCTATTTGTATTTTCTCACTGAAACCATCATTACAAAATTAGACTACCACCATAGCTAGTGGCGCTAGCTATAATAGATTAGCTAATAGATTAGAATTTGTTACTTTACAAAACTCAAATAAGTATTACTGATTTGGACATTTAAATTAAATTATGGCCCTTAATCATGTAATAAATAGGACTTTGTATATTACCCATAACTATCACCAAGTTATTTCCATATGTGCTAAAAACTCAAAGATTAAGGGCTATTTTTTATGATAGCATGCTATTTAGACTCCAACTAATTTAAACAACAAAATCTATGGCTATCTAAAAATACATTTAATGAGAGTCGTTGTTCTGTCACTTAATCATGCCTGATTCCTTGCAATCTCATGGACTGCAGCATACCAGGCTTCCCTGTCCTACACTGTCTCCTGGAGTTTGCTCAAATTCATGTCAGTTGGTAATGTTAATTAACCATCTAATCCTCTTCTGAGGTTGTTGATATTTCTCCCAGACATCTTGATTCCAGATTGTGATTCATCCAGCCTGGCATTTTGCATGATGTACTTTGTATATAAGGGTGACAATATACAGCCTTGATATACTCCTTTCCCAATTCGGAATCAGTCCATTGTTCCTTGTCCGGTTCTAACTGTAGCTTCTTGACCCACATGCAGGTTTCTCAAGAGACAGGAAAGGGTTTTCCATTTCTTGAAGAATTTACCACAGTTTGTTGTGATCCACCCAAGCAAAGGCTTTCGTGTACTCAATGAAGCAGTAGATATTTTTTTCTGGAATTCCCTTGCTTTCTCTATGATCCAACGAATGTTGGCCATGTGATATCTGGTTCCTCTGCTTTTTCTAAATACAACTTGTACATCTGGAAGTTCTCATTTCATGTACTGCTGAAGCCCAGATTGAAGGAATTTGAGCATAACCTTACTAGCATGGGAAATGAGCACAAGTGTATTGAAATTATACAACATGGTAGGATTTGTGTATGCCTTCAGTAAGCATTTGGCAAAGGTCTTAAGTCTTTGGTGATGGGAATAGGGACTTCAGTAAATTGATCTTCACTGAATTAACAAGAAGAGAGGTAAAGTATGCCAACAAATGAGTCTGGAGAAGGGAAGTGTGAAAGTACACATAGGTATTAGCTCAAGCAAAAGCAGGACAAGAAAGTGTCTTGCTTTTATTTTTCTCTTTGAATTATTTTTTTAATTTATTTTTTTATTTTTTTTAACTTTACAATATTGTATTGGTTTTGCCATGTATCAACATGAATCCACCACAGGTATACTCATGTTCCCCATCCTGAACCCTCCTCCTTCCTCCTTCCTCCCTCCCTATACTGGATCAGCTTCTATTCTTTTAGGACAAAAGCAAGTCAGTGAATGTATGCAGCGTCCATAGTGGCTCAGACAGTAAAGCATCTGCCTATAATGCAGGAGACCAAGGTTTGATCTCTGGCTCGGGAAGATGCACTGGAGAAGGAAATGGCAACCCACTCCAGTACTCTTGCCTGAAAAATTCGATGGACAGAGGAGCCTGGGGGGCTACAATCCATGAGGTCGCAAAGAGTCAGACACGACTGAGTGACTTCACTTTCTTTAAGCCAGCGAAAAGGAGAAACTGAAGATACTAAAGAGTGGGCAAAAACCTGAGAGATGGAGACCCAACAGAAGGAAAAATAAAATGACTGAATAAAAGCAGATGTGGAAACAAAAGTGTTGAAAAGGTAAAATTTTCAGGTAAGTTTTGAAATAATAAAAACATTCACAGAGATGGTTTGTAAGGGTAAATACCTACTCTACCAAAGTTAAGGCCATATTCTGAAAATTCAAGGCCATCACAGCCTGTCTTACTAGTTTCGTGTTCTCATTGAATAAATGAGAAACAGAGATTTCTAGATTCAAGGATACCATTTCAGTTTAAAACAAAGTCATATTTCTTTATCTATAAAGTTTTTGTTTGCACTGTGCTTAGTTGCTCAGTAGTGTCTAACTCTTTGCAACACCATGGACTGTAGCCTGCCAGGCTCCTCTGTCCATGGAATTCTCCAGGCAAAAATAGTGGAGTAGGTGGCCATTTCCTTCTCCAGGGGATCTTCCCAAACCAGGGATAGAACCCAGGTCTCTGGCATTACAGGCGGATTTTTTACCTACTGCACCAACCAGGGAAGCCCCTATACCTTTTGTTTATATCTCCTAAATTGCTTTTATTACTATCATTAATACTAATACTTCAAAAAGGGCATTAATTAAATTTTGCGGTTTTGTTTTTTAATTTTTCATTGAGCCCTAAGATTATGGCTAGCAGAAAAATGTTAGTGGTTAATACTTGAGATTTATGACAGTTTTTACTTCTGCAGAGTACATCATGAGAAACACTGGGCTGGAAGAAACACAAGCTGGAATCAAGATTGCTGAGAGAGACATCAATAATCTCAGATATGCAGATGATACCACCCTTATGGCAGAAAGTGAAGAGGAACTAAAAAGCCTCTTGATTAAAGTAAAAGAGGAGAGTGAAAAAGTTGGCTTAAAGCTCAACATTCAGAAAACTAAGATCATGGCATCTGGTCCCATCACTTCATGGGAAATAGATGGGGAAACAGTGTCTGACTTTATTTTTGAGGGCTCCAAAATCACTGCAGATGGTGACTGCAGCCATGAAATTAAAAGACGCTTACTCCTTGAAAGAAAAGTTATGACCAACCTAGATAGCATATTAAAAAGCAGAGACAGAACTTTGCCAATTCCAGTGGTCATGTATGCATATGAGAGTTGGACTGTGAAGAAAGCTGAGCACCGAATAATTCATGCTTTTGAACTGTGGTGCTGGAGAAGACTCTTGAGAGTCCCTTGGACTGCAAGGAGATTAACTAGTCCATTCTGAAAGAGATCAGTCCTGGGTGTTCATTGGAAGGACTGACGCTAAAGCTGAAACTCTAATACTTTGGCTACCTCATGTGAAGAGCTGACTCATTGAAAAAGAATCTGATGCTGGGAGGGATTGGGGGCAGGAGGAGAAGGGGATGACAGAGGATGAGATGGCTGGATGGCATCACCGACTCGATGGACATGAGTCTGAGTGAACTCCAGGAGTTGGTGATGGACAGGGAGGCCTGGTGTGCTATGATTCATGGGGTCACAAAGAGTCAGACATGACTGAACTGAACTGAACATAAAAGATGTTGAAAGCGTACACAATATCTCTATACATGCATCAGCAAAACCATTTATATAATGGATATTGTGAGGTTCTGATTTATGAATAAAAAGTTCAGAGTAAACTTGATACATTGCTAATATATAAAAATGAGTTTCCTCCATCTACATGTCAACTTGCCTTCAACATAATAAACAGCAAATAAACACAGGATGAATTGAAGTGTACTCAATTTTTACTTTTATTTTTGCATGAGCTCTTAATATTTCTTTTTTCTTTGGTCTTTTCTTTGAATTTTTATAATTTCAGGTTTTTAAATTTAAATTATATGGAAAGTAACATAGTTAACTGGTAAATATAAAGCCTAAGAATAAGGGCATCAAATATTACCAAACATATGTATTATGCTCATTAATCAGGTAGGTGCAATATTTATTCACATTATATTCACATATAATGTGTTTAATGTATATAATCATTTTTATGATAAACCTTTGCTACAGGAATTTCTTTTCTCCAAGACTAATAATTTAAGTAATGTCTTCGACCTTTGAGACTTTTCATAGTATTTGGAATAAAAAAACAATATATTTAAATATTAAAAAATGGTTTGGGTTCTAATCATTAAATTTTCTAATTTTTTTTCAAAATTTACATATATTTGAGTCATAATTAATCATCTCTTGCTTTTTTTGTAGTAATTGGCACCTTGTTAACCATAGTCCAACTGTCCAAATCTTATCCCCCTGCTGTTAGTAAAGATCTGCTGTGGAATTGTTCTTATCAAATTGATTCTATGCCCAAATGAAAAATAAATTCTTAACCCCTCTTTCACCTTAAAAAATGCTAAGTCTAAAATTAAAAAACAAATTAACATATGTATATTCAACTTATTTGAGGGATTTTCTTTTTGATACTGACATGCTACACCATTTTTAATGTCAAAAAAAACTCTCAATTTCTTTCATAGACATTTAGGAATGCCAAAGAACATTCCTTTTTAATGTTTGATAGGCCTGATTCCCCCAGGCCATCTATTTCTCAGCACTAGGACCACAGAAGCTAATACAATTGTTTTCTTTCCTGCTTTTGGAGTCAGTGCTCAGCAAGCAGGAAGTATACACACTCATTCGTCTTTTCCCTTGTTAACCAACTGCCTACTATTCAGTAAAATCACAGAAATGATAAATTAATTTTAACTGTGCACTCTGAAATGTTTGTGACTCCAGCTAGTGTCTTTGTATTTGCACTTGCAAACTCATTTTTTCCCTAATCTCAGAAAGGAGTGTTGGTCTTCTATTTGGTTTTTACTTTTAGTGTTTTCTATTGAGGCAGAGAGAAAACAACGAACAGCAGCTTAGCTTTCCTGTGTTTGTCTAGTGATGGAAAAAATAATATAGATCCTTACACAGTATTTCCTGTTGATGACACACAGCTCTTGTTCAGAGGGAACGGGTTCATAGAATGGAATAATAAGATAAAGAAGAAAGAAGAGCAGGAGATAAAGGAGTTAACAACACCCCAAGACTTAAATAGTGTCAATGATCTGAAAAACTGAGAAATACTTTTAGGCTTGTTGGGATCAAAATCCTCTCTAGTAGTTCCCTGTTCTTTTTTCTCCTAAAACGCATTTACTATTTTTGTATTCCTGATGTTTCTATGACCTTATGACATCAAGTTTATGGATTCAATTTTAAATTGTTATCAAAAAGATGGTGACTGCAGCCATAAAATTAAAAGTAACTTACTCCTTGGAAGAAAAGTTATGACCAACCTAGACAGCATATTAAAAAACAGAGACATTACTTTGCCAACAAAGGTCCGTCTAGTCAAGGCTGTTTTTCCAGTACTCATGTATGGAGGTGAGAGTTGGACTATAAAGAAAGCTGAACACCGAAGAACTGATGCTTTTGAACTGTGGTGTTGGAGAAGTCCCTTGGACTGCAAGATCCAACTAGTCCATCCTAAAGCAAATCAGTCCTGAATATTCATTGGAAGGACTGATGTTGAAGCTGAAACTCCAATACTGTGGCCACCTGATGTGAAAAGCCAACTCATTTGAAAAGACCCTGATGCTGGGAAAAATTGAAGGCAGGAGGAGAAGGGGACGACAGAGGATGAGATGGTTGGAAGGCATCACCGACTCATTGGACAGGAGTCTGAGTAAATTCCAGGAGTTGGTGATGGACAGGGAGACCTGGCATGCTGTAGTGCACGGGGTCGCAAAGAGTCAGACATGATTGAGCAACTGAACTGAAAATATACACCAGAATGGGGAAAACATTATTTTTTAGGATAAGATAATTATGTTTTATTTAAAATAGACCCCAACTTCTCTGGTGTCCAGTGGTTAAGAATCTGCCTGCCAATGAAGGGAATCTAAGCTCGCTCCCCAGTCCAGGAAGGTCCCATATGCCACAGAGCAACTAGGCCTGTGTGCTGCAAGTACTGAGCCAGTGCTCTAGAGCCTGGAAGCTGCAGCTACTGAGTCTTTGTGCCCCAAATTTTGAGCCTGCACACTTAGAGTCCACACTCAGCAACAAAAGAAGCCACCACAATGAGAAGTCCACACATCACAATGAAGAGTGGTCCCTGCTTACCACAACAAAGAGTAGTCCCTGCTGGCACAAGTAGAGAAAGCCTGTGCACAGCAAAAAGATCCAGTGCAGCTAAAAAATAAAAAATAAAAAAAAAATAGAACCCAAAATATATCTATGACAAAAATTTAATTATATGAAAAGATGTAGAAAATGCTTTTCCAGCTAATTTTTTATTATTATGATAACTTTGGTATCTAATAGACATACACCACATGTTAGCAGATTGCTAATTTGTTGAATTGGAATAGAATTATATGGTAGGAAGAAATAAGTTTATACAGGACATTTTACTCATTGCTACTTGAGATCTCATTCAATGGTGAAATTCAAACATGATATATCATTTTTCATTATAAACTTTACCTATGTAGTATCTTACAATAAAGTATAAAATAGTATATATCCTTCTTGATTTCATTGTGCTAAGAAGTTTCAACTTTGTGGAACTGATTTATAAATAATGTATAAAATGAAAAACATGTGCCCATGTTTCAGGAGTGCTAAAGTAATATTGGTCTACTGCCCATATTTTTATAACACATAATATTACATGTTCTATAATGAGAAATGCAGATACAACAAAATTCATAAACTCAATGGATTTTGAAACTGAAATAAAAATGTTAAAAATGCTTAAAAACCTTCAATACAAATTCCTCAAGGATATACAACCTTGGTTTCTTTATTATAATTAGGAAAAGATAACTTGGACAAATAATGAGTTTTACTGACTTTATCAGGTCCAGTTTCAAACCCAAACTTACACAGAGTCATAGTAAAGAATACTTGCTGAGAGATCATTCTGTGTTATACTATACTAAAGGTAATTTGCTTCTTATGCAGCATTTCTCAATACTGGAATCTTCAAAGCCTTGTTATTTATAGTGAATTATGTTAGGACAAAGGGCTAATATAATCAAACAAATATTTCACTTGTTGATGTTATACAAAGTAGTTCCAAAAAAAGATCAAAATATGTTCCTATCTTTAAAGCAGTTTATTATTTCCAGGTAGAAAAAGTAGTTTTTGCATGGAGATATCTGGAAGCATCATTTGGGGCAGAAGTATAATGTCAGCAAAAGTATAGAGATGGGAAATGTAATGACAGGTTTTGATGTAGGTTGTGGCTCAATCCACAATGTGTTCATTGGTGTAGCTGCAGAGGAGCCTTGAAAGGGTTTCTAAAGGACGGTTATAGAACTCCTCGGCATGCTGCAGAATCTGAAATGTGTTCTTCAAACAGCCGGAGCCATTAGAACTTTCAAAGCAAGGAAATGGCATGACAAGACTTGAAAGATTTGAAAGATTACTGAAAGATTATTCCATCAGAAAGATTGATACATGGGAGAATACAGAGAGATAAAGCAATCTGGAGATGTTACTCTAGTGAAAGATGCCCTAAACTAGTGCTGGGTAAATAAAATTTGGAAGACTAGTTTGAAAATGAGAGGGCATATTTGTTGAGAGAAGTTCCTATGCTTGAAGCCTTTCCCAGTCTACCCAAGTAAAACTGTCTCCTCCTCATTTTAATGCCACTGAATCTTTTACACACAGCACAGGAAAGGGAAAACAATGTTATTTACAAAACATCTCTGACTTTTCACAGATGTGCATTTTATTTTTTTCAAAAATTTGGCAATGCCTCAAATCATTTTTAATTGACTTCTTGCTGCTATGTGTTTGTTGGTTTCAGTTAATATGTAAAGGGAATAAGAAAAAGATCAATTTAATAGACTTAAACTGAGGAAGGGCAAAAAGAAAAATGTTTTATTAAATATATAAAATGTTCAAAATATTAGGCATAAATTAAAGCAAAAACAAGATACTTTTCATCTATTCCACCCGGTATAGATTGAGAAGTTTGGTATACACTGTACTGCTACAATATGGAGAGGCAGACATTCTAATACATTGTTGGTGGGAGTACTAATTGGAAACATCCCTGTGGAAGGCAATTTGGCAGTAAAACCGATATTCTAAATGCATGTTCTCACTGACCCAGCAACTCTACTTCTAGATCTACCCACACTTGTATAAAAATGCATATATAAGAATTTTCATTTCATATTCATTCATACTTGCTTATAAAATAAGTTGACGAAGAATTTCAAGTCAATAATTATTTATATAAACTATGATATATCTTTATTATGGAGTAGTTTAAAGTGTTCAAAAATTGTATACCTTTTTGAATTGTAATGCACACAACCAAAATTATTTTAAGAAAAAAAAAGACATACTGTAACAGCTTCATAAAGGATGTAGATACAAAGTCCTGTTGAGGATGGCTACTTTCTAGAGGAGCTAGAAGACATTTCAGGGCTTTGATTATATTCTTTTTATACTGTTCATTGTCAATTCAAGGATGTTAGGAAAAAAAAGATGACAACAGTATTCATTCTCTACATTGAGTTGTGAGAGCTGCTTTATTCTGCAGTGGCCAGGTTGATCACGCACCCAATGGAGCAAATCACTTGTACTCAAACATAAAGTATCTCAGGATCATATTTAAAATAATTGTCAGACAGCACTCCACTCTTTATCAATGAAGGGCTAGATAAAAATATAAGCACCTTTTTGTTACTGGAAAGTAATTCCTCTACAAAACAATGGTTTTCTAAGTTAATTCTTAATATAATGTTTCTATTATTTTTACCTGGGGAAAAATTAATAAGATATATCTATTTTAATTTGCATTTTCCTTTCTCCTCTTGAGAAAACCTGAATTACCTTACTGTGTTTGAAATAAAAAGGATAAAAGAACCTAATTATAGAGTAATTTCTTCAAATAAAAAAGAAATTGATCTCAGATAGACCATTTATCTAAACACTGGCTAAAGGCAAACACTAACTAAATAAAGATTAACATTTGGAAAAAGTAGTTAACTTGAAAATAAATCAAGACAGTTGTCTTAACTTTTAAGCATCTATTAAAGTTGTAATATGCAGGAGACACCTGATCATGCAGAATATCTAAACAGGGAAAATAAGAATTAGAATGAGAACACTGAATAATTTCTTTATTCTAAATTAGTATTTATCAGAACAACTAGACAATATATTTTAACAGATGGCATTTGTATATTCAATCTTGGAAGATCAACCATACATTTATACCTAAAGCCTATTATCTTATAAGAAAACTACATGCAGAAAAAGATGAAAAGACACTTTCATTTCAGGTGAAATATCAGCTCCAGGCATTTTGAAAAGTATCTCAAGATATGAATACTTACTTAATCACATCCTTATTGAACAGTGTAAAACTGCTTTCTATCAGCTCCCTCTCCTGTCTGCTTTGCAGCTTTCTCCGCCTTTCATTTTCCCTCTCTCGCCAGTATCTCCAGACACAGTATAGCTTGACCATACCTTTTTGAAAGACACTATTTTTTATATTAATTTCTTCCATTTTGTAAATAATGTGTCAAATCTTCTGCAATAACAAAATGATCTGTATATACTGGAGGAAGTAGTTGGATTAGTTGTACAGATACAAAACATATACATATTTAAAGTAGCACACTGATCGTAAATATGCTGATAATAACTTCTTGTCATAGCAGCCAAGCCAATAAAAGCAATATACCAAATATTACTTTATAAAAATACACCTGTAAAATGTTTGCAAAATGAAATCTTTTTATTTTTACTATTAAATGACAATTCACAGTTTAAAAGATACACATACATATTTGCTTTAATGAATTAGCAGTAAATTATCATTTAATGATTACAGCATAAGCCACTCTCATAATTTTTTTAATTAACAAGAATATAATAAAATTTGAAGGAACTTATTTTCAAATGAATATACTTTATACCATTTTATGTCACATGAGATTCAAAAACAATATTTGAAACATCTCCCCCTCCTACCAAAATAGATCCTATGTTCTAAATAATTTTGTAAAGGGACATTAAAGACTTATTTTTTGACAACAACTACGTTTTTAAGCAAATAAAAAGACAATTAAGAACAAAATCATCTCTTTAAATATGTCCAAGTTAAATTAAGAAAATGAAAAGAAAGCACCTATGAGCAAATTTACAAGGCTGTGCCTACAAATTAAGTGGTTTTCCTCATATTTGGAAAACTAGAATGATTGTACCCATGTATATTTGTACAAAATTCAAATGATTTTTCTGCCTTTAAATATTTCTTGAACCTAAGCATAAAATGAGATTTTTATAAGCAACTAGACCTATAGATGTGAAGAATATGATTTTGCCTTCTGAATCTACAGTCTCATTGCCTTCCTTAAAAAGAAAAAAAAAAAAAAGAGAGAAGTTGTTAGTAGTTAACATCATCCTTCAACAGGAAAAGAACTGAAAGCTCAGAAAGGTTATTGTTTTGTTCAGGGAAACGAACATAAGCTGCTGAGCCAGGACCAAGCATGGGTGTAACAAGTCCATATTCTTTCCATGGCCTCCCCATATGCCAGGAATATGATCCCTTTTCATATTATCTCTATTTGGTGGACTCTATCCTAAACTCAGCTGTCCACAACTACAGTTCTGTTTCAATTTTCCTCTTCATCAAAACTTCACATCATACACAGCCTCTGAATCACAGGTGATCAAAACTTGAAGAGAAAAAGTTCTTTTCTTTCATTGATTTTAACTTTTTTGCTTGAGAAAGTAAATATTAATAAACTGAGGAAGTGACCTGACCAACTAACAACAAGCTGAAAAACTGGGGCTGAACTTCGTCTTAAATACCACCTAATCTTAAAATGAACTGTTTACATCTTGCTTTTGAAAAAAATTCCAATTCTGCAATTGTCTCCTGGAATCCTTTACATTTCCTCATTTAGCATATATTAACATTTTGCATTACAAAGAGTTGCCTTCACATTAAGTAATCTTTCTGCTGCTGCTGCTGCTGCTAAATCGCTTCAGTCGCTTCAGTCGTGTCGGACTCTGTGCGACCCCAGAGACGGCAGCCAACCAGGCCCCCCGTCCCTGGGATTCTCCAGGCAAGAACACTGGAGTGGGTTGCCATTTCCTACTTCCTTCTAAATATCCACATCATTTCTGCCTCTCTTCTCACCAACTGAAAAAGACATTGACAATCCCTAACTGAAACTTCCTTCAAGTCCCAGTGTTTCTTGTTTTACCTGGGAAGTCAGTTAAATCCATCCCCACAATGACAATTTCTGTTCCTCCAAGGTAGTGAGAAATGTGTGAGCAATAGCTCAAAATTATGTTTACTTGTACATTTTCTTAAGTTTCTTACTGTGTTCTGACTATTTTCCATGTCTCCACTGTCAGGGATCAAAACTTTCACTTCCTTCAGATCTCCAAAAGTAGTGGTACTATAAATACCAATTTTTTTAAGAAATGTCTACTGAAGTAAATTATTCAAATGAAAAAGAAGACACAGAATAATCTTTTAAGGATTTTGGTCTACACATGTCAGTATCACTGTCCACAGGTAAAACAGCATTGTGCCTCACACAAGGACAGAATATTTTGGTAGACAGATAATTTACAGCTTATATGTTAGAAGGGACTGATGTAAAATCAAAATTTCTTCCCAGGTTTATGCTTTTGATGTTTCTAACGTCATTTTTTTGTCACTGAAAAGTCAATCTTTTTCTTTTATATTATCACAACTGCATGACATTTTACTATTCTGATGTTGCACATAAATAAAGGTTAAGTTACTTTTCTAAAATTACACAGCTAATAAATCATAGAGCCAAGACTGAATCCTAAAATTCAAACACCAAACCCCCTAATGCATACTGCCTCTTTATATTAGATATAGTACTATAATGATCAAAATAACATTTACCACCTGCTTCTGTTACTACTATTACTACTACTATATAGTAGGGACTGTGTAAGCAAAGCCTCACAGCCTCACGGTTAATCCACCCCTGCAAAATGACTATTGCCAACACCAGTACCATAAATATTCCATACTTAATAACTGAAGGAAATCAAGCTTATTTATAACATAAAAGAACTGCATTTTTTTCACAGCATCTAAGCCACATTCACCACAAATCCGTCTATGTCATTAGAGACTAGACGGTTTTAAGATACTAAAGTTAGCACTATAATGAGATGTAGAAAAATACAACATTCATTTAAAGTGGTTAGGTGAATCTTGAAACCAAAGGTACTTCAGAACAACTTAGGCACTAGGAAGTAAACACAGCAATTAGAACCAATGCTAGCATGAAACACTGTATGCCAGAAAGTCGCAGTAGGAGTAAACAGCCATCTCCAAAAGGAGAAATACTGAAAATTTGTATCTCGGCTGTATATAACTCTTAAATGCACATTTCACACTGAATTGTATTCACCCTATGTGCTTATTTCCTCCACCAGCCCATGAGCTACTTATTTCCCTTTACATTCTTACTTGACAACAACTGCCCACCAGGGACCATTTGAGTGAGGAAATAATGTAAAAATTAATTTGAATGTGAAAAGAACTACTTTTATTTAATTTTAATCACTGAAGTGTAAACCACCAAGACCACATTAAGGAATGAAAAACAAACATACGTAGTCATAAGTTTTCAAACATACTTATAATAGTAAATTTTCATAAAATCAATTCTGGATCATTTAACTTAAATCTCAATATTACATATTAAGGTTGCTGTTCTCCGAAAATTTCACAGTTAAGTTGTAGGTGAGTAAATAAAGAAAGTAAAAAGTCAAAGAATATTAAGGATCATTTATACTTTGAAGTTTGAGAATATATTTTATATTTTCTACTAGAGTTATTTGCAATGTTTGGTTGTATGCACAGAGTAGAACAAATCTCAGATCAGCCATCAATCATTTCAACCAATCTTTTACCTCATCGTTGTACATGTATTTTATTGCCTTCAAATACTCAGTATTTAAAGAAAAAGAGAGTCTTAAATATGAAGTCACCCCACATGGACACACAAAACAATTACTGTCTTAATTAGACAAACAAACGTTTGAGAGAAGACATCTGTAAAACTATTATTATAGCAGGAACCCAGCAATATATAACTGCCTTTCCACTGAGTTGCACTGTGCCAATTTTACAGTTTAGCATGTTCAGCTCTACAGAAGAAAAATTTTAGCATATATTCATTCTAAAATAATTTACATCATGTTTTTAAAATTAAGCACAGAGGAACTTTGATTCAGAAACAATGATAACTAAATACTATTATAGGCTCAAAATTGCTCTGTTTAATTCCTTTATTACTGTAACAGTAAAACTAGAATTTATATAAAAGTTGATATTTGAATTGAAAATTACTGCCTATTTCTAAAAAAACTTTTATTTCACTTTCTGTTTTGCATTTTATTAAATGCTAAAATTGTTACTGTCCTAAGGGAGCCCATAATTTAAATTTTATCCAAACTTGTCAAGTCACAGGAATATTCTCTCCTCACATTTTTCATTGATTTTCTATTTCATTTAGTGTATCTCTAAACATGAATTACTGAAGAAAACAATTGCCAATACAGAGAAAAATATTAACAAAAGAAATGGAAAATTCTTTCTAAATATACTGCAGAAAAAAACAACTACAATTATTTTCCTCCTTGGGTTCCCAGGTTTCTTAACTCAAACTGTCAAAAATCTTCTCCCATTTGATTCAGCTGTTGAGTGCACACTAAGTTCATTGTGAAAAAGTTCACAGCTAGCAATTTAATTGTCTAGACATTCAGCCTTTGGTTAAAAGAATATGGGCATAGCTATCTTCTCTGAGTTAATATAACTGGATTTTTAATTTTCTAGTCTTAAAAACTGTAAAACATTAGTTTTACAGATAATCAACGGCAAAAGAATATTACATATATCTTAGTTTTGATTTGAGTAGAAATCAAAATAAGATTTTCACAGCAAAAAAACAAAGGTATAAACTATAAAAATCTTTGATTTATATATTAAAGAGACCTCCCATTTTTGCATCAAATGTAATGCTAAACATATAACTTCATCTCTTTACTCTTTATGTTAAATAAAATACTAGCTCTTTAAGACTCCTCCCGAGACTTTCATTGTTGTTCTTCAGTTGCTAAGTCATATTCAACTCTTTGTGACCCCATGGACTTCTGCTGCTGCTAAGTCACTTCCACAACATGATTCCCTGTCCTTCCCTGTCTCCCAGAGTTTGCTCAAATTCATGTCCAATGAGTTGGTGATACTATCAAATCATCTCATCCTCTGCCTCCCCCTTGTCCTTTTGCCTTCAATCTTTCCCCGTATCAGGATCTTTTCCAATGAGTTGGCTCTTCACATCAGGTAGACAAAGAATCAACACTAAGTGGTATTATTTTGTCACCTTTTTCTAAATGTTCTCATTATTCATCATTGTAACTCATGAGATGTGTGCTTATATTTAATGAGATGCTTATTTTAGCCTTAAGAACTCTCCATCAGTAGCTCCACACACTGCCATTTGAATAATGGCACTGAAACAGGAAGAGTGTCAGATTATGAAGTATAAGTATCAATTCTATTACAAAAGAGGTAACTTATAAATTTATCATCATATATACTCAAAACTGGCAAAATTAATCATCACTAACATAGTTTTATTAATTTTTGAACATAAGAGACTAGATTAACCTTGTTTATATCTTTTAGAAAAGAATATAAAGAGATAAGTTTCAAAATAAAAAAATAAGACAAAGCCAAAATCTAATTAAGATTAAATATGACATTTTTCTAAGGTTTCAGAAATATTGGGGAGGGGCACTTAACATTATTTAGATGCCCAGGAAACAATTTTACATTTAATGATTATAAATGCCAATTAAATAAAAATGTATTTCTAGAAAACTATAATTCCTTTTTACATTTACACTCCAATCTGTATTTTCCAATAGTCATCTTAATCACCAGGAATTTCTTATTATTCTCAAAGTATAAGAGTAACTTATCAAATATTGTATTATTTAAAAGTCAGTTCTTATATAAAGAGAAATTAAATCGGAAACCTAGTAAGTTTAAAATTAAACTCTTTGTTACCTTTGGTTTAGTTTCAGAAAATTTTGTTCTTTAATATTTATAAATATGAAATTAAATATCTGAGAAAATAAAGATGAAACCTCATATACTCAAAAGTAAATTTTTCAACAAATAAATGTACTGTTTCTCTGCTACTTACCGACTAAACACAAACTACTGCAACTAGTGAAATATCTGTGAAAACACATTAAAAATGTGTTTTTGACTCTAGACATTATAACTATAATTACCACATTATGAAATCTCTCTCAATAAGAAGCCCTTAAATTTTTTAGCCTCATGATGAATATTTCTGCCAATATTATGAGTATCAAGAGAAAGAGACTTTCAATCTACCTTTTATCACCTAAGTGATCAGCAGAATTTCTCTTCCTGAACTCCATATGCTATAGTTACTTTACTGGATCATAACAGAAAATGAGATGATCTCCTTTTTGAGCATTTAACAGCTATAAGGATGATAAGGAGCAAGCAGATTCTTATTCCCCATCATAAAATGTTTATTCATATAATTACACTTTCCCAGTCAATAGTCACAAACAAGAGTTTTTGATTACTCAGATGAATGAAATACTTTCTAGTTCTTCCTTGCCTGATGTATACTGTCTTAAATTTTGGATAACCCTCAAATTAGTCATTTTAACCATAGGCAGGTTCATATTTCAGTAAAGACACAAACTGTAAAGGTATGCCTGTGGGACATATACATTAGTACAATATGTTAATATGTTGTTTTCTTTCAAGATTTTAACTTTTTTGGTCTATACAAGTGAGTATAAGAAATATTTGAAACTATGAGTGGAATAAGAGAAAATGTGCAAGTGCTACTAAGATCTTTAAGAGAAGTCCACTTGTTAAAAAGTGGTATCCAAAGGGAAGCAAGTTAATCAGTGACCACTGAGAAGACCAGAATAAAAATCAGTTTTGTACCTGTGTTGTCAAATCCATCCAATAAAACATTTTTGGAACTATTTAGAAATGACAGTAATCACAAGAAACTCCAGGTCAAGAAATACATGGTAAAACAACATGACTATACTTTCTAAAGTTGCTCATACCATACTGTTTTATATTAGATTAAGAAATGGTTGATTCATTGATTTTTTTCTGTTACCCAAAAAGAACAGAATTTTGATTATTTTTCAGAATTACCTTAAGGCCTATTTCTAGAGTTCCATTTCCCTGTACTAAAGAAGAGAAGAGCTTCCATTTTTTGAGCAGCTCCAATATTCTTGTCTGGGAAATCCCATGCACAGAGGAACATGGCAGACTACAGCTCATGGGGTCGCAAAGTATCGGACATGACTGAGCAACTAACATTTTCAGTTTCAGTAAGTCTTATGAGCTGATGATTCCACTGAAACATTTAAAGTTAAGAAGTCTGTAAGTCAAAAATACAATATGCAATACTCTGGAATATGAAATTAAAGACTGTTTCACTTAAGAGGTTGATAAGGATGAAAATGTTCAACATTTACTACATACACAGATTTATAATAAGTAAAAATCAAATGAAGTTAAATATATTTTCTTAAATCAAGTTCATAGGATATAATTTTAATTTAACCACCAACTGATTAATAAAAGTTTAATATCTTTCTAAAAAGCAAATATATAATAAAGCCATTTAAAAATTCCTCATATCTACATCAGAGCAATACTACCAAATTTGTTTTATTCCTTTTCATGAAAATAATTAACTTAAAAAACTGTAAAAATATCTAAGAGGAATATTAACTGATAGCATTCCATTTTTCAGAACCTTTCTAACATTATACTTTGAATATTAAAAAATATAAAACAGAAATTACTTGAAAGGGTCTGAGTAGAGATATGAGACATCGTTAATGATAGTCATTAACCCTAAATCTTAAGTGTTACAGAGTTTTTGTATACTTCATTACTTTTTAAAATGCTCCAGTCTCTGATGTAGAGTTATTGATCACAAATGCTCAGAAAACAGACCTTGCAAAGATCCCACCGCTTTGAGCTTCCGACCAGCCTCTTTCCTGCTATAAAGTGCTAAGAAGTTTATGCAGCATATAAGCACAATCTTATAACACTTATCTAAAATATCTTGTCAGAAATAAACCTCTCCAACTTTATGTTTGTATCTTCAGAAATAAATAGATGAATAAATCTGAAGTCTTAAAGTTGGAATTTTGAGATATCAAATAATATAAATATACAAGTCTACTTAAATTAAGACAAATACATTTCCAACCTCTTAGTTAAAAAACTGTTTTAACCATATTTAAAAAGAGAGGCAATTCAAGGACTACAGGTAAGCAAAATAGGTGTTCAAGGATGAAATTGGCATCTCACTATATTTTAAGTATCTTAGTCTCATCAAATTCCTAAATTAGTTTTTAATGGTTACAGGACAGTAAGTTCCTCTGTAAAACTTCGTCTTAACCAAAGGAACTTAAATATAGTTAAAACAACTTTAATCTAGAACAGTCATCCAGACAAGTTTTCATCCTTTTTTTTTGTTGTTGTTTTTTTAATTCCATAAAAGTATACCTTTCTGTTGGAACTAAAAGACAAACTCCCAAAATGACTTGACTAGCACCACATGCTCTTACTTTCTCCATCTGGAGAGCCCTCTACCCTTTACTGACACCCTCTGGTCCTGATCACTAAGTCAGTTTTGATATTAAACCACACTCCAACCTCTTCCCAGGTGGTGAACATTTCCTAAACTGTTAAATAAAAAAGATATATAAAGAATTATATATTAACCAGACCTGGTTCATTTGTAATAGTGTCACTTAACTGGACACATAAGATTAAACATTTCCAAGAAACTAGTTTTAATTATTTTTCAAATAAACATAGCATATGTCTACATTCAAGGTGTGATTTTAGATTATCTTCCTAACTAACCAAAGATTTCAGACCACCTAATATTTGAAGTATTACTCACTTTGGGAAACACTAAGGTATTTTAGGAATTCATTTGAAAAATCACACAACTGTAGCTTCTCAGGTCTATTTTCAAATGCATCCTCCTATGCTTGTGCCTCACAATTTACAAGCAAAATCTGGCATTCAGCTAATCTATTGGGGTAATGTTCTTTTTTCTAAACTTTGAGAACTCAAACTATCTATGCAGCTGTGTATGGAATCAAAGAGAACTTAAAAATGAATTGCTTTTCCTCCTCATTTTTTAGTTTTCAGATATTTTAAATAAGAACAATTTAAAAATGCCACCAATCCTTGCACAAAACATTGGCACTTATATTGTAACAAACATTTTATTGATTTTCTATTTTCAAATACACTTTAATACCATCTCACCACACTCCAGTTACTTTTCAAATTCTATTTTTTATATCTCATTTCCTTTTTGTAACTGAATTTTGGACTTTGTTTTCTTCACTAACCTAGATGGTCTTAGTAACACCTTTTACTTTTTATTCATTTGTTTCATGTGATGTATTGTTACATAGTCATATTGTTTTTTCCACTTGAATCAAAGGAACATATACCTGTCAAGTATAAGATTCAATATACTACTCCACAGAAAACTTATAATAATCTGAACACGAAGTACAAAAATATGCAAAGAAACATTTGTGAGTGGCTTAAAATGCATTACAGGCACTTTGAAAAAAAATAATGACCTAATCATTACTAATTCTTTTATGTTTAGGGTCACAATATTAATCATGATGAACTCTTAAAGCTTGCTGATAGTCCTAAGTTATTTCTGCAGTCTTGTTATAGTTCAACAGTACACAAAAATACCTCTATTGATTTTAAAATTTGACCCACTATTTGTGTGCAGTTCTCAATGCTAGTATTCTAATGAACATCTATTTCTTTCATCATATTTCCAGTGAAAATAGAGAATCAAAATAGAAGAATGCCATCTTTAAATGACTTTATCTTTTAAATTAACAGAAAAGCAGACGAACTGAACACAGGTTGAGGCAATTCACAAACAGTTAAAAGGTTTTTTTTTCTTCCAAACCTGTGCTTTAATTACCACATTGATTATAGTTTTCATGACAAAGGTTATGAAATTTAAAAATAAAATAATTCTCATTTAGTGAATACTTTTATTTTCAAAATAAGGTTTATTAAAAAACTGAAAATTTTTGAGGTTGTCAGTGTTATTCTTAATTTACTGTATACTATGTTCATATATATGCAAATTAATGTTCTCTCCAATTTTTTCAATAAAAAACTCGGGAGTTTTGAGTATATGTCTGAGCGTATTTTTATATTCATTAAAAAAAAAACTATCACCTTCCTACACAACACTGAGAAAACACCTTAGCATAATGCAAGATACTTGTTTGTTCGGTCTCTTGAACTTTGTAGAACTCCACTTATAGAGCATCTCTACTGAATTTTAACAAGTTATCGCACTGCCAGATGTCCAGTGATCTAGGCTCTATTCTCACAAACACACTGCTAAGTCAGAAGACACACATTCAGTACCTGAGAACGACAGCCTATTTTCTGAACATTTAGTTTCTCTTGCAGATAATTTCCTACCCTCTCCTGACATCTGTCACCTTCCAGTTGTAGGAACTGTTTACTCGCATTCTGAATGACATTACGAGGTACACAAATACATTATGCTTAGCGTTGCCTCAACTTTTCTGACCTACAATCCCAGCAGAGAAAAAGAGCACGTTTGATTTCAAAGAAGAAGAAGGTTGGGGGGCGGGCGGGGGGAAAAGCAGCTTTATGTGACAGTTTAAAAATTCTGGCAACACGGCAAGAAAGGATGGCTTTGCAGAAGCGAGCGTGTCACAAACTGTCAGCGCCTGGGAAGCCAAGTGCACAATCGCAGACAGCAGTCACCGGCGAAGGAATGTCAGCCACTTACCAAGGAGACGCCAGGCTTCCCCGTCCTTCCTCCGCGCCTCTCAATTCCCGTCTACCATCCTCCTGCCCTTTGGCACAGCTCAGACAAGAGCCCAGGCTCAGGTGCACCCCAGCCTGTGGCAGGAGACCAACTGCGGAGTTTCGAGTCCTTCACAGAGAATCCTCCAGCTCGCCCGGCCGCTCCCTGAGGAGGGGACGCAGGTAACGCATCCTTCCCGCGCGGCGCTCCCACGGCACTTCGGCGGCCGCCTCCTGGCCGACACGCTCCCCGACTCTGTAGTTGGTTAAATCAGGGGGCCGGAGCGGCGCCTCCCCCGGCGGGCGCGTCCGGGGCCCGGGCGTCGCGGCCAATGCGTCCGCGAGGCTCGCGCGCCGCGCCTCTGACTGGCTGTGCGGCCCCGCGCGGCCCGCTCCCGCCCCGCCCCCCGCGTCTCCTGCCGCCGGTTTTAGTCGGCGCGTCCCCTGGCGAGCAGGTCCCCTCGCCCCTGGAAGGGATTTCTCTGGGTCTCAGCGTCTCATTCGCTAGCCGCTATTTCCCCCGCGGCCCAACTCCGAACCCCGCCCCGCAACCTGCGCGAATTTCAGTCAGAGATTCCAGCGCCGCCGCGGCCGAACGCGCGGGGCCCCTCCGCTGAGTTCCTACGCCTCGCGCCGGCCGCTGGCCGTCGGCCGTCTCCCTTCTCCCCGGATTCTCAGAGCCCCGGCGCCTTAACCTCGCGAGGCGGCACCAGCTGCTGCCTTCGCTGAGGCGGGCTCCTGAGTGGACTTTCCCACTTCGGAGAATCCCCTCAGGTCCTGCCTGGGAAGCGCTTCTCTTTGTTTCTACACTTGCGAATTTTATCTCAGGGCTCTTAGACGCTCTTGTGTTTGTGTCTCCCTGATCCCCCGCCCGCCCCGGCTCACTTCAAAATAAACTCAAGACCGAGTGGGCTTAGTCTCAGACAGCAGCCCCCTTTCCTTTCTGATTTTTTCCTTTCCCGATGGATGTAATTGGAAACATAACACAGGTAGTAAATCCACAGTGTGGCAGCTTTAGTGCCATTGTTCAGCCAGTATCCCCTCCTACTTTTCCTGAGTCCTTCTCGAATTCTCTCCCTGGATGTAATTGTTGGTTAAATTATGCTACATGTCTTTGGCAACCTATTTCCATAGATGGCGGGGTTAGCACCTGTTTGTAATGAGACGGCAGTCCCACCCACTGTTGGCTGTTTCTGCCTGTCGGTCTCTGGAACTGGGAGCGAGCCGCAGGCCGCCCCCGCTGCCGGCCGGCGGCCGCCTCTCGTGTGACGAGTCCAGCCTCACCCTCACGGAGGCTGTTTCTCCTGCTCACTTAATCCCCTGATGGGGTCTGACGGCTCTAATTGGCGAGAAGAGTTCAGTGTCGTGCAGCCTGTAGCCGGAAGCCTTCCTGCCACTAGCTCTGTGTTCTCTATTTTGCAGCTTTTCTGGTAATTAAAATTAGTCTTTTTCCTGTTTCTTGGCTGCTTCTCATTCATCCACACATGTTGTACAAACAGCCAGTCTCTGCTTTTTATGGCTACCCTTAGGATCTGGGCTGATTTCTTGTTCCATAGCGAAGACAAATGTGTGTGTTCACATTTAATGCTTCTCTACCCTTCCATACTTTTTTATTTTCTTTTCCCCACTTTCAAGTAATTAGGTTATTTTCTTTATGTGTTAACTGAGGGATCGTTGCCGAGATTCGACTTCTCTGGGCTTTTTTTCTGCTTCGCTGGTTCCACTCTGGAGTCAGGCTGTTGGTTCACGGAGAGAATCACCAGGACTTTTATAACCTCTTTAAATATATTACAAAATAGATTCAAAGTCTAAAAGCTTAAAGCATTTTCTTTTATTGTGCAGTGGGGTTTTTGTCTTTAAGTGTTTATTATAATTAAGCACATCCAGCGTTAATGGGGGGTACAGAGGTTGAGCTTGTTTATAGTTTGCTTCACTTCCTAGAACACCTTTATATTACATGTGATTTGATAATTTGGCATTTGAGTCATTATCTCATGTATTTCATGTATTTTCTTTCAACTAGTGTTGTTTCAGAAAGGATTTAAATTGGCTTACAGGAATTTTTTCAACTAAAAAATTAATCAAAAATGTAGGTCAGTCACATCAAGACATAGGGTAAAGTGATAATAGTAGGAGAGATATGAAGCCAGGAATGAGGTTTCAAGAGAAAAATCCATTTACATTGTGTTAGAAATGGCCCTCTCAGTGTACCATGAAGATAGTAGCCAATGTAAACAAGGAAACACTACCAGTCACATGATTCATGGCACCCCCTATAATTAACATGAATAAGGAAATTTATGTTTCAAATAATGTGGATGGATTAAATCTTTTTTCCTTTTTTAATAAAGGCTTATATATAAAGATATATTTTGACTTTTATAAAGGAAGTGATATTGTAAGAATGGGCCAGAAACATTTGTAACAAGAAGATGACATAATGGGACTTTTAAGGGTATCTGATAATTTAGAGAGGAAGAAAGGAAAGGATGAACCTGGTTAATTTCTGTTATTTCAAATTTAGACTGTTAGCTCCAAGTCTTAATTTAAGGGTCACTGGGTTATATGGACACATTTCAGCAAGATTTCATGATAGATGACTTTATATTGTTCCATTTTATGGTATTCTATATTAATACTATATATTATATATTAACATCCTCTCATGTGTTATATGTGGCTATATGAGTCTTTTTTTACTTCAACATCTTCCTGAAATTTTGAGAATTTTGCTGTGATGGACTATATCTTTGTGCTGCATATTTGAAATGTATGAAAAGTATTTATTTAGATCATGTTCACCTTGGTATCCTATTACATCCACAGGGTTCAGGAATATGCAGTTCAACGTTTGAAATTAGAAAAAAAAAAAAAATGCATAAAGTAGGAAACGACAACAAAAAAAAATTCCTTGTAGTAGGTCTGCCAAGAGGAAACTAACTCCTCTGTTTTCTAAATTTTCTCACATGCATCAAAACTAAGATTTTCTATTATTCTCATGTGAAAATGGGATTTTAAAATACTGTCCTCACTTAAAATTATAATTAAAAAACAAGTATTATTCATTACCTCTTATCCTAATTCTGTTTCCTTTGAAAAGTCATTATTAAAACATCTTATGTTTCTAGTTCAGAATGAAAGTGACTTTTTTTTTTTTAATAACCAGTTCATAGTCTACCATGGTAGCATTTGAACATTAAATCAATTAAAATATCATGTGTAAGTGAGTTAAGAGGTTTAGTGAGTCATTTTCTCCATACTCTGGTTAGGGTACCTGGACCTAGCTGTCATGTTCCTTATCTGAGCTTGTTGTCTAACCATCTTTGTGTAAATGTGTTAATCTCTTTATCTCGTGGTCCCCAGTGGGCAAGTGAGCAGATGCAGAACATCTGGAGCAGTTGAGTTGCCTCTGAGCTTTTGTCTTATTTTTGTTACAGATTTTTTTCTTTAAACTGTGCCCTCTTTTTTTTCTCTCCTTTCATATGACTCAAATAAGCTTCTAGATTCTTGTTAACAGACCATAACTACAGTTATATTCCAACAAACTGTACCATAAAACATAGGGAAACCCAGAGCAATACTCAATTCAAGTTTAGTCCTTTTTCTTGGATTGCCTTCTTTGCTTAATAAAGCCACTTTCAGCATTTGCATATCATATTCTGTTTTGATGTTTCAGTCCTCTATACTATATGTTAAAAAGAATAACAAATGTGAAAATACTTACAAAGACATTAAAATCTTGCTTTGCCCATATACACTAGTGTTCCTATAAGTGAATAAAACATGAAGATCCAAAAGTAAGCTTTTACTTGAACTGGACAACTTACGATGATTTTGATTTTATTTTAGGTTTCTTAAAACATCAGTTTTACTACTTACATCGCAGCTGTTTTGTGAAAGCAGAAATAAACATATCCTAATCAGACTTGGAAAATATACTGACTTAATTAATTTAACAGCTGTTTCAGTTACCAACACTAAAGAACATAGCCTACTTTGTAGATGTCTTGATAACATCTGCAACTGCATCCATTAAGTGGTGTGAGAGAGAGAGCTCTTATTTGGCTGTTTTGCTGCTCATAGTGTAAGCCTATGCTCACAGAAGCCGTGGACATAACTGACTTCTAAGAGGTTCTCGTGCTCACCCTCTGCAACATCTTTGTCTAGCAAAAAAGTTCTTCCTTAGAAGATAACAGAAAACATTGGAAGTTAAACAAATAATTTAGAAAACAGAAGTAAAACTTTAAATCTTAAAAATTTAAAAATAAAGTTTACTTATTAGTTTACATATGGTAGCTTTCTTTAGATAAGCACTTCCATTTTTTCTTAGATAAGTCTTCAGTACAAGAATGCCTATCTATTTTAATACATTTATAGATGTCTAACCTCCATTCCATATAGCATTGCATTACCGAGATCTTCTTATATGAAGAAAGAACTAGGATCAATTTGAACTAGGATCTATTTGTTTATAAGCTCTTGTCTCTGTTTACACACCAATCTTCTCAATTGAGATAAAAATTTCTAATGGCTTCTTATATTCTAAATGATTTTAAAGGATTTTCTTATGTGTATTGCACCTTGATTATTTCCCATCTCTTTCCTATTTTCCATCACTTTCCTATCTCTCGGGTGCATTAACTTGACATTTTTTGACATTTTGCACCAAATGAAAATAATCTTCCTTAAATACCCATCTTTCTTCAACTCTCCTTTGTCTGTTTTACATGTGGACTCACAGCTTTATTTTTTCAAATTTGTAGTTATAATCCAGTTTAAGCATTGTATATAGGTCTTTTTTTGAGAAGGAAATGACAGCCTACTCCAGTATTCTTGCCTGGAGAATCCCATGGACAGAGGAGCCTGGCAGGCTACAGTCCATGCTGTCGAAGGAATCAGGCACGTCTTAGCGACTCTACCACCACCACCAGAGGTCTTTCTGTATAAAACTAGACTGTATGCTTCCTGTGGGCCAGGAACTAAATTTCCCCCACGCTCTGATGAAATGTGTCTTTAAATATCTTTATTGGTTGGATAGTAAGTCCATATAGTAAGCCTTACTTACTCCATATAGTAAGCCTCATTAGTTTGTCAGAGATTCTCTCCAACAGCCTGCATTATGAAGCAGAAGCAGAACATTTTCACCACCTACATTTCTGTTCACCAGTAAGCCTGTAGATAGCAATTGTTACCACTAGATGGCAATCGTGTTCTAATTAGGAATGTCAGTTTCTGTCCTAGGGATTTTCTGAATTTTTAGGGAACTCAGAATAACCCCAAACTAGTAATTGAGACTATAAGAAGAGTTATATATATACTTTAACATACAACATCTAATAAAAACATCAACAAGATGCAAAGTGTCAAAATTTTAATAGGTGATCTTGCACTTAAATTAAGAGCTATTAACATTTGTTGAGAGCTAACTATATACATTTGGGTCTTCCTTTGTAGCTCAGTTGGTAAAGAATCTACCTGCAATGCAGGAGACCCAGGTTCAATTCCTGGGTTAGGAAGATTCCCTGGAGAAGGAAATGACAATCCACTCCAGTATTCTTGCCTAGAGAATCCCATGGACAGAGGAGCCTGGTGGGCTACAGTCCACGGGGTCACAAGAGTTGGACATGACTCCACCACCACCAACTATACGCAAGGCATTGAAACAGGTATGCTTTAGATGAACTGTCCATTTTATTTTAGTAGTCTAGCTGAAACTCAAGCTCAAATAGCCTGCCTCCACCATGTGTTCTTAACCAGTTCACTAACCCAAACCCTATTTTGATTAATCAAATCACCACTAACAAGTACCAGATCCAAAGAACAGACCTGATGTACAGAAAATGCAGTAAATGGAAAATAATTTTAGTACAAGTGTATAAAAAGATTAATGCCATATTAAACGTACTGGTTGGCAGTTTGTAGCATTTTTGTTTATTCTCAGAGACATTCATTCAAGTGACATGTATTAGGAACTTACTTTTCTAAACACTATACATACATGAAGTGAGGTTTTAGTGAAACGTCCATGTCAACACTTCAAAAAGTGAATAACTATAGATTCTCTCATTCTAGTGTTTTGCCTGGATAATACTTGATTCAAACTGCTAATTGGCACAAGACAGTCCACAGTTGTGGAAGAAAATACAGAGTTTTCACAACATGTTCTGTTTGTTTAGAAGATACTACATTTTAGTGATCCAAATGTATTTGTCATCAATTCTATTTATATCTGATTTGTGCTCTTTGTAGATTAAAAAAAAAAAAAAAGTATTTTCCTGTCACCATGTCAGTTTCAGCCTAGCATCCAGAAATTGGGCTGTGTTCTTTCTGACTCACAACCAGACTTCACTCAAGGTAACTAATAACAATGAAGGGATTAGTACTCCACTGGCAATTGTTTCCTTAATGGAGAAGGCTCTCTCTGGAAAGTCTCTCTGGCTTTGCTGCTGACAATGGTAAAAACTTGCTTTGTATCTGTGAAATTTTGAGATATAATTTATAAACTATGCAAGTACAGACACGACGCCATTATTTTGTGCTTAAATAGCATCTTTCTTGTAAGGATACCAGGCCTATTTAATACAGCGACAAAATTAATCATATAGTATAACTCCATGACACGGCTTTTATACACCTCTCATTATTTCCTGTGCCACATCATTTGCGAAGGTACACAAACTATACGAAGGGAGAGAATAATACACTGAACTTGCTTTCAGTTGCAACTGGTGAAGAGACATTCCTAATGAGATGAAAATAAATCACTTCAGATATCCAATTACAATATAATGCAATTTTTTCATCCAGCATTAACCAGTACTTAATTATTAGCTGGCCAAGGTTGGCAGTCTTATACTGAAGAGAAAGGAATCTCTGATGGATAGTCCCAAGGAAAACCAGAAGGCTGAACAAGGTGGCATCATGTCAGCTCAGGCTTCTGCTAATGAGAGAGGAGATGGTGATAAGAACCCAGCAGAAGAAGAAATTATATCAAAACTCAGTGGAAAACAATATGAAACAAGAAAAAATTCACAATATTTGTTGGAAAATGACAGCAGTGGGTGTTCTACACTCATAGTGAGCCTTAGGACGATGCCACCAACAGTGACAGGCCCTGAAGGGTAACAGTATCTTTGTTTTACAGTGGAAATCAGCACACTTAATGTGTAATGGTCTATACTATTGGTGATAACTGCATGTTTGACCAGGAGAATTTTGAAAACTTTTAATAGAATAGCCATTAAACAGTTTTAAGTCATTTAACAATTTAATGTTGAATTCTCAGAGCAATGTGGGTGTTAGCAAAAATCACATTTTCAACTATAAACCTTTTTAATATCTCATATACTTACCAGTTAAAATTAAAAATAGACGAGAGGAGTGTTCCAAGTGTTTTTCATGTAAGTAAATATTTATTTCTTGTTTCCTATCTCAGCATTTATTTTTTATATTAAGTATTACTTAATAGTCTTGTATTTATGAAAAGAGTTCTAAATGGATTTTTATTTTAAGATCTCTAATTTGAATATGTTTTTGCCACTGATACTTGGATAGCTGTTTTAAAAACTAAATTTATTTTTCTTCATTTGATAGATTAATTTGATAATTATTATAAATTGTCTTTTTTTTAATTGACGCATACCTTTACAAATGTTTCTACTACTGATTATGTTACACTGTGTCATATACCATGGTACACTGTCTTGACTCTTAAGGAGTTTATACTCTAAACATGTAAATGCAAAGTCCGAAGTGCCTTAGCACAGATATTCTCAGTATTCTGTAGAATGACATGGGAGAACACTGCTCTGTGTGTTGAAGGAAGTTCTTCACCAAGGACATGCATTTGAATTGGCTTAGAATGAATAGAAGAGTTGACTCAAAGTGACTAAAAATATCTAATCAGCCTCTACATCTATATCCACTTCTACATCTATACATCTGTCTGTGAGTTTGTGCTAAGCTGCTTCAGTCATGTCCAACTCTTTGCGACCCTGTGGACTGTAGCCCACCAGGTTCCTCTGTCCATAGGATTCTCCGGGCAAGAATACTGGACTGGGTTGCCATGCCCTCCTCCAAGAAATCTTCCTGACCCAGGAATTGAAACCACATCTCCTGTCGAGTCTTTACTACTGAGCCACTGAGGAAGCACCTATACATCCATATCTATGCTTATATCTATATCAGTTCAGTCGTGCAGTTATGTCTGACTCTTTGCAACCCCATGGACTGCAGCATACCAGCCCTCACCAATCCCCGAGGCTTACTCAAACTTATTTACATTGAGTCAGTGATGCCTTCCAACCATCTCATCCTCTGTCGTCCCCTTCTCCTCCTGCCTTCAATCTTTCCCAGCATCAGGGTCTTTCCATTGTGTCAGTTCTTCATATCAGGTGGCCAAAATATTGAAGTTTCAGCTTTAGCATCAGTCCTTCCAATGAATATTCAGGACTGATTTCCTTTAGGATGAACTGGTTGGATCTTCTTGCTGTCCAAGGGACTCTCAAGAGTCTCCTCCAACAGCACAATTCAAAAGCATCAATTCTTTGACACTCAGCTTTCTTCATAGTCCAACTCTCACATCTATATAAGACTACTGGAAAAACCATAGCTTGTCAAAGGTGGACCTTTGTTGGCAAAGTAATGTCTCCGGTATTTAATATGCTGTCTAGTTTGGTAATAATTTTTCTTCCAAGGAGCAAGCATCATTTAATTTCATGGCTGCAGTCATCATCTTCAGTGATTTTGGAGCCCAAAAAAAATAGTCTGTCACTGTTTCCACTGATTCCCCATGTATTTGACATCAAGTGATGGGACTGGATGCCATGATCTTAGTTTTCTGAATGTTGAGCTTTAAGCCAACTTTTTCACTCTCCTCCTCACTTTCATCAAGAGGCTCTTTAGTTCTTCTTCACTTTCTGCCGTTAGTGTCGTGTCATCTGCCTATCTGAGGTTATTGATATTTATCCAAACAATCTTGATTCCAGTGTCTCTCATGATGTACTCTGCATAGAAGTTAAATAAGCAGGCAGACGATATACAACCTTGAGGTACTCCTTTTCATATTTGGAACTAGTCTGTTGTTCCATGTCCAGTTCTAACTGTTGCTTCCTGATCTGCATACAGATTTCTCAAGAGGAAGGTCAGGTGGTCTGGTATTCCTATCTCTTTAAGAATTTTCCACAGTTTATTGTGATCCACACAGTCAAAGGCTTTGGCATAGTCAATAAAGCACAAGTACATGTTTTTCTGGAACTCTCTTGATTTTTTGATGATCCAACGAATGTTGGCAATTTGATCTCTGGTTCCTCTGCCTTTTCTAAATCCAGCTTGAATATCTGGAAGTTCACGGTTCATATACTGTTGAAGCCTGGCTTGAAGGATTTTGAGCATTATTTTACTAGTTTGTGAGATGAGTGCAGTTGTGCAGTAGTTTGAGCATTCTTTGACATTGCCTTTCTTTGGGATTTCCTGGTGGCTCATAAGGTAAAGCATCTGCCAGCAATGGGAGAGACCCAGGCTCGACTCCCTGGGTCAGGAAAATCACCTGGAGGAGGAAATGGCAACCCACCTCACTATTCTTGCTGGAAAATTCCACGTGCAGGCTACAGTCCATGGGTTGCAAAGTGTTGGAAACGACTGAGCGACTTCACTTTCACTTTTCTTTGGGACTGGAATGAAAACTGACCCTTTCCAGTCCTGTGGCCCCTGCTGAGTTTTCCAAATTTGCTGGCATATTGAGTGCAGCACTTTATCAGAATCGTCTTTTAGAATTTGAAATAGCTCAACTGGAATTCCAACACCTCCGCTACCTTTGTTCCTAGTGATGCTTCCTAAGGCCCACTTGACTTCACATTCCAGGGTGTCTGGCTCTAGGTGAGTGATCACACCATCATGATCATCTGGATCAGAAGATCTTTTTTGTATAGTTCCGTGTATTCTTGCCACCTCTTCTTAATATCTTCTGTTTCTGTTAGGTCCATACCATTTCTGTCTTTTATTGTGCCCATCTTTTCATGAAATGTTCTCTTAGTATCTCTAATTTTCTTGAAGAGATCTCTAGTCTTTCCCATTCTATTGTTTTCTCTGTTTTTTTGCATTGATTACTGAGGAAGTTTTTCTTATCTCTCCTTTATATTCATAGATATCTGAACTTATACCTATATCAATGTCTATCCAGCACCATGATAGGTGCACAATGTGCTGTTTCAAATTCATGTGTTCTGTAAAGTTAATGAATATGGGTTGATGCTGGAGCCCCTGGAAAAGTGCAGAGCCTGAAATGATACTGAAGTAAGTAGCAGCTCCATTGTGAAAAAACTTATACATCGTCTTAAGGAAATGGAATCATTGTGTAGTTGTAATTAAAAGGAGGCAATTCTGTAGATGAATAGCCATGAAGCAAAGAAATCAGTTAGGGAGCTGTTGTAATATTTGTAGCCATAGATACTAAAAGAAAAAACTAAAAATGTGGCAGGGCATTGGATTCCAGAGACTTTTAGGATGAAAAATCAAGAGGACTTGTGGAGTAGTTGGGCATGCAGGAGGGTAACCGGGAAGAGTGACTGAGCATTAGCTCTATCTTCTTGGACAGCAGACCTAGGTACACCATGGTGAACAAAACAAACAAGAAACAAACTCTGCCCTCTCAGATGTTCTATTTCAATGAAAGATGTAGATAAGTAAATAAGACACTACATGGAACCCACTGGGCTAAGTGGAACAGTGGGAGAACCCTTGTTGCTCAAAAATAGTGGGCTTAGTGGAGATGCATTCTTTGGAGGAAAAATATTGAGTTAAACTTTGGAGATACTAATATGGATTCAATTGTGCAGTGCCAAAGGAAGCGGACCAGATAAAACTGAGTGTCTGTGTTTAAGGTAATAGATCTTGCTTTTAAAGTCAGTTGGTATAGTTTAGCTGATGCATGGAATAAGTGGGTTTGTATCTCAAGAATGATATCTTAAGCAGAGGTCAGGGACAAAGATGGAAACTTGGAGAACACCATATTTTAGGGGAACTTCCCTGGTGGTTCAGATGGTAAAGTGTCTGCCTGCAATGAGGGAGACCTGGGTTCAATCCCTGGGTCAGGAAGATCCCCTGGAGAAGAAAATGGCAACCCACTCCAGTACTCTTGCCTGGAAAATCCCATGGATGGAGGAGCCTAGTAGGCTACAATCCATGGGGTCGCAAAGGGTCGGGCACAAAAGAGGTCAGGGACAAAGATGGAAACTTGGAGAACACCATATTTTAGAGACATAGAGAAATAAGAACTAAAACTGGACACTGCTGAGGCAATATCATGTATGTAGGAGAATCACTTAAAAGGATGTCAAATAAGCCAAAGCTGGAAAGAACTTCAAGAAATAGGGCCATTCATAGATGCATCAAGTTCAAAGAAATAAGAATGAAAAACCAGTTTTTGGTCTGGCTTCAAGGAGGTTGGAAATCTACACAGGTGTGTTGCAGTTATTTAAAAAATGCTTAATAAGCAATGGAGAACATGAACAGATCATCCAAATTTTTGACATAGTTGTTTTAATGAAGTAGAACATAGAGAAATATTAGGGGGTGAAAATTCTACCCGGTAAAACTCTTTATTTGGCTGAATTTTCACTTGAGATCAATTGTACATATATATAGTTGAAGATTTTTTGTTTTTGTTTTTCTAAAGAGATATTTTTCAAACATAGCATCTTACTTTTTTTCTATCCTTATCTTTGTCATTGTTACAAGGAAGATTGTATTTTAGGAATTCAATTTCTAGTGCCTAGTCCATACATGAAATGGATATAGATATTTTGTTTATCAAAATATTGTATATGAGCTTCTCTGGTGGCCCAGACAATAAAGAATCTGTCTACAGTGCTGGAGACCCTAGTTTGATCCATAGGTCAGGAAGATCCCCTGGAGCCCCTGGAAAAGTGCAGAGAAAAATGGCAATCCACTCCAGACTGACTAACACAAACATATAAATATATAACACTTTATTCTGACAATTTAAGAATGATTTGTTCTTAAAACAAAAAGCACATTATAACACAGAGCCCTTACTACAGGATGTGTATCAGCTTATAACAACACGACACTTGCCAATTCCCATTTGAGAGAAGCCAGGCAGCTTGAATGTTTACAGAATAAATTAAAGTCACAGGAAAATTTACTCATTTAATTTGGTCCCAATTAGAGTGATTCTCCTCGAATAAAATCTGCTAAGATTAGTCATACCTAACATCTTTATGTCTTTATTAATAACACAAATGAACATAACTAAAGTGTACTGTTATGGTCTTAATTGTAAAACACTGTCTGTTATAAATACATTGTCACAAATGATGAGTTATATATAATAGAGTCTTAAAACTCAAGTCACTGCTGCTAGATGCAAATGTGACACCATATATGATTTCCTTCTAACATATAAAAAGTAAAAAAGAGTCCTCCATGCAACTTATACTATTGTTTAGAAATTATTTACTAAAACTGATGAAATAAAATACCAACCCAAAAGAAAACATACCTCAGGTTGATTTAGGAACTTACAGAGCAAATTAAAATATACTTTAGCTGTTCAGAAAAAAAGCCCAAATCAAAAAAGTCTTTTGGGGGTAAATTCCTTCATTCAAAAAAATACATAAATAATTCTTTTCTGAAAACAAAGAATGTATTTCTAAACCAATTGATGGACTGGCATGATTCTTAACTATTATAATGAGAATGCAAAATTATTTTTACAACCTTTTTACAACTTCTTACAAGTTTAATTTGGCATATGCATATTTTTAATTCTCTTGAATTTTCTGGAGATGAATGTTTAAATTTGGTCTTCCAAAATTATTTGTTTAACATATAAAAATGAGCAGAATATGTCTTTTTATTTTGTTTTATGCTTGTATACATGAATTTTAATTAACTCAGAAACAGGTGATAATAAGATTAGTAGCATATAGAATGTATGTAGTTAATAGAAGCAGAACTAGAGACAGTTAGTGGAATTCATGTTTTTTTTCCTACCAAAAAACTGTATCCTAAATACTAATCATTTTGTGCCAGCGCAATAACTGCAAATATCACTAATAGCATCATTAAGTCATCTAGCACTACATTTTAAGCACTAGACTTACTGATTTGGTATTACATTGGCTTGGTGATTGGCTTGTTAATATTTTCCATGACTTTATATCCACTGCAAAACTTGATTTTGCAACATTAATTTTGCCTATTTTAGAAAGATTAAAAACATGCTAACTCTGCCATAGGTACAGTGTCTCTATGCCATACTCTTAAAATTACTTAATGACTTCTAAGATTTTTGATTATTGCATGCATTTATTTAAGTGATAAAGAACTAGAAAGTGTTATGAAATAAAAGCACTGTCCCCTAATGACTCCAAAAATGAACTATAAGAAATGTATTACCTCTGGAGAAAGAGATGGCAACTCTCTCCAGTATTCTTGCCTGGGAAATCCCATGGACAGAGGAGCTTTGTGGGTTACAGTCCTTGGGGTAGCAAAAGAGTCGAGCAACTAAACAATAACAACATGACTTTTTCATCTTAAAGATCTATATATTTTACCTTTCATACTTTTTATTATCCAAAGAGTCTGGCATGAATGTTGTTTTGAAAGTAGAGGCAGTGGAATTCTGATATTTCTTGTAGTTTATTTATTCATATAAAAGAAACAGTGTCTGTTTGACATGTGATGTATGAAGAACGAATGAATTTGTTTCCTTCTGTTCTGTTTGCAGTGTTCTTTATTGTCTTCCCACCCTTTCATCAGTCCTTCCTTCTCTTTTTGTTATCTTTGGTTTTTAATTCTTCAGCAAAGATATATATGAAACTCCAAAACAAACAAACAAACAAACAGTAGCCTCTCTATTCTGAAAAATGTAATTATTTTAAAAGCTTTAAGGACTGAGATGGTCAATCTTTATGGTCTAAGAACTGCTTTGCACTCTTAATTAATATGTTAATGTCCCCAAATTTTTGTTGTTGTTATTGATTACATCTGTTGACTTTCATAATTTAAGAAATTAAAATGAGAAACTTGAAAACAGTTATTTATAATCCATTTTGAACTAGCAATAATGAATCATTTTTTGCTAGAATAAACATTTTATGAAAATGCCTGTATTTTTTCAAAAAAATAGTGAAAAGATTAGCATCATCTTATGTTTATCAAAAGTTAAAAAATATCTGCCTTAATAGAAGACAGATGGATTCTCATGTCTGCTTCTGCATTTAATCTGTTGCAATAAATGGGATGTAGCTGCTGGAAAACTCCACTCTACACTCATGAGAGACTTAAAGTATAAAAAAAGCAAATGTTAGCCCTGTTATGAACATAGTTTGATTTCCTATACTTCCTAAAAGGGTCATCAACACCCCAGATCCTAGGACCCCCTTTTAGAAACCACTAATGTTGGTTAATGTCAGTTTTATAAATCAGAATGATTTAGCTGTGTTAAGATTAAAACATTTATTATTATATCCATATATTTACACAGATTTGATTCTTTGTCTGCATGTGTTAGTCATTCAGTCATATTTTATTCTTTGCGACCTCATGGACTCTAGCCTGCCAGGCTCCTCTGTCCATGGAATTCTCCCGGAAAGAATACTAGAGTGAGTAGACATTCCCTTCTCCAAGGTATCTTCCAGACCCAGCAAACGAACCTGGGACTCCTGCATTTACAAGCAGATTCTTTACTGTCTGAGCCACCAGGGAAGCCAAAATAGCTAATGTGAATTCGCTGTATAGAAAGCATTTAGGACTTCCCTGGTGATTCAGTGGTCAAAAATTCACCTGCCACTGCATGGGACACAGGTTCAATCCCTGGTTAGGAAGATTCTACCTGCTGGGAAGCAACTAAGCCTATATGTCAGAACTAGAGAGTAGCCTCCGCTCACCACAACTAGAGAAAGCCCACATGCATCAGTGAAGCCCAGTGTGGCAAAAAATAATAAAAATTTTAAAAAGAAAGCATTTAGCTACCTAGTTTATAGGAATACAGGCTTCAGTGGTAACTAGCATTTTTTGTACAAGGTACTTTTCTATTCCTTATAAAGCAAATACTTCAGCAGTGTGGCACAACATTCCATATAATCAGTAGGAAAACTAACATGACAATTAAGTCTTCTAGGGTTTACAGGCACACATGCATATGCAAATGCATACAAAAACCTAATAAGTAAAGGAATATAACCTAATGGCACAATTACATTTTAGAAATTTTTGTTCTAAGGCTAAAATTAATTACGTGAACCCATATAAATTTGAGCTACCATTAGTCAACTTTGAGTACAATTATAATTAAATAATCACCAGACTTGCATAGAAAATTGAAAGGCAGTTTAAGTATTTACGACTCTGAAAAGATTAAAAGGAGCAAATCTCCTCCTAAGACATAGATGTTTTTAATAATGTTTTTACCAGTTCTCTCTCCCATCTCCTTTCCCCAAGTCCTCTCTCATCATTTCACAAGCCCAGCAGTCACCTGAATAGCTCTATTTTTCTAAATCCTCCGATTCTCAGATCACATATATTCCTGTTTTGTTTAGTGCACTTATTTCTTCTTTTTCTACTTTCCATCATCCTTTAAATTTCTCTTCTTACACCAACTCTGCTTCATAATATGGCTCAGTATAGAACCCTTGGCTCTGACAGTTCCATTTTCCTTCCTTTCACCAAAAATAGGGACAGCAAATACTGAGAGGCTGAATAAGCAGGAACAAAATTTGTAGTGAGTGGGCTGGGTAGGTGTAAAAGCTATGAATTTTTGTTTGATTTTTATTTTTGTTGAAGCAAAATAATGAATTCCGAAATAAAAAATGAAGGATGGTATTTCAACTTTAGTTTTCCAGTTGCTTCTACTATACATGAACATTGGAAGGTTTTTTCTTATTTACTTCATTTTTTTCACTCTGCTTCCTGATACAACTCCACTTCCTGATGTTATGGAGTCTAGGAGTGATTCTGAGAGGTGATAGCAATGTTCCCTGATATTACCTACTCGAGCCCTTCCAAGAGTTTTGTTAACCTAGTTTTCTAGTTAAATAGCAGCATGTCAATGCTGTATGTTGTCACCATGCTTATTTAACTTATATGCAGAGTACATCATGAGAAACGCTGGGCTGGATGAAGCACAAACTGGAATCAAGATTGCTTGGAGAAATATAAAAAACCTCAGATATGCAGATGACACCATCCTTATGGCAGAAAGTGAAGAGGAACTGAAAAGCTTCTTGATGAAAGTGAAAGAGGAGAGTGAAAAAGTTGGCTTAAAGCTCAACATTCAGAAAACGAAGATCATGGCATCTGGTCCCATCACTTCATGGGAAATAGATGGGGAAACAGTGGAAACAGTGTCAGACTTTATTTTTGAGGGCTCCAAAATCACTGCAGGTGGTGACTGAAGCCATGAAATTAAAAGATGCTTACTCCTTGGAAGAAAAGTTATGACCAACCTAGATAGCATATTGAAAAGCAGAGACATTACTTTCCCAACAAAGGTTCATCTAGTCAAGGCTATGGTTTTTCCAGTGGTCATGTATGGATGTCAGAGTTTGACTATGAAGAAAGCTGAGCACCAAAGAATTGATGGTTTTGAACTGTGGTGTTGGAGAAGACTCTTGAGAGTCCCTCAGACTGCAAGGAGATCCAACCAGTCCATTCTAAAGGAGATCATCCCTGGGTGTTCTTTGGAAAGAATGATGCTAAAGCTGAAACTCCAGTACTTTGGCCACCTCGTGCGAAAAGTTGACTCATTGGAAAAGACTCTGATGCTTGGAGGGATTGGGAGCAGGAGGAGAAGGGGACGACAGAGGATGAGATGGCTGGATGGCATCACTGACTCGATGGATGTGAGCTTGAGTGAACTCCCAGAGTTGGTGATGGACAGGGAGGCCTGGAGTGCTGTGATTCATGGGGTCGCAAGGAGTCGGACATGACTGAGCAACTGAACTAACTAACACTGTAGAGTGGCCTTAAATTGTATATCATCTAAAACACAAACCAATTCCATTTTTGGACAAACTAAAAAAAGAAAAAAACACACCTTTTTGAAAGGGTTTATCACTTCATCATTCTTTTAGTCACAGGCTCAAACCTGAGCAATTTGTGGAGAACACATAAGTAAAATGTGGTGAGCTGAATATTTTTAAGTGGAAAGAAGTAACAACTTAGAAACATATAAAGAAGCATGAGTATATCTCCAAATATTGGTGTTGAGACTACAAGCAACAAAATAACAATTCATATTTAAATATAATGTTTTTAAATTAAAGCACACACCCTCAACAGCATCCCATATTTGATAATGTTTCATGCATATTTCAGAGTACATTAGGTAAGGAAATAGGTGCATATGGGAATGGAGAGGTACAGGCAAATAGACCAGAAGAAAAGGAGGAAAACAACACAATAAAAAGAAATGGAATAATATGAAATAAAATACAGGAAAATACAAAAAGGATAACTTTGAATGAACATATGAATACAGTGTACTAGTATCAGATGAGAAGTAAAAAGGAGTATAAAATCTAGAAGTCAGAAAAGAAACAATAAATACAACATACAAGAAATGCTTTAATCAGTGTTCGTTTTTTCAAAGTTCATCCTAGTATTTCCAAATTTAATTTTTTACCTTACTTCTTTATTTTACTGAAATTTAGGTTTTGAACTTCATTGTTTCCATATATATACATCTTTCTTATGCAAATATTCAGGTTCCTTTTACCTGTATCTGAATTCTCCAATTACCTGTGTTTCTAAAACAACAATTAAATTAAAATGCAAAAGCTAGCCAGTGCAGACTCTGGTGTCCTGAGCACTGATACTGCTAAAGTCTCCTTTTGACTGCACAGAATCCAGTCAAAGCATGTGGGCCTGCATGCTTCCCATGCCAAAGCCTTACCAGAATCAGTCATGGGTGCCCCTGCCTGAGGCAGGAAGCCAGTAATGCTGGCAGGGGGCTACATGCTAAAGCATATTTTAGGAGAGCAGATCTGGGGAGAAGACTGCTGTTGGCTGCACAGAAACAAACTGAGGAAACTGAAATAAAGGGCTTTATGGCCAGAAATGCTCCTCGAGGAAGCCTGGTCTACCCTAAAAATGAGGCGTCATTGTTGAGTGGCATGCAAGGGCCTGGGCCACCACTGCAGCACCCCTCTCTAACCACTAGAGCTTGTCTCTTTGGGCACTGGGAGGGATGTCCCCCAGAGGGAGCATTACCAAGTTGTTGCAACTTCCTGCTGGCCCATGCCACCACAGGAAGTTCACACACACCCCAGTTGTGGCTGCCTTATCTCACACTGGGCTTCCCTGGTGGCTCAGACGGTAAAGCGTCTGCCTGCAATGCAAGAGACCTGGATTCGATTCCTGGGTCGGCAGGGTCCCCTGGAGAAGGAAATGGCAATCCACTCCAGCACTCTTGCCTGGAAAATCCCATAGACGGACGCGCCTGATAGGCTACAGTCCGTGGAGTCGCAAAGAGTCAGACACGTCTGAGCGACTTCACTTCACTATCTCACACTGGCCTGAGTGCATAAGTGCCCTGATCAGCCTGAGAGTCCCAATCAGCCACTGCTTTCACCCCATCTCAACTGGGCAGGGAACAGATGCCTGAGGGTGGCACACATGCAGAGGTGGGACCAAAAAAAAAAAAAAAAAAAGTGCAGCCCCAGGGTTTGTGAGGCTAAGGAAGAGGAATGGCAATCTCTCTGTGCAGCTATCTCCCCAACAGATTAAATCCCCTTGGTCTGCTTGGTAAACCCTGTGTTTGTGGAATATATAAATGGACAATGAGTAACCCCACAATGGAGAAAGTTGTGATATAACTGGTATAACTTTGGCAACAGTGGACTTTGGGGGCATGTACACATGGGCAGTAGGCGAGGACAGAGTGTGGTGCCTCCACAGTGCCCAGAGTTGGTCCGTAGCTCTGATAAGGTATTAGCGGGCCTCATAGGGCAATGGGGATTGGCTATAGTTCACTGTATGGGTAAAAAAACTGAGAGTGGAGGCCTCAGGAACATATTATTATTAATGTTACATTTTATCTTTTGTTCTGTTAGTTTGTGTTTTTTACTTTTTTATCTTTATATTTTTTAGTTTACTGTTTGGTTGTTTTATGTCTTTTTCTTGTTTTTGTTTTTCTTCTTTCTTTAATTCTTGTTTCTTTTGATTGTTATTGTGTTTTGTTTTATGTTTCCTTTCCTTTTCTTTTTTTATTTTGAGTTTGCTTTTTTTTTTATTTTTGTTCTTGTTAGATTTATTTTTGTTTGTTTTTATTGTTCAGTCATTGGCTGTTCCAGTGTTTTTGTTTGTTATTGCTTTTACCATGTATCTTATGTTTTGTTTGTCTATTTTCTTTTCCTCTCTTATTTATTTATTTAATTTTTGGCTGCACCATGTGACTTGTAGGGTCTTGATTTCCCATCTGGGGTTTGGGGCTGAGCTTCCAAATCCAAGACACTGGATCACCAGAGATTTCCCAGCCCTCGGAAATGTTAATCAGCATGAACTCTCCTGGAGGACTCCATCTCAAAAAGGCTGAGTTCCCCCTAGAGGTACAGACTCTGGTGGTGGATGCCTCATGCCAAACAATAAGCAAGAGTGGAACACAGTCCCACCCATTAGCAGATAAGGCTGCCTAAAGTGGTACTAGGGAGAAGGCAATGGCACCCCACTCCAGTACTGTTGCCCGGAAAATCCCATGGATGGAGGACCCTGGTAGGCTGCAGTCCATGGGGTCACTAAGAGTCAGACACGACTGAGCGACTTCACTTTCACTTTCCACTTTCATGCACTGGAGAAGGAAATGGCAACCCACTCCAGTGTTCTTGCCTGGAGAATCCCATGGACGGAGAAGGCTAGTAGGCTGCAGTCCATGGGGTCTCACAGAGTTGGACATGACTGATGCGACGCAGCAACAGCAGCAGCAAAAGTGGTACTAATATCACAGACACCTGAACACACAGAACCTGATGAAGCCCAGCCCATCAGAGGAAAAAAACTCAGCTCTACACACCAGAGGGCAGGCACCATTCCCTCTCACCAAGAAGCCTGCAGAAGCCAGTGAACCAATCTCACCCATCAGTGGGCAGACACCAGAAGCAAGAGGAACTATAACACTGCAGTCTGCAGAGAGGAAACTAGAAATACAGTCAGACAACATGAGATGATACAGAAATATGTTGCAGATGAAGGAACAAGGTAAAAATTTGCAAGCCCAAATAAATGAAGAGTAAATAAGCAATCTCCCTGAAGCAAAACCAATACAATATTGTAAAGTTAAAAAATAAAATAAAATTAAAAAATGTCAAAATATGAAAAAAAAAAAGAATTCAGAATATTGATAGTAAAGATGATCCAGATCTACAAAATAGAATGGACACATGAACTGAAAAGATACAAGAAATGTTTAACAAGGACCTTGAAGAACTAAAGAACAAGCAATGATGTACAACACAATAACTTAAATGAAAAACACACTGGAAGAAATCAATAATAGAATAACTAAGACAGAACAAGTAAGTGAAGTAGAAGATAGAATAATGGAAATAACTTCCATGAAGTCGGATTAAAAAAAGGAATTTAAAGAAATTAGGACAGTCTCAGAGACCTCTGGGACAACATTAAATTAACCAACATTTGATTTATAGGAATCCCAGAAGAAAAACAGAAAGAGAAAGGGCCTGAAAGAATATTTTAACAGATTATAATTGAAAAATGCTTTAACATGGAAAAAAAAATAGTTACCCAATTCCAGGAAGTGCAGAGAGCCCCACAGAGAATAAATCCAAGAAGAAACATGACAAAATACATATTAAACAAGCAAAAACTAACTATAAAGAAAAATATTAAAATCAACAAGGGAAAAAAAGCAAATAAAATACAAGGGAATCCTTATAATATTAACAACTTACTTTTTAGGAGAAACTCTGCGTGCAAGAGGGATAGGCAAGGTATATTTAAAGGGATGAAAGGGAAAAAGATACAACAAAGATTATTTTACTGAGCAAGGATCTCATTCAGATTTGATGGAAAAACCAAAGTCTATACAGGCAAGCAAAAGCTAAGAGAATTCAGTACAAAGAAACCAGTGTAATGACAAATGCTAAAGGAACTTCTCTAATAAGAAATACAAGAAAAGAAAATGACCTATAAAAACAAACCCTGAACAATTAAGAAAATGGTAATAGGAATATACATATTGATGACTACCTTAAATATCAATAGATTAAATGCTCCAACCAAAAGACACAGACTGCCTGAATGGATACAAAAGCAAAACCTATATATATGCTGTTTATGGGAGCCTATTTCAGACCCAGGAACACATACAGACTGAAAGTGAGGTGGTGGAAAAAGATATTCCACACAAATAGAAATCAAAAGAAAGTTGGAGTATCAAGACTCATCTCAGAAAAAATAGACTTTAAAATAAACAACATTACAAGAGACAAGGAAAGACAGTAAACAATGATCAAGGGATCAACTGAAAAAGAAGATATAAAAATAGTAAATATTTACACAATAGACACGACTGAGCGACTGAACTGAACTGATACATAGGCAAATGTAAACAGTCATAAAGCGGAAGTCAACAGTGACATAATAATAGTGGGAGAATATAACACCCCACTTACACCAAAACACCGATCATACAGACAGAAAATTAATAAGGACAGTTCAGTTCAGTTCAGTCACTCAGTTGTGTCCAACTCTTTGCAACCCCATGGACTGCAGCATGCCAGGCCTGCCTGTCCATCACCAACTCCAAAAGCTTGCTCAAACTTATGTCCATTGAGTCAGTGATGCCATCCAACTGTCTCATCCTCTGTCATCTCCTCTCCTCCCACCTTCAATCTTTCCCAGCATCAGGGTCTTTTCCAATGAGTCAGTTCTTCATATCAGGTGGCCAAAATATTGAAGTTTCAGCTTCAGCATCAGTCCTTCCAATGAATATTCAGGACTGATTTCCTTTAGGATTGACTGGTTTGATCTCATTGCAGTCCAAGGGACTCCAAGAGTCTTCTTCAATGCCACAGTTCAAAAGCATCAATTTGATGCCCTCAAAAGAATCAATTCAAATAAGAACAAACAAACGTGAATGGCACATTAGATCAAATAGACTTAGTTGATACTTATAGAACATTTCATTCATTATAGGAGTAGAAAGAATGCACTTTCTACTCCAGTGCACACAAATCATTATCCAAGATAGATCTTATCTTGGGTCACAAGTCAAATCTAAGTAAATTTAAGAAAACATAAAAACTGAAATTATATCAAGCATCTTTTCTAACCACAATGCTGTGAGATTAGAAATCAATTACAGGAAAAAAAGCTGCAAAAACACAAACACATATAGGCTAAACAGTGTCATACTACATAACCAATGGTTCACTGCAGAAATTAAAGAAAAAATAGCAAAAAAAAAATTTCCTAGAAACAAATGACAATGAGAACATGATGACCCCAAACTACTTGATGCAGCAAAAATAATTCTAAGTGGGAAGTTTATGGCAATATAGTCTCATCTCAAGAAATTAAAAATCTCAAATAAACAACCTAACATTACACCTAAAGCTACTAGAGAAAGAAAAACAAACAAAACTCAAAGTCAGTAGAAGAAAGCATAAAGGCAGATAAGAAATAAATAAAATAGAAATAAAGCAATAGCAAAGGTCAATGAAACTAAATCTGGTTCTTCTGGAAGTTAAAATCAATACACTTTTAGACAGATTCATTAAGGAAATAAGAAAGAGGACTCAAATCAATAAAATTAAAATGAAAAATGAGAAGCAACAAAGATGCCAGGAAATACAAAGGATTTCTAAGAGACTACTACAAATATATTCCAAAAAATGGACAACCTGGAAGAAATGGACACATTTCAGAATGGTATAACCTTCCAAGACTGAGCCAGGAAGAAATAGAAAATATGAACATTCAATCATAAATGATTAAAACTGTGATTAAAATATTCCAGCAACAGAAGTCTAGGACCAGATGGTTTCACAGGTATATTCTATCAAACATTTAGAAAGTAAATAACAGTTATCTATCTCAAACTCTTCCCAAAAAACTCACAAAGGAATACTATTAAGCTCATTCTATGAGGCTGCAATCACCCTGATACCAAAACCAGAGGTAGAAAGAAAATTAAGGCCAATATTACTGATGAAGATATACATAAAAATCCTCAACAAAGTACTAGCAAACAAAATCCAACAACACATGAAAAGGCTGATATACCATAATCAACCAGATTTATACCAGTGATACAAGAATTCTTTAATATACACAAATCAATCAATGTGATACACCATATTAACAAACTGAAGAATAAAAACCAGATGATTATTAGAGGGAAGCTAGCTCTATAAATAGAAGCATTTTAAAGAGACTAACCAACAGAATATATCATTCTCAATGGTGAAAAATTGAAAGCATTTCCTCTAAGATCAGGAACAAGACAAGGATGTTCACTCTCACCACTTGTATTCAACATAGTTTTGAAAATTGTAGCCATAGCAATCTGAGAAGAAAAAAATAAAAGAATCCAAATTGGGAAAGTACAATTGCAACTGTTTGTAGATGATATGATACTCTTCATAGAAAATCCTAAAGCTGCTACCAGAAACTACTAGAGCTAACCAGTGATTTTGGTAAAGGTGTAGGATGCAAAATTAATACACAGAAATCTCTTGTATTCCAATACACTAACAATGAAAAATCATAAAGATAAATAAAGGAAAAAATCCAATTTACCATTTCAGCAAAAATAATAAAATAACAGGGCATAAACCAGGGTGATTGTAACCTCATGGAATGAGCTTTGATTTCTTTCAAAGAAATCAAAGGTGACACAAATGGAGAGATAGTCCATGTTCTTCAGTTGGAAGAATAAATATTATAAAAATGATATACTACCCAAAGCCATCTATAGATTCTATGCAATTCCTATCAAAATCACTAAGGGCATTTTTCACAGAATTAGAGCAGAAAAAAAAAAAAAATGTACTTTGTAAGAAACACAAAGGACACTAAACAGCCAAGGAATCTTGAGAAAGAAAACAGAACTGGAGATATCAGGCTCCCTGACTTCAGACTCTACTACAAAGCTACAGTAATCAAAAGAATATGTTAGTGGCACAAAAAACAGCAATGTAGATCAATGAAACATGATAAAAAGGCCAGAGGTAAACCTACACATCTATGGTCACCTAAACTATGACAAATGAGGCAAGAATATACCATGGAGAAAGACAGACCCTTTAATATGCAGTGCATGTAAAAGAATGAAATTAGTATATTTCCTAAAACCATACACCAAATTTACTCAAAATGGATTAAAGACCTAAAATGTAAAGCCAGGCAATTATAAAATTCTTAGAGGAAAAGACAGAACACTCTTTGGCATAAATCCCCACAAGATTTTCTTGTCCCACTTTCTAGAGAAATGAAAATGAAAAGAGAAATAACCAAATTGTTCCTAATTAAATTTAAAAGCTTTTTCACAGCAAAGAAATAATAAACAAGACAGGATGCTTGGGGCTGGTACACTGGGACGACCCAGAGGGATGGTATGGGGAGGGAGGAGGGAGGAAGATTCAGGATGGGGAACACATGTATACCTGTGGCGGATTCATGTTGATATATGGCAAAACCAATACAATATTGTAAAGTTAAAAAAAAAAATAAAAAATAAAAAAAAGAAATAATAAACAAGACAAAAAGAAAATCTTCAAGAACTTTCCTGGTGGCTCACTGATAAAAAAAAAAAAAAAAAAATCCACTTGCCAATGCAGGAGACATGGGTTTGATCCCTGATCCAGGAAGATCCCATGTGTGGCAGAGCAGCTAAACCCAGAGACACAACTACTGAGCCTGTGCTCTATACCTTGGGAGCCACAGTTACTGAGCCTATGTGCTGCGATTACTAAAGCCCATGCACCCTGGAGACCATCCTCTGCAATGAGAGAAGCCACTGCAATGGGAAGCCCACAGAATGCAATCAGAGAATATCCCCCATTTCCTGCAACTAGAGAAAAGACTCCATGCAACAATGAAGACCTAACACGGCCAAATAAATAAATGAACAAATAAATAAATAAGACAATCCTCAAAATGGGAGAAAATATTTGCAAATGAGGTAACTAATAAGTGATTAATCTCCAAAACATTCAGAAAGCTCATGCAGCTCAATAAAAAAAAAAGAACAAAAATAAACAACTGAATCCAAAAATGGACAGAAGACCTAAATAAACATTTCTTCAAAGAAAACATATAGATGGCCAAGAAATACAAAAAAAATAGATGCTCAGCATGACTCATTATTAGGGAAATGCAAATCAAAAGTACAATGAGGTGTCACCTCACACCAGGCAGCATGGCCATCATCATAAAATCTACTACCAATAAATGCTGGAGAGGATGTGGAGAAAAAGGAACCCTCTTACACTGTTGATGGGGATGTATATTGATACAGACACTATGAAGAACTTAATGGAGATTCTGTAACAAACTAAAAATAGAACTACCATAACTCTGCAGTCCCACTCCTGGAAGAAAACTATAATTCAAAAAGATATTTGCACCCAATTTTCATTACAACAGCCAGGACATGGAAGCTAACTAAATGTTCATCAACAGATAAATGGATAGCAAAGATGTTGTACATACATAAAATGGAATATTAACTCAACCATAAAAGGGAACAAAATTGTGCTATTTGCAGAGACATGAATGGAACTAGAGGCTGTAAGACGGAAGGAAGTTAGAAAGAAAAAATAAGTACCATATAATATCACTTACATGTGGAATACAAAAAATAATAATATTACAGATGAACTTATTTGCAAAACAGAAATAGAGACACATGTGTAGAGACTGGGAATATGGATACCAGGGGTGAAGGAGGGTGGAATGAATTGGGAGCTTGGGATTGATATATATACACTACTATGTTTAAAATAGATAACTAATGAGAACCTACTCTACAGCACAAGGAAGTCTACTCAAAACTCTGTGGTGAGCTAAATAGGAAATAAATCCAAAAATGAAAGAGGGAATATATGTATATGTATAGCTGATTCACCTTGCTAAATAGAAGAAGCAAACACAATATTTTAAAGCAATTATAATAAAAATTAATTGAAAATAAAATATAATGCAGAAGTGATTGAAATGTTGCCTACATCTGCATTTTCAACATCTTTTTACAAATATTGTATTTTTTGAATTGTTTTTAAATGAATTAACATTTAAATATATATGTTAAACAAGATAAAAGAGATGCAGTATACTGCATGAATATTATTTTTTAAATACCAGATTTGTTGTCTTCTCTCCTAACCCATATAAATTTTACAGCTTAGTAGATGATACAGGTGGGCCTTCAAAAAACGTTAGCCCTGCCCTTCCATCGCTACCCCAAATGGCAGCATCATTCCTATTGCAGTAAACTGATCAGTCTTTATTCTTTGCCACTCTCAGTTTGTTTCTTTTTTTTTTTTTTTTTTTTTTTGAGAAGTAACATGTTCAGCTCCAAGGGACATGTCATGATTTTGCCTGAGCCAGTCATGGTGATTCTATGCCTCTGCTTGGGACTGGTTGAGGAAAGGGCAATGATATATAAATAAAGACTGCTTCAGAGATTCTGTAAAAGATTTTCCTCCCTCATGGAGGCAAGAGCGGCATGAGGAATGCTCATTTGTTCCTCTTCACCCTTCCTCCAGCTATGGGCACAGTCTGAAAATGTGGTTTCTCTAACTGTATCAGTCATCTTACCCCTACCAAAGAATAAGCCAAAGGACTAAACCAAACTGCTTAAAAATGGTGAAATGCTTAACATTATGAAATATAAAAATAGAAGTGTAGAGATAAGAATTCTTAACAATTTGCTTTCTTTGCTTTACTCAATTATTTTTCATAGTTAATTAGAGGAAATAAGTATATGATTAATGAAAACAAATGTATTCAATTATTATAATTCTTTTTAAATATAAATGTATTTATTTTAATTGGAGGTTAAATACATATTGTTTCCTATATTAATAGAGTCTATCTGGAGGCAGGAATTATCTTATACAGTTTTAGAGCAGTTTTGGGAGCAGACAGCTTACAGTATCAATATAAAATTTTAAAATAACAAAATTTTAAAATAACGTAGGCTTAATCTATGAAACCTATCAAATATAATAATTTAGAAAATTGTCACTTGACTCATTAAATTATTATTAATTGCAAAATAGGTTTGTAATGTACTTGGTTAAGAAATCCTTTAGGCCATAAGGCATTAATTAAAAATTCTTAAATTAGTAACAAGTCTCTAATCAAATAATTTATTTTGAGGAAATAAAAACATGATTAAAAACTCCTTCAGGGATTCTTCACTACCCCTGTGACATAATGTAATTTTGAATTAGTAATAAAATACTTAAAATTGTGTCAAGTTTTTGTTTAGGAAATAGTATTTCTCTCATACTTACTATTCTTATTTTCTCCATTCAGTTCAATTGCTCAGTCGTGTCTGACTCTTTGCGACCCCATGAATCGCAGCATGCCAGGCCTCCCTGTCCATCACCAACTCCCGGAGTTCACTCAGACTCACGTCCATTGAGTCAGTGATGTCATCCAGCCGTCTCATCCTCTGTCATCCCCTTCTCCTCCTGCCCCCAATTCCTCCCAGCATCAGAGTCTTTTCCAATGAGTCAGCTCTTCGCATGAGGTGGCCAAAGTCCTGGAGTTTCAGCTTCAGCATCATTCCCTCCAAAGAAATCCCAGGGCTGATCTCCTTCAGAATGGACTGGTTGGCTCTCCTTGCAGTCCAAGGGACTCTCAAGAGTCTTCTCCAACACCACAATTCAAAAGCATCAATTATTTGGTGCTCAGCCTTCTTCACAGTCCAACTCTCACATCCATACATGACCACAGGAAAAACCATAGCCTTGACTAGACGAACCTTTGTTGGCAAAGTAATGTCTCTGCTTTTGAATATGCTATCTAGGTTGGACATAACTTTCCTCCCAAGGAGTAAGCATCTTTTAATTTCATGGCTGCAATCACCAGCTGCAGTGATTTTGGAGCCCAGAAAAATAATGTCTGACCCTGTTTCCACTGTTTCCCCATCTATTTCCCATGAAGTGATGGGACCGGATGCCATGATCTTCATTTTCTGAATGTTGAGCTTTAAGCCAACTTTTTCACTCTCCACTTTCTCCATTTTTAAACATCTGCTATTCACTCTGGTGTTGGTGGTTGTTTCCTCTATAGCTCTTCTCTGGACTATCCTTAAAGCAACCTCCTCTTTTCTTTATAAAACATAAATCTGATAGGCCAGTCACTTAAATTACTCAAATTTCCTCTCATTTCTGAGTACACTACAGTGTGATTCAGTCATATATGATTTGGCTGCCATCTCTCTTCTTCACTCTTAACTTCCTTACATTCAGAGACTACCCTCTGCCTACTCAATTAATGATTCCTCTTGAAATCCCTGTGCTAGAAGTGATCTCTTATTCCAATGTCTGTGCATGCTAAGTCACTTCAGTCGTGTCCAGCTCTTTGTGACCCCATATACTGTAGCCCACCAGGTTCATGTGTCCATGAGATTCTCCAGGCAGAAATACTGGAGTGGGTTTTGATGCCTTCCTCCAGGGCATCTTCCTGACCCTGGGATCCAACCTGTGTCTCTTAAATCTCCTGAGTTGGCAGGCAGGTTCCTTACCATAGTGCCACTTGGGAAGCCCCTCATGATCCACATTTTTACTAAATTTGTCAGTCACACTTCATTTTTGTCAGTCTGCTACTGCTGCTGCTGCTAAGTCGCTTCAGTAGTGTCTGACTCTGTGTGACCCCATAGACTATGTATGAGATAATACCCCATGGTAGAGGAAGCTGATTTATGTTTTTGTTCATTTGGTATAGGTTTGCCCTTTATAGCCTTGCTTTACATTTTTTCAGATCCAGATTATTTGCCAGCTATATGCACTGCACATATCTTCTCTTCGAGAATGTGGAGGTTTTTTTTTTTTTTTTTTTAATTTTTTATCTATAGTACTTTTGATAAACCAGTTTTCTTACATGTAATGAATTGAATATTTCAAGATTTTCTGTTAGTGTTAACAATAAAATGTATTCATTGACAAGTGCTCCTTGTGCTGAAATGATAAGATATACTTTTTTTGTTGTTTTCTAAAATGTTGTGGATTTTGTTTGTTGTGCACAATTTTTAAAAAGGTTTTCCTTTCACATACAGGTGTGTGTTTAACAAATTATTTTATTTTTCATATGGAGAATATTTTTTACAAGTCTAAATTTTTAAGAACTCCATACTTCCCATTCCTCAGTAGTACCTTTTTTGTGTGTGTGATACACTTGTATGCACACTCATATATGACTGTTTCTGGGATCTCTATTGTGTTCCACTGACAAATTGGTAATTCTTTGAGTCAATACCACACTATTTTATTGATATAGTTTTATAATTTTTTTGATTCTTATAGGCAAAACTTCACATATTAATTTTACTTATCAGAACTGTCTTGATTGTTCTTATTTATTTGTGCTTCTTATACACTTTATCTTACCAAGTTGCTCACAAAACTGTATGACGGCTTTGTCTATGAGAAATCAAAAAAATTTTCTCTACAAATGCATGGTATACAGATTGTTTGAATTTTTCCTAGTTATTTTTGTGTTTGCATTGTATTTGCTCTTAAACTTCCATATTTTATGTTTTGACCTTTCCTTCTGATGCAGAAATTATAAGTATCATTGCCAATATGTAGAAATACAATGAATTTGTATATATTTGCGGTGAAGGCAATGGCACCCTACTCCAGTACTCTTGCCTGGAAAATCTCATGGATGGAGGAGCCTGGTGGGCTGCAGTCCATGGGGTCGCGAAGAGTCGGACAGGACTGAGCGACTTCACTTTCACTTTTCACTTTCATGCGTTGGAGAAGGAAATGGCAACCCACTCCAGTGTTCTTGCCTGGAGAATCCCAGGGACTGGGGAGCCTGGTGGGCTGCCGTCTATGGGGTCGCGCAGAGTCGGACACGACTGAAGCGACTTAGCAGCAGCAGTATATATTTGTTTTGCATCTTCTTAAGTTACTGAACTCACAATGAGCCAGTTGTAGGGATTTTTTTTTTTTTTAACTTTTAGATTGCTGCAATTTCCTATAGATAATCATATCATCTGAAAATAGGGACTGTTTTATTTTTTCCTTTCCAATCTGTATGCATTTTTATTTCCTCCTTTTGCCTTGTCTGCTGTTGTTGTTCAGTTACTCAGTCGTGTCCTACTCTTTGTGACCCCATGGACTGCAGCATGCCAGGCTTCCCAGTCCTTCAGTATCTCTGGCCCTATTGCCTTTGCTCAAAATTCAAGTACTGTGTTGAATAAGAATGGTGAGAGAAAATACTTTTGCCTACTTCCTGATCTTGTGGAAAAGCTGTTTTGAACATTAAGTATAATGTTAAATGTCAACATTTTTAAGTATTCTTTATCAAATTAATGAAGTTTTCCTCTATTCTAATTTTCTGATATTTATGAAAAAATTAATACTGAATTTTATCAAGTGATTTCTTTCAATAATTGAAATGATTATGTGTTTTTTCTTCATTAGCCTAACAGTGTAGATTATATTGATTGAATTTTGAATACCTGGCCAGTTTCAAATGCATAGAATAAACACTGCTTGATCATTTCCTATAAATCCTCCTATGTATTGCTAAATTATATTTATTGCCTTGATAATATTTTCCTAAGCAGTTTGGCCTCTATATCCATGAGAGTTATTGATGTGTCATTTTCTTTTACTTTTCTTTCTTTTTTTTTTTCTGTACTTTGAGTTTAGTAGCATGATAATACTAACTTCAAAAACTATATTAGGAAGTATTCCTTTTCTCCCATTTCTTAAAATGATTGGGTAGAAGTGGTGATAATTTCTCATTCAATAGTTGATTAAATTCTTCAGTGAAATCTGGGTCTGAAAATTCCATTTTGGAAGAGTTTTAAATTATGAATATTCAATTTCTTTAATTTTGGTAACTACAATGACAATACTTACGTCCTCTGTTTTATTCTCACTATTGACAATTTTAATCTTTTACTTCTTACTTGTCAAACTTATTGATCTCTTCAAAGAACAAGCTCTTTGTTTCATTGATTTTTCTCTATTGTTTTTCTATTTCATTGATTTCCACTCTTTATTACTTACCTCTTGCTTGCTTTTTTGTTGTTTAATATTTTTGTTCTATTTTTCCTAGATTCTTGACATATGAGCTTATGTTATTGATTTGAGACTTGCCCTCTTTTGTAATATATTCATTTAGAGCTAAAAGGTCCTATCAATACTGCTATATCTATGACCAATACATTTTTATATGCTGTGTCTTCATTTTCACGTAGATATATATATTTTTTAATTTCCCATGAGACTTACCTCCCTTGACCCATGGGTTGTTTAGAAGTCCAATATTTATTGCTCACATTTTACGTTATCTTCCTATTAACTTTATTTGATTTCTAGTCTGATTTCATTGTAGTTACAGAACACAATTTATATGATTTCAATTATTGTCAATTGCTTGAGGTTTGTTTTATCGTCCATTTATGATCTACTTTTCATATGTTCTTTGCATACTTGAAAAAAAGTGTATATTGTTTGTTGGATGGAGTGTTCTATAAATACCTATTTTATCCTGTTTGTTGATAGTGATTCTTATATTCTTGGTGATTTTCCATTTATGTGTTTTTTTAAATTTTTGAGAAAACTCTTGCTATCTGTAAGTGTGAATTTGTCTATTTCTCCTTTTAATTCTATTATCGTTCACTTCATTCATTTTGCATCTGTGTTATTTGGCTTATACAAGTTTAAAAGTACCAGGTCTTCTTGGTAGGTTGACCTTTTTAACTTTGTCTCTCATAATCTTCTTTGCTCTGAAGTCAAATTTTTTTGATAATAATATACACAATCATAGTTTTGTTTGCTTAATATTTCATGATATATTTTCTATTGCTTTTCCTTTATAAAATATAAATTACTATGTTTTATATTTAAAGTTATTGTCATGGAGAGAGCATGTAGTTGGGCCATTAAAAATACTCTGCCAATCCCTGTTTAGTAGTTACTGTAGTTATACTCTTTATATTCAGTGTAATTATTGAAATATTAACGAGTAATTCTGCTATTTTACTTTTTTCTGATTTTTGTTTCTGTTTTATTCTATTTTCATACTTAAGCACTTTTTAGAATTTCATGTTAATTTATCTACACTTTTGATTAGGATATCTCCTTTTACATACATATTTAATGGTTATTCTGAGTATTTCAGTATATATATTAATACAAAATGTCACAATCTACTAACATCATTATTTTACCACTTTTAGTGGAGTACGGAACACTTGCCTCTTTGTACATCACTTCTGCTGCTGCTGCTGCTGCTGCTAAGTCGCTTCAGTCGTGTCTGACTCTGTGCAACCCCGCAGACAGCAGCCCACCAGGCTCCCCCATCCCTGGGATTCTCCAGGCAAGAACACTGGAGTGGGCTGCCATTTCCTTCTCCAATGCAGGAAAGTGAAAAGTGAAAATGAAGTCGCTCAGTCGTGTCTCGCTCTCCGCAACCCAATGGACTGCAGCCCACCAGGCTCCTCCGTCCATGGGATTTTCCAGGCAAGAGTACTGGAGTGGGGTGCCATTGCCCTTACCCCGTTTATAGTATAATTATCAAGTATTTTCTCTGTGTATGGAACCACATCACATAGTGCTATAATTTTTGCTTCAAGTGCAAAAGTTAGAAAATCCACAGGAGAAAAAAAAAAAAAGCCTATTGCATTTATCCATATTTTTACTTAGTATCTTTTCCCTTCCTAGTGTTCCAGGTTTCCACCTCTCATTATTTCTTGTTTAGAGAACTTCCTTTAGTCATTCTTTTATTATGAGGTCTGTTACAAAGAAGCTATTTTTGTATTCCTTCACCTGGAATATTTTGATTTCTCCTTCATTGAAGAAGTATATTTTACTAGGATATGGTTCTAGTTAATAGTATTTTTCAGTTTTTGATATTGTACCACTTCTAACTTCCATGTTTCTGGTAAGAAATCTACTGCCACTGAAACTACTTATCTCTACAGGTAAGATCTCAGAAGTTTTCTTTTCCTCCTGCCATCCTCATGCTGTTTTCTGTGCTTAGGAAAAATATCATGGTGTCTTGATGCAGATTTCATAGGGTTTATTTATCTTAAAATTTTCTCAACTTTTTTCATCTGGATGCTTCTGTCTGGACAAATTTGAGATGTTTTCAGTGATAATATTTTTGAGTATTTACCTGCAGTTTTATTGAGATATACTTGATGTATATTACTTTATAATAAAATGTACACAAAGAGATTAAACTTATAGAAAACACGAAATCACTACCAAAATAAGGTTAATAAATGTCCATCACCATATATAGAAACAAATTATAAGAAAAATATTTTACTTGTGATAAGACCTATTAAGATTTTTTCTCTTAACTTTAATTTTTTTCATATAGCACTATTTATTGTTTTTATCATGTTGTATTTTACATTCCTTGTGCTTATTTAACTTATAGCTAGAAGATTATACCTATTAACTCTTCATCCAACCCTTTCTCCATTTGCTGTGGCAGCCACAAAATCTAGTCTCTGTTTCTATTTCTTGGTTTGCTTTTGGTGTACAGTAGATTCATAACATGGTGTTAGACCCCATGGTGCACAATATTGTGATTCAATATTTCTATACATTACAAAATTGTCACTACAGTAAGTCCAGTTACCGTATCACTAAACAAAGACTATATTATTGACTATTTTTCCCACACTGTACATTTCATCCCCTTGACTAATTTACTTTGCAACTGAAATTTTGTCCCTTCTTACGTTCCTCACCTATTTCTCTTTTGCTCCCATTTCTCGCTGAAAAGCACCAGTTTTTTCTCTGTGTCTATAACATTATTGTTGCCATTGTTGTTATAAGTGTTCATTTGTTTTTCTTTTAGTTGTTTTTTGTTTTTGTTTTTTTTTAGAATCCACACGATTTTTTTTTAGAATTCACATTGGTGTCTTAGTGTTCTTTGGCTAAATACCCAAGAATGGAATTGCTGGATTGTATATTAGTTATATTTTAATTTTGGGAAATCTCCATACTTCCATGGAAGTTGCATTCGTTTACATTCCCACAAACAGGGCACAAGTGTCCTCTTTTATCCATATCCTCAATAGCTTGTTATTTCTTGTCTATTTGACATTAATTATCCTGAAAAGTAATGAGGTGATACCTTTTTGTGGTTTTGAATTGCATTTCTGTGATGATTAGTGATGCTGAGCATCTTTTCACTTGCCTACTTAATATCTTTATGCCTGCTTGGAAGAAATACTTTTGCAGGTCCTCTGCCTATTTTTAATGAGGTTTTCTGTTTTTTGATGTTTAATTATGATATATTAAATTTTAACACCTCATTTTTACCCCTCTTCCTTCATATTTCATGTTTTTGACATCAGATTTTACACATTTTTATTTTGTGTATAACATAACTACTTATAGTGGGATACAGATAATTTTAGAGCTATTATCTTTTAAACTTGTTACTATAAGCAGTTGTTCCATTACTTTTACTGTGTAACTGCCTTTATCAATGATATTTTTCCTTTTACAATTTTCATATTTCTTGTTACAGTTTTTTTCTTTTTCTTTCTTAGAGAAATCACTTTAATGTTTCTTACAGAGCTGGTTAAGTTGTGCTGAACACTTTTAGCGTTTTTCCCCTTCAAATCTAAGTGATAGCCTTGTCATGTAGAGTATTCTTGATCACAGTTTTTCATTTTCCTTTCATGACTTTAAATATATTGTGTCACTCCCTTCTGTCCTACAGAGTTTTTGCCAAAAAACAAGCAAACAGAAACAGCCAATTGTTTTATGGGGATTCCCTTATAGATGACCAATTGCATTTCTCTTGATTCTTTTAAGATTCTATCTTTATCTTTAATTTTTGCCATTTTAATTGAAATGTATCTTGATGTGTTCCCAGATGACTGTTTCATCTTGGTATGGGAATGGATGTCTGTTTTCTTACCCAGCTGAGGAAATTTTCAGCTATTATATCTTCAAATATCTTCTCTGTTCCTTTTCTTCTCTCTTATCCTTCTGAGAACTCTAAAATCCAAATGATAGTAAATTATTGTTGCTGCAGAAGTCTCTTACTTGTCATGCTTTTATTTTTTTTCCTTTTACTGTTAACCTGTGGTGATTACCACTACTCTATCTTTTGATTCTCTATGTGCCTCTGTTTTATTTAATTGACTTGATTATTTCCAGTGTATTTTTTATTTCAGTTAGGGCTGTTATATTTCCATTCTTGGAGAAGTGACCTTATGAATAATATATTTTATGGGACCCAGCAACTCACTCCTCTCGGTTCATGAGGTCTGCATACTCTAGAGCTGCTCCCTATGTGCACTACAAGGGCCTTTCTGTTGTAGCAGGGCTGAATACTGTGGGCATGCTCATAGGAGAGGATGCCCCCTGGCTCAGTGGCTTCCAGGCCTACCTAGAAAAGCACAAAGGATGCAGGCCTGTGGTTAAGGAGGGTTTGGTACTGGTGTAGTTGGTATCTTAGTGTATGTTTTTGACATGAAGAAATGCTGTATCCATGAGTGAAGAAATATTAACCTAGAAAGAATACAAGGTAGACTAGTAAATATGTATTTTTCAGTTATTATTATTGTATATATTTCAGACCATACCAGAGTAAAAAATGAAAGAAGGCAAAATGGTTATCTAAGGACACCTCACAGATAGCTGAAAAAAGAAAAGTGAAAGGCAAAGGAGAAAAGAAAAGATGTATCGATCTGAATGCAGAGTTCCAAAGAATAACACATAGACATTCCAGTGATGTCCACGTGTAGATTCTCTCTTGTGCTGTTGGAAGAGGGTGTTTGCTATAACCAGTGCATTCTCTTGGCAAAACACTGTTAGCCTTTGTCCTGCTTCATTTTGTACTCCAAGCCCAAACTTGCCTGTTACTCCAGATATTTCTTGACTTCCTACTTTTTCGTTCCACTCCCCTATGATGAAAAGGATATCTTTTTTTGGTGTTAGTTCTAAAAGGTATGGTAGGTCATTGTAGAACCATTCAACTTCAGCTTCTTCAGCATTACTGATTGGGACATAGACTTGGATTACTGTGATATAGAATAGTTTGCCTTGGAAATGAACAGAGATAATTCTGTCTTTTTTGAGATTGCACAAAATTACTGCATTTCAGACTCTTTTCTTAACTATGAGTGCTACTCCATTTCTTCTAAGGGATTCTTGCCTGCAGTAGTAGATACAATGATCATCTGTATTAAATTCACCCATTCCAGTCCATTTTAATTCATTGATTCCTAAAATGTCAATATTCACTTCCATTTCCTTTTTGACCACTTCTAATTTACCTTGATTCATGGACCTAACATTCTAGATTCCTATGCAATATCGTTCTTATAGCTTGGGACTTCACTTCCATCATCAGTCACATCCATAACTGCACACTGTTTTAGCTTTGACTCCATCTCTTCATTCTTTCTAGAATTATTTTTCCATTCTTCTCCAGTAGTGTATTGGGCACCTACTGACCTGGGGAGTTCATCTTTCAGTGTCATATATTTTTGTCTTTTCATACTGTTCATGGGGTTCTCAAGGCAAGAATACTGAAGTAGTTTGCCATTCTCTTCTCCAGTGGACCACATTCTGTCAGACCTCTCCACCGTGACCCGTCTTCTTGTGTGGTCCTACGCAGTATGGCTTATTGTTTCATCGAAGTAGACAAGGCTATGATCCAAGTGATCAGTTAGGTTAGTTTTCTGTGATTGTTGTTTTCATTCTGTCTGTCCTCTGATGGATAAGGATAAGAGGCTTGTGGAAGCTTCCTGATGGGAGGGACTGGCTGTGGGGGCATCTGGGTCTTTCTGTAATGAGTAGGGCCATGCTTGGAGTGGAGTGGTTATTAGCTAAGAGTTGCACAGTTTGATAGGGTCTTCCTTTCTTGCTCCTTTCAGTTCTTGTTGGGAATATTTTTTTGGGGGGGTCTGTGCCTATTGGCATTTTTTTCATTGATTCATATTTTGAATAATGTTTCCTGTATTTTGTCAAACTATGTGTTTAAAGTTGAAATGTGAAAGAAAACTAACTCAGTCTAACAAATTGATTATCAGATCGGATCAGATCAGTTGTTCAGTCGTGTCCGACTCTTTGCGACCCCATGAATCGCAGCATGCCAGGCCTCCCTGTCCATCACCAACACCCAGAGTTCACTCAGACTCACATCCATCGAGTAAGTGATGCCAGCCAGCCATCTCATCCTCTGTCATCCCCTTCTCCTCCTGCCCCCAATCCCTCCCAGCATCAGAGTCTTTTCCAGTCAGTCAACTCTTCACATGAGGTGGCCAAAGTACTGGAGTTTCAGCTTTAGCATCATTCCTTCCAAAGAAATCCCAGGGCTGATCTCCTTCAGAATGGACTGGTTGGCTCTCCTTGCAGTCCAAGGGACTCTCAAGAGTCTTCTCCAACACCACAGTTCAAAAGCATCAATTCTTTGGCGTTAAGCCTTCTTCACAGTCCAACTCTCACATCCATATATGGCCACAGGAAAAACCATAGCCTTGACTAGACAGACCTTTGTTGGTAAAGTAATGTCTCTGCTTTTGAATATGCTATCTAGGTTGCTCATAACTTTCCTTCCAAGGAGTAAGCGTCTTTTAATTTCATGGCTGCATTCACCATCTGTAGTGATTTTGGAGCCCAGAAAAATAAAGTCTGACACTGTTTCCACTGTTTCCCCATCTATTTCCCATGAAGTGGTGGGACCGGATGCCATGATCTTCGTTTTCTGAATGTTGAGCTTTAAGCCAACTTTTTCACTCTCCACTTTAACTTTCATCAAGAGGCTTTTGAGTTCCTCTTCACTTTCTGCCATAAGGGTGGTGTCATCTGCATATCTGAGGTTATTGATATTTCTCCCGGCAATCTTGATTCCAGCTTGTGTTTCTTCCACTCCAGCATTTCTCATGATGTACTCTGCATATAAGTTAAATAAGCAGGGTGACAATATACAGCGTTGACGTACTCCTTTTCCTATTTGGAACCAGTCTGTTGTTCCATGTCCAGTTCTAACTGTTGCTTCCTGACCTGCATAAAAATTTCTCAAGAGGCAGATCAGGTGGTCTGGAATTCCCATCTCTTGAAGAATTTTCCACAGTTTATTGTGATCCACACAGTCAAAGGCTTTGGCATAGTCAATAAAGCAGAAATAGATGTTTTTCTGGAACTCTCTTGCTTTTTCCATGATCCAGTGGATGTTGGCAATTTGATCTCTGGTTCCTCTGCCTTTTCTAAAACCAGCTTGAACATCAGGAAGTTCACGGTTCACATATTGCTGAAGCCTCACTTGGAGAATTTTCTGCATTACTTTACTAGTGTGTGAGATGAGTGCAATTGTGCGGTAGTTTGAGCATTCTTTGGCATTGCCTTTCTTTGGGATTGGATTGAAAACTGATCTTTTCCAGTCCTGTGGCCATTGCTGAGTTTTCCAAATTTGCTGGCATATTGAGTGCAGTACTTTCATAGCATCATCTTTCAGGATTTGGAATAGCTCAACTGGAATTCCATCACGTCTACTAGCTTTGTTCATAGTGATGCTTTCTAAGGCCCACTTGACTTCACATTCCAGGATGTCTGTCTCTAGGTCAGTGATCACACCATCGTGATTATCTGGGTCGTAAAGATATTTTTTGTACAGTTCTTCTGTGTATTCTTGCCATCTCTTCTTAATATCTTCTGCTTCTGTTAGGTCCATACCATTTCTGTCCTGTATCGAGCTCATCTTTGCATGAAATGTTCCTTTGGTATCTCTGATTTTCTTGAAGAGATCCCTAGTCTTTCCCATTTGTTGTTTTCCTCTATTTCTTTGCATTGATCGCTGAAGAAGGCTTTCTTATCTCTTCTTGCTATTCTTTGGAACTCTGCATTCAGATGTTTATATCTTTCCTTTTGTCCTTTGCTTTTCACTTCTCTTCTTTTCACAGCTATTTGTAAGGCCTCCCCAGACAGCCATTTTGCTTTTTTGCATTTCTTTTCTGTGGGGATGGTCTTGATTGCTGTCTCCTGTACAATGTCACGAACCTCATTCCATAGTTCATCAGGCACTCTATCTATCAGATCTAGGCCCTTAAATCTATTTCTCACTTCCACTAAGGGATTTGACTTAGGTCACACCTGAATGATCTAGTGGTTTTCCCTACTTTCTTCAATTTAAGTCTGAATTTGGCAATAAGGAGTTCATGGTCTGAGCCACAGTCAGCTCCTGTTCTTGTTTTTGCTGACTGTATAGAGCTTCTCCATCTTTGGCTGCAAAGAATATAATCAATCTGATTTTGGTGTTGACCATCTGGTGATGTCCATGTATAAAGTCTTTTCTTGTATTATTGGAATTGGGTGTTTGCTATGACCAGTGCATTTTCTTGGCAAAACTCTCTTAGTCTTTGCCCTGCTTCATTCTGTATTCCAAGGCCAAATTTGCCTGTTACTCCAGGTGTTTCTTGACTTCCTACTTTTGCATTCCAGTCCCCTGTAATGAAAAGGACATCTTTTTTGGGTGTTAGTTCTAAAAGTTCTTGTAGTTCTTCATAGAACCATTCAACTTCAGCTTCTTTAGCATTACTGGTTGGTGCATAGACTTGGATTACTGTGATATTGAATGGTTTGCCTTGGAAACAAACAGATTATAATTCTACTGAATATTCTTTGAAAATATTCGATCTTCCAAACCCAGATTCGATCCCTGGGTTGGGAACATCCCTTGGAGAAGGAAATGGCAATCCACTCCAGTACTATGGCATGGAAAAATCCCATGGACAGAGGAGCGTGGTAGGCTACAGTCCATGGGGTCGCAAAGAGTCAGACACGACTGAGCGACTTCATGTTCATGTTCATTCTTTGAAAATTAAAGCATACATGTGATGTATTTTTCAATATTTTTGTACTATATAAATAATTTTTAAGAGTAAAAACTGAATCTTACTTACCTCTAATACCAGTCTATAGTCATACACTGTTGAAAGTTACTGCAATGTAAATCTGAAGAATAGTTTTTCTCATTGACACAAAACCCAAATTTTATCAAGCAGACACTGAATAGTAAAGAGAATCAAAAAGATAAAGGGCATACATTTAATATATAACTTCAGATTATTTTTAGTAAAAGGACAATAGAGTTTTGAAAATAACACTCTGTAACTTCTAGCAAAATCAATAATGATTCTACTGATAATAAACTTTTTCACTACAACACAAGTATTAATTATTGTTGTTTGAAGGAGAAAAATCAATATTTTCCATCTTATCAAATGCATTATTTTTAATTAATTCATTTTTTTAATTGGAGCCTAATTCCTTTGCAATACGGTAGTGGTTTTTGCCATACATTGACATGAATCAGCCATGGGTGTACATGTGTCCCCCACCCTGAACCCCCTGCTTCCTCCCTCCCCATCCCATCCTGCAGGGTTGTCCCAGTGAACTGGCCGTGAACGCCCTGTCTCATGCATCGAACCTGGACGAGCATCTATTTCACTTAAGGTAATATACATAATTCAATGCTATTCTCTAAAATCATACCACCTTCTCCTTCTCCCACAGAGTCCAAAAGTCTGTTCTTTACATCTGTGTCTCTTTTGCTGTCTCGCATATAGGGTCATTGATACCATCTTTCTAAATTCCATGTATATGCGATAATATACTGTATTGGTGTTTTTCTTTTTTTCTGCATTCACTCTGTATAATATTCTCCAGTTTCATCCACCTCATTAGAAGTGATTCAAATGCATTCTTTTTAATAGCTTAGTAATATTCCATTGTGTATATGTACCACAGCTTTCTTATCCATTCGTCTGCCAATGGACATCTAGGTTTCTTCCATGTCCTAGCTATTGTAAACAGTGCTGTGATGAACATTGGGGTACATGTGTCTCTTTCAATTCTGGTTTCCTTAGTGTGTATGTCCAGCAGTGGGATTGCCGGGTCATATGGAAGTTTTATTTCCAGTTTTTTTAAGGAATCTCCACACGGTTGGTTCTCCATAGTGTCTGTACTAGTTTGCATTCCCTCTAACAGTATAAGAGGGTTCCCTTTTCTCTGCCCCATTTCCAGTATTTATTGTTTGTAGAATTTTTGATAGCAGACATTCTGATTGGCATGAGATGGTACCTCGTTGTGGTTTTTATTTACATTTCTCTGATAATGAGCATCTTTTCATGTGTTTATTAGCCATCTGTATGTCTTGTTTTCATGTGTTTGATAGCCATCTGTATGTCTTCTTTGGATAAATGTCTGTTTAGTTCTTTGACCCATTTTTTTGATTTGGTTGTTTATATTTCTGGTATTGAGCTGCATGAGCTGCTTGTATATTTTTGAGATTAATTCTTTGTCAGTTGCTTTGTTTGCTATTATTTTCTCCCATTCTGAAGGCTGTCTTTTCACATTGCTTATAGTTTCCTTTGTTGTGCAAAAGCTTTTAAGTTTAATTAGGTCCCACTTATTTATTTTTGCTTTTATTTCCAATATTCTGGGAGTTGGGTCATAAAGGATCCTGCTGTGATTTATTTCAGAGAGTGTTTTGCCTAGGTTTTCCCCTAGGACTTTTATAATTTTTCATCTTACATTAAGATCTTTAATCCATTTTGAGTTTATTTTTGTGTATGGTGTTAGAAAGTGCTCATTTAATTCTTTTACAAGTGGTTGACCAGTTTTCCCAGCACTACTTGTTAAAGAGATTGTCTTTTCTCCATTGTATATTCTTGCCTCCTTTATCAAAGATAAGGTGTCCATTGGTGCATGGATTTATCTCTGGCCTTTCTATTTTGTTCCATTTTTCTATATTTCTGTCTTTGGGCCAATACCATACTGTCTTAATGACTGTAGCATTGTAGTATAGTCTGAAGTCAGGCAGGTTGATTCCTCCAGTCCCATTCTTTCTCAAGTTTGTCTTGGCTATTTGAGGTTTTCTTTATTTCCATACAAATTGTGAAATTATTTGTTCTAGTACTGTGAAAAATACCATTGGTAGCTTGATAGGGATTGCATTGCATCTATAGATTGCTTTGGGTAGTATATTTCTTTTCATTATATCGATTCTACCAATCCATGAACATGGTATATTTCTCCATATATTTGTGTCATCTTTGATTTCTTTCATCAGTGTTTTATAGTTTTCTATATATGGGTCTTTTGTTTCTTTAGGTAGATATATTCCTAAGTATTTTAACCTTTTCATTGCAATGATTAATGGAATTTTTCCTTAATTTCTTTTTCTATTTTCTCATTGTTAGTGTATAGGAATGCAAGGGATTTCTGTGTGTTAATTTTATATCCTGAAATTTTACTCTATTAATTGATTAGCTCTAGCAATTTTCTGGTGGAGTCTCTAGGGTTTTCTATGTAGAGGATCATGTCATCTGCAAACAGTGAGAGTTTTACTTCTTTTCCAATCTGGATTCTTTTATTTCTTTTACTTCTCTGATTTCTGTGGATAAAACTTCCAAAACTATGTTGAATAGTAATGGTGAGGTTGGGCACCTTTGTCTCGTTCCTGACTTTAGGGGAAATGCTTTCAGTTTTTCACCATTGAGGATAATGTTTGCTGTAGGTTTATCATACATGGCTTTTATTATGTTCAGGTATGTTCCTTCTATTGCATTCTGGAGATTTTTTAATCATAAATGAATGTTGAATTTTGTCAAAGTCTTTGTCTGCATCTATTGAAATAATCATATGTTTTATCTTTAAATTTGTCAGTGTGGTGTATCATATTGATTGATTTGCAAAATATTGAAGAATCCTTTGATCCCTGGGATAAAGCCCACTTGGTCATGATGTATGATCTTTTTAATATTTTGTTAGATTCTGTTTGCTAGAAATTTGTCGAGTATTTTTCCATCTGTTCATCAGTGATATTGGCCTGTAGTTTTCTTTTCTTGTGGCATCTTTGTCTGGTTTTGGTATTAGGGTGATGGTGGCCTCATAGAATAAGTTTGACAATTTATCTTCCTCTGCAATTTTCTGGAAGAGTTGAGTAGGATAGGTGTTTGCACTTCTCTAAATTTGTGGTGGAATTCATCTCTGAAGCCATCTGGTCCTGGGCTTTTGTTTGTTGGAAGATTTTTTATTACAGTTTCCATTTCTGTGCTTGTGATGGGTCTGTTAAGATTTCTATTTCTTCCTGGTTCAGTTTTGGAAGGTTACACTTTTCTAAGAATTTGTGCATTTCTTCCAAGTTGTCCGTTTTATTATCATACAGTTGCTGATAGTAGTCTCTTATGATCCTTTGTATTTCTGTGTTGTCAGTTGTGATTTCTCCATTTCCATTTCTAATTTTGTTGATTGATTATTTGCTATTTGTTTGTTATTTGTTTGATTATTCTCCCTTTTTTCTTGATGAATCTGGCTAATGGTTTGCCTGTTTTATTTATCTTCTCAAAGAAACAGGTTTTAGCTTTGTTGATTTTTGCTGTAGTCTCCTTTGTTTCTTTTTCAATTATTTCTGCCCTAATTTTTATTATTTCTTTCCTTCTAATAACCCTGGGGTTATTCATTTCTTCTTTTTCTAGTTGCTTTAGGTGTAAAGTTAGGTTATTTATTTGATTTTTCTCTTTTTCTTGAGATAAGCTTGGATTGCTATGAACCTTCCCCTTAGCACTGCTTTTACTGAATCACATAGGTTTTGGGTTGTCATGTATCATTTTCACTTGTTTCTATGCATATTTTGATTCCTTTTTTGATTTCTTCTGTGGTTTGTTGGTTATTCAGAAGCATGTTGTTTAGCCTCCATACGTTTGTATTTTCAGTAGTTTTTTGTTTGTTTGTTTTTCCTGTAGTTGACACGTAATCTTACTGCATTTTGATCCGAAAAAATGCTTGAAATGATTTCAACTTTTTTGAATTTACCAAATCCAGATTTATGGCCCAGGATGTGATCTATCTTGGAGAATGTTCTGTGTGCACTTGAGAAAAAGCTGAAATTCATTGTTTTGGGGTGAAATGTCCTATAGATATCAATTAGATCTAACTGGTCCATTATATCACTTAAAGTTTGTGTTTCCTTACTGATTTTCTGTTTAGTTGATTTCTCCATAGGTGTGAGTGGAGTATTAAAGTCTCCCACTGTTATTATGTTACTTTTAATTTCCCCTTTCATACTTGTTAGCATGTGCCTTACATATTGCTGTGCTCCTATGTTGGGTGCATATACATTTATAATTGTTATATCTTATTCTTGGATTGATCCTTTGATCATTATGTAGTGTCTTTTTTCATCTCTTTTCACAGCCTTTATTTCAAAGTCTATTTTATCTGATGTGAGTATTGCTACTCCTGCTTTCATTTGGTCTCCATTTGCATGAAATGTCTTTTTCCAGCCCTTCGCTTTCAGTCTGTATGCATCCCTTGTTTTGAAAAGAATCTCTTGTAGACAGTATATATAGGGGTCTTGTTTTTCTATCCATTTAACCAGTATTTGTCTTTTGGTTGGGACATTCAGCCCGTTTACATTTAAGGTAATTTTTGATAAGTATCATCCTGTTTCTATTTACTTTGTTGTTTGGGTTTCTAGTTTATAAACCTTTTCTGTTTTATAAACCTTTTCTGTTTTTCCTATCTAGAGAAGATCCTTTAGCCTTTGTTGAAGAGCTGGTTTGGTGGTGCTGAATTCTCTCAGCTTTCGATTGTCTGTAAAGCTTTTGATTTCTCTTTCATACTTGAATTTGTGTCATACCCAGATACTTGCTGGGTATAGTAGTCTGGGTTGTAGGTTTTTCTCTTTCACCAATTTAAGTATGTCCTGCCATTCCCTTCTGGCCTGAAGAGATTCTATTGAAAGATCAGCTGTTACCCTTGTGGGAATCCCCTTGTGTGTTATTTGTTGCTTTTCCCTTGCTACTTTTAATATTTTCTCTTTTTGTTTGATCTTCATTAATTGAATTAATATGTGTCTTGGGGTATTTTGCTTTGGGTTTATCCTGTTAGGGACTCTCTGGGTTTCCTGAACTTGGGTGGCTATTTCCTTTCCCGTTTTAGGGAATTTTTCAACTATTGTCTCCTCAACTATTTTCTCATGGCCTTTCTTTTTGTCTCCTGGGACTCCTATGATTCAAATGTTGGGGCATTTAATATTGCCCCAGAGGTCTCTGAGGTTGTCCTCATTTCTTTTAATTCTTTTTTTCTTTTTTCCTCTCTGCTTCATTTATTTCCACCATTCTATCTTCCACCTCACGTATCCTCTCTTCTGCCTCAGTTATTCTACTGTTGGCCCCCTCCAGAGTTCTTTTGATCTTAGTTATTGCATTAATCGTTACTGATTGAATCTTTTTTATTTCTTCTAGATCCTTGTTAAACACTTTTTTTTTTTTTTGCATCTTCTCAGTCCTTGTCTCTAGCCTATTTATCTGTAACTGCATTTTGTTTTCAAGGTTTTGGATCATCTTTACTATCATTATTCTGAATACTTTTTCAGGTAGACTCCCTATCTCCTCCTCTTTTGTTTGGTTTGATGGGCGTTTATCATGTTCCTTTACCTCCTGAATATTTCTGTGCCTTTTCATTTTGTTTAGATTGCTGTGTTTATGGTGACCTTTCTGTATTCTGGCGGTTTGTGGTTCCTCTTTATTGTGGAGGTTGCTACCTGTGGGTGAGGTTGGACCAGTGGTTTGTCAACGTTTCTGATTAGGGAAGCTTGCATCAGTGTTCTGGCGGGTGGAGCTGGGGTCTCTTCTCTCTGGAGTGCAATGAAGTGTCCAGTAGCGAGTTTTGAGGTGTCTATGAGCTTGGTGTGATTTTGGGCAGCCTCAGGGCTGTGTTCCTATATTGCTAGAGAATTAGCATGGTATGTCTTGCTCTGAAATTTGTTGGTTCTTGGGTGGAGCTTGGTTTCAGTGTATGTATTGAGGCTTTTGAATGAGCTCTTGTTGATTAATGTTCCCTGGAGTCAGGAGTTTTCTGGTGTTCTAAAGTTTTGACTTTAAGCCTCTTGCCTCTGGCTTTCAGTCTTATTCTTACAGTAGCCTTAAGACTTCTCCATCCATACATCACAGATGATAAAACATCTAGGTTAATGGTGAAAACATTGACACAGTGAGGGACACCCAGAGAGTTTCACAGAGTTATATCAAGAAGAGAAGAGGGAGTAGGGAAATATAGGTGACCAGGAAGAGAAGAGGGGGAATCAAAAGGGGAGAGAGCAATCTAGCCAATTATCAATTCCCTATGTGCTCTCCACAGTCTGGAACACCCAGAGAGGTTCATGTTATATAGAGAAGAGAAGAGGGAGGAGGGAGATAGAGGTGACCAGGAGGAGAAGATGGGGACTCAAAAAGGGAGAGAACAATCTAACTAGTAATCAGTTCCCTAAGTGTTCTCCACAGCCCAGAACACCCAGAGAGATTCACAGAGTTAAGTAGAGAAGAAAAGGGGTAGGGAGGAGATTGATGTGACCTTGGGGGGGAAAGGGAGAGTCAAAAGGGGAGAGAGCAATCAGGCCAGTAATCACAGCCAGTAGTAAAAATGGGTACTGAAGATTAGATTCTTAAAGGTACAAAATGGATAAGAAACACCAAAAGGCAAATATTAAAAATCTAGAGTAGAGGTTACACTCTCAAAAATACAATATTAAAAATACAAAACAAAATCAATCATAAAATTATAATATATATATATATATATATATATATGAAATTTGCTTTAAAAAATAGGGTCTTTTTGCAAGATAATAGTAGGTTATAAATATGAAAGTTGAAGAGTAATAAAGAACTAAAAATAAAACTATTTTAAAAAATAAAAAAATGATAATAAAAATAAATCTAGGAATTTGTCTGGAGCTGTTGAGGGAAGTGTGAGGTCAGTTCAGTTTCATATAGTTCCTTGTTCCAACTTGCACTTGTTCTCAAGGTCTATAGGCCCCTTCCAATGCTTAGTCAATGCTCACTACAGGGTTTTAATCTGTTGTACCTGTCACTTTCAGAGCAGTTCCCTCTTGTTTGTTTATTTTGGCTTCCTCTGTGTGCAAGTCTCTACAGTGTCTAATTTTTGCCCTTACACAAGGGGGTGAAGGTTGTCACTTATTTAGGCTCACTTGTTCAGTTGTGCTGTGGAGAGGGAGGAACACTGCAAACAAATATCACTGGGACGTGTGGGGAGTGCTCGCAGTGTCTGGACCACACTGGGTTTGCCTCAGCTCACAGCATGTGTACTTTCCTGGTCTATGCGGCTCAGGCTTCAGGATGCTCTGCAGGGAAACTGTTCAAAGTGGGCCTGGGTTGCATGCACTTCCCAGGTCTAAGCTGCTCAGGTTCAGGTTCTCTGGTACTCCACAAAGGCACAGACTCCATTAGGCATACATTTTATGCCTTTCCCAGGTCCCAGCAACTCAGGTGACCAGGTACTTGGTGAGCACACTGTCTCTGCTGGGCTGTGTCTTGGGTGCTGGTCCCAGGTGCGTCATAAGAGCACCATTTCAGGTGTGCCGTGTGTCTCCTCTGGGGAGCTGATCTCTAGCTGTGACACTCCTGGCAGATGTCAACTGTCCAGGATCCCAGGAAGACATGGTTAGCAACTGGGAGCATGCTCATAGTTTGGTGGAGGATGCCATCTCTGGGGCTGAGATTGCCCCTCACCTTCTGGCTCTAGCTGTTGCCTGCCTGCCTCTCTGCCTCTGGTTGGGGAGAGCCAGTCCACAGTTGGCTAGCTGTCCTCTGGTGTTTGCTCAGACCTTTGTTCTGTGAGCGGGCCAGGTTTCACCTTGGTTAGAGTTTTTCTGGGAAAGCTCTCTCTCTCTCTCTCTTTTATTTTTCTCATTCTCACTCTCTGTCTACCTCACAGTTTGGGTTTCTATCTCACGTTAGCTCCCTCAGATTGTCCTCAGGGCATTCAGTCCCCATCCTTACCCTAAGCATGCAACCCACATCCCTGTTCAGCCCCTGCTGGCTGGTGGCAAAAGCGAGTGTCTGGGCTACTTCTCCGCTGGCAGTTGTGGTTAGGTGCCCATTGTGTGTGTGTGTTTTCCCTCCCAGTTATGTTGCCCTCTGAGATTCCAAAACTCCTCACAGACCCACTGGTGAGAGGGTTTCCTACTGTTTGGAAACTTCTCCTCCTTCACTATTCCCTACCCAGTACAGGTCTCCATCCCTAACTCTTTGTCTCTCTTTTTATCTTTTATATTTTGTCCTATCTCCTTTCAAAGAGAATGGGCTGCCTTTCTGGGTGCCTGGTGTCCTCTGCCAGTGTTCAGAAGTTGTTTTGTGGAAGTTGCTCAGCATTCAAATGATATTTTGATGAATTTGTGGAGGAGAAAGTGGTCTCCCTGTCCTATTCCTCTGCCATCTTAGGACTGCCCCAAGAATCATTATTTTAAATTTTAATTTTTTATTCCTGTTGTTGTTTAGTCGCTAAGTAGTGCCCAATTTTTGTGACCCCGTGGACTCTAGACTGCCAGGCTTCTCTGTCCATGGGATTTCACAAGCAAGGATACTGGAGTGGGTTGCCATTTCCTTCTCCAGGGAATCTTCCTAACCCAGGGATCGAATGCCCATCTCCTGCATTGCTGGTGAAATCTTTACCACTAAGCCACCTGGGAAACCTTAGCAAACAAGTTTTTAAATTTAATAATAGCATATTTGATATAGAAGAGAGTGAGAAGACAGACTTGAAAAAATTCAAATGTCTCAATCTTGAAATATATAAAAACAATGTCAATGTGTTAATATTGGTCAAATTATTCTCATGACTGTTCTATTAATATTAGCTATACAGATTTCAATAATGCTACTTTCTATCCAACTGTTTTATTATAATCATTATTGCTGTCCTTTAATTGGACTTATTAAATTTCAAGTCTTTACTCTTTTGGAGGTCCAGGGCAATAAACTTTTATGTTTAGCACTTAAAGTTATAAACACTTGTGTCCACATTTTTTTATTCCTATTTATTAGCTTTACATTTACTATATTTCTTTATTTTTATTTTATAGTATTATTATCCACATTTATCTGTTGGCATATGTTATAGTCAAAATAATGCTATTTTTAATCCTTACAAAGTTTTGAAATAGATAGTACTAAGTCTCCATTGTATAACTAAGTACCGTGTGGTGAAAGGATTTCAAACATGTCCAAAGCTGTAGAGCTCCAAGTAGTAGAATTTAATTTGTAAGTCATATCTGTATGCTTTGAAAGCTTTTCTCTTAACAGTTGCACTCTTTGGCTTCTACATACATAAATAATGGTTAAACAAATAAGCCATTACAACGTCATAATACATCATTTTAATGCTGGTATTTATCATTTATTTTCATATTTCTTTTCGTATATTTTTTCTTCATTATATTCTCAAATTGCTCTGTATATTTAAATTGAATTAGATATAATATACATATTTACTTCTTAATTTTACATTTTTATTTTGTTTCTTCACAATTTGTATAGGATTTATTCATATAAATAGTAATAACAATATTTTGCCATCATTTTATAAGTTGATTGACACATTTAAAGATTATGCACACTCTACCTTTGCTCTTCCCTACATATTCAAACAGTTTTAGTGTTGTAAAAGTGTGTCACGCATACTTACTTTCACTTTTATATCTCTTTGATGTTAGTGTTTTCCTTTTGTTGACCACTCCAATAATTTAGGAAGAATTGAAAGAATAACCAACAAAAACAAAACAGAAAAAAATGCCAAAAATAGCATAAGATACTAGTGCTTTGAATATGCTAAGTATTCAATAAATATTTGGGGAGAAATAGATTTTGTTTATTAATGTACTTTAAATATGTAGAATATTTAAGCATGTAAACACATGTAATACTTGTACATTTATACATGAAAATGAATTTATGCACTTTAAATATATGCATAATACATTAAGAAGCTTTTAATAAATGAATATTTTAAACAATAAAATTATAAATATGTTGCTTTAGATGGAATAGATGTTCATTACATTTGTTGATTTAAATCCCAAACTAAATAAAGGAAAAGAACCATACATGGAACGATTTTGTCATGTTTTAACCTAAGTTCAGAGGTTATATTGTCATATCTCTGTATCCAGAGAAAATCCTTTCATACTTTAAATAGCTTGATCATTCATGATGCCTTAGTAGCGACTTAAAGCAAGTACCAAAGTGTAGCATAGATGTGATAGAGATGATCTTCCAGCCATAACGTACTGGTAATACGCTTTAGAATCCTTAGTGGTATTTTTAAAAATAAGTGAAGGGAATGGAGTGTTATCAATTAATCATGATATCTTTATGTGCAGAATTACAATTTTAAAGTGGCTTCCAAAATTGCTAGGATATTATATAATTTGTACTTTTGCTACCAATGTTTTTTTTTCTCCCTCTTAAACAAAATAAATAGAAGCATTTTTAGCTCGTGAATAATTACTTAAATTGTATGTTTTATGCCCTAGGCTATTTCATATAATATTCTCTTACTGTTTGTGCCAGTATAGAATTTAAGGTAACATTTTTTTTTCTCATTAGTATATCTCCATCAAAAAATGTTCTGAGAGTCTTTTATTGAGGGTATATGTAAAATGTAAACTAGATTTCTTGTTTTAGTTTGAAATAGATATTGCACTTCAAGGTGATGCCACATAGCTACACTTATATCTAGATGTGTTATTTCTATGGATTTTTTTTGCTCTTACTCTACCATGAGAAAAATATTCTTATAGCATCTACCTTCTTATCTGTTTGCTGTAAGAGAGACTGTGATTGTTAAACTGTAATAGAAAAATATTTTGCTGTGGAAAACATGATTATTTCCTTCTTCAAACAGTGTAGTGGGTTGTTTAGTTATATATTTTAAAAAGTAAAGAATCTCTGAGAAAGACAACTAATTTATGTCAACCATATATGTATACTTTATTTTTCATCTTAATAGAGAGGTATCTAACCCTGTTTTCATGCTGAAACAAACGTAATTTTGAAAATACTAATGCTTTGAGAGCAAAAAGGAATCAAAAAGGGAAGAATCATAGGACTCATTCTTGCACAAGAATGGACTTGTGGATACAGTGGGGGAAGAAGAGGGTGGGATGAATTGAGAAAGTAGCATTGACCTATATACACTCTCATATGTAAAATAGATAGCTAGTGGGAAGTTGCTATATAACACAGGAAGCTCTATCTGGAACTCTGTGATGACTTAGAGGGGTGGGAAGCAGGGTGAGAAGGCGGTTCAAGAGGGATGGGATATATATATATATATATATATATATATATATATACACACACATATATATATATATATATATATATAGTTATGACTGGTTTGTGTTGTTGTACAAAAACCAACACATTATAAAGCAATTGTCCTCCAATTAAAAACTAGAAGTAATTTTATTTTTATTTTTATTTTTTTAATTTAAAATAATTTTAAAAAGAAAATACTAATGCTTTGGCTTTACTTCTATAAGAATCTGAGAGTAGGGTCTAGGCATGATCATTTGTTAAGCTCTCCAGTTTAATATATTATATAGCTAAGGATGATGACTACTCCTGACAGTAAGTGATTGACTTTGTTGTGCTATATATTATAAGAAAAACTACTACCACCACCATCTGTTGAAAAACTTTTGTGTGTCAGGGTTTCATATATTCCATTATTTTATATTATCATCACAATAACCATATGTATTAATTATTTCTACTTTTAGATAATAAAGTAGACTCAGGGAGATAAAGTAATTTGCACAACTTATATAGCATGCAAGAATTAATGCTGAGGTATGTATTCAGGCCTGTAAGCACAATTTTATTTATTGCATATGACATACAGTGTTAAAATGATCTGCTTCACTTCTGTGTGCATGTGTGCTAAGTTGCTTCAGTAATGTCTGACTCTTTGCAATCGTATGGACTGTATATCCCACCAGGCTCCTCTGTCTATGGGATTCTCCAGGCAAGAATACCGGAATGGGTTGCCATGTCCTAGTCCAGGGGATTTTCCTGACCTAGAGATCAAACCCAAGTCTCCTGTGGCTCTTGCATTGCAGGCAGATTCTTTACCACTGAGCCACTAGGCCCTTTTATACCAAGTTGTTTCCTGGGAACAAAGAAAGATTTCACTTCCCTGACCTGTTGTAATTAGTGGAGGCTGTATGAATAGTTCTGTCCAGTGATCCATGAAGGGAAATGATGTGTGCCATGCTAAGTGTGGACATAGGATCCTCAATCATGGTGTCAAAAGATGCTGCATGTTTGCAGTTATGAAGTGGTGGCATATCTCTCAGAGCAAGACCTTGAAGGATTATGTGAAGCAGAGCCTTCACTTGATCAGCTTTGAATGTGTAGTTGAGTGACACAAGAACTATATTGTGCTGAGCCACTGAGATTTGTGTGTTGTTTGCACAATGGCAGCACCTAACACATCCTGTTGAACACATTTATGAAAGTTTCACCCTTCTAACCAGAGCCACTTGGGTACCTAAAAATATTCCTTGCTAATAAAAGGCAGATACTCAGTTGAGGCTGTTGAATAGACCACTCTTCCTCTGGAAGAATTTAAAGTGTGGAGAAGAGGAAAATAAGTTTTCTCTCTATCCTTTGAGTTCTTATCTGAGACTCCTATAATAAAACACAGATTAACAAGCAAAAGACAAACAGAAATGTATTAACATTCATTCCTCATGCATACATGAGAGGTACCCAGGGCAAGATCAGTAACTCAAAGGCATGTCTTATAGAACTCAAGTTTGAACAACATCTTAATAGGGAAAAGGAGGGGGGAGTAGGTTTCTTAGGTGAGAGTAAATGACTTTTAGGAAAAATGAATGGGATTTTATAAGAATAGATTGGAGATATGATAGCCTGTGACAAAGTTTGGTTGTGGTCTTGACTTCTAGTCTCCTAATTAATCTTTCCTGATGGATGAAGTTCTCAAAGAGGGGATTTATGATCTTTGAATTCCTTTTGGAGTATTTCTTTTTAGGCAGAGATGTAGGGAATTCATACAAAACCTCTTTCTCTTCATTTGCTTTTTTATAATGTGCGTATAGCTCAAAATAATCAATATACCAAAGTGGCATATTTGGGTTGGCATAATATGTTGTCTTTTAGCAGGAAATCAATTTCTAGTTGTGCTTTATTTGTGCTTGATAAATAATTCTACTTGAAGCTAGGTTTTACTTTCAGACTATTGGATTTGAGTTATTTTCTCCAGAGGATGTTTATACATTTTATATGTATATAACAAATTCATCCAGATAAGAGTGAAAGCTTAACTTCTTCTCAATAAATAACCAACAGATCTCCATCTTGGAACATCCATCCATCTATCCATACATCCATTCACTAAATATATATTGAACCCTTGTAATAGGTCTGCAAAAGAGAAAGTTCATCACACATCAGAAGGATCAAGTTGTCACCACTATCATGGTGCTCCAAATTCATTAAGGTGTATCATCAGGGGGAAATGGGATTGCAAAGAATCAGACACGACTGACCTATTAACATGATGACATGTTCCTCAGAGGCTTGAACCTAATGCAACAAGGAAAATAAATGTTTAGCACCATGCAAGAGAGTTATTGGCTAGAAAAGTCTACTTTATTCTATGCATGAGAAAAAGCTCAGAATGAGAAATGAATTTTTTTGGCAGTAAAGTTATGTTTACTCTAAAAGAATGACAAGATGATTTAGTAAAATACTATTTTGTATTTTTAGTTTGTGTTATTTTGCTGCTCCTTGTTGTGAGATAACAAAGCATGACAATTTTTATTTATTTATTCATTTATTTTTGCTTTTCAACACATTTGTATTATTTTAAAAAAGAATCTTCTTGAAGAGGTATCCTCTTTAATATCTGTTTTCTTAGGTCCTCATTGAGATGATTAAGCAAGAGTTTTCTCAGATGGGAAAGGGAGATTAATGAGTACTTGGGGCCCCAAGGATCATTGTGCCTATCCTTGGGGTAGAAGTCCATCCTTTGGTCAGGAAAGAGTGGGAGGGGGCTTATTATTCTCAAAATTAAATGTACCTCACTACTTTGAAAGTCCATAGTGATATAGTGAAGCCATAGAGAAGAATGACTTTGTGGAGAAAGAATGCTTGACCTGGCAAACATCTGCATTGTCAGACAGCTATAGGGTTTATTTACTTCCTGCCTTTCAGAAATCATGGTGTCATGGACAATGAAGGTATCCATATAACTAGTATGGATGAAAGACCTGGGATACCTGCCTGAAGCTGTAAATTGAACACATGGATAGAACCTAAAAAAAGGAATGCAGTTATAAAGACTGAATTTCTCCTAGCCTTATAGGCTATGATATAGAGTGGATTACTTTTGATTTAAAGAATGGGGCAAACTTCATATCTGTTCATCTAGAAAGAGAAGAGGTTAAATTAACAGTTCATTGAACAGTGGGGAATATTTTAACTAATTTCATGTCATTTATAACTTTGTAAGTGTCACAAGCAGGTGGGGCCAGAGTGAGAAGTGAAATATGCAACTCTAAATTATCATTTGATGAAATGTTTCCTTCAGTTCAGTCCCTCATTGTGTCTGACTCTGCGACTCCATGGACACCTGGCTTAACTCTCGATCACCAACTCCCAGAGCTTGCTCAAACTCATGTCCGGTGATGCCATGCCATCCAACCATCTCATCCTCTGTCATCCCCTTCTCCTGCCTTCAGTCTTTCCCAGCATCAGGATCTTTTCTAAGGAGTCAGTTCTTTGCATCAGATGGCCAAAATTTTGGAGTTTAAGCTTCAGCATCAGACCTTCCAATTAATATTCAGGACTGATTTCCTTTAGGATTAACTAGTTTGATCTCCTCGCTGTCCAAGGGAATCTCAAGAATCGTCTCCAACACTACAGTTCAAAAGCATCAATGATCCAACTCTCACATCCATATATGACTACTGAAAAAACCGTAGCTTTGACTAGATGGACATTTGTTGGCAAAGTAATGTCTCTGTTTTTTAATATGATGCCTAGGTTTGTCATAGCTTTTCTTCCAAGCAGCAAGCTACAGTCAATATTTGCAGTGATTTTGGAGCCTCCCAAAATAAAGTCTGTCACTGTTTCCATTGTTTCCCCATCTATTTGCCTTGAAATGATGGGACAGTATGCCATGATCTTCATTTTTTGAATGTTGAGTTTTAAACCAGCTTTTTAACTGTCCTCTTTCATTTTCATCAAGAGGCTCTTTAGTTCCTCTTAACTTTCTGCCATAAGTGTTGGTCATCTGCACATCTGAGGTTATTGATATTTCTCCCGGCATTCTTGATTCCAGCTTGTGCTTCACCCAGCCTGGCATTTTGCATGATGTATACTGCATAGAAGTTAAATAAGCAGGATGACAGTATACAGCCTTGACATACTGTTTTCCCAATTTGTAACCGGTCTCAGGAGGCAGGTTAGGTGGGCTGTTATTCCCAATTATTTAAGAATTTTCCAAAGTTTGTTGTGATCCACACAGTCAGAGGCTTTAGTGTAGTCAATGAAGCAGAAGTAGATGTTTTTCTGGAATTCTCTTGCTCTTTCTATGATCCAACAGATGTTGGCAATTTGAACTCTGGTTCCTCTGCCTTTTCTAAATTCAATTTGAACACCTAGAATCACAGTTCACATGCTGTTGAAGCCTGGCTTGGAGAATTTTGAGCATTACTTTGCTAGCATGTGAGATGAGTGCAATTGTGTGGTAATATGAACACATTACCACAGAATTACCAAAGAATGTCAATATTCTTTGACATTGTCTTTCTGACTGGAATGAAACCTAACCTTTTCCAGTCCTGTGGCCACTGCTGAGTTTTCCAGATTTGCTGACATATTGAGCACACCACTTTCACAGCATCATATTTTAGGATTTGAAATAGCTCAGCTGAAATTCCATCACCTCCACTAGCCTTGTTCTAGGAGAGATGCTTCCTAAGGCCCACCTGACTTTGCATTCCAGGATGTCTGGCTCTAGGTGAGTGATCACACCATCATGGTTATCTGGGTCATAAAGATCTTTTCTGTATAGTTCTGTGTATTCTTGCCACCTTTTCTTAATATCTTCTGCTTCTCTTAGGTCCATACCATTTCTGTCATTTATTGTTCCCATTTTTGCATTAAATGTTCCCTTGGTATCTCTAATTTTCTTGAAGAGATCTCTAGTCTTTCCCCTTCTATTGTTTTCTTCTATTTCTTTACATTGATCATTTAAGAAGGCTTTCTTATCTCTCCTTGCTATCCTTACTATCTCTTAAAAGTGAAAATTATGAAGCCATTTTTTCCTAATTTACTAGACACTAAGATTTCCCTTTACTGTCTTTTATGCATATGGTAGGTATTTGAAATAGACCATACAATGCAACTTACTGAATTCATCCTTAATCGCCCTTAACACACATACACATTCAAGATATCTCCACATGGCCACCCTATCCTGTTGTTGTTCAGTCACCCAGTCATGTCGACTTTGTGACCTCATGGACTGCAGCATGCCAGGTGTCCCTGTCCCTCACCATCTCCCAGAGTTTGCCCAAGTGTTCATGTTCACTGCATCAGTCACTCCATCCAGCCATCACATCCTCTGACACCTTCTGCTCCTTCTGCCCTTGATCTGTCCCAGCATCAGGGACTTTTCCAGGGAGTTGTCTGTTTGCATCAGATGACCAAAAAACTGGAGCTTTAGCTTCACCATCAGTCTTTCCAGTGAATATACAGAATTACCTTAGAGCTAATTCTAAGTATCCCCACCTTTTCTGAGGGAGTATACCTGTCCTTCCTAAGCCTGATAACACAGCTGTATGAGAGATATGATAAATAAAAGCTTGATTTCAGCCCCAATTCAGTCTCCTCATGGGTCAGACTCATTTTGGACTTAGGTAGCACAGCCCTTCATGGGGGGTGGGGGGGGGGGCATTTCCAGGTCATTTTCTAGGTTTGTTTTTTTTTTTTTTCCTAGTTTGATCTAATCTGCTAGGTGAGAAGCTATGTTAGTAGGTAGGTTTATTGGAATGGCTGACTCTACTAGAAAATAAGAATTATGAAAGTCTGTAATACCAATGAAATATCTTCAAAGAGCTTCATTTTCAGTGGTTTGCCTCATGCAATTTTGTGGCATGGTTCAGTTCAGTTCAGTGGCTCAGTGGTGTCGGACTCTTTGAGACCCCATGAAATGCAGCACGCCAGGCCTCCCTGTCCATCACCAACTCCCAGAGTTCACTCAAACTCACGTCCATCAAGTCAGTGATGCCATCCAGCCATCTCGTCCTCTGTCGTCCCCTTCTCCTCCTACCCCCAATCCCTCCCAGCATCAGAGTCTTTTCCAATGAGTCAACTCTTCGCATGAGGTGGCCAAAGTACTGGAGTTTCAGCTTTAGCATCATTCCTTCCAAAGAACACCCAGAACCGATCTTTAGAATGGACTGGTTGGATCTCCTTGCAGTCCAAGGGACTCTCGCATGGTACAAGTTATATCTTGAAAGCATTATCTTGTTTCAACTCAACAACTTTTAGACTTTTTTGAAGAGTTAACAATTATACTAATTTTAGAATATTTCAGCCTCTTAGGGAAACCTGATATCTAGTAAACCTGTAATTTTTGGCCACAAAAAGTCTTGTCAGTCAGTCTTGATATTTTCAGGCAATTTGACAAGTGGGATATTTTGGACGTTTCTTGGTATAGAGAGTTTTGTGAAATTTTTCTTTGGAATAACTACTCTTTGTCAACCTTATTCAGTCACATATGTTTTCAAATACTTAAAAATTTTATTTTTCCTGAAGCGTTTCTTATAATAATCATTTAATTCACCATTAGAATAACAATTATTATAGCAATTTACTTTTAATTATTTAAAGTTTACATTATTATAATTATTTTCATCTTCTAATTTAAAGCTTGTTTAAAAATAAATAATCAGTATGGTAACAATGAATTGCATTTATAAATCAGAGTATTCCTCAAAACTGATATTTTTTTCAGTTGTTTCAGAATGTAGATTTTAGAATATAAAATATTTTTATATTTATTTTTATAGATTTAATAATAAATATATATTTATTATTTTATATTTATTATATATTAATGCTTGTCTTTATTGATCTTGAATTTTAAAGCTAATAATCTCTTCCCTTTGCTACTTTTTAATCCTTTCTTTTCAGTTTTAACTTTTGAGTGTGTATGAAACATAATAAAGAAGGAAAATTAGCACTAAATTTTTCTATAAATATTTGTATATGGAATTTACACATACTTCCTTTCAATTGTGCTCCTGAAATGTCTGAGCACTGAACTTAAATGTTTTTAAATGTTATTTTATCTCAATTCATATTTTTGACAAAATACATACCACACACCCATGGAGTTTGCTTGTGTTGAAGTATTTTTGGTTTGCTCATGTACATGAGGTTTCTGTACATGTTGATTTTTATTATTGTCCTTAAATCCAGACTTAAGTTCTGAATCATGGCACAGAATTCAGCACTGGGCATCTGCAAAAGTGACAGGGGCATCGATACCCCCTGGACCCAAGTACATCAGAGGAGAGTCAGGCATGATTGGTTTGTCACAGCATGGTGACTTTCTCACAGTGAAGGAGCCTTAAAACACTTTAGAATGAGTGCCAGCTGAAACAATGACCGCAGTGGGTAATCTTATGAAATTTTATGCACAGCACATGCCTCTGCATTAGCTTTGATAAAAGAAGAGACAAGGGAGAAAATAATAGAAAATGAGCTGACAGGGCTTTTGTAAGTTGACAAGAACACCTGGGCACTATGGAATATAACTTGAAGGGACAATGTACAGGGCTGGGATGACTTAAATTTCACATAGAGACTTGAGGTTCAGAAATTGTTACTGAATTTGTACAATAATATTTAGTATAAGCCCACCTCATCTCTACTTCCTAAACCTGGAGAAAAGCCTGGAGAAATGTTTACTACACAAATTAAATTTCCAATTACATGTGTGTGTGTGCACATGTGTAATAAAAATAAAAATTATCTATAAATTTACACATCACCTAGATGGTGGTGGTTTAGTTGCTCAGTAATGTCTGACTCTTGCAACTCCCTGGACTGTAGCCCATTAGGTTCCTTTGTCCATGGGATCTCCCATGCAAAAATACTAGTGTGGGTTGCTATTTCTTTCTCCAGGGGATCTTTCTGACCCAGAGACTGAACCTGGGTCTCCTGAATTGCCGGCAGATTCTTTACCACTGAGCCACCAGGGAAGCCCAGAGGCAAGATACTTCTGAACAAAATTTAGAAGCCTGTCTCACTTTAGGTTCAGCCTTGCCAGAAGCTATGGTGAATGGTAATCTTGGGTTAAAGTTTATTTTGGGTTGGAAGGCTTGTAATATCTTTTAGAATATAGAGACATAATAATAATGCGTTTATTAAGTATATCATACAGAAAACATCTATAAAATTACAAAGGGCAAGTGTAGAGTTGTTGGTTTTTATCCACTGAACATATTAATGTAATTAGTGGTAGGCTGAATAATAGGGTGTTATTAAAACCCCAGATTCCTCATTGTGCTTTCTTCCAGTTCCTAATTAACACACCAAGGATAATGACTCTCTTTATTTTCAACACCACAAGTTAGTTTTCCCTGTTATCAAACTTTCTATGGATGAAATCATACAATATATGCATTTTCAACTTGGCTTACTTTGTTTGGTATCATCCATGTAATTTCATGTTTTAGTGATTTTATTTTCTTATTTGGATATTGTTTTTTAAAGTTATTTGCTATTTTCTCCTTGATAAATATGATTCTTTCTATATTTGGTGTATCAATTTGTTTTCAAATTTATGTTATATGTACTTTTTCTTCCTATCTTGAGTTGACATTTAACAGTTTAAAAATTGCTTAAAGCACAGGAAAGATTTAATGTCACCTGTTTTTTAAAAAATCATATTATGATTAATGTTTGTGGTGTGTGAATGAATGTGTTCATTTAAGAAGTATTTCCTGATAAATTATGGAATTGATATTTGTTTATGGTGTGAAGTAGGGAAAAGAATCATATTTTCATATGGATATAAAATTAAACATTTTCAAACTTTGTTGAAAAGACCCTCCTTTCTTCCCTCCTTTCTGCAGTGTCACATTTTCTTAAATCAGATGCCTATATATGACCTCTGTTCTGATCTGTGTATTTATCCTTTCCCCAATACATAGGTTTAATTGCTGAGTTTATAAGAAGCTTTGAGATCTGATACTATAAACTCTCCATTTTTTAATTTTGTTTTTCAAAATTGTCTTGGTTATTCTTAGCCTTTTACTCTTCCATATCAATTTTAAAATCAGCTTGTGAGTGTGTTGAAAAATCCACCTGGAATTTTAATTGGCATTTCAATGATTCCATAGATGAATTTAGGGTGAATTATTATTTGAAAAGATTGATTTTTATAACCTTCAACATGGTATATTCCTTAGAATTTAATTTTTTAATGATGTTTTCACTGAAGAGATTTGAACACATTTTATTACATTTATTTTAAATTTTCAATGTTTTTGAAATAAATGCAAAATTATGTTTTAAAATAGCTTATTTTCTACCTAGAATTTCCTATAAAAGTGGTCTCTAAGTAAAGTGGTGGTAAGAAGTTACTTGTGTTTTGTTCTCAATCTTAAGAATGTATCTTTTGACAATTATTAAAATTGCTGTAGATTTTTCTTAAATGTTTTAGATATTTGAATTAGCTATCTGTTTCCACTTTAAGACTTATTGCCATGACCTAATGATTAAAAAAACCAAATATTTATTTTCTCTCAATTTCTGGTGTGAGAAATCTGGGTGTGGCTTAGCTATTAATAATTCCTTTGGCTCAGGTCTCTGTCATGTTTGCAATCAAAAAGGCAGCCCAGACAGGCTCCACTTCCAAGCTCACTCTGTTCATTGGCAGAATGCGGTCCTCAGTGGATTATTGAACTGGGAGTCCTGAGTTCCCCACATGACATTGGCAGGAGGTGACTCATTTGTTCATTACTTGGACCTCTTCACAAGGCAGCTCACAAAATGGTGGCTGGCTTTAATCAATGTGAGAAAAGAAGAAAGAGAGCAAGTGAGAGAAACAGAGAAGTCACAGTCTTTAAAACTTTACTTTGTAAGAATCATCCCATTAATTTTATCATAATCTATTGGTTAAAAATTATTGGGTCAGGTTGTCACACAAGATGAAATGTTAAACAAGGTCATGAATACAGTAGCCAGCCTACCCCTTATCTACAGGGGATACTTTTCAAGACCCACAGTAGATGTCTGAAACTGAAAATAGAACTGTACGCTGTATTATGTTTTTTTCCTATACATACATATATATGACAAAGTTTACGTTATCTTAGGCACCATAGAAGATAAACAACAATCACTAATAATAGAACAATTCTAACAATATACTGTAATAAAAGCTATGTAAATGTGGTCTCTTTCTTTCAAAATATCATATTTACAAATTTAATCCTTTTCCTTCTTTTTGTTTATTAATTTATTTTTGGCTGTGTTGAGTCTTCGTTGCTGTGTGGGTTCTCTAGTTGCTCTGAGCATGTGTGTGCTACTCCCTACCTTCAGTATGCAAGCTTCTCATTGAAGAGGCTTTTTCTTGTTAGGGGGCATGGGCTTTAGGGCACATGGGGTTCAGTAGTTGCAGCTCATGAGCTCAGTAGTTGCAGTTTCTGGGCTGTAAAACACAGGCTCAGTAGTCCTGGTGCACTGGATTACTTGCTCTGTGGCACATGGGATCTTCCTGGACCAGAGATCTCATGTGTTAGCAGGCAGATTCTTTACCACTGAGCCGCCAGGGAAGACCCCTTTTCCATCTTGACGAAGCACTTACATGCACTGTGGTTATGACTTTTGCAGTCTGAGGTGCAACAGCAAAACTAGCACAAACTTCTTCACAATTTCATGAATAGAAGATCTGTACTTACTGAAAATCTTAGCAACCTCACCATATTTTTTTTCCTAAAGTTTAAAACTTACCTCTTTCCCCTTAAAGGAAGTAGTTTGCAGCTTCTCTTTGACTTGTCCAGATTTCTATTATCATTGCTTTTAACACTTTGAGTAAAATGAAGTACAGTAAACGTGATTTGAAGGAGATCAAACAAGTCAATCCTAAAGGAAATCAGTCCTGAATATTCATTGGAAGGACTGATGTTGAAGCTGGAATTCCAATACTTTGGCTACCTGATGTGAAGAACTAACTCATGGGAAAAGACCCTGATGCTGGGAAACATTTAGGGCAGGAGGAGAAGGGGATGACAGAGGATGAGATAGTTGGATGGCATCACTGACTCAATGGACATGAGTTTGAGCAAGCTCCAAGTGTTGGTGATGGACAGGGAAGCCTGGCGTGCTGCAGTCCATGGGGTCACAAAGAGTTCGACATGACTGAGTGACTGAACTGAACTGTTGTGATGCTGCAACAGCCAACTTAGATGTCTACTAAGTGACTAACTGGCAGGTTACGGTAGACAAAAGGATGAATAATTTTCAGGGTGGGAAAAACGGGGTGGGACACGTCAAAATTTCATCATGCTAAAAATAGCAAGCAATTTTAAACATAGGGCTTGCTTATTTCTTTCCTGAATTTTCTATTTGATATTTGCAGACAATGAAACTATAGAAAGTGGAACTGCAGATAAGGGGTAACTATGGTACCAAAAAAACAGAGATCATTGCCCTCCATTTTCAAAGCAGCCTAACACAAAGCTCTTTATTCAATAATTGGGAAGTTCTTTCTATTGCTAGTTTGCTGAGAGATTTTAATTTAAATAAGTGTTTAATAGTACCTACATCATATTATAATGACATAAAAATCGTTTTTCTCTTCCTTTTTTATTTTTTATTTTGATTTGATCAGTTACATTCTTTGGCATTGCCTTTATTTGGGATTGGAAAGAAAATTGAACTTTTCCAGTCCTGCGGCCACTGCTGAGTTTTCCAAATATGCTGGCATATTGAGTGCAGCACTTTCTCACCATCAACATTCAGGATTTAAAAGAGCTCAACTGGAATTCCATCACCTCCACTAGCTTTGTTCGTAGTGATGCTTCCTAGGGCCCACTTGACTTCAAATTCCAGGATGTCTGGCTCTAGGTGAGTGATCACACCATTGTGATTATCTGAGACGTGAAGATCTTTTTTGTACAGTTCTTCTGAGTATTCTTGGCACCTCTTCTTAATATCTTCTGCTTCTCTTAGATCCATACCATTTCTGTCCTTTATTGTGCCCATCTTTGCATGAAATGTTCGCTTGATATCTCTAATTTTCTTGAAGAGATCTCTAGTCATTCCCATTCTATTTCCCTCTATTTCTTTGCAATGATCGCTGAGGAAGGCTTTCTTATCTCTCCCTGCTATTCTTTGGACTCTGCATTCAAATGGGCTCTCTTGTGTTGTTGGAAGAGGGTGTTTGCTATGACCAGTGGGTTCTCTTGGCAGAACTTTATTAGCCTTTGCCTGCTTTATTCTGTACTCCAAGGCCGGTTTAGAAAAGGCAGAGGAACCAGAGATTAAATTGCCAACATCCACTGGATCATCAAAAAAGCAAGAGAGTTCTAGAAAAACATCTATTTTTGCTTTATTGATAATGCCAAAGCCTTTGACTGTGTGGCTCACAATAAACTGTGGAAAATTCTGAAAGAGATGGGCATACCATACCTGACCTGCCTCTTGAGAAACCTATATGCAGGTCAGGAAGCAACAGTGCAAACTGGACATGGAACAACAGACTGGTTCTAAATAGGATAAGGAGTACGTCAAGGCTGGATATTGTCATGCTGTTTATTTAACTTATATGCAGAGTACATCATGAGAAACGCTAGGCTGGAGGAAGCGCAAGCTGGAATCAAGATTGCAGGGAGAAACATCAATGACCTCAGATATGCAGATGACACCACCCTTATGGCAGAAAGTGAAGAACTAAAGAGCCTCTTGATGAAAGTGAAAGAAGAGAGTGAAAAATTGGCTTAAAGCTCAACATTCAGAAAACTAAGTTCATGGCATCTGGTCCCATCACCTCATGGCAAATAGATGGGGAAACAATGGAAACAGTGGCTGACTATTTTTCTGGGCTCCAAAATCACTGCAGATGGTGATTGCAGCCATGAAATTAAAAGACACTTACTCCTTAGAAGGAAAGTTATGACCAGCCTAGATAGCATATTCAAAAGCAGAGACATTACTTTGCCAACAAAGTTCCATCTAGTCAAGGCTGTGGTTTTTCCTGTGGTCATGTATGGATGTGAGAGTTGGACTGTGAAGAAAGCTGAGTGCCAAAGAATTGATGCTTTTGAACTGTGGTGTTGGAGAAGACTCCTGAGAGTCCCTTGGACTGCAAGGAGATCCAACCAGTCCATCCTAAAGATCAGTCCTGGGTGTTCATTGGAAGGACTGATGTTGAAGCTAAAACTGCAGTACTTTGTCCACCTGATGCAAAGAGCTTATTCATTTCAAAAGACCCTGATGCTGGGAAAGATTGAATGCAGTAAGAGAAGGGAAGACAGAGGATGAGATGGTTGGATAGCATCACTGACTCGATGGACATTGGTTTGGCTGCTCTCCAGGAGTTGGTGATGGACAGGGAGGCCTGGAGTGTGCAATTTAAGGGGTGGAAAAGAGTCGACACGACTGAGCGACTGAACTGAACTGAACTGACCAGTTACATTGTCTGACCTGTGTTGTTTTAAAATAATGTTTCATTCTGGAACTAATTCAACTTTGTCCTGAGGCATTATCCTTTTGATACATCCCAGTGTTCTACTTACTAATATTTTGCTTAGAATTTTTGCATTTATTTCAAAGAAAATATTTGACTGTTAATTATATTTCATGTATTTTATTGTCATATTTGATGTTAAAGTTATGCTGTCCTCCTTAGTTCAAAAACATTTTTTTTTTCTATACATTGCATTTGTCCAAAGAAAAGTTGGTGCTCTTTTGTCTTAAAATAGGAGAAATTTTACTGGTGAATCAGTTTGTTCCTAGAAATCTTTATAAGTTAAGCTGTAAACATGGGTTCAATTTTAAAATAGATATAAAACAACTTCAATATTTTACCAATTTATTGGTCTTTTTAATTCCTCTATTTTTTGAATTTTTTTCCATTTAACTGAAATTTTCAAATTCAGTGCTGCAGGATTGTTAATATTAAATTATATCTTTTTAGAATCTAATTGATAAGTAGTGAATGACCACTTTTCATTGCTTATAAAGGTTTATTGTACCTATTCTTTTTCTTGGTTAATCTTAATAGAGTTTTATTATTTTATTAATGTGTAAAATTAACTGATTCAGTTGATTTTCTAATTTCTATTTTATTAATTTACATTATTATTTTTCCTTTCTTTAAGTTTTAGGTTAATTTTTTTTAAATTAGTTGAGATAGCTTTAGCAATATTGGGGTGTTTCTTTTTTTCTTTTATATATGAGTTTTTTTTTGTTGTTGTTTTTTTTTTTTTTGAATGAGGAAAATGTTTATTTAGAGATATTTTTTCTCTAGGTAGTGAACATATTACAAATAAACTTTGCTGCTAAGAAACGTGCACTTCTAACACTCAAATTGTAATGTATTAATCTTACCATTAATTGTACATGTTGATTTGGAAATAAAATTGCTGCAGCAGATATCATTTATTATTTTTTATTTAAATTTATTTATTTTAATTGGAGGCTAATTACTTTACAATATTGTATTGGTTTGCCATACATCAACATGAATCTGCCACGGGTGTACACGTGTTCCCCATCCTGAACCACCCTCTCTCCTCCTTCCTCGTACCATCCCTCTGGGTCATCCAAGTGCACCAGCCCCAAGCATCCTGTATCCTGCATCGAACCTGGACTGGCAATTTGCTTCTTATATGATATTATGCATGTTTAAATGCCATTCTCCCAAATCATCCCACCCTCTCCCTCTCCCACAGAGTCCAAAAGACTGTTCTATACATCTGTGTCTCTTTTGCTGTCTCACATACAGGGTTATTGTTACCATCTTTCTAAATTCCATATATATGCATTAGTATACTGTATTGGAGTTTTTCTTTCTGGCTTACTTCACTCTGTATAATAGGCTCCAGTTTCATCCACCTCATTAGAACTGATTCAAATGTATTCTTTTTAATGGCTGAGTAATACTCCATTGTGTATATGTACCCCAGCTTTCTTATCCATTCATCTGCTGATGGACATCTAGGTTGCTTCCATGTCCTGACTATTATAAACAGTGCTGCAGTGAACGTTGGGGTACATGTGTGTCTTTCAATTCTGGTTTCCTCGATGTGTATGCCCAGCAGTGGGATTGCTGTGTCATAAGGCAGTTCTATTTCCAATTTTTTAAGGAATCTCCACACTGTTCTCCATAGTGGCTGTACTAGTTTGCATTCCCAGCAACAGTGTAAGAGGGTTCCCTTTTCTCCACACCCTCTCCAGCATTTATTGCTTGTAGGCTTTTGGATCACAGCCATTCTGACTGGTGTGAAATGGTACCTCATTGTGGTTTTGATTTGCATTTCTCTGATAATGAGTGATGTTGAGCATCTTTTCATGTGTTTGTTAGCCATCTGTATGTCTTCTTCGGAGAAATGTCTATTTAGTTACTTGGCCCATTTTTTGATTGGGTCATTTATTTTTCTGGAATTGAGTGCAGGAGTTGCTTGTATATTTTTGAGATTAGTTGTTTGTCAGTTGCTTCATTTGCTATTATTTTCTCCCATTCTGAAGGCTGTCTTTTCACCTTGCTTATAGTTTCCTTTGTTGTGCAGAAGCTTTTAATTTTAATTAGGTCCCATTTGTTTATTTTTGCTTTTATTTCCAATACTCAGGGAGGTGGGTCATAGAGGATCCTGCTATGATTTATGTCGGAGAGTGTTTTGCCTATGTTCTCCTATAGCTGTTTTATAGTTTCTGGTCTTAAGTTTAGATCTTTAATACATTTTGAGTTTATTTTTGTGTATGGTGTTAGAAGGTGTTCTATTTTCATTCTTTTACAAGTGGTTGACCAGTTTCCCCAGCACCACTTGTTAAAGAGATTTTTGTTTCTTCATTTATTCTTGCCTCCTTTGTCAAAGATAAGGTGTCCAAAGGTGCGTGGATTTATTTCTGGGCTTTCTATTTTGTTCCATTGATCTATATTTCTGTCTTTGTGCCAGTATCATACTGTCTTGATGACTGTGGCTTTGTAGTAGAGCCTGAAGTCAGGGAGGTTGATTCCTCCAGTTCCATTCATCTTTCTCAAGTTTGCTTTGGCTATTCGAGGTTTTTTGTATTTCCATACAAACTGTGAAAGTATTTGTTCTAGGTCTGTGAAAAATACCATTGGTAGCTTCATAGGTATTGAATTGAATTTATAGATTGCTTTGGGTAGTATACTCATTTTCACTATATTGATTCTTGCGACCCATGAACATGGTATATTTTCCATCTATTAGTGTCCTCTTTGATGTCTTTCACCAGTGTTTTATAGTTTTCTATATATAGGTCTACCCTGAATCTGAGGTCAGGGAGGCAGCCGAGAGGAGCTACGCCGTGTCTGAAGTCAGGGGCGGCGGCTGAGAGTGCCAGGCTGCAACAGCGCAGGAGCAGCCCAAAGGAGCTACCCCCACTGAGGCCAGGGGCGGCGGCCGGGAGGAGCTGCCCCACGTCCAAGGAGCGGTTGCTGTGCGGGTGCCAGAGGGCCTAGAGGAGCTATTCCACATTCAAGGTTGGGAGGGGTGGCAGTGAGGAGATACCCCTCATCCAAGATAAGGAGCATCGGCTGTGCTTTGCTGGAGCAGCCGTGAAGAGATACCCCACATCCAAGGTAAGAGAATCCCAAGTAAGACAGTCGGTGTTGCAAGGGGGCATCAGAGGACAGACACACTGAAACCATAATCACAGAAAACTAGTCAATCTAATAAGAGTAGGACCACAGCCTTGTCTAACTCAATGAAACTAAGCCATGCCACCCAAGACAGGCGGGCATGCTGGAGAGGTCTGACACAATGTGGTCCACTGGAGAAGGGAATGGCAAACCACTTCAGTATTCTTGCCTTGAGAACCCCATGAACAATATGAAAAGGCAAAATGATAGGATACTGAAAGCGGGACTCCCCAGGTCAGTAGGTGCCCAATATGCTACTGGAGATCAGTGGAGAAATAACTCGAGAAAGAATGAAGGAATGGAGCCAAAGCAAAAACAATATCCATTGCAGATGCAACTGGTAATAGAAGCATGGTCTGATGCTGTAAAGAGCAATATTGCATAGCAATCTGGAATGTCAGGTCCATGAATCAAGGCAAATTGGAAGTGGTCAAACAGGAGATGGCAAGAGTGAACGTCAACATTCTAGGGATCAGCGAACTAAAATGGGTGAATTTAACTCAGATGACGATTATATCAACTACTGCGGGCAGGAATCCCTTAGAAGAAATGGAGTAGCCATCATGGTCAACAAAAGAGTCTGAAATGCAGTACTTGGATGCAATCTAAAAAAACGACAGAATGATCTCTGTTCGTTTCCAAGGCAAACCATTCAATATCGCAGTAATCCAAGTCTATGCCCCAACCAGTAACGCTGAAGAAGCTGAAGTTGAATGGTTCTATGAAGACCTACAAGACCTTTTAGAACTAACACCCAAAAAAGATATCCTTTTCATTATAGGGGACTAGAATGCAAAAGTTGGAACTCAAGAGACAACTGCAGTAACAGGCAAATTTGGTCTTGGAATATGGAATGAAGCAGGGCAAAGACTAATAGAGTTTTGCAAGAAAATGCACTGATCATAGCAAACACCCTCTTCCAACAACACAAGAGAAGACTCTAAACATGGACATCACCAAATGGTCAACAGTGAAATCAGATTGATTATATTCTTTGCAGCCAAAGATGGAGAAGCTCTATACAGTCCACAAAAACAAGACAAGGAGCTGATTGTGGCTCAGATGATGAACTCCTTATTGCCAAATTCAGACTGAAATTGAAGAAAGTAGGGAAAACCACTAGACCATTCAGTTCAGTTCGGTTCAGTTCAATTGCTGAGTCGTGTCCGACTCTTTGTGACTCCATGAATCGCAGCACGCCAGGGCTCCCTATCCATTACCAACTCCTAGAGTTCACTCAGACTCACGTCCATCGAGTCAGTGATGTCATCCAGCCATCTCATCCTCTGTCATCCCCTTCTCCTGCTGCCCCCAATCCCTCCCAGCATCAGAGTCTTTTCCAGTGAGTCAACTCTTCACATGAGGTGGCCAAAGTACTGGAGTTTCAGCTTGAGCATCATTCCCTCCAAAGAAATCCCATGGCTGATCTCCTTCAGAATGGACTGGTTGGATCTCCTTGCAGTCCAAGGGACTCTTAGGAGTCTTCTCCAATACCACAGTTGAAAAGAATCAATTCTTTGGTGCTCAGCCTTCTTTACACTCCAACACTCACATCCATACATGACCACTGGAAAAAGTATAGCTTTGACTAGCCGGACCTTTGTTGGCAAAGTAATGTCTCTGCTTGTGAATATGCTATCTAGGTTGGTCATAACTTTCCTTCCAAGGAGTAAGCGTCTTTTAATTTCATGGCTGCAGTCACCATCTGCAGTGATTTTGGAGCCCCCAAAATAAAGTCTGACACTGTTTCCACTGTTTCCCCATCTATTTGCCATGAAGTGATGGGACAAGATGCCATGATATATGCTTTCTGAATGCTGAGTTTTAAGCCAACATTTTCTCTCTCCTCTTTCACTTTCATCAAGATACTTTTGAGTTCCTCTTCACTTTCTGCCATAAGGGTGGTGTCATCTGCATATCTGAGGTTATTAATAATTCTCCAGACAATTTTGATTCCAGCCTGTGCTTCTTCCAGCCCAGCGTTTCTCATGATGTACTCTGCATATAAGTTAAATAAGCAGGGTGACAATATACAGCCTTGACGTACTCCTTTTCCTATTTGTAACCAGTCTGTTGTTCCATGTCCAGTTCTAACTGTTGCTTCCTGACCTGCATACAGATTTCTCAAGAGGCAAGTCAGGAGGTCTGGTATTCCCATCCCTTGAAGAATTTTCCACAGTTGATTGTGATCCACACTTTCAAAGGCTTTGGCATAGTCAAAAAAGCAAAATAGATATTTTTCTGGAACTCTCTTGTTTTTTCAGTGATCCAGCAGATGTTGGCAATTTGATCTCTGGTTCCTTTGCCTTTTCGAAAACCAGCTTGAACATTTGGAAGTTCATGGTTCACATATTGCTGAAGCCTGGCATGGAGAATTTTGAGCATTACTTTACTAGCATGTGAGATGAGTGCAATTGTGCTGTAGTTTGAACATTCTTTGGCATTGCCAGTCCTAAATCAAATCCCTTATGATTACACAGTGGAAGTGAAACATAGATTTAAGGGACTAGATCTGATAGATAGAGTGCCTGATGAACTGTGCACGGAGGTTCGTGACTTTGTACAGGAGTGAGGGATCAAGACCATCCACATGGAAAAGAAATGCAAAAAAGCAAAATGGCTTTCTGAGGAGGCCTTACAAATAGCTGTGAAAATAAGAGAAGTGAAAATCAAAGGGCAAAAGGAAAGATATAAGCATCTGAATGCAGAGTTCCAAAGAATAGCAAGAAGTGATAAGAAAGCCTTCCTCAGCGATCAATGCAAAGAAATAGAGGAAAACAACAGAATGGGAAAGACTAGAGATCTCTTCAAGAAGATTAGAGATACCAAGGGAACATGTCATGCAAAGATAGGCTCGATAAAGGACAGAAATGTTATGGACTTAAGAGAAGCAGAAGATATTAAGAAGAGGTGGCAAGAATACACAGAAGAACTGTACAAAAAAGATCTTCAAGACCAAGGTAAGCACGATGGTGTGAATACTCACTTAGAGCCAGAAATCCTGGAATGTGAAGTCAAGTGGGCCCTAGAAAGCATCAGTACGAACAAAGCTAGTGGAGGTGATGGAATTCCAGTTGAGCTATTTCAAATCCTGAAAGATGATGCTGTGAAAGTGCTGCACTCAATATGCCAGCAAATTGGGAAAACTCAGCAGTGGCCACAGGACTGGAAAAGGTCAGTTTTCATTCCAATCCTAAAGAAAGGCAATGACAAAGAATGCTCAAACTACTGCACAATTGCACTCATCTCACACACTAGTAAAGTAATGCTCAACATTCTCCAAGCCAGGTTTCAGCAATACATGAACCGTGAACTTCCTGATGTTAAAGCTAATTTTAGAAAAGTCAGAGGAACCAGAGATCAAATTGCCAACATCTGCTGGATCATTGAAAAAGCAAGAGAGTTTCAGAAAACTATCTATTTCTACTTTATTGACTATGCCAAAGCCTTTGACAGTGTGGATCACAATAAACTGTGGAAAATTCTGAAAGAGATTGGAATACCAGACCACCTGACCTGTCTCTTGAGAAATGTGTATGCAGGTCAGGAAGCAATAGTTAGAACTGGACATGGAACAACAGACTGGTTACAAATAGGAAAAGGAGTATGTCAAAGCTGTATATTGTCATGCTGCTTATTTAATTTATATGCAGAGTACATCATGAGAAATGCTGGGCTGGAAGAAGCACAAGCTGATATCAAGATTGCCAGGAGAAATATCAATAACCTCAGATGTGCCGATGACATCACCCTTATGGCAGAAAGTGAAGAGGAACTAAAAGCCTCTTGAAGGTGAAAGAGGATTGTAAAAATGCTGGCTTAAATCTCAACATTCAGAAAACGAAGATCATGGCATCTTTTCCCATCACTTCATGGGAAATAGATGGGGAAACAGTGGAAACAGTGTCAGACTTTATTTTTTGTGGCTCCAAAGTCACTGTAGATGGTGTCTGCAGCCATGAAATTAAAAGACACCTACTCCTTGGAAGAAAAGTTATGACCAACCTTGATAGCATATTGAAAAGCAGAGACATTACTTTGCCAACAAAGGTCCGTCTAGTCAAGGCTATGCTTTTTCCAGTTGTCATGTATAGATGTGAGGGTTGGACTGTGAAGAAAGCTGAGCGGCGAAGAATTGATGCTTTTTGAACTGTGGTATTGGAGAGGACTCTTGAGAGTCCCTTGGACTGCAAGGAGATCCAACCAGTCCATTCTGAAGGAGATCAGCCATGGGATTTCTTTGGAGGGAATGATGCTCAAGCTGAAACTCCAGTACTTTGGCCACCTCATGCGAAGAGTTGACTCATTGAAAAAGACTCTGGTGCTGGGAGGGGTTGGGGGCAGGAGGAGAAGGGGACGACAGATGATGGGATGGCTGGATGGCATCACTGACTCAATGGACGTGAGTCTGAGTGAACTCCGGGAGTTGGTGATAGACAGGGAGGCCTGGCATGCTGCAATTCATGGGGTTGCAAAGAGTCGGACACGACTGAACGAATGAAAGGAACTGAACTGGTATATTGGTCTTTAGTTTCTTTAGGTAGATATATTCCTAAGTATTTTATTCTTTTTGTTGCAATGGTGAATTGAATTGTTTCCTTAATGTCTCCCTCTATTTTCTCATTATTAGTGTACAGGAATGCAAGGAATTTCTTTGTGTTTATTTTATATCCTGCCACTTTACTATATTCATTGATTAGCTCTAGTAATTTTCTGGTGGAGTCTTTAGGTTTTTCTATGTAGAAGATCATGTCATCTGCAAACAGTGAGAGTTTTACTTTCTTTTCCAATTTGGATTCCTTTTATTTCTTTCTCTGCTCTGATTGCTGTGGCCAAAACTTCCAAAACTATGTTGAATAGTAGTGGTGAAAGTGGGCACTCTTGTCTTGTTCCTGACTTTAGGGGAAATGCTTTCAATTTTTCACCATTGAGGATAATGTTTGCTGTGGGTTTGTCATATATAGCTTTTTTTATGTTGAGGTATGTCCCTTCTATTCCTGCTTTCTGGAGAGTTTTTATCATAAATGAATATTGAATTTTGTCAAAGGCTTTCTCTGCATCTATTGAGATAATCATATGGCTTTTATTTTTTGTTTGTCAATGTGGTGTATTACATTGATTGATTTGTGGATATTGAATCCTTGCACCCCTGGGATAAAGCCCACTTGGTCATGGTGTATGATCTTTTTAATATGTTATTGGATTCTGATTGCTAGGATTTTGTTAAGGATTTTTGCATCTGTGTTCATCAGGGATATTGGCCTGTAGTTTTCTTTTTTTGTGGCATCTTTGTCAGGTTTTGGTTTTAGTGTGATGGTGGCCTCATAGAATGAGTTTGGAAGTTTACCTTCCTCTGCAATTTTCTGAAAGAGTTTGAGTAGGATAGGTGTTAGCTCTTCTCTAAATTTTTGGTAGAATTCAGCTGTGAAACTCTCTGGTCCTGGGCTTTTGTTTGCTGGAATATTTCTGATTACAGTTTCAATTTCTGTGCTTGTGATGGGTCTGTTAAGATTTTCTATTTCTTCCTGGTCCAGTTCTGAAAAGTTGTACTTTTCGAAGAATTTGTCCATTTCTTCCACGTTGTCCATTTTATTGGTATATAATTGCATATAGTAGTCTCTTATGATCCTTTGTATTTCTGTGTTGGCTGTTGTGATCTCTCCATTCTCATTTCTAATTTTATTGATTTGATTTTTCTCCCTTTGTTTCTTGATGAGTCTGACTAATGGTTTGTCAATTTTATTTATCCTTTCAAAGAACCAGCTTTTGGCTTTGTTGATTTTTGCTATGGTCTCCTTTGTTTCTTTTGCATTTATTTCTGCCCTAATTTTTAAGATTTCTTTCCTTCTACTAACCTGGGGATTCTTCATTTCTTCCTTTTCTAGTTGCTTTAGGTGTAGAGTTAGGTTGTTTATTTGACTTTTTTCTTGTTTCTTGTGATATGCCTGTACTGCTATGAACTTTCCCCTTAGCACTGCTTTTACAGTGTCCCACAGGTTTTGGGTTGTTGCGTTTTCATTTTCATTCGTTTCTATGCATATTTTGATTTCTTTTTTGATTTCTTCTGTGATTTATTGGTTATTCACCAGCGTTTTGTTCAGCCTCCATATATTGGAATTTTTAATAGTTTTTCTCCTGTAATTGAGATCTAATATTATTGTATTCTGGTCAGAAAAGGTGCTTGGAATGATTTCAACTTTTTTGAATTTACCAAGGCTAGATTTATGGCCCAGGATGTGATCTATCCTGTGGAAGGTTCTGTGTGTGCTTGAGAAAAAGGTGAAATTCATTGTTTTGGGATGAAATGTCCTATAGATATCAGTTAGGTCTAACTGGTCTATTGTATTATTTAAATTTTTTGTTTCCTTGTTAGTTTTCTGTTTAGTTGATCTATCCATAAGTGTGAGTGGGGTATTAAAGTCTCCCACTATTGTGTTATTGTTAATTTCCCCTTTCATACTTGTTGGCATTTGTCTTACATATTGTGGTGCTCCTATGTTGGGTGCATATATATTTATAATTGTTATATCTTCTTCTTGGATTGATCCTTTGATCATTATGTAGTGTCCTTTGTTGTCTCTTTTCACAGCCTTTGTTTTTTAATGTCTATTTTATCTGTTATGAGTTTTGCTACTCCTGCTTTCTTTTGGTCTCTGTTTTCATGGAATATCTTTTTCCAGCCCTTCACTCTCAGTCTGTATATGTCCCCTGTTTTGAGGTGGGTCTGTTTCAAGGTGGGTCTCTTGTAGACAACATATTTAGGTGTCTTGTTTTTGTATCTATTCAGCCAGTATTTGTCTTTTGTTTGGGGCATTCAACCCATCTATGTTTAAGGTAATTATTGATAAGTATGATCCAGTTGCCATTTACTTTATTGTTTTGGGTTCGAATTTATACACCCTTGTTGTGTTTCCTGTCTAGAGAAGATCCTTTAGCATTTGTTGGAGAGCTGGTTTGGTGGTGCTGAATTCTCTCAGCTTTTGCTTGTCTGTAAAGCTTTTGATTTCTCCTTCATATTTGAGTGAGATCCTTGCTGGGTACAGTAATCTTGGTTGTAGGTTATTTTCTTTCATCACTTTAAGTATGTCTTGCCATTCCCTCCTGGCCTGAAGAGTTTCTATTGAAAGATCAGCTGTTATCCTTATGGGAATCCCCTTGTGTGTTATTTGTTGTTTTTCCCTTGCTTCTTTTAATATTTGTTCTTTGTGTTTGATCTTTGTTAATTTGATTAGTATGTGTCTTGGGGTGTTTCTCCTTGGGTTTATCCTGCTTGGGACTCTGGGTTTCTTGGACTTGGGTGATTATTTCCTTCCCCAATTTAGGGAAGTTTTCAACTATTATCTCCTCAAGTATTTTATCATGGTCTTTTTTTCTGTCTTCTTCTTCTGGGACTCCTGTGATTTGAATGTTGTGGTGCTTAATATTGTCCTGGAGGTCTCTGAGATTGTCCTCATTTCTTTTAATTCGTTTTTATTTTTTCCTCTCTGATTCATTTATTTCTACCATTCTATCTTCTATTTCACTAATCCTATCTTCTGCCTCTGTTATTCTACTATTTGTTGCCTCCAGAGTGTTTTTTATTTCATTTATTGCATTATTCATTATATACTGACTCTTTTTTATTTCTTCTATGTCCTTATTAAACCTTTCTTGCATCTTCTTACTCCTTGTCTCCAGGCTATTAATCTGTGATTCCATTTTGATTTCAAGATTTTGGATCATTTTCACTATCATTATTAGGAATTCTTTATCAGGTATGTTCCCTATCTCTTCCTTTTGTTTGGTTTGTTGGGCATTTTTCCTGTTCCTTTATCTTCTGGGTATTCCTCTGTCTCTTCATCTTGTTTATATTGCTGAGTTTGGAGTGGTCTTTCTGTATTCTGGCAGTTTGTGGAGTTTTCTTTATTGTGGAGTTTTCTCTCTGTGGGTGGGGTTGTATGGGTGGCTTGTCAAGGTTTCTTGGCTAGGGAAGCTTGTGTTGGTGTTCTGGTGGGTGGAGCTGTATTTCTTCTCTCTGGAGTGCAATGAAGTGTCCAGTAATGAGTTATGAGATGTCAGTGGTTTTGGAGTCACTTTGGGCATCCTGTATATTAAAGCTCAGGGCTGTGTTCCTGTGTTGCTGGAGAATTTGCATGGTATGTCTTGCTCTGGAACTTATTGGCCCTTGGGTGGTGCTTGGTTTCAGTGTAGATATGGAGGTGTTTGATGAGCTCCTATTGATTAATGTTCCCTGAAGTCAGAAATTCTCTGATGTTCTCAGGATTTGGACTTAAGCCTCCTGCTTCCGGTTTTCAGTCTTATTTTTGCAGTAGTCTCAGGACTTCTCCTTCTATACAGCACCATTGATAAAACATCTAGGTTAAAGATGAAAAGTTTCTCCACAGTGAGGGATACCCAGAGAGGTTCACAGAGTTACATGGAGAAGAGAAGAGGGAAGTGGGAGTTAGAGGTGCCGCAAATGAGATGAGGTGGAATCAAAAGAGGAGAGAGCAAACTAGCCAGTAATCACTTCTTTATGTGAGCTCCACAGTCTGGATCACTCAGAGATGTTCACGGAGTTATACAGAGAAGAGAAGAGGGAGAAAGAAGACAGAGGTGGCCGGGAGGATAAAAGGGAGGAATGAAAAGGAGAGAGACAGATCCAGCCAGTAATCAGTTCCCTAAGTGTCGTCCACTGTCTGGAATACACAGAGATTTAGAGAGCTGGGTAGAGAAGAGAAGGGGGAGGGAGGAGACAGAGGTGACCTGGTGGAGAAAAAGTAGAGTTCAGAGTGGGGGAGAGCAGTCAAGCCAGTAATCTTGCTCCCAAGTAAAAATGGGTACTGAAGATTGGGTTCTTAAAGGTACAACATTGATAACAAATACCAAAAAGCAAAGATTAAAAATCTAGAGTAGAGGTTGGATTTTCAAAAATACAATATTAAAGAAAGGAAGAAAAAAAAAAGAAAAAAGAAAGTCACAAAAATTATTAAATATATATATATGTATGAAGTTTGCTTTAAAAAATAGGTTGTTTTTTTTTTTTTTTGCAAAGTAATAGGTTATAAAAATGAAAATTAAAGAAGTAATAAAGGACTCAAAATTTTTAAAAATAAAAAAAAAAGAATGATCATAAAAATAGTAAAAAATATATCTAGGACTTTCTCTGGTGGTGTTGTGGACAGTGTGGGGTCAGTTCATTTTCGGATAGTTCCTTGGTCTGGCTTATATTTTTCAAGATCTATAGGCCCCTTCCTATGTAGTTGGTACTAACTACAGGGTTTTAATCTATTGCACTTGTCACTTCCAAGGCAGTTCCCTCTGTTTCAGCTTCTTCTGTTTGCTGGTCTCTTCAGTGTCTGATTTCCGCCCTAACACAAGGGGGGCGGTGGTGGACACTTTTTTTAGGCTCACTTGTTCAGTCACGCTGCAGGGAGGGAGGGATGCTGCAAACAAATAACACTGCCGTATGCTCGCAGTGTCTCAGCCACACTGGGCCTGCCCCCGTTCACGACGTGTGCTCCCTCCCTGCCCACACTACTCAGGCTCTAGGTTGCTCTGCTGGGAACCGTCCAAGGCCAGCCCTGGGCTGCATGCACCTCTCAGGTCTAAGCCACTCAGGTTCAGGCACTAGGGTAGTCCTCAGAGGCACAGACTTAGTTGGGCCTGCGTTTTGTACCCTTCCCAGTTCCGAGCAGCTCAGGCGATGAGGTGTTTGGTGAGCATGGTTGCTGCGACTTGTTGCCTCCCCCGTCCCTGCCACTTGATTTTTTGGGTGTACAACTGGCACACCTTCTTGGGCGGATAATGGCCATCCAGAACCCCAAGAAGTCTTAGTTAGCAAAGAAGCCTACTTGCAGTTTGGTAGATAATGTCTCTCTGGGGCTGCGATTACCCACTTCTGGCTCTGGCTGCCTGTCACCGGAGGGGGATGTTCTGAGGCCGGCTAGTTCTGTTCAGTCCTTTGTTCTGTGTGTGGGCCTGGTGGTGTATTAGGTTAGGGCTTTTCGCATGGTAGCTATCCCACACTCTGGTTTGCTAGCCCAAGTTATTTTGCTCAGATTGCCCTCGGGGCATTCAGGCTTGGTCCTTAGTCTAAGCAAGGCAGCCCGCACCTCCCTGCCCAGCCCCCGCTTGCTACTCGAAGGCGCAGGCGTCTGAACTGCTTCTCCACTGGGGGAGTTACCATTGGGCTCGTAATCTGTGGATTTTAATTATTTATTTATTTTTCCTCCCTGTTATGGTTGCCCTCTGTGCTTCCAAGGCGCACCACAGACTCAGCAGTGAGGGTGTTTCCTGGTGTTTGGAAACTTCTGTCTTTTTAAGACTCCTTTCCTGGGATGGGGCTCCATACCTACCTCTTTTGTCTCTTTTTTTGTCTTTTATATTTTTTTCCTACCTCCTTTCGAAGACAATGGGCTGCTTTTCTGGGTGCCTGATGTCCTCTGCTGGCATTCAGAAGTTGTTTTGTGGAATTTGCTCAGCGTTTAAATGTTCTTTTGATGAATTTGTGGGGGAGAAAGTGGTCTCCCTGTCCTATTCCTCCACCATCTTAGAACCACCTGCTATATGAGTTTTAAGATCCTAATTTCCTTATAGGTTCTGAATTCCCTATACTATTCTAAATTTCCTGCATTAAGTGAATTATTAATTTTGGCATGAAGTTTTTTTTGTTTTTGTTTTTGTTTTTTAATCATTTAGTTCAACATAGTACTAACTTTCAGAGAAGGCAGTGGCACCCGACTCCAGTACTCTTGCCTGGAAAATCCCATGGATGGTGGAGCCTGGTGGGCTGCAGTCTATGGGGTCGCTAGGAGTCGGACACAACTAAGCGACTTCACTTTCACTTTTCACTTTCATGCATTGGAGAAGGAAATGGCAACCCACTCCAGTGTTCTTGCCTGGAGAATCCCAGGGACAGGGGAGCCTGGTGAGCTGCCGTCTATGGGGTTGCACATAGTCGGACACGACTGAAGCGACTTAGTAGCAGCAGCAGTACTAATTTCATAATTTATTTTGACAATGTAGTTTTTTTTGCTGGAAAATTATCAATGTCTATAGAGTTTAAAATTTCTCTATTTTTTCGCTATTATTTTTTTATTAATTTGACTATATCAAAGAATGTATCTTGAGTTACTTGACTCTTTTGAAATTTCTTGAATTTTTCAGCAATGCATTTCTATGAACAGTGCTACTGTTGCTCTTACAAGTGTAATGTGTCCCTGCTTATAGCTGCTATTAAAGCATCTTTATATTATTGGTGTTTGCTTGGTTTATCATGATGTACAGAGATATAGATTTCTTTGTATTCATCTTGCTGGGAGTACAGAATTTACTACACCTGTGATTTGATGTTAGTATTTGATTTAAGGAAATTCTTGCCCTGTATTTCTTGAAGTATTTCTTTATTCCCTTCTCACTGTCTGTTACTCTGGTTAAAAATATGCTAAAAATTTTAAAAGAATATTTAAAAACTAGTGGATATATGTATATGTGTAATTGATTCACTTTGCTGTATACTGCTGCTGCTGCTAAGTTGCTTCAGTTGTGTCCGACCCTGTGTGACCACCAGGCTCCCCTGTCCCTGGGATTCTCCAGGCAAGAACACAGGAGTGGGTTGCCATTTCCTTCTCCAATGCATGAAAGTGAAAAATGAAAGTGAAGTCGTTCAGTCCTGTCCGACTTTTCGTGACCCCATGGACTGCAGCCCACCAGGCTCCTCCGCCCATGGGATTTTCCAGGCAAGAGTACTGGAGTGGGTTGGCATTGCCTTCTGTGACTTTGTTGTATACCTGAATGTAATAAGACATTGTGAATCCACCTATACTCCAATAAAAGTTAAAAAGGAAAACAATAGGGAAAACTGGGTAAGAAGTATACAGGAACTGCTTGTACTCTTTATATTACTTTCCTATAATTAGAAAACTGTTCTTAAATTAAGTATTTATTTAAATAAAAAAAAACTAAAGACAAAATATATGCTAGTCTTTTGATTTTGTTTCATATATCATTTATGGTATTTTTCTATTCTTCAGTTTCTCTGTGTGCTTCAATATGGATACTTACTATTACTCTGCCTTTCAGTTTCTTTCAGTACATTCATTCCTTTTTCTATTGTGTCCATTCTGCTATCAGAGTCATTTGTCAAGGTAGGCTATTCAGATGATATATTTTATCCTATATTTAAAATATACTAATCATATCTATTTAAAAAATTTTCTTAGAAATACAATGTCAAATTTGTCACTGAGTCTGTTTATATCTGATTGTCTTTTGAATTTCAACCCGTCTCTTAACAAAATAATAAATTCTGAGCTTTATATTTCAAAAAAAGTAGATTTTTTGACAGGTTTCAAAGTTCATTTGTAAGAAACAAAGCTGACCTCTGTCTCTGGAGCTGTTACTCCTGCTAAGGTACAGCCTACTGTGTGTTCTGAGAATCTGAGATGATTACCAGATTGGGTATGTGAGATCTTAGTTCCCTGATCAGGGATTGAACACACACCCACTGCATTGGAAGCATGGAGTCTTAACACTAGATCTCCAGGAAAGTCCAAGAGACTTGTCTATATTTTTTTTCCATTTTATTTATTCTTTTTAATTGAAGGATAAGTCCTTTACAGAATTGTGTGGTTTTCTGTCATACATCAACAAAAATCAGCCATAGGTAGTGTGTTAACCTCCAACACTGCAAAAGTTCAGAATTAACTGAATGCCTTGATGTGAAAACTGACAGGGTAGTGAAATCAATTCCCAATCCTTTCTTCTCACTGGAAATGGAGCATTCTTTTATCTCTATCAGCTTTCCCTCATAGCCTAGGGGAAATATTGCATCTCTGTTAATTTTCCTGCCTCTTGGTGGCTGCTCCTAGCCAAGGCTCTTTCCCAGACTTCAACTTCTTGCTCTTTATTTAGAACTGACAAATGTCCTAAGAAAAAAGTGGGCTGTAAAATTTGAGCTCATTTTTTTTTTTTTGAGTTGCTACTTCTTTTTCCAGAATTTTATCTCTGTCAAGTTGTGCTTCAGCTTCTTTCCTATTCTTTAACCAAAGTTTTTTTTAAAGGAAAATGTTAGCTTTTTAAACTTGGTTTTGGTAGGAATGTTGTTATTCTCATTCATCATAACTGTAATCAAACCTTTGGTAATATAATCAATTTATTTTGTTTATAATTTTGACTCTCAAAAGAAAATTGGGATGATATGACTTTTTATATACCATACAAAAAGTTGTATTTAATTATTATCATTACTACTGTAAAATAATATTTTCTGATACATCTACTAAAAATAAAACACATTTGACAAACTAATTGTGCCTGAGATGTATAGTAATTGATAATTAATATATTGTGAATACCTCCCCCACACACAGAGTAAGGTAGTCTTTTCTAGTGACAAGAGATTTTCATTTGCTGTTGAAAATTTGAATTTGAAACACAAATACTTAATGTGAATTTTTATGTATGATGATTATTTTTAATTCCCCAAGTATTTTTTTATAAGGAACTTAAACTTTTATTAATCTGATGTGTACATTTAATAATTAACTTATTTGCAGAGAGCCTACTATGTGGATAGCATCCATTTAAATGACAATATATTTATAGACAAGAGGATTTTTTTCTTTGATTCATATTTTATTTGGTTATAAATTTTAACCATAAAAGAAAGCCATGAAGCTGAATTTGCAAATCCAAGTCTTATCTGAAGTAATAGAATACAAATGGCTGGATCTCTGAACAGTTTCACCACTTTGGATGATGGATTCCAATAAATATAACATTTTAAACTGACTATTCAAATTATGTGATACAATATTTCAACTTTTATGCTGCTGACATTCTAACCACCAAACTTTTTTTGGTCTTGGTATAACTCCAAAAGTCACTGAAGTTTTTTTATCCTTTGAGAAAATTACAGTGACTATGATAAAATTAAATGTTTTCACAATATTTATACCCATAGTTAATATCTTTTATATGCTGATATGAGTTATATATATACTTACTTGTTATGCATATATCCATATATTCTTATGTAACAATGTAATTATAGATAATACAATATAACTAGTTATTGTATCTTACTCATCTTTTTATCCTCAGTGTCTATATATTATGTGGCTCTTGCAATATTAAATGTTTCTTAAATGTATGAATAAATACATTCATTGTATTTGTTCAGATTACACATGTAGAATTTATACTTTGCAATTCTGCTTTAAAATACACATTTTACTTAAAGATATAATAAAGGGGGTTTTCTGGCTGGCTCAGTGGTAAAGAATCTGCCTGCCAATTATGGAGACAGGGTTTCATCCCTGGTCCAGGAAAATCCCACATGCCAGCGAGCAACTAATCCCCTGTGCCACAACTATCGAGCCTGTGGTGTACCATGCTCAGTGACAAGAGAAGCCACTGCAATGAGAAGCCTCTGTACCACAATAAAAAGTAGCCCATGCTCCCCAAAACTAGAGAAAACCCAACACACTGCAACAAACACCCAGAAATCCAGAAATAAATGCATTAAAGAAAGATATCATAATAAGGAAAATCCAGGGAGAACTTGTTTACTATAGAGGCTTATATGTTCTATATTTATAGCTTCTGACTGTAATACTGTGTTGCTAGGTGTTGAACAGTAATCACAACAGCTAAAAATGAGTAATTAAATTACCTAAAGCTCCAAAAAGAATAAGAGTAGTGTGGCCAAACAGAAGGACATAGTTCTAGGAAAGTATATCCAAATATCATAATGAATTAAGAAAATAAACAAAACAGAAAAAAGAACAGATATGTCAGTAATCACTCCCATGAGAGGCCTACCTTCCTTTAATTAAAAAAAAAAATCTTGTTTGCCTACTAAAATTATTAAAATAATGAGATATAACAGATGAACATAGAATCCAATTAGTAATGGGCCAATAAATATTTACTGAGCTCCTACTTATACCAGACACTGTTCTACAAATATAAGTAGAGAAAAATACCATTTATAATAGTATCAAAAATGAAATATTTAGAAATAAAGTAACAAAATGTATATAAGTACACTAAAAACTACAAAACATTACTGAGATAAACTAAAGGAGACTTAAGTAAGTGAATAAATATAACATGTTTACAGATTGGAAGGGACTCTGTTGTTAAGATGTCAAGAGCATAAGTCCTTCTACACAAGCAGATTTTGAGTATCTACAGTATCCTATTTCTTAACAAGAGTCACTAGGTCAATTACTACATCAATGAAGTGAGAGTATCCATCAGTCTTATAAGATGAGGTGAAAGAGCATAGTTCTGAAGCATAATTCGATTTACCACTGAGCATTAGTAATATCAGTAACCTTAGGATTTAACATAATATGGAGAAAATGGTTGTTAATGATGACTAATGTATTTTTAGAAAAGTAAATAAATAAATGCAATTCAGAAAAAATTTGGCAGGCCAGCATTAACCTTCCATTTAGAAAAGCAGATTGTTAGTAAGCTGAATTATTGTATTACATCGCTTTTGTTCATGAAATGAAGACATGAAGTCTAGAAATCTGAATTTAAAGGTAAAATGTCATATTAGATAACATCATTAAAATTTTGCCTTTGCCTGTCAATGAATCGATTATATCCTTCATACCCAAAGGTCATATCTCCAAAGAATGTGCTGTAAAGAGCACTTCAAATCTTTGAACCAAATGGAATAGCTACTTCCTGCTATGATGGGCATAGTGAAACTTATAAAGGTTTATTTCCAGAATTTCTTTAGAATTGAGCCAGCCTAATCAACATTCTTTTCAGTTCCACTCTCTAGGTAGGAAATAACCACATTCCTGAGATTCTTTTTCAGAAGAGTCATCAATTCAGAAAAGTTGTAGGTGTAGTGGCAGTTAGTTTCCCCACATCCTACAGACAAATGTGCTAACTCCTAAAAACAGCTTGAGTGCTCTTGAAGATGTTAGGTTTTTAAATTTTGATTTTTTGTAATCTAGCAAGCAACACACAAGGTTGGGGAGACAGCTCCTTAGATAAATAAAGGTCATAAATAGGTACAGAGTCTTGCTGAAGTGGTATAATTTTGCTAAATAGAACTTCAGAATTTGTTATCCTGTTCATTAAATCTACTTGAAAACATTTATCCTTCCCTTATATTTTAAACATAGTGAATCTGATTTTTTTTTTTTAATGAAGTTGTTTAATACCACTTTCTGTTCTAGAACAAACTTAGAGTTAGTGAGATACATATTGGTTGCATGCCATTGATTTGCTTTTTCACAGATACTCAAAATCTATAGTAACAATTACATGTCAGTAGTTATCCACTCAACATGCTGTGTTTGGAAGAGAAGAGGAGAAAAGAAGAGAAGAGAAAAGAGAATAGAAGGGGAAAAAATGACTGTAGTGGAGGAATGGAAGAACGTGGTAGGGAGATTAGAGAAGGGAGAATTACTAACCCAAGGAAGGTGGACTTCATGGATTCAAATACATGCTTAGCAACAAAATTTCCATTTGGCCATTTCTTTATTTTTTAATCAAATCATTCAATATTTATAGACTCCAATCCATGTGCCAATCACTGTGTTAGAAGATAGAGATAAAACAAACTTATCAATCACTATTTCTGCCTGAAACTTATGAGATAGTTTCAGCATATATTTTTGAAGCAAGCAATTTATCTGTTAATTTATTTTTAGCTATGGCACTGAGGACTCGTGAGAGTCCCTTGGAAAGCAAAGAGGTCAAACCAGCTAATCTTAGAGAAAACCAATCTTGAATACTCTTTGGAAGGACTGATGCTAAAGCCGAAGCTCCAATATTTTGGCCAACTGAGGCAAACAGCCAAATCATTGGAAAAGATCCTGATGATGGGAAAGATTGAAGGGTAAAGGAAAAGAAGGTAACAGGATGAGATTGTTGGATGGAATCACCTATTCAATGGATATAAATTTGGGCAAACTCCAGGAGATGGTGAGGGATTGGGAAACCTGGCATGCTGCAGTACATGGAGTAGCAGAGTCAGACACGACTTGGTGACTGAACAATAAGAAAATGGACCTGATATTTGATAAAAAATTTTCCATCATTATGAAAGCAACCCAATGAAATGTGATTTATGATGGGGGCTTTGGGACATATCAGTTAATTAAATATATGCTATTATATATCATCTTATAAAACGATAAAATTGAACATCTAAGATATTGCTTCCCTGGTGGCTCAGCAGTTAAAGAATCCACCTACAATGTGGGAGACCCGGATTTGATCCCTGGGTTGGGAAGATTACCTGGAGAGGGGAATAGATACCCACTCTAGTATTCTGGCCTGGAGAATTCCATGGAGTGTGTCCATGGGGTCTCATAAAGTCAGACATGTCTCAGTGACATTCACTTGCACTTTGAAAAGATCAATAAACTCATTGGAATATAACACTGTGAAATGGTCTAAAATGATTTGGGTCCTGGCAGTCCCAAGTCAGTTCTGATGGTCTCATACTTTGGTTCTAGGATTTATTTATTGAAACTTTATTGCAACTCTCTGTTCCTGCCTTGCTATCCTATGATTTGAAAGTTTCTCAGTTTTCACTCATCTCCACTGCCATTCAAGCTTACTTTCCACAATAATCTGATGGTGAATATTTAGACAAAAAAGTGAACCATAATACCTAAAATATATTATTATGTGGAGTTGCCTAGCAATTCATGTTTTTTACTCCTCACAACAACTTTATCAGATGGATGGTAGCTTTATCTATTTTTGTTTTTGTTTTAACAGCAAAGATCCAGAATACTTGGCTATACTACCACTTCATCAATTATGACACAGATATTACCATTTACTTTCCTGTATTAAATTAAGAAGTATGCACCTCGGTTCACTTCAATTGCTCAGTCGTGTCTGAATCTTTGCAATTCCATAGACTGCAGGACACCAGTTTTCCCTGTCCATTACCAACTCCTGGAACTTGCTCAAACTCATGTCCATCGAGTCAGTGATGCCATGCAACAATCTCATCCTCTGTCATACCCTTCTCCTTAAGCTTTCAATCTTTCCCAGCACCAGAGTCTTTTTCAATGAGTCAGTCTTAAAATCAGGTGGCCAAATATTTGAAGTTTCAGCTTCAGCATCAGTCCTTCCAATGAATATTCAGGACTGATTTCCTTTAGGATTGACTGGTTTGATCTCTTTGCAGTGCAAGGGACTCTCAAGAGTCTTCTCCAGCACCACAATTCAAGAGCATCAATTTTTCGGTGTTCAGTTTTCTCTACAGTCCAACTCTCACAGCCATACATGACTAACTGGAAAAACTATAGGTTTGACAAGATGGACCTTTGTCAGCAAAGTAATGTCTTTGCTTTTTAGTATGCTGTCTAGTTTGGTCATAGCTTTTCTTACAAGGAGAAAATGTCTTTGAATTTCCTGGCTGCAATCACCATCTGCAGTGATTTTGGAGCCCAAGAAAATGAAGTCTGTCACTGTTTCCAGTGTTTCCCCATCTATTTGCCATGAAGTGATGGGACCAGATGCAATGATCTTAGCTTCTTGAATGTGGAGTTTCAAACCAGTCTTTCACTCTCCTCTTTCACTTTCATCAAGAGGCTTTTTAGTTCTTCTTCACTTTCTGCCATAAGGGTGTTGTGAGCTGTGTATCTGAGGTTATTGATATTTCTCCCAGAAATCTTGATTCCAGCTTGTGCTTCATCCAGCCTGGCATTTTGCATGATGTACTCTGCACGTAAGTTAAATAAGCACGGTGACAATATACAGTCTTGTCGTAGTTCTTTCCCAATTTGGAACCAGTCTGTTGTTCCATGTCCAGTTCTAACTCTTGCTTCTTGACCTGGATACAGATTTCTCAGGAGGCAGATAAGGTCACTTGGTATTCTCTTTAAGAATTTTTCAGTTTTTTTGTGACCCACACAGTCAAAGGCTTTGCTGTAGTCAACAAAGCAGAAGTAGGTGTTTCTTTGGAACTCTCTTGCTTTTTCAATGATCCAATGGATGTTGGCAATTTGATCTCTGGTTTCTCTGCCTTTTCTAAATCCAGCTTAAGCATTTGGAAATTCATAGTTCACATACTGTTGAAGCCTCAGTGCATAATTTTGAGCATTACTTTGCTAGTGTGTGAGATGAGTAAAATTATGTGTTAGTTTCAACATTCTTTGGCATTGCCTTTGCTGGGTCTGGAAAGAAAATTGTCCTATTCCAGTCTTGTGGCCACTGCTGAGTTTTCCAAATTTGCTGGCATATTGAGTGCAGCACTTTAAAGCACCATCTTTTAGGATTTGAAAGAGCTAAATTGGAATTCCATTATCTCTATTAGCTTTGTTCAATAGGGATGCTTCCTAAGTCCCACTTTAATTTGCATTTCAGGATGCCTGGCTCTAGGTGACTGATCACACCATGGTGATTATCTGAGTCATCAAGATCTTTTTTGTATAGTTCTTCTGTGTATTCTTGCCACCTCTTCTTAATATCTTCTGCTTCTGTTAGGTCTATACCATTTCTGTCCTATATTGTGCCCATTATTGTATGAAATGTTCCCTTGGTATCTCTAATTTTCTTGAAGAGATCTCTAGTCTTTCCCATTCTATTGTTTTCCTCTCTTTCTTTGCATTTATCATTTAGGAAGGCTTTCTTATCTCTCCTAGCTAGTCTTTGGAACTCTGCATTCAAATGGGTATATCTTTCCTTTCCTCCTTTGCCTTGAGCTTCTCTTATTTTCTCAGCTATTTGTAAGGTTTCCTCAAACATCCATTTTGCCTTTTTGCATTTGGTTTTCTTGGGGATGGTCTTGATTACTGCCTCCTGTACAACGTCTTTAACCTCTGTCCATTGTCCTTCAAGTTCTCTGTCTGTCAGATCTAACCCCTTGAATCTGTTTGTCACTTCTACTGTATAATCGTGAGGGAGTTGATTAGGTTATGCCTGAATGGTCTAGTGGTTTTCCCTACTTTCTTCAATATAAATCTGAATTTGGCAATAAGGAGTTCATGGTCTGAGCCACAGTCAGCTCTTAATCTTATTTTTGCTGACTGTAGAGAGCTTCTCCATCTTTGGCTGCAAAAAATATAATCCATCTGTTTTCGGTATTGACCATCTGGTGATGTCCATGTGTAGAGTCTTCTCTTGTGTTGTTGGAAGAGGGAATTTGCTTTGACCAGTGCACTCTGTTGGCAAAACTCTCCTAGCCTTTGCCTTGCTTCATTTTGTACTCTAAGGCCAAACTTGCCTGTTACTCCAGTATCTCTTGACTTCCTACTTTTGCATTTCAGTCCCCTATGATGAAAAGTACATCTTTTGGGGGTGTTAGTTCTAGAAGGTCTTTTAGGTCTTCATAGAACCGTTCAGTGTCAGCTTTTTCAATATCACTGGTTGTTGCATAGACTTGGATTACTGTGACATTGAATGGCTTGCCTTAGAAACAAACAAAGATCATTCTTTCATTTTTAAGATTGTACCCAAATATTGCACTTTGGACTCTTTTGTTGACTATGAGGGCTACTCCTTTTCTTCTCCATTCTTTCTGGAGTTATTTCTCCACTGATATCCAGTAATGCTGGACACCTAGTGACCTGGTGACTTCATTTGTCAGTGTCATATCTTTTTGCCTTTTCATACTGTTCATGTAGTTCTCAAGGCAAGAATACTGAAGGTGTAATTTGTGCATAAGTTTGCAAAAACCACTAAAATATTGTAAAGTAATTAGCTTCCAATTAAAATAAATGAATTAATTAAAAATGTCATCTATCAGTAAGTATATGATAAAGTATTCAGGGATCTGAGGACTTTGGACAATGAACAATGGAGTCTTCACGTGAATATAAAATGACAGTACAGGAATGCCATAAGTAGAACAAATGAAACTCCTACTTATTCTATCCTTTATACTAAATGCAATTTTAGGTGATTGCTTTTTTAGTCATTATTTTTATAACTCACCTGGCTAATTAATGGGTATGGAAAATTAGACAATAGGTTTCTGAATCCTCCATGAAAACTGCCTCATTAGGCTGCATTTGTTTTAATTTTTGTGGTGGTGGTGGTACATATCTGAGAAAATAAAACATTTTGATGACCAAAGTTTCATGTGGAGTTATATCCATAACTCCTTAAATATGTAGCTCTGTACGGGAAGGATCCATATTATGTATTAGGCATAGACTCGTTCTTAGGAGCAAACTCTAAATCACAATGTTTAATACTAGACATTAGTAAGAGAATTGCATGTGATGATTATTAAGTATTTGCAGCAAAACATTTCATGGTTCCTCCTTGTCTTTAATGTCTTTCTCTACCCTTCTATTATGCCAAAACTCAGATATCAGCAGCTTTCCCAGGTATTTCAAATAATAAAGAAAATTGTTACATTTCAAGCCCTAAACAACATTTTACTTACTTTCATTGTGTAGTGCTTCAGAAGTTTATTGTCTAGCTGTCCATTTTTGTTGTTGGTATTAAAACTGTTTTCTGCTTTTTTATATTTTCTGAATGTCTTCAATGTTTTAAGCATTGGGGAGAATCCACACAAAAATATATTTGTTTAGAAAGGCAGCAAAATTTCTTTTTTAAGGAAGGCAGCAGTCTCTGACCATAAAAGTTCCAAGTTGCCAAGGCTGTCCTGTTAATTAGTATTTCATATTTATAACCAATTCCATATAAATTATTCCATCTACTCCTTCATTTAGCAATCAGAATAGAAAAAAGAAGACAAAGACGTGAGATGCAGGAAATATATTCCTTGTTAGGGTATATGAAACAATGTGGAAACAAAGAGAAGAGTGTAACTCACATACTTAAGTTTCATGACATTATTCTTAAAATATCACAAAGCATTAGCTAAGAAAAGGCCAATCAAGATGATTTCAGGTAGAGGAAAAACACGTGTAAAGACAAGGTGCCTTAACAAACATGGTGGCTCTCAAAAAAGGGAAGTAGTTTGGGTGAGTCTGAATTTACACAGCTGGAGGGTATTGATGAGAGATGAGGCTTTTTGGTTTATCATTCAGAGTTCATTTCGAAGGTAATTGAGAACACATGAGATGTTATTTTATTTGTGGCCAACCCAGTCTGAGCATTACCAAGAAATTCTGGAACACGTAGTTTCAGTTTAGCTAAGGAATATTACAACATCATCACCATCACCCACTCTTATAAATCTGAAATCCATACATAATTTCTGTAACCATATTTAAATTCCAAAGAAGGAAAATAGAAAACCATATTTTCACATTACCTGAAGCAAACATCACCTTGTACAACTGAAAGCATACTAGCCTTTTCCCAAAGTGAGAAAGAAGGACCTAAATATCATTTTATCCATCTTTGAGTGATATATTTCCTCTCTTCTGTCAATCGCATCTGTCTTTGATATCTTGAAACTTATGAACTGAGATTTTGTTACTCATTATTAATACAATTTACATTATATAGGAATGGGAATGGAAAACATATATAAACCTTTGTGTTAAATGAGGTAAAACCTCATATGATTTGGAAGACACCCAACATATATATTTTTTTAATTTTATTTTATTTTTAAACTTTACATAATTGTATTAGTTTTGCCAAATATCAAAATGAATCCACCACAGGTATACATGTGTTCCCCATCCTGAACCCTCCTCCCTCCTCCCTCCTCCCTCCCCATACCACCCAACATATTTCAAGAGAATTGTATTAGAAATACTGTCATCTTGGATACTGACTACAAAGTGAAGAGCTTATTTCAACCCTAAAAACTGTTGGCAGGAAGCAAACTGAGAAAACTCCTCAAATGTCAACATGTGATTGTTATCTGTCATGAAAAGTAAAGGATGATACAGACAGCAGAAATAAAAGAACAAAGGATGAAATCTTTCACAAAAGAAACTTCTGATCTACTATTTTATAGTTATTAGTAACGCTCATATAGGAGCCACAGGATAAATGCTTCAATCTTTCCCCTTATTTCTCAGTATAGTGAGTTTATACACAATATGCAAGAATTTCTGAATATTCTTCCTGAGGATCACTATACATTTCTGATGCTACAAGCAATCTAGGGATTTCTTTTATTTTCAAAAAGGTAATTACGTGAAGGGTAAATATCTCTGTTCAAGGTATTTACTGAATCTCAATCTACTATTTAAATTTTTTATTTCAAGGCACGAGTCAGAATCTTCAAATCTAATTCTGGTTGTACTTTCTCTCTTGTACTTCCTTTCTGGGCTCACTTCCTGGTGTCCTCCACCTTGCTGCAAAGGAAAGGCTCTCCCTGTTTTCAGTTTTGCTAAATTATATGATTTTGCTAAAAATTGTAAAGTTATAAGTTTAAGAATCTTAGGTCTGGTTCTTCATATTAAAATGTGGATTTGGGAAATTCGGAAATTCTTTTGAATAAAGCTTAGATTTTGAGATAATGACTTATGACTTAAAAAATCAGATTTAAAATACATAGAAAATAATTTTCTATGAAAATTCAGTGGTTGAGGTGATATAGACTAAATGACAGATTGAATATGAAAATATTTTAAAATATTATGTTCTTTATGCATGCTGAACTAAGAACCTCACTATATGTGGCTCAATTTTCTGCAAATTATATATTCTGCCAAGTGTTTCTTCCTTTTTTGATAGGAGATTCATACTTTATTTCTCCAGTTGAAATAATTATACAGTTAAATATAAATTAAAGGCCTGGTTGTACAAGAAATCCAGGTCCTTTATGTGGTTCAGTCAAAGAGGTAAGACCTGTGGCTGATTTACATGAGATGCAGTCACTCCTTGGCCCAGGTTTCGGGATTCTGCCAGCCTTGAGTTCATTAATAGTTTCTTCAAAATCCTTAAGTGTCAGATCCTCCTAGTAGTTGTCATTTATTTGAACCATTGGTGGGTTTACACAAGCCCCTAAACATTCCACTTCTATAAGAGTGAAAAGTTTGTCTCTCCAAACTTTATTTCAAGTGTGTTTTTTTTTTTTTTTTTTTTTTTGGGGGGTCTAAATGACCTCCAGTGTGCTGTCAGACTTTCAGTGCATGTGAGGCATAGTAGTGCATACTTAAATATATTTTCCAAGTGGCTTTGCAATATATATTGTCTAAAAGGTTGGTACATCATACACTCTTATTGAAGGTACTTGTAAAATTTCTTCAACCTTGTTCATAGCAGAGTTGGGCAGCCATCCATTTTTTCTTTGAGCTAAATCCAGGATTAGAAGCATAGCATCTGCTTTATGCCCTTTTAGGTGTTGTTGTTCAGTCCTTCAATCATTTCTGAATCTTTGTGACCCCATGAACTGCAGCACACAAGGATTCTCTGACCTTCAATATCTCCCTGAGTTTGCTCAAACTCATGTTCATTGAGTCGATGACACAATCCAACTATCTCATCCTCTTTGCCCCCTTTTCCTCAATCTTTCTCAGCATCAGGGTCTTTTTCAATGTGTTGGTTCCTCGCATCAGAGGTCCAAAATCTTGAAACTTCAGCACCAGTCCTTCCAATGAATATTCAGAGTTGATTTCCTTTAGGATTGACTGGTTTGATCTTGCTGTCCAGGGAGTCTCAAGAGTCTTCTCCAGCACTGTAATTCAAAACCATCAGTTGTTCAGCATTCAGCCTTATGTATGGTCCAGCTCTCACATCTGTACATGACTACTGGAAAAACCATAGCTTTGATTTTACAGACCTTTGCTGACAGAGTGATGTCTCTAACTTATAATATGTGTCTAGGTTTGTCATAACTTTTCTTCCAAGGAGCAAGCATCTTTTTGTTCCATGGCTACATTCACTGTCCACAGTGATTTTGGAGCCCCACAAAAGAAAGTCTATCACTGTTTCCATCATTTCCCCATATATTTGCCCTGAAGTGATGGGACCAGATGCCATGATCTTTGTTTTCTGAACATTGGGTTTTAAACCAGCTTTTTCACTCTTCTCTTTCACTTTGATCAAGAGGTTCTTCGGTTTTCTTCACATTCAGCCATAAGGGTGATGTCATCTGCATATTTGAAGTTATTGATATTTCTCCCGTCAATCTGGATTCTAGCTTGTGCTTCATCCAGCCCAGCATTTCTCATGATGTACTCTGTATGTAAGTTAAATAAGTAGAGTGATAATATACAGCCCTGATATCTTTCTTTTCCAATTTTGGAACCAGTCTGCTGTTCCATGCCCAGTCCTATAAAGACTTCTCAGGAGGCAGGTAAGGTGACCTGGTATTCCCATTTCTTTAAGAATTTTCTACAGTTTGTTGTGTTTCACAAACTCAAAGGCTTTGGCATAGTCAATAAAGCAGAAGTCGTATTTTTGTTTGTTTGTTTAACAATTGTCTCTGTCCTCTTAAGAGTTTTCCACTGTGAAATCAAATGGAATATCTAGGTTATTGTCAGGAGTATCTCTGTGCACGATTAATGCTCCTCCAGCTTCATTCTGCACAGCTGTCTCATACAAATTCCTCAAATGTCTTCTCCACTGGTAAGGCTGGCTGGGTGGGTCCATGGGTCCAGAAAGCCATAGAGATCATGATGGACCAAATTTCCCACCTCCCAAGTAGTTTTTACTTTAATTTTTTAATTATCATTGCATGATATCATGAATAAAAAACTTAATAAAAAATCAGGATATTCAGGTTTTAGTAATAGTTAATTCATAGCTCTTTAACTACCAATATATTTTATGTACTTAACACATGTTTAAGGCAAAACATATTAACAGATTATCTCATTTGTTTTCTTTGATATCCTTTCTATGTCTGAAAGAAAGATATTTGTAACAGATGGGCCCTACAAGTGGCTCTTTAAAATTCTGACTCTATAATCACAGGGCAAATGGCTTATAATTTTAATTTTCAAAACTCCAATATAAACCATAATACCTGACTGCTTTCTACCCTTCTTGAGTTATAGCTAGTTAACAAATAAAACAACAATTTGAAAATTATTCTCTTCATTCTAAAGTTGTATACTTAAAAAAAAAAAAAAAAAAAGCCGGGGGCCATTATGATTATGTACCTCTTTCATTTTATCAAAACTCATTCAAACACTATGGTATATATAAGTAGACAATTCACATAATTTACTTTTACTTATTGATCAGCACACCTGAAATAGTTCCAATCAAGCAAGGACTACAAATAATTTGTATGTGTCTGTGATTGAATTGTTTTTGACATCTTCCTTCCACATTTTAAAAACAATTATAGAATATTTTTAAGCATACCTTGTTATGTATTCCTTCTAAATATCCTATTTCATTAAACTTTCCTCATATTATGTGGGTTCTGTTACTATATGTGAGCATTTTTTACCTAATTATCTTTAAATGTCCTATTTTATTGCAAATTAAATACACGGATGGTATTTGGAAGTTTTTTTTCTTAAGCTTTTTCCTTATGTGTATGGATATTAGGGAAAACTTGGTATTTGGTATTAATTTTAATTCTGATATTAAAGTCCATAAAATTCTGGAAGCTCATCTTCCTTTGGCAATGTTTTCAGTTACAGATAAATATATCTATATCTATATATATATCCATATATCTATATCTATATCTATATTTTTATTGTGGGATCTAGGGCATCTGTTGGAAAAGGAAATGGCAACCCACTCCAGTATTCTTACCAGGAGAATCCCAGGGACAGAGGAGCCTGGTGGGCTGCCATCTATCAAGTAACACAGAGTCGGACATGACTGAAGCAACTTAGCAGCAGCAGGGCATCTGTGATCATCTTACTAGTAGAGAAACTCAGAGACAAATAGAACAGACATTATAGGAAGAAAGAAAGGATTCTGAAGGAATTCTTGTGAATCCATGAATCCTTAATGTCTCATGACAGACATGCCAACATTCAGAGTGTAATAAAAGGAAACTGTCAGCACACCACTCTGGGACTGGCAAGAAGTGGAGATTGTTTAACTTAATTAGCTGGACTTCATCTAAAAACCTTCCAGATGAGGCCAAAAAAACTGCTGTGAGGTGATGAATCATACGTTTTAACCTTAAAATATTCCCTTAATTATAAATACATCATTTTGTAAGGCTATACATTTCAGGTCTGGAGATAGAGCATTCTACATACGGAATTATAATAAACAAATGTATGTCCTTTCCAGGATATCCAGAGAACACTAGTTACTCACAAAGAGAAACATACCATGCAATTTGACTCAGAATAACACAGATGAGAAATTAATCTGCTTTCTATACTCACCAATTCTCATTTAGAAAACTCCTGGGGCATCATTTGATGAGTAGCTAAAAAATTAATTCATAACATATATAACAGATATACTTAATATTCATAAGATGCATTCCCAATATAATACCAAAGTTTTCAATGTAAACATTAAATAGATATATTAGATGACAATTATTTTTTCTGAGGAGTATGAGCATAGATTCTTGTGATATAAAATAGTATTGCCTATTATTTTGTGCATTTAACATACTTAATTAAATATGCATCCTTTTAAGTATAATAAACATAATATATTCCTTCAGCTGCAGGTGATAAACAATGATTTTGTTTTCTACTCTATACAAATAATAACCAGGAAAGTGTCATTTGGCAAAAAATGTGAAGCTATATCTTTGGCAGAAAAGCTATGACCAACCTAGACAGCATACTAAAAAGCAAAGACATCACTTTGCCAACAAAGTTCTATCCAAAGCTATGGTTTTTCCAGTAGTCATATATGGATGTGAGAGTTGGGCTATAAAGAAAGGTGAGCACCGAAGAACTGATGCTTTTGAACTGTGGTGTTGGAGAAGATTCTTGAGAGTCCCTTGGGCTGCAAGAAGATCAAACCAGTCAATCCTAAAGGAAATCAGTCCTGAATATTCATTGGAAGGACTGATGCTGAAGCTGAAACTCCAATACTTTGGCCATGTGATGTGAAGAACTGACTTACCGGAAAAGACCCTGATGCTGGGAAAGATTGAAAGCAGGAGGAGAAGGGGATGATAGAGGATAAGATGGTTGGATGGCATCACGGACTCAATGGACATGAGTTTGAGTAAACTCTGGGAGTTGGTGATGGACAGGAAAGCCTGGCATACTGCAGTCCATGGGGTTGCAAGAGTTAAACACAAGTGAGTGACTGAATTGAGTTGAACTGATGTCTGTGAGGAAGATTTAAATTATATTATCAGATTATATATGGCTTACACAGATTAAGTTATTGTCCATGTGAAGCAACACATTATCAGAGAGAAATTATTTAGTATGTACATTGAAAGTGAAAGAAAGAAAGTGAAGTCACTCAGTCGTGTCCAACTCTTTGCGACCCCATGGGCTGTAGCCTACCAGGCTCCTCTGTCCATGTGATTTTCCAGGCAATAGTCCTGGAGTGGATTGCCTTTTCCTTCTCCAAGTATATACATTATTAGGCCACAAAAACCTCAAGTAATCTCTCCTTTGAAAGAGCCTCTTTTGTCACTGTTTTTTAAACAAGGGACTATTTTTGCTAACTTTAGCTCTAAATTGTACATTAGTCTTTTTTGTTTGTTTGTTTGTTTTTTTAGCATTTTTCCTATTTTTTACATTAATTCTTTTTTTTAATTATTATTTGTTTTTTACTTTACAATACTGTACATTAGTCTTAATTCTTCTTTGCATGTGACAGTTCAGTTTAGATGAGGAAGGTCATAAAACATTAGGTTCTTCTCCTTGCAGTTCTCCTTTCCAGTGTTGTCTGTGTTGGATAGAGGAGCTTCCTGATGACCTGTTGAGTTGGTGGGAAAAATGAATGAATGAATGAACAAATGAATAAACAAATAAAGCCTAAAACTGAAAATATTCCATGAGTGGGAGGGCTGGAGAAAAAGGAATATTTTGAACTTTACATTTACTGAAGTTTGATGAGGTGATGTTTAGGTTCCTTGGGATTCACTTGTGAATTAAGATGGAAGGGTACTACTATACTACTAAGTCACTTCAGTCGTGTCTGACTCTGTGCGACCCCAGAGACAGCAGCCCACCAGGCTCCTCCATCCCTGGGATTCTCCAGGCAAGAGCACTAGAGTGGGTTGCCATTTCCTTCTGCAATGCATGAAAGTGAAAAGTGAAAGTGAAGTCGCTCAGTCCCGTCCAACTCCTGGTGACCCCATGGACTGCATGCAGCCTACCAGGCTCCTCCATCTATGGTATTTTCCAGGCTAGAGTACTGGAGTGGGGTGCCATTGCCTTCTCCGAGATGGAAGGGTAAATTTATATTAAAAAAAAAAAAAAAAGATGAAAGGGTCAAATGTTATTTTTTCTAAGAGTCTCTGAGCCATAGAAATAGGAAATTTGGGCCTTAGATATGATCACTTCTCAAATCTACTCTAAGCAGTATTTAACTAGGACACAAGACCAGGAAGGAAGAATATGTAGTATAGAGAATCTCACATATGCATAAGGGATCTTTCATGTTATATTTACTCAACTTTCAAATCTTTTAAAGTTAGTGGTAAGCCTTAAGAAATATTTTTTGTGATGCTTTTTTTTTTTTTTTTTAATGAATTGGATTATTGGAAAACTTTTAGGTTTTATTGTTTAACAAAGAAATATAGTTGTCATAGGTTATTATTATTTTAAGAGGTAAATATTCCCTATAGAATTTCTCACTAACGTTGGACAAACTATAATAAAAAACAGGCATTACATTTCTTAGAACAGGTCCATTCTTAAGGGATTCATTAAGAAAAGATCATGACATACATTGCATACCTCCTAAAATGTGGACATGTCCCTTCATTCTGTAGTTATCTTTAAGTAGGGTTAAATTAATTAAAATAAAACTATTTGAGACTTGGAAATCCATGCACGAACTGCTAGCTTCTTTATGACATTTTTGAATGTCCTGTGTGCTTTCAAAAACCATTATTAGCATAGTGTCTGTGCCTAATATATTGTAATAGCTCTTACTTAACCCTTGTATACAAGATTAGTGCAAACAATCAATCATTAGTAACAGATTTTAGAAAGAAAATTCTGATGTGTTGATATAAATATATTCCTATAGGCTCATTTTTCACTTGCAAAGACAGAATGTTTAGTTAAAAACCAACCTTATTTAGGAATAGCTGCATTTCTGTCAGAGAGAAAGCTGATAGAAAGATTTGGCAGCTATAGAAATAAGATATGCTCTAGAAGTGGTGTTTATTTTTTCCACACAGATTCCTTCAAGAAATATATATGCCTCATTTTTCATTAGTGTAAAGGAGAAAGAAAAAATCCCTTTCTCTTAGAAAATCCACTGTCACATATATTGGTATTTTTAGTTCCTTAATAAAACCCAGGGATTTGTTCTAAAGAACATCACATTATGGATGTTTCCTTGATAAAATGCAACAGTGAGCTTTAGTTAAACAAAGAATTATGCCTCTTTGTTTCAAGTGAATTTAGTTTAAATATAGTCATTTGAAATATAAGTTTAAGCAGAATTTTAATTAGCTTATAAACCCTGGGATATACTTCTCAGTAATGCTGAGTGTTTTGAGTCTCTACTTTCAGACTTACTTCATATTAATTTTAGCATGATAAGCAACCTTGTCTTTCATGCATTTTAAAGTCAAACAAATAAGATTATTCTTGACTCTAGTCACTTTATATTAACTCTCTGGTACCTGGATATTACCATCTCATCCAGAAGTTCAAAAGGATCCAGTATGGCCTCTGAAAAAGTTCCAAGTTAGAAGGGAACTGAGACATTGATTTGCTAAGAGATAGATGGTTTCTTGGACAACACATCCTGTGTTCAGAGATAGAAGTAAAATATTAAGCATAGCCTCTGTTCAAACTCCTTACATTACAAAGACAGTGTTAGTAAATGTAATAATCTTAGCTGCTCTATTAATTACATAATGTACTAATAAATACTAATAATTATTGAATATCCATTCCAAATATTGCTGTGCTAAGTCTTTACATTTAATTTCTTCATCATCATTCACAACAATCTATGTTTTGTAAATTTTCCAGTGAGGTAAGGAAAATGACAATTATTAAATATTTTACTTAAACATCACTCATCTTGGAAGTGACACAGTAAAGAGTCTGACTGAGGTCTTTTTATGTCTAGAGTTCAAATATTTAACCTCTTTGCCATATTGCAAAAAGACATTTGTTCTGATAATTTGACATACTACTTCTACTACTAATAATAAGCATTTACTACATATTTGCTGATACCCTTCTAAATGATTCCCAATAATTAATTATTGCGTAGATTCTACTATCCCACCAACTACAATCAATAGGACTCATGAGAGTTGTCTTATCAAATATACAATCCTGGTAATATGCCTAATAGCATTATTATGAAAGTCACTCAGTTGTGTCCAACTCTTTGCGACCCCATGGACTATATAGCTCATGGAATTATCCAAGCCAGAATATTGGAGTGGGTAGCCTTTCCCTTCTACAGGGGATCTTCCTGACCCAGGGATAGAACCTAATACTCCCACATGGCAGGTGGATTCTTTACCAGCTGAGCCTCAAGGGAAGCCCCAAAGCATTATAAATGTGTGTATACACACACATACATATATGTGTGTGAATATATATATATATATATATATATATATATATAGTATGCACATAAATATGAACTAGAGTGTTTATAGTACCCCTATTTACAGACGCCACTAACCTGGAAATTGGCCAAACATCCACTGGTTGAATGGATAAATAAATTGTAATGTATTTAAAGGACAGAACACTATACAGCAACATTATGTTGAAATTAATAATTAAATGTTGAATGAAAGAACTGTGCATTTTTCAAAAAAGTACGTGCTAATCAATTTTTATCCAATATAAAAATAAGCAAAGCTAATCTATGTTGTTATAAGTCAAAGTAATTGTAACCCTATGAAATGGGGAAAGGGATTAGAAGAGATATAAAAAGAAGATTTTGAGAAGCTAATAATTTGAGTGGTGATTATTTATCTATCTATATATATCTATAACTATATATATCTATAACCTGACAAAATGTGGTCCACTGGAGAAGGGAATGGCAAACCACTTCAGTATTCTTGCCTTAAGAACCCCATGAACAGTATGAAAAGGCAAAAAGATAGGACAGTGAAAGATGAACTCCCCAGGTCGGTAGGTGCCCAATATGCTACTGGAGATCAGTGGAGAAATAACTCCAGAAAGAATGAAGAGATGGAGCCAAACAAAAACAATACCCCCAAAAAAAAAAATATATATATATACATATATATCCAGTTATAGATGTGACTGGTGATGGAAGCAAGTTCCTATGCTGTAAAGAGCAATATTGCACAAGAACCTAAAATGGTAGGTCTATGAATCAAGGCAGATTGGAAGGGGTAAAATGAGATGGCAAGAGTGAACATCAACATTTTAGGAATCAGTAAACTAAAATGGACTGGAATGGATGAATTTAACTAGGATGACCATTATACCTACTACCGTGGTCAGGAATGCCTTAGAAGAAATGGAGTAGCCATCATAGTCAACAAAAGAGTCCAAAATGCATTACTTGGATGAAGTCTCAAAAATGACAGAATGATCTCTGTTGGTTTCCAAGACAAACCATTCAATATTACAGTAATCCAAGTCTATGCCCCAACCAGTAATGCTGAAGAAGCTGAAGTTGAACAGTTCTATGAAGACCTACAAGACCTTCTAGACTTAACACCCAAAGAAGATGCTCTTTTCATCATAGGGGGCTGAAATGCAAAAGTAGGAAATCAAGAGACAACTGGAGTAACAGGCAAATTTGGCCTTGGAGTATAGAATTAACCAGGGCAAAGGCTAATAGAGTTGTGTCAAGAGAATGTACTGGTTATAGCAAACATCCTCTTCCAACAACACAAGAGAAGACTCTACACATGGACATCACCAGATGGTCAATACTGACGATTGATTGATCATATTCTATGCAGCCAAAGATGGAGAAGCTCTATACAGTCAGCAATATTGGGAGCTGACAGTGGCTCAGATTATGAACTCCTTATTGCCAAATTCAGACTTAAATTGAAGAAAGCAGGGAAAACCACTAGACCATTCAGGTATGACCTAAATTGAATCCCTTAGGATCATACAGTGGAAGTGAGAAATAGATTTAAGGGACTAGATCTGATAGACAGAGAGCCTGATGAACTATGGGCAGAAGTTTGTGACATTGTACAGGAGAAAGGGAGCAAGACCATCTCTAAGAAAAAGAATGCAAAAAAGCAAAACGGCTGTTTGAGGAGGCCTTACAAATAGCTATGAAATGAAGAGAAGCGAAAAGCAAAGGAGAAGAGGAAAGATATACCTATTTGAATGCAGAGTTCCAAAGAAGAGCAAGGAGAGATAAGGGAGCCTTCCTCAGTGATCAGTCCAAAGAAACAGAGGAAACCAATGGAATGGGAAAGAAAAGAGATCTCTTAAAAAATTTTTGGAAATATCAAGGGAGCATTTTATGCAAAGAAGGCCTCAATAAAGGACAAAAATGGCCTCAAAAAAAGGATGAAAATAGAATATATTAAGAAGAGGTTGTAAGAATACATGGAAAAACTGAACAAAAAAGATTTTCACAACCAAGATAATCATGATGGTGTGATCACTCACCTAGAGCCAGACATTCTAGAATGTGAAGTCAAGTGGGCGTTAGAAAGTATCACTATGAACAAAGCTAGTGGAGGTGATGGAATTCCAGTTGAGCTATTTCAAATCCTGAAAGATGATGCTGTGAAAGTGCTGAACTCAATATGCCAGCAAATTTGGAAAACTCAGCAGTGGCCACAGGACTGGCCAAGGTCAGTTTTCATTGCAATCACAAAGAAAGGCAATGCCAAAGACCATTCAAACTACCCCACAATGACACTCATCTCACATGCTAGTAAAGTAATATTCAAAATTCTCCAAGCCAGGCTTCAACACTATATGAACCGTGAACTTCCAAACATTCCAGGTGGTTTTACAAAGGGCAGAGGGACCAGATATCAAATTGCCAACATCCGTTGAATCATCAAAAAGGCAAGAGAGTTCCAGAAAAACATCTATTTCTCCTTTATTGATTATGCCAAAGCTTTTGACTGTGTGGATCACAACAAACTGTGGAAAATTCTGAAAGAGATGGGAATGCCAGATCACCTGACCTACCTCTTGAGAAACCTGTATGTAGGTCAGGAAGCAACAGTTAGAACTGCACATGGAACAACAGACTGATTCAAATTTGAAAAGGAATACATCAAGGCTGTATATTATCACCTTGTTTATTTAACTTATATGCGGAGTATACCATGAGAAATGTGGGGCTGAAGGAAGCACAAGCTGTAATCAAGATTGCCGGGAGAAATATCAATAACCTCAGATATGCAGATGACACCACCCTTATGGCAGAAAGTGAAGAAGAACTAAAGATGAAAGTGAAAAAGGAGAGTGAAAAAGTTGGCTTAAAGCTCAACTTTCAGGAAACAAAGATCATGGCATCTGGTCCCATCACTTTGGGCAAATAAATGGGGAAACAGTGGAAACAGTGGCAGACTTTATTTTTTGGGGCTCCAAAATCACTGAAGATGTTAACTGCAGCCATATCAAAGATGCTTACTCCTTGGAAGGAAATATATGACCAACCTAGACAGCATATAAAAAAGCAGAGATTACTTTGTCAACAAAGACATCTAGTCCATCTATGGTTTTTCCAGTAGTCTTGTATGGATGTGAGACTTGGACTATAAAGAAAGCAGAGTGCCAAAGAATTGATGCCTTTGAACTGTGGTGTTGGAGAAGACTCTTGAGAGTCCTTTGGATTGCAAGGAGATCCAACCAGTCCGTCCTATAGGGATCAGTCCTGAATACTCATTGGAAGAGCTAATGTTGAAGCTGTTGGGAACCACCTGTTGGGAAAAACTGTCTCATTTGAAAAGACCCCAATTCTTGGAAAGATTCAAGGTGGGAGGAGAAGGGGATGACAGAGGATGAAATGCTTGGATGCTATCATTGACTCAATGAACATGAGTTTGAGTAAACTCCGGGAGTTTGTGATAGATAGGGAAGCCTGGTGTGTTGCCGTCCATGGAGTCACAGAGTCAGACGACTGACCAACTGAACTGAACTGAACTACATACACACACACACACACACACACGAACACATTTGATATACATATGTGTGAAATTAGGCACATTAATATAATGTTAAAATTAATTCATTCTATGACTTCCTCTGTAAGTTTTACATTAACTCAACTTCTTTTTCATAGGTTTCCATTTCTTATCATTACCATAACCTTATAGCCCATTATTAGTTCTTTGTTTCTTTAAAGTTAGACATAAATTTCAGCTTGTCTTCTGTACCTTGAAAATAGTATGCTTCCTGTTAATGAAAATATCTATAGACTTTAAAGAAACCTTTATAAATATAGAATGTTGAAAATATTCCCAATATATTTAAATTTAGATAATATTTATATCTGAGTATTTTATGTTTGATCATTGATGCTTAATGTGTTATATAGAACTACACAAACATTTTTACCTTTTAGTCACTTAGTCACTGTCATCAGTTTGCACTTCAAAATTAATGTTTATTTCTTGTCATTCACTTTTTTACTCAATTATTACATCTCAAATATATCATCAAAATAAGACTTTAATTAACTTGTAGAAATTTGTAATACAATAACTTGATTTCCTCTAAGGATCTTGCAGAACAAATATGCATCTGCATTAGTTAACAACAGAGGCACTATAATTATGTTTTTAATGCTATCGTCTTGATGAAATGCTGACATTAATATTTAACTTACAAAAAGCTATAACTTAAGTATTTGTACCATGATACCTGACTTTCTTCCAGTTTTAAAAAAAGTAATATTTTGAAATATTTACTTCATGGTGAAATGCTTTTGTATTGTTTTTCAAATGGATCACTGGAGATTCAGTGTTTTCAAAATAGACCCTAAATGTGTGTGTGTGTGTGTGTGTTGGTAGTGGTGGTGGTGAGAGAAATACTGTAGAGATAAGCATGGATATAAATTAAAAAACAATTAACCTCCAATTAAAATTAAAAAAAAAATTACCATAATCCAATAGAGAAGAGGTGGTGGTGACTGAGGGGCTGTGTTTTAACTGTAGTACAAGAAAGAGCAGATACTGAATGTGTTTTAAAAGCACACCTTGCCAAATTTATACTTGTGTACCCAGTATCCTGCATGCATGTCTGCTAAGTCGGCTCTGTCTTGTCCAAGTCTTTGAGACCCTGTATGCTATAGCCCGTGAGACATCTCTGTCCATGGGGATTCTCCAAGCAAGAATACTGAAGTGGGTTGCCATGCCCTTCTCCAGGGAATCTTCCTGACCCAGGGATCAACCCAAATCTCTTAAGTCTCCTGGATTGGTAGGCAGGTTTTTTTCCACTAGCGCCACCTGGGAAGCCCATCCTGTATCTTCAGTTCAGTTCAGTCACTCAGTATCTTACATAATATAAATTTCTCAAAATATTTGCTGAATGAAAGAATAATGCATCATCACATTAATCTTTTTCTCTTTAGTTGTCTGCAACTGTTTCTCAATGCAAATTGAAGAAATGTTTTGCCATTACTCTGAGTTAATCTCTCCTCATGCATACCCTGAACATTCTATGCATATTTTGCAGTTCTTACCAATATTTCTTGTGCACTGAGATCGTTAGAGGATCTAGAGAGTACTGTCCAACAGAAATTCAATGAGCCACATATGTAAGTTTAAATATTCTGAAACTAACAATGAAAACAAAATTTAAAACCAACAGCTGAAATTAATTTTATTATATATTTTATTTATCCTGATTTACCAAAAACATTACTATTTAAAAATATAATCAATATAAAACAATCAATGTGGTTTTCTTCATGCCTTTTTTTTTTTTTTTCCTTTTGGTACAAAGTCTTCCAAAGTTAGTGTGTATTTTACATTTATAGCACCACTCAATTCAAATGCTGAATTTCATAATAAAAACCTAATTTGCATTTATAAGTAATAAAATTTATAGTTGAAAGAGTAGATTTACACACATGAGTTGTTCCAAATGTACTTCAAAGTTTTCAAGTAACTGAATTGACAATCAGTTTTAATGGACAAATTTAAAATAAAACTTGAGTGAATTTTAAAATTCAGTTCCTCAGTCCCTTGAGTCATATTTCAAATGATCAACATGTAGCTTGTTGTTGTTGTTCAGCCAGTTGTGTCCGACTATTTGCCTCACATGGGCTGCAATACGCCAGGCTTCCCAGTCCTTTATGAACTCCTGGAGCTAGCTTAAACTCATTTCCATTGAGTCGATGATGCCATCAAACCATCACATCCCCTGTCATCCTCTTTGCCTCCTGCCTTCAATATTTCCCAGTATCAGGGTCTTTTCTAATGAGTTGGCTCTTTGCATCAAGTGGCCAAAGTATAGGAGTTTCATCTTTAGCACCAGTCTTTCCAATGTATATTCAAGGTTTATTTCCTTTAGGAATGACTGATTTGATCTCCTTGCAGTCCAAGGGACTCTCAAGAGTCTTCTCCAACACCACAGTTCAAAAGCATCAATTCTTCAGTCCTCAGCCTTCTTTATGGTCCAGCTCTTACACCCATACAAGACCACTGGAAAAACCATGGCTTTGACTAGATGAGCCTTTGTCGGCAAAGTCATGTCTCTGCTTTTTAATGTGCTGTCTAGTTTGGTCATATCTTTCATCCAAGGAGCAAGCATCTTTTAATTTCATAGCTGCAGTCACTATCTAAAGTGGTTTTGGAGCCCAAGAAAAGAAAGTCTGTTGCTGTTTCCATTGTTTCCCCATCTATTTGCCATAAAGTGATGGGACTGGATGCCATGATCTTAGTTTCTGAATGTTGTGTTTTAAGCCACCTTTTTCACTCCCCTCTTTCACCTTTATCAGGGCTCTCTAGTTCCTCTTTGCTTTCTGCCATAAGGGTGGTGTCATTTGCATATATGAGGTTATTGGTATTTCTTCCAGCTTGTGCTTCATCCAGCCCACATTTTGCATGATGTACTCTGCATATAAACTGAATAAACGGGGTGACAGTATACAGCCTTGATGTACTCCTTTTCCAGTTTGGAACCAGTCTATTGTTCCATGTCAGATTCTAACTGTTGCTTCTTGATCTGTGTGCAGGTTTCTCTGGAGGCAAATAAGGTGATCTGACATTCCCATCTTGTTAAGAATTTTCCACAGTTTGTTGTGATCCACACAGTAAAAGACTTTAGCATAGTCAATGAATCAGAAGTTGATGTTTTTCTTTAATTTTCTTGCTTTTTCTATGATCCAACAGATTTTGGCTACCATATTGGTTAGCTCAGGACTAGAAAACCAAACTCTGTCTTAAAATATAAGGAAAATATAACATAATTTTACACATTATATATGAAACATGAAAATAAAGAACATCATTTACCATAATTTGTGAGATATTTTTGTCCATCATATTTAGCGACAGAAGTAAAGGCATGGAATAGTCAGAAGGACAGTTGAAATTAAGACTGAAGTTTTTCTATGGGAAGAAGGTAAAACAACTAGAGTACATAAGTAAGATTGCAATGATAAAAATGGATTATAGTTTTAGTCTTGTTAAAATTGTAATATTCCTGCCAAAAATGAATATTCTGAATATTTTGAAGAAATATGAGACAAACCAGATTTGGATGATATTTAAAAAATGACTGGTCTGTATTCCAGAAAATTTAAAGGTCATAGAAGACAAGGATAGGATGAGAAAATAAACCAGAATAAAGGCTAAAGAGACAGATTAACTAAATACGATGTGGGATACTAGGTTAAATTGTGGACATGGAAAATATAGTTGCCATGAACATTACTGCAAAAATTAATTAAATTTGACTGTCTAAGGTGGATTAGGTAAGTATTTTACTGTAAATCTCTGATTCTGATCATTGTACTACAGTTATGAAAAAGAACCTTTTGTTCTTTAAAAAAAGTTGAAGTATTTGGAACTTAAGAACACAGTATTATCTTCAATTTATGGTTAAATGATTCAGAAAGAAAATAAAGATCAAAGAAGAGAAGAAATTCAATCACCAAGAGTGAAAACTAAAGATAAAATAAATGGAGCAACGTATCTTTGATCGACTAATTATTAATCTACTTAGGGAGTGTATAGGACTTATTTGCACTCTTCTTATAACTTATCTGTACATTTGTAACTATATTAAAGTCACAAAAATATTTACAATGAGCATCCTTTCATTTATGCATTCAAGATACTATTTTGGGTGCCAACTTTGTGCTTGGTCTTGCTATAGAGATACTAGGGTTCATCTGATAGACATATTCCATTTTCTTACAAAGTTTATGGATTAGTTTTCAATCAATCTTTTGTAATATTATTTATGAATTTTAATTTTAATGTGAAAATCATGGTAGGCAAAGTATGAAGAAATTATAATTGCAAGGTAATTCCTTATAGTATTTTAATGAAGAGAATGAAATGAATACATAGTTATAAAGATCCATCTATTTTAGGATATGTGTTTTTATGCTTTGGATATAATATAGAAATGATTTTTTACCTCATTCTTCTGTATTTATATAGTATCTCCATTGCTATTATACACATTTAGCAGACAGCAATAAATTGGATAAATCACCTTGGGTCTTCTACACTACATATTGTGTGTGTATATACATACAATGGAATATTATGCAGACATGAAAAGAGAGAAATCCTGATACATACATTCTACAACATGAAAGAATCTGGTAACTTTATGGTAAATGGCATAAGCCAGACACACAAGGAAAAATATTGTATGATTGTAATTATATTAACTATATAGACTATGCAAATTCATAGAGAAACAAAATAAAGGTTACCAGAGTCTGAAGGGAAAGAGAAATGAGACCGTATTGTTTCACTAATACAGGGTTCTGTTAGGAATAATGAAAAATTTCTGAAAATTGTGGTGACATTTTTGCAACAATGTAGATGTACTAATACCATTAAAATATAAGTATAAGCATACTTCAGAGACATTGTGGGTTTGTTTTCCTACCATCAGATTAAAGTGAATAACACAATAAAAAGAATAACATCTTTTTTGTTTGTTTGTTTCCCAGGATATATAAAAGATATTTTGAAAACACAGCCATAAAAAATTCTGTATGATGCAGCAAGAGGGAAGTTCATAGTGGTATAGACCTTCCTCAAAAAAAAAAAAAAAAAAAAAAGAAAAGAAAAGAAAAAAAGAAAGAACAAAAAGGAACAAAAAATCTCAAATAAATAACCAAACTTACCATCTAGAAGAATTAGTAAAAAGAACAAACAAGGTCTAAGCAGAAGGAAGGAAATAATAAAGATTAGAGAGGAAATAAATAAAATGGAAATTTAAAAAGTAGAAAAAATCAATGAAACCAAGAGTTGATTTTTTAAAAGATAAATACAGTTGCCAGGCTTCTAGCCAAACTTACAAAGAAGAAAAGAAAGAGAACCCAAACAAACAAAATGAAAAATGAAAAAATAGAAATTAATATACAGAATATATATATACAGACATCTGTCATATTTCTTTACACAAGTGATGAATATCAGAACACAAGCAAAAGAATAGATATACTGTTCTCATGTATTGGAAGAATTAATATTGTTGAAATGATCATACTCCCCAAGGCAATCTATAGGTTCAATTGCAAATCCTATTAAAATACCAATGTCATTGTAAAAATAACTAAAACAAATAATTGTAAAATTTGGTATGGAAACACAGAAGAACCCAAATAACCAAAACAATCTTGAGGAAGAAGAATCAACCTGGAAGTGTCATGTTTCCTAACTTCAAGCTATGTCCTAAAGCTATAGTAATCAAAACAGCATGGTAGTTGCACAGAAACAGACACATTGATCAATGTAATACAGTTGAGAACCCAGAAATAAATTCACATTTATATGGCTAATTAGTCTATGACAAAAGAGACAAGAATATACAATGGGGAAAAGAAAGTCTCTTCAATAAATAGGGTTGTGAATAATGGAGAGCTACATGCAAAATTATCAAACTGAACTACTTTCTTATGCCAAAGACTTAAATGTAACTTTTGAAATCATAAAATTTCAAGAAGAAAACATAGTCAGAGCACTGTTTGACATTGCTCTTATCAAAATTTTAAATATTTTTCCTCCAGCAAAGGAAACAAAACCAAAGCAAAACAAAACAAATGAAACCACATCAAGGTAAAAAGGTTTTGTACAGTGAATGAAACTATCAACAAACTAGTCAGGCAGTTTCCTGAATGGGAGACGATACTTGCAGATGGTATCGTCAATAAGGGGTTGATGTCCAAAATATACCAAGAATTAATACAACTCAACATAAAAAAACTTAAAAATGGAGAGAGGTCCTGAATAGAGACTTTTCAAAAAAAAAAATGCAGATAAGAAAACGTGTTCAACATTACCAATCATCAGGGAAATGCAAATCAAAAACACAAGGAGATATTACCTCATACTTGGCCCAATGGCAATTATCAAAAAACAACAAATAACAAGTGTTAGTGAGGATGTGGTAAAATTAGAAACTTGTGTAATGTTGGTAAGAAATGTAAATTATTGCAGTTATTATGGAATATTTGATGATGGACTCTTAAAAAATTAAAAATACAATAACCATGTACCCTACCAATTCTACTTCTGGGTTTTTACTTAAAGAAAGAAAAACGGTTAACTCAGTGATTCAAAACGTTGTATGTACCCTTATGTTCATTGAAGCATTATTTACAGTGGTCAAGATATAGAAGCAACCTGAGTGTTCATTGATAAATAAATTAAATATATATATTTATATATTGATCTATCTATATATGCTTATGGATAAGTGTATATATATATATATATATATATATATATATATATATATATAATGGAATATTGTTGTTGTTACTCAGTCATTGAGTCATTTACAATTCTTTCAACCCCATGGACTGCAGCACAGCACATCAGCCTCTTTTGTCCTCCACTATCTCTCAGAGTATACTCAGTCATAAAAAAGAATGAAATCTTGCCATTTGTGACAAAATGAGTGAATCAATAGGTTAAGTAAATTAGGTAAAATAAGTCAGACAGAGAAAGATAAATACCATATGATTTCACATGTGGAATATAAAGCCAAATCAGAACGAACAAATACATGAAAATAGAATCGGACTCAGACACAGAAAACAATCTGCTAGTTGCCAGAGAGGATTAAATTGGGAGGATGAGTTAAATAGGTGAGGAAAACAAGAAGTACCAGCTTTCAGTTACAAAATGAATATCATGAGAATGTAATGTACATCATAGGGAATATAGTCAATATCAGTGTAATAACTTTTTATGGTGACAGATGGAAATAGGTTTATTTTGATCATTTTACATTATATAAGAAATAAAAAAAATATTGAGTTCACTTCAAATCAGGACTAAAATTCCATAGGAAATCATGAAAAAATAGGTTTCATAAGAAATAATAAAATTAAAAACTGTAGACCTTGTTGTAAGTTGCCACAGAATTATACTTCAATCTACATCACATTTTCATTTGATACTTGATTTTAATACCATGAGTATAAAGGGGATCATTTAGCAAAAAAAAAAAAAAAGGTTAAAATGGTAAATTTTATGTTAAATTGATTATAACACAATAAAAAACATGATTGTGTGTATGTGAGTGTATATTTTCGACAAATTGCACAATGTTTTCAGGTTCAGTATCCTAGCCAATAAAATAGAAATGATAATATTATTGCTGAGTCTAAATTTTACTGCTTCTCACATGATAACAAAAATTGAGAGAGATGAATTGTTGGGGCAAGTGATAGTGTCAAGCAACAAGTGGTTGGGGCAATCAATTTATGCATAGTTTTATCCAGAAAACCAAGAGATTGAGGAAATGGTGGATTAGTGTCCCAAAGAACCATCTTACCAGAGTTAGATTTCAGGTTTCTTTTATAGTAAAATGGAAGGAAATGTGGTTGGTTGTTTCAAACTTCTTGGTGCCAGAATCCTTTGTTCTAACATTTGTCCACTTAGGTCTGATTTTAGTGTTCCTATAAACCAACAACACAAATGTTATTCTCTGTTTGGCAACTTTTTATCTCTACATGAAAAGAAAAAGCAAAAGTTTGGAGCCTTGACAATGGACTATCCTGTATGTTTCAGGCTATAGGTACCATTCTTTTAGTTATTAACTTGTAGCAAAAGCAGTAGAACATAAAGGTTAAAGTAAAAGAAATAAATCTAAGATGGTGTCAGATTTTGTCTGTCCTGTTACAAACTTGGGCTTCCTAGCCCAAGTGGTAAAGAATCTGCCTGCCAAGCAGAAGATGCAGGTTCAATCTCTGGATCAGGAAGATCCCCTGGAGTAGGGAAATGTGAATCCACTCCAGTATCCTTGTCAAAATTGACAAGAATGTGTGGCAAAAGTGTTGGACATGACTTAGCAACTAAAAACCAAACAATAATTACAACACTTACTTTGTAGGTCTATATCAGGATCCAGTAGATTATGTATATAATACATATAGCCTATCATATAATACTTATTTTATGCAGTCCTTGTATTACACTGTGTGTGGAGAAAAGTAAGGATCATAAAAATGTGTATCAGAGCTAATAACTTCCTAGTGTCACTTTTCAGTCTTTTCTGTGAAATACCAAGAGAAAATGTTAAGCAACAGAGATCAGTGAATAAATTTTAAAATTCTATAGATTAAAAAATGAACCAAAAAACTGAATGAAATATCACTAAATACATACATATACACATTACTGAATTCCTTTGAAACAGAAATATAAGCAAGATTGTGAGTTTTTTTAGGTACTATGATATTTATAAAATTCTTTATTTATTAAAAATTATTTATTTTAACATTATCATGGAAACTGTCATTCTTGCAAAGTCAGATTAAGGCATTCTTTGTTATATAAAGATATTTCATGATTATGCAGTTATGAATCTACCCAGACTATCAGAAACAGGTGAGATGTACTGTTCCATGCAAGTCTAATAATCTAAGTCTAATATGTCTAAACTGAATGTTAAGTTTTTAGATTAATCTAAAGATGCTAATAATAGAGGCTCCCTTAGGAGTAGTCCCTGAGGCAAGGATTCAACTGCAAGCAAGTAATTGGAAAAGAGGAAGTAATTGGAAAAGAGGATAAGGAAGTAAGTTAGACAAACAGAAGGGAAAGGAATAAGCTATTACTGAGCTGCTTATTACTGTGAGCCACAAAATTGATTGCATAGAACACACATTTCAGATCTATCCTTCTTGAGAACTGAAAGCTGGAATTTGTATACCAACTTTCATCAGCTAGGTGAAGTCTGCTAACAGGTAGCACTGACTCCTCAACACTCTGATATGGAGCACAAGAAAAGAAAAGTGTATTTCAATGACCTGACTTCAGGAAAATACAAAGAAATACATGCCCTAGTGGAAGAATTTTAGGTAGTGTGCATTAAAGTAATAGAAAACACAGAGATTTACTGGACACCACCATCACCTGCTAGAAAAACATTAACATTTTATCAACTATTGCATTACCAAATTATTATTCATGCTTTTTACTATTACTATTATAGTTTAAATTTTATATCACAGAGAACAGGCTGGAAAGAATAATCATATTTTTTGTTAGCAGAAAACCAATAGCAATAGCATGCATAAGCACAAATAACATATTTTCATCTTTTTTCTGAAACTTTGAAGTTTAGTAAGTTTACTTGGGGGTGTTCCTTAATATTCCCTTAAAGAAAGAATTGAAGATTTCTTCATCCAAGTCAACATGCAACTAAGAAATGAATCAAATAGCAGAGAAACACTTATTTAATTGTCATGAAAACCCAACAGACCAGAATATTTATTTAGACATTGAATGAGTGTATTATTAATGTAGAACCTTTTGATTTAAAGAACAGCTAATTAAGCAATGTTCTGGTTCACATCAAGTTCGTACCATGTTTCCCATGAAATGTTATGTGTTATGATGGAGAGTAGGGGACACAAAAGATTCCTGTGGAATTTTCATTTCTAAGGAAGCACTGAAAGATTTTGTTTCCTTTAAAAAAAAAATTGAATATAGCTGATTTACGAAGTAGTGTTAGTTTCAGGTGTACAGCAAATTGATTCAGTTATATATATGTGTGTGTATATATATATATATATACACACACACACAGATTTTTTTTCCTTATGAAAGTAAAATTGTTGTCACTCAGTCGTGTCTGACTCTTTGCAGCCCCATAGACTGAAGTCTGCCAGCCTCCCCTGTCCATGGAATTCTCTAGGCAAGAACACTGGGGTGGATTGTTATTCTCTTCTCCAGGGGATCTTTCCAATCTAGGGATCGAACCTGGGACTCCCTTATTGCAGGCAGATTCTTTACCATCTGAGCCATAAGGGAAGCCCCTTATAGGTCATTACAAAGTATTGAGTATATAGTTCCCTGTACTATACAGTAGGTCTCCTTGGTTATCTATTTTATATACAGTAGTGTGTAAATGTTAATCCAAAACTTCTAATTTATCACTTCCTCTCTTTTGGTAAACTTAAGTTTGTTTTCTATGTCTGAGGGTCTATTTCTGTTTTCTATATAAATTCATTTGTATCTTTTTTTTTCTTTTATTTTAGGTTCTACATAAAAGTGATATCATATGGTATTTGTCTTTGTCTGGCTTACTTATTTAATATGACAATCTCCTGGTCCATCCATGTTGCTGCAGATGGCATTGTTTCATTTTTTTATGGCTGAATTATATTCCTTCATATAGATATACCACATCTTTATCCATCCATCTGTTGGCGAACATTTAGGTTGTTTCCATGTCTTGGCTATTGTAGTGCTGCATTGAACACTGAAGTGCATGAAAGCACTGAAAGTGAAAAATCCAGTGCCAGATAAGGAAGAACCAACCTTTTAAAAATATATTTTCGTTGTGAGTTATAGAGTAAATTACCCTACTGTGTCTCATTTCCTTCATATGAAAATAGGAAAAGAAGAATATACCTAATGTATAAATTTATAGTATTAGTTAAATGAGTAGATACATAGAAAATACTTAATACCATATTAAAACATATTTGTAAGCTGTTATCAGTGTTTCTGCATATATATGCATGTATTCATTTTCATTAACAAATATGTACCAGTTTCTTCCAAAACTGAGTTTATATGATTGGGCTCAAGTAACTGGAAAAAAAAAAAAAAAGTAGAGTCTTAAATGCCTGTCTTTGAGTCTTTATTTTAAAATAAATTTGATAGTTTTCTGTTTTGTCAGAGGAGAAATTAGATAACATTCATAATGTTGAGTTGATAAATATATTTTGTGTTTCAAAAGGTATTTAACCTTCTCCTGACTATTTGATTTATCTCACTTTTAATGTTTACTAACATGAGTAGTTACAACAATTGACTTTAATTGCCAGCTAATAAATTATTCATAACCCATTCTGTGCCACTATTCTGAGATTTAGGGAAAAAATGAAAGAGAACTTCAAGGAGATTAAAATTTATCTAAAGATAATTTTCCACTTATATATTTATTTACAGTATTTGTTCTTTGAATGCTATCATGACTCAGATAAGTATTTTCTTTGTTAGAAAATCTTTTAATGTAGCATGACACTCTGCTTGGAACTTGTAAAGCTTTATAAGTTGAATAACTATAAACATTTAAAATCATTTAGATATACTTAAATTCACCTTTTTCCTGAAGAATATTTTTCAGTCAGTATATAATATTTTTTCTAGAGTACTTAAGTGAATATGCTATCTTCTTTGACTAATAGTAAGTTCAAAGAACAAATTAAAAGCTATAACCCAGTGCTTAAAAGCTTAATTACAGGAAGTTATTTGGCATATTGAAAACAAACCAGCTACAAAAATAGAATTAGTTAGACTTTATGGATTAAAGAAATGCTCAAAAATGTTTGATTACTTTAGGGAACACACATTATGTAAATTAAAGTTCAATTGTAAGTTTATAAATTGATTTTATTGTAGAATACTTAATATCTTGAAAATTCCTTGTTAGAATGAACTTGTGCTTTAAAAGTATTTTTAAATTAAAGCAAACATTTAAAGGTAAGCAATCATTAAATAATAAATAGTACTTCACTTATAAACTTATTCCATTATTATAAAAGTACTCAGTGAGAGAACCAACCAATCCCAGTTTGACAAAAAATGGATACATGGACAGACATTGGTGGATTAGAATGCAGCTGGTAACTCATACATTGCAGTCCATAGAACTATAATATCAACTATTTATTTCAACCACCCCATTTTCTACTTGAACCAAATTTCTTCGAGAATAGAAAGGTATATACAATAAGGCCTCTTTCCTCTTGAAACATTGGCATACTAAATTCAACCTAGCCATTTATATCTTATATTGAATTAACTAACCTTTTTTTTTTTTTCTAAATTAAAGTCAAGGGGACATGAGAGAGAAAAAAATTAAGTTTTAGTGGCACAGAGAAGTCTGTAGGTAGTTTCAGAAAATCCTGTACAATACAAATGATAGTAAAACCATAATACTTTGATGTCAATCATCCAGTTATTATCAAGTATTGAGCTTTCCTGGTGGCTCAGATGGTAAAGAATCTGCCTGCAATGGGTGAGACCAGGGTTCAATCCATGGATCAAGAAGATCCCTTGGAGAAGTGAATGGCTACCCACACCAGAATCCTTGACTGGAAAATTCCCTGGACAGAGGAGCCTGGTGAGCTACTGTCCATTGGGTTGCAAAGAGTTGAACATGACTGAGCAACTAACACTTTACTTTAACATAGATTAAGCACGCCAATTTTATGCTGTACAGTTAGCTTCACAATGGGGATAAAAATACACAGCTCCATAGGACATGCCAGTCTAATAACTTTTGGTTCAGTTGCCAAGTCTTGTCTGACTCTTCGTGACCCCATGGACTGCAGGATGCCAGGCCTCCCTGTCCTGCACCATCTCTCAGAGTTTACCCAAGTTCATGTCCTTTGTATAGGTGATGCCATGCTATATAGGAATGAACAAATGACTGCAGGGTACTTTTGAAAATGAACTCAGTTATTTCATTCTTTGACTAGGTCTAGATGAGCCTCAGTGCTACAGTTTGCAATGGTATATTCCTTTCAATTTCTAAGCTAACTACATTTGAGCCCATTGGAATTTGTACATCCTCAATATTTTGGATGTTTTAAATTTATGGCCTCATTTTTAGCACTTATTTCTACTTATAATATACTTTTAATATTATTAATGTACTCATATTTTTCTTGTTCTTATAGAATCATTTAGCTATCAATATTTTCTACTAAATGCTTCAAGCATTTATTAATATTTAATATTATTCAATGTTTTTCTTTTGTGAATAAAAGTTCTCTTATAATATTCATTTCAGAACTCTAAAAACTTCATCATAATATACCTCTTTATTATAGTAATAAATAAAAAAAGTGAATTAGATACTCTCAATTACATAAATTTGACTTGTGAGATGATATATCTCCTATGTAATCAATATACTTATCAGTATTATTAATTGTGCTGATTTACTGTCCTAGTGTAGCAAACTCACCAATGGGGCAAATCAAAGCCATAGTCATCATCATGGAGCATGACAGGTAAATTCTTTTCTTTGAGAAAAGATCCTGAGGATTTTGATCTTAACACAAATTCAGGTATACAAAACCCGGTTTCCTTATTTTTTCATTTCTTTTGATTTTTTGGAAAGAACATATTATCTGAATTCTAAATGTTAAGTATAAAAATTAAGACTTTGAGCAGCAGGATAAATCTAGGAATATGGGATATGTATGCTGTAATACCTTTTAAAACTTAATAAATACAATAGCCTATTCCTCAGAATATTTCAGAAATATCTAGGAACATGATTTGACAAATCATTTATGTCCTCATTAAAAATTGATCTTATTTCTAAGGTACTTTCAATTAATGATTGATATCTCTATAACCAAGTCTTTGAGTTATAAATCAGGTTCTAATCCAATTTTCCAAATAAAGTGGGATGAAGTAGGGTAGATAGAGTTTTCTGATTAGTTGCTGCTGCTGCTGCTGCTAAGTCGCTTCAGTCATGTCCGACTCTGTGTGACCCCATAGACGGCAGCGCACCAGGCTCCCCCATCCCTGGGATTCTCCAGGCAAGAACACTGGAGTGGGTTGCCATTTCCTTCTCCAATGCATAAAAGTGAAAGTGAAGTTGCTCAGTCATGCCCGACTCTTAGCGACCCCATGGACTGCGGCCCACCAGGGTCCTCCGTCCATGGGATTTTCCAGGCAAGAGTACTGGAATGGGGTGCCATTGTTAGGTGGATGTTAATCAATAAATTGACATTTTTTATTCTGAGCAGTATGTCAAGAAAATAATAGATTAAAATTTAAAAGTAATTTCAAATTTCACAATTGTATAAGTAAACATAATATATCATTTTCCTGACAGGTAAATATTTGAAAATCATATTTCCTATTTTTAATTTATTAATTTATTAGAATATTTGGGTTAAGTTAGAAAATTTTCTACTGATTCTCCATCTCAGTTCAGGAAGGACTTAAAGTATATATTCTGGATTCTGGTTTGCAACTCAAAGAAGTAGAGAACTGAAAACATTTTCACAACTAAACGTCTTGTGCTAATTACAAATTAACTTTTTTTAAAATTCATCAGAGAACTAAAGTTGCAAAACAAACAACAAGTCTGGAAAAAGGATACCTTCGGGGAGTAAAATTACCTGAACATTTGATTACCTGAGGTAGATATTATCTGAAGCCAAACAATCCAGTAGGATGAGTAAATTAGAAATTTTTAATGAATTTCTAATGATCAAGTGTGAACTGATGTAGGCTTGATGGGACAGACACATGGGGTTCTCAAACCCTTACATGGTCTTCAGGAAACTCACTGGAATCTTACTCAGTGGATCATAAAAATCTAGATAAAGACCTCCCACCATCCCAACACTCCACCCTTGCTTACTGGGGGAGGGGAACAGCAGTCATTACTGAAATCTGTCTTGAGTCACCTCTTTCCTTTCCAATGCAAAAGTATAGACTCCAGAGAGAAAGTCATCAAAACCTGTGGGTACTAGCAGATAACTGTCCCAACTGGGATGGGGAATGGAATCCAACACCTAAACCTTTCTCTGTTAATTAACAGACGCCTTGATCTTCTGGGGATGGACTCCAACACTGTTACCAAAATCTGTATAAAAACGCCACTTTTTTTTTTTTTTTAATTCTGAGCTGTACATATGCAAAGTTACCCAGTAGAACCCAACAGCTGGGGGCAGAAATTACTAAAGAGAGGTTTCAGAAACTGCAGATTTCTGAAAAGCAAGGCTATACCTTAATTCCATATCAATGTGGACCAGCTGTTACACTGTGGGTTTAAATCCCCAAGGCCAAAAACTTTGAGGAGGAGACATACCCTAAAAGTAATTTCCTAACCCTAGGAATAAGCACTGTACCTTAGGAGTAAGGGAAAATCTGAAATAGAACCACCTTAAAAAATATCAGGCAGGATCAAGGTGATCAATTGCTATTTAATTTCAGAAGAAAGTAAAAATAAATCTTATCTTTCTTTAGAAAATAGTTACAATTATTTTACTTACACTGGAGATTAAAAAAAATAATAATGTATAAGCATCATGCTAATTATGTCATTGCTTAGCTCCTTTTAAAAGAGTATACTATTTCCTAGGGCAAAAATGATTTCATCTGCTCTACTTGTAAAATTCCTTCTTACCACTGAAGTAGCTTAAGAATCCTCCTAGGGGGGCAGTCCTAAGATGGTGGAGGAATAGGATTGGGAGACCACTTTCTCCCCCACAAATTCATCGAAAGAACATTTGAATGCCAAGCAAATTCCACAAAACAACTTCTAAATGCTGACAGAGGACATCAGGCACCCAGAAGGCAGCCCATGTCTTTGAAAGGAAGGTAGGACAAAATATAAAAGATAAAAAGAGAGGCAAAATGGGGAGGGAGGAGGGAGGAGGGTTCGGGATGGGGAGCACATGTATACCTGTGGCGGATTCATTTTGATATTTGGCAAAACTAATACAATTAAGTAAAGTTTAAAAATAAAATAAAATTAGAAAAAAAATAAAAATTAAAAAAAAAAAAAAAAAAAAAAAAGAGAGGCAAAAGAGATAGGGACTGAGATCTGTCCTGGGAAAGGAGTCTTAAAAAAGAGAGAAGTTTCCAAACATGAAGAAACACTCTCTCTGGTGAGTTTGTGGCAAGCTGTGGAATCTCAGAGGGCAAAATAACCAGGAGGAAAAATAAATAAATAATTAAAACCCACAGATTACATGCCTAACAGCAACTCCCAGCAGAGCAGCAGCCCAGACGCTCACATCTCCCACTAGCAAGCAGGGACAGGACAGGAAAGCACAGGCTGCATTGTTTAAGGTAAGGACCCAGCCTGAACTCCCCAAGGGCAATCTGAGGGAACTAGCTTGAGATAGCAACCCAGACTGTGGGACAGCTATGCTGCAAAAAGCCCATTAGGGCTTAGGTTACTAAGACACCACCAAGGCCTGCTCACAGAACAAAGGTGTGAGCAGAGCTAGCTGGCTGTGGACCGGCCCATCCCCCGCTGGGGACAGGAAGCTGAGGGCAGAGCTGGAAGGGGGCAATTGTGGCCCCAGAGAGGCATCATCTACCAAACTGCAAGCAGACTTAGTTGCTAACCAAGACTCCTTGCGATTCTGGATGGTCAACATCCGCCAGGAAGGTCATAGCCAGAGATCAACTCCCCAGAAGAGACACACTGCACACCTGAGAAGGCGCACCCATTGTACACCCAGAAAACTGAGCGGCTGGGACGGGGGAGGTAATAAGTCACAGCCTTCAACTGGGGGTAACTGTGCTTACCAAGCACCTAGTTACCTGAGGTTCTCAGGTCTGGGACGGCCACAAAACGCAGGCCCAACCAAGTCTGCGCCTTTGTGGAGTACCCGAGAACCTGGAACTGAGTGGCTTAGACCTGTGGAGTGCATACAACCCAGGGCCAGCATCACAGTTCCTGGCAGAGCAAAAACCTAGAGCCTGAGCAGTATAGACTGGGAAAGCACACACGCCATGAGCGGGGGCAAAGCCAGTGTGGCTGAATTACTGTGAGCACACACCAGTGGTATTTGTTTGCAGTGTTCCTCCCTCCCCACATCACGACTGAACAAGTGAGCCTAAAAAAAGTGACCACCACCGCCCCCCTTGTGTCAGGGTGGAAATTAGACACTGAAGAGACCAGCAAACAGAAGAAGCTAAAATAAACAGAGGGAACTGCTTTGGAAGGGACAGGTGCAATAGATTAAAACCCTGTGGTTAGCACCGACTACATAGGAAGGGGCCTGCTGCTGCTGCTGCTGCTAAGTCGCTTCAGTCGTGTCTGACACTGTGCGACCCCATAGATGGCAGCCCACCAGGCTCCCCCGTCCCTGGGATTCACAAGGCAAGAACACTGGAGTGGGTCACCATTTCTTTCTCCAATGCATGAAAGTGAAAAGTAAAAGTGAAGTTGCTCAGTCGTCTCTGACTCTTAGCGACCCCATGGACTGCAGCCCACCAGGCTCCTCCATCCATGGGATTTTCCAGGCAAGAGTACTGGAGTGGGGTGCCACTGCCTTCTCCAGGAAGGGGCCTATAGACCTTGAAAAGTACAAGCTGAACCAAGGAAGTATCTGAAGATGAACTGACACCACACTGTCCCCAACAGCTCCAGAGAAAGTCCTAGATATAGTTTTATTATTATCATTTTTTAAGTTAAATTTATTTTTAAGCCCCCTATTACTCCTTTAATTTTCATTTTTATAACCTACTATAAGGTGGGTAAGATGGCAAAGCATCTGTCTACAATCCGGGAGACCTGGGTTCGATCCCTGATTTGGGAAGATTCCCTGGAGAAAGAAATGGCAACCCACTCCAGTACTCTTGCCTAGAAAATCCCATAGATGGAGGAGCCTGGTGCAGGCTACTGTCCATGGGATCGAAAAGAGTCGGACATGACTGAGCAACTTCACTTTCACTTTCACTATACCTTGCAAAAAAAGAAAAAGACCCTATTTTAAAGTAAACTTCACATACATATTTTTTCTAATTCTTTGTGACTTTTTTTTTAATGTTGTATTTTTGAGAATCTATCCTCTACTCTAGGTTTTTAATCTTTGCTTTTTGGTATTTGTTATCAACTTTGTACCTTTAAGAACCCAATCTTCAGTACCCATTTTTACTTGGGAGCGAGATCACTGTCCTGATTGCTCTCTCCCCCTTTTGACTCTCCTTTTTCTTCACCAGGTTGCCTCTATCTCCTCCCTTCTCTTCTCTACCCAACTCTGTTAATCTCTTTGTGTGTTTTGGGCTGTGGAGAACACTTAGGGAACTGATTACTGGCTGGATCTGTCTCTCTCTTTTTGATTCCCCCTTTTATCCTCCTAGCCACCTCTATCTCCTTCCTCCCTCTTCTCTTCTCTGCGTAACTCTGGGAACATTTCTGAGGGATCCAGACTGTGGAGAGGACATAGGGAAGTAATTACTGGCTAACTTGCTGTCTCCCTTTTTGATTCCCCCTCTTCTCCTCCTGGTCACCTCCATCTCCCTCCTCCCTCTTCTCTTCTCCATTAACTCTGTGTACATCTCTGGGTGTCCCTCACAGTGGAAAAACTTTTCATCATTAACCTAGATGTATCATGAGTACTGTATAGATGGAGAAGTCTTGAGGCTATTGTAAGAATAAGACTGAAAACCAGAGGCAGGAGGCTTAAGTCCAAATTCTGAGAACACCTGAGAACTCCTGAATCCAGGTAATGTTAATCAATAGGAACTCATCAAGCGCCTCCATACCTACACGGAAACCAAGCACCACCTAAGGGCCACCAAGTTCCAGAGCAAGACATAACACACAAATTCTCCAGCAACACAGGAACATAGCCCAGAGCTTCAATATACAGACTGCCCAAAGTCACACCAAACCCATTGACATCTCAAAACTCATTACTTGACACTTCATTGCACTCCAGAGAGAAGAAATCCAGCTCCACCCACCAGAACACTGACACAAGCTTCCCTAACCAGGAAACCTTGACAACCCACCAGTCCAACCCCACCCACACCGAGGAACCTCCACAATAAAAAAGAACCACAAACTGCCAGAATACAGAAAGGCCACCCCAAACACAGCAATATAAACAAGATGAAAGGGCAGAGAAATACCCAGCAGGCAAAGGAACAGGATAAATGTCCACCAAACCAAACAAAAGAGGAAGAGATAGGGAATCTATCTGATTAAGAATTCTGAATAATAATAGTGAAAATGATCCAAAATCTTGAAAACAATTGGAGTTGCAGATAAATAGCCTGAAGACAAGGATCAAGAAGATGCAAGAAAGGTTTAACAAGGACCTAGAAGAAATAAAAAAGTCAATATGTAATGAATAATGCAATAAATGAGATCAAAAACAAGCTGGAGGGAACCAACAATAGAATAACATAGGCAGAAGATAGGATAAGTAGGGTAGAAGATAGAATAGTAGAAATAAATGAAACAGAGAGGAAAAAAGAAAAAAGAATTAAATGAGGAAACCTCAGCGATCTTTGGGACAATGTTAAATGCCCCAACATTCTAATCATAGGAGTCCCAGAAGAAGAAGACAAAAAGAAAGACCATGAGAAAATACTTGAGAAGATAATAGTTGAAAACTTACCTAAATTGGGGAAGGAAATAATCACCCAAGTCCAAGAAACCCAGAGAGTCCAAATAGGATAAACTCAAGGCAAAACACAACAAGACACATATTAATCAAATTAACAAAGATCAAACACAAAGAACAGATATTAAAAGCAGCAAGGGTGGGGTGGGACCCAAATAACACACAAGGGGATTCCCATAAGGATAACTGCTGATCTTTCAATAGAAACCCTTCAGGCCAGAAGGCAATGGCAGGACATACTTACAGTGATGAAAGAAAATAACCTACAGACCAGATTACTGTATCCAGCAAGGATCTCATTCAAATATGAGGGAGAAATCAAAAGCTTTACAGACAAGCAAAAGCTGAGAGAATTCAGCACCACCAAACCAGCTCTCCAACAAATGCTAAAGGATCTTCTCTAGACAGGGAACACAGAAAGAGTGTATAAACTCTAACCCAAAACAATAAAGTAAATGGCAACAGGATCATACTTATCAATAATTACCTTAAATGTAAATGGGTTTAAGACCCAACCAAAAGACAAAGACTGGCTGAATGGATACAAAAACAAGACCCTTATATATGTTGTCTACAAGAGACCACCTTGAAACAAGGGACACATACAGACTGAAAGTGAACGGCTGGAAAAAGTTATTCCATGCAAATAGAGACCAAAAGAAAGCAGGAGTGGCAATACTCATATCAGATAAAATAGACTTTAAAATAAAGGCTGTGAAAAGAGATAATGAAGGACACTACATAATGATCAAAAGATCAATCCAAGAAGAAGATATAGCAATTATAAATACATATGCACCCAACATAAGATTACTGCAATATGTAAGACAAATGCTAACAAGTATGAAGGGGGAAATTAATAATAACACAGTAATAGTGGGAGACTTTAGTACCCTACTCACACCTATGGATAGATCAACGAAACAGAAAATTAAGAAGGAAACACAGACTTTAAATGATCCAATAGACTACTTAGACCTAATTGATATGTATAGGACATTTCACCCCAAAACAATGAATTTCACCTTTTTCTCAAGCACACATGGAACCTTCTCCAAGATAGATCACATCCTGGGCCATAAATCTATGCTTGGTAAATTAAAAAAAAAAGTGAAATCATTCCAAGAATCTTTTCTGACCACAATCCAGTAATATTATATGGCTATTACAGGAGGAAAACTACTAAAAATTCCAACATATGGAGGCTGAACAGCACGCTGCTGAATAACCCAACAAATCACAGAAGAAATAAAAAAAGAAATTAAAACATACAGAGAAATGAATGAAAATGAAAACACAACAACCCAAAACCTGTGGGACACTCACTGCAGCCATGAAATTAAAAGATGCTTACTCCTTGGAAGGAAAGTTATGACCAACCTAGATAGCATATTCAAAAGCAGAGACATTACTTTGCCAACAGAGGTTCGTCTAGTCGAGGCTATGGTTTTTCCTGTGGTCATGTATGGATGTGAAAGTTGGACTGTGAAGAAGGCTTAGCACCAAAGAATTGATGCTTTTGAACAGTGGTGTTGGAGAAGACTCTTGAGAGTCCCTGGGACTGCAAGGAGATCCAACCAGTCCACTCTGAAGGAGATCAGCCCTGGGATTTCTTTGAAAGGAATGATGCTAAAGCTGAAACTCCAATACTTTGGGCACCTCATGCGAAGAGTTGACTCATTGGAAAAGACTCTGATGCTGGGAGGGATTGGGGGCAGGAGGAGAAGGGGATGACAGAGGATGAGATGGCTGGATGGCATCACTGACTCGATGGACGTGAGTCTCAGTGAAGTCTCACCATCCGGGAGATGGTGATGGACAGGGAGGCCTGGTGTGCTGTGATTCATGGGATCGCAAAGAGTCAGACACGACTGAGCGACTGATCTGATCTGATCTGAAGGGGAAGATTCATGGCAATACAGGCTTACCTCAAGAAACAAGAAAACAGTCAAATAAATAACCTAACTCTACACCTAAAACAACTAGAAAAGGAAGAAATGAAGAACCCCAGGGTTAGTCGAAGGAAAGAAATCTTAAAGATTACAACAGAAATAAATGCAAAGGAAACAAAATAGACAATAGCAAAAATCAACAAAGCCAAAAGCTGGTTCTTTGAGAAGATAAATAAAATTGAAAAACCATTAGCCACCCTCATCAAGAAACAAAGGGAGAAAAATCAAATCAACAAAATTAGAAATAAAAGTGGAGAGATCACAACAGACAACACAGAAATACAAAGAATCATAAGAGACTATTATCAGCAACTATATGCCAATAAAATGGACAACTTGAAAGAAATGGACAAATTCTTAGAAAAGTACAACTTTCCAAAACTGAACCAGGAAGAAACAGAAAATCTTAACAGACCCATCACAAGCACAGAAATTGAAACTGTAATCAGAAATCTTCCAGCAAACAAAAGTCCAGATCCAGAGAGCTTCACAGCTGAATTCTACCAAAAATTTAGAGAAGAGCTAACACCTATCCTACTCAAACTCTTCCAGAAAATTTCAGAGGAAGGTGAACTTCCAAACTCATTCTATGAGGCCATCAAAACCTGACAAAGATGCCACACAAAAAAAAAAAAAAAAGAAAGAAAACCACAGGTCAATATCATTTATGAACATAGATGCAAAAATCCTAAACAAAATTCTAGCAAACAGAATCCAACAACATATTAAAAAGATCATACATCATGACCAAGTGGGCTTTATCCCAGGGATGCAAGGATTCTTCAATATCCACAAATCAATCGATGTAACACACCACATTAACAAATTGAAAAATAAAAACCATTTGATTATCTAAATAGATGCAGAGAAAGCCTTTGACAAAATTCAACATCCATTTATGATAAAAAAAAAAACCTCCAGAAAGCAAGAATAGAAGGAATATACCTCAACATAATAAAAGCTATATATAACAAACCCACAGAAAACATTATCCTCAATGGTGAAAAATTGAAACCATTTCCCTAAAGTCAGGAACAAGGCAAGGGTGTGCACTCTAACCAGTACTATTCAACATAGTTTTGAAATTTGTGGCCACAGCAACCAGAGCAGAAAAAAATAAATAAATAAAAGGAATCCAAATTGGAAAAGAAGAAGTAAAACTCTCACTGTTTGCAGATGACATGATCCTCTACATAGAAAACTCTAAAGACTCCACCAGAAAATTACTAAAGCTAATCAATGAATATAATAAAATTGCAGGATATAAAATCAACACACAGAAATCCCTTACATTCCTGTACACTAACAATGAGAAAACAGAAAGAGAAACTAAGGAAACAATTCCATTCACCATTGCAATGAAAAGAATAAAATACTTAGGAATATATCTACTGAAAGAAACAAAAGATCTATATATAGAAAACTATAAAACACTGGTGAAAGAAATCAAAGAAGACACAAATAGATGGAGAAATATACCGTGTTCATGGATTGGAAGAGTCAATATAGTGAAAATGAATACACTACCCAAAGCAATCTATAGATTCAATGCAATACCTATCAAGATACCAACAGTATTTTTCAGAGACTAGATCAAATAATTTCACAATTTGTATGGAAAGACAAAAAAAACTAATAGCTAAAGCAATCTTGAGAAAGAACAATGGAACTGGAGGAATCAACCTGCCTGACTTCAGGCTCTATTACAAAGCCACAGTCATCAAGACAGTATAGAACTGGCACAAAGACAGAAATATAGATCAATGGAACAAAATAGAAAGCCCAGAGAAAAATCCATGCACCTATGGACACCTTATCTTTGACAAAGGAGGCAAGAATATACAATGGAGAAAAGACAATCTCTTTAACAAGTGGTGCTGGGAAATCTAGTCAACCACTTGTAAAAGAATGAAACTAGATCACTTTCTAACACCATACAGAAAAATAAACTCAAAATGGATTAAAGATCTAAACATTAGACCCAAAATTATAAAACTCCTAGGGGAAATCATAGGCAAAACACTCTCTGACATAAACTACAGCAGGATCCTCTATGACCCACCTCCCAGAATATTGGAAATAAAATAAAAAATAAACAAATGGGACCTAATTAAAATTAAAATCTTCTACACTAAGCAAGGTGAAAAGACAGACTTCAGAATGGGAGAAAATAATAGCAAACAAAGTAACGGACAAAGGATTGTGAATTTTTTTTTCTTTATGCTTGAATGAGTCAATTATTCCATTAATCCTTTGCTTTAATACTGTTCTATGTTTATATAACAATTCATTATAGGCATTTTCCCCCTGAGTAAACTGTGTTCTTTGAAGGCACTTTTCTACTTCTTAATCTATTTTTCTTAAACATGAAATAGTGCCTTGTAATAGACCCATAATTCATGCTCTCTGGAGAATTAATAATAAAAAAAGAAAGAAAGAAAGGAAATAAACATGACTTTTTTTTAATATTTAAGACATCTGGAAACATCCATGTTAAATTTTAGTTGCTTCAAATTCTTTGAAAAGTACTAACTTTTTGACTAAATCACACTCTTTCTCCTTATAGAGGATGTATATATACCTTTGGACTGAACTTGACAATATTTCATCCTGAAATTATATGACAGTTCATTTTGCATATTTCCATAACTATAGAATGCTTCTGTTTCTCATCATTCCCATGAAATCCTAGAAATAAATTTTGAATGAAATACCAAACTGGTTTACACTGGAGTGCACTTGTTCTCATTTTAAGAATTCAGTTCAGTTCAGTCGCTCAGTCATGTCCGATTCTTTGTGGGCCCATGAATCGCAGCATGACAGGCCTCCCTGTACATCACCAACTCCCAGAGTTCACCCATACTTATGTGCATCGAGTTGGTGATGCCATCCAGCCATCTCATCCTCTGTCGTCCCCTCTCCTACTGTCCCCGTCCCTCCCAGCATCAGGGTCTTTTTGAATGAGTCAACTATTAGCATGAGATGGCAAAAGTATTGGAGTTTCAGCCTCAGCATCAGTCCTTCCAATGAACACCCAGGACTGATCTTCTTTAGGATGGACTCTTTGGATATCCTTGCAGTCCAAGGGACCCTCAAGAGTCTTCTCAAACACCACAGTTCAAAAGCATCAATTCTTCGGTGCTGAGGTTTCTTCACAGTCCAACTCTCACATCCATACATAACCACTGGAAAAACCATAGCCTTGACTAGACGGACCTTTGTTGGCAAAGTAATATCTCTGCTTTTTAATATGCTATCTAGGTTGGTGATAACTTTCCTTCCAAGGAGTAAGCGTCTTTTAATTTCATGGCTGCAGTCACCATCTGCAGTGATTTTGGAGCCCCCAAAAATAAAGTCTGACACTGTTTCCACTGTTTCCCCATCTATTTCCCATGAAGTGACGGGACCAGATGCTATGATCTTAGTTTTCTGAGTGTTGAGCTTTAAGCCAATTTTTTCACTCTCCTCTATCACTTTCATCAAGAGACTTTTGAGTTCCTCTTTATTTTCTGCCATAAGGGTGATGTCATCTGCATATCTGAGGTCATTGATATTTCTCCCGGCAATCTTGATTCCAGCTTGTGCTTCTTCCAGCCCAGCGTTTCTCATGATGTTCTCTGCATAGAAGTTAAATAAGCAGGGTGACAATATACAGCCTTGACTTACTCCTTTTCCTATTTGGAAACAGTCTGTTGTTCCATGTCCAGTTCTAACTGTTGCTTCCTGACCTGCATACAGATTTTTCCTGATGCAGGTCAAGTGGTCTGGTATCCCCATCTCTTTCAGAATTTTCCACAGTTTATTGTGATCCACATAGTCAAAGGCTTTGGCATAGTCAATAAAGCAGAAATTGATGTTTTTCTGGAAGTCTCTTGCTTTTTCAATGATCCAGCAGATGTTGGCAATTTGATCTCTGGTTCCTCTGCCTTTTCTAAAACCAGCTTGAGCATCAGGAAGTTCATGGTTCACGTATTGCTGACGCCTGGTTTGGAGAATTTTGAGCTTTACTTTACTAACGTGTGAGATGAGTGCAATTGTGTGGTAGTTTGATCATTCTTTGGCATTGCCTTTCTTTGGGATTGGAGTGAAAACTGACCTTTTCCAGTCTTGTTGCCATTGCTGAGTTTTCCAAATTTGCTTGCATATTGACTGCAGCAATTTCATAGCATCATCTTTCAGGATTTGAAATAGCTCAGCTGGAATTCTATCACCTCCACTAGCTTTGTTCATAGTGATGCTTTCTAAGGCCTACTTGACTTCACATTCCAGGATGTCTCGCTCTAGGTGAGTGATCACACCATTGTGATTATCTGGGTCATGAAGATCTTTTTTGAACAGTTTTTCTGTGTATTCTTGCCCAGTTGTGGATGTGACTGGTGATAGAAACAGTCCAATGCTGTAAAAAGCAATATTGCATAGGAACCTGGAATGTTAGGTGCCTGAGTCAAGGCAAATTGGAAGTGGTCAAACAGGAGATGGGAAGCATGAACATAAACTTTTTAGGAATCGGTGAACTAAAATGGACCGTAATGGGTGAATTTAACTCAGATGACCATTATATCTACTACTGTGGGCAGGATTCCCTTAGAAGAAATGGATTAACCATCCTGGTCATCAAAAGAGTCCAAAATGCAGTACTTGGAATCAATCTCAAAAACGACAGAATTATCTCTGTTCGTTTCCAAGGCAAACCATTCAATATCCTGGTGATCCAAGCCTAGGCCCCAACCAGTAATGCTGAAGAAGCTGAAGTTGAATGGTTCTATGAAGACCTACAAGACCTTTTAGAACTAACACCCAAAAAAGATGTCCTTTTCATTATAGGGGACTGGCATGCAAAAGGAGGAAGTTAAGAAACACCTGGAGTAACAGGCAAATTTGGCCTTGGAATACGGAATGAAGCAGGGCAAAGGCTAATATGGTTTTGCCAAGAGAATGCACTGGTCATAGCAAACACCTTCTTCCAACAACACAAGAGAAGACTCTACACATTGACATCACCAGATGGTCAACACTGAAATCAGATCGATTATATTCTTTGCAGCCAAAGATGGAGAAGCTCTATACAGTCAGCAAAAACAAGAACGGGAGCTGACTGTGGCTCAGATCATAAACTCCTTATTGCCAAATTCAGACTTAAATTGCAGAAAGCAGGAAAACCATTAGACCATTCAGGTATGACCTAAATCAAATCCCTTATGATTATACAGTGGAAGTGAGAAATAGATTTAAGGGACTACATCTGACAGATAGAGTGCCTGATGAACTATGGCCAGAGATTCATGACATTGTACAGGAGCCAGGGATCAAGACCATCCCCATGGAAAAGAAATGCAAAAAAGCAAAATGGCTGTCTGAGGAGGCCTTACAAATAGCTGTGAAAGAAGAGAAGCAAAGGAGAAAAGGAAAGATATTCCCATTTTAAGAATTACTCAATAGCAAATTTGTTTTTTCTTCTTCTTCTTTTTTTTTTTTTTTTGGAAACTCTTCAATGATCCAATCACTGTTTTCTTGGCAAATTTAAAACTCTCACGTCAGTTTTAATTCTAAAGCTAATTCTGTGGGTTTTTCCCCTAACTGCAGGCTTTGAGTTATATTGTGTGTTTTAATTAGAGCTTAAAACCCTCTTTTATCTGTCAATTAACACTCTGGGTCAATATGTGAATACCAAATTAAGGATATGGACCTTCAGTGTCCTAATAACCATAAATTTATCTTCATTCTAATACACCCAGAATCATATCCTAGCTCAATTTTTAGCAAACACTTCAGCACTCACAGTGGACATTTGTATAATCAAAATTAATTGGCTTGGCTATTCTCTCCTACTCTCTACTTGTCCTGGTTTCCTCTTTTTCCTCTTTTTGCTCAATAAGTTCAGAAAATACAAAAATTAATAAAACATGGACAATGCCTAATCAAAAAGTCTACTTCAAAATACTTGGATGCTAAAGTTAAATCATGGATTTCCCTGGTGACTCAGATGCTAAAGAATCTGCCTGCAATGCAGGAGACCGGAGTTCATTCCCTGGGTTGGGAAGATCCCTGGAGAAGGGAATGACTATTCACTCCAATATTCTTGCCTGGAGAATTCCAGGCAAGGGGAACATGAAGGGTTTAATCCATGGGGTCACAAAGAGTCAGACATGAGACTGACTAACACACATGCTTGTAATTAACCTGTTGGGGCCTAACTGGTAGCTCAACTGGTAAAGAACCTGCCTGCTAATGCAGGAGATGCAAGAAACATGGGTTCAATCCCTGGGTTGGGGAACCTCCTGGAGAAGGATGTGGCAACCGGCTCCAATATTCTTGCCTGGAAAATTCCATGGACAGAGAAGCCCCACAGGCTCCTGTCCATGGGGGATCTCAAAAAGTCAGACACAACTAAGCATACATACATACACAAAGTTAAATCTATATCTGATTTAAGACACTATCTCAAGCACAGAACAATTCAGTATATTGCTTAAATCACTAGACCAGATTAAGGATTCAAAGATAGGATTGCTGAAGTTAGATGCTAAAATCTTAGTCATTGCACTTGCTGGCTTCTCATTGAGTTCAGGGAAAATAAGTGCTGTTAAAGCTGAGTCAGAAGCACTTTTAAGGAAGAATAGACTGTTGATTGAGAAGGGCTTCTCCATAGTTTCTCTTATGTAGACTGCCTTGTTTTAAGTATTATGACTCTCCTCTCTGTATCTTTAGAGTTTGAGCTTCCTTACTAGAGAGATCAGCAGAAGAATTTGATATTTAACCTCATCTTCTACTTGTTGGTTATACCTTTCATAAACATTAATTTATCCTTAAAATCATAGTCAAGTGTTTAAAACATACTTTATGGTAGAAAAACATTTTTAGAAACATTTCCAGAAATATATAAGCTTTTTTGTGTGTCAAAGTTGAGAATTATTAAATAGTATTCATTAAAGCATTATTATACATCAGTCTGAGGTGACAAAATGGGGAGGTAAATATCTTCATTTTTAAGTTATGATATCTCTATATCTGATAGTAAAATTATATATTTGTACATATAGATAGTGGAGAAAATTCATTGCAATCTTAAGGAATAAAGTAATAAAACTATTGTGAGGTTCATAGCATACCAAAAAAGGAAAAAAATGTTCAAATGCAGGGGCTTACTGAAAGTCCAGTGGTTAAGATTACCCCTTCCAAAGCAGAGGATGAGAATTTGATCCCTGGTCAGGCAGCTAAGAGCCCACATGCTTCCACACCAATAACAAAATGCAAGACAAAAGCAACATTGTAACAAATTAAATAAAGACTTTAAAAATGGTCCAAATCAAAAATCTTTTAAACAAATATTCAAATACATAAATGTAAAGTGAAATTTGCTCAGTCATGTCTGACTCTTTGCACCCCAAAGAATTCTCCAGGCCAGAATACTGGAGTGGGTAGCCTTTCCCTTCTCCAGGGGATCTTCCCAACCCAGGGATTGAACCCAGGTCTCCCACATTGCAGACAGGTCCTTTGCTAGCTGAACCACAAGGAAAACCCAGAAATACTAGAGTGGGTAGCCTATCCCTTCTCCAGTGGATCTTCGAGACTCAGGAATTGAACCAGGGACTTCTGCATTGCAGGCAGATTATTTTCTATACTGAACTATCACAGAAGCCCCTGAAATATAACTATGAAAGTAAACTAAATTAAATTTGGTGTTTATCTCAAGTCTGTTCTGAAATAATTTATATGTTTTAGAGTATTTTGAACCTAAGTTTTTAAATTATTATTCCTAGCTGTAATAAATATATAAGCTTCATATAACTTAATCAGTCTCATTAGATACTTTTATATAAATCTTACTTCTACTTTTAGTCTCATGTTAAAGTACTCAAAACTCAAAGTATTTATTTAAAAATTTATCTTCTTTGACATAAACTCTTCTCTGATATTCTTGTCTTTCAAAAATTTATTGTAATTTATTATTGTTATACCATAATTAGATAACAATCTAAAAGTCTGTGTTAATAAAGCAATATGCTAGCAGTTCGGAGAAGGCAATGGCACCCCACTCCAGTACTCTTGCCTGGAAAATCCCATGGATGGAGGAGCCTGGTGGGCTGCAGTCCATGGGGTCACTAAGATTTGGACAAGACTGAGTGACTTCACTTTCACTGTTCACTTTCATGCATTGGAGAAGGAAATGGCAACCCACTCCAGTGTTCTTGCTTGGAGAATCCCAGGGATGGGGGAGGCTGGTGGGCTACCTTCTATGGGGTCGCACAGAGTCGGACACGACTGAAGCGATTTAGCATCAGCAGCAGCAGCATGTTAGCAGTTGACTCCCACCCATTTAAAAACCTTTAATAGGCATTTTTAAAGCTGACTGACCAGTCATGAAAACTGAACTTCAAGTCATACTGCATGACCTGTATCTTTAATGTTACATATGTTCAATCTATATGGCCATGGCAACAAATTGATGTCTTGTTTTGAGTCAGTGATAATTAATTTATTTTTGTTTCCTATCACTGTGTCTTTAGAGTTTTAGACTTAGACTTTTCTAAGATTACTTTGGACTCTAAAGATAAAACAATGGTTAATGAACTCCCTTGAACTCATGTTAAATGTTTTTAAACTTTTCTATGCACTTGCACTCTTATTATATACATTTTTTCTAAGTCGATGTAAAAAACTATTAAAAACACAAAAAAGAAAATAAAAAACTTGTCTAGATTTAATTGATTAGAATGTCTTGTGATGAAATGTGTTTGCTAATTTCTTTTCTGTAGTCACAAGCCTTTTCTGCTATGATGAGCTATTTTGATGGCTTTATATTTGTGTATAACCTTACAGAGTACAGCATAGATTCATATACAGTATGTTGTTGAGCTACAAAGCAAACCTGTAAAACAGGAACTGTATTGCTAAATGCACATAATCAGCAGTTGCCTAGAAACACCCTGTTTTTATCACTAGAATTTACGCATTCAGTTTTACTGAAGTGAAAATCATTTAAATTCACATATCACTTATGGGAAACCCCACATGCTGTCTACCTCAGTATCTCTCAGAATACTGAAAGCTTATAGGTTTTCTAGTTACTTCTCTCTCAAATTACTAACACCTACTGAATGCTTGCTTTTACTAGGCTTTCATCTTATGGTTGGTTACTGCTCTCCCATAACTAACGACTAAAAACAAGCTCATGTTTTACTGACTTATTGGAACTTTTAAGACAATGGTTATAAAACAGTATCTTACAGGAGAAACTTAAATCCTTGTTTGTAAAAATCCCTTGGCCATTTCTGTTCACCTTACTGAATTTTATTTTTTTCCATATTATTTTGTGGCCTTGTGATTATTTATCCTTTTCACATTTTTCTATCTCATTCATCACCTCTTTCTTAAGATAATATCTTGAGAATTCAATTTTATATTCTTATAAAAAAATGTAACCAGCTTCTTGACTCCTGATCACTCTCCACATATCTAATGATTAATTATAAAACTCAAGCAAACCAACATCTATCTACTCTGGATCTAACTGTTCAGCATACATAAGATCTGGTAAAGGCTTTGAGTAATCTTCTTCTTCACTCCCTGAAGTAAGTGTAATGAAGAAACATGGAACTGAGTTTCTCACTGATCTAAATTATTCCATTTTTTTAGCAAGTATTTTTATTAACAAATGCAGTATTTTTTATTAACAGCAGTATTTCACTTACAACTCTATTTCATTTTAAAGAAATGACCTCTAAAATGATGGAACTATTTTACTGGAAAGATACTAAAGTTGTGTATCTAGACATAAATCTTAGTTCCTTCCCTGGGTTCTTTCTTCTTTTTTAAGTCTTTTAATTGATTTCAAGTGATACTTATAGACACACTTATTTAGGCACTTTATAAATATAATATACATGAATATCATTTCAGTATGTCTGACAAAGCTCACAGTTATGCATAATTGCTCAAAAGTTACATGAGATACATTTGAAATTGTTCAAAAACAGTTTTTGGTCATTTAAAAAGTAATTGCTGTCAGCTTCAATCAGGAAGACACAGCAAGTGCCTACTTACTGAAATAGAAGGAAGTAAACAGTTTTCATTACGTGTGAAATTGACCTATACTGCTGAAATAGAAGGGTCTCATATAAGGTTAAAGAAGTCTTCTCTGCATCCCTTAAAGCATTGTAAATAAGGGAATCTGGGAGATATACCAGAGAGGATAAGAAGATGTAGTTCTCCTTCTGTTCCACGTCTTTTACTCAAGAAATGTTAAACAAAAAGCTATCATGAGAGGAGTGGGTGGTAAAGCATCTTATTGGAAGGTTATCGTCCTTTTTACTGAATTTTAGAAAGCCCAGAACACAGCAGAGAAACATTCATCTTATCCTAATCTGTCCATTCTCAGCTAAGAGGAACATCTAGGGCTCAGGTAATGATTTATGGGATTTGCAATGAGGTGGGGCCCAGAAAGTGACAGCAAGATCAGCACTGAATTTAGAACTAGTTCCCAAGGCTGGCTGCAGCAGTCTACATTGTGGCATTTGAGGGCAAGAGATAATGCAATGTTTCTCAAAGAGTATCCCAAGGCCATTGGCAGCAAAAGACATAGTAGATTTTCAAAGTGCACTTTTATGGCTCATATCAGACTTCTTAAGCCAGAATCTCTGTACATAAGAAATGTGTGATTTTAGTGTGATTCGTAGACACTAAAATGTGAGAATAGCTGCTGCACATGAATGCTTCAGTGCTTACAATACAGCATAGCTGGAAAAACAAGAGAGCTAGTCCTAAGTTCACAGAGAAGCATAAAGGTATTTGAAAATAATGGAGACCCTTAGATTCTAATATCATCTAGTAACCAGGAAGCAGGTCTAGTAGATTAAAATTTAGGATTTCAAAGCATGAGGAAACAGGTTTCCCAGGCAAAAATCAGTTCAGTTCAGTTACTCAGTTGTGTTTAACTCTTTGAAACCCCATGGACTGTAGCACACCAGGCTTCCCTGACTGTCACCAACTCTCAGAGCTTGCTCAAACTCATGTCCTTCTTGTCAGTGATGCCATCCAACCATCTCATTCTCTGTCGTCCCCTTCTCCTCCTGCCTTCAATCTTCCCCAGCATCAGGATCTTTTCCAAGGAGTCAGTTCTTCCCATCAGGTGGCCATAGTATTGTAGTTTCAGCTTCAGCATCAGTCCTTCCAATGAATATTCAGGACTGATCTCCCTTAGGATGGACTGGTTTGATCTCCTTGCTGTCCAAGGGACTCCCAAGAGTCTTCTCCAATACCACTGTTCAAAAGCATAAATTCTTAAGCACAGGAATACTGGAGTGTGTTACCATTTCCTTCTCCAGGAAACTAATCATATTTGCCTGCAAATATGATTAAATAAAATAAACACTTGTAGTAGGAATAAAAACTTGAAGTTAGATAGGGAGAAGCAAGTCAAAACTTCTAGTAGCTATAGATTTCTAACATTCTTGTTTAAACTGGTATTTCATTTTCTATAAGATTTATATAGACACAATATACATTTCTATAGTCTTTCAGTGAAGAACTTGGTTTAAATCTAAAAAAAGAATACAATAATTACATGAAGAACAAGTCTCTCTGATCTCAATTTTCATTTTAGAAATAGAATAAATTTCCAAGTCTCTATTACCAGAAAGCATTGCCTAGTGGCATTACTGTGTATGTGTTCAGTCGCTTCAGTCGTGTCCAACTCTTTACGACCCTATGGACTCTAGCCCATCAGACTCCTGTGTCCATGGGTTTCTCCAGGCAGAAACACTGGAATAGGTTGCCATGCCCTCCTCCAGGGGATTTTCCAAACCCAGGGATTGAATCTGTGTTTCCTGCATTGGGGGCAGATTCTTTATCATCTGAGCCACTGGGGAAGGCCAGTGACAATATTACCCAATATAAATTCTAATTAATGCAATGTCATTAACGAAGTTGAGAGAAACACATTCTAGTAATAACAAATAGAAAAATGTGGACATCCTAAACTAAAATCCGTATCAAAAATAACTAGTATTAAATGTATCTTACATCTCTTTAAGTTTTCTCTTAAAATTGAAATAAAATTGATGTATTTGTTAGTTTCAGGTGTGCAGCAGATTGATTAGATATTTAAATACATTTAAAAAGTTATTACCACAGTAATCTAGGTACTATCTATCCTCATACATAGTTATTATACTATTGATCATCAGTTCAGTTCAGTTTAGTTCAGTTGCTCAATCTTGTCTGACTCTTTGCGACCCTATGCAGCACGCCAGGCCTCCTGTCCATCACCAACTCTTGGAGCTTGCTCAGACTCACATCTATCAAGTCATTGATGCCATCCAGCCTTCTAACCCTCTGTCGTCCCCTTCTCCTCCTTCCCCCAATCCCACCCAGCATCAGAGTCTTTTCCAATGAGTCAGCTCTTCACATGATGTGGCCAAAGTACTGGAGTTTCAGTTTTAGCATCTTTTCTTCCAAAGAAATCCCAGGGCTGATCTCCTTCAGAATGGACTGGTTGGATCTCCTTGCAGTCCAAGGGACTCTCAAGAGTCTTCTCCAACACCACAGTTCAAAAGCATATGCTATATAATACATCCCCATAATTATTTATTTTATAACTAAAAGTCTATACATCTTAATTCTCTTCACTGTATATTAATTTTGTATTCTGTCAATTTACTGGATTCATTGTTAAAAGTTTTTTTTTTTTTTTTTGTAGAGTCATAAGAATTTTCTACATATGGTAACATTTCATCAGCAAACAGTGACAATTTTACTTCCTCCTTTACAAATTGGACTCCTTTTTATTTTTTTTGTCTCAGTTGATTGCTGTGATTAAAATAAAGTTGAATAAAAGTATAAGAGTGGGAATCCTTGTCTTTTTCCTGATCTTAGAGAAAATGATTTCAACTTTTCATCATTGAGAATGACATTACCTGTGGGCTTATCATATAAGGACTCTATTCTTTTGAAATTTGATAGAATGTGTGGTAGAATTCACCTGTGAATCCTTTTGGTCCTGAAATTTGTTGGAGTCTTAAAACTTTTGATTCAATTTTGGTAATAATCAGCCTGTTTATATTTTCTATTTCTTCCTAAATCAGTGTTAGGAGGTTGAATACTTCTAAGATTTTATCCATTTCTTCTAAGTTTTCCAATTAATTGCTATATAAATGTTCATAGTCATGTCTTTTATTTGTTTACATTTCTGAAGTGTTGAGTGTAACTTCTCTTCTTTAATTTATGATTTATCTTTTAGGTTCAGTCTCTTTTTCTTTCAAGGTATCTAACTGTTATTGTTGTTCTGTCACTCAGTGGACTGCAGCAAGCCAGGCTTCTCTGTCCTTCACCATCTCAAGGAGTTTACTCAAACTGCCAGCTTTTCCTCTCTCTTCTTTCTCCTTCATCAAGAGGCCCTTTAGCTCTTCTTCACTTTCTGCCATAAGGGTAGTGTTATCTGCATATCTAAGTCTAATTAAGTTTATCAATTTTGCTTATCTTTTCAAAGAGCCAGCTTTGAAACTGGTGGTTTCATTGATCTTTTTATTTGTGTTTTTTTTTAGTCTTTGTTTCATTTATACATACTCCAATATGTGTTATTTCCTTCTTCTAATAACTTGGATTTTTTAAAAATTAATTCCTTTAGGTATAGGTTAGATTGTTTATTTGAGATTTTCATTGTTTCTAAGGTAGGTCTGGTCCCGGGACCCTGCTTCAGACAGAAGGAGGCGTCAGGAGACCCTCCCTGCTTCAGAGAGCAGGAGGCTTCCAGGAGACTGGAAAAGGTCAGTTTTTATTCCAATCCCAAAGAAAGGCAATGCCAAAGAATGCTCAAACTACCGCACAATTGCACTCATCTCACACATTAGTAAAGTAATGCTCAAAATTTTCCAAGCCAGGCTTCAGCAATACGTGAACCATGAACTTCCTGATGTTCAAGCTGGTTTTAGAAAAGGCAGAGGAACCAGAGATCAAATTGCCAACATCTTCTGGATCATTGAAAAAGCAAGAGACTTCCAGAAAAACATCAATTTCTGCTTTATTGACTATGCCAAAGCCTTTGACTATGTGGATCACAATAAACTGTGGAAAATTCTGAAAGAGATGGGAATACCAGATCACCTGACCTACCTCTTGAGAAACCTGTATGCAGGTCAGGAAGCAACAGTTAGAACTGGACATGGAACAACAGACTGTTTCCAAATAGGAAAAGGAGTACGTCAAGGCTGTATACTGTCACCCTGCTTATTTAACTTATATGCAGAGTACATCATGAGAAACGCTGGGCTGGAAGAAGCACAAGCTGAAATCAAGATTGCTGGGAAAAATATCAATAACCTCAGATATGCAGATGACACCACCCTTATGGCAGAAAGTGAATAGGAACTAAAAAGCCTCTTGATGAAAGTGAAAGAAGAGAGTGGAAAAATTGGCTTAAAGCTCAACATTCAGAAAACTAAGATCATGGCATCTGGTCCCATCGCTTCATGGGAAATAGATGGGGAAACCGTGTAAACAGTGTCAGATTTTATTTTTGGGGGGCTCCAAAATCACTGCAAATGGTGTCTGCAGCCATGAAATTAAAAGATGCTTACTCCTTGGAAGGAAAGTTATGACCAAACTAGATAGCATATTCAAAAGCAGAGATATTACTTTGCCAACAAATGTCTATCTAGTCAAGGCTATGGCTTTTCCAGTAGTCATATATGGATGTGAGCATTGGACTGTGAAGAAACCTGAGCACTGAAGAATTGATGCTTTTGAACTGTGGTGCTGGAGAAGACTCTTGAGAGTCCCTTGGACTGCAAGGAGATCCAACCAGTCCATTCTAAAGAAGATCAGTCCTGGGTGTTCATTGGAAGGAATGGTGTTAAAGGTGAAACTCCAGTACTTTGGCCACCTCATGTGAAGAGTTGACTCATTGGAAAAGACTGATGCTGGGAAGGATGGGGGGCAGGAGGAAAAGGGGACGACAGAAGATGAGATGGCTGGATGGTATCACCGACTCGATGGACGTGAGTTTGAGTGAACTCCGGGAGTTGGTTTTGGACAGGGAGGCCTGGCCTGCTGCAGTTCATGCGGTCACAAAGAGTCAGACACGACTGACTGACTGAACTCAACTGAACTGAAGGTAGGTCTGAATTTCTGTAAACTTCCCTTGTTGAACTGGATTTGATGTTTCCCACTGATTTAAAATTGTTGTCTTTTAATTTTCTTTTGTTTCTGGGTGTTTGCTAATCTCCTACTTGATTTTTTAACCACCCATCAGTTGTTTAGTGCCATAGTCACATATTTAAACTCCACAAGTTTAAATTTTTTCCAGTTTTTCCCCCTACAGTTAATTTTTATTCTTACAACATTATCATTGGACAAAATGCTTAATATCCTTATTCTTATTTAACTTACTAACACTTGTTTTATGGCCTAGCATGTGATCCATCTGCAGGAAAATTTCACATATATTAAAAAGGATATGTATATTGCTGTTTTTTAATGGAATGTTGTCTTTATATTTCTTCAGTCAACTGATATGTCAGATAAAGCCAATTTTTATATATTGGTTTTACTCTCTGTATGATCTTTCCATTAATGTAAGTGGGGTGTTAAAGTTCCTTAATATTATTTTATTACTGTCAATGTCTCCCTTTATATCTGTTAATATTTGATTTATGTATTTAGGTGCTCTTATTTTGGGTGCACATATATTTACAAATATTATATCTTAATCTTGGATTGATCCCATTGTCATTTTGTAACATCTTTTTGTGTCTTGTTAACTGAGTGAAAGTTGCTCAATGGTGTCCGACTCTTTGTGACCCCATGGACTATACAGTCCATGGAATTCTCCAGGCCAGAATACTGGAATGGGTACGTTTCCCTTTTGCAGGGGATCCTCCCAACCCTGGGATTGAAGCCAGGTCTCCTACATTGCAAACGGATTCTTTAACAGCTAAGCCACCTTGGAAGCCCTCTGTTGTTACAGTCCTTGTTTTAAAGTCTACTTTATCTAATATAAGTATTGCTATCCTAGCCTTTTAGTTTGTTTTGTTTCATTTTCACAGAATGCCTTTTTCATTTTCCCTCACTTTCAGCCTGTATGTGTCTTCAGATCTGATTTGAGTCTCTTGTTGATAGCACACACATAAGTCTTGGTTTTTCATCCATTCAGCAGCTCTGTGAGTTAAATAGAGCATTTAATTCATTTGCATTTAACATAATTATTGATAGATGTACTTATTGATCACATGTGGATTGCTTTCTTGTTGTTTTGTCATTCTTCTTTGTTTCTGTATTCTTCCCTTGGTCTCCTGCCTTGTGATCTGATGACAATTTTTAAGTGCTATATTTGGATTAATTTCTCTCATTTTTGTGTATCTATTATATGCTTTTGGTTTGTGGTTACCAAATGTTTATTGTTAAATCCTTTAAATTTTTGGTACATGTTTTAAATTGATGAGCTCTTAAACTCAAGTTTAAGATTAAGCTTAAGATTAAAACCAGTCTTAAACTGCCCTACACTTTTAATTTTCCCCATTTTATGTTTTTGATGTGATATTTCATGATTTTTATGTTTTAGTGTCTCTTAAATATTGACTATGTCTATAGATGGTTTTACTACTTTTGTCTTTCAACCTTCCTACTACATTTACAAGTAGTTGATCTACTACTTTTACTCCATGTTTGCCTTTACCAATGAAATTTTTTCCTTTAATATTTTTCATATGTCTTGTTACCTTTTCTTTCTGCTTGTAAAAATCCTTACAACATTTCTTGTAAAGCTGGTTTAGTGGTGTTAATGTCTTTTATGTTTTTATGTCTGTAGTATCCTTTATTATTCCTTCAAATATAAATGAAATCCTTGGTGGATACAGCATTCTTGGTTGTAATTACTTCCCTTTCTTTACTTTAAATATATCATACCACTAATTTTGGACCTGCAGAGTTTATGGTAAAAGTCAGATGATGTAGCCTTATAGGATTTCCATTATACATGACTAGTTGTTTTCTCTTGCTATTTTTAGTATTTGGTTTATCTTTAATTTTTTCCACTTAATTGCAATTGATCTTGGTGTGATCCTTTTGGGGATGACCCTGGTTCCTGCTTCTTGAGAAATCTGTATGCAGGTCAGGAAGCAACAGTTAGAACTGGACATGGAACAACAGACTGGTTCCAAATAGGAAAAGGAGTACGTCAAGGCTGTATACTGTCACCCTGCTTATTTAACTTATATGCAGAGTACATCATGAGAAATGCTGGACTGGAAGAAACACAAGCTGGAATCAAGATTGCCAGGAGAAATATCAATAACCTCAGATATGAAGATGATACCACCCTTATGGCAGAAAGTGAAGAAGAACTAAAAAGCCTCTTGATGAAAGTGAAATAGTAGAGTGAAAAAGTTGGCTTAAAACTCAACATTCAGAAAATGAAGATCATGGCATCTGGTCCCGTCACTTCATGGGAAATAGATGGGGAAACAGTGGAAACAGTGTCAGATTTTATTTTTTGGGCTCCAAATCACTGCAGGTGGTGATTTCAGCCATGAAATTAAAAGATGCTTACTCCTTGGAAGGAAAGTTATGACCAACCTAGACAGCATATTCAAAAGCAGAGACGTTACTTTGCCAACAAAGGTCCATCTAGTCAAGGCTATGGTTTTTCCAGTGGTCATGTATGGATGTGAGAGTTGGACTATGAAGAAGGCTGAGCGCTGAAGAATTGATGCTTTTGAACTGTGGTGTTGTAGAAGACTCTTGAGAGTCCCTTGGACTGCAAGGAGATCCAACCAGTCCATTCTGAAGGAGATCAGCCCTGGGATTTCTTTGGAAGGAATGATGCTAAAGCTGAAACTCCAGTACTTTGGCCACCTCATGCGAAGAGTTGAGTCATTGGAAAAGACTCTGATGCTGGGAGGGATTGGGGGCAGGAGGAGAAGGGGACGACAGAGGATGAGATGGCTGGATGGCATCACTGACTCGATGGACGTGAGTTTGAGTGAACTCCAGGAGTTGGTGATGGACAGGGAGGCCTGGAGTGCTGTGATTCATGGGGTTGCAAAGAATCGGACACGACTGAGTGACTGAACTGAACTGTTTGGTACTCTCTGTGCTTAATAGATCTGGATGTCTTATTTTTTTTCTTTCCCAGATGTAGGAATGTTTTCAGCTATTATTTATTCAAATGAGTTATCTGCCTATTTCTTTTCTTCTTCTTCTGGGATCCCTATAATACAAATATTAGTACATGTGATATTATCTCAGATGTCCTTAAACTATCCTCATTTAAATTTTTCCCCTCTTTAGCTTGGTTAATTTCTACTACTTTGTCTTTCAAATAGATGTAACTGCTCTTCTATAACATCTAAGCTAATACTGATTTCCTCTAGTATAATTTAAATTTCAGTTATTGTATTCTTCACCTTTTATTGATTCTTTTTCATGTTTTATAGCTCTTTGTTGAAGTTCTCACTGTGTTTTATTTCTTTCTGAAATCATTGGGCATCTTTATAATCATTATCTTAAACTTTTTATCTGGTAGATTGTTTCTTCTCTAACCATGTTTAGGTCTTTTTCTGAGATTTCTGTCTTATTCCTTCATTCGGAGCATCTTTCTCTGTCTTATTTTGTCTAATTCTCTGTATTTATTTGTAGGTATTAGGTAGGTTTGTTACATCTCTTGATATGGGAGAAATGGCCTTATGTAAAGATTTCCAGTGCACCTATTAGAACGATTCCTTCTGGCTACCACAGCTAAATAATCTAGGTGTTTCTCCTCTGTGGGCTGCAGGACCCATCTGTTGTGTTGGGGCCAAATACAATAGAATCACTGTTAGTGAAGGTTGGCTCCAGGCCTAATTGACTAAGATGCCCTGTCTCACGTGGCTTCCTTGGACTCTCTGGTGGGTGGGGCAGTCTCCCCACACTCATGGCTATGCATCCTCAGGCCTGGCTGCTGCAGGCCTCTAATAGGCTAGAAGAATGACTAATAGGCTTGCCAGTGCTGGTGTCAACATGGTAAAACAAGATACCAAATGACTAATACCATCCTGTCAGTACCCAGCAGAAATTCTGTCTCTATGGGAGGCTCACCAAAGTCAGTAAGTGGATCTGACCCAAGTACCTTTCAAACTCATGCTCTTTACTGGGACTCAGAACATGAATTTCTGAGCATGCTCTTTAGAAGTGTTCTGTCTTTCCAGTAATGCTCTGGTTCTTCTGATTGAAGCCCCATTGTTTTTCAAACCTCAGCTTTCTGGAAATTGGTGTTTCTGTTGCTGAATTTCTTGGCTGAGAAATTCAGCTTACATTTGTGGCTAGGACCCCTCACTTAATGAGGAGAAACTCTGTGGTTGTGATGTTCCTCCTGTTTGTGCTCGTGTGTGTGGGTCTTGTCTAGGCTGCCTTTTTGTCCCTCTGACCCACTGACTGTGTCTCCTTCTTTATGTCTTCAAATGTGGAAAATCTTTTCTGTCAGCCTTTAGATTATTTCCATTTCTCTGTGAGTAGTTGTAATTTTGGTGTGCTTTTAGGAGGAATTGAGTTTGAGTCTTCCTACTTCACCATCTTGATCTATGTGAGTCATAAATTAAATTAATTTTTTCCTGACTAAATGCAAGAATAAAGAAGAGTAGAATTTATTGTTCTCCCTTAATATATAAAGAGAAAATAATAGAAATATAATTATTCATATAACATCATGAATACTTTTACTTTTTAATAGTCAAGTTGTTGTTCAGTTGCTCAATCATATTCGACTCTTTGTGACCCGATGGACTGCAGCACACCAAGCTTCCTTGTTCTTCAACATCTCCCAGAGCTTGCTCAAACTCATGCCCATTGAGTTGGTGATGCCATCCAACCATCTCATCCTCTGACTTCCTTTTTAATAGGCATAGATATTTGTAACTAATACAGTAAACTTAAATAATAAACCTTAAAAATATAAAAGCATCAATAGACTGTTAGTACATCATCACAGTTTTGGGGATCAGCTAGGTTTAAGTAATAAACATGTTACCAACTGGGCTTCCCAGGTGGCACTAGTCGTAAAGAATCTGACAATGCATAAGACTTAAGAGGTGTGGGGTCAGTCACTGGGTTAGGAAGATTCCCCTGAAGGAGGGCATGGCAACCCACCACAGTATTCTTTCCTGGAGAATCCCATGGACTGAGAAGCCTGGTGGGCTATAGTCCAGAGGGTTGCACAGAGTAAGACACGACTGAACTGACTTAGTGTGCATGCACACACACACGTTACCAACTAACAGTAAATGCTTGGTTCAGTACCAGTTATTTAAACTTTCTAAATTGGGCAATCTTTATCTTTCAAAAAAGAATACTATTACTAAAGGGTTATTGTGAGGATAAGAAGATTACATATTTTCTGGTCAATAAACATAACTATTAACTTATTCTTTTTTGTTTTCTTTCAGATACAAGTTAACTTATGTTTTTGTTGTTATTATCACTGCTGGATATATTTCTAATATTTTATTTTGGGAGGAGAACAATCTTATATCTAAAATTTGAACACGATCTTGTATAGAGGAAATATTCTAAGAAATTCCTTAACCAGAGAATATAAAACCTTGCTTCCTAGATTACTTCAGTTTGACCCATTCAGCCATTACATTATGAAGATGTACATAGAGCAGATATAGAAAAAATTGGATATTTGCCTTGTTTTAGCTAGTCTTCAACTTGGGAAGTAGACAAAACTAATATATACAAAAAAAGTACTGGAAAAATAGGCAAGAGATTGTTTTATTATTAGCAGATAATCTCTAATAAGCTATTTGGGTACCCGAGGAATTTTACTTTTTTAATTCTAAGTAAGTGTTCTTAACTTCAAACAAAAGTAGATTATAGAGTTGATTGGCCCCATATCCCTCACCTTTGACCCTATAACTTTGATACTAAGTGAGAATCATTCAATTCAAATAGTAGCCTGGATAGGCCATCATTTTCAAATTTTAAACATTCAAAACCTAGTGAGCAATATATTTATATATGGACCCACAGTGCTTGTGCATGCACAAACATGCACTTACAAACATACATATCCACACACACTTCATTTCAGTTCAGTCACTCAGTCGTGTCTGACTCTTTGAAACCACATGGACCACAGCATTCCAGGCCTCCCTGTCCATCACCAACTCCCAGAGTTTACCTAAACTCAAGTCCATTGAGTTGGTGATGCCACCCAATGATCCCATTCTCTGTTGTCCCCTTCTCTTACTGCCTTCAATCTTTCCCAGCATCAGGGGCTTTTCAAATGAGTCAGATCTTCAAGTCAGTCAGATCTTTGCATCAGGTGGCCAAAGTATTGGTTTCAACTTCCAACATCATTCCTTGCAATAAATATTCAGGACTGATTTCTTTAAGGATGGATTGGTTGGATGTCCTTTCAGTCAAAGGGACTCTCAAGAGTTTTCTCCAACAGAGTTCAAAAGCAGCAATTCTTTGCTTCTCAGCTTTCTTTATAGTCCAACTCTAACATCCATACATGATTACTGGAAAAAACATAGCCTGACTAGATGGACCTTTGTTGGCAAAGTAATGTCTCTGCTTTTTAATATGCTGTCTAGGATAATCAAAACTTTCCTTCCAAGGAGTAAGATCTTTTAAATTCATGGCTGCAGTCATCATGTGCAGTGATTTAGGAGCCCCACAAAATAAAGACAGTCACTGCTTCCACTATTTCCCCATCTATTTGCCATGAAGTGATTGGACTGGATGTCATGATCTTTGTTTTCTGAATGTTGAACTTTACGCCAACTTTTTCACTTGTCTTTTTCACTTTCATCAAGAGGCTCTTTAGTTCTTCACTTTCTGTCATAAGGGTGGTGTCATCTACATATCAAAAGATATTATTATTTCTCCCATTGTGCTTCATCCAGCTCAGCATTTCTCATGATGTACTCTGCATATAAGTTAAATAAGCAGGGTGACAATATACAGCCTTGATGTACTCCTTTTCCTATTTGGAACCAGTCTGTTGTTCCATTTCCAACTCTAACTGTTGTTTCCTGACCTGCATACAGATTTTTCCTGATGTAGATCAGGTGATCTGGTATCCCCATTTCTTTCAGAATTTTCCACAGTTTATTGTGATCCACACAGTCAAAGTCTTCAGCATAGTCAATAAAGCGGAAATCGATGTTTTTCTGGAACTCTCTTGCTTTTTCGATGATCCAGCGGATGTTGGCAAATTTGATCTCTGGTTCCTCTGCCTTTTCTAAAATCAGCCTGAACATCTGAAAGTTCATGGATCACATACTCCTGAAGCCTGGCTTGGAGAATTTTGAGCATTACTTTACACGCATGTGAGATGAGTGCCATTATGCGATAGTTTGAGCATACTTTGGCATTGCCTTTCTTTGGGATTGTACTGAAAATTGACCTTTTCCAGTCCTGTGGCCACTGCTGAGTTTTCCAAATTTGCTGGCATGTTGAGTGCAGCACTTTCACAGCATCATCTTTCAGGATTTGAAATAGTTCAATTGGAATTCCATCACCTCCACTAGCTTTGTTGATAATGATGTTTCCTAAGGCCCACTTGACTTCAAATTCTAGGATGTCTGGCTCTAGGTGAGTGATCACAAAATTGTTATTATCTAGGTCGTGAGGATCTTTTTTGTACAGTTCTTCTGTATTTTCTTACCACCTCTTCTTAATATTTTCTGCTTCAGTTAGTTCTATACCATTTCTGTCCTTTATTGAGCCCATCTTTGCATGAAATATACCCTTGGTATTTCTGACTTTCTTGAAGAGATCTCTAGTCTTTCCCTTTTTATTGTTTTCCTCTATTTTTTTGCACTGATCAATGAGGAAGGCTTTCTTATCTCTCCTTGCTAGTCTTTGGAACTTTGCATTCAAATGGGTATATCTTTCTTTTTCTCCTTTTCTATTCACTTCTCACCTTTCCACAGCTATTTGTAAGGCCTTCTCAGACAGCCACTTTGCTTTTTTGCATTTTTTTTTCTTGCAGATGGTCTTGATACCTATCTCCTATACAATGTTGCAAACCTCCATCCATAGTTCATCAGGCACTCTGTCTATCAGATCTAGTCCCTTAAATTTATTTGTCACTTCCACTGTATAGTCATAAGGGATTTGATTTAGGTCATGCCTGAATGGTCTAGTGGTTTTCCCTACTTTTTTCAATTTAACTCTGAATTTGCCAATAAGGAATTCATGATCTGAGCCACAGTCAGCTCCCAGTTTTGCTTTTGCTGACTGTATAGAGCTTCTCTGTCTTTGGCTGCAAAGAATATAATCAATCTGATTTTGGTGTTGGCCATCTGTAGAGTCCATGTGATGTCCATGTCTAGAGTCTTTTGTGTTGTTGGCAGAGGGTGTTTCCTATGACCAGTGCGTTCTCTTGGGAAAATTCTATTAGCCTTTGCCCTGCTTCATTCTGTACTCCAACGCCAAATTTGCCTGTTACTCCAGGTGTTTCTTGACTTCCTAGTTTTGCATTCCAGTCCCCTATAATGAAAAGGACATCTTTTTTTGATGTTAGTTCTAAAACGTCTTGTAGGTCTTCATGGAACCATTCAACTTCAGCTTCTTCAGCATTACTGATTGGGGAATAGACTTGGATTACTGTGATACTGAATGATTTGCCTTGGAAATGAACAGAGATCATTCTGTCATTTTGATGATTGCATCCAAGTACTGCATTTTGGACTGTTGTGTTGACTATGATGGCCACTCCATTTCTTCTAACGGATTCTTGCTCACAGTAGTAGATATAATGGTCATCTGAGTTAAATTCACCCATCCCAGACACACTTAGCTGTAAAAAAAAGTTTCACAAATGTATATAACCTTAATAAATGTGAAAGAACTTGATATTTTCTGCACATTTTTTTTTTTAAATTTCAATTTATAGTGCTGTGTCCATCCTAGTTTGGAATCTAAGTCATGAATCAAAGATAGGAGCAAGGATATTATTATTTTCTGTTGTTGTTGTCCATAATAAGATGGGCAAACTAGTTATGAGACCAAGCACAGCACAAATAAAAGCTGCAGAAACTATTAGTTACAGATGGTACTGGTGTGAATAACTTATTATATTCTAGATCCCTTATAAATAAGTCCCCCATTACTGTTAGCATTTTCAGCTAAAGCTTTGATTAACATGTGGTAGAATGAGGACTTATGCAATATATAATATGCAAAGCATTTTACTATGTAGGAAAACAAGTGCAGTCTAGTTAGGAGAAACTAACTCTAAATCATGCATGCCTTAATGATATCTGCAAATGACATCTATCCTCTGCAAAGTCAATATTAGATCAGTTCCTCATTATATTACTTAATGTTCCTTATAAAAAAACTGTATAGTCAAAATATGCTGCAATTGGTGTCTAAGAAAAGAATATCCTTTCAAAAATAACTAGTTTGCTTTGTTGTTTAAACAATGATAACAATATATAATTCTGTTACCTTTTCTGTTTTATTTAACAGAACTAAAGTGTTAACCAAAATATTGATAATTTATATTTATTTGCTTTCATTGCAAATAATTGAATATCTTATTTTTACTTATATTTAATAATTTCTTCAACATTATAAATCATCAAAATTTATGCACTTAAATGTAAATTATTTTATTTTAAACAAGTAATAATTGAATCTTTTTTTAAGTACATGCAGTTGAGGTGTCTTTATATTTTGATTAATTCTAATTTATGTATGGCCTTTGAAGGAAATAGTCATTTTGTTCTTACTGGAATATTGTGCTTCATGATGAAGATTAGTTAATCTGAGTATTGGATCAGAGATGTTTCAATCAAATTAAAAAAAAAAAAAAAAAACGAGTAATGATCACCAGTGATAACTCAGAGCAAATTTCATTTGGTTAGGACAATAAAATTTAGTGTGGTAGTAGGAGGCAGGTTCCCTATTAATATCCGCAGTTGAATCTAGCTCCAATAATTATGTCTGTGTTTGTTTTACTTAATATCTTTAACCCTCACTTTCTCTAGCAGTAATGTAATAATAGCATCTGCCACTAAAGGCTGCTGTGAACATAGGTATAAATGTATGCACGACTGAGTCTAGCATGTTTTCTCAGAAGGTCTTACAAATTTACCAGACAGAATACCTAAGTGAGGTCTCAGTGTAACCTCAAATTTTATTTACATATATTATACAATGAAATTTATTCTCGAAATTGAACATTTTGTGTGCATTAATAACTTTCTCTGCTATAAAAATGTACATTTCAATACATAAAATAAGAAAAAATATAGAAAAAAAACTGGAATTAAAAATAATTATTTTCACCATCAGAGATAATCAGTTAATATTGGCTAGTTTGCTTTCAGTCTTCTTTCTTACATGAGTTAAAATATGAAACCATATAATTGAAAGCATACAAATAAATGACATAATGTATGCCAGCTACTTTTGTAGTAGGAAACGGCAACTCGGTCCAGTAATCTTGCCTAGAAAACTCCATGGACAGAGAAGCCTGGTGGGCTACTGTCCATGGGGTTGCAAAGAGTTGGATTTCACTGAGCACAAACACACACACATGTGCCAGCTGTTGGATATTGATAAAGTGATGAAAATGATAGATAGGGTCCTTGATTTCATACTGCTTGAAAATTCGGTGGCCAATGGAAGAAAATAATTACAAATCATATATCTGACAAGGGGTTATTATTTGGAATTTGAATAGGACTCCTACAAATCAATGACAACAAAAACACCTGATTAAAAAATGGAAGAAGTACTTGAAACCAGTAATTTATTTTATTACATGCTCATTTATGTCTACATGACAATTAATATTCCTACTTAAATACAAATTTAACAACTTTTCTCACTACTTGAGCATAAGAAAGCAGAATGCTCCATTGTCTACTGAGTGGGCAGAAGACTTAAATAGACGTTTCTCCAAAGAAAACATACAGATGGCTAATAAACAAATAAAAACATGTTCAAAATTGCTCATTGTTCAGTTCAATTCAGTTCAGTCACTCTGTTGTGTCCGACTCTGCGACCTCAAGAATTGCAGCACGTGAGGCATCCCTGTCCATCACCAACTCCCGGAGTTCACTCAAACTCATTTCCATCGAGTCAGTGATGCCATCCAGCCATCTCATCTTCTGTCGTCCCCTTCTCCTCCTGCCCCCAATCCCTCCCAGCATCAGAGTCTTTTCCAATGAGTCAACTCTTTGCATGAGGTGGCCAAAGTACTGGAGTTTCAGCTTTAGCATCATTCCTTCCAAAGAAATCCCAGGTCTGATCTCCTTCAGAATGGACTGTTTGGATCTCCTTGCCATCCAAGGGTCTCTCAAGAGTCTTCTCCAACACCACAGTTCAAAAGCATCAATTCTTCGGCGCTCAGCTTTCTTCACAGTCCAACTCTCACATCCATACATGACCACTGGAAAAACCATAGCCTTGACTAGACGGACCTTTGTTGGAAAAATTATTCCCCTGCTTTTGAATATGCTATCTAGATTGGTCATAACTTTCCTTCCAAGGAGTAAGCATTTTTTAATTTCATGACTGCAATCACCATCTGAAGTGATTTTGGAGCCCCCAAAAATAAAGTCTGACACTGTTTCCACTGTTTCCCCATCTATTTCCCATGAAGTGATGGGACCAGATGCCATGATCTTAGTTTTCTGAATGTTGAGCTTTAACCCAACTTTTTCACTCTCCACTTTCACTTCCATCAAGAGGCTTTTGAGTTCCTCTTCACTTTTTGCCATAAGGGTGGTGTCATCTGTATATCTGAATTATTGATATTTCTCCTGGCAATCTTGATTCCAGCTTGTGCTTCATACAACCTAGCTTTTCTCATGATGTACTCTGCATAGAAATTAAATAAGCAAGGTGACAATATACAGCCTTGACATACTCCTTTTCCTATTTGGAACCAGTCTGTTGTTCCATGTCCAGTTCTAACTGGTGCTTCCTGACCTGCATATAGGTTTCTCAAGAGGCAGATCAGGTGCTCTGGTATACCCATCTCTTTCAGAATTTTCCACAGTTTGTTGTGATTCACACAGTCAAAGGCTTTGGCATAGTCAATAAAGCAGAAATCAATGGTTTTCTGGAACTCTCTTTCTTTTTGGTGATTCAGCGGACGTTGGCAATTTGATCTCTGGTTCCTCTGCCTTTTCTAAAACCAGCTTGAACATCTGGAAGTTCATGGTTCATGTATTGCTGAAGCCTGGCTTGGAGAATTTTGAGCATTACTTTACTAGCATGTGAAATAAGTGCCATTGTGCAGTAGTTTGAGCATTCTTTGGCATTGCTTTTTTTGGGACTGGAATGAAAACTGACCTTTTCCAGTTCTGTGGGCACTGTTGAGTTTTCCAAATCTGCTGGCATATTGAGTGCAGCACTTTCACAGCATCATCTTTCAGGATTTGAAATAGCTCAACTGGAATTCCATCACCTCCACTAGCTTTGTTTATAATGATGCTTTCTAAGGCCCACTTAATTTTGCATTCCAGGATATCCGGCTCTAGGTGAGTGATCACACCATCGTGATTATCTTGGTCGTGAAGATCTTTTTTGTACAGTTCTTCTGTGTATTCTTGCCAACTCTTCTTAATATCTTCTGTTTCTGTTAGATCCATACCATTTCTGTCCTTTATGAAGCCCATCTTTGCATGAAATGTTCCCTTGGCATCTCTAATTTTCTTGAAGAGATCTCTAGTCTTTCCCATTCTGTTGTTTTCTTCTGTTTCTTTGCACTGATCACTGAGGAAGGCTTTGTTATCTCTCCTTGCTATTTTTTGAAACTCTGCATTTAGATGTTTATATCTTTCCTTTTCTCCTTTGTTTTTCGCTTCTCTTCTTTTCACAGCTATTTGTAAGGTCTCCCCAGACAGCCATTTTGCTTTTTTGCATTTCTTTTCCGTGGGAATGGTCTTGATCCCTGTCTGCTGTACAATGTCATGAACCTCCATCCATAGTTCATCAGGCACTCTATCTATCAGATCTAGTCCCTAAATCTATGTTTCACTTCCACTGTATAATCATAAGGGATTTGATTTAGATCATACCTGAATGGTCTAGTGGTTTTCCCTACTTTCTTCAATTTATGTCTGAATTTGGTAATAAGGAGTTCATGATCTGAGCCACAGTCAGCTCCCGTTCTTGTTTTTGCTGACTGTATAGAGCATCTCCATCTTTGGCTGCAAAGAATATAATCAATCTGATTTTGGTGTAGACCATCTGGTGATGTCCATGTGTAGAGTCTTCTCTTGCGTGGTTGGAAGATGGTGTTTGCTATGACCAATGCGTTCTCTTGGTAAAACTCTATTGGCCTTTGCCCTGCCTCATTCCATATTCCAAGGCCAAGTTTGCCTGTTACTCCAGGTGTTTCTTGACTTCCTACTTTTGCATTCCAGTCCCCTATAATGAAAAGGACATCGCAATGCAAATCAAAACCACAATGAGCTGTCAACTCACACCACTCAGAATGGCCATTATTAAAAAAAAAAAAAAATCTGCAAATAATAGATCCTGGAGAGAGTGTAGACAAAAGGGAACCCTCTCACACAGCTGGTGCAAATGTAAATTGACACAGCCACTATGGATAATAGTATGGACATGCCTTAAAACACTAGGTATAAAACTACTATATGACCCAAAATCCCACTACTGGGTAAATATCCTGAGGAAATCGTAATTGGAAAAGGCACATGTACTCTAGTGTTTATTGCAGCACTGTTTACAATAGCTAGAATTGGAGGCAATCTAGATGTCCATCGACGGATGAGGGATGAAAAAGTTGTGGTACCTATATACAGTGGTATGTTATTCAGCCATTAAAAGGAGCACATATGAGTTAGTTCTAACGAGGTGAATAAATCTAGGGCCTATTATACAGAGTGAAGCAAGCCAGAAAAAGAAAAACAAATATAACATATTAACACATATATATGAAATCTAGAAAGATGGTACTGATGAACGTATTTGCAGGGCAGCAATGGAGATGCAGACATAGAGAACAGACGTGTGGACACAGTGGGGAAAGAAGATAGTGGGACAAATTGAGAGAATAGCATTGAAACATGTGCATTACCATTTGCAAAATGGATAGCCAGTGGGAATTTGCTGTGTGATATAGGGAGCTCAGGGCTTCCCAGATGGTGCTAGTGGTAAAAGAACTCACCTGTCAATGCAGGGACCCTAAGAGACATAGGTATCCTGGGTCAGGAAGATACCCTGGAGGAAGGCATGGTAACCCACCCCAGTATTCTTGCCGAGGAATCCTGTAGATTGAGGAGCCTGGCTGGCTACAGTCCATGGACATAACTGAAGTGACTTAGCATGCATACACGCAGAGAGCTCAAACTCAGTGCTCTGTGACAATCAAGAGAATTGGGATGGTGGGAGGGGTCGGATAGGGTGGGAGGTGGGAGATAGACTGAAGAGGGAAGGGACATATATATACATATATATATACCTATAACTGATTCGGGTTGATGTATGGCAGAAATCAACACAATATTGTAGTTATCCTCCAATTCAGTCTTATGGACTCTGTGGGAGAGGGAGAGGGTGGGGACATTTGGGAGAATAGCATTGAAACATGTATAATATCATGTATGAAACGAGTTGCCAGTACAGGTTCGATGCACGGTACTGGATGCTTGGGGCTGGTGCACTGAGACGACCCAGAGGGAGGGTAGGGGAGGGAGGAGGGTTCAGGATGGGGAACGTGGGTATACCTGTGGCGGATTCATTTCGATATTTGGCAAAACTAATACAATATTGTAAAGTTTAAAAATAAAATAAAATTAAAATAAATAAATATATTTATTTTTATAAATAAAACGTATTTATATTTATAAATAAATAAAATATATTTGAGGCTATGATCAAAAATCTCCCAAAAAACAGAAGCCCAGGACCAGGTGGCTTCACAGGAGAATTCTATCAAGCATTTAGAGTAGAGCTCATGCCTATTATTCTAAAACTCTTTCAAAAAATTGCAGAATAAGAAACTTCCAAACTCATTCTACAAGGCCACCATCATCCTGATATCAAAACCAGACAAAGACAACACACAAAAAGAAAACTATGGGCCAATATCACTGATGAACATAGATGCAAAAATCCTCAACAAAATTTTAGCAAACTGAATTCAGCAACATGTCAAAAAGCTCATACACTGTGATCAAGTTGGATTTATTCTAGGGATGCAAGGATTCTTCAATATATGCAAATAAATCAATGTGATACACTATATTAACAAATTGAAAGATAAAAATCATATGATAATCTCAATAGATGAAGGAAAAAAACCTTTGATATAATTCAGCATCCATTTATTATTAAAACTCTTCAAAAAATGGGCATAGATGGAACCTACCTCAACATGGTAAAGGCCATATGTGATAAGCCTACAGAAAACGTTCTCAATGGTGAAAAACTGAAAGCATTCCCCCTAAGATCAGGAACAAGACAAGTGTGTTCACTTCCACCACTATTATTCAACATAGTTCTGGAAATCCTAGCTATTTGAAAAGCAGAGACATTACTTTGCCAACAAAGGTCCATCTAGTCAAGGATATGGTTTTCCCAGTGGTCATGTATGGATGTGAGAGTTGGACTGTGAAGAAAGCTGAGTGCTGAAGAATTGATGCTTTTGAACTGTGGTGCTGGAGAAGACTCTTGCGAGTCCCTTGGACTGCAAGGAGATCCAACCAGTCCATTCTGAAGGAGATCAGCCCTGGGATTTCTTTAGAGGGAATAATGCTAAAGCTGAAGCTCCAGTACTTTGGCCAACTCATGTGAAGAGTTGACTCATTGGAAAAGACTCTGATGTTGGGAGGGATTGGGGGCAGGAGGAGAAGGGGATGACTGAGGATGAGATAGCTGGAATGCATCATGGACATGAGTCTGGGTGAACTCTGGGAGTTGGTGATGGACAGGGAGGCCTGGCGTTCTGCGATTCATGGGGTCACAAAGAGTCGGACACGACTGAGCGACTGAACTGAACTGAATGAAAGAAATCAAAGATGCCATAAACAGATGGAGAGATATGCCATGTTTCTGGGTAGGAGAATTAATATTGTGAAAGTGACTACACTACCAAATGCAATCAACAGATTCAATGTGATCCCTATCAAATTACCAATGGCATTTTTCACAGAACTAGAACAAAAAAATTCACAGTTCATATGGAAACACAAAAAATCCCGAATAGCCTAAGCAGTCTTGAGAAAGAAGAATGGAGCTGGAGGAATCAACCTTCCTGACTTCGGATCATACTCCAAAGATACAGTCATCAAGACAGTATGGTGCTGGCACAAAAACAGAAATACAGACCAATGGAACAAGATAGACAGCCCAGAAATAAACCCATGCACCTAAGGGTCTATTATATTTGACAAAGGATGCAAGAATATACAATGGGGCAAAGACAGCCTCTTCAATAAATGGTGCTGGGAAAACTGGACAGCTACATGTAAAAGAATGAAATTAGAACACTTCCTAACATCATACACAAAGTTAAACTCAAAATAGATTAAAGACCTAAATGTAATACCAGAAACTTTAAAACTCTTAGAACAAAACATAGGCAGAACACTCAAAGACATAAATCAATGCCAGATCCTCTATGACCCAGCTCCTTGAGTAATGGAAATAAATAAGCAAGTGGGACCTGATTAAACTTAAAAACTTTTGTATAGCAAAAGAAATTATAAGGAAGGTGAACAGGCAACCCTCAAAATGGGAGAAATGAAACAACTGACAAAGGATTAATTTCAAAAATATACAAGCAACTCATACAACTCAATACCAGAAAATCAAACAACTCAATCAAAGAGTCGGAAAAAGATCTAAACAGATATTTCTCCAAAGAAGACATAAAGATGGCTAACAAACACATGAAAAGATGCTCAATATCACTCATTATTAGAGAAATGTAAATCAAAACTGCAATGAGATATCACCTCACACCAGTCAGAATGGCCATCATCAAAAAGTCTACAAACAATAAGTGCTGGGGTGGGTGTGGAGAAAAGGGAACACTCTTACATTGTTGGTGGGAATGTAAATTGATACAGCCACTATGGAAGACGGTATGGTGATTCCTTAAATAATTAGGAATAAAACCACCATATGACCCAGTAATCCCACTCCTAGGCAAATACTCTGAGGAAACCAAAATTGCAAAAGACACATGTATCCCATTGTTCATTGCAGCACTATTTACAATAGCTAGAACATGGAAGCAACCTAGACATCCTTGGACAGATGAATTCACAAGGAAGTTGTGGTACATATACACAATGGAATATTACTCAGTCATAAAAAGTAACACATTTGAGTCAGTTGTAATGAAGTGGATGAAACTAGAACCTATTATACAGAGTGAAGTAAGTCAGAAAGAGAAAGATAAATATCATATTCTAATACATATAAATGGAATCTTAAAAATGACACTGAAGTTTATTTACAGGGCAACAATGGAGAAACAGATATAGAGAATAGACTTGTGGACATAGGGAGAGGGGAGGAGAGGGTGAGATGCATGGAAAGAGTAACATGGAAACTTATACTACCATATGTAAAATAGATAGCCAACGGGAATTTGCTGTATGGCTCAGGAAACTCAAACAAGGGCTCTGTATCAATCTAGAGGGATGGGATGGGGAGGGAGATGGTGGAGGGGAGCTTCACAAAGGAGGGGATATATGTATACATATGGCTGATTCATGTTGAGTTTTGACAGAAAACAACAAAATTCTATAAAGGAATTATCTTTCAATTAAAAAAATATATAAAGATATATAAACCATACCATGAACCAGGTTTATCCAAAGTATTTGTTGCTCCTTTTTGAAACTTTATTTTGTTGAATCGCCTTGAAAGATGTGTGGTTACACTCAAACATCTCTTCTGGGTATTAATCTGCTCAGGAGTATTATAATCCTTCATTGTTCCATGGAATCTTAAGAAGACTATTGAGCTAATAATGCCAGTGCAATAATTATTCTCTTCCATAAGATTGATAGACTGTTCATTCAGTGATATAATTGTGATATTTGTGGAAAAAATGTAATTTTAAGAATGTTTAGAAGACTTTAAGTATGAAGAGAATTTTGGAAGTATTTCAGTTAGCAGAATTCTGTTAACATCTAAGTTTATGGTCCTCCTCATAGTTTTAAGAGATGACCGCTTAAGCTTCTTGCATCTTATATCTTATCTAGTAAAATGTCAAAATTACCACAAACCTGATGACACTAATTCTATATGGAAAATCCAATAGATAGCTAGTGTATCTGTATATTACCCTTTTTATTCTATTACTAAAGCCCAAATTCATTGCTTTAATTGACAAACATGAAGTATTATATAGAAGTCAAGTTTAAATGCCAATAGCTTTTATTTTTACAGTCAATATTGTTATTTGCAAAGCTAAAGAGTTATTTTCCAAACTATAACTGGAGACTTCAATTTATAATTTCCTTAACTAAACCTGTATTTTAATGTATTTCTTCCTGTCACTGAATGCTTCCAGCCTTTTACTTTAAACAGTGTTTGCATTTGTTTTTGACAAATGTTGGCCTTATTATAAAACCAACCATTCATTTATATCCGTCAATTTCACATAACAACTGACAACTGAACCAATATCCTTTCCTTTAAAACTTTGGCATGTAAGGCAAGTCTTGCATGATTTTACCACTTGACTTTAATTTTCTCCACATGAAGGGGTTATAGGCACTTTAAACCTGATATCTACCACCTTGTGTACCATAAAAGTCAATGCAAGTTATTGTTTTGAATATCAGAGATCAATGGCATAATTTGTTTTTAAATAATGCATTCTCACTATGCCCAAAATAGTAAATTCTGATATCTAGAATTTTTTACATCAAGGTACATAGAATGAAACATAAATCTTAGAAAACTCTTCTTTCTCCTTCAAAAACATAGCAGTGCATGCTGATTCAACATGTTCAACTTTTCCTAAAATATGTCTACAATACTTATTATTACCTTTCTTCTCATGGCCATGTTCACTGTAGTTTACTGTAGTATACCATCATGCCATGTCACCTGGACTATTGAAACAGGCTCCAATCTAGTATATGTGCTGCAAATTCTTGCCTCATCTACTTGGTTCTATACAGTAATATCTCTGGTGGCTCAGTCAGTAAAGAATCTGCCTGCAATACAGGAGACCCAGGTTCAATGCCTGGGTCAGAAAGATACCCTGGAGAAGGGAATGGCAACCCATTCCAGTCTTCTTGCCTAGAGAATTTCATGAACAGAGGAGTCTGGTGGGCTACAGTCCATGGGGTTGCATAGTTGGACATGACTTAGTGATAAACACAAACACAGTAATATTAAAAAGGATTTTCTAAGAGCAAAATAAAGGTTGCTGCTGCTGCTGCTAAGTCACTTCAGTCGTGTCCGACTCTGTGCGACCCCATAGATGGAAGCCCACCAGCCTCCCCCGTCCCTGGGATTCTCCAGGCAAGAACACTGGAGTGGGTTGCCATTTCCTTCTCCAATGCAGGAAAGTGAAAAGTGAAAGTGAAGTCACTCAGTCGTATCTGACTCTTAGGGACCCCATGAACTGCAGCCTACTAGGCTCCTCCATCCATAGGATTTTCCAGGCAAAGAGTACTGGAGTGGTGTGCCATTGCCTTCTCCAAAATAAGGGTTAGACCTCCCAAATACCCAGGATCTTCATATGACATAAAATATGCTATTTGTTCTGAAACATGTCATTCTCTTGACTTTTAACACACCTTGCTGAACTTTGCAGTTTAACTATATAAAATAAGAGTAATAAATTTAGTACTACTACTAATAATAAAATATAATGAAAATAATATAATATAAATGAAACTAATATAATATTTGTTGTTTAGTCACTAAGTCATGTCTGACTTTCTGAGATCCCAAGGACTGCAACACACCAGGCTTCCCTGTCCTTTACCATCTCCTGGAGCTTGCACAAACTCTTGTCCATTGAGTCCATGATGCCATCCAATAACCTCATCCTCTGTCGTGCCTTTCTCCTCCTGCCTTTAGTTTCTCCAAGCATTAGGGTCTTTTCCAATGAGTCAGCTCTTCGCATCAGGTGGCCAAAGTATTGGAACTTCAGCTTCAGCATCAGTTCTCCCAATGAATATTCAGGAGTGATGTTTGCATTTTCTTTTCTTGAGGATGGTTTTGATCACCACCTCCTGTACAATGTTACAAACCTCTTACCATAGTTCTTCAAGCATTCTACCAGATCTATTCTCTTGAATCTATTTGTCACTTCCACTGTATAAAGATAATAGTAATTAAAAATAATAATAAAAAGAACTATTAACAGTATTTATTTAGTATTTAATATATAGCAGATATGCTAAGCTTTTTAAGAGAATTTTCTTATGTTATCACAATTCTCTAAGAAATCCATATTTTAAATTCCATTTCATAGACCAAGAAAGATATGTTTAATATATCTAATTACTTGCTCAAAGTTACAGAGCAGAGGCAGTATTTAACCTGATTCCTGGCACAAAGGCAAACTCTTAATGACTATACCACACAATTTAGATTTTTTATCTTTGCTTCATCCTCTACTGTTTTTCAAAATTCAGGATTCAGTTTGTGAGTAGCCTCTTTCATGGAACTTTCCTAAAATATACCTATTCTGACTTTATCAAATAAGCTAACCACACTTTTGTAAAATATAATCTCACTGTATTTTAAGCTTTTTTTCATTTCCGAAACTTCAGTTTATGAGCTGTGCTTTCTGATGCATTACATTTTAAAATTCTATTGTAAAAGAAAATGAATAAAATCAATGATGGAGTATACATTAAGTTGCTAAATTGAAAATAATTTATCACAGCAAAGATCCTTTGCTAAAGGAAATATTGGTCCTCCTTTTGAGATATCAAAATTTTGTTTCTCATATGAAATGAGAATACACTTTTAAATATCCTTTAAAAATAAAAGCAGTTTGAGCCCTCTACTTAAGATGTTAATAAATTATGAAATCTCATAATCTGAAAAACCATGGTCTACACTGAAGTCTCATGGGACCCTATATTTATTTATGTACAGATTTTCTTCTATACTGTAAAAACTCTTTAAGGATTAGTCATTTTCTATTTAACTTCACATTATTGGGACCATTATACTTTCTGCTTGTAGCGCAGGCTTAATATTGCTTTTGAATGTAGAGACATACTTGTGAAGGTTTCTTTCTAAATCCAAATTTTCTGTAACATTCTGTCAGTCCAAAATTTATACCTTTTTTCTTGCTGTCAACAGTACTGCTATTATTGCTACAATTACAAACCTGCTGTCTTACATTACCATTTAAATATTTCATGTGTATTATCTCCCACTCTTTTTCCTCATAAACACATGTTGCAGCAGATGGGGCACATTCAGTTATTTTAATAAAGCAGGAGAAGAAATTAAAGCTCAGAGAGATAAAATATTTGGTAACAATTCTTCAATTATTAAGTTATAGAGTTGGAATCAGAATCTGATTCTTTTGTCAGCCTAGTGAACACAGCGCCATGTCATATTCAGGTTTCTCTAACTCAAACTAGTTTATAAGCCCCACATTGTTAAGGATTATTTTGAATACTTTCTCACAGAGGTAGTACAAATGCCCTACATATGAAGATCTAAAAAGTAATAATAATCTTTTACACATAGTATCAATCAACAGGGTAAATTGATACTGTGTATAAATAGATAACTAATGAGAAACTACTGTATAGCTCAGGGGACTCTACTCAGTGCTCTATGGTGACCTAAATGGGAAAGAAATCCAAAAAAGAGGGGATATATGTACACATGTAACTGATTCACTATACCATACAGTCAAAACTGACACAGCAGTGTGAAGCAACTATACTCTAATACAATTTAATATAACACAATCAAAGAGAGTCAATTAAAGAAGTCTGTAGTTAATATTTGGAGAGTCCTAAATCAGGATGGGGCTTCCTGGTGGCTCAGTGGTAAAGAATATGTTTGCCATTACAGGAGACCTGGGTTTGATCCCTGGGTTGGGAATATACCCTGGAGAAGGAAACGGCAATCCACTCTAGTATTCCTGCCTGGGAAATCCCATGGACATAAGAGCCTGGCAGGCTACGGTCCATAGCTGCAAAAGAGCCAGACATGACTAAACAACAGCAATCAAATCAGGATACTCTTTCAGACTTGTCAAATAAATTACTTTGGTCAATATTATATCAGATAACTAGAATAATTTGATTTAGGTATACAATTTTCAAGCTATCATTCATCATTACCCATGCTTAATGCATGAACATGCTGCGTGGTTTCAGGTCTCTCGATCACCTTTCTTTTTAGAGCTAATTTAAGATCAACTAAGCTCTAGTTTGTTCTGCTACAGGAAATCTTGGATCTCACTTAAAATCCAAAGGCATTCTCTGAATGCTGATGCAAAGTACAGTGTCAAGAAAATCACAGAAGAATATACTTTTGTGTAAATTGGAGACTGAACATACCAACAATGGTCTATATGTATTTTGCCACCTTAAAATAATTTTTTAAAATAAAGACTTGATTTTTTAGAGCTATTTAAGGTTCACAGCAAAACTGAGGGAAACATGCAGAGGTAGCCCATATACCCCCTGCATCCAGTCATATATAGCCTCAACTCACCTGTGAAAGTGATATTCACTCAGTTATGTATGACTCTTCATGACCCATGGACTGTGGCCTGCCAGGCTCCTCTGTCCATGGAATTCTCCACTCAAGAATATTGGAGTCGGTAGCCATTCCTTTCTGGGGTTCTTCCAACCCAGGAATTGAACACTAGTCTATTGAAAAGGTGCACTGGGATGACCCAGAGGGAGGGTAGGGGAGGGAGGAGGGAGGAGGGTTCAGGATGGGGAACGCGGGTATACCTGTGGTGGATTCATTTCGATATTTGGCAAAACTAATACAATATTGTAAAGTTTAAAAATAAAAAAAAATTAAAAAAAAGAAAAAAAAAAGAAAGTTGCTTTAAAATTTTGGCAATTATAAGTAAAGCTTCTACGAACATCCATGTACAGATTTTTGAGTGGACATAAATTTTTAACTCCTTTGTGTGAATAAAGCATGTTTTGTTTTGTAAAAAGCTGTCAAACTGTCTTCTGAAGTGGATGCACCATTTTTATCCCCACCAGCACTGAATGAGGGTTCTTGTTGCTCTAAATCCTTGTCAGCATTTGGTGATGTCAGTATTCCAGATTTTCTAACAGGCATGTGGTGGTATCTCACTGTTGTTTTAATTTGCAGTTCTGTAATGACATATGATATTGAGCATCTTTTCATATGTGTATTTGTACTTTGTATGTTGTCTTAGACGAGGTATGTATTAAAATCTTTTGCTTATTTTAAAAATTGAGTTATTAAGTTTTAAGAGTTCCTTTTATATTTTGATAATAGTCATTTATCAGATAGGTCTTTTGTAAATATTTTCCCCCAAGCTGTAGCTTATCTTATTGTTTTCCACAGGACAGATTCAAAAATATTTTCAAAATCTGAAAACATCTCATATCCAAATGAATCTGAGCCAATGAAATATATAAAATTCTAACAGTTCTTAGAGATCATTCTACTTTGAAATCTTAGAGATGAAACTATTTTTGGTGGAGCTGACACTAAGCAAAAAGTTGAGAAGATTTTGGATGAGATTCCAAGAATTCTGGCATCTTTTTGGCAATCGTATACCCTAAATGCTTTGCAAGTTCCATTGTTATATTTTCTGACATCACCAGCACTTGACTTTTAAACAATAGGAATTTCAGTTTATCTTGCATATATAAATTGCTGTCACAAAATATTAGCTTAATGGGGAGCAGAATAATGACTTAAATAAGCAGATGAGCTTTTTTTTTTTTTTCTTTTAATTGCAAGTTTAAAGCCAAGAATTTTAGAGTAACATCAATTAGAAACTCTAAAAAGAGAATATAAATCTAGATTGATATGTTCTTATTTGGAAACATATATGACTTTTGTGAATTATTGACTTTGTTAGCTCCTTCCTCTAAAGGAAAAATATTTTAAATATGCTATGAGTACATTTATATTTAAATATGCTATGAGTACATTTCCAAATTTGGACTGGTTCCAAACTGGGAGAAGAGTACGTCAAGGTTGTATATTGTCACCCTGCTTATTTAACTTATATGCAGAGTACATCTTGCAAAATGCTGTACTGGATAAAGCATGAGCTGGAATGAAGATTGTCAAGAGAAATATCAGTTACCTCAGATATGCAGATAACATCACCTTTATGGCAGAAAGCAAAGAGGAAATCAAGAGCCTCTTGATGAAAGTGAAAGAGGAAAGTGAGAAAGTTGGCTTAAAACTCAACATATAGAAAACTAAGATCATGGCATCTGGTCCCATCACCTCATGGCCAATAAATGCAGAAACAATAGAAACAGTGACAGACTTTCTTTTTTGGGCTCCAAAATCACCGCAGCCATGAAATTAAAAGACGCTTGCTCCTTGGAAGAAAGGCTATGACCAACCTAGACAGCATATTAAAAAGCAGAGACATTACTTTGCCAACAAAGTTCAACTAGTCAAAGCTATGGTTTTTCTAGTAGTCACATATGGATGTGAGAGTTGTACCATAAAGAAAGCTTGGACCAAAGAATTGATGCTTTTAAACTGCGGTGTTGGAGAAGACTCTTAGAGTCCCTTGGACTGCAAAGAGATCAAACCAGTCCATCCTAAAGGAAATCAGTCCTGAGTATTCATTGGAAAGACTGATGCTGAAGCTGAAGCTCCAATACTTTGGCCATCAGATGCGATGAATGGACTCATTGGAAAAGGCCTTGATTCTGGGAAAGATTGAAGGCAGAAGGAGAAGAGGATGACAGAGGATGAGGTTGTTGAATGGCATCACTGACTCAATGAACATGAGTTTGAGCAAACTCTGGGTGTTGGTGATGGACAGGGAGCCTGGTGTGCTGCAGTCCATGAGTTTACAAAGAGTCGGACATGACTGAGTGACTGATGCGTATCTTAGTATAAGAAGGAATATAACCAGACTATGTACTATCAGACATTCACTATTAGACATATTTTCCTTCCTTAAAAAAAAAGTGAAAATTAAAATATTTTTTATATCCCTGAAAGTATCAAGGGCCTGCTGCACTGTGACTAATGGATAAGTCACTCTACCTCATAGTAATACTTTTATTAATTAGTTTAGTGTTTTTATTTATCTCAAATTTCATTCTTAAGATTTACTGCTTCCCATTCTGTTAGGAAGCTGAAATTGACCAGGTTATTAATAATAGCTAACATTTTTTCCACTTGTACTTATTATGTGCAATACTCACTCAAACATTGTTCCAAATACTTTTACATATATAAGCTCATTTAATTTTTATAACAAGCATAAGAGGAAGTATTACTTGTTAAAATTTTAATTGAGTAGTTGACAAAGTATTATATTATTTTCAGGTCCACAACATAGTGACTCAGTAATTTTATAGATTATACTCCATATAAAGTTAGTATAAAATGTTGGTTATATTTCCTGTGGTACATTGCATTCTCATGTCTTACTTGCTGTTTAGTTATTTGTACCTCTTAATCCCTTTCACCTCTCTTGCCTCTTTTCCCATTCCTCTTCCCACTGTTAGCCACTGTTTTTTCCTATGTATCTGTAAAACCATGAGGATTCCTCAAAAAATTAAAAATTAAACTACTACAGGAACCAGAAATTCCTGGTTGTATATATCTGAGTTATATCTGAAGAAAACAAAAAAGCTAATTCAAGAAGATATATCCACCTCAATGATCATAGTGGCATTATTTGCAGTAGTCAAGATATGGAGGAAGTATAATTTTCATGATTTCTCTTCTGTTTTCTGCTGTTGTATAAAATATTTCTCCAAAACAATGGAAAACAACAATTATTTTATTTTGTTCACATTTTGTGCATTAGGAATTTGCTAAGGGCTTCCCTGGTGACTCAGTGGTAAAGAATCCACCTGCCAATGCAGGAGACACTGGTTGCATCCCTGAGTTGGGAAAGTCCCCTGGGAAAGGACCCACTGGAGTCGACTCACTCCAGTATTCTTGCCTGGGAAATCCCATGGACAGAGGAGCCTGGCAGGCTACAAGTCATGGGGTCACATAAGAAATAGACACAACTAAGCAACTAAGAAACACCAAGGGCTCACCAGGATAGTTCTTCCTTGCAGTCTTTCTTATTAGATACCTGAACTGACTGTATTTTTAATGTGGCTCTTTTATACAGCTGGAAATTGTTCCTGGTTATTGGCTGGGAGATCAGCTGGAGTTGTTGACTGAAATAAATACATGTGGATCACAGGGCAGTTGTATTTTGTACATGCATTCTGACTTTCACCAGAGCAAACAGAGATAATCAAGTAACTCAATAGCTTTTTCTGATTCAGCTTTGTCAAACAAAGCATCATATTTGCTGTATTGTGCTGGTTATTTAAATCATGAAGAGTAGTTTAAAGTCAAGAATAAGAAATATAGACTATACTTCTCAGTAGAGGGAGTGCCAAAGAATTTATAGATTTGTTTTATTTATTTTTTTTTTCCATTTGGTTTTTTTATTTTATTTTTTTATTTAATTTAAATTTATTTTGAAACTTTACAATATTGTATTGGTTTTGCCATATATCAACATGCATCTGCCACAGGTATACACATGTTCCCCATCCTGAACCCTCCTCCTTTCTCCCTTTGCATACCATCCCTCTGGGTCGTCCCAGTGCACAAACCCCAAGCATCCAGTATCGTGCATCAAACATGGACTGGTGACTCATTTCATATATGATATTATACACGTTTCAATGCCATTCTCCCAAATCATCCCACCCTCTCCCTCTCCCACAGAGTCCAAAAGACTGTTCTATACATCAGTGTCTCTTTTGCTGTCTCGTATACAGAGTTATTGTTACCATCTTTCTAAATTCCATATATATGCATTAGTATATATATTGTATTGGTGTTTTTCTTTCTGGCTTACTTCACTCTGTATAATAGGCTCCAGTTTCACCCACCTCATTAGAACTGATTCAAATGTATTATTTTTAATGGCTGAGTAATATTCCATTGTGTATATGTACCCCAGCTTTCTTATCCATTCATCTGCTGATGGACATCTAGGTTGCTTCCATGTCCTGGCTATTATAAACAGTGCTGCAATGAACAATGGGGTACACGTATCTCTTTCAATTCTGGTTTCCTCAGTGTGTATGCCCAGCAGTGGGATTTCTGGGTCATAAGGCAGTTCTATTTCCAATTTTTAAAGGAATCTCAACACTGTTCTCCATAGTGGCTGTACTAGTTTGCATTCCCACCAACAGTGTAAGAGGGTTCCCTTTTCTCCACCCCCTCTCCAGCCTTTATTGCTTGTAGACTTTTGGATCACAGCCATTCTGACTGGTGTGAAATGGTACCTCATAATGGTTTTGATTTGTTTTAAATTGTCACAATTCCCTACTGATGTTGAGAAAATTGTAGAAAGAGGTGAAGTAAATTAAATGGGGAATCTAGTATTTAAACCCAGGCCATTCCAGCTCCTGGGACATTACATGTAACCACTCTTCTATGGAGCCACACTTGAGGCAGAATTGACATGGTCTGTGTAAGCACTCTGCTGTAATATGTCAGATCACTTTATTTAAACTCATGTCAATTTTTTAATGATTCTTTTGGAGAATATAGCAAAAGATGAAACATTAAAATTCATTTAGCCCAACTCAAGGATACTGTGTCTCATGGGCCAAATCTGGCCAATAATCCATTCCTGTTAAAAGAATGTTATCAGAACAAAACCTCACCTATTTTTTTTTTTACATATTGTCTATGGCTGCTTTTTTGTTTCAATGGCAGAGTCCAGTGGTCCCCATATGGATCATTTGTTCGCCAATTTCTACAATAGTTATTATCTGACTTTTAAGAAAATATTTTCCAATTCTTATTTAAAAGATCAGAGATTAAATGCTAAAGTAAGAGAGAAAACAGGCATTGTGATAAGAAAGGCTAAATAGCTAGCCCATTATTACTAAATCAATCAGTGTAGAGATTAATGCTAGTAAACAGGTAATGTCTCTTAAAGGAACATTCATTTTCATTTTATAATATCTGTATTTTATTCTAGTGATAGCTACATTCAATTATATAATAAGAGTCATAGTATTAAGTACATAAAAATGCCAACAGCATCATGCTGTAGTGAAAATAACATAAATTTGAAATTATAACAGAAAGAAGTCTTCCACTTATGATTATCAATAGTTTATACCGTCAGATCTCTGATTTGTCAAATAGGATTTTTGAGTTTTAATTAATTACTACATATAAAGTATATTCAATCTCACTTGTCACTGTTGTGAAAAGAATACTTTATGTGTTGACTTAGAATAAGGTATACCACTCCGATACTCATAAATTATGAGGAAGAAACCAGGATAAGCTAAGACAAAACCTAGACCTGTAAAACTGACAATTGAAAGTTAGGTTAGTCCCTAGGAAGGAATATTATTCAGAGAAACATAGTAAATTATTTATTTATGTGTTATGTAGTAATTTGTCAAGAAGCACAAAAGAAAGTTGTATTTAGAACCCCTATTATTACAGATGGCAGAAAAATGAACAGTAATCAAAATGAAAGAGTTCAGGTCATATTAATCTGAAATTTTTGAGCCCGTCTTTGAGGTTATTGAATAGGTGCTTTGATGACAGTTAAGGCAAGAAGAACATTAGAATTATCTCATTTAGCTCTTTCCATAAATCTTTGGCAATGATACAATTTTTCCTTGTTTCTCACATGAGGAATTGAGGTTGAGGAAATTCAAATCATATGTCCAAGGTCCCAGAATTACCAAGAAGAAGAATCAAAACTTCAATCAAACACTTTGTGATATAAAACATGTGTACCATAGCATTGACCATCACTAAAGGAGAAAAGAGAAATTTGGTTATTTGAAATGCAGTTTCTCAGAAATAATATCATGTTTTCATGTGTATTAGTCTTATATGCTAATACAAATAAAGACAATAATAACAACAATGATAAAAATCTTCCCAAAATATAGCTGTTAATCTTCCAATGTAATACTATCATTAAGCCTTTTTTCTCCCCTAATCAATCTTGCCAACCACCTGAAAACCAATAAAGAATTCTGATTTTAATCTCCATAACAGGCAAAAAGATAAAACTATGAAGAGAAATGGAATGCTCTGCCACTTCCTAGTCTTCTGCTTGTAATAGGTTACTTAAGCTGACCTAAAATATATTTATCTCATATTGTTGTTGGGAGGATTAAGTCAGACAATGTACACAAACTTGCTAGCATAGAATTATCAAATAGAAACTTAGGGAGTTCAAACTGTTGTGCTATCAGTATTATTGCCTTCTGGCACCGCAGTAAAGACATGCAACTTTGTGCAACTTCAAAGATGTTTTAGAAGACGGATTTAGCAGTAGATATGAGAAGAAGTCGAGGGTAAGTCTCCAGGGTCCAGAATAAGGGACTCCAGGCCCTTTAAATTAAGAAGAGCTTAAGGAGATATGGTGAGTAAATGTAATATGAATTCTGGAATTGAAAAGGGGCATTAGGCAAAATCAAAGAGACTTTGAACCCAATATGGGCTCTAGTTGATAATAATGTATCAATATTTATTCATTAACCATAAAAAATATGTAATATAAATGTAAGATATTAATAATAGTGATTGATGCTTTTAATAATAGGATTGATGCTTTTGAACTGTGGTGTTGGAGAAGACTCTTGAGAGTCCCTTGGACTGCAAGGAGATCAAACCAGTCAATCCTAAAGGAAATCAGTCCTGATTATTCATTAGAAGGACTGACATTGAAGCTGAGACTCCAATACTTTGGTCACCTGATGCAAAGAACTGACTCATTGGGAAAGACCTTAATGCTGGGAAAGATTGAATGCAGAAGGAGAAGGGGACGACAGAGGATGAGATGGTTGGTTGGCTTCACTGACTCAATGGACATGAGTTTGAGTAAGTTTCGGGAGTTCGTGAGGGACAGGGAAGCCTGGCATGCTGTGGTTCATGGGGTCACAAAGAGCTGGACACGACCTAATGACTGAACTGAACCGAATAATAGGGGCATCAGGGTACAGGATAAATGGAAACTTTATGTTGTACCTTTGTAGTTTTCTCTATGTATTAAATTGATCTAAAAAATAAAGTGTATGCATTTATATTTGTATAGAAATAGTGGATTTAAAGTACAGTGATTCACATTAGACCTTGGGCTAAGTAAATTCTTTCCTTAATTAAAACCCACTACACCCTCACCCTATAGGAATGTAACTTTATTTGGGTGGTGTCTGTTTTAAGAATAATCACCCCTGGAGAAATAAGTGTCCTGGTTGACTGACCACTGTCACAAGGAGAGGGTCATAAATTGTCAGCAGGCCCCCTGGCCAGAAGATGATGTAACACCCCTAAGACCTCTATACATTTGTATGAAGCACCTGACTTTGATAAAAGTCAGGACTGCTGACCCCGCGTGACTTTTGCATAACATCTCAGTGTATAAAAGTAGACCATGGAAAATAAAGAATTGGGATGAGTTTCTCAAAATAAATAAATAAATAAATAAAGTACAGTGATTCAATATTTTTATAAATTATACTCTATCAAAATTTGTTACAAAGTAATGGCTAAATTCACTGTGCTGTACAGTATGTCATTATTTCTCCTCTCTTTTATACTTAGTGGCTTATGTAACTAAGTCCCATATTTCTACCTTGCTACTGGCACCTTCTCTCTCCGCATTGGTAAACACTAGTTTGTTTTCTACATAGGTGAATCTCTCTGTTTTTCTATACACATTGGTAGGTTTTGTTTTTTAGATTCCACATAAAGTAATGACATAGAGCATTCTGCCTTTGTCTGTCTGACTGATTTCACTAAGCATAATATTCTCTAGGTCCATCCACATTGCTGCAAATGGTGGGATTTTATTCCTTCTTTATGACTAACATTCTGTTGTACGTATGAGCCATATCTTCTTCATCCATTCATCTGTTGATGGACATTTGCTTCCATGTTGGCTATTGTAAATAGTGCTGCTATGAACTTTGGGAGATATGTATCTTTCCTAATTAATGTTTTACTTTTTTTTGTATATATACCCAGGAATGAATATATCATATAATAGTTCTATTTTTATTTCTTTGAGGGAACCTCATCCTGTTTTCCACAGTGACAACATAAATGTACATTCCAACTGAGTGCACAAGGCTCCCTTTTCTCTACATCTTTATCTACATTACCTATAGTTACAGTTATATTAGTTATAGTTATTAGACCTCTTGATGATAGCCATTCTGACTGATGTGAGATGTTATCTCATTGTGGTTTTGATTTGCACACCTCTAGTAAATAATGGGGTTGAGAATCTTCATGTGCCTGTTTGCAATCTTTTTGTCTTCTTTGAAAAAGGGACTATTCAGGTCTTCTGCTCATTTTTAAAACAAATTTATCGCTTCTTTTATATGTAGAATTTTGTGAGCTGTTTATAAATTTTGAATATTATCATCTTATTATCATCTGTGATATCATTTGCAAATATTTTCTACCAGTCAGTAGATTGTCTTTTCATGTTATTATTTGCTGTGCCAAAACTTTTATACTTAATTAGGTTCCATTGTTTATTTTTAGTTTTATTTATTTTGCCTTAGGAAACATCTAAAAAATATTGCTATATGTTAAAGAGTATTCTATTTACTTATTTTTTCTTCTCGGAATTCTACAGTTTTAGGTCTCACAGTCAGGTCTTTGATTCATTTTCAGTCTATTTTTATATATGGTGTGAGGTAATGTTCTAATCTCTTTCTTTTGCATGTAGTTGTTATTCCAGCCAGTCACCGTATGTCTTTTGATTGGAGTAGTTAATCCATTGGCATTTAAAATTGTTATTGATAGGTTTATGGTTATCATCATTTTATTACTTGTTTTCTGATTGTTTTATAAATTATTCTCTTTATTTCTTTCTTTGTCGATTGAAGATTTTCTTTAGTAAAATACCTATGTTCATTTCTTTTTAGTTTCTATATATATATATTGTAGATCGATGATTTGTGGCTAGTATAGTGTTTATATACGTGGTATGCATGCATGCTAAATTGCTTCAGTTATGTCTGACTCTGTGCAACCCTATGGACTTCAGTCCTCCAGGCTTCTCTGTCCATGGTTATTTTCCAGGAAAGAATACTGGAGTGGGTTGTTGCCATGCCCTCCTGCAGGGGGCCTTCCCGACTCAGGGGTTGAACCCACATCTCTTATGTCTCTTGAATTGACAGGCTGGTTCTTTACCTTTAGTGCCACCTGGGAAGCCCTCACATACGTGGGCTTATAACAATTTATATCTACTTGTTTTAAAGTCATTTAAGTTCAAACACATTCTAAAACACCTACATTTTTGCTCCCTTTTCCCTCATTTTTATTTCTATTGTCATGTTTTATATCTTCATGCTTATCCTTTAATTGTTGATTGTAGTTATAGATGCTGTTACAATCTTTTTTTGCCTTTAATATTTTTATGGCTCAATCACAATTGAATCAGTCCCTAATATATATATATATATATATTAGGGACTAATATATATATATATATATATATATATATATATATATATATATCCTTTCCTAGTGGGCTTTTCCCTTTCCTATATATTCTTTTCTATTTAGAGCAGACCTCTTAACATTTCTTTAGTGTAAATTTAGTATTAATGAACTCTTTTAGTTCTTCGTTGTCTGAAAGGTTTTTATATTTCCTTTGATACTAAATGAGAATTTTTCTGGGTGTAGTATCTTAAGTTTCAGGTTTACCCTCTTTTAGCACTTTGAGTATTGGAGAAGGAAATGGCAACCCACTCCAGTGTTCTTGCCTGGAGAATCCCAGGGACGGGGGAGCCTGTGGGCTTCCGTCTATGGGGTCGCACAGAGTCGGACACGACTGAAGTGACTTAGCAGCAGCAGCAGCAGCAGCACTTTGAGTATATCATGCCACTCCTTTATGGTCTACAATTTTTCTGCAGAGAAATCAGCTCATAGCATTATGGGGATTACCTTATAAATATTACTCTTTGTTTTTATCTTTCTGCCTTTTAGAATTCTTTCTTTATCTTTAGCTGTTACTACGGAGAAGGCAATGGCACCCCACTCGAGTACTCTTGCTTGGAAAATCCCATGGACGGAGGAGCCTGTTAGGCTGCAATCCATGGGGTCGCTAAGAGTTGGACATGACTGAGCGACTTCATTTTCACTTTTCACTTTCACGCATTGGAGAAGGAAATGGCAACCCACTCCAGTGTTCTTGCCTGGAGAATCCCAGGGACGGAGGAGCCTGGTGGGCTTCCATCTATGGCGTCGCACAGAGTCCGACACTACTGAAGTGACTTAGCATAGCATAGCCTAGCTGTTACTATTTTAATTATGAAATGTCTTTGTACCAATCATTCTTTTTTTTTTCATCTTGATTGAAACCCCCCACCCCACCATGCTTTCTGTACCTGAATATCTGTTTCCTCTTTCAGGTTTGGGAAATTTTCAGCCATAATTTCCTCATATGCATTTTTGATCCCCTTCTTTCTCTCTTTTCTTTCTTTCTCAAGAATTCCAATAATGCAAATATATGTAAGCTCAATTTTATCTCATAAATCTCGTAAACTTTTTCATATTTTGATAGTCCAGATGTTTATTAAATGACATTTTATCATCAAGCAATTAGTAATAATCTTTCTTTCTTTTCTTCCTTCAACAAATATTTAGTAAGCATTTATTACATACCAGATATTATTTTATGTGCTGGAATAAGACAATAAGCAAGTTAAAGAAAAAATAAACATAAATCATTTTCAGTGATGAAGGAAATAAAACAGGTGATGTGATAAAGAATGTCTAGGTGGGGTGGGCTACCTTAACTCCAATGATCAGGGAAGTTGTCCCTGAAGAGTTTCAGAAAGCTCAGAAGCAAGAGAGAGGGCAAGAGTTTTCATCAGATAAGTTGCAAAAGGAATCATAAAAGTCCTAAGATGGTGTATTAGTCTCCTACAGCAGTTGTAAAAGACTATCACAAACTAAAAACTGTTTTCTTTTAGCTGTTCTGATTTGGTGATTTCTATTATTCTCTCTTCCAGATCACTTATGTGTTCTTCTGTATCACTTAGTAAGTTACTCATTCATTCCTCGTAGTGTTTGTTTTTAATTTCAGTTATTGAGTTGTTTATTTTTTAGATTTGGGTCTTTTTCTTATTTTTAAAACCTTGTTAAATTTTTACTATGTTCATCTATTCTTTTACCTAATTCAGTTAACATTCTTATTACCAATGTCTTGAGTTCTTTATAAAGTAAATTGCTTCTTTCTATTTCATTATTTTTTCAGAGGTTTTCTCTGGCTATTTCAATGAGACCAGTTTCTCTACACTTTCATTTTGTTTAACTTTCTCTCCTTCTATTAATTTAGATGAAACAGTTACCTATTGTAATCTTGAAGTAGTGTTCTTATGTGGGAGCATCTGTATAGAGACTATGCATAGCCAGTGCATTTGGTCACTCTCAAACTGGGTTTGATTTGAAGTCATAGATTTCCCCATGTTGTTATGCAGCTATCACTTTGGTAATGTTTGGGGCTGGAGATGGAGATGCTAGAGCAATGGCTGGGTGTGAGACATGACTTCCTTTCTGTTCAGTTTCCTTCATCACCCTCATGGGGTAGGGTACTGGATTAGAAGTTCTGAGAATGGGCCCTGAGTTGGCTCTGTTCCTTTCAAGTGTGTACTTCCAGCATAGAAATTCTTGTCCCAGCAGGGGATAGTGCTGAAATAAGGAATGCCTATGCATGTTTGTTTGTTTGTTTTCAGTAGCAGAGATCCAAGGTGTCTTCAACGCATTGCTTGTACAAGTGCCTACAATTGCTTGTCTTGATCTGAACAGATGCAGACACAGGTGAAAGTCCCCTTTGTCTTTCACAGCTGATCACTGCCCCCAGCCTCCACTGTCCCCGCATCCTCTCTATGGAGCCTCACTATAGTGCAAGGGAGCCCATGTGGGCACTTTTGTATATCAAGGTGTGATCTTTAATAAAGCAGCCACTGTCAGAGTTCTGGGCTCTTTCTGAGGGACTTTTGAGTAGGTGCCAACAATGGTCACCAGCCTACCCATGATTCACCCCAGGACCAGGTTGCCTTAGTGTTCCAGGGCCAAGTTTTCTCCCTGGTTACAGCATTCCTAGATCCCGTGCCACACTGCGAAGTGCAGTAAATAGGGATGAAGTGTTTGCTCTGCTCAGGTTCTGGTGCATGTCAAGGCAGGTGTGGGAAACCTGAAAGCCATTAGAGCAGTCTCCAGACTGCACCCTTCACCTTTCCTTAGGTGCAATCCAGAAACAATGTGCTTCTCATAAGTGGAGGGCTGACTTATCATAGCCCTCCTGCTAGTTTCAGTGGTCCTCCAGATAGCCAAAGACATCATCTCCCATGGGGGTGGGGGATGGTGGATGTAGGATATGGGAATTGGGCCTCCCAGTCTGTGACTTTTGATACTCACTCCAGGCAGGTTTCTCTCTTTCCCTTCGAGTTCCTTCTGAGAGTCTCAGGTCCCAACCCAATTGTCATTCCTTCTTACATGTTCATCGTTCTTACAGTCTTTCTACCAATTTCCATTCAGTTTTCAGTGAGAACTGTTCCATGTGTATATGTATTATTTTTTTTCTTTTTAAAATTCATTTATTTTTTAGTTGAATGAAATTACTTTACAGGATTTTGTTGTTTCCTGTCAGACTACAGTATGAATCAGCCACAGGTATTCATGTGTGCCCTCGTTCTTGAAACTCCCTCGCACTTCCCTCCCCATCCCACCCATCTAGGTTGATACACAGCTCCTGTTTAAGTTTTCTGAAACCTACAGAAAATTCCCCTTGGCTGTCTAATTTGCATATGGTAATGTAAGTTTCCATGTTGCTCTCTCCATATATCTCACCCTCGCCTCCTCTCTTCCATGTCCATAAGTCTGTTCTCTATTTCTGTTTCTCCATTGCTGACCTGAAAATAAATTCTTTGGCACCATCTTTCTAGATTCCATATATATGCATTAGTATATGAGCAGGGTCTTTTCAAATGAGTCAGGTAGCCAAAGTATTGAGTTTCAGCTTCAGCATCAGTCGTTTCAATGAATATTCAAGACTGATTTCCTTTAGGATGGACTGGTTGGATCTCCTTGCAATCCAAGGGACTCTCAAAAGTCTTCTCTAACACCACAGTTCAAAAGCATCAATCCTATTATTAAAAGCATCAGTCCCTATTATTAATATCTTATATTTTCTATTGCATATTGATTTATGATTAATGAATAAATATTGATACATTATTATCAATTAAAGCCCATACTGGGTTCAAAGTCAGTTTGATTTTGCCTAATGCCCTTTTTCATTTCCAGGATTCACATTACATTTACTCATTATATCTCCTTAAGCTCTTCTTAACTTAAAGGGCCTGGAGCCCCTGATTCTGGACTGTGGAGAATCTTCTCATATCTACTGCTAAAACTTCCTCCTAAAACACCTTTGAAGTTGAGCAAATTGCCTCTATCTCTTTACTGAGGTGCCAGAAGGCAATAATACAGATAGCACAGCAGTTTGAATTCCCTAAGTTTTTATTTGATAATTCTATGCTAACAAGTTTGTATACATTGTCTTGCTTAATCCTCCCAACAACAATATGAAATAAATATATTTTAGGTCAGCTTAAGTAACCTGCTACAAGCACAAGACTAGAAAGTGGCAGAGCAACACATTTCTCTTAATAGTTGTATCTTTTTGCCTGTCATGGAGTTTCAAATCAGAGTTCTTTATTGGTTTTGAGGTGGTTGGGAGGACCAAGGGGAAAAAAAGCCTTAATGATAGTATTACATTGGAAGATTAACTGCTGTATTTTGGGGTAGAGATATTTTTATTATTGTTGTTATTGTTGTCTGTTTATTTGTACTAGCATATAAGATGAACACACATACAAACATAATAATGCCTGCTAAGTCACTTCAGTTGTGTCCCACTCTGTGCAACCCCATAGACGGCAGCCACCAGGCTCCCCCGTCCCTGGGATTCTCCAGGCAAGAACACTGGAGTGGGTTGCCGTTTCCTTCTCCAAGGCATGAAAGTGAAAAGTGAAAGTGAAGTCGCTCAGTCGTGTCCGACTCTTAGCGAGCCCATGGACTGCAGCCTACCAGGCTCCTCCATCCATGGGATTTTCCAGGTAAAGTACTGGAGTGGGGTGCCATTGCCTTCTCCAAATAATAATAATATTTATATAATAATAATAATAATAATGCCTAGCTCTTCTCTAAATGTTTGATAGAATTAACCTGTTAAGTCATCTGGTCTTAGGCTTTTGTTTTTGGGAGATTTTGGATCACAGTTTCAGTTTCATTGCTTGTAATTGGATTGGTCATAATTTTTATTTTTTCCTGGTTAAGTCTTGGAAGATTGATCTTTTCTAAGAATCTGTCCATTTCTTCCAGGTTATCCAGTTTATTGTAATATAATTGTTCATAATAGTTTCTTATAATCCTTCATATTCCTGCATTGCCCATAGTAACCTCTCCTTTTCATTTCTAATTTTGTTGATTTGAGTCTTCTCTCTTTTTTTCTTGATGAGTGAGACTAAAAGTTTGTCAATTTTGTTTATCTTCTCAAGGAACCAGCTTCTAATTTTATATATCTTTCCTATTGTTTCTTTCATTTCTTTTTCCTTTATTTCTTCTCTGATTTTTATTTCTTTCCTTCTGCTATTTTTTGGGTTTTTCTTTCTTCTTCTTTTCCAGTTGTTTTAGGTGTAAAGTTAGGTTGTCTATTCAGTGTTTTTCTTGTTTCTTGAGATAGGATTGTATTCCCGTAGGTTTTGAGTTGTCATATTTTCATTGTCATTTATTTATAGGCTTTTTTGAGTTCCTTTTTGATTTCTTCAGTAACCTGTTTCTTATTTAGAAACATATTGCTTAATCTCCGTTTTTTACCAAATTTTTTTTCTTGTGATTAATATCTAGTCTCATAGTGTTGAGGTCAGAAAAGACGTTTGATTCAATTTCAATTTTCTTAAATTTACTGAGATTTGATTTGTGACTCAAGATGTGGTCTATCTTGAATGTTCCATGTGCACATGATAAGATTTATTCTTCTGCTTTTGGATGAAATTCCCTGAAGATACCAATGTGATCCATCTCATCTAATGTACCATTTAAGACTTGTGTTTCCTTATTAAATTTCTGTTTGAATGATCTGTCCATTGGTTTGAGTGGGATATTAAAGTCGCCTACTATTATTATATTACTGTCAATTTCTCCTTTTATGTCTGTTAGTGTTTGTCTTATGTATCGAGATGTTGGGTGCATAGATATTTATAATTGTCATGTCTTCCTCTTGGACTTATCACTTGATCATTATGTAGTGTCCTTCCTTATCTCTTGTAATATTCCTTATTTTAAGGTCTACATTGTCTGATATGTGGATTGCTGCTCTAGCTTTCTTTTACTTCCCATTTGTATGGAATATGTTTTTCCATCCTCTCACTTTCAGTCTATATGTGTCTTTAGGTCTGAAGTGGGTTTCTTGTAGACAGCATATATATGGGTTTTGTTTTTTTGATCCATTCAATCAGTCTGTGTCTTTTGGTTGGAGCATTTAATCCATTTACATTTAAAGTAATTACTGATATATATGTTCCTATTGCCATTTTCTTAATTGTTTGGGTTTGTTTTTGTGGATCTTTTCCTTCTCTTATATTTCCTGACTGTATAAGTCCCTTTAACATTCATTGTAATGCTGGTTTGGTGGTACTGAATTCTTTTAACTTTTGCTTGTCTGAAAGCTTGTGATTTCTCCATCAATTCTGAATGAGATCCTTGCTGGGTAGAGTAATCTTGGTTATAGATTTTCCCCTTTCAGTACTTTAAATATGTTCTGCCATTCCATTCTGGCCTGCAGAGTTCCTGCTGAAAGATCAGCTGTTAAACATATGGTGTTTCCATTGTATGTTACTTGTTGCTTTTCCCTTGAGGTTTTTTATATTCTTTCTTTGTATTTAATCTTTGTAAGATTGATTGGTATGGGTCTTGGCATGTTTCTCCTTGCATTTACCCTGTATGAGACTGTTTGCACCTCTTGGACTTGATTGACTATTTCTTTTTCCATGTTGGGGAAAATTTCAACTATGATCTTTTTTTAAAAAAAAAAATAAATGTATTTATTTTAATTGGAGGTTAATTACTTTACAATATTGTATTGGTTTTGCCATACATCAACATGAATCCGCCACAGGTATACACGTGTTCCCCATCCTGAACCCCCCTCCCTCCTCCCTCCCTGTACCATCATTTTGATTCCAACTATGATCTCTTTAAAAATTTTCTCATACCTTTTCTTTTCTTCTTCTTCTGGGACCCCTATAATTCGAATGTTGTTGCATTTAATATTGTCCCAGAGGTCTCTGAGACTATTCTTAGCTCTTTTCATTCTTTTTACTTTATTCTGCTCTTCAGCAGTTATTTCCACTACTTTATCTTCCAGCTCACTGATTCATTCTTCTGCTTCAGATATTCTGCTATTGATTTCTTCTAGGGTATATTTAATGTCAGTAATTGTGTTTTCTCTGTATGTTAATTCTTTAATTCTTCTAGGTCTTTGTTAATTGATTCTTGCATTTTCTCCATTCTATTTTAAAGGTTTTTGATCATCTTTACTATTATTATTCTGAATTTTTTTTTCAGGCACTTTGCCTATTTCCTTTTCATTTATCTGGAGTTCTGTATTTCTAGTTTGTTCCTTCATTTGGACAATGTTTCTCTGCCTTTTCATTATTTTTTAAAGCTTATTTTGTTTGAGATATCCTTTTCCCAAGCTTCAAGGTTGAACTCTTTCTTCCGTTTGGTTTCTGCCCTCCTAAGGTTGGTCCAGTGGTTTATGTAGTGGTTTATGTAATCTTTGTATATAGTGAGATACATGCTGAGGGTTTTTTTTTTTTTTTCCCCCCCTCTGATGTGCAGGGTTGAGTGAGGTGCTAATCCTGTCTGCTGATGGTAGGTTTGTATTTTTGTCTTGTTTGTTGTTTGGATGAGGCATCCCGTACAGGGTGCTACTGGTAGTTGGATGATGCTGGCTCTCTTTTTCAAATGGTTTCCTTTGTGGGAATTCTCACTATTTGATACTCCCTAGGGCTAGAAGTTCTCTGGTAGTCTAGGGTCTTGGAGTCAGTGCTCCCACTCCGAAGTCTCAGGGCTTGATCTCCGGCCAAGAACAGAGATTCCACAGGTGGCTTGCTATGGCATTAAATAAGATTAAAACAAATACCCAGAAGTTAGAAACCGAAGATGAAACCCCAGTCAAGTGACAGTTACAAAGTCAGGCAAATAATAATTAAAATAATGGAATACACACACACACACATATACACTTATAAGCAAAATCAAAACAGTCCAACAAAAATAAAGTACAATATATTGACCCAGTGAGCAAAGGAAACCAGAAGTTAAGAACAAAACTGGAAAACAAAGCTAAAGCAAGGTGCCAATTGGGGAATAAAACAATGAAACCAAAACTAACAAATATGCTGAGAAAAAGATTGAAAAGAAAGAATAGAAATTCAAAGTTCAATAGGAGTAGATAAAGAAGATTTATATATATTAAAGATTAACTTCAAGGGGAAAAGAACAGTAGGAGAAGCAAAGGAATAAATGTAGATAAAAATTATAGGTTAAAATTTTAAAATTAAAATAAAAAAAAAAAAAAAAAGGAAAGGAAATTCCATAGAACTGCAAAAAGCCAATATAGAGGCAGAGGTTTATAACAGCAATAAAAAGTGTGATTAAAGAAAAAAAACCTCAAAATCTTAATTAGATTTCATAGTGCTACTCAAAACCTTAATTAGATTTCATAGTGCTAATAAAATCAACAAATAGAAGGGGGTTGGGGGGATGAAAGAAAAAAAGAAAAGAAAAGAAAAAAATCCAAAAGTAACCACAGAAAAAGTCAAAATATAAGAATAATGTTTTTATTTACTATCTGCTGTCAGAATCCTTTCCCTTTCTGGGGGTCACAGTCCACTTCACCTCCCTAGGATGGCCTCCAACACTGTGCTGAACTCTGGACCTGCTGTGGGAGCAGCTCAGACTGTAATCTGGCCCTACTCCTGTGTGTTCTTGTCTCCAATGTCCAAAGCTATCAGAAATAGTTCATTTTCTTTTGTGGGAGCTCTCAGTGTCCTTTTATATATTCCATAGACATAGAGTCTGCCTAGGTGATTGTGTGAACTTAATTATCAGCTTCCACAGCTGGTGGAAAGGTTTTGAGTCTTCCTTAGACACACTGCCCCTGGGTTTCAGTTGTGGTTTTATTTCCACCTCTGCAAGTGGGTCGTCCACTGAGGTTTGCTGCTGAGGCTGCCATGAAGACTTGGGTTTGTCCTGGTGAGGGCCAGGTGGGATGTGGGGTAGCTCCTTGGGTCACAGGAGTTCTGGCAGCACCAGGTACTCAAGAGAAGTTGGCGGCTAAGGCATCAGGAAATATAGTGCTCTAGAAGGGTATCACAACCAGCAGTGGACAATACATTTCAATATTCCTGCTTGGAGAATCCCACTGACAGAGAAGCCTGGCAAGCCACATTCCACAGGGTTGCAAAGAGTTGGACACGATCAAAGTTGACCCCTTGTACATAAATGCAAGATTTTTTTTTTTTTTTTTTTTGCCTGTTATAGCTCTGTCACAGTGAGTGATGAGCATGAAGTTAGTGCAGCTGCTTGGGTCGCAGGGACCCTGATGGTGCCAAGTGTGCAGGGATTAAGACTTCTTCAGCCACAGGAGTTATGGCCCTATCAGAGTCTTTTTTCAAGCTGTAGCTGGCAATCAGAAGACCTCTTTGGCTTGTCTTTCTTTGTAGCTCCACCCTTTCAGGTACTTAGTGGGCTCCCTTGCCAGGGGTACTTCTCTGTTGTTTGTTGCCTCAGCACCACTGGTTGGGGTCCTACTCTGTAATTTGGTGCATCAGTCACTTCAAGGGGCACCCTAGGTGGGGTCCTACTCTATTGTTCCTGTGTTAGGCACCTGATGGGCCAGCCTCTGTATTGTTCAGCTACCAAAGCTGGCATGTCAGGGGAGAGAGGTGCTATGGTGATGGCTCCACCCTCTAATTGTGACTCAGCAGTATCGCCTTGCTTCCATGGCTGCCTGGCTTTCCTCCACAGGCATCTCTCACCACGATCTCTTCCCTCATGTCTTCTCAGTCCATTTCTCCATAGTCAACAGCAGCCCTTGCCCTGGGATTCCTCCACAATCCCTATGCTCCAGCTCCTGACTGCTGCTCCTTCCAGGAGACCTGTGTCCCTATCCAGGGCATGTATGGCTGTGGCAAGGACTGTCTGATTCTCATTCCATTTAGGCTGCCACAGATCAGTTGTTTCACTCTCAGCTGTAAATGTTTCTCCTCTGAACCACACAATTGTCCTGATGTGGGGATTGGACCCCTGCTTCAGTTCCCCTACTTGCCAAGGGAAGGTTCAGTCCTACTAACACTCCTGTTCCCCACCCCCACCCCGATTCTTTTGTCCTACAGAGCTTTGCGTGGCTCTATATATTCTTTTCCAGTGCTTACGTACTCCTGTCCACTCTCAGCTGGTGTTCTGCAAGCACTTCTGTGTCTGAGGGTGTATTCCTGATGCATCCACAGAGAGAGATGTACTCCATGTCCACCTACTCCTCTGTCACCTTTTTCCTGTTGCCCACATGTATATGTATTTTTAATGTGTTCATGGGAGGAAGTGAATTTCACATCCTCGTACCCCACCATCTCAATCTAACTGCCAATAAAGTTTATTTAAAAAAAAGTTATATTGGCTGTCTTTTGGATCTTTGCACAAAAATCCATACAATCAAGTCAATGATTTTCTTGAAGTTTAATTACATTGAAGGTGACATATTTGGGGCTCTTATTTCTAATAAAGAATATTTAAAGTTATATCTTGCAAATGCAGAAGCATAACAGTATCAGAGAGGAAGCTTAGTACATAAACGAAATTATGGCAAACTTAATCATAAACAGATTTGGCCATTTGACCAAATTTCTGAGATACACAAAAGCACACATTTGGATAAACTTTTATCCATAGAGAGTTATCTCCTTCTGTTTAATTCATTATAGAATATAAATGATATATTAATTCATGCATATAATATTCATATAAAATAGAGTCTACTAGCTATTGCATGTCATTTATTATTTGCAATGCCTCAAATAAAATGTAGTGATGTTCAGTTTTCTTTTTTGAAGTGCCATAGGGAAGAACATTATAATGAAAGTATTCCTCATTTTGCAAAATCTATTTCTGATTTTATTCATATTTTGCAAGTGATCTAAGTTATGAAAGGCAATTTGAATTGTCAATCACTGCCTGAGCCTGGTTTAAGTGATGAATTTTGCTTAGACTCATATGGCATATACAGGTTTAGTTTCAAAGGAGAGTTTTCTCTTTCAAATGTTACAAATATTAAAATTTTACCAAAGGAATTGAAATTGTCAGAAAAAAATATGACACTATTCTTTCAATTACAAAAATATATATGCCTTTCAAAGATACTGGTTATTTTCATCAGAATGGAAATATCTTTTCATTATTATTTTATAATAAAAGCAATTTCATACACTGCTTTCTACTGAGAGAATGAACCAAAAATGAGCCTTTTAAAAATCTGTCTTGATAATTAAGCATGCAAACAGGCATACGTAATTATTTAACAAGCTATTTCATGTGCCAGAAAGTAGACTATTTCAAAATAAATGAAGGGAAATTCTTGAAAATATTAGTATCCACAGGGCATGCATATACATATATGTATTATTATTAAATATAAATTAACTATCCTCCTTATCCTTGAGCATTATATAGATTCAGATTCCACCTTCTTTTTTTTCCTACTTACATTTACAATGCTATTACTTTTGAAACTTAAGTCTTTGTTGGTAATCTTTAATTGTGTTTCTTTATCTTAGTTTAAGTACTGCAGAGGAGTATTCAGGGGGAAGGTGTCATTCAGCATATAAGTCTACATTGTTTAAACTTATCAGTGTGGTTTGGAACCACAGGACCAATTTCCAAGCATCAATCTTTTCTTCTGGGAAGTACTTCTCTCTTCCCACACTCCAGTCACCCAGAAGGGACTTGGCATATTTGTACAAACCACTTCACCTCTTGACCTCCAGTTGAAGATGAGTCAAGAAAAAATAAGGTCAATGAATCTTTCCCTGGGATCTCTGGTCCTGGAACTAAGATGAGAGATTTTTGTCTCTTTCCATCAACTGAACTTGCAATATATAAAACACAGAGGTGATGCCTAACACCTTGCAGAAAGAAGTACTTTACAGGCTGAAAATTAGAAATCTATTACACAGAGTAGAAATGGGAGACACACTCAAAAACATTCAGTTAAGTCCCTGTTGTTCCTGAGGCTGAGCTGCACATGTCTATTTAGTAGACCCTACTGGTTCCCATCAAGATGCATTTAACTGATGCTAGGTGCTTGATTCTAGGTGCTTGCCCATCAATCTGGTTTCTCTGAGTTTGTTCATGGTCTTTTGGTAGATCCCTCTTTCACTTAAATCAATCTGCATTGAACTTCTATCACTTGCTTCAAAGAAAATTTTAAGTACAGAATATCCTACCAAAATACTATAAATGACATCTCAAACAATCAAGCGTGACAAATGTAGTGATTTTATTTTTATGTAATTAATGAAATAATCTGTATCAACCTACTGCATGTAGACTAAAAGTAATTACTAAACACTAATAGCCAATATTGTGTTATTTCAAATAGACCTTTAATATATTTTTGCTTTAATATTGGCAATGAACATCCTACTCCCATTTATATCACAGTATCTAGAAATGTATTCTAGCATATTTTATTTTCAGAGTTGATCTATTAGATAATCTTGAATATCTTGAAAATTCACATCATAGGGTGAAATATTTCTTATTGAATAATGTTTCATATATATGTAGTCACCATAAACCAGCAGATATCTGCTCATCTTCTGAGCAGATATCACTGTCCTCATCCATTAACGAGAGGGTTGTAAAGATTAAATAAGAGAACACATTTGAATATCTTACGTATAGCATGCAATTAATAAATATTTTTCATACCTCTTTTATACCATTATTTTTTCTATGATGGTTTATTATAATTATCTATTCCCATTTATAAACACATGTTGAAATTCTATTGTATTCTTTTATCTTTAAAAAACCAGGGATTTTTGGACACAAAATGATCTGAAGTATGGAATGCTTATTCTTTTTCAGTTTTTTCCTCCCCTTCAATTATTACTTTAATACTTTCTTGTCAAAGTTGAAGACGTCATCTAAATTTGCTAACATAAAGTTGTTGTTCAATTTCCCTTTTAATTTCAATCAGTCATTCTCAAACTTTAGCACCCATTCACAGAGAAATGATTGAAACATACATTTCTGAGCCTTAACTGAGTTTCTTCTCTTCCTCCTTCTTCTCCTCCATTTCCTCCTCTTTCTTTCTTAAGTAACAGAGGGACATCTCAATTTTTGATCAAAGAAGTAAACATACTTAAAGACATGTTTACACGAAACCCTCATTCCTTTAAATTATAATGATTTTACAAAGCCATTTTTATACTATAAGTCTCTCATTAATCATTTGCAAAGTGAGTGAATAAAGTTAACTTCCTCACATCTTCAAAGTCATATATGCCCTTATTTCTGATTTTGGCACCTTCTTTAAAACAAGTGAAACATTTGGTTTTATCTTTTCTTTATTCTGTCTAAACCATTCTATACTTTTTGCAACATTAGGACTACCACCAAATTTTTCACAGATTTTATTTCACAGATATTCTTCCCTTGTGGCTCAGCTGGTAAAGAATCCACATGCAATTAGGGAGACCTGGGTTCGATCCCTGGGTTGGGAAGATCTCCTGAAGAAAGGAAAGGCTACCCACTCCAGTATTCTGGCCTAGAGAATTCCATGGACTGTACAGCCCATGGGGTCGCAAAGAGTCAGATACAACTGAGAGACTTTCACTTTCACATTCTCTTATAAACCTCTACCTCTCATATTGCCTTTTCTTTAAACGCCTTAATACGTTCATGAACTTGAAAACAGATTATTTTGAATCAGATTTATTTTTATAGTATACAAGAAAACCAAAGTCATTCAAGATTTAGCTAGACTAGAGATGCTAATTTTTAAAAATTAAAAAAAGTATTTCAGAGAAGTTTTAACATTCGTGTTTCCTTTTTTTTTTTTTTTGCTTCTTATTTGTTGCTCATATATGACCCTTCTATTTAACAGAAAATGAATCCTTTAAGTAAATTCAGAAAATACAATTTGAAACTTCAGTAAAACAGATGCAAGTGATGATTTGGTATATTTTGTGATTATAGGCTACTAGAAAAACAAATTGATACATTCATTAGCTCTGCCCCTTTGTTTTGATCCAATGAGAATGCTATTTTTGTTATTCCTTTTATTCCAAAGCTTCCAGGTGGTGTATGTACCTACCACTTTTATGTCAAGATAGTTTAGAAGATTGTATCTCCAGGCTTTAACATTGGTAGCTTCAGATAGTGTTTTATTATTTTTTTTATTTTTGTATTTATGATTCCTCTTCCTCCAGATTTTCATAGCACATATCAAGTATCAGATGTTTGTTAAACATACTCTGATTTGTGAACAGCATCTTAGAAATGAAACAACTTTGAAATCATACAAAATAGTCATGAATTTAAATTTCAACTCTGCAGTTTATTAATTACAAGTCTTGGGTGAATAACTCAAGATCCCTTAAAAATCTATAAATGGAAATATTCTACATGCTTCACTACTTGCTGTGAGGATTAAGCAAGAGGTAATGTGCAAAATCCTGAGCATCATATTTAGCCCAAGCCATGAGTCACATAGCATCATCCTCACCACCACATGAACAATCAGATGTGACTTCTCTCTTCTTTCTCATTCTTCGTAAGCTCTGATTGTCAATGTTGTTGCATATTCATCTTTATCCATTCTTCTTCAATTGATTTTTGGAATTTAGCACTGAAGATGTCTTAGCTATCATTTCTTTTCTTAAATGGAACTATGTTAGTGATATAAATCAATTTTTGTAAAACACATACAAATTTCAGAATTTCCTATTTGTTTTATTTTTTATGAATTTATTAAGTTGACTTTATTTTAAAAATATACTTGCATAAAGTTGTTTATTATAATTTATCATTTTGTTAATAAAAACATCCATAGAAAGACTACTTTTGCTTTTGATACAAATGTTTGTATTTCTCCTATTTTATTCAAAAGTATCATTCAATTGTGTTAATGTTTTCATGGAGCAAACTTTATTTTTTGTTTTCTCTATTATGTATTTATATTATATTTAATTTTTTAACTGACTCCAATTTTGCATTTTATGTGAGCTTAGTTTTCTATTTTTAACTTTTTGATTTAAATAGTGAGATTATTGATTTTCAGGTTTTGTTTCTTAATATAAGCTTTTAAGTATTTCCTAATATAAGCATATAAGTGTAAAGACTTCAATTTTGGCCTCCTTTAGCTATGCTCAACACAGTTTTAATTTAATGTTTTGCACTAATTATAGGGGCTTTGCTGGTGGCTGACTGGTAAAGAATCCACCTGCCAATGCAGGAGATGTGGATTCAATCCCGGCAGGCTACAGTCCATGGGGTCACTGAAAAGTGGGATGCAATTTAGTGACTAAACACAACAGTAACAACAGCATTCATTATCGCACAGGGAAGAAACCTCTGCAGGAACCAGTACTGGGATAGGGAAGCCTCAACTGTAATTGATTAATCACTGTATGCTAAGTGTAGACAGTTCCAAAAATTAAGAAGCTCCACCAGGATGCAGTAATACAAGTTGTCCCATGCTTTTCAGTTTTACCACCAGGAGCTCTATTACCATCACACAGATTATATCAGAGAAAAATTCCCTCATGCTTCCAACAAAAGATGGGGGGAAGTCAACCTTTTGAAATATGCCAGAGCATTCTTTTCATCTTAACAAGATATGACTTCAGGAGAAACTATATAACCGGAGCTTAACCTACCTGAGGGAAAGAAAAAACTCAACTCCAGCACCCTCCAGCTATCCTGTCCCATCTAAAACTAGGACCTCATTACAGGGCATTAGGTGCTTCCCCTCCCCCCACAGAATACTACTGCATTACTAAAGGCCTGCTTACCGCAGGTCTTAACCAGAATGTTATACTCAACTCTCTACAAAAACAACAAAGCATAATGAAAGGGAGAAAGAAAGAGTTTGAGGAGACTAAACAAGCTTCAGAACCAGAGTCAAATACATCAGATATGTTGGACTTATCAGATTAGGATTTTTTAAAAAAGTAATGAATATGCTGAAGGCATTAATTCTAAAGTAAACAACATGAAAGAACAGGTAGTGTAAACATAAAAGTAGAAATTCTAGCATTTATTTTTGAATGAATTTTGAAAGATTCAAAAATAAATGCTAGATCAAAAATGCTAACAACACAAATGAAGAATGCCTTTGATGGGCTCCTTAGCAGAATGAACATGGCTGAAGAAACTCTGAGCTTGTGGATATGACAAGAGACACTTCCAAAATTAAAAAACAAAGAAAAAAATTCCACCAGAACAGTGTTCAAGAGGGATGGTATGGGGAGGGAGGTGGGAGGGGGGTTCAGGATGGGGAATACATGTACGCCCATGGCGGATGCATGTTGATGTATGGCAAAACCAATACAATATTGTAAAGTAAAAAAGAAAAAAAATAATAAAAAATTAAAAAAAAAGAAAAATGTGTAACATCTACAAAGGATATAACATACACATAATGGGAGAGCTAAAAGGAAAATAAAGGATAAGAAGCAATATGTGAAGCAATGAAAACTGAGCAGTTTCTTAAACTAATGCCAAAGACCAAACCACAAATACAAATAGCTCAGAAACAGCAAGCAGGCTAAGGACTAAAAATTATGCTAAATCATACTGTCTTCAAAGTTTAGAAAAAGGGAAGAAATTTTCATCTACAGTGAAATGTACTTCCAGAAAAGTTTATCTCTCTCCCATTTATTTATTCATGGTAAATTGCAAACCTTTATGTGGATTTTCAACTGTGCAGAGGGTCTGTACTCCAACCCCTGCTTTGCTGCTTTGTTCAAGAGTCACCTATATAGAGTATATATATATATATGTAAAATAAAGGACAGCAATGATACAAGGTATGGAATGAAGAGCTAGGAAAATTTTGCTTTTGTAGAGTACTTGCCTTACGTGGAAAATGGTACAGTGTTAATTCAAAGTGGATTTGGATTAGCTGTAAATGAAAATTATAAACTCTAAGGAAAACACTAAAAATTGTAAAATTAAAAGTATAACTGATGTACTATGAAATGAGAGAAATTGAAATCATAGAAAATCTTCCATTATAACCATAAAATACAGAATATGTAAGACAAAAATAAGAACAAAGACCAATTTAAATAAACAGAAAACAGTAAAAAAAAAAAAGTTGATTTTATTCTAACTATGTCAATATTCACTTTAAATATTAATGGTCTAAATACACCAAATAAAAGACAGAGATAAGCAGGGTGGATCAAAATACAAGATCTAGTTTTATGTTGTCTATAAAAGCCTTGATTTAATTAAGGAGATACACATGTCGTATAGCTGGACCTGCTTTGTTTCAATTAGTGCTAAGGGTAAAGAAATGGAAAAAAGATATAGTACTAATCAAAAGAAAGCAAGTCCAGCTATACTCACTCAGACAGTACAGATTTCAGTGTAAGGAAGGTTATTAGGAGTAGAGATGGACATTACATAATAACAAAAAGATAAATTCTCCAAGAAGACATACCAATCTTTGATATGCATGCACCTGGCAACAGAATGTTGAAGTATTTTATCTACCCTGGTTATCTCTGTCTTTTATTTGTTGTTTTATATTAATATTAACATTTAAAATGAATATTGACATAATCAGAAAAATCAACCCTATTTTTTTGTTGCTTTTTTCTACTTATTTTTTTTTTTTTCTACTTGTTAAAATTGTACTTTGTCTAAGAGTGATAGAGCTACAAGGAGATATAGACAAATCCACTATTATTTTTGGAGAGTTTAACACAGGTCAAGAAGCAACAGTTAGAACTGGACATGAAACAAAAGACTGGTTCCAAATAGGAAAAGGAGTACGTCAAGGCTGTATATTGTCACCCCGCTTATTTAACTTATATGCAGAGTACATCATGAGAAACACTGGGCTGGAAGAAGCACAAGCTGGAATCAAGATGGCTGGGAGAAATATCAATAACCTCAGATATGCAGATGACACCACCCTTATGGCAGAAAGTGAAGAGGAACTAAAAAAACCTCTTGATGAAAGTGAAAGAGGAGAGTGAAAAAGTTGGCTCACAGCTCAACATTCAGAAGATGAAGATCATGGCATCTGGTCCCATTACGTCATGGAAATAGATGGGGAAACAGTGGAAACAGTGTCAGATTTTATTTTGGGGGGCTCCAAAATCGCTGCAGATGGTGATTGCAGCCATGAAATTAAAAAATGCTTATTCCTTGGAAGGAACGTTATGACCAACCTGGATAGCATATTGAAAAACAGAGACATTACTTTGCCAACAGAGGTCCATCTAGTCAAGGCTATGGTTTTTCCAGTGGTCATGTATGGATGTGAGAGTTGGACTGTGAAGAAGGCTGAGCGCTGAAGAATTGATGCTTTTGAACTGTGGTGTTGGAGAAGACTCCTGAGAGTCCCTTGGACTTCAAGGAGATCCAACCAGTCCATCCTAAAGGAGATCAGTCCTGGGTGTTCATTGGAAGGACTGATGCTGAAGCGGAAATTCCAATACTTTGGCCACCTCATGCGAAGAGTTAAGTCATTGGAAAAGACTCTGATGCTGGGAGGGATTGGGGTCAGGAGGAGAAGGGGATGGCAGAGGATGAGCTGGCTGGATGGGATCACCGACTCGATGGACATGAGTTTGAGTGAACTCTGGGAGTTGGTGATGGACAGGGAGGCCTGGCGTGCTGTGATTCATGGGGTTGCAAGGAGTCAGACACGACTGAGCAACTGAACTGAACTGAACTGAACACCTCTTTATCAGAAATGGAGAGATCCAACAGACAAATAAACAGTAAGGATATAGTTGAACTCAGTAATGCCACTATCAACTTGATTTAGTTGACATCTACAGATTACTTCATTCTGAAACAACAAAACATACATTCCTCAAGCTCACATGAAACATTCCCAAATATAAACAACATTTTGGGTCATAAACACACCTTAACAAATTTAAAAATAATATAAATCATATAATATCTGCCCTCACACCACATTGGAATTAAACTAGATATCAGTATCAGATGTATGACTGGACAATCCCCAAATATTTCCAGATTAAATCCACTTCTAAGCCACATACAGTCAAAAAGTAAGTATCAAGATATATTTTTAATTATTTTGAGCTAAATGAAAAAAAAATTGCAACTCTCCAACACTTGTTTCATATACTATAAGTTGTGCTTAGAGGAAATTTTATGGCATTGAAAGCATATATTTGAATAGAAATAAAGAAAGATATAAAATCAATAGTCTAAGCTCCCACCTTAGAATATCAGAAAAGGAAGAGCAAATTAAAGTATGCAGAAGAAAAGAAAATATGAAAATCATAGCAGAAATTATCAGAAAAAGCAATTCAAATAAAAACTGGTTCTTTGAAAAGATAAGTAGACAATAGACTGATGCCTCTAGCCAAGCTAACTAAAAACAAAAAAAGAGAAGATTTAAATATCAATATAAGATATGAAGAAGGAAATACAGAAGGAAATGGCAACCCACTCCAGTATTCTTGCCTGGATAATTCCATGGACAGAGGAGCCTGGCAGGCTACTGTTTATGGGCTTGCAAGAGTTAGACACGACTTAGCACTATAAGATATGAAAGAGGGGATATCACTGTAGATTCTGTGGATATTAAAAGGACAGAAAATATATAAAAGAACTAATTAAATGGAGAGATATTCCATGTTCAAGGAAAGAGGACTCAGGTATAGTTTTTCCCAACTTGATTGATAGGTTCAATGCAATCTCAACCCAAATTCTGGCAAGTTATTTTGTAGATATTGACAAACATTATAAAGTTTTTATGGAAAGCAAAATCTGAGAATAATCAGCTTGTTATTTAAAGAGAAGAACAAAGTTGGAGCACTGACATTATCCTATTTCAGGACTTAACAGTAGTCAAACTACAATATTCAAGGTAGTGTGATATTAGTGAAACAATGGTCAAATATAACAACAGGACAGTATTGAAAGACCACAAATTGAACCATATATAGTCAATTGGTCTTTGACAAAGGAGCAGGGAAATACAATGGAGCCAAGTAATTATTAATAATGGTGCTGGATCAGGTGGGCATTCACATCCAAGAAAAATGAATCTAGACATGGACCTTACCCCATTCAGGAAAATTAACTCAAAGTAGGTCATCAATCTAAATGTAAACATGCAACTGTAAAACATCTAGAATGTAAATTAGAAGAAAACCTAGAGGTCCTTGGATATTGCAATGACTTTTTTAATGCAATACCAAAGTTAAAATCCATGAAATATTTGACAACCTGATTTCATTAAAATTAAGAACTTCAGCTCTGTGAAAGACAGTGTCAAGAGATTTTGAATATAAGCCACAGCCTGGAAGAAAATACTTGGAAAAGAAGTATCTAATAAAAGACTGTTATCCAAAATAAACAAAGAACTCTGAAAACTTTAAAAATTGATTAAAGAATGAGCAAAAGAACTGAACAAGGAATATACCCAGATGACAAACAAGCATATGAATGCGTGTTCAACATCAATTTGTGTCACATGAGTAATGTAACCTAAAACTACAATGCAATAACACTTTTATAATACTGATGAGATGACCAGAATCTGAAACACTGACAACACCAAATGCTGACAAGGATGTGATGCACCAAATGAATTTGAAATTTATATCTACATAGAAACCTGAATTCTGATAATATTTATGCTTTATTTATAATGGCCAAAAAGTTTTTAGCAATAAAATTTTTCTTCAGTAAGTAAATGGATAAATAAACTGAGATACACCCAGACAATGGAATATTTTTTAGTTCTAGAAATAATGAGCTATACAGCCATACAAAGATATGGAGGAAATTTAAGTACATATTACTAAATGAAATAAATTGATCTTTAAACCCTACACACCATCTAATTTTATCTATCTTAAATTCTGGAAAAGTGAAAACTATAGAGCAGTAGAATAGTGGTTGCAGGTATTCAAAGGGAGGGAGAGATGAATAGGCAGAGCACAGAAAAATTTTAACCAAGTGAATTCTACATATATAGCATATTGTCCTCTCTAAATCAAACAATGATAATTATGGATAAAGAGAATACTTAATGTGTATTATCTTTAAATTTTGTATTACTCAAATAAAAGCAAAAAGTTGTAAAATAATAAACTAAACATAATTATGTCTATAATTCAGTTCAGTTCAGTTGCTCAGTCGTGTCCAACTCTTTGTGACCCCATGGACTGCAGCACAGCAGGATTCCCTGTCCATCATCAACTCTCAGAGCTGACTCAAACTAAAGTCCATCGAGTCAGTGAGGCCATTCAACCATCTCGTCCTCTGTCATCCCCTTCTCCTCTTGCTTAAATCTTTCCCAGCATCAGGGTCTTTTCAAATGAGTCAGCTCTTTACATTAGGTGGCCAAAGTATTGGACTTTTAACTTCAACATCAGTCCTTCCAGTGAACACCCAGGACTGATCTCCTTTAGGATGGACTGATTGGATCTCCTTGCATTCCAAGAGACAAGAGTCTTCTACAACACCATGGTTCAAAAGCACCAATTCTTTGGCCCTCAGCTCTCTTTACAGTCCAACTCTCACATCCATACATGACTACTGGAAAAACCATAGCCTTGAATAGATGGACCTTTGTCAAAGTAATGTCTCTGCTTTTTAATACGCTGTCTAGGTTGGTCATAACTTTCCTTCCAAGAAGCAAGCGTCTTTTAGTTTCATGGCTTCAGTCACCATCTGCAGTGATTTTGGAGCCCAGAAAAAATAAAGTCTGCAACAATTTCCACGGTTTCTCCATCTGTTTGCCATGAAGTGATGGGACTGGATGCCATGATCTTTGTTTTCTGAATGGTGATCTTTAAGCCAACTTTTTCACTCTCCTTTTCACTTTAATCAAGAGGCTCTTTAGTTCTTCTTCACTTTCTGTCGTAAGGGTGGTGTCGTCTGCATATCTGCGGTTATTGATATTTCTCCCAACAATCTTAATTCCAGATTGCAATGTCTGTAATTGTATTTAATGTCTACAATTACATTTATAATAATAAGGATTGCCCTTAGAAGTTGTTCATAATCTACTAAAAGCTTGGCATCACCATATGCTATGTAACTAAGAGGCAGTTTAGATATAAATGCACAGGTAAGTTGAAAGTAGAAGGATGAGATAACATATCCCAGGCAAATAATAAGATTATTAATTCTAGTATGGCTATAATATCAAACAAATTTATCTTCAAGTAAAAATTATTATAAGAACTACAGTAAGTCATCTCATAGTGATAGGAAAATTAATTCAGTAGGAAGAAAACGATCATAAAAACAGATCATACATTGACCAAAATGAAAGTTAATAGACAAATCTAAAACATAGTCTGAAAATATATCACTGAGTTTCAATAATTGATGAAAATGTTAAAAACAAAAGTCATAAAGATATAGATCTGAACAACATTATCAAAAATCTTGACCTAACTGTAACTTATAAGGCAAGTACACCTAAAAACTGCAAAATACTCTTTCTTTAGCATGCTATTCAACAAAAAGTACTTATTATTGGAGCATAAAAAAAGTGTTAATAATTTAGAAAGATTGTAGTATTACAGATATTTGCTATTATGTTACCAAAGGAGAAGTGTTATAATATAAAGCAATAAGATATCTTTAAAATGCTCACATCTTAGAAATTAAAAAAAAAACACATTTTTAATATACGTATGAGTAAAAAATGTCAAAATTTAAAATTGCATTCTATTTCAACCTGGGAGATGAAGAAAGTATAACATATCAAAAGTTGGTGGATGCATGCAAAGCGGTGCTAAGAGGAAAACGTTTAGGTTTAATTGTTTACATTTTAGACTTGAAGAAAGCTCTACCTCTACATTCAATGAAATGATTTTTATTTACTTTAAAATAAACTTAGTTTTTTAAAGTTCTTGATTTAAAGAGAAGTTGCATAGATAATACAGAGAGTTCTCATAAATGTCTCACCAAGTTTTCCTTGTTGTTGACCTTTTATATTGCTATGAAATCAACAGTGGTTCTTTAGTACAAATAAAAAGAAATATTTGGTAGAAAAAATCAGCAAATTTTACACAGAGTGTAGAGGAGTAAGAACATAAAATAAATGAAAAAGCTTAAAAATATATTTAATTTGCTGAAGTTTATTTTTTTATAAATATCAATAAAGTAAATAAAATCTTATCAACACTGAACAACAAATAAAATCTTATCAACACATGAACTTATATATGTATAAGTTAATCACTAATGGACAGGGAGGCCTGGCCTGCTGCGATTCATGGGGTCACAGAGAGTCAGACACGACTGAATGACTGAACTGAACTGAACTGATATACTTGAAACCAACACAGCATTGTTGATCTACACCAATATAAGAAAAAAAAAAGTCATTGTAACAGTCACACACAAAAAAGAAAAATAATAGAAACACAATCCACCATCACATAAAAGTGGAATTTTTGCATGCAAAAATATATTTTTATTTTATCTATGCAATTTATTTATTTTTTTAAATTATAAGAAATATTACGAATAATTATATGCCAAGAAATTTGCTATATATTTTAGTCACATTTAGCCTCCTATAAGTAAAATTTCAAGATCAAAAGATTTTATTGGTAAATTATTTTAGTCATTTAAGGAAGCTATACAGCACACTTAAATGAAAATTTTTAAAGGATAAAGAGAAAACAATTTGAAATCTCTTGTGAAGTCATATAATCCTGATACTAAAATTGACAAAAACACTAAAATAAAAATCACCTCCATAAGTATAGATGCAAATAATTTTAACAAAGTATTATCAGCAAAATTCAGGACTACGTGCAAAGTAAAATATGATAAAGAACAAACAAACGTAGCACAAAAGTACATTGAGTACCAAAGAGATTTATCCTAGAAATGTGAAGTTGGTTTAATGTTTTAAAATCAGTGAAAGTAATTCACACCATCAAAAGGAAAACATACGTGTATGTACACACACAAAACACAACTCAGCCATTAAAAAGAATACATTTGAATCAGTTCTAATGAGGTGGATGAAACTGGAGCCTATTATACAGAGTGAAGTAAGCCAGAAAGAAAAACACCAATACAGTATACTAACGCATATATATGGAATTTAGAAAGATGGTAACAATAACCCTGTGTATGAGACAGCAAAAGAGACAACGATGTATAGAACAGTCTTATGGACTCTGTGGGAGAGGGAGAGGGTGGGAAGATTTGGAAGAATGGCATTGAAACATGTAAAATATCATGTATGAAACGAGTTGCCGCTCCAGGTTTGATGCACGATACTGGATGCTTGGGGCTAGTGCACTGAGACGACCCAGAGGGATGGTATGGGGAGGGAGGAGGGAGGAGGGTTCAGGATGGGGAACACATGTATACCTGTGGCGGATTCATTTTGATATTTGGCAAAACTAATACAATTATGTAAAGTTTAAAAATAAAATAAAATTAAAAAAAATATTACAAAAGAAAATGAAAAATCATTTGCTGCTTGTCACAATTTTTTTACAATAAAAACTCAGCAAACTTTGAACGGAAGGAAAGTTGTTAAATACAATTGATAATATCTATGAAAAAAACCACAAAGATACATTTAACGTAACCTACTTAATACATGCTCATTATAATAGGAATAAGGCAAAGATATTTTTCCACAGCCTGATTTAATGCTATAATCGATGATCAGTCCAATAAAATGTAGACAAATTAGGTTATAGATTCAAAAGTTAGAACTATTTGCAAATAACATCGCTTTTTATTAAGAAAATCTTCATGAATCTAAAATTAACTGCTGAAACTAAGTAGGTAATTTACCAAGGTGATAGAATATAATGTCATTACACAAAATTTTAATCTATTTTGCTGTGTTTGGATCAAACTACTAGAAAGTGAACCAAAAAACATGTATTTTTAATAGCAAAAGAAAATAAAATATCAAGGAGTAGATCCACCAAAAGATGTGCAAGAGTTTTATTCTCTTATCTGAAATTTACACTGACAGAGACATTTCTACAGCAAAGATGGGCTTATTTGGGATTAGCAGATAATTACAAATTGAGTTTTGCAACCATGAAGAGCATGTGTGCTCAGTCCCTTCAGTCATGTCCGACTCTTTGAGACCCTATGGATTGTAGCAATCCAGGCTCCTCTGTCCATGGGATTCTCCAGACATGAATACTGGAGTGGGTTGCCATCTCCTCCTCCAGAGGATCTTCCCGACCCAGGGATCAAACTCAGGTCTATTTTATCTCCTTCATTGGCAGGCTGATTCTTTACCACCAGTGCCACGTGCAAAGCCCCCAGATGAACCATATTTAAAGTCTCACTTGGCAAAAGAAGGAGAACACTTTGGTAAAAAGGAAAAGGAAGATGGGAGGGCAATATGGAACAGAGACCATGACTTTTCATTGGCTAAGTTCTTGCTAGGAATGAAGAAGATTTTTTTTTTCCTGTTTGGCTCTGTTGTTGCAGGACATGAGAATTCCCCATTCTGGACTCCCAATTCTGTTCAACTGAGATTTGTGTTTATTAAGTTTTACAATACTAAAGCTTATATAAATATAGAATTCATGGATGCATGTCATATACATGATTGTCAAGAAGCTAATTTGTCTAAGATTGATACATGAATTTGATATAATGCAATAAAAATATGAATAATTATTTTGATATAAATTGGCGACTAATTATAAAACTTACATAGAATTACAAAAGATTCAAATGACAAGAATAATTTTTTTTTAATTTTATTTTTTAACTTTACAATATTGTATTGGTTTTGCCATATATCAACATGAATCCACCACAGGTATACACAAGAATAATTTTAAGAGGGCTAATCTGGAAGACTTACTCCACATGACTTCATAATATCAGGAGAGTGCAGAGAAGGCAATGGCAAGCCACTCCAGTATTCTTGCCTGGAAAATCCCATGGACAGAGGAGCCTGGTAGGCTGGAGTCCATGGGGTCTAGAAGAGTCCGACACGACTGAGCGACTTCACTTTCACTTTTCACTTTCATGCATTGGAGAAGGAAATGGCAACCCATTCCAGTGTTCTTGCCTGGAGAATTCCAGGGAGGGTGGAGCCTGGTGGGCTGCCATCTATGAGGTCGCACAGAGTTGGACATGACTGCAGCGACTTAGAAGCAGCAGCATCAGAAGAGTGCAGTATAAGCATTAAGATACACAATACTGTCAATGTAACATAAATATGTAAGAAATATAACAGCACCAAATTGAAGAAATTTAAAAGGTGGAGAAAAAAACTTTTCAACAAAAAACTGGATTTCAGTGCAGAAAAATACATATCTATTTTCTATTATATGTAACTTAGAAAAACTATTTTGAATAAAGCATAAAAAGTTGTCTTCACTACTTTGAATTAGCTAGTCCTGTCTGACTCTTTGCGACCCCATGGACTGTAGCCTGCCAGGCTCCTCTGCCAGTGGAATTATTCAGGCCAGAATACTGGAGTGGGTAGCTGTTCCATTCTCCAGGGGATCTTCCCAACCCAGGGATTGAATCCAGGTATCCCACATTACAGGCAAATTCCTTACCGTCTGAGCCCAGGGAAGCTCAGAAAAGACATACAAAACTCAAAATATAAAATTTAAAAATTGATATATTATACTCCATCGATATGATAAACCATCAAAAGTCACATTTTAGAACGTATAAAGAAAAGCCACAGACTGTGAGCAAATATTTGCTATATGTATTTCTTACTCAGAACTTGTATTTAGAATACATAAATAACTCTCCCACGTAAATTATGAAAAAAGATCCATATAAATGAGAGTATTAGTCTGGGTTTTCCAGAGACAAAAAATGAATATCTGTCTCTATATCTAGATGTAAATAGGGTCAGAGAGAGAAGAAAGAGAGACAGAGACAGAGAGAGAGAGGAAAGAGAGACAGAGACAGGCAGAGAGAAAGAGACATTATATGATAGTGTTTTTCTTTAGAAACACACACACACAGACAACACACTACACCATTCTCAGAGATAAGGATGATTCAAGTTTGTTAGAAACACAAAGGGTCTATTTATCATCCTTGAGTAAGAGAGAGGGGGCATCATATATAACACATGTTAGTTACCTAGTGAGAACAAAGGAAATCTGGTGCTTCTTTTTTTAAAAATTGAACGTGAGATTTTCATTATGATACCCTGTCCCAACTATTATAAAACCCCCACTAAGAAAGCTCTTACTAATACGGCAGAGATTGAACTAAACTCTAAAGTTCCAAAGATAAAATTTCTTTCCTTCTGCATTTTGTGATCACTATTTCTTAAATGATTAAATTCTAACAATAAATTATGCCCCCTTTTCCTCCCTGCCCACCAAAATTCATATACTTAAGTCCTACCACCACTTCAGATTGTGATTGTGTTTGGAGTTTGAGTAATTTACAGTGGAAATTAAAGTAAAATGAAGTCATTAAGGTAAACCCTAATCCAATATTACCCATGTTCTCATAAGAAGAGATTTAGATATAGACACAGAAGAAAGCTAATGTGAAGGCACAAGAAGATATTCATCTACAAGCCTAGGAGAGAGGCCTGGGACAGATCCTTCTTTCATGGCCTTCAGAAGGGAACACTGCTGACACTGGCCTCAGGCTTTTGGCCTCCAGAACCATGAGAAAACTCATGTCTGTTGTTTAAGCCCCCCAGTCTGTAGTACTTTGTTACAGCAGCCTTAGCAAACAAATACGAAGTACATTTAAACAGTAATTTATTTTTCTGCTTTATATTCTGTTTTAAAATAGGCTTACCATTTAATAGTTTAAATGCTAAACCAGTAATTATACACAAACATATACTCATATATTTCCCAAACTATACAGAAATAAAAATCAAAATTAGATTTTCTTTCTTTTCATTAGAGTTACATAAAAAAGCAATACTGACATTTCCATGTGTAAATCCTTCTAGAGAAGGATTCCTTTAATATAAGTAGAATCATAATAATGATAAAGATGATGGTGATGGTGATGACAATGATGACTTATTTATTTACAATGTCACAGGCAGTGTTCTAAATGTGCACACATACTATTAATAACATTTACTCTTCAAAATAAACCATGGAGTAAATGTTATTATTTTCATTTTACAGTATATTAAATCTTACATTTCGTATTACAAATGGGGGTCACTTTCCCCAAACCATGAAGATATTAGTTAAATAAAGGAATTCAAGATTTCACAGGCTAGATGGTGTTCCTTCTTTGTATTTATGTATGTATGTGTATGGGCTTCCCACGTGGCCCAATGGGTAAAGAATCCACCTGCAATGCAGGAGATGCAGGAGATGAGGGTTTGATCCCTGAGCTGGGAAGACCACCTGGAGGAGATCATGACAACGCACTTTAGTATTCTTGCCTGGAGACTCCCATTGACAGAGGAACCTAGAGGGCTATGGTTCATAGGGTAGCAAAAGACAGACCTCTCTGAAGTGACTGAGCATACACACATGCATGTATGTGTATACATGTATACACACACATATACGTGTATACATATATATATAGTATATATATATTACTATATATAATACATATGCAAATATATATATATTACTATATATAATACATATGCATTTTAAAGTGTATGTACACACTACACTTAAAATACATATGACTACATTTTACAGAATTATATTGTGTTAACTTTGACACATAATAAAGATATATCTACACCAAAACATTGAGTTTTACCTTAATTCTAAAATTATTGCATAGGATTTGATAGTCTATATGTATCATTTTTTATTTAAATTTCTCCAAATTCATGGTCACTTAGGTTGACCTTAGCTTTTTCCCCTATATTACAATCATTGCTGTAACGAACAGCATGGCTTATGCCACTTTTTTAATTCTTTATTTCTCTGGGGGAAATATTAATAGAGAAATTGCTATTATTTCACTAAGTAGTAGAGAAATTGCTAGGTTAACATATGTAAATAAAAGATTTGTATAGTCACTGACAAATCTCTTGTCAAAATCTTGAAACAATTTAAAATCCCTCCACACTGTATGACAGTGTCTTTTCTCAAGGTGAAGACTTTTAAATATTAAGGTTATTTTATTTATACCACAGACAGCAGATTCAAATGATTTATTGATATTCCATAAAAGACAATTTTTGAGAAGTGCACAGAAAATCAAGGGTCTTGTTGATTACTTATAGTAACCCCTTTATCAGAGATCATGCTATAATAATAATCCTAATTGCTTTTCTTCCTTTCTTGTTTGTCTTAAGAAAAATGTATCCCTCATCTTCTTTCTTCTTATGGCAAGTTAGCTCCATTATAAACTATAATTAAATCAAATTCATAATCTTGTCTTCTTTCTATTATTATTAGATCTCTTTGTATGGGTAATTCTAATATGGATACAGATCTTCATTTTATCCAGGAAATATATCTTGGCAGCATATTCTAATATCTTGACCTATCGTGCATTTATACTTTGATTTAACCTCTTCTATATTCATAACCCTGATCCCAATTACTTTTTCCAGGATTCCTTATTATTGCCAAGGCACACATCGAATTCTCTTGACCCAATTAGCATAATATTTCTTCCCTTGGGAAGCTCAAGTCATTTTGTTTGGATGTGCATACTTGTGTATATGAATCAAATGGTGTTTTCTCAGGCACTATAGAATTATCATGAAAATGAAACAAACACAGGTATAAATGCAAAACTGTAACACTGACAATCTGCACTTCAACTGCCCATTCAAATGAGATGACAAAAATATTGATAGCTACACTTTTGAAGAAATGGTCTAGGTTAATAACTATCATTCAATAATCAATGCAATAAAAATTAGGAATACACCACAGTTCTATGTGATCACTTTGTATTATTTCCAGATGACTGAAGATTACAGTCAGCAGAGCTGTGAATAACTGGCCCTACTTATTTCAGTGAATATTTATTGAAAACCTATCTTGGGGAAGCCCCTCTGCAAAATTTTGTAAATAGATCTACACCAGGATTCATGGGTTTTCTGTCTTCCTTCCAGCAAGGCTCTTAACAACCAGATTATACACATAATAAAGCTAGACCTCAAGTGCATCAATCAAATCTGAGGGGAAACACACATAAAATAAAGGGAAATCTCAAATAATCAAGAGTAAGATATTTTTGTATGTTATGGACTATTTGTTTAAACATTCTTTTCTATCAGAAATGACATCCTCATTTTGGTCCAATTCAGTCCCTATTCAGAAAGCAGGGGAACAAGCCAGTAGTCCATTGCATACATATTTATTAAGAATTTCCTCTATAAACACACAGCAAGCACTGTTCTTAGGCTAGAAATTCAATGGTAAACAAAAATCTTGTGCTCTTATGATGATGTTGGAGAGATAAACAATGAACCAATAAAATAAATAAAATGCCAACTGATGACATATTCTATGGAGAAAAGTATTTCTGGGTACTGTTAGGGGGGATGGGGGTTGCTGCCTTCTATAGGTGTTTAAGGGTGTTCTCCTTGATAAGATTATATTTGAGGACAGACATAAATGCAGTACACTTGGCAGTTATCTGGATTTGTTTCCTCAGAAAGAGATTTTCCACCAGCAAAAGGGATAGCATTAAAGCCCTAAATTGTCAGCTTCCATTGTGATAAAAAGAACAAGAAGTATGTATATCTTTCTGGAACACAGTGGGGAAAAGAGAGAATGGTAGAGGATGAATCAGAGAAGCAGTTAGTAAGAGGTCATGTAGAGCCTTGTGGACAGACACGATGGTGGCCTCCATAGTCATGTCCTGTATAATGTCTTTTCCCTGAGCATAGGTATGACTTGTCATAGCTTTTCACTCTTAGAAGATGGCAAAGGTGATGGATTGTTACTCTCATGACTTCATAAGATACTTGCACCCCAATGTTCATTGCAATACTGTTTACAGTAGCCAGGACATGGAAACAATGAAAATGTCCATCAACAGAGGAATGGATAAAGAAGATGTGTTGTGTATACATATGGAGAAAGAAATGACAACCCACTCCAGTATTCTTGTCTGGGACATCCCCTGGACAGAGGAACTTGGTGGGCTATGGTCAATGGGATCTCAAAGAATAAGACATGACTGAGACTGAGCACACATATTCATATGTGTATACATACACACATATGCATGTGCACACACACACACACAGTGGAATATTTCTCAGCAATAAAAAGGAACCAAATTGTGCCATGTTCATAGATATGGATGGATCTAAAGATTGTGTGAAGTAAGTCAGAAAGAGAAATATCATATATTAGAACATTTGTGTGGAATCTAGAAAAATGGTACAGCTGAACCTATTTGCAAAGCAGAAATAGAGACATAGATATAGAGAACAAATGTATGAACACCAAGTAGGGAAAGTGAGGGTGAGATGAATTAGGAGATTGGGATTGACATGTATACACTACTATGTATAAAATAGATGACTAATGAGAACCTACTGTATAGCACAGGGAACTCTATTCAGTGCTCTGTAGTGACCTAGTTGGGAAGGAAATCCAAAAAAGAGGGGGAAAGTGTATACTTATAACTTATTCACCTTGCTGTACAGCAGACTCTAACATAATGTTATAAAACAACCATGTGTGTGCATGCTCAGTCACTTAGTCATGTCTATTTTTTGTGACCTCATGGAATATACTCCAATAATTTTTTTAGAAAATGCAGTATGATTTTACACACACACACACACACGAGATTCTCTTTCTCCATGTTGGTTTTGAAAAAATAAATTATTGTGTTCTGATAGAGTCTATGGACAGGGTCGCATGAGAAGAAATGCAGGTGACCCTTAGCAATGAGTGACCTGTGCATGGCAGCCAAAAAGAAAAAAATAGACCTCAGTCCTACAACCAATCACAAACTAGAAGCGGATTCTGCCAACAAACTGAGGAAGCTTGGAAGCACACCCAACTCATGATGAGACCATAATCCTGTCAGCATTAGGATTTCAGCCTGGTGAGACCTGAAACAAAAATCCTGGATAAGCTGTATCCAGACACAGCCCAGAGAAATCGTGAGATAATAAATATGTGTGATTTTAAGTCTTCTAAATTTATGGAGCAGTATGATACAGATACAAGATTTGTTAAGGTATTGTAAGGAATTTGTATGTCACTGCCTTACTCAAACATGGAAATGTTGAAAGATTTTGAACATAGAAGTGTCATGATCTGACTTACATTTATTTATTTATTTTTTTCTGACTTACATTTAAAAGGATGGTCTGGCTGCTGTGATGGAAAAACAAACAAACAAAAAACAGAGGAAAGCACAAAGGTAGAGATGTGGGACTAATTTAAACAAGAGATTTTTCTGTCTTAGGCTTGACTGGTATGATGTGATTTGATTATAAGTTGGGTTTGAAAATAGAAATGTTAGAGAAGAGCCAGGAATACCAAGTTTTTTGACCTGAACAAATGAAAGACTCTGTTGTCATTGGATATGACAGATAATCCTGAAAGTTGTACTAATCATCTGCTCCTCAAAGTAGACCTTTACTGACAAATGTCCCTATAGTCAAAGCAATGGTTTTTCCAGTAGTCATATATGGATGTGAGACTTGGACCATAAAGAAGGCTGAACAATGAAGAATTGATGCTTTTGAACTGTGGTGTTGGATAAGACACTTGAGAGTCCTTTGGACTACAAGAGATCAAACCAGTCCTAAAAGAAGTTAGCCCTGAATATTCATTGGAAGGACTGATGCTGAAGATGAAGCTCTGATACTTTGGCCACCTGATGCGAAGTGCCAACTCATTAAAAAATACCCTGATGCTGGGAAAGATTGAAGACAGGAGAAGAAGGCGACGACAGAGGAAGAGATGGTTGGACTTGATGGACATGCATTTGAGCAAGCTCTGGGAGATGGTGAAGAACAGGGAAGCTTGGGGTGCTGCAGTCTGTGGGGTTGCAAACAGTTGGACATAACTGAGTGACTGAACAACAACAGATCCCCAAAAGTAAGTGGTATGAAGCCTATGAATAAATAACTAAGGATATCATTAATTTTCCAATCCTTTTATGGGAGAACAACAGGGCAACAGGGCAACAATAGTTGTGGTCAACAGGGCAACAATAGTCAATGTGCTATGGAAGTGTTCCAGTCCAAGTTAACCTCACTGGTTATTGTTTACCTAATACTCTGTATCTGCAAACTGTATCATAAGACTGAATATCTAGGGCTTCTCATCTAGCCATATCTAGTCATATCCACACTGCTAAATACAACTTGTAGATATCATAGCTGTTGCTCAGTTTTTATCAAGAGATTATTTTATGCTTAACACCTTTCTGTTTTATATTCTTCATAAAATCCTATAACTATTAATTAATATTCATTAACAAAATGAGGTATTAAATTACCAAAGGTGGTCAGACCTTAAAGAATCCACTTGCCAAGTAGGAGATGCAGGTTTGATTCCTGGGTAGGGAAGATCTCCTGGAGAAGGAAATGACAACCTAATCCAGTATTCTTGTCCTGGAAATTCCATGGAAAGAGGAGCGGGGTGGATTATAGTCTGTGAGATTGCAGAGTTGGACAAGACTGAGTGACTAACACTTTAATAATTAATGTGGTAAAATTTATGCACATGGAGTGCCTTGATATTAGGTATTCTGTAGATGTTTGTAATAGAACACAGCAATAAACAGACCAAAGATCCAAATCATTATTTATGTAATTTTGATATGAAAAAATCATTTTTGCCGCTAAGACTATGTAAAACTCCTGTATGAATTCACGTACCTTCCCATAGTTACACCTGTAGAGATCAAGTTAGTGTAGTTTTTGCACTTGTGTGTAAATATTACAATTTAATGATGTTTATTAGATTTTATTCATACAAGACCCAAACTTAAAAGAAACGATGAAGAAAACTGCTTTCAACCTTTGTAAGAAAAATGTCTAAGTATAACCAACAAGAATTATATCTGATAAATTGAGGGCAATTTCCTTTCTAGAGTGTAAAAGTTGCCATAATCTTTTATTTTTTATTTATTTGTATATTTTTAATTTAAAATTATTTATTTTAATTGGAGGCTAATTACTTTACCATATTGTATTGGTTCTGCCACACATCAACATGAATCTGCCATGGGCATACACGTGTTACCCATCCTGAACACCCCTCCCACCTCCCTCCCCGTACCATCCCTCCAGGTCATCCCAGCGCACCAGCCCCAAGCATCCTGTATTGAACCTGGACTGGTGACTCATTTCTTACATGATATTATACATGTTTCAATGCCATTCCCCCAAATCATCCCACCTTCTCCCTGTCCCACAGAGTCCAAAAGACTGTTCTATACATCTGTGTCTCTTTTGCTATCTCACATACAGAATTATCGTTACCATCTTTCTAAATTCCATATTGGTGTTTTTCTTTCTGGCTTACTTCACTCTGTATAATAGGCTCCAGTTTCATCCACCTCATTAGAACTGATTCAAATGTATTCTTTTTAATGGCTGAGTAATACTCCATTGTGTGTATGTACCACAGCTTTTTTATCCATTCATCTGCTTATGGACGTCTAGGTTGCTTCCATGTCTTGGCTATTATAAACAGTGCTGTGATGAACATTGGGGTACTTGTAAATGAATGAAACTAGAACACTTTCTAACACCATACACAAAGACAAACTCAAAATGAATTAAAGATCTAAACGTAAGACCAGAAACCATAAAACTCTTAGAGGAGAACGTAGGCAAAACACTCTCTGACATAAATCACAGCAGGATCCTCTATGACCCACCTCCAAGAATATTGGAAATAAAAGCAAAAATAAACAAATGGGACCTAATTAAACTTAAAATGTTTTGCACAACAAAGGAAACTATAAGCAAGGTGAAAAGACAGCCTTCAGAATGGGAGAAAATAATGGCAAATGAAGCAACTGACAACTAATCTCAAAAATATACAAGCAACTCCTGCAGCTCAATTCCAGAAAAATAAACAACCCAATCAAAAAATGGGCCAAAGAACTAAACAGACATTTCTCCAAAGAAGACATACAGATGGCTAACAAACACAAGGAAAGATGTTTAACATCACTCATTATCAGAGAAATGCAAATCAAAACCACAATGAGGTACCATTTCATGCCAGTCAGAATGGCTTCTCCACTCCAGTACTCTTGCCTGGAAAATCCCATGGACAGAGGAGCCTGGAAGGCTGAAGTCCATGGGGTCGCTGAGGGTTGGACATGACTGAGCAACTTCACTTTCACTTTTCACTTTCATGCATTGGAGAATGAAATGGCAACCTACTCCAGTGTTCTTGCCTGGAGAATCCCAGGGACGGGGGAGCCTGGTGGGCTGCCGTCTATGGGGTCACACAGAGTCGGACACGACTGAAGCAACTTAGCAGCAGCAGCAGCAGCAGCAGAATGGCTTCTATACAAAAGTCTACAAGCAATAAATGCTGGAGAGGATGTGGAGAAATGGGAACCCTCTTACACTGTTGGTGGGAATGAAAAGTAGTACAGCCACTATGGAGAACAGTGTGGAGATTCCTTAAAAAACTGGAAATAGAACTTCCTTATGACCCAGCAATCCCACTGCTGGGTATATACACTGAGGGAGCCCTAATCTTTTAAATGTATTATTTTACTCTTCTCATCCAACTTCAACTCCTACCCAAAGTAAAATCTTTTACAAATTTGGGTAGTTTTTCTTGGAATATAGATAATCTGTTTTTTAAGCATAATGAAACATTTTGTAAAAAGTTTCACTATTTAAAAAAAAAACAAAAAAAAACTTTCCTGTCAACAAATTCATTGTAGATGTGATAAAAAATGTAAATTCTGGGTTCACAATATGTCAAGAAAAATTAAAGTTTTATGGGCTCATTTAATGCAAATCCATTAAACTTTATTAAATCTTATGCTTATGTCTAATATAATCATTGAGTCAGATCTACATGCATGAAAATAGTATAATGTTACCAGTTCTTAATGAAACAGTTTTCCAATTTGAAATATGACCAAAAGTTTCTAAAACAAACATATTTGATTTTCTTCAATATTACAGATTTACAAGAAGGAAATGCAGATTTCATTGTAATACCTGCCACTTCGGCAGCTGCAGCCACCCTTGGGTGTATTAGCAAGAAATAGAGGTTTCGTTGCCAGTTGAAAGTGAAAGTGTTTCCAATTCTTTGTGACTCCATGGAGGATAGCCTACCAGGGTCTTAGGTCCATGGGATTTTCCAGGCAAGAATACTGGAGTGGTTTCCCATTCCCCTCCCCCCCCAAGGGATCTTCCTGACCCAGGGATTGAACCTTGGTCTCCCACATTGTAGTCAGATGCTTTACCGTCTGAGCTACCAGGGAAGCCATTGCCAGTTTGGACTCCCATAACACTAGAAAGAAAAAAAAAAAAACACACACACAACAGAGATGGTGTGGTATCTACTTTTAAGAACATTTCTTTGTCTACTGAAGAAATGGGAAAATAAACAGAATTGTCAGCCTGCTAAGGTGTGTGTATGTATGTGTATATATATATATATATATATATATATATATATTATGTATTTGGAGCAAAGCCATGAGTGCAATTAAATTAAATATTAGATAAGGAATTAGATGGGGTGTTAGTGGGTAAAATTAAGGATAAAACATGTGGAGAGATAAGAAAAGGCTAAAGAAGTGGGCAAAGGTCCTGTGATAAAGGATCTTATTTGCCAGTATAAGAATTTACGTTTCTGAAGTGAAAGAAAAACTGAAATATTTAAGCAAAAATAATAGGCTTTTATTTTAGTTAGAAGATAGCTTTTATAGCGTTAAATGTACAGAAGTGAAAACTAATGAAAAAAAAGGCCCAGACCAAGATATTATCATTTAAGAGGCACATTTTTATTTCTGTAAAATCTGTTGAAAGAGATATGAGGCAAGGAGGCATGTTTGGGAATATTAATTAAGGAATCATCTGTGACAGGAGGTAAGTGGAATGAAGAAGGTCATGAGTCATCTTAGGAAAGTATACACAAGAGCAGGAAGGTGATAAAAAAAATCTTGAGCAACATCAATATTTGAAGGAGAGGAATAAGAAGTAAAGTGAGCAAGGTGGGGGGGGGCGTAGAATAAGGGATAGAAAGGTAAACAACTCTATGAGACCCCACGGACTGTAGCCAACCAGGCTTCTCTGTCCATGGAATTCTCCAGGCAAGAATACTGAAGTGGATAGCCATTCCCTTCTCCAGGGGATCTTCCCAACCGAGAGATGGAGCCTGAGCCTCCTGCATTGCAGAGATTTTCTGTACCATCCTAACCACAAAGGAAGCCCAAAGGAATCTATGTAATATGAAACTATAGACTCAAGAGAGCAGAGGTCTATGAAGGAGGGAACGGTATAGAGTGTCAAATGGAGCAGAATATGACAAGGTTAAGACTGAAATGTTTTTCACGGCAAATATAAATCTTTGATAAATTTAGTGAGCCTTGTTCCATACCAGTTAGGGCAGGACCTTAAGTACAGTGGTTTATGGAATGTATTGAATGAGTAGAATGAGAATAAAATTTACCATCTAAATCAGAACACTTTAAGAATAACAGTGAGAGTTAGTAACAATTTCAGCAGGTAAACAGATAAAACTAGAACTATTGTACCAAAGTCAGGGCATAAATTTACTCTGGAGATGTGTATTCTACATTGTCAAAAATGGTGGATGATATAAGAAGGAGAATAGATAGTATTTAGACAGAAATGCAGAGAATCAGGGAATTATTTTATACAATGAGAGCAACTGAACATGTAATGGCATCTAGAAATTAAAAAAGAAATGTAACATTTTTGAGTTAAATGACGTGGTCACAGAAATATCTGTGAAGGCAGAAGTGTAAGGAACGTCAGTCTGGCAGATAGTAAGTGGAGATAAGGTTGTACTGGCAGCAGATAACAGAATTGATCTCTATATACATGAATCACGAACAAGACTGTAGCATTCAGGAGCTGTATAGATAGGTATAGAACCTGTATAGATAGGTAACTTTCTACTAAACAGAAGATTGTATTCCCATATTATGCTGGATATGAGGCAGTTTTACTGATTTAATCTTTTTCCATGTTGAGAAAAAAAAAGTAAATACTTCAAATCAGAGTCTCAGGCAGTATATAACAGGCAGAAATCCAGTTATAAACCAAAACTGCTATAAGGACCCAGGGTATAGAATAGGCAGAAACCAAGTTAATGGAATGGCGATATGTTACAATGGAGCAATTCAAACGGTAGGCTTTGTTGGAGACACAATGTGTTGGATGTATGTGAAAGTTGCTCAGTCATGTCTGACTCTTTCAGACACCATTGACTGTAGTCCATGGAATTCTCCAGGCCAGAATACTGGAATGGGTAGCCTTTCCCTTCTCCAGGGGATCTTCTCAACCCAGGGATTAAAGCCAGGTCTCCTGCACTACAGGTAGATTCTTTACAAGCTGAGCCACAGGGGAAGGCCAGGAATACTGGAGTGGGTAGCCTATCCCTTCTCCAGTGGATCTTTCAACCCAGGAATCAAACGGGTCCCCTGAATTGCAGGTGGATTATTTACCAAATGCGCTATCAGGAATGTATACATCATGAGATTTTAAGCATACAATAGTGCATAACATAATTAACATTTGTTATCAGCATATATCAGTATCAAGAAATTCCAGTTATTCAATGTGGAGGACTGATTTACCAGAATAGCATATAGGCATAGGGTTTACTTTTTCCAGACCTGTGTTTTTATGATTTGGGGGGACAATTATATTGAACCTATTTGACTTATTTATTTTTAGGATTCATCTTTTGACATATGCAAATAAGACTCCATAAAATAATACTTATAATCATAAACTTGCATTTTAGATATGTAGTCTTAATGTATTCTAGACTTGTGTGTCTGCGTGTGTGTGTGCAATGAGTGTATAGAGGGTATTTGTGCATATTACTAATTCTTCTATAATTTTACAAAAAGACATTCTTTGTTATGCTTGCTCAGGTATTTTTACATGGAAAGATCTCTCCCATATCTTATCTAGATAGAAAAATTAAGAAATGCAAGCTTTTGTATTTTGTAGTATTACAAAAATAATCATTTTAACCAGCATTTCAATGCCTTAGCAGTAGAATGAGAACTTATACTGTTTTCATGACTACACAGCATCTGAGATCTTGCAATATCTTCATATGAAAGGGAAAATTCTTGCTAGATTAAGATATTTTTAGTGTCTCTCATTTGGTAGTCCAAGTGAATGATAATTTATGATTAATTTATGCTTAGATACCACTACATATTTGATTATATGGAGATTTTTCTTCAGTTTGTATGAGCACTTTCTAGTAAAAAGTTCTTAGAAGTATAGTAACAATTTAAATATTGACTATGTTTATGTTTAAAAAGTAAATATCTTTCTAAGTTTATTTTTAAAAGTGATATTAACAATGATAACAACCTAGTGGAACTAACAACTGACATGTGTTCAACACCTCTCTGTGCATGTATGCTCAGTTGCTGTCATGTCTGACTCTTAGCAACCCCACTGACTGTAGTTTGACAGGCTTCTCTGCCCATGGGATTATCTCAGTAGGAATATTTGAGTGGATTGCCATTTCCAAAGCTCCAGGGAATCTTCTTGACCCAAGGGATCGAGCCTGCATCTCCTTTGGCTCCTGCATTGGCAGGTGGGTTCTTTACCACTGATTCACCTGGGAAGCCCACCTTAACATTTATTGTTCACCATATGTTGGACTCAGCAATTTATGAGTCGTATGTTTATCAGCCACTTCAAAACACTCTGACAAATGATTCATTTAATTTACCAATGAAGAAACAGAGGTTAACAACATGGCTAAGTTGTCCAAGGTCACAGATGGGGTTAATGGTATCAGATAGGGTTTCGGCTTCTGTTCATCTTCAAAGTCTGGGCTCTTAAGCATTATCATTGACGTTCTGGTTTTCACCTTGAAAGGTAGTTAATGTTTGATGATTTATATTTTTCACTTTATCTTCATCAACTGCCTTTTCTTTGTCCATAACTCTGATCCAAACCTCTCTCTTCTGGCATTCAGATCAGATCAGATCAGTCCCTCAGTCGTGTCCGACTCTTTGCAACCCCATGAATCGCAGCACGCCAGGCCTCCCTGTCCATCACCAACTCCCGGAGTTCACTGAGACTCACGTCCATCGAGTCAGTGATGCCATCCAGCCATCTCATCCTCTGTCATCCCCTTCTCCTCCTGCCCTCATTCCCTCCCAGCATCAGCGTCTTTTCCAATGAGTCAACTCTTCACATGAGGTGGCCAAAGTACTGGAGCTTCAGCTTTAGCATCATTCTTTCCAAAGAAATCCCAGGGCTGATCTCCTTCAGAATGGACTGGTTGGATCTCCTTGCAGTCCAAGGGACTCTCAAGAGTCTTCTCCAACACCACAGTTCAAAAGCATGAATTCTTCAGCACTCAGCCTTCTTCACAGTCCAACTCTCACATCCATACATGACCACAGGAAAAACCATAGCCTTGACTAGATGGACCTTTGTTGGCAAAGTAATGCCTCTGCTTTTGAGTATGCTATCTAGGTTGGTCATAACTTTCCTTCCAAGGAGTAAGCATCTTTTAATTTCATGGCTGCAGTCACAATCTGCAGTGATTTTGGAGCCCCCCAAAATAAAGTCTGACACTGTTTCCACTGTTTCCCCATCTATTTCCCATGAAGTGATGGGACCGGATGCCATGATCTTCGTTTTCTGAATGTTGAACTTTAAGCCAACCTTCTCACTCTCCACTTTCACTTTCATCAAGAGGCTTTTGAGTTCCTCTTCACTTTCTGCCATAAGGGTGGTGTCATCTGCATATCTGAGGTTATTGATATTTCTCCTGGCAATCTTGATTCCAGCTTGTGTTTCTTCCAGTCCAGCGTTTCTCATGATGTACTCTGCATAGAAGTTAAATAAGCAGGGTGACAATATACAGCCTTGACGTACTCCTTTTCCTATTTGGAACCAGTCTGTTGTTCCATGTCCAGTTCTAACTGTTGCTTCCTGACCTGCATACAAATTTCTCAAGAGGCAGATCAGGTGGTCTGGTGTTCTCATCTCTTTCAGAATTCTCCACAGTTTATTGTGATCCACACAGTCAAAGACTTTGGCATAGTCAATAAAGCAGAAATAGATGTTTTTCTGGAACTCTCTTGCTTTTTCCAAGATCCAGCGGATGTTGGCAATTTGATCTCTGGTTCCTCTGCCTTTTCTAAAACCAGCTTGAACATCAGGAAGTTCACGGTTCACATATTGCTGAAGCCTGGCTTAGAGAATTTTGAGCATTACTGTACTAGCGTGTGAGATGAGTGCAATTGTGTGGTAGTTTGAGCACTCTTTGGCATTGCCTTTCTCTGGCATTGCCTAACTCCAAATATGAATGCTGCTGAAGTGCCTTCTGTATGTAGCCAATCTTTGGTATATGTAATAAAACTAAGTCATGATGGAGTGGCTGGCTGTTCCTAACTGGGAGCTAATATTCTAGCCAAGATGATTTTCCCCCTCAAAAACAGAATGACAGCCCAGAGAGAAGACAAAAGGTTAAAATGAGAGAGAAAAACGGAAAAGATACTGTACAATTTTCTAAGTGAAGCAGACAAAATTTGTGTGGAGGGTCAGCAAAGTTCATTTCTTTTCTTCTTTTTTCTCCTCTGTGGTCTGTTCCACAAACCATACACTTTGTGATTTAAAAGAAAATAACTTACAATAGCCCCTTTTCTTTTCAAAAATCTTTCAAATTGGCAAACAGCCATTTGGAATGCTAGGCACATTCTGGTCTTTCTACACTGATGTGAGGTTGGTACTTGTCCAAGAAAGAAATAGTCTTTATTTTCTATGAAACCACAGAAACTACACTCCTTTCCAAGAAAATCTATCTTTATAGCCAAATAGTTAACCCTGAAATCTCTAGTTTGAGTCAAATTCCCAGATTCATGAACATAGAATCTGAATAATGTTGGCAATGTTAAAACCATGTCCTTTCAATAGATTAGAAAGATAAATAGATTGCCAGGTGAGTTTTACAAACTCAATGTTTAATGAACATTGTAACCATTTTTTATACAGATAAAGTTAAGTGGGCTCTTCCTTTTATGCTTAATATAGTCATTCAGATAGAAGGCTTAAGGCCATATCTGCCTAGCCCTATGGTGATCCACAGCTCTTGGCACATGAGTGCGCGCGCACACACACACACACTCACACCATTGTTGACTTATTTGGAGAAAAAAAAAAAAACATAACTCTAAAAGTCTTCTACATGCCTTTTATATATATTAAGTCCATAACTTTGCAAGCTTTTTGTATAAATTTGATGCCAATCCCACATAAACATATTGTGATTTGTCAAGAAAATAGGCTGCCTACCAGCTCCTATTTGTTTAACTTCCAACATCTCAATTCATAGATGTTTGCTGTGTATTTTAAAATTTTCTGTAGATTAGGTTAAGGAAATAGAATTGCTGGATCAAAAGACTTGAGATATATATATTTATTATCAAATCGCTTTGAAATACATTATATATGTATAATTTACTATCAAATTGCTTTATAAAATATATAATATGCCTATATTTTTCAATTGTATTGAGTATATTATGTAGTATTTTATATATAAAATATACATATATTCTCATTATTTTCAATTATAATTTAGCCAAAATTATTATCAAATATTGGAGAAGGAAATGGCAACCCACTCCCGTGTTCTTGCCTGGAGAATCTCAGGGATGGGAGAGCCTGGTGGGCTGCTGTCTATGGGGTCGCACAGAGTTGGACATGACTGAAGCGACTTAGCAGCAGCATTATCAAATATATTTATGTATTATAGCATATATATAGTATATTGCAATGCATTATATCATTTATTATATCACTGCATACATGTAATATTATATGATATATATGTTATAATTAGCATTTTCATAACTAAGATGATAAATATATTTAATATGCTTATTTTGTATTTATAGTTTCTATATTAATTGCATAATTGTAAGCTTTGCAAATTTTTTCCCCTTGCACTCTTTTTTATATTAAAACTTTTATATATGTTAAAAATATTTACTTCAAGATTTTCATTTACTTTTTAACTTTGTGATTTCTCTTTATGAGCACATTTTTAAAATTTACTTAATGTAAATGAAATATATTTAACTTTATTCAGTGTGTGAAGCAGAGTGTCTGACTTTGTTTTTTTAAAAATGTATACCATTTGTCCCAAAATTTGTTGAAACATCACATTGTCTCCTGTGAGTAAAAGATGATATTTAATATAAATTAAATCCCAATCTACTATTGGTTCTTTATCTGGGGTTTATTTATTATGTTCCATAGAACAATATTTAAATTTTTTTGTGATAATGACAAACACATTCAATTATGATTTCCTTATATTACATCTGAAACTTGAAAGATCAACTACCTTGTGCTGGGCTGCATCCCACAGTACTGCAGCCTTTGCAACTATCCAGCCTCGAAACTAAAGAAGAACTCAGAGTCAGAGACAGAGACATCAATAATTTGTTGAACAGGGAGTCTTACAAGTCAGAGGCAAAGACCCAGGAGCAACACACTGCCTTGTATGGCTAAGGGCAGGCAGGACTCCACAGCCAGCTTTGCTACTCAGGAGAGGAAGAGGCTACCAATTACAGGGTGAATGACATCAGAAGGGCTCCCTAGTTACCAGGGGAACTGTGGAAGGAACGCATTCCCCACAAGCCTTCAGGATAGCAACCATCCAGGGGACTGACATTGTTGATCCCCCAATAATGGAGCCTCAAATCTGAGAATCAGAACAATTCTTAGCTGAAAGTTAAGGGATCATGCAGGCAGTTACTGATAAGATTAGGAGAGTGATGCAATCAGGGGCTTCCCAGGTGGTGCTGGTGGTAAAGAACCCACCTGCCAATGCATGAGACTTAAAAGATTCTAGTTTGATCCCTGGGTTGGAAAGATCCCCTGGAGAAGGAAAAGGCAACCCAGTCCTGTAATCTTGCCTGGAGAATCCCATGAATAGTTGGAGAGCTGCAGTTCATAGGGTCGCACAGAGTCAGACACGACTGAAGCAACTTAGCACACAGGCACACAATCATGTGAGTAAGGTGAAAGTGAAGCAGAACCTGGTAGGGTGTTGTCATCCTGTTCAGTCACTCAGTCGTGTCTGACTCTTTGCGACTGCATGGACTGCAGCACACCAGGCTTCCCTGTCCTTTGCCATCTCCCAGAGCTTGCTCAAACTCATGTCCATTGAGTCAGGGATGCCATCCAACAATCTCACCCTCTGTTGTCCTATTTTGCTCCTGCCTTCAATCTTTCCCAGCATGAGGGTCTTTTCCAATGAATTGGCTCTTTGCATCAGGTGGGCAAAGTATTGAAACTTCAGCTTCAGCATCAGTCCTTCCAATGAATATTCGGGGTTGATTTTCTTCAGGACTGACTCATTTGATCTCATAGGGGAATTCTACCAAACATAAAACCTATCCTTTTCAAATGAGTCTAAAATTTTGAAGAGGAGGTAACACTCTCAAATTCATTCTACAAGGTCATCATTACGTTGATGTGAAAACCAGACAAAATTTAAAAAGAAAATTGCAGGCCAGTATCTCTTGTGTATATGGATGCAAAAGTGCCTAACAAAATGTTAGCAAGCCAAAATTAAAAATTAAAAAAGGATTATACACCTGGAGTGGTATAGATAGAAAACACAAATCCCCCAGATAGATCACTGTGACTAATGATATGGGAAGAAGGAACTTACTTTACCCAGTTTCTGGACTTAAGCATTTTACTTATTTTGGATTAGAACTTTATAATATTTGATGATTTATCATGTATACTGTTTTGAAGAATGGAATAAAAAGCTGTAGATTGTTAACTCCAAGTTACATATCACCTATGCCTTCAATAATTTCTTTTAGGCCAGTATATTTCATATATGATACCCCATGTAATAAAACCAGTGAATCCAGTTGTTGCCAATGAACTGCTATACGTGTTTTTTTTTTTTTTTTCCTGTAAAGGGAAACCCTGGCTCTGATGTACCATTAGGCTAAATTCCATAGCAGTGTATCCAATGTTCTTAAACTCCTAAATACTGGGGCTAACTTATAAGTATATACTCATATTCATTCAAGGGATTCAGTTTAGTTTATTTGACAGGACCCCATAGGTGAATTGCAACACAAGCCCTTAGGATTTTGAAGAAAAGCTCTAACATACTCTCCTGACAGCTGTCTCCTTTTGAGAAACAACTCTCAGCCTGCTAGTAGGCCTTAGTAGAGATTGAATATTTAATCATGGGCCACCAAGTTATGCAACCTGAGCTGCCCACAATAAACTGGGTGTCATCTGACCTGCCAATCCATAAATTTAGTCATGGACAATAGCTGTCCATCATCAGAAGGAAGTGGTAAGTATATGATCGGGCTCAAGCCACTCCTGAAGGCACAAGTAAATTACTTCAACAAGTAGCCTGTGGTCTTCACTCATATGTCACATACTCCTCACTCCAAGCTTATGGTCTGCTAGGGAGTTCCCTATGCTCAGTTGACAGAGGAAAAGAAGCTTTGGGTTTTGTTAACATTTGATTCTGTGCAATATGCAGGCACTATTCAAAAGTGGACAGCTGTATCATTATACACTCTTTCTAGGATATTCCTGAAAAAATAGTGGTAATGGGGAATCCTCCCAGTGGGCAGAAACTTGAGCAGTGCCCAAGACTATCCACATTGTTTGAAATAAGAAATGACCAGATATGCAATTACTGATTCCTGCTCATGATGAGCTGTTTTTTTTTTTTTTTTTTTTTGTCATGGACTTGGAACTCATATGATTTAAAAATTGGTGAGAAGGAAATTTGGAAAATAGGTATATGGATAGAATTTTCTGTATGAGCAAAAAACATGAATATATTTGTGTCCCATGTAAATTCTCATCAAAAGGTGACCTCAGCAGAGAAAAAAATATTTATAGTCAAGTGGATCAGTTCAGTTCAGTTCAGTGGCTCAGTTGTGTCTGACTCTTTGAGAAGACCCCATGAATCGCAGCACGCCAGGCCTCCTGTCCATCACCAACTTCCACAGTTCACCCAGACTCACATCCATTGAGTCAGTGATGCCATCCAGCCATCTCATCCTCTGTCGTCCCCTTCTCCTCCTGCCCCCAATCCCTCCCAGCATCAGAGTCTTTTCCAGTGAGTCAACTCTTCGCATGAGGTGCCCAAAGTACTGGAGTTTCAGATTCAGCATCATTCCTTCCAAAGAAACCCCAGGGCTGATCTCCTTCAGAATGGGCTGGTTGGATCTCCTTGCAGTCCAAGGGACTCTCAAGAGTCTTCTCCAACACCACAGTTCAAAAGCATTAATTCTTTGGCACTCAGCCTTCTTCAGTCCAACTCAAGTGGATAGGATAAACTTTTCTATGTATACCACTCAGTCTCTTTCTCCAACTAACCTTGTAATTCCCCAAAGAAATGTGGATAAAGTTGTCAGTCACACAGGGGTGGAGGTTATGCCACCACTGGTCTTATAACATGGTCTTCCAGTAACTAAAGCCACCTGACCACAGTCACTGGTGAGAGCCCAATCTGCAAGCAGTAGAAATCAATTCTGAGTCCTAGATATGGCACTCTTCCCCAGGGTGATTAGTGAGCTCCCTGGTATTGGATTGATTATACTAGGGCTGTTTCATCATGAAAGGGCAGCATTTTTTCCCTTTGGAATAGATACTCTGTATATGGATTTCTCTTCATTGCATGTGGTGCTTCTTCAAAAATCACAGTGTGTGCAGTTACATGTTTCATTAATTGCCATGGTATTCCACACAACATTGCTTCTAATGAGTAAAAGTTACTTCACCACAAATGAAGTGCAGCAATGGGCCAGTAATTCACTGGTGTTACCGTGTTCTTCACCATTTTGGAGCAGCTAGCTTGACAGAGCAGTGGAATGACCTCTTGAAGTTTGTTACCTTGCCAGCTATATGGCAATGTTTGGCACGTCTGGGACACATTTCTCCAGAAGACTATTTACTCTCAGTATACAACTTGTGGCACTGTTTCTTTCTGATCCAATATTCACTGGTCCAGGAATCAGGAGATGGAAACTGAAGTAGCACCACTCATTATTACTCCTAGCTATCCATCAGCAAAAACTTTGCTATCTATTCCCATGATTTTGTGATCCGTTGGCCCAGAGATCTTAGTTTTAGAGAGAAGTTTACTTCTACCAGAAAACACATTGATTCTATTAAACTGGAATTTAAGACTGTGGTCCAGTTACTTTGTTCTTCTCATACCTCTGAGTCAACAGATGAAGGAGGGAGTTACTGGAGTAACCGATCTTGACTATCAAGGGGAAAATTGTACTATTATTCCACAATGGGACTAAAAGAGATCATGTTTGGAATAGAGCAGATCCCTCAGGGAATCTCTTAGTATTATTATGTCCTATAACTAAGGTCAATTTTAAATTACAACAGTCCAGACCAGACAGGAATAATAATGGCTTAGACCATTCACTGTGACCATGAGATGCTTGCTGAAGGCAGAGTGAATATGGAAAAGATAGTGGAAGAAGGTAATTGTAAATACCAGTTATGACCACTTGGACTTGTGTTGGTTAATTCTGTGTATCAACTCAGTTGGTACATGGAGTACCCAGGTAGCTGATTAAACATTATTTCTGGGTGTGTCTGTGATGGTATTTGCAGAATAAAATAGTACTTGAATTCACGGACTGAGTGAAGCTGATTGACTTCCCCAATTAGAGTGGATATCGTCCAGTCCTTTGAGGGCTTCAGTCAGGGGAAAAGAAAAAAAAAAAAAAAGCCAGAGGAAGGTCAGATTTGCTCTTTGCCTGACTGTTGAATTGGGACATCAATATTCTCCTGCCACTGGTTTTGTGACTCTGAGGCCTTCAGAAGTGTTTCTGGCTTTCCTGGGCCTCCAACTAGCATGCAGAAGATTGCTGAAATTCTCAGCTTCAATAATCACATGAGCCAATATCTCATAATAATATTTTTTGCACAAATATATGTACATATGCTGTGAAAATGCTGCACTCAATATGTCAGCAAATATGGAAAACTCAGCAGTGGCCACAGGACTGGAAAATGTCAGTTTTCATTCCAATCCCAAAGAAAGGCAATGTCAAAAAATGTGCAAAATATTGCACTCCTCTCACACGCTAGTAAAGTAAACCTTAAAATTCTCCAAGCCAAGCTTCAGCAATACACGAACCATGACCTTCCAGATGTTCAAGCTGGTTTTAGAAAAGGCAGAGGAACCAGATCATCAAAAAAGCAAGAGAGTTCCAGGAAAACATCTATTTCTGCTTTACTGACTATGCCAAAGCCTTCGACTGTGTGGATCACAATAAACTGTGGAAAATTCTGAAAGAGATGGGGATACCAGAGCACCTGACCTGCCTCTTGAGAAACCTGTATGCAGAGCAGGAAGCAACGGTTAGAACTGGACAAAGAACAACAGACTGGTTTCAAATAGGAAAAGGAGTACATCAGTGCTGTATATTCTCACCCTGCTTATTTAACTTATATGCAGAGCACATTATGAGAAATGTTGGGCTGAAGGAAGCACAAGCTGGAATCAAGATTACCAGGAGAAATATCAATAACCTCAGATATGCAGATGACACCAGCCTTATGGCAGAAAGTGAAGAAGAACTAAAGAGCCTCTTGATGAAAGTGAAAGAGGAGAGTGAAAAAGTTGACTTAAAGCTCAACATTCAGAAAACTAAGATCATGGCATCCGGTCCCATCACTTCATGGCAAATAGATGGGGAAACAGTGGAAACAGTGGCTGACTTTATTTTTCTGGGCTCCAAAATCACTGCAGATGGTGACTGAAGCCATGAAATTAAAAGATGCTTGCTCCTTGGAAGGAAAGTTATGACCAACCCACACAGCATATTAAAAAGCAGAGACATTACTTTGTCAACAAAGGTCCGTCTAGTCAAGGCTATGGTTTTTTCCAGTAGTCATGTATGGATGTGAGAGTGGGACTATAAAGCACGTTGAGCGCTGAAGAATTGATGCTTTTGAACTGTGGTGTTGGAGAAGATGCTTGAGAGCCCCTTGGACTGCAAGGAGATCCAACCAGTTCATCCTAAAGGAGATCAGTCCTGGGTGTTCACTGGAGGGACTCATGTTGAGGCTGAAACTCCAATATTTTGGCCACCTGATGCGAAGAGCTGACTTATTGGAAAAGACCCTCATGCTGGGAAAGATTGAGGGCAGGAGGAGAAGGGGATGACATAGGATGAGATGGCTGGATGGCATCACCACCTCATGAACATGGGTTTGGGTAAACTCCGGGAGTTGGTGATGGACAGGGAGCTCTGGCGTGCTGTGGTTCATGGGGTCACAAAGAGTCAGACACGACTGAGCAACTGAACTAATTGATGTACACACTTACTTACAATGAATAGGCAATTGTAAGAAACATGGAGTAATAAGGGCCAAACAGGGACTCAGGTCACACAAGCATGACATTTGATATTACATAACCAGGAAAACCCAACCTTCCAGCTGCAGCCCTTATTGTGTGTGTCTACAATATGCCTCTCTAATTCCGGTGTGCTAAGTCTTTTGTAGAGTCTGCATAAATGCTGAGATTAAGTCAAACTGGATTACCTTGATATATTGGAGAAACCTGAGGTTTCTGCTACTTACATATAAATTATTTTTCTCCATTTCTAACATGAGAATGTGATTTGCTCAATTACTTCCTTGCTCTCTTCTTTGCTATTCTGCCTTTTGGCTTTAAGTCTGTTGTTGATGGGAGCTACTATTTTGAAGACTGACTTCTTTTGAAGGTAAAATACTTCTAGTCTTCACTCCATGTGCTGAACTATTATCACTTATGTACTCCTCTCTATCACTGTATTGCAAAGAACACTCATTGAGCTCAAATAAAGATGTACCATTGGATGAAGAAAAGCAGAAAGCATCAGGGAAGGCGAATCAAGCAGTTATACATACTACCCCCATTCTTCTGTTCTTGCTCATCCAATTATTTCAGTGGGAGCAATTTTATACAGTGAACAGCACACATTAAAAATAAATGTGGGGAATTCTCAGGAAAATTTAAATCTAGTTAAACAATTAAGAAGTTATGCTATTTAGTATCAGTTCATTTAATTAGAAATTTATTTTTCTTTGTATAATTATTTTTATTATGGAAAAATATGGATAGCTTACTGATTTAGTTATTTTAAAATGGCATAAGTCCTTTCATGATGTTGCTCAACCACCATTGTCATCATTATTATTTTAATTGGAGGAGAGTTGCTTTACAGTGTTGCATTGGTTTCTGCTGTACAACAATGCAAATCATCCATTAGTGTATACATATGTATATATCCCCTCTGTTTTGAGCCTCCCTCCCACCCACCCCCATTTCACCCCTCTAAGTCATCACAGAGCACTGCACTGGGCTCCCTGTGTATACAGCAGCTTTTCACTAGCTATATCTATTTTATACATTGTGATGTATATATGTCAGTGCTACTCTCATAATTCATCCCACCCTCTTTTTCCCTCACTGTGTCCACAAGACTGTCTACTATGTCTGTGTCTCTATTCCTATCCTGCCTATATGTTCATCAGTACAGTTTTTCTAGATCCCATATATATGCTTTAACAATGTTTGTTTTTCTGAGTTCACTCTGTATAACAGGCTTAGCTTCATCCACCTCATTTTAACTGACTCAAATTCATACCTTAAAAAAAAAAAATCACATTTTCATTTATTGACACCTTTCAGATCTTTAGATAGCTTTAGTAAAACATATTATTTAATGGAAATATGAAGAAAATATGGCTGATTAAACTTGAAAGACAATGATAGGTTAAAATTATGGTAATTTCTATAGCCAGCATTTTTCAACTCTAATTATTTTAAAATCTGAGTAGTATTTGATACTCTACCATTGTATACATTCAGGGCACTTGAAAAATTTAAAGAATATTCTTTGAAATTGTCTTTTTCAGTTTAAATGTTCAGTCTTTCAGAATGTTTTCTCTTTTCCTCCCTCTTAATAAAGACATAACAAGAAGGTAACCTTTGAAAAACAAACAAAGAGGACTGAGAAGAAATCAAATCTACCAACACCTTGATCTTGGACTTCTAGTCTGCAGAACTGTGAGAAAATAAATTCCGATGTTATTTTGTAATGGCAGCCCTAATAAACCTCTTAATTTCAGTTATTTGTTGATATACATCTGCTGCTAAGTCGCTTCAGTCGTGTCCAACTCTGTGTGACCACATAGACGGCAGCCGACCAGGCTCCCCCGTCCCTGGGATTCTCCAGGCAAGAACACCGGAGTGGGTTGCCATTTCCTTCTCCAACGCATGACAGTGAAAAGTGAAAGTGAAGTCGCTCAGTCCTGTCTGACTCTTTGCTACCCAATGAACTGCAGCCCACCAGGCTCCTCTGTCCATGGGATTTTCCAGGCAAGAGTACTGGAGTGGGGTGCCATTGCCTTCTCCATGATACACATCAGGTGAATACAAATTCACACCACAACCAAAGTACATGAATTCATTTTTTTTTTTTATGTCCCCTCAGGCAAGGGAAGCAAAAGCAAAACCACATTGGACTATACCAAACTAAAAAGCTCTTGCATAGTAAAGGAAGCAATAAAATGACAAGACCACCTACTGAATAGGTGAAGATATTTTCAATTGTTATATATAATAAAGGGTTAATATCCAAAATATACAAAGAACTAATACAACTCAACATCAAAATAAGCAAACAGCCTAATTAAAAAATGGGCTGAGGATCTGATTGGACATTTTTCTGCGGAAGGTATGCAGATGGCCAATAGACACATGAAGAGATGCTCTATAGCATCAATCTTCAGTGAAATGCAAATTAAAACCACAACAACATATCACTTCACACTTGTCAAAATGGCTATTGTCAAAAACACAAAAAATAGCAATTATTGATGAGGATGTGAGAAGAGATAATCCTTATGTGCTGTTGCTGGGACTGTAAACTGATACAGCCACTATGGAAAACATTATGGAGATTACTCAAAAACTAAAAATTGAACTACTGTATGACCCAGAAACGGTAACCCACTCCAGTATTCTTGCCTGGAGAATCCCTTGGATGGAGAAGCCTGGTAGTCCACAGGGCCTACAGTCCACAGGGCCACAAAGAGTCGGACATGACTGAGTGGCTTAACTAACTATGACCCAGCAACACCACTCTTAGGTTTTTATACAAATGAAACAAAAACACTGTTAAAAAAGATATATACCCCCTATATTCATTACACTATTATTTATAATAGATAAGATATGAAATTTATATGAATTCATTTATAATAGATAAGATATGAAAGCAACTTAAATGTCCATTAATAGACAATTTAACAAAAAAGGAAAAAATTAGTCTTGCTATTTACAACAAAAGAATGAACTGTGAGGGTTTACCATGCTAAGTGACATAGTCAGAGTAAGACAAATATTGTGTGTTTTCACTTATATATGGAATCCAATAAAACAAAAGGAACAGACATAACAAGGCATCAGTTCAGTTCAGTTCAGTCACTCAGTCATGTATGACTCATTGCGACCCCGTGAATCGCAGCACTCCAAGGCCTCCCTGTCCATCACCAACTCCCGGAGTTCACTCAAACTCACATCCATCGAGTCGGTGATGCCATCTAGCCATCTCATCCTCTGTCATCCCCTTCTCCTCTTGCCCCCAATCCCTCCCAGAATCAGAGTCTTTACCAGTGAATCAACTATTTGCATGAGGTGGCCAAAGTACTGGAGTTTCAGCTTTAGCATCATTCCTTCCAAAGAATACCCAGGGCTGATCTCCTTCAGAATGGACTGGTTGGATCTCCTTGCAGTCCAAGGGACTCTCAAGAGTCTTCTCCAACACCACAGTTCAAAAGCAACAATTCTTCTGTGCTCAGCATTCTTCGTAGTCCAACTCTAACATCCATACGTGACCACTGGAAAAACCATAGCCTTGACTAGACGGACCTATGTTGGCAAAGTAATGTCTCTCTCTGCTTTTGAGTATGCTATCTAGGTTGGTCATAACTTTCCTTCCAAGGAGTAAGCATCTTTTAATTCATGTCTGCAATCACCATCTGCAGTGACTTTGGAGCTCCCCAAAATAAAGTCTGACACTGTTTCCACTGTTTCCCCATCTATTTCCCATGAAGTGATCGGACCAAATGCCATGATCTTCATCTTCTGAATGTTGAGCTATAAGCCAACTTTTTCACTCTCCTCTTTCACTTTCATCAAGAGGCATTATAGTTCCTCTTCACTTTCTGCCATAAGGGTGGTGTCATCTGCATATCTGAGGTTATTGATATTTCTCCTGGCAATCTTGATTCTAGCTTGTGCTTTTTCCAGTCCAGTGTTTCTCATGATGTACTCTGCATAGAAGTTAAATAAGTAGGGTGACAGTATATAGCCTTGACGTACTCCTTTTCCTATTTGGAACCAGTCTGTTGTTCCATGTCCAGTTCAAACTGTTGCTTCCTGACCTGCATACAGGTTTTTCAAGAGGCAGGTCAAGTGCTCTGGTATCCCCATCTCTTTCAGAATTTTCCACAGTTTATTGTGATCCACACAGTCAAAGACTTTGGCATAGTCAATAAAGCAGAAGTAGATGTTTTTCTGGAGCTCTCTTGCTTTTTCAGTGATCCAGTGGATGTTGGCAATTTGATCTCCAGTTCCTCTGCCTTTTCTAAAACCAGCTTGAACATCTGGAAGTATACGGTTCACGTATTGCTAAAGCCTGGCTTGGAGAATTTTGAGCATTACCTTACCAGCGTGTGAGGTGAGGGCAATTGTGCGGTAGTTTGAGGATTCTTTGGAATTGCCTTTCTTTGGGATTGAAATGAAAACTGACCTTCTCCAGTCCTGTGGCCACTGCTGAGTTTTCCAAATTTGCTGGCATAAGGAGTGCAGCACTTTCACAGCCTCATCTTTCAGGATTTAAAATAGCTCAGCTGGAATTCCATCACCTCCACTAGCTTTGTTCATAGTGATTTCTAAGGCCCCCTTGACTTCACATTCCAGGATGTCTGGCTCTAGGTGAGTGATCACACCATCATGATTATCTTGGTCATGAATATCTTTTTTGTACAGTTCTGTGTATTCTTGCCACCTCTTCTTAATATCTTCTGCTTCTGTTAGGTCCAAACCATTTCTGTCCTGTATCAAGCCCATCTTTGCATGAAATGTTCCCTTGACATATCTAAATTTCTTGAAGAGATCTCTAGTCTTTCCATTCTGTTGTTTTCCTCTATTTCTTTGCATTGATCACTGAGGAAGGCTTTCTTATGTTTCCTTGCTATTCTTTGGACCTCTGCGTTCTGATGCCTATATCTTTCCTTTTCTTTTTACAGCTATTTGTAAGGCCTCCCCAGACAGCCATTTTGCTTTTTTGCATTTCTTTTCCATCGAGATGGTCTTGATCTCTGTCTCCTGTACAATGTCACGAACCTCCCCGTCCATAGTTCATCAGGCATTCTATCTACCAGATCTAGTCCCTTAAATCTATTTCTCACTTCCACTGTATAATCATAAAGGATTTGATTTAGGTCATACCTGAATGGTCTAGTGGTTTTCCCTACTTTCTTCAATTTAAGTCTGAATTTGGTAATAAGGAGCTCATGATCTGAGCCACAGTCAGTTCCCAGTCTTGTTTTTGCTGACTGTATACAGATTCTCCATCTTTGGTTGCAAAGAATATAATCAATCTGATTTCAGTGTTGACCATCTGGTGATGTCCATGTGTAGAGTCTTCTCTTGTGTTGTTGGAAGAGGGTGCCTGCTATGACCAGTGCTTTCTCTTGGCAAAACTCTATTAGCCTTTGCCCTGGTTCAAATTTGCCTGTTATTCAGGTGTTTCTTGACTTCCTACTTTTGCATTCCAGTCCCCTATAATGAAAAGGACATCTTTTGGGGTGTTACTTCAACTTCTTCAGCATTACTGGTTAAGGCATAGATTTGGATTACTGTGCTATTGAATGGTTTGCCTTGGAAATGAACAGAGATAGACATAGTTAAAGATACAGAGAACATGTGTTTGCCAGACAGGAGGTAAGTAGGTGGAGGAAAGCAATTGCTGAGGAGGATTAAGAGGTACAAACTTACAGCTGCAAAATAAATGAGTCACTGATATGGGTACAAAATGTACATTAGGGTATTATATTCAACTATGAAATTTGCATGGTGACATATTGTAACTAGGCTTATTGTGGTGATCATGCTGAAATCTATAGAAATATCAAATTACTTTTTTTTGTAACAAGATACAACATAGTGTTGTAAGCCAATTATACTTCCAAAATAAGAAAAGTCATAGAAAAAGAGATCAAATTTGTGATTATCATTGATGGAGAGATGGGCAAGTGAGGGACTGGGGGAGGGGGATTTGAATGAAGGTAGTCAAAAGTACAAATTTCCAGTTATAATATTAATAGGTACTAGAGATATAATGTACAACATAATAAATATGATTAACACTACTGCTTGTAATATATGAAAGTTGTTAAAAGAATAAATCTTGAATCCTCATCCCAAGGTAAAACAAGGTGTCTATTGTTTTATTTAGTATCTATAGGAGATAGTAGTTATTCACAAAACTTGTGATAATCATTTCATAATGTGTGTAACTCCAATCTCTCTGCTGTACACCTTATACCATGGTATATGTCAGTTCTATCTCAATAAAACTGGAAGAAAAAATTAAATGAGAATATACAGAGACTCAAAATTGTTTGGTCCTGTCCTTGCTTTCTGGAGTCCCTAATTCAAAAACTTTCCTGTTTGTCACCACTATTATAATGTTTATGAGGGGCAGATTTTTTTTTTCCCCTCTGTTTTCAAGCAACTATATCACCTGATGTTAAAAGAGTATCTGGAACATAGTAGGCTTTTAAGAAACATGCATTGAATGAATGAATAAATAAACATATTTATTAAATACTCAGTAGGTATTGATATTCTAGTGTAATTAAGCCATGAAAAAGCTTAAGTACCTGCACCCATGAACTTACTGTCTATTGTTTACAACAATAAACTTGGAAACAGTATAATACAAGAACATGATAAAAATAAGAAAGAAAATAAAAATCAAGTAATATGATAGTGAATGGGAAGGAACTGAATATCATCTACTTGGGTGGGCAGAAAGGGTCTCTCTGGAAGATTTTACTTGGGCTGATTTTGATAACGAGGAAGACCAACCATACTAACATGTACAAGAAGTGTGTTCTAGGTATATGGTACAAAATGTGCAATGATATGAAATGGGAATGAGGAAGAGATTTTCCAGGAAGTGAAAGAATGTAACTGTTGCTAAAGAATTATGGTCATGGAGAAAGGATGAAATCAGCAAAAGTCACTCAGTTGTGTCCAACTCTGATAATTCTCCAGGTCACAATACTGGAGTGGGTAGCCTTTCCCTTCTCCAGGGGATCTTCCCAACCCAGGGATTGAACCCAGGTCTTTCACATTGCAGGCAGATTCTTTACCAGCTGAGCCACAAGAAATCAGGGATGTAGACAAAAAGTTCAGGCTGCATGGCCTCACCTACACAGAAAATTCAGATTTTATTCTAACTTTAACTGGAATAACTGCCACATGACAGCTTTCAAATGGAGGGAAAATAACTGAGAAGAGCTATGAAAATATCAGTTTTATTGCTATTGCTATGTGGTGATTGGATGATCATGGTGTGTAAAAATATTGATATTATTGTCCACTATTTCATTTACTGAACCACATTTGCATAGTTAAAAAATAAATCCTCTTTATTTCAGGTAGTTAGATATTGACTGTTTTTTTCTTTTTAAATACCTCTTTATACTTTCAATAGCATATTTTTTCTTAGTCAATTTAATTATTTTAAAAATTCATTTTATTTTTTTCAACATAATTAAGATTTATACAATTTTCACACAACAGATCAGATCATATCAGTCACTCAGTCGTGTCCAACTCTTTGCGACCCCATGAATCGCAGCACGCCAGGCTTCCCTGTCCATCACCAACTCCCGGAGTTCATTCAGACTCACGTCCATCGAGTCAGTGATGCCATCCAGCCATCTCATCCTCTGTTGTCCCCTTCTCCTCTTGCCCCTAATCCCTCCCAGCATCAGAGTCTTTTCCAATGAGTCAACTCTTTGCATTCTGATCTCCTTCCGAATGGACTGGTTGGATCTCCTTGCAGTTCAAGGGACTCTCAAGAATCTTCTCCAACACCACAGTTCAAAAGCATCAATTCTTCAGTGCTCAGCCTTCTTCACAGTCCAACTTTCACATCCATACATGACCACAGGAAAAACCATAGCCTTGACTAGACGGACCTTTGTTGGCAAAGTAATGTCTCTGCTTTTGAATATGCTATCTAGATTGGTCATAACTTTCCTTCCAAGGAGTAAGCGTCTTTTAATTTCATGGCTGCAGTCACCATCTGCAGTGATTTTGGAGCCCAGAAAAATAAAGTCTGACACTATTTCCACTGTTTTCCCATCTATTTGCCATGAAGTGATGGGGCCGGATGCCATGATCTTTGTTTTCTGAGTGTTGAGCTATAAGCCAACTTTTTCACTCTCCACTTTCACTTTCATCAAGAGGCTTTTGAGTTCCTCTTCACTTTTTGCCATAAGGGTGGTGTCATCTGCATATCTGAGGTTATTGATATTTCTCCTGGCAACCTTTATTCCAGCTTGTGTTTCTTCCAGTCCAGCGTTTTTCATGATGTACTCTGCATATAAGTTAAATAAACAGGGTGACAATATACAGCCTTGACGTACTCCTTTTCCTATTTGGAACCAGTCTGTTGTTCCATGTCCAGTTCAAACTGTTGCTTCCTGACCTGCATACAAATTTCTCAAGAGGCAGATCAGGTGGTTTGGTATTCCCATCTCTTTCAGAATTTTCCACAGTTTATTGTGATCCACACAGTCAAAGGCTTTGGCATAGTCAATAAAGCAGAAGTAGATGTTTTTTTGGAACTCTCTTGCTTTTTCCATGATCCAGCGGATGTTGGCAATTTGATCTCTGGTTCCTCTGCCTTTTCTAAAACCAGCTTGAACATCAGGAAGTTCACGGTTCACATATTGCTGAAGCCTGGCTTGGAGAATTTTGAGCATTACTTTACTAGCGTGTGAGAGGAGTGCAAAAATTCATTTTATTTTTTTCAACATAATTAAGATTTATACAATTTTCACACAACAGCAGGACACAAATGTTATTTGAGTCCCCATAGACTATAAACCAGGAGTCACTGGAATATATCCAGGGGCATAATACAAGGTGCAAAACCTTCAAGATCTGGAAGTCTTGGAATCATGCAGAACCTGTTCTCTTATCACTATGAAATCATGTTAACAATCAATATGAAAACATATTTGAAAAAAATCCACATATTTTCAAGTGCAACGTGACATTTACCAAGAGACATCTTTGACTTAGCCATTCAAAGTCTCAATAAAATTAAAAGACTAAAAAAAACGCAGAGGGTGATTACAGAGAAGAAAGCATTTAATTGAGAAATTAATATCAAAATCAGTAGTTAATATCAAAGATCCTGTAAAGACCCCATGTATTTGGAAATTAAATGTCCACTGTTAAATGATGGATATTAGAAAATATTTGTAACAATGAAAATGAAAAGAGAATTTATCAGAATATGTTGCATGCAGCTGAAGGTGCTCAATGCAACTACAATGTAGAATCTTAAATAAGACATAATAACAAATAATGGACTGTAGCATAAAATTTTGTGAAATTTGAACAAAATCTATACTTTAGTTAATGATACTGTTTCACATTGATTTCCTGTTTTTTAACAATGTATATTTATTGGTAGTCTCAAAATTCAATTAGAAGTTTCAAGCCTCATTCAAAATTTTCAAAAAATAATAATTTTTTAGACTATATAATATATAATACCACTCTGTTATATCAGATATAATATAAGCTGTCAGTGGAATTCTCCAGGCAAGAATACTAGAGTTTGTAGGCATTCCCTTCTTCAGGGGATTTTCCTGACCCAGAGATTGAACCTGGGTCTTCTGCACTGAAAGCAGATTCTCTACCATCTGAGACACCAGGGAAGCATAAAATATAATACCATTTTATCATTATTAGTCAACAGAAATAATATAATTCTATTCACTAGAAAGAAAGAAAGTGAAGTTGCTCAATCATGTCCGACTCTCTGCGACACCATGGACTCCTTCTCCTTGGGATTTTCCAGGCAAGAGTATTGGGGTGGGTTGCCATTTCCTTCTCCAGGAGATCTTTCCCACCCAGGGATCGAACCCAGGCCTCCCGCATTGCTGGCACACGCTTTACCATCTAAGCCACCAGGGAAGCCATATCACTAGAACTACCATTTAATAGAAATTGAAACATGTATATTATCATATGTGAAACAGATCACCAGTACAGGTTTGATGCATGAGACAGGGTGCTCAGGGCTGGTGCACTGGGATGACTCAGAGGGATGGGATGGGGAGGGAGGTGGGAGGGGGTTCAGGATGGGGAACACATGTGCACCCATGGCTGATTCATGTCAATATATGGCAAAAAACCACTACAATATTTTAATTAGCCTCCAATTAAAATAAATAAATTAAAAAAAGAAAACCCTGTAATCACTTTTTAAAAAATCCAGATGCATATTAAAATAGTATTGGAACTTATTGAAAAATAGAAATGCCCAGGTATTGCCTTTTTTCTCTCCAAAGCACCAGATGTGATTCTAGTGAGCAGACAGGTTTAAAAACAACTGGACTATATGATGATCTTTTCTTTTATATAGTTTGTTTCACTTTTTCTACTTCATATTCATTTAATTTAGGTCTCCCATTTCACTTACTTTATGTTTTCCAATTTTCCCATCTATTTTTGTTGTTGTTGTTGTTGTTCTTTCTCAAGCATTATCAAGTATAGTAGAAAGGCTTTTGTATACATGCCTGCATGCATGCTAAGTTACTTCTGTTTTGTCCGATTCTGTGACCCTATGGAGTGTAGCCTGCCAGGCTCCTCTGTCCAAAGGATTCTCCAGGCAAGACTGCTGGAGTGAGTTGCCATGCCCTCCTCCAGAGTATCTTCCCAACCCAGGGATTGAACCTGCGTCTCATGTCTCCTGCTTTGGCAGGCGGGTTATTTACCACTAGCGCCACCTGGGAAGCCCCATAACTAAATGGGTCCACTTAAATGATTGCTGTTCAGTCCCTAAGTCATGTCTGTCTCTGTGACCTCATGAACTGCAGCAAGTCAGGCTCCTCTGTCTAATGGGATTCTCCAGCCAAGAGTACTGGAATGGGTTGCCATGCCCTCCTCCAGGGGATCTGGACTCAGGGATAATCTCCTGCATTGACAGGTGGGTTCTTTACCAAGAAAGCCACCTGAGAAGCCCTTTGTGTGTGTGTGCACGTGTGTTTGTGTTGTATGTATAATATATATGTTTTCAAAAACATGAATTTTTGCTTCAGTTCAGTTCAGTTCAGTTGCTCAGTTGTGTCTGACTCTTTGCGACCCCATGGACTACAGCACACCAGGCCTCCCAGTTCATCGACAACTCCTGCAGTTTACTCAAACTCATGTCCATGGAGTCAGTGATGCCATCCAACCATCTCATGCTTTGTCGTCCCCTTCTCTTGCCTTCATTCTTTCCCAGCATCAGGGTCTTTTCAAATGAGTCAGTTTTATGACATTTTGATTCCACTTGTTTGACTAAGAATGCTAAATTTCTAATTTATATTCACTCAAAACTTTGATAAAGTTCAGTTTATTCTGGCATCTAATGTTACTGCTAAAAGTCAATTTAATTTTCTAATGGCTATCATTAATGATTTTTTAAACAACTACATTGTTTATACAACTATTAAAAGTTGAGACTTCAGTGCATATATATTTAGTGTATATCTATATATGTGTGTGTGTTTCCCAGGAGGCTCAGTGGGTAAAGAGACCTCCTGCAATACAGGAGACACAGGAGATGTGGGTTCGATCCCTGGGTCAGGAAGATCCCCTGGAGGAGGGCACAGCAACTCAATCCAGTATTCTTGCCTAGAGAATCCAATGGACAGAGGACCCTGGAAGGTTACAGTCCATAGAGTCACAGAGATTCAGACATATCTGAAGTGACTTAGCAGCAGCAACAGCATATATGTGTGCATGTATACATATATACAAATGTATTTGACTTGCTCTGTGCATGCATATTTGTACAGTGTGAGTTGTCTGTTTCATTGCTGGACCAAGAGATTCTGCATTAACCAATCTGATTGATCCTGCAGCAAGGTAGGCCCTCAATTGTTGTTGGGGAGACTGAATCACTGTTACTAGATATAGGGGTGACAGGCTGAGATTTAAAAATTCCTTTCCTTGTCTTGATAAATTTATTTTTCACCTAGCTTGTTATATTCTTTGTGTTTCCTTTTTCTCTTTCGAACATAGCTGTTGCTAGTAAATGGAGTTTGTAAGAAGTGAAGAGTTTTGCAGTCTCCACTCTCATGTTCCTATCATGCAAAACAAATCGTTTTCAAGCAATTTGTGTACCAAAAATATATTTCAGATGAAAATTAAATGCCAAAAATATTTGGTAAAGGGATGTAGAACTCTCAGCTGCAAGTATTTTCCCCACTATATCTTGTCATAGGTTCATCCCAATTTTATGATCTTCTGAATTTAATATCTATCAAAATATTTGTAAGTATTCAGTATCCTAAGACAAAAGCTAACATCCAACACTGGAATTGTACATTCACAGACAATCACACTCACAAGAATAACATATTTACTTAAAACTTCTCCATATAAAATATTCCTGTGTTTAAAGCAAAGGAGGATTTATTACATGGTTAAATCAATGTTGAAACGTATTTGTGAAGGTATATATTAGATAAATATAATACAGCTAATGAAATTCTATAGCATGAACAGTCTGCCTTGAGCATATATTATTTAAGGTCTGTGAAAACTGAGTGTTTTAACGCTCATTGTGCTGTTGATCATTATAGGTTTTTGACATCTTAAAAACAGGTTGTGTTTACATCTTGGGGATATGAAAATAAACAAACGCATTGAAACCTAGAGTCTCCTCTGTAATACAAGCTTTCATTTTATAGGTGCTTATTATGAACAGCAAGCTTTTCACAAATGGTTAGACTTAGGCTTAAAATGGTATTGAAAGACTTTTGTTTGAGTTTATAGTGCTGTTAAAATTGTAGACAGCTTTTTTCACTAAATATAATGGCATTCAAGGAGATGACAGGTTGCGGTGTCCCTTTTCATATCTATAAATTCTGTTTCTGTGTATGTGTAACAGCAAGGAAAATCTGAGAAATGTCACATCATACTCCCAACTTCCTATTCCTTAATGCTTTTGCATGATGGTATACTGGGATCTCATTACCCCATCTATAGTTGATCCATGACTCTATTTTAGTAAAAGTGCACCTTCTTTTGTGTGCTACCCTCTCACTTTGGCTCATTTCAAGTTATTGTTTGAGTACTTATCATGTTCAAGACAAAATGCCAGGCAATGCATACTCAAAAGTGATAAACCCAGGGCTCCTTTTCTGAAGGAACTGTTTGAATATACATGTATGTTCACAAACATTTTCTTTGTAAAAAAGTGAGTGGAAAGAGGTGGCATACATAAAGTGTTATGGTGATGTGAACAATGCTGAATTTTGGAAGAGATAATCTCATTATTTAAGTAAAGTATAAAAAACTGATTATGAATTCATATATTACCCTTCTAATCCACAGGTAATCTGAAAACATGAATATTTAAATTATTTACTTAAAGAAGTCTGGCTCTAGGTGAGTGATCACACTATCGTGATTATCTGGGTCATGAAGACATTTTTGTACAGTTTTCTGTGTATTTTTGCCACCTCTTAATAGCTTCTGCTTCTATTAGGTCCCTACTATTTCTGTCCTTTATTGAACCCATCTTTGGATGAATGTTCCCTTGGTATATATAATTTTCTTGAAGTGATCTCTAGTCTTTCCCATTCTATTGTTTTCCTCTATTTCTTTGCATTGGTCACTGAGGAAGGCTTTCTTATCTCTCCTTGCTATTCTTTGGAACTCTGCATTCAAATGTGTATATCTTTCCTTTTCTCCTTTGCTTTTTGCTTCTCTTCTTTTTACAGCTATTTGTAAGGCCTTCTCAGACAGCCATTTTGCTTTTTTGCATTTCTTTTTCTTGGGGATGGTCTTGATTCCTGTCTTCTCTACAATGTCATGAACCTCTGTCCATAGTTCATCAGGCATTCTGTCTATCAGATCAATCCCTTAAATCTATTCCTCACTTCCACTGTATAGTGCCTCTTGAGAAACCTGTATGCAGGTCAGGAAGCAACAGTTCGAACTGGACATGGAACAACAGACTGGTTCCAAATAGGAAAAGGAGTACGTCAAGGCTGTATATTGTCACCTTGCTTATTTAACTTATATGCAGAGTGCATCATGAGAAACGCTGGGCTGGAAGAAGCACAAGCTGGAATCAAAATTGCCAGGAGAAGTATCAATAACCTCAGATATGCAGATGACACCATCCTTATGGCAGAAAGTGAAGAAGAACTAAAGAGTCTCTTAATGAAAATGAAAGAGGAGAGTGAAAAAGTTGGCTTAAAGTTCAACATTCAGAAAACGAAGATCATGGCATCTGGTCCCATTGCTTCATGGCAAATAGATGGGGAAACAGTGGAAACAGTGTCAGACTTTATTTTTTGGGGGCTCCAAAATCACTGCAGATGGTGATTGCAGCCATGAAATTAAAAGACACTTACTCCTTGGAAGGAAAGTTATCACCAACCTAGACACCATGTTAAAAAGCAGAGCCATTACTTTGTCAACAAAGGTCTGTCTAGTCAAAGCTATGGCTTTTCCAGTGGTCATGTATGGATGTGAGAGTTGGAGTATAAAGGAAGCCGAGCATCGAAGAACTGATGCTTTTGAACTGTGGTGTTGGAGAAGACTCTTGAGAGTCCCTTGGACAGAAAGGATATCCGACCAGTCCATCCTAAAGGAGATCAGTCCTGGGTATTCACTGGAAGGACTGTTCATTGAAGCTGAAACTCCAGTACTTTGGCCACCTGATGTGAAGAGCTGACTAATTTGAGAAGACCCTGATGCTGGGAAAGATCGAGGGCAGGAGGAGAAGGGGATGACAGAGGATGAGATGATTGGATGGCATCACTGACTCAATGGACATGGGTTTGGGTAGACTCTGGGAATTGGTAATGGACAGGGAGGCCGGGCGTGCAGCAGTCCATGGGGTCGCAAAGAGTCAGACATGAGTGAGTGACTGAACTGAACTGAACTGAACATAAAGAAGTAAATAATTTGAGGAACTTCATGGAAAAACTGATAGGACATTTTAAATACAGAGTGAAGAGAGAAATTTTCATGTATATCGTATTCCACTAGGCAGGTCATTTGCTATGTGTTGCTGTAAATAATTACTTTATAGAAAATTGTTAATTTAGTTTTAATATTGATAGAAATTTCACTCCAGGAACAAGAAAATATGTACTACATATAATGGACTAGAAAGTGAGTGGATCAGCACTAGAATATTGTTTTATTACAAAAGAATACCATATCTACTATATGAAGAAATTTTGATAAAATATTTAACTTGCACAGCAATATGATTTAAGTAATTAAAATGATAGCAACATAGCTGTAGTGTATAAAAGTTAACATATGCTAATCTGTAAACATTGCAAGTAATTTTGGAGATTATTCCTTAGTTGTACAAAGGCTTATTTAAAAAGACTCTCACCTTAGGAAAGAACAAAACAAATGAATATGGTACATAAATTAATGACATATCTATAAAAATTTTCTGAGCCTGTCTTTCATTAGGTTCATTAATAGATACTTTGACTACAGTTAGAACCAAGTGGAGGGACTTCCCTGATGCCTAGTGGTTAAGAGTCTGCATTCCAATGCAGGGGATGTGTAGTCAATCTCTCTGTGGGAACTAAGATCCCACAAGTCTTGGGGTGGCTAAACCTGTGCCTGACAACTGGAGAGAAACCTGACAACGAAGAGCTGGCATGCTGCAACTAAGACCTGACACAACCAATCGCTCAAATTAGTCAGTATTAAAAAAATGAACAAGAAATTGGACAGAATTAGTTCATGCATTTCTTACTATTAGTATAATCTTATGATATTGATATAATCCCCTTTGTTTCTCAGAACAGGAACCAAGACTGAGGAAATTCAACTATCATATTCAAGGTCCCATAACTAGCAAGCAGCAGAATCAGAATTTAGTGACCAGAAGTCTTACAGATTCTATGGTGTACAGAAAAAGTTAAAAAAGTTAAAAAATATGAAAACAAAACAAACAAACAAAAAAAACCATGCACTGCCCTTGACTGAAAAATTCATGGAACCATATCAAGATGAATAATTTTTTTGTTTGTTCATTCTCTAATTTGTGTCCAACACTTTGTGACCCCATGGACTGCAGCATGCCAGGCTTCCTTCTCCTTCACTGTCTCCCAGATTTTGCTTATACTCATGTGTAGAAATGGTAGTGAGTGTGTTATGCACAGAAACTGGAGAAGGGATTGATACTTCTTCTTTGAATACTTGGACATATAATATATTTAAGGAAAAAATCAAGGAGCTTCAAGTATAGTGTGCCTGAAGTTTTAAAAAGAAAATACATAGCTGGAATAAAGACCACGCTTAGCTATACTTAGTACATCATGTGAGATCCTATTGTAAAATTAATATAAAGAAACAATTGATGTTATTTAGAGTACGTTTAAATGATATTTTTAAAAGAGAAAAAAATGATTCCAGGTACATGAGATTCAAATACTCATTAAGTTTGCTTCAACCTGACTAAAGACCTCTAAAATCACCCTTTTCAATCAAGTGTTATTCTTGCTTTATCTGATTAATATTCTGTTGCTGTTGACCTTTGCTATCTAAATTTGAGACCATTTTTCACATTTTGATTTCTTTTAAAGCTTTCTTTTATGAAAAGCACATTATGCCAAATATTTTGTGAATATGTTATTCCAATACTTAAGCAATCATAGGGAGTCAATATTATTATCATGATAGAGCTCAGAGAAGTAATTCACCCAGAGGCACACAAAATCCACATATCTGAACTGGGCCTTGAAGATAATTGTAGTCTTTCTATTGTGTCATCCAGTGTTATACTTTTCGTTGCAATCTTGGAAGTAGTTGGGCAGAGACTTTAATTATTTCAGAGAGCTTCAAGAATGAGGAACCATTTTCATGTTTTAGTATATGTTCTAATCTAGAACAGTGTCAAAATGAAATTTAAAGTTAAGTTGAAGTTTATGGGTTAAATATCAGCCTTAGAATGTAATGATATTAAAAAAATTAGCTGTAATAGGATCTGGATAACAAGTGAAAAATACTGAAATATAGACTAAATAATTATCAATAGGCAAATTGTTGTGTAAGTAGAATTTGATTTTGGTTGTTAAAACATGTTAATAATATTAGGCAATTAATCCTTGCTTCACACAATGAATGGTTTTAGATCATTTTGATATCTGGCAAAACTAATACAATTAAGTAAAGTTTAAAAATAAAATAAAATTAAAAAAAAACAAAATAGATGAAATGATACTACTGGTACTAACATTAGAAATCAGTCAGGTTTGCCTCTTCAGTTTACAAATGAAGATAGAACTTAAACTACTTGTGTAACTCCAAAATATCTATAAAAACACATGGGTAATTATTTCCTAAAATTTGCCTTCTGTCCCCTATTTAGAGTTCTTTTCATCATACATCACTGATTGTAGTTTTAGAAAGCAAGCAGAAAACTGAGACTGACAAATACAGAACTTTGTTGAAATAGAAAAGAGAGAAATAACATCAAATACAGAAGGAAATTAAAATCTGTCACAAGCTTACATCAAAATATCTGATTGTTTGGAGTAGGTAGACTACCATATGGCACAGTCCTAACAAATGTTAAGTTGCTCTGAGAATTTCTACTCTAGGAGCAACAAATAACAATGATTAAAGCAATCTACCACTGACTGATTCATCCATCCTGAAATTAAAATTATTGGTAGCCCACAACGAGGAACGGCTGTGCAAGTGTGTCAAAATATTAGAATTATTAAGGACAGTCATTTGGTAAACAGTTATCAAAACACTTTGCTCCAATATATTATCATGGTTTTCTAAAAATATTTTTTTGATGTGAAAATTAAGTCCTCATAGAATGATTGATATCTCCAGCTTTTGGTGTTTTCTTCTTTGTCCCATAGGTTTTCTTGGGATTGGGGGATGTAGCATTGCTAACCCAGTCCCCATGGATATTTGTAGTGGAGCCAGTTAGGAGGAAGATGTAGAGTTTGAAGCAGCACACCTGACAACAGAACCAAATCATTGGCAAATTGTCTCTGAAAGGAGACAGCACCAAGAAAACCGAAACTGTACACAAAGTGAGGAATGGAGGGATTAGAAGAAGTGGGGTGGATGGGTGCTTTAGGCAGCAAATAGGCCACCAGATGCTGACAAATACTGAAAGAAATCAATTCTGAAAATGACAGAGTGAGGAAAAGACACACATTCTAAATGGATAATTTTTCTTATCCCTAAATGTCTCATTTTTTTCAAAGTTTTATTATAAAATTTTCAAACGTAGAAAAACTAAAAAAAAAAAAAAATTAATGAATGTTAATTTGGCCACTCTAGATATTTTGCCCTTAATATTTTAATATGATTGGTTTCCTCATATGTATCAAACTATTTATCCCTCCATCTATCCATCCATCAATTCATTTCATTTTTGCTGTATCTCAAAGTAACTTGTGAATCTCAGTGCTGCTGCTGCTGCTGCTAAGTTGCTTCAGTCGTGTCCGACTCTGTGTGACCCCATAGATGGAAGCCCACCAGGCTCCTCCGTCCCTGTGATTCCCCAGGCAAGAACACTGGAGTGGGTTGCCATTTCTTTCTCCAATGCATCAAATTGAAAAGTGAAAGTGAAGTTGCTCAGTCGTGTCCAACTCTTGGCGATCCCATGGACTGCAGCCTACCAGGCTCCTCTGTCTATGGGGTTTTCCAGGCAAGAACACTGGAGTGGGGTGCCATCGCCTTCTCATGCCCTTAAATACATCTGTGTATCTCTTTTAAAAGGCCCTCCTGTGGTAAAATCTCCCCTCATTTAAATTTAAAGTGCTTTAAATATTTAAGGTTCTGAAAATTTCTACAAATACATGGCAAAGTATTTGCTATAGGATATAAAACTTTGGAGAATTTCATAAGCACACTGGAAGACTATATAATTTTAGTTCGAGTCAATATTCTTGGCAGTCTAACAATTGAAGATACACATGGTGTTAGAAGTTTCCATCAGTTCAGTTCAATTGCTCAGTCAGGCAGGACTCCCTGCATCCCCATGGGCTGCGGAAAGCCAGGCCTCCCTGTCCATCACCAATGCCTGGAGCCTACTCAAACTCATATTCAATGCATTGGTGATGCCATCCAACCATCTCATCCTCTGTTGTCCCCTTTGCCTCCCGCCTTCAATCTTTCCCAGCATCAGGGACTTTTCCAGTGAGTCAGCTCTTTGCATCAGGTGGCCAAAGTATTGGAGCTTCAGATTCAGCATCAGTCCTTCTAATGAATTATCAGGACTGATTTCTTTTAGGATTGACTGGTTTGATCTCATTGTAGTCCAAGGGCCTCTCAAGAGTCTTCTCCAACACCACAATTCAAAAGCATCAATTTTTCAGTGCTCAGCTTTCTTTACAGTCCAACTCTCACATCCATGCATGATTACTGGGAAAACCATAGCTTTGACTAGATGGACCTTTGTTGGCAGAGCAATGTCTCTGTATTTTAATGTGCTGCCTAGCTTTCTCATAGCTTGTCATCCAAGGAGCAAGCTTCTTTTAATTTCATGGCTGCAGTCACCATCTGCAATGATTTTGGAGCCCAAGAAAAGATAGTCTGTCACTGTTCCTATTGTTTCCCATCTATTTGCCATAAAGTGATGGGACTGGATGCCATGATCTTCATTTTTTGAATGCTGAGTTTTAAGCCAGCTTTTTCACTCTCCTCTTTCACTTTCATAAAGAAGTTCTTCAGTTCCTCTTTGCTTTCTACCATAAGGGTGGTATCATCTGCGTATCTGAGGTTATTGATATTTCTCCCAGAAATCTTGATTCCAGCTTGTGCTTCATCCAGGCTGGCAGTTCACATGATGTACTCTGCATATAAGTTAAGTGAGCAGGGTGAAAATATACAGCCTTGATGTACTCCTATCTCAATTGGGAAACTGTCCATTGTTCCATGTCTGAATTGAATTGCTGCTTCTTGACCTGCATACAGATTTTTCAGGAGGCAGGTCAGGTGGTCTGGTATTCCCATCTCTTGAAGAATTTTCTAGAGTTTGTTGTGATCTGCACAGTCAAAGGTTTTGCTGTATTCAATAAAGCAGAAGTAGATGTTTTTCTGTAACTCTCTTGCTTTTTTGATAATTCAACGGATGTTGCCAATTTTATTTCTGGTTCCTCTGCCTTTTCTACATCCTGCTTGAACATCTGGAAATTCTTGATTCATGTGCTGTTGAAGCCTCACTTGGAGAATTTTGAGCATTATTTTGCTGGCATGTAAGATGAGTGCAATTGTGCTGAAGTTTGAACATACTTTGGCATTGCCTTTCTTCAAGATTAGAATAAAAACTGACCTTTTCCAGTCCTGTGGCCACTGCTGTGTTTTCCAAATTTGCTGGCATATTGAGTAGAGCACTTTCACAGCATCATCTTTAAGACTTGAAATAGTTCAGCTAGAATTCCATCACCTCTACTAGCTTTGTTTGTAGTGATACTTCCTCAGGCCCACTTGACTTCAGACTAAAGGATGTCTGGCTCTAGATGAGTGATCACACCATCATGGTTATTTGGGTCATGAAGACCTTTTTTGTATAGTTCTTCTGTGTATTCTTGTCACCACTTCTTAATATCTTCTGCTTCTGTTAGGTCCATACCATTTCTGTTCTTTGTTGTTCCCATTTTACATGAAATATTCCCTTGGTATCTCTAATTTTCTTGAAGAGATCTCTAGTCTTTCCCATTCTATGTTTTCGTCTATTTCTTTGCATTGATCATTTAGGAAGGCTTTCTCATATCTCCTTGCTATTCTTTGGAACATTGCATTCAGATGAGTATATCTTTCCTCTCCTCCTTTGCAGAGGAGCCTAGCAGGTTACAGTCCATAGTGCCACAAAGAGTTAGACACAGCCGAAGTCACTTAGCACACATGAACATCTGTAGATATGTATTAAGTTTAACTGGTCTGCTACTGCTACTAAGTCACTTCAGTCGTGTCCGACTCCATAGCAGCCCATCTATGTGTGACCCTATAGATGGCAGCCCACCAGGCTCCCCCATCCTTGGGATTCTCCAGGCAAGAACACTGGAGTGGGTTGCTATTTCCTTCTCCAATGCATGAAAGTGAAAAGTGAAAGTGAGGTCGCTCAGTCGTGTCCGACCCTCAGTGACCCCATGGACTGCAGCCTTCCAGGCTCCTCCATCTATGGGATTTTCCAGGCAAGAGTACTGGAGTGGGGTGCCATTGTCCTAAAAGAACTTTGTTGTTTATTCATTTTTTGTCTGGGTGATAATTGGGCTGGTAAATTTCCATACTATTTTGTTAAGGTTTATTTCTATTTTTCTATCTGTTAATATTTGCTTTTTGTATTTAGGTACTTCTGAATTAGACACATGAATACTGTTTTATATCTTTTTTATTTATCCTTATATCATCAACAATGCCTTCCTTTGTCTTTTGTATATACTTTGTTTTAGAGTCTATTTTGTCTGATATGAGTTTTGCTGTCCCTAATTTTTGGTTTTTCTGTTTCATGAAATATCATTTTCATCCCCTGAATTTTAGTCTCCTTTGTCATTAACTCTGAAGTGAATCTCTTGTAAGATGTATAAATGGTTCTTCTTTTTTTATCCAATATGCCACCCTATGTCTTTAGATTAGAGTACATAATTCAATGATATTTAAAATAGTTATTGATAGTTATGTACTCATTACCACTTTATTACTTGTTTTCTGTTTTTTTTGTTTTTTGTTTTTCAGTTCTCTGTTCTTTTCATTTTTGAGTTCATCTTTTGCAGTCTTATAATTTTTTTTAGTGGTATGCTTGCATTTCATCTTTTGTGGATTGATAACTTTCTTTAGTGATGTACTTGTGTTCTTTTCCCTCTATTGTTTTATGTATTTATTGTAGGTTTTTTATTTGATCAGAGATGGGAATACCAGACCACCTGATCTGCCTCTTGAGAAATTTGTATGAAGGTCAGGAAGCAACAGTTAGAACTGGACATGGAACAACACACTGGTTACAAATAGGAAAAGGAGTTCATCAAGGCTGTATATTGTCACCCTGTTTATTTAACTTCTATGCAGAGTACATCATGAGATGCTGGACTGGAAGAAACACAAGCTGGAATCAAGATTGCCAGGAGAAATATCAATAACCTCAGATATGCAGATGACACCACCCTTATGGCAGAAAGTGAAGAGGAACTAAAAAGTCTCTTGATGAAAGTGAAAGTGGAGAGTGAAAAAGTTGGCTTAAAGCTCAACATTCAGAAAATGAAAATCATGGCATACGGTCCCATCACTTCATGGGAAATAGATGGGGAAACAGTGGAAACAGTGTTAGACTTTATATTTCTGGGCTCCAAAATCACTACAGATGATGACTGCAGCCATGAAATTAAAAGAGGCTTCCTCCTTGGAAGGAAAGTTATGACCAACCTAGATAGCATATTCAAAAGCAGAGACATTATTTGCAAACAAAGATTCGTCTAGTCAAGGCTATGGTTTTTCCTGTGGTCATGTATGAATGTGAGAGTAGGACTGTGAAGAAGGCTGAGTGGCGAAGAATTGATGCTTTTGAACTGTGGTGTTGGAGAAGACTCTTGAGAGTCCCTTGGACTGCAAGGAGATCCAACCCGTCCATTCTGAAGGAGATCAGCCCTGGGATTTCTTTGGAAGGACTGATGCTAAAGCTGAAACTCCAGTTCTTTGGTCACCTCATGCGAAGAGTTGACTCATTTTCCACTATTTCTTTGCATTGATTGCTGAGGAAGGCTTTCTTATCTATCCTTGCTATTCTTTGGAACTCTGCATTCAGATGCTTATATCTTTCCTTTTCTACTTTGTTTTTTGCTTCTCTTCTTTTCACAGGTATTTGTAAGGCCTCCCCAGACAGCCATTATGCTTTTTTGCATTTCTTTTCCTTGGGGATGGTCCTGATCCCTGTCTCCTGTACAAGGTTGCAAACCTCCATCTGTAGTTCATCAGGCACTCTATCAGATCTAGTCCCTTAAATCTATTTCTCACTTCCACTGTATAATCATAAGGGATTTGATTTAGGTCATACCTGAATGGTCTAGTGGTTTTCCCCACTTTCTTCAATTTAAGTCTGAATTTGTCAATAAGGAGCTCATGATCTGAGCCAGTCAGCTTTCGGTCTTGTTTTTGCTGAAAGTATACAGCTTCTCCATCTTTGGCTGTAAAGAATATAATCAATCTGATTTCGGTGTTGACCATCTGGTGATGTGCATGTGTAGAGTCTTCTTTTGTGTTGTTGGAAGAGAGTGTTTGTTATTACCAGTGCATTCTCTTGACAAAACTCTATTAGCCGTTGCCCTGGTTCATCCCATATTCCAAGGCCAAATTTGCTGTTACTTTAGGTGTTTCTTGACTTCCTACTTTTGCATTCCAGTCCCCTATACTGAAAAAGGCATCTTTTTGAGTGTTAGTTGGCATCTTTTTGAGTGTTAGTTTTAAAAGGTCTTGTAGGTCTTCATAGAAATGTTCAACTTCAGCTTCTTCAGTGTTACTGGTTGGAGCATAGGCTTGGATTACTGTGATATTGAATGTTTTGCCTTGGAAACAAACAGAGATCATTCTGTCTTTTTTGAGATTGCATCCAAGTACTGCATTTCGGACTCTTTTGTTGACCATGATAGCGTCTCCATTTCTTCTAAGGGATTCCTGCCCACAGTAGTAGATAAAATGGTCATTTGAGTTAAATTCACCCATTCTAGTCCATTTTAGTTCTCTGATTCCTAGAATGCCGACATTCACTCTTGCCATCTCCTGTTTGACCACTTCCAATTTGCCTTGATTCATGGACCTGACATTCCAGGTTCCTATGCAATATTGCTCTTTACAGCATTGGACCTTGCTTCTATCACCAGTCACATACACAACTGCGTATTGTTTTTGCTTTGGCCCCATCCCTTCGTTCTTTCTGAAGTTATTTCTCCACTGATGTCCAGTAGCATATAGGGCACCTACTGACCTGGGGAGTTCCCCTTTCAGTATCCTATCATTTTGCCTTTTCATATTGTTCATGGGGTTCTAAGACAAAAATACTGAAGGGTTTGTCATTCCCTTCTCCAGTGGATCACATTCTGTCAGACCTCTCCACCATGACCCGCCCATCTTGGGTGGCCCCACATGGCGTGGCTTAGTTTCATTGAATTAGACAAGTCTGTAGTCCATGTGATCAGATTGGCTAGTTTTCTGTGGTTATGGTTTCAGTGTGTCTGTCCTCTGATGCACTTCGCAACACCTACTACCTTACTTGGGTTTCTCTTACCTTGGATGTGTGGTATCTCTTCATGGCTGTTCCAGCAAAGCACAGCTGCTGCTCCTTACATTGGACGAGGGATATTAAAAACAAAAAACGTTTTTACTGTCTGAGCCACCAGGGAAGTCTTCAAAGAGTATCTTAGGTTTCAAATTTTTCCCTTTTAGCACTTTGAATATATCATGCCAATAGCCTCTGGGCTACAAAATTTCTGCTGGAAAATCAAGCCTTAAGATAGCTTCCCGTGCTTGTAACTCTTTTTTTTTTTTTTTTGCCTTTTTGTCTTTAGAATTCTTTTTATTTAACTTTTGTCATTTTAATTATCATATGTGTTGGTGTAGGTCTGTTTGGGTTCATCTTTTTGTGACCCTCTGTTGTTTCTAATACCTGGATATGTGTTTTCTTCTTTAAGTTTGGGAAGTTTTAAGCCACAATTTTATCAAATATATTTTGAATATTCTTCTCTCTTATCCTTTGGGACCACTACTCATGACTGTAGGTAGACTTAATATTATCTCATAGATTCCTTACACTGTTTTATTAAAAAAAATTTTTTTTTTCTGTTCAAATTGGGTGTTTTCCATTATTATATCAAGATCACTTAAACATTTTTATGTATCACCTGGTCTGCTATTAATTCCTTGTATTATGTTTTTCATTTCTATTATTGTATTCTCTAGTTTTGTCTGGTACATTTTAATATTTTCCACTTCTTTGTTAAGATTCTCACTGTATTCATCTCTTTCCCCAAATTCAGTTAGCTTTCTTTTTTCTAATGTTTTGAATTCTTTATCTGGTAAATTGTTTATTTCTGTTTCATTACTTGTTTTTACAAAGTTTTGTCTTCCTCTTCTAATTAAGATCATTTCTTCTGTCTTCTCATTTTGCTTAACCTTTATATTTCTATGAATCTTGGAAATAGTTACCTAATGTGGTCTTGAAGGAGTGTCCTTATGTGAGAGAGTCTCAGTGCAGTTTGTGCCCAGTTGCTTTGCTGGGAGACATGGATTTGCTGTGAACATGCCACATATTTCCTCAGGATATGCTGTCTGCTACCTTGCTGGGAGGTGGGGTAAATTTTGAGAGACTAAGGAAGGAGTGAAGAAGAACTAAAAAGCCTCTTGATGAAAGTGAAAGAGGAGAGTGAAAAAGTTGGCTTAAAGCTCAACATTCAGAAAACAAAGATAATGGCTTCCCATTACTTCATGGGAAATAGATGCAGAAACAGTGGAAACAGTGTCAGACTTCATTTTTTTGGGCTCCAAAATCACTGCAGATGGTGATTGCAGCCATGAAATTAAAAGATGCTTACTCCTTGGAAGGAAAGTTATGACCAACCTAGATAGCATATTCAAAAGCAGAGACTTTACCTTGCCAACAAAGGTCCGTCTAGTCAAGCCTATGGTTTTTCCAGTGGTCATGTATGGATGTGAGAGTTGGACTGTGAAGAAAGCTGAGCACTGAAGAACTGATGCTTTTGAACTGTGGTGTTGGAGAAGACTCTTGAGAGTCCCTTGGACTGCAAGGAGATCCAACCAGTCCATTCTGAAGGAGATCAGCCCTGGGATTTCTTTGGAAGGAATGATGCTAAAGCTGAAACTCCAGTACTTTGGCCACCTCATGTGAAGAGTTGACTAATTGGAAAAGACTCTGATGCTGGGAGGGATTGGGGGCAGGAGGAGAAGGGGACGACAGAGGATGAGATGGCTGGATGGCATCACTGACTCGATGGACATGAGTCTGTGTGTACTCGTGGATTTGGTGATGGACAGGGAGGCCTGGAATGCTGTGATTCATGGGGTTGCAAAGAGTCAGACATGATTGAGTGGCTGAACTGAACTGAACTGAACTGAAGGAAGGAGTCAGGTGTGAGCCAGATCTCCTCTATGCTCAGGGTCTATCACTGCCTTAGTAGGTGTGGAGTTTGTCCCCAAGTGCTACAGCAAAGATCCTGAATGTTTGATATTTATTGGCCCAATTCCTTCCCCCTGCCAGCACCAGTACCCCAGAGTGGAGAGTGCTGGAGCAAGAAGGATCTGTGCCACTTCAAAGCATGAGTCATTATCTTGGCTGTAGCTTTCCAGCTACAGACTGAGATCAGAGCTCTTTTGATGAACTGCTTAAATAAGTACCAGTAATAGCTGCTCCCACCCTGCTCATATTTGCCACTTCAGGTCTGATCTCCCTTTGTCTCACTGCCGGTCTTTCCCTTAGCTGCTGCCAACTTCACCCTGTTGTGGATTTGCTACACAAGGCTGTGAGTCCTTTGTGTGTTTCCAGCTGGTGTTCAGGGTATGAACTGGAGTGGTCCAGTTATAGATAGAGATTGGAGCTTCACCTGATGCACTGCTTTGTATAAGTACCTGTAATGAATGCTCCTACCTTGCTTTGATCCCATCTCTTTGTTTGAATCAAACCTTCTTCTTAGTTTGGAGTTGCATTGTGAAGCAGGCAGTACTGGAGTGTCAGGAGCCATGTTAGGCATTACTGACAAAATAGAGGCATGGCCCCAAACCCCTCTCCTCATCTCGCAAGCATGGTCCCTGGATGAAGGAGTTAGGCCTTGTGATTCTGACTTTTTCTTTCCTTTCTTCAGTTGAGTTGGCTGGAAAGAATGTTAAAGTGCTTGAGAGAAGCATGAGAAAGCACAAAGACTTCTGCAGTTATGCCCAGAAAATAATCTATAAAATAACCATTGACATTTGTTCAAGGATCTTTACAAAGAATGTTCCAGGATGAGCATGTAGGCTGCAACTTGAGGCCATGGGGAGGATTATGATCTGAGACCTGTTTGTGAGGGGAATGTTTATGGCAAAAGAAGTTCTCTGAGTTTAGGGTTTAGGAATAATTAAGAATAGCTAGAAGACTTTTTAGGAGATAGTGATCTTAAGATACTTGGGGCAAACAGGATTTAGAAAGATAAGAAATAAACTGAGGAATGTGGCATGAGTTACAGTGCAATCACAAGTTAAGTATAGGACACATAAGAGAAAGTAGATAACAGATAGTAAAGCTATCTGTTATTTAAGAAAGTAAATAGATAGTAAAAGATTCTGAGAGAATAGCTGAAGCAGGAACTCTGTTTGTAGGACAACAATGATTTCTGGAGACAATAAATCTGGGTGGGGAAAACTAAAAATGTCAAACCTCTGACCTAATGCTTTTGTCAAAGTATAAAAGAAAATCTGAAGCTTGAAATAAACATATAGTTCCGTACTATGAGTCAGAGGCTACATCATCGTCAGCCGACACCACTCACCCCTTCAGGCTGATTCCCTGGCTGCTAGGGCTAGACTCCGGCACTGGAGAATTCACTTGGCTCATGCTGGAACCAGCCACCCCGGCAGTCTCACTCTGGTCCCCTTCCCTTCTTTGGGAGCAAGTAGTTATGCATGTGGGCTTCCCTGGTAGCTCAGCTTGTAAAGAATCCTTCTGCAATGCAGGAGTCTCCAGTTCAATTGGAGAAAGGAGAGGATATCCATTCCAGTTTTCTTGGCCTTTCCTGGTGGCTCAGATAGTAAAGAATCCACCTGCACTGTGGGAAACATGGGTTCCATCCCTGGGTTGGAAAGATCCCCTGGAGGAGGGCATGCAACCTACTCCAGTATTCTTGCCTGGAGAATCTCCATGGACAGAGGAGCTGGGTGGGCTGCAGTCCATGGATCACAAAGAGTCAGACATGACTGAGTGACAAAACACAACCCAGCCCAGTTATGTATGTGCTTTTAATGAGTAATGTTCAAGCTTCCCATGGCCTTCTTGATAGTACCAGTGGCCTTCCAGTCAGCAAGCAACTGGTGTTCCCTGTTTGGACCTGAGGGTTGGAGGATCCAATTTGTGGCTTCAACTACTCACTCCCTAGGTAGGCTCTTCATCTATTTATTCGTCCTTTTCCTCTGAAATCCCTTCCAGGGCCATAGGTTGTCACTTGGTCACTTACCTTTCCTTCCTATCTGATTCCACATGGATCTTTCTTTCATCCTTAGTTGTTTGGGAGTCTTTCTGCCAGTTTCCAGTTGATTTTATTTTTCTGTTTTTTTTGGTTTAGATATTTTATTTTGTATTGGGGTGTAGCCAATTAACAATGTTGTGATAGCTTCACGCGGACTGCGAAGGGACTCAGCCATACATATACATGTATCCAATCTTCTTGAAAACCCCCTCCCATCCAGGTTGCCATAAAGCATTGAGCAGAGTTCCATGTGTTATATAGGAGGTTCTTTTGGTTATCTATTTTAAATACAGCAGTCTACCTCAAACTCCCTAACTTTCCCTCTAACTGATAATAGGGAAGTAAGTTTATAAGTAAGTTTATTTGTATCATTTATTTTTAGATTCCACATATAAAGGATGACGTATGATATTTCTTCTATGCCATTTTCAGCAACATGGATGATCCTAGAGATTGTCATACTGAGTGAAGTAAATCCAGTTAGTTTTCAGTGACACTTGTTCCATATGCAAATGCATTTTTAATGTGCACAGGGGGAGGGAAGTTTCATGCTCTCCTGCTCTACCATATTGGTCTCAGCCTTCTCAAACAGCACTTTTTTGAAATGTCTAAAGCATAATGTTTCTCGAAAATCATAATGGGCCTTTAGTCTAAATTTTCTATGTATTTTACTCTCTAGCACACATGTGTTAAAATGGCACCTGGAGTATTTGCCAGTTTATATTTACCACACTCACTTTCAATGGGAATTGAAAAGAAATATTTTTCAAGTTAATGTGCACATATGAACAACACAAGCTATGCTGGTCTATTTCTGTAAAGATAACACATTAAACATAGTATCCACAACCATGATTCATCTGGATTTTAAAGGGATTAAATTATGAATTGAATGCATACATTATGTCCCCACCCACTTGGCTTCTTTGGTCTTGGAGGGTGTTGGTAAACTCTGAAATTACTCTAAGATGCATTTATTGCCATTTAATTTATTGCCTATCCAATATCAGTACAAAATTTGTGTTTGTGTGCATGTATATACTTATAAACAAATAGCAGAATAAATAATATCAGAATTTCATATGATCTTTCTAACACTGATTAGACTTACACTAATTGTTTGTACATCTTCTTTAACCAATTCCCTAAACTTTATAAAATCTACTAGTAATCTGTCTTTTGCATTATATAAAACATTTATGCTAATCTGATAACCACAAATTCATATTTTGAGCTAATTAAATTAACTAGAACACTATGGTCTTTCCAGTAGTCATGTATTGATTTGAGAGTTGGACTGTGAAGAAAGCCGAGCACTGAAGAATTGATGCTTTTGAACTGTGGTGTTGGAGAAGACTCCTGAGAGTCCCTTGGACTGCAAGGAGATTCAACCAGTCCATTGTAAAGGACATCAGTCTTGGGTGTTCTTTGGAAGGAATGATGCTAAAGCTGAAACTCCAGTACTTTGGCCACCTCATGTGAAGAGTTGACTCATTGGAAAAGACTCTGATGCTGGGAGGGATTGGGGGCAGGAGGAGAAGGGGACAACAGAGGATGAGATGGCTGGATGGCATCACTGACTCGATGGACGTGAGTTTGAGTGAACTCCGGGAGTTGATGATGGACAGGGAGGCCTGGCATGCTGTGATTCATGGGGTTGCAAAGAGTCGGACACGACTGAGCAACTGAACTGAACACATTTTTTTTAAGTCTTTATTTTTTGTGATGGTTTGTTATACAGTAAAAGCCATCTGATTCAAAATTGAGAACTAGAAGAGAGGTATTGTCATAACAAAAGCGTAAAATATGTGTCTTTGGCATTGGCTGTAAAGAGGGGCTGGAGAAGTTTACTGCAAAAATGGCAACCCATATTGTTTTTTCTGATAATTTGTAAAACTGTCACCTGTTGTAACTAGAAATATAGAAAATACACAGTGAACATTTGGAATTGAGAAACAAAACAGTGAAGCACAATGTTGAAAGTCCAGTTAATTTCCATATGATAATGTCTCAATAGAAATATAGCAGCTAAAGAAAAACCTCTCCAATTTGTAAGCAGAATTTGGAAGAAATACAGAGGGATTGTGTGCTAAGTGGCTTCAGCTGTGTCCAATTCTTTGCAATCCCATGGACTGTAGCTCACCAGGCTCCTCTGTCCATGGGATTCTCCAGGCAAGAATATTGGTGTATGTTACCATGTCCTCCTTTGGGGGATCTTTCTGACCCAGGGATTGAACTCAAGGCTCTTATGTCTCCTTCATTGGCAGGCAGATTCTTCACCACTATTCCACCTGGGAAGCCCATCAGTTCAGTTCAGTTCAGTCGCTCAGTCGTGTCCAACTCTTTGCGACCCCATGAATTGCAGCACACCAGGCCTCCCTGTCCATCACAAACTCCCAGAGTTCACTCAGACTCATGACCATGGAGTCAGTGATGCCATCCAGCCATCTCATCCTCTGTTGTCCCCTTCTCCTCCTGCCCCCAATCCCTCCCAGCATCAGAGTCTTTTCCAATGAGTCAACTCTTCAAATGAGGTGGCCAAAGTACTGGAGTTTCCGCTTTAGCATCATTCCTTCCAAAGAAATCCCAGGGCTGATCTCCTTCAGAATGGAAGTCCATAGATGGATTATAACTTAATAAATTAGAAAATGAAAGCATTTCTGTATCCAACTTTTAAAATTCAACAGTGTTGTAAGAAAAAAAAATAGATTTGGTCTAAAAGTTGAATCAAATATATGGATCTAGATCACTTTTATAAAACTTTTGAAATTATTCATGTTAAATAACCTGTAGGGACACTTCAAAACCCAAATTCATGCAGGAATAATAAGACTATTGGACTACAATGTAAATTCACTAGATTATACACACAGTAGCTTGACTTTCTGAAAGAGAAGGTGGCTTAAAATAAATTAAGTCCTTAAGTCAAATTCATGGACAAAGTACACAAAATTTGAAAGATTTGTTAAAAGTTCTATCAGTCTTACTAAGAAACACTGAAATTGTTCAAAATTCTAAAAAATAAACAAACAACAAAGTTTACTTTGTTTTCCAATTTTCTATAGCCTAAAAGAAGGTTAAGAAAGTTGGTCAAAGGCCTATTAGAGTTCCATTTCAAAAGTGGTCAAGGTAGAAAAGGGAAAGCATTCCCGAAAGGGGAGCTAAGAGCCATGGAGAAAACTTCAAGGAATCGGGGCCCTTGCCAAAGACTATGTTTTCCTCTGGAGTAATGCACAGAATACTGAAAGTGTCAGTAGTATTTTCCACGTGTGATATTTTGTTCTCTGTTGACCTCTACATTTTTTAAAGTTGGAACATTCTTACATCACTTTCCAGACTGATTTCCTCATTTCATAAAATACATTCAAGCTTTGAACTCAAATCCCAGAAATTGTCTTTACTCGGAATCTGTTGACATTTTGACTGCTATATGTTGGGACTTGCATTCTTCAAAAATCTGTGTATTTGTCTGTCTTTCTCTTTTTAACTTCTCAACATTATGACACCACATATGTGCCTGTACATTCTATAAGGATTTAGATATATTCATTATGTTGATATATTCATTATGACCAGCAGCAACAAAATAAAAATGGGTATCCAAGAGATTCACAGATGTTTCTAACATATGCAATATTAGGAAAGATACACTTTTGAACTGTGGTGTTGAAGAAGACTCATGAGAGTCCCTTAGACTGAAAGGAGATCCAACCCATCCATCCTAAAGGAGATCAGTCCTGGGTGTTCATTGGAAGGACTGATTTTGAAGCTGAAACTCCAATACTTTGGCCACCTGGTGCGGAGAGCTGACTCATTTGAAAAGACCTTGATGCTGGGAAAGACTGAGGGCAGGAGGAGAAAGGAACAACGGAGGATGAGATGGTTGGATGGCATCACTGACACAATGGACATGGGTTTGGGTGAACTCCAGGAGTTGGTGACTGACAGGGAGGCCTGGGGTGCTGTGTTTCATGGGGTCGCAAAGAATCGAACACGACTGAGTGACTGAACTGAACTGAACTGACCTGAACACTAGTGATAAATAGTGACATTAAATTATTTTTTATAACAGCATGTAATGAAACTTTTTCTTTTCTAAGAACTTGCTGTAATTTGGGAAACTCACTCCTAGCATATTCTCTGAAGTTAAATGCCAAATCAAAGACATTTAGAGAAATATAGAGGCAATACACTCTTTCTATTAATTTTTTATCCTAGAGTAATTGACTGTGAAGAGACTAACTAGGATGATTTTTTCTTATAAGAACAATTATCTTTGTGTAAATTTACTTAAATAAAGCCAATAAAACTGCTACATGTCAGAATTTTCTACTTTTCTTTGCAAAAAGCAACAACATTGACTTCATGATATTTTCTCCTGTAGAAGAGTAATGAAGTCTTTACACTTTATGCACTGATTGAAAGGTAGAAAATATTGTTTAATATTGGTTCAATGCAATATTACTGGAAACTTAATGCCTCACTTTCATTAAGCTGAATGATGATCTTGATTTGTTACTTTTTGTGAGAAAATAATGGTATATTTAAAGAGTTGAAGTAACTTTCTCTTAGTTTATCAAATGTTAATGTTTTATAAAAATAGAAAATAAAATGAAATATGAATTTTACAATTATTCAATAAATTTCTTGATTCTTTCCAAATATGAAATTAATAAAGCAACAGTGAAAATCACTCTATCTATATTCCTATTAATTCTATTATGTCCAGAAATTAGAAAAGACCAAAAAATAAAGCCTAATTTTTGAGGAATTATTTTTTAAAGAAAATTTTAAAATAAATCACAAAAGTTCACACATATTTTCTTATGAAACAATATAGACTAGACTCAATATAATACAGTATACCATGAAATAATATAGGTAATACAGATATTATACCATTATATATAAAGACTGGTGAATGGAGAAACAAGACTGAAAAAGGAAAAAAAATGAATAAATTATTTGAAGAGAATGCAGGAAATTTAAGAGTTATACAGAAACCATATACAGAGTTATACCATGAAATAATGTAGGTAATACAGATATTATACCATTATATATAAAGACTGGTGAATGGAGAAACAAGACTGAAAAAGGAAAAAAAATGAATAATATATTTGAAGAGAATACAGGAAATTAAAGAGTTATACAGAAGGAAACAAGAGAGACATAGAGAATATCTGAAAAAGCTACAATTCCAAGTATATTATTTACATATACTTTTTTTATAGTAATGTCAAAATTTTTAAATATATCACATACTTTCAATTTAAGCTTCAGATGCTGTTATAGATTTCTTGATTATAGGCATAAAATTGTAATGAGTACTTATATTTTTCCAAATCAGCTTTATTAAAAATAAGGTTCACAGAGTTTAGGAGAAAAGGTCAAATATTTGCTGCTAAATATATATACCGATCAGCCCTGGGATTTCTTTGGAAGGAATGATGCTAAAGCTGAAACTCCAGTACTTTGGCCACCTCATGTGAAGAGTTGACTCATTGGAAAAGACTCTGATGCTGGGAGGGATTGGGGGCAGGAGGAGAAGGGGACGACAGAGGATGAGATGGCTGGATGTCATCACTGACTCGATGGACGTGAGTCTGAGTGAACTCCAGAAGTTGGTGATGGACAAGGAGGCCTGGCGTGCTGTGATTCATGGGGTCGCAAAGAGTCAGACACAACTGAGCGACTGATCTGATCTGATCTGATCTGATATATACCGTCACAACCATTATCTCAATAAAGGTATACAATATTTTTATCTCCATGAAGTGTTTTGTTGTACTTAAGCATTGCCTTATTTGGAAAAGCCTATTGACTGTGATTGGTTATCCTTAAGCTTTGATTTCTCAAGTTCAAGTCATTTTAGGCTTAGGCTTTGGTTTGCTTATGTAGGCAACTAATGCATTAGAGTTACCTCAGTTTAATGACCCCCATGTTTAATTTAATCTGTGGGAATTGCTTTTATGTGAAAACAAAGAATTTCATGGAGGCATGTCTATTGAAGTAGTATTTGTATTTGCAAGATAAAAAAAGAAAACAAAACAAAACAGCTTAAATGTTCTAGAGCAGAATGGAAAATTAAACCTTAAGGCTATACATCAGTTAAGGGCAAAGACCCAGGAGGCAGACTGCCTGGTTCAAATTCTGTATTTTTCATTTGCAATGTGACTATGGGCAGTTACTGACCCTCTCTATAAAAAGGAACTAGTAATAGACTATTTACCTCATAGGAGTGTATTGAGAATTAAAGTAAGTTAAAATATTTTAAATGGGTTCAAGTAAACATCTTGAATTAATAAAAATCATTTTATAACACAAAGAGTCTCAAGATAATTTTTACAACCCCATTTTACAGATAAGCAAATGACAGTCCAGTGAAGGGAAAGCAGCTTATGTGCCTGAGAGAGGCAATGAGCCCAATATTCAGATGCTTCTACTACAAAGCTCCTTCACAGCACTTTCTGTATTACTTATAATTGCTGAGTAGTATTTTACTGTATAACTTAAATTTTGTATTCACTCTCCTGTTAATGAACATAAGATTTTTAAATATTTTTTGGATATAAGAATTCAGGCCTCAGAATTTTATGACTATTCATAATTTTCATTATATATATATTACATATATATATGTGTGTATTTTAATAAATATATATGTAAAGATTTAGAGATATAAATAGATAGTTGGACCATAAAGAAGGATGAACACAGAAAAATTGATGATTTTGAGCTGTGGTGTTGGAGAAGACTCGAGTGTCCTTTGTTTTGTTTTGTTTTTTTTAAATTTTATTTTTAAACTTTACATAATTGTATTAGTTTTGCCAAATATCAAAATGAATCCATCACAGGTATACATGTGCTCCCCATCCTGAACCCTCCCCCCTCCTCTCTCCCCATACCATCCCTCTGGGTCGTCCCAGTGCACTAGCCCCAAGCATCCAGTATCGTGTGTTGACCCTGGACTGCAAGGAGATCAAACCAGTCAATCCTAAAGGATATCAATCCTGAATATTCATTGGAAAGACTAATGCTGAAGCTTAAACTCCAATATTTTGTACACCTAATGTGAAAGCTGACTCATTAGAAAGACCGTGATGCGGGGAGAGATAGTAGGTAGAAGGAGAAGGGGGAGACAGAGGACGAGATGGCTGGATGGCATCACCTGCTCAATGGACGTGAGATTGACCAAGCTTTGGGAGATGGTGAAGGACAGGGAAACCTGGTGTGCTGGAGTTCATGGGGTCACAAATAGTTGGATATGACTGCGAGACTGAACAGCAACACCAAATATATGTCCATAAAATTTCTGTAGTGGAATTGGTGAGTATTATAATGAGGATATAGTTGTCACAGAAAATTGCAGTTATTTTCTACTGTGGTTAAAATCTTTCGTATTCCCACCAGCAATTTATGACCATTCAAATTGTTTCACAGCCTTGTTAACCTGATATTACCACATTTTTAATTTAGCTCTTCTAGAGAGTTGATGCAATATTATTTAAGGAAACTATGTTAATTATCTTTTCATACATATTCAGGCAATCATATTATATTTTGAAAAATGTCTGTTTATTTTTGTTTTCTTTTTATTCGTTGCTTTTTTATTGTGGACATTTAAATTTTTCTTTACATATCTTGAAAACAAGTACTTGTTAAATATATGTGTTGAGTATTTTATCCCAGTTGTGGTTTGCCTTTTAATATGCTTAATGATAGCATATGAAGAGCAAAATTATTTACTTTTAAGTCCCATTTATTATTTCACTTTTCATTGTGTTGGCATTTTACTATGTTATTTATAGAAGATTTATTATTATTTTAGCTTTTATATTTATTATCCATCTTAAATTTCTTATATTGTACATAGATTTAGAAAATGTTTCAGCTTTTTTTTTTTTCTACAAGGATATCCAAACATTACAGTATCAAATGTAAAGATTTTCCTTTTTCCATTATGTTACCTGGGGTCTTTTTCAAAAATCAGTTTAATAAATATATACATATATATATATATATATACTTCATAATTTGGTTTTTATATTGTTTCATTTATCCATTTTTGTCTGTGTGTATGTAAATGCTATAGTTTTTTTTTTTTTTTTTTTTTTATCTTTTACTTTGTAGTAAGTTTTATGGTTCGTGAGTCCTCCAAATTAGCCTTTTTTCCCTTCAACATTTTTTGGACATTCTGGGTTTTTTTGGTTTGGAGAACAAGTTTAGAGTCAGTTTTTCAGTTAAAAAATGTTGAATTTTAGAATTAAACTTGCTGGTTAGTTTGGGGGAATTGACATCTTCACCATATTGAGTCTTCCAAATAATGAACAACATCCATTTTTCTATTTATTTATATCATATTTAAAATTTGCTTCTGTATTTTAATAGAGATCTTACACATTAATCATTAAAGTTTAAGTGTTTTAAAAGTTTTGATGTTATTTAAATCATAGAATAAAATTTGATATTATGTTAGTACATATAAATGAACTTTTTTTGTATACAGATCTTGTTTTCTGTAAAATTCATTATTTTTGTAGATTTCCTAAAGTTATTTTCTTCCCAATTTGCAAACCATTCTTTTTTTTATTATTACCTCATTGCACTGTCTGGGGATTTCAGTCCAAGAGTGTTAAAAAAAATAGGAGAGAAGACAACATTTTCTTGTTCCAAAATTTAATAGAAAAGCACTCATTCTTTCACTTCTAAGTGCAATGTTAGCTGTAGGTTTTATGGATGAAGGGAGGGGGTTCAAAAGAATTAAACTTCCAGTTATAAAACAAATGTAATGGAAATATAATGTGTAGTATGGTAATTAAAGCTGACAATATTTTATTGCATGTTTGAAAATTGTTGAGAGTGGATCCTAAAAGTCCACATCACAAGAAAAACAGTATATGGTGGTGGATATTAACTAATCTTGGTGATCATTTTGCAATTTATACACACATTGACTCATTATGTTGTACATCTGAAATTAATATAATGTTATGTGTCAGCTATAATCCAATTAAAAAAAAAACTGCAATGAGAGTGAAGTATATAAAACATGCAGAGTGAAAATTTCAAGGTAATATTTAAAGCTGGTTTATGTATCTTTTAAAACTTTTTTTTTTTTTGGGGTATCTTTTAAAACTTTTGATGGAAATATTTGTGTTTTAGGTGGTCAATAATTTCTACAATGTGGTATTCCATGTAGTACTCCATTCTAAACATTGAGAAATCCCAGTCTACTTTCTACTTTAAAAAGTTCATTTCTGCAGAATAACATTTTATTTTATTTTTTTTTAATTTTTTTTTCTAATTTTATTTTATTTTTAAACTTTACATAATTGTATTAGTTTTGCCAAATATCAAAATGAATCCGCCACAGGTATACATGTGTTTCCCATCCCGAACCCTCCTCCCTCCTCCCTCCCCATACCATCCCTCTGGGCCGTCCCAGTGCACCAGCCCCAAGCATCCGGCATCGTGCATCGAACCTGGACTGGCAACTCGTTTCCTACATGATATTTTACATGTTTCATTGCCATTCTCCCAAATCTTCCCACCCTCTCCCTCTCCCACAGAGTCCATAAGACTGTTCTATACATCAGTGTCTCTTTTGCTGTCTCGTACACCGGGTTATTGTTACCATCTTTCTAAATTCCATATATATGCATTAGTATACTGTATTTATGTTTTTCCTTCTGGCTTACTTCACTCTGTATAATAGGCTCCAGTTTCATCCACCTCATTAGAACTGATTCAAATGTATTCTTTTTAATGGCTGAGTAATACTCCATTGTGTATATGTACCACAGCTTTCTTATCCATTCATCTGCTGATGGACATCTAGGTTGCTTCCATGTCTTGGCTATTATAAACAGTGCTGCGATGAATATTGGGGTACACGTGTCTCTTTCCTTTCTGGTTTCCTCAGTGTGTATGCCCAGCAGTGGGATTGCTGGATCATAAGGCAGTTCTATTTCCAGTTTTTTAAGGAATCTCCACACTGTTCTCCATAGTGGCTGTACTAGTTTGCATTCCCACCAACAGTGTAAGAGGGTTCCCTTTTCTCCACACCCTCTCCAGCATTTATTATTTATAGACTTTTGGATCGCAGCCATTCTGACTGGCGTGAAATGGTACCTCATAGTGGTTTTGATTTGCATTTCTCTGATAATGAGTGATGTTGAGCATCTTTTCATGTGTTTGTTAGCCATCTGTATGTCTTCTTTGGAGAAATGTCTATTTAGTTCTTTGGCCCATTTTTTGATTGGGTCGTTTATTTTTCTGGAGTTGAGCTGTAGGAGTTGCTTGTATATTTTTGAGATTAGTTGTTTGTCGGTTGCTTCATTTGCTATTATTTTCTCTATTTTAAAAGGCATTCTTCTGACTCTAAGGATTTGGGGATTAGGGAATATCTGTCCCTTAGGTTTAATCTATTGCTGGTATTTCTTTCTATATAGCTTTTTGACATTTGATTTACTGAAAATGTTGAGCCCTACTTTGTTATTAGATTGTTAGTGAAAAAAAATAACATTCTGAGCAGAATAAGTCACTCCATCACTGCCTATGACCAATGTTTACTACATAATGGAATTCGATTCATAATGACATGTGACAGAAAAATTTGCTTGCTTTTTAGGGCTGATGAGTACGACCATAGAGATTGACATCAGCATAATTCTTTTTTATTTGTTTGCTTTTTATATTAGTGTGATTCTAAAAAGCATTTTTAAGAAGGGACAGATGGCATATTGGGTATGTATTGGCTTTGCTATCAGAGCTCTAAACTTTCTTGCTGGGTTGCTTAGTGAATTTTAGGATTCTCATCCATAGGTTAGGAAACAAGGATGTTAAATAACATAGTGCTGTGAATTCCATGGTGGTCCAGTGGTTAGAATGCTCTATTTTCTCTGCTGAGGGCATGGATTCAATCCCTGGTTAGGGAACTAAGATCCTATAAGTCTCATTGTGCATACAAAAAAAAAAAAAAATAGACATAAGGTACATGGGGCATGGAAATAAAATTAGTTATTCAAAGTAAACAAAATAATGTCTAAATAAATTGAGTAGACTTCTGACATGGAAAGGAACAATGACATTTATGGATTGAATTTATTATTTCCTTAAGTTTTTTTTTTTTTTTTTAAGATTTGGCTCTCAGAAAACATTAAATAGAATGATGATTTTTCTCACATCCTATATTTCATGGAAGAAATGTAATATATTTGATATTTATTTTTAAATGCTTACTTGAATTTTCTAATGTAACTATCTGGACCTGAAGTTTTCTTTAAAGAAAGGTACTAATTAGACCTTCAGTTAATTTACTATATATGGGACTATTTCAGTTCAGTTCAGTTCAGTTCAGTCGCTCAGTCCTATCTGACTCTTTGCAACCCCATGAATTGCAGCACGCCAGGCCTCCCTGTCCATCACCAACTCCCAGAGTTCACCCAAACTCTTGTCCATCGAGTCTGTGATGCCATGCAGCCATCTCATCCTCTGTCGTCCCCTTCTCCTCCTGTCCCCAATCCCTCCCAGCATCAGAGTCTTTTCCAATGAGTCAACCCTTCGCATGAGGTGGCCAAAGTATTAGAATTCCTGCTTCAGCATCATTCCTTCCAAAGAACACCCAGGACTGGTCTCCTTTAGGATGGACTGGTTGGATCTCCTTGCAGTCCAAGGGACTGTCAAAAGTCTTCTCCAACACCACAGTTTAAAAGCATCAATTCTTCGGCGCTCAGCTTTCCTCACAGTCCAACTTTCACATCCATACATGACCACTGGAAAAACCATAGCCTTGACTAGACGGACCTTTGGTGGCAAAGTAATGTCTCTGTTTTTGAATATGTTATCTAGGTTGGTCATAACTTTCCTTCCAAGGAATAAGCGTCTTTTAATTTCATGGCTGCAGCCATTATCTGCAGTGATTTTGGAGCCCCCAAAAATAAAGTCTGACACTGTTTCCACTGTTTACCCATCTATTTTCTGTGAAGTGATGGGACCAGATGCCATGATCTTCATTTTCTGAATGTTGAGCTTTAAGCCAACTTTTTCACTCTCCTCTTTCACTTTCATCAAGAGGCTTTTTAGTTCCTCTTCACTTTCTGGTATAAGGGTGGTGTCCTCTGCATATCTGAGGTTACTGATATTTCTCCTGGCAATCTTGATTCAAGCTTGTGCTTAGTATCCTTTTCCAGTTTTATGAATTTGTGTTTTTCAACACATCTATAATTCCATGTATATCATATAATTTATTAGCATAAAGCTGTTCATGAAGTTGTCATAATATCTTTTAAATATCTGTAGTAATATCTCTCAGAGAAGGCAATAACAACCCACTCCAGTACTCTTGCCTGGGAAATCCCATGGACGGAGGAGCCTGGTAGGCTACAGTCTATGGGGTCGGGAAGATTCTGATACAACTGAATGACTTCAATTTCACTTTTTACTTTCATGCATTGGAGGAGGAAATGGCAACCCACTCCAGTATTCTTGCTTGGAGAATCCTAGGGACAGGAGCCTGGTGGGCTGCCGTCTGTGGGGTTGCGCAGAGTCGGACATGACTGACATGACTTAGCAGCAATGGCAGCAGAAGTAATAGCTCTGGGCTCCCCTGGTGACTCAATATTAAAGAATACGCCTGCCAGTGCAGGAAATGTGGGTTTGATACCTGGGTCTGGAAGATCCCCTGGAGAAGTAAGTGGTGCTCCATTATACTTGCCTGGGAAATCCCATGGACAGAGGAGACTAGCAGGCTACAGATCCATGGAGTGCAAAAAGAGTCGCACAAGACTTAACGACTAAACAACATCAGTTAATATCTCTATTGATGGCTCTTGTTTTCTTGTTGGGTTTTTCCAATTTTTTCTGTTGTTTATCAATCTAGCTAGAAGTTTAGCAAATTTATTTTTTTTCCCCAATCAGATTTGAGTGTCTTTGAAATTCTTTTTCTTTGTCAATTTATTACTATTGATCTCTGCTCTTATTTTTATTGCTTACTTATTTCTTACATTGAGCTCAATTTACACCTCTTTTTCTTGCTTCATAAGGTAGAAATTTAATTATTGACTTAAATCTTATCTTTTCTAAAGTAAATGTTGAAATCTATACATTTCACTCAAAGTACTACTCTAGATGTATGATCAAAATCATATACCATGATTTTGATGTTTTGTTTTAACTATTATTTAGTTTGTACTGCTGTCTAATTCTTGTAATTTTTAAACTGATTTGTAAGAATTTGTTTGGTAAAAGAACATTCTGTTTATGATTTCTGTATTTTGAAATGTATCAAACTTATTTTATGGTCCATTATATTATCTACATCAACCAATGTTCAATGCTCATTTTAAAAGAATATGCAGTTTGTTATTGCATATGTTATGTTTCATGAGTCTTTGAGACCGATATGGTTGACAGGGTTGTTCTAGTTTATCCTCACTGATACTTCTCTATACTGTTATCAGTTGTTAAAAGGAGATTGTTGAAATCTTCCATTACATTTTGTTACTTTTTGAATTCTTTCAATTTTTACTTTATTTATTTTAAACTATAATTAGCCACATTTCAATCTGTTATCTCTTCTTTGTAAAATGACTTTTATCTATAATGATAATATTTGTTTATCTTTGGTAAATCATTTATTCTAAATTCTATCACATACAATATAAATATAATTTTATATTGGATACAATATAAAAATAGCTTCCTTACAATTTGTGTGTGCCTTATATCTTTTCCATCTTTTCAAATTTTTACCTACCTATATTTTTCTATTAAAACATCCTTCTCTTAGAAAGCATAAGGTTAGATCTTGGTCTTGTATACTGCCTAACAGTATCTGCTTTTTTTATTGCATTGTTGTGACTAATTCTATAATAAAATTATATTGGAGATAATACTAACATTTATATTTATTTTGTTTTATGTCTCAATTTAAAAAATTCTATTTGATGCCTTCTTTTGGATTGTATACTGTTTAATGTCAAAATTTGAATCCTTTATTGGATTATAAGCTATACTAGTATAATTTGTTGCTTATTGCTATAAAGTTTGCAATATATATTGATAAATTATTACCAATTTGACTTCAGTAATTTTATATTTATTATTATTATGCCACATAATATATGTTATTAAACTTTCAACAATGTAGTTTCATTTCTCTATTCCATCTTCTGTGCTTTGTTGCCATAGGTATTATTGCTACTTAAAATTTAAACCTCACAGTGTGTTGCTATCTTAAAGGTCATTTTTAAGTTTCATAATAAACATGATAGATGAATAAGTTTAGGAATATACATCATCACTTTTCTCTCTTTATTGTGCCTATGTGATTCAAGTACCAGTAACATTATATGATCTGGGAGAGTGTTATAAATGCAGCATCTCAGTCCCCATCCATATTCACTGAATCAAAAGCTGTAGTTTGAGAATACCTTCTTGTGATAATTATGCATTTGAAAGATTTAGAATCATCATTCTAATTTACTTTGAAAGGCAATTTTTTGAAAAGCTAATAATCAATAAAGACTAATAAAATGAGTTTTTTGGTACTATTGAAGCCATGGTGTTTCTGAAGAGGATTTTCTCATTTCTTTTGGTGAATAGTAGTTCTTTCACTTTAATGGTAGACTCCTTTATCAGTGTTTTTTCAGGAGTATTTTTAGTTTAACTGAATCATACATCATTATCCCTCCTATAATAAACATAACCAGATTTCATTTCCCTAACACTTTTCCAGAGATAATTACTTGCTTTGCTACAAGGGAATTATTAGATTCTTATATAAATTTGTGGCAAAGGAAAAGATCACAGTGTTTCCAAATTCTGTATTAAAATGCTTGTAAATATCTTAGAGATAAAAGTCAACTGTCAAAATTTATGTCCTGTGTGGTGACTTTTCATAAAGGAAATTAGCAATCCACAATACTATATAACTGCAATCTAAAGGCTGGGATATTAGTCACCTGATGAATCAGGGGAATAGCTGATACTCCCTGAACTATAAATGATAAAAGAAGACACAAGGCCATTTTTCCACTATGTTCTATCTTTGCAGACACAGACTATGAACCTGTCTCTTTGATAACATCCCTTATGATATTGGTATTCTTCTATCTCATGAAAGTTATAAGGTGAACATCGTTGCTGGACAGTGTTCTGCCAATCCCTTATCATATCATTTGACAATGCTGGTCTTCCTCTATGTGACATAAAAATTTCAAACCCAGGGATTGGGGATCCTTTTCAAAAGTTTGACATCTATCTTTATTAAATTCTTATGTGTTTTCTTAGAGTGTTCTGTCAACACTTTGCTAAATGTTTATGTGTTTCTTAGAGTGCTCTGTGACGCTGTTCTCTCTGTATGTGTCCTGAAAAAGCATGGTGCACTATATATTCTTAAGTATATAATTTTTTAAATCATAAAATACCTACTGTATGTGCCATTTTCTCAACTATATAAATATATTTATTTATTAAGAAAACATATTTGATCTTTTATAGGTATGCCAGGAAATTTAAATGTTAGGAAAGATACAGACAACTATATTGGTTCAAATCAAGCAGACCCTGTCCCTAATCTCAGTCATAATAATCAGGTAGGAAGGTAAACAAGAAAATAATTGAAAATATAATTAAAAAGTAAAAAGCAATGAATTGAGAAATACTCACAGTTACTCCAATTTGAAAGAAATGAATGTTTCACCAGAGCTGAAGAGTATATGCCATTTTTCACATTGAAGAAGCTTTAGGCAAAAATACTGCTACTTCTCCATGAGCATGAAACAACAACAACAAAATATAGCACTGGCAAGGCTATAACTTTCCTAGGAATTTACTGAAATATTAAAAATGGAAGGAAAAAATAAGATAGAAAATGAAGGTGTTTGATATATGTGACTCATGGCATATTTTCCAGTCATGGTGAGAATCTTATTTCTATATGCCTCCTGACACACAGCAATGGCAAGGCCAATTTATACAAAAGCAATGAAATTTTTTCACACATCTCTGTATCCAGGACCCCAAAACACCCCTCAGAGTTCAGAGAAAGAGAAAAATCTTAAGTTTATTTCTTGCTTTGGAATCTCAATTCCAATTCTTACAATTCATCTTTGTTCATTGATTTGTTGTCTTGCTTTGTTGCCTAAGAATACCTTAGAGAACAATTTTTAATAACACAGTTTAGAAGTTCTGATACATTTCATACATAAAAAACCAGCATACTAGATACAATAACAATCTAGCATATACAAGTCAAGTTAGTCCTTCTTTGCTTCATTATTCCTTTTACCATTTCTCTAGCTCAAGGACAAAAGAGCAGATTGGTCTGTTGTCTCATTTATCTTATTCTACATTCTCTATGATAAATTGCCCTAACAAAAAAAATACAGGTGCTTACAATACAATATATGACAAACACAAACATACATCTCTGCAAGAACAGGATTAACACAAAGACAAAAGGATTCTAAACTTCCATAGTGAAAAATTTTCACTTATAATTTTATAAATATTTATAGATAATTCAGGACTCTGAAACATTTTCACTTTTCTCTTGGAATCTTCCAACCATCCCATCCCCTAAATTGTAACAATCTTGGAATTTGTTTTCATATCATAGTGATTTTGATGTTTTAAAAATGTTTTCATTATGTAATAACACATATATAGAATTAACTCTAATTTATTTAGCTTCTATCAATATTGACTATTTTTTTTATTCTCTTTAGTATATGATCCTCCAACTTTATTTATTTACATAACTGTTTTTGTTATTTGGAGACCCTTGAAATTCCAGATGAATTTTAAGATGAATTTCTTTCTATTTCTGCCAAAAATATAATTAGGATTTTTAGAGGGATTCCACTGAATCTATAGATTGTGTTGGTTAGTATTGACATTGATTGTAACAATAGTAAGTTTTCCAGTCTGTGAACTTAATGTCTTTCTGTCATTTTATGTCTTCTTTAATTTTTTCAGCAATTTTTACAATTTTCAGCTTTACAAATTTTCAATTTTACAAATTTCAGTTTACAAATCTTTCAACTCCTTGGCTAGATTAAATTCTAAGTATTTTATTTGATTTTTATTGCAAATTGAATTAATTTACATTTTTTTTTACATTGTTCATTGTTAGTCTATAGAATACAGCTGATATTTGTGCATTGGTCTTGTATTCTGAAAAATTTGCCGATTTTTTTTTTTAAGCTTTAACAGTTTTCTGTGGCATCCTTAGAGTTTTCTAAATAGAAGATCTTGTAACTTTATATGAAATAATTTTACTTCTTCCTTTCCAATGTGGAGTCTTTTTATATCATTTTCTTGACTAACTGCCATGGCTAGAATGACCAGTGTTATGGTGATTCAAAATGGTGAGAGAGAGAGCACCTTTGTTACATTTCTAATTTTGGAGGAAAAGCATTATCTTTCATGACTGAATATTAAGCTGTAAGTTTTTCATAAATGCTATTTGTTTTGTCAAAGTTGTTTCCACTTCATGAAAGGATACTGAATTCTGTCAAATGTTTTTCTGAAACAATTGAGATGATTGTAATTTTTTCCTCAATTCTATTAATGTGATGTTTTACTTTGGTGAATTTTTATATGCTGAATCATGCTTAATTTCCAGAGATAAATCCCACATCGTCATAGTATATATCCTTTTAACATCGTGCTGTATTTGATATGCTAGTATTTCTTTGAGGCTTTTTTCTTCAATATTAATCAAGGGTGCTGACCTGTAGTTTTCTTGTAGTGTCTTTGTCTTGCTTTGGTGATGGGATAATGCTTGCTTTCCCCTTCATGGATCATAGTCTGATCATGGGGAAGGAGCTTGCATAATTCAATGAAGTGATGAGCTATGTCAGGTAGGGCCATCCACAGCAATGGGTCACAGTGAAGAGTTCTAACAAAATGTGGTCCATTGGAAAAGGAAATGACAACCTGCTCCAGTATTCTTGCCTGGAGAACCTCATGGGAAGATATTCAGTCACTGTCATGTCCAACTCTTTGAGACCCCGTGGACTGCAGCATTCAAGGCTTCTCTGTCCTCCACTATCTCCCAGAGTTTTCTCAAGTTTCTGCAGTCCTTGGGTGTAATCTCAAAAACAACAGGTTAATTTCAGTTCATTTTCAAGGGAAACCATTCAGCATCACAGTAATCCAAGTCTATGCCCCAACCACTGACGCTGAAGTGGCTGAAGTTGATCAGTTCTTTGAAGATCTACAAGACCTTCTAGAACTAACACCAAAAAAAGATGTATTTTTCATCATAGAGAACTAGGATGTGAAAGCAGGAAGTCAAGAGATACATGGAGTAACAGGCAAGTTTGGCCTTTGAGTACAAAATACTCTGGACTTCAATAGCTAACTAGCTCAGAGGAGCAACTACTAACGTAGGAATAAACCTTGAGTAAATTTAATGGGGAATATACTACTGAAGAATAAAGAGGAAGAAATTGAAGAAGATGGAGTGAGTCTATCTACACAGTCCAATGAAGATCTGACACTAATAGAGGATAAGGGGATGATAGGAAGATTGGGGGAAAATCAGACTGCAGCACAGTTCTAAGAAAGATTAAGCCAATTTGATTGAGAGTCCCTTAGCCTATGTGTTTTTTTGGAGGAGTCCTGCTTTAGTAATGGGAGGCAGGAATAGGCCTGAGTGAGTATCCTGCTATGCTCAGATATGGGCTGGAAGTAGTCAGCAGAAAGCAAGTCCTCAGCATGGACGTGCTCATAGACTCATAAAAGCAAGAATATGACTCAGTCAGCAATGCTCCCCACAGAAAGAGATCTGAACAGTACATGCTCATGGCTACCATATCTAAGATAATGCTTGTAGTCACTAGACAGAGGATCTTCTTGTTTCTTTGTCAGGGACACTTAACTTGAGGAGCACTGATAAGTGACCAGTTCAACAGCCATCTATCTCAGCTTAGACTTAGATTTGCAGACTATCCTCATTTTGGTGGTGATTTATTGTCTAAGTCGTGTCAGACTCTTGTGACCCCATGGACAGTAGCCTCTCAGGCTCCTCTGCCCATGGGATTCTCAGGCAAAAATACTGAAGTGGGTTCCCATTTCCTTCTCCAGTCCTCATTTTATTCCTCACCAAATTTCATCTTTTAAGTAATTCTCACATTTTTTAGCCTATTGATGCCAAAATTCTATGCTTCTGCCTGCTTTTATAGATGTGTTCTTTAGAATTGGTAGGATAATTATTTCTTTCCTTTCAAACAGTGAAATTCCAATTGGGTATGCATGATGCTCATACCAATATTTTAAGCTTATGTCATGGAGTAGCACATAACCATAAATGTTCACTTAAATCTACCAAGATAATTTTACAAATATTCATGATTAAGGTCCATGATAGATATGCCTAAAATATATAAATAAAATCAGAAATTATTTTATACTTTTTCCTGAGTGCAAAGATAGATTCTATTATTTAAAAATTGTTAACAGTTGCAAGACAGTAACCACAGAACATTAAATCAAGTATGGGGTCTATTTAATCATGTGACTCTACTACACAGGTCATACACCCATGAAAAGCCAAACCTGTCTGAAATACAAATACATGCTCAGAATATTAGGATGGTTTCACTATCTGAAAGATTATTGTAAGGGAACTCTAGCTGCAAAAATAGAGTTGTAAAACCTGATACATCCAATTTATGTTACACAGCAATACATCACTTCTGTTTTGAGATTCTTCTATACATTCAAGCCTCCTAAAGAATTTAACGAATATCTTTTTACATTTCTGTAACTAAATGGGTCCACTTAAGTTATTTTTGTTCAGTTGCTGAATTGTATCCAATTTTTTTGCATCTACATGTCATGCAGCACACCAGCCTCTTCTGTCCTCTGGTATCTCCCGGAGTTTGCTCAAATTCAAGTCTGTTGACTCGGTGTTGCTATTCCACCATCTCATCCTCTACTGACCCCTTCTCCTTTTGCCTTCAGTCTTTCCCGGAATCAGGTTCTTTTCCAATGAATTGGCTCTTTGGATCAGGTGGCCAAAGGATTTGAGCTTCAGCTTCAGTAGCTCAAATGACAATTCTCAGGAAAACAAAGTATGGTGTCCCTTAGAACTGAGTTTAAATTAAAAAAAAAAAAAGAAGAAGAAGAAGAAGAAAAAATTCTAAACTGTAAAATGCCTTCTTTCCCCCCAGCAATAAGAGTAAAAACCAATGAACACAAAAACTCTCAAACTGAAATTTATCCCATGGAACTGGCAGATGGTACTGTAAATGTAAATAAATGCACACATTCTGTTTTTCTAGTAGAATGTTGTTGCTATTCAGTCACTAAGTCATGGCTGATTCTTTGTGACCCCATGAACTGCAGCACATCAGACTTCCCTGTCTTTCACTATTTCCCAGAGTTTGCTCAAACTCATGTCCATTGAATTGATGATGCCATACAACCAGCTCATCCTCTGTTGCCTGCTTCTTTGCCCTCAATCTTTTCCGAGCATCAGGGTCTTTTCCAATGTGTCAGCTTTTCTCATCAGGTGGCCAAAGTACTGGAGCTTTAGCTTCAACATCAGTCCTTCAGTGAAAATTCTGGATTGATTTCTTTAGGATTGACTGGTTTGATCTCCTTGCTGTCCAAGGGACTCTCAAGAGTCTTCTCCAGCACCCCAACTCAAAAGTATCCATTCTTCAGTGCTCAGCCTTCTTTATGGTCCAACTCTCACATCTGCACATGATTACTGGTTAAATCATAGCTTTGACTCTACAGACTTTGTTGGCAAAGTGATGTCTCTGATTTTTAATATGCTGTCTAAGTTTGTCATAGATTTTCTTCCAAAAAGCAAGTCTCTTTTAATTTCATAGCTGCAGTTACTGTCTGCAGTGATTTTGGAGCCCAAGAAAATAAAATCTGCCACTGTTTCCACTTTTCCACATCTATTTGCCATAAAGTGATGGAACCAGATGCCATAATCTTAGTTTTTTGAATATTGAGTTTATAACCCAGCTTTTTCACTCTCCTCTTTCCATCAAGAGGCTCTTTAGTTCTTCTTCACTTTCTGCCATTAGAGTGATACCATCTGCATATCTGAGGTTGTTGAAATTTTTCCTGGCAGTCTTGATTCCAGCTTGTAAGTCACCCAGGCCAGTATTTCACATAATGTACATTGCATATGTATGTGAAAGTCACTCAGTCATGTCCAACTCTTTGCAACCCCATGCACTATAGAGTCCATGGAATTCTCCAGGTAAGAATACTGGAGTGGGTAGCCTTCCCTTTCTCCAAGAGATCTTCCCAACCCAGGGATCAAACCCAGGTCTTCCATATGGCAGGCAGATTCTTTACTAGCTGAGCTACAAGAGAAGCCCAAGAATACTGGAGTGGGTAATCTATCCCTTCTCCAGCAGATCTTCTAGAATCAAGAATAGAATCAGGGTCTCTTGCATTGCAGGCAGATACTTTACTAACTGAGCTATCAGCAATGAATACCAAACAAAGAGTTTAGTAACCCAAAAGGGTTAATACAGTTTGCCTTTGAAAGATTTCAGTCAATGAGGAAAGAACAAAATTCAGTATTAAATCAAAAAGTCAAATATTCACAGCTTTGGAAGTATTAAGTAGGAAGTCCTCATTTTTATTACAGGAAATTAAAAAAATAATTATTTCCACAAGAACAGTAAAAAAAAACTAATATTTAAAGCCCCAAATAACTGCAAATGTCATGTGATAAAATACTTGTGAAAAAAAATTATTCTCTGCTCCTAAAATACAAAAGGCAAAAAAAGTCAGTAAAGAATTATTCCCATTGCCCTACTGTTAAAAAGATTAAGGATGAGTATTTTGATAGTTGATGTTATGGAATGAATTATTGTTTATTTGCTTGTGATTCTGAAATAATTACTGGGCCATTTATTGTGGAAAAGATGAATTGATGGGCATAATCCTAGCACTATGATTTCCGTTGTTTCTCCTCTAGGTTTGCTCTGTGAGTTATTCATGCTCATTTTCCCATTCAACAAAACTCTTACACTGTATAAATTTACAGACTCTAATGCACAATTGGAAACGAACAAAGATCATTCTGTCGTTTTTGAGGTTGCATCCAAGTACTGCATTTCAGACTCTTTTGTTGACCATGATGGCTACTCCATTTCTTCTAAGGGATTCCTGCCCACAGTAGTAGATATAATGGTCATCTGAGTTAAATTCACCCATTCCAGTCCATTTTAGTTCGCTGATTCCTAGAATGTCAATGTTCACTCTTGCCATCTCCTGTTTGACCACTTCCAATTTGCCTTGATTCATGGACCTGACATTCTAGGTTCCTATGCAATATTGCTCTTTACAGCATTGGACCTTGTTTCTATCTCCAGTCACATCCACAACTGGGTATTGTTTTTGCTTTGGCTCCACCCCTTCAATCTTTCCAGAGTTATTTTTCCACTGATGTCCAGTAGCATATAGGGCACCTACTGACCTGGGGAGTTTATCTTTCAGTATCCTATCATTTTGCCTTTTCATACTGTTCATGGGGTTCTCAAGGTAAGAATACTGAAGTGGTTTCCCTTTCCCTTCTCCAGTGGACCACATTCTGTCAGACTTCTCCACCATGCCCACCCATCTTAGGTGACCCCACAGGGCATGGCTTAGTTTCATTGAGTTAGACAAGGCTGTGGTCCTAGTGTGATTAGACTGACTAGTTTTCTGTGATTATGGTTTCAGTGTGTCTGCCCTCTGAGGCCCTCTTGCAACACCTACCAACAGAATGGGAAAGACTAGAGATCTCTTCAAGAAAATTAGAGATACCAAGAGAACATTTCATGCAAAGATGGGCTGGATAAAGGACAGAAATGGTATGGACATAACAGAAGCAGAAGATATTAAGAAGAGGTGGCAGGAATACACAGAAAAACTGTACAAAAAAAGGTCTTCATGGCCAAGATAATCATGATGGTGTGATCACTCACCTAGAGCCAGACATCCTGGAATGTGAAGTCAAGTGGGTCTTAGAAAGCATAACTACGAACAAATCTAGTAGAAATGATGGAATTCCAGCTGAGCTTTTTCAAATCCTGAAAGACAATGCTGTGAAAATGCTGCACTCAATATGCCAGCAAATTTGGAAAACTCAGCAGTGGCCACAAGACTGGAAAAGGGCAATTTTCATTCCAATCCCAAAGAAAGGCAATGCCAAAGAATGCTCACACTACCACACAATTGCACTCATCTCACATGCTAGTAAAGTAATGCTCAAAATTCTCCAAGCCATGCTTCAGCAATACGTGAACCGTGAACTTCCAGATGTTCAAGATGGTTTTAGAAAAGACAGAGGAACCAGAGATCAAATTGCCAGCATCCGCTGGATCATGGAAAAAGCAAGAGAGTTCTGGAAAAACATCTATTTCTGCTTTATGGACTATGCCAAAGCCTTTGACTGTGTGGATCACAATAAACTGTGGAAAATTCTGAAAGAGATGGGAATACCAGATCACCTGACCTGCCTCTTGAGAAACCTATATGCATGTCAGGAAGCAACAGGAAGAACTGGACATGGAACAACAGACTGGTTCCAAATAGGAAAAGGAGTACGTCAAGGCTGTGTATTATCACCCTGTTTATTTAACTTCTATGCAGAGTACATAAGAAACACTGGGCTGGAAGAAGCACAAACTGGAATCAACATTGCCCAGAGAAAAATCAATAACCTCAGATATGCAGATGACACCACCCTTATGGCAGAAAGTGAAGAGGAACTAAAAAGCCTCTTGATGAAAGTGGAAGAGGAGAGTGAAAAAGTTGGCTTAAAGCTCAACATTCAGAAGACGAAGATCATGGCATTTGGTCCGATCACTTTATGGGAAATAGGTGGGGAAACAGTGGAAACAGTGTCAGACTTTATTTTTTGGGGCTCCCAAATCATTGCAGATGGTGACTGAAGCCATGAAATTAAAAGATGCTTACTTCTTGGAAGAAAAGTTATGACCAACCTAGATAGCATATTGAAAAGCAGAGACATTACTTTGCCAACAAAGGTCCGTCTAGTCAAGGCTATGGTTTGTCCAGTGGTCATGTATGGATGTGAGAGTTGGACTGTGAAAAAAGTTGAGTACCAAAGAATTGATGCTTTTGAACTGTGGTGCTGGAGAAGACTCTTGAGAGTCCCTTGGACTGCAAGGAGAGCCAACCAGTCCATTCTGAAGGAGATCAGCCCTGGGATTTCTTTGAAAGGAATGATGCTAAAGCTGAAGCTCCAGTACTTTGGCCACCTCATGAGAAGAGTTGACTCATTGGAAAAGACTCTGATGCTGGGAGGGATTGGGGGCAGGAGGAGAAGGGGACGACAGAGGATGAGATGGCTGGATGGCATCACTGACTCGATGGATGTGAGTCTGAGTGAACTCTGGGAGTTGGTGATGGACAGGGAGGCCTGGTGTGCTGCAGTTCATGGGGTCACAAAGAGTCGGACACGACTGAGTGACTAAACTGAACTGAACTGAATACACAATTATTCTGCATGAAATTATTATTGTCATGAACTTCTATTTAATGTAACATAACTGAGCAACCTCTATTTAATGTAACTGGGCAACTCTCTGCTTACAGCATCAACTCTTGCCTGCCATGTTGAACATTCCATAGAATATGGTTTCTAACATAAAATTCTGCTTAGCATCTAATTTTGTTACATACCAGAATTCCTGCCTGAACCCTGTGTTGCTTTATTGAACACTGGCCTATGTCTGTGCTTATTTGCCTTGAGATTTTGGGTGTTATTGTCCTAAACTGGTTTTCTGGATGAGATTGTCTTTTTTTTTAATTTAAATTTATTTATTTTAATTGGAGGCTATTGGGATTGTCTTCTAAATGTACACTTTTACAACTATCAGTGAAGCTTCCCTCGTTGCTCAATAGGTAAAGATTCTGCCTGCAATGAAGGAGACCCGGGTTCAGTCACTGCATTGGGAAGATCCCCTGGAAAGGAAATGGAAACCCACTCTAGTATTCTTGCCTGCAGAATTCCATAGACAAAGGAGCCTGGCAGGCTACAGTCCATGGGTTCACAAAGAGTCAGACATGACTGAGTGACTATCACTTCATTATCAGTGAAGATTTTGAGACTTTAACTAGCATTTCCTTAAACCTATTCCCAGACACAAAACTCAACTTCTGGATCCTGATACAAATTACAGCCACTTTACACAAGGGCTTCCTTGGTGGCTCAAAAAGTAAAGAATTTGCATGCAATGCAGGATACCCAAGTTCCATCCTTGGGTTGGAAGTTCCCCTGGAGAATGAAATGGTTGTTCACTCCAATATTCTTGCCTGGAGAATTCCAGGGACAGGGGAGCCTGGTGGGCCACGGTCCATGGGTTGCAAAGAGTAGGACATGACTGAATGACTAGCACTTTCATTTACTTTACACACTTCATATTTTACCTAATTGTCCATCCTTTCACGAGTCTGATAAACTTGTCAAGTTTTCAAGTACCAAATGCTGAAGTAGTTTTAATATCAAATACAATTGGATAAGAATAAGGATAGTAGGAAAGGGAATAGAACCAAATGTTTATTAGAAACACACAATGCTCAATGATTTGTAGGGCAACTTACATTATACCCTACTAAAGCAATACTATATATGTAATTTAATGCAATATGAAATGACAAAGCAAATAATAATATTACATGAGGTCAGGGAGCAAATAAAGACAGCTAGGCACCAGATCTTGGCAGCAAAATAGGCACTAAATTTATCACCTGTTGACAAAGAAAAAGAAAGTAGAAGAGAAAGGATGTGACCTTCAAGACACAGTGATTACACTTACTAGTGAATGCAGACCATTGTCCCATAATTTAACCAATGATTTATAATCATTTTCTCTCTACATAGTGAAGTTAAGAAACTCCATCTACAACTCTATTTTGGTAATATGATAGGCTGTAGGATCCAGGATTATTTTTGAATATTATTGGAACTTTTTCTACAGTGTATTTGGAAGATAATTCCAGCTTCCAGAATTTCTGTAAATGAGAGTAACTGTGTAATAAATTAAAGCTTCTGTTAAAAAACATAAGAAGAAACTTGATAAATTTACTTAACCTGTAGTACATTTTATATTATTTTTATGTCTTTTAAATATGTTCTTGTTTTGCTATTTAATTTTTATTAGAATTCTAGACAATTATTTTTAAAATGAGATATAACTGGTTCTTCATAGCTAACGTTTTCTCAGCTGTTACTTCATAACAGATTGTGCTAAGCATTATATATAACATGTGAGAGAGTTAATTCTTAGGTAGGTTGCTAAGAAGTCTGGGGTCCTGAGGAGGCAAAAAGGACAATTTTTTTTCCCCCTACATTCTTAGTCTTAGTCACATAATTTTTTTTTTCTCTTTTCTTTAAGCCCAGAGCTGATGATTACACAACAAAATATCTCATTTTAAAGTCTTTACTAAGGATTATATAACAAGAATAAATCCTGCTTGAGGACATGTTTCTCCTTCATAAGGACTGCTCACTAAGCCTGATATCTTAAAATATATATTGTGGGAGTAGGTCTGTTAAGATCTTTCTATTGTTAGTTCTAATCCTGTCATCTTAAAATGTAAACTATTCGAGTGGGTCTGGTAGGATCTTTACAACCTTGAAACATTCCTTGATTTGCCCATAATAACTAACTAATTTAGAAAAGGATTTAAAAAAAGGGAGAGTAACCAGAGATCAAATTGCCAACATCTGTTGGATCATAGAAAAAGCAAGAGAGTTCCAGAAAAACTTCTGCTTTATTGACTATGCCAAAGCCTTTGACTGTGTGGATCACAACAAACTGTGGAAAATTCTTTAAGAGATGGGAATACATGACCACCTTACCTGCCTCCTGAAAAATCTGTATGCAGGTCAAGAAGCAACAGTTGGAACCAGACATGGAACAACTGACTGGTTACAAATTGCGAAGGCAGTACGTCAAGGCTGTATACTGTCACTCAGCTTATTTAACTTATATGCAGAGTATATCATGAGAAATGCCAGGCTGGAAGAAGCACAAGCTGGAATCAAGACTGCCAGGAAAAATATTAATAACTTCAGATATGCAGATGACACCACCCTTATGGCAAAAAGTGAAGAACTAAAGAGCCTGTTGATGAAAGTGAAAGAGGAGAGTGAAAAAGTTGGCTTAAAACTCAACATTCAAAAAAGTAAAACAAACAAACAAACAAACAAACAAAAAGTAAGATCATGGCATCCAGTTCCATCACTTCATGGCAAATAGGTGGGAAAACAATGGAAACAGTGAGAGACTATTTTTGAGCACTCCAAAACCACTGCAGCCATGAAGTTAAAAGATGCTTGCTCCTTAGAAGAAAAGCCATGACCAACCTAGTCAGCATATTCAAAACCAGAGACATTACTTTGCTGACAAAGGTCCATCTAGCCAAAGCTTTGGTTTTGCCAGTAGTCATGTATGGATATGAGAATTGGACTATGAAGAAAGCTAAGTGCTGAAGAATATATACTTTTGAACTGTGGTGTTAGAGAAGACTCTTGAGAATCCCTTTGACTGCAAGGAAATCAAACCAGACAATCCTAAAGGAAGTCTGTCCTGGATATCCATTGGAAGGACTGACATTGAAGCTGAAACTCTAATACTCTGGCCACCTGATGCAAGGAACTGACTCAATGGAAAAGAATCTGATACTGGGAAAGATTGAAGGCAGGAGGAGAAGGGGACGACAAAAGATGAGATGGTCGGATGGCATCACCAACTCTATGGATATGAGTTTGAGCAAGGTCCGAGAGTTGGTGATGGACAGGGAAGTCTTGCGTGCTGTAGTCCATGGGGTCGCAAAGAGCCGGACACGACTCAGATACTGAACTTAACCGAATAACCAATTGAAAAAGTATATAGCTCCCTTGCTAAGACTAGTGACAAGGCACTCTCCGCCCCCTTATGTCTATGTCAGAGGCTTTCTTGTCCTTTTTCTCTGTAATAAGACTTCTACCATACAAAAGCTTTGAGTGGTCAAGCCTGGTCCCTGATCCGGAAGCTAAATCTTCTTATTTTGAGATCTTAATTCCTACACCATTCACTGTAAGCTATAACATGTGTATATACATATATATATAATTTTATTTTGATAGAAATAATGAATATGAGTTTTCTTATTTTATAGATGAAGAAAGTAAGGCACAATAATGCGAAACAAAGTCACCAGGCCTTTTTTTGGTGGGTAATGCTTTTGCAAATCAGAGTTTTAGATTTTGATCATGTATTACTAATTTTTGCTCAAGGAAATATGGATTTCATCCAAGGAAAAACAATTGCATAGAAAGAAAGAGCAAATTATGAATGAAGACGATTAGTGATAAAAAATGTCAGAAATTGTAAATAGCACATTTTTATCACATGTATGATTTCCATGAATTTCATATAAAGTTACATATGAATATGTAAATATTCACCTCTCTAGTTATAATATGCATTCAGGCTGGATGTAAGTTTAATATCTTTTATAAAAGAGATATTAATGCATAATATTAGGAATCTAGGGGATTCTGGATTTACCTACATTTCAGAATAATTTAAAAAAATGTTGCACAATAGAAGCTAATGATTCTAAAGCAAGTACTATTGAATCTTTATATTAGTAAGTGAAGATATTCAAATCTTATATGTGCTTATATCACACACAGAACTTTAACTTCAAATTTTCCAAATTTCCTTATAAATGTTGCTATGTATATACTTAAACCACAGAGAAAGTTAGTTAAAATGTTTCAAGGTTTAAATTACCCCAAATATATTCAGTATATATTTTGAAATAAATTATTACACATCAATTTGTAAAGTACTGTGAAGCTAACCACAGATAAAAATAGGTTAAAATTTTTATGTAAATATAAAACATGGGTTTGTGCTTTTTCATGAATCTGAGTTTTGTTTTTTTTTTTCTCTTTCTGAAGTAATTTAGTGAATAGAGAGACTGTTCAACTAATAGCATCTTGTTCTTCGGTTCCCTTGCTACCTCTTGAAATGGTAGGGTATATTTCTTAATATGAATAATGTTGTCATTAAATAATGGCTTATAGATGCTTAGTTAAATTATGGTTCTAAACAAATAAACTATATATCATGCCTTCATATATGGCAAGTCAATTCTTTATGGATCAGACATATTATATCAAGGGCTTCCCTTGTGGTTCAGCTGGTGAACAATCCACCTGCAATGGGGGAGACCTGGGTTTGATACCTGGGTTGGGAAGATCCCCTGGTGAAAGGAAAGGCCACCCACTCTAGTATTTGGGCCTGTATAGTCCATGGGATTGCAAAGAGTTGGACACAACTGAGCGACTTTCATTTCATTTATAATAAAGAGCAAACAACTTTGTGCTAATTTGTTCTACTACAATGAATAACAACAAAAAAAATGATAATTAGAATTGGCACATTGAATAGAAATGAATTCAAACTGAGAGTCTGGAAGAAATTTTTTTTAGTATATGTGTCTTTTAAACTTCCAATGATTTATCATGGAACTTAGAGCCAGACATTAAAATAATTTACTCACTTTTTTATTCAAATTATTTTACTTCTCTGTGTTTGAGATGATTAGTTGGAACATAGTTGATTTTTAAATTAAATTTGACAATCTCCATCCTTTATCCAGTGAGCTTTGTCCAGTTGTCTTTTTAGGGGTTATTCCTAAGATATTTGGAACTATCCTTATGGTTTTGAGATTTTGTTTATCCTGACCATTGCATATATTTTATTTTTCATGTTTGCTTTATTTAGGATTAATCACATATATTGCTTATACTTCTACTGTTTTGGAAATTGTAACATATTTTTGTTTAATCTCTCACTTTTTATACTGCATATTTAGGTTAAATGAATAAGTAATATATTCATGTTTTTACAGAAAAAGAGAAGATTAAAATAACTTATTCAAGTGTCCTTAACTGTCCTTTATCATTGCTTTCCACTTTTAAGTTCTAATATTGAAATTAGGTGACTAGGCTGGTAAAACAACCTGCCTGCTAATGCAGAAGATTCGTGAGATGCCCTTTTCCAAGATATCTTCCCAACCCAGGGATCAAACCCAGCTTTCCACATTGCAGGTGGGCTCTTAACTATGTGAATCACCAGGGAAGCCCAAAGTTTTAACCATACCCCGCAACTTTTATTAATTTATATTGTGTGGTAAGAGAATGTACACTATATTATTTAATTCTTTGAAATTTGTAGCTAATAGCCTTATGGCACTGTGTAATTTCTATTTTGGTAAATGGTCCAAGTGCCCCTGGAAACACAGATAAGCTCAACTATTCTATATAAGTGAATTGGTCTTCTCTGGTAGCTCAGCAGTAAAGTATCCACTCAAGCAGGGGACTTGAGTTTAATCCCTGAATCAGGATGATTCCCTGGAGAAGGGAACAGCAACCCACTCTAGTATTCTTGCCTGGGAAATCCCAAAGACAAGGGAGCCTGGCGGGTTACAGTTCATGGGGTTGTTAAGAGTCAGACATGACCTAGCGACTATACCAGCACCAACATAAGTAAATTAAATAAATTTGAACAATCTTATTTAAACCTGATACATTCTTAATGATTTTATTTCTGTCCACTTATCAGTTATTGAAAGATGATCTAAAATCCCCAATTATGATTCCAGTATATAGTGATTATTTAATATTCTTATAAGATGTCAGTATTCAAATCACTTGTAGAAATGCTCTATTAATTGCCTATTTTTCTCACTTTTAAGATATTCTCATAAATTTTCCTTGAATTTTGAATATTGTGGATTAATAAAAAAACTTGGAAAGAGAGATATTAAATGACTTATCTTTTCTTAAAAAGGCTTAACATTTGAATTTAGCCTTTCTAGGGTCTGGCTATCACTTTTAGGAATCATCCTTTCTGAAGCCTCTAGTAAAAGTTGTGTACTTACAAAGTCCCTGCCACTTTGTCAGAGTTTCAACATTTTTCTTGCCCCCCAAATGCTGAACTTACTATTCAGCTCTTTTCTGCTTCCTAGATGGATTTTACTTTCCCTGTTGTTTTATAGTCTTGCTCTGCACATGCTGAACTTACAGCTTAGAGTGATTTGTATGTATATTGCATTTATGAACTTCTCTGCATTTCAGTCTTCTCCAGGATTTTGTCCCTTAATGCTAGCCACTTTACAATCCCTAAACTTTGATCTTTACTTTCTGAGCCCAGAATGGTTGCTGTTTTCCATTTTAATTTTCTTTCCCTTTGCACTAAGATTTAGAGAAAATGCTGTTAGAGAAAAAAGTGATGTGAAAATAGAGCTCGTTCCATGTGTTGCTTTTCTTTCAGTGACCATGGTCATCAAATCATTCATGCCTGATTTTTCTCCAGAGTCTCCATTGTTTTAAACATTTTTATAATATGTATTTTGCTCAAATGTTACTATTCTTCTGTGAGAAAGCTAGCCTAGTATAGTTATTTCATTTTGTCCAGTGCCAAAAATATCTTTTAGAAGTTTTAATCTTCTGTCTTTTAATAAAAAATTTTTCATGACTGTAATTGACATTTGTGAATGGTTTGAGGCAAGGGTTTCAAATTCCTTTTTCTTTATCTTGATAGTAATTTCCCCCAGTAATGTTTATTTTGTGATTCATTCATGGAAATACACCTATATCTTCATTTTTCTTCTTAACCTCATTATGGAAATTGCTTTTGCAACCTACAATTATTATATTCTTTAAAATTGTTGATGATGTTCTAATATTCAATGATATGGCCATATCATATATTAACCAATATCCTATTGTTAAGAATTTGTGTGGTTTTCAATTCTCTTTCATTCTTTTTTTTCACTTTCTGGCAATTAGATTGAGAATAAAAATTATTAAACTTGTATGTAATAATTGCTTTTAATTGTGTAGTTAAATATATGTTTAAATCTTAAGAGAACTTACTCTGCTTCAAATCTATTAATGATATTTTAGGAAACATAAATATGGGAAAAATAAATAAATAAGATATACCATCTCTAAGTATACACTGGACCCACTCTATTTACAGAGACACATATAAGTGAAAGAATTCCATGTATGTGATAAGTCTACATAGCATATTACATGGACCTTCTTATTCTCAGGGTTGTTTCTGCTGCCAATTTCCATTGTTCTTATTCTGTCATCCTGGAGTTTAGGCTGTCAGAATCCATGGAAATTTCTGACTTAAATGATTTCCTTACTAACTCCTTTTGTATATGTATGCATTTTAAGAAATCTTTTTAAAGTTTAATTTTTATTGGAGTAGAGTTGCTTTACAATGTTATTTTAGTTTCTGTTGTACAGGAAAGTGAAACAGTTATACATATATCCACTCTTTTTTTTTTTTTTTTTAGATTTTATTCCCATTTAGGTCACCACAGAGAACTGAGTAGAGTGCCCTGTGCTATACAGTAGGCTCTCACTAGCTATCTATTTTATATATAGCAGTGTGTATATGTCAATCATAATCTCCCAATTCATCCCACACCCTCTCTTCCTTCCTTTTGTAACCATGTTTGTTTTCTACATTTGTGACTATTTCTGCTTTGCAAATAAGTTCATCTGTACATTTTAATAAATTCCTCATATAAGGATTATTATACTATGTTTGTCTTTCTCTTTCTGACTTACTTTACTCTGTATAAAAATCATGAGGCCCATCCATATTCCAGCAAGTGATATTATTTTATTCCTTTTTTATTTGTTGCTGTTGTTTACTTGCTAAGTCGTGTCTGACTCTTTGTGACCCCATGAACAGCAGCATGTCAGGTTTCCCTGTCCTTCACTATCTCATGGAGGTTGCTCAAACTCATGTCCATTGATTTGGTGATGCTGTCCAACTACCTCATCCTCTGTCAATTCCTTCTCCTCTTGCCTTCAATATTGCCCAGCATCAATTTTCCAAAGGGTCTTTTCCAGTGAGTCAGCATTTCACATTAGGTGTCCAAAGTATTCAAGCTTCAGTTTCAGCATCAGTCCTTCCAAAAAATATTCAGAGTTGATTCTTTAGTCCTATTCTTTAGGATGGACTGGTTGGATCTCCTTGCAGTCCAAGGGACTCTCAAGAGTCTTCTCCAGCACCACAGTTCAAAAGCATTGGTTTTTCAGCACTCAACCTTCTTTATGGTCCAACTCTCACATTCATACAAGACTACTGGAAAAATCACAGCTTCGACTCAGCTTCAGTTCAGTTCAGTCACTCAGTTGTGTCCAACTCTTTGCAACCTCATAAACCGCAGCACGCCAGGCCTCCCTGTCCATCACCAACTCCCGGAGTTCACCCAAACCCATGTCCATCGAGCTGGTGATGCCATCCAACCATCTCATCCTCTATCATCCCCTTCTCCTCCTGCCCTCAATCTTTCCCAGCTTCGAATATAAGGACCTTTATCAGCAAAGTGATGTCTCTGTTGTTTAAGACATTGTCTAGGTTTGTCATAGCTTTCCTTCCAAGGAGAAAATGTTTAATTTCATGGCTACAGTCACCATCTGCAGAGATTTTGGAGCCCAAGAAAATAAAATCTATCAGTGTTTCCACTTTTTCCCCTTTTATTTGCCATGAAGTGATGGGACCAGATGCCATGATATTGTCAACCTGTTTATTCATCTTATATGCAGATTAAGTAAGTAAGCAAAAGTCACTCAGTTGTGTCCGAATCTTTGCAACACCTTTGACTATACATTCCATGGAATTCTCCAGTCCCAATCTGTTTCCTTTTCCAGGTGATCTTCCCAAGCCAGGGATTGGACCCAGGTCTCCAGATTGTAGGTGGATTCTTTATATGGTCAGCCACCAGAGAAACGTGGTGTATATGCAGAGTACATAATGCAAAACACTGGGCTGGATGACTCACAAGCTGGAATCAAGACTGCTGGGAGAAATATCAGCAACCTCAGATATGCAGACAATGCCACTCTAACAGTAGAAAGTGAAGAGGAATTAAAGAGACTATTGTTAAGGGTGAAAGAAGAGAGTGAATAAGCTGTATTAAAACTCAACATTCCTATTTATGATTAAGGAATATTCCATTGTATATATGTACCACATCTTATTTTTCCATTACTGTCAATGGACATTAGTTTGCTTAAATGTCCTGTTTATTACAAATAGTGTTGCACTAAACACTGGCGAGCACGTATTCTTTCGAATTATGGTTTTCTCTGTCCAAGAATGTGATTGCTGGGTGACATGGTAGCTCTGTTTTCAGTTTATAAGGAATATCTCTACTGTTCTCTATAGTAATTATATCAATTTACATCTCTACCAACTGTGCGGGCTTTCCAGGTGGCGCTAGTGATAAAGAACTTGCCCGTTAATGGAGGAAACATAAGAGACCTGTGTTCGATCCCTGGGACAGGAAGATGCCCTGGAGGAGGACATGACAACCGTCTCCAATATTCCTGCCTGGAGAGTCCCATGGACAGAGGATTGCCAGGCTACAGTCTATAAGGTCACAAAGAGTTGGATATGACTGAAGTGACTTAGCATGCAGTATACACACAGTGTGCATCCACCAACAGTGTAGGAAGGTTTCTTTTTTTCCACTCTCTCTTTAGCATGTACTGTTTGTAAATTTTTTTGATGATGGCCATTCTGAATGGTTTGAGGTGAATACCTCATTGTAGTTTTGATTTGCATTTCTCTAATAATTACTGATATTGAGAATATTTTTGTGTGTTTGTTGGTCATCTTCATGTCTTCTTTGAATAAATATCTATTTAGATTTTCCACCCTTTTTTGATCTTATTTTTTATTGAGTTATTTGTATATTTTAGACATTAAGGTTTTTTTTGTTTGTTCATTTGCAAATATTTTCTCTCATTTCTTTTCATTTTGTTTATGCTTTTCATTGCTGTGCAAAAGCTTTTAAGTTTAATCAGGTCCATATCCTACACCTCATGTCTACTGATTAGGTAGAAGTTTTGACATAGAATGTTTTAAAATTGTATATGATAATTAAAATTATAGTAAAGAGAATATATATCTTGGCATTCAGTATTTAGCTTCTGCTCTGCCCTAACTTACTTCCATAGTTTAACCTGATATATCAGGTTATATGGATATTGCATTATATATTAAAATTTATATCTTGACATAGTACTGCTGGTGCACTTCCACTATCACTTAATTGCATTTAAAACTGCAAAAAAAATTTAAGAATATTCTGTTTAATTTGATTTTACACTTATTTGATGACAAAACATAATATATGGAAAAATATGACATATTCTTTATTTTTCAGTTCAGTTCAGTTCAGTTCTGTCGCTCAGTCATGTCTGACTCTTTGCAACCCCATGAATCACAGCACCCCAGGCCTCCCTGTCCATCACCAACTCCCGGAGTTCACCCAGACTCATGTCCATCGAGTCAGTGATGCCATCCAGCCATCTCATCCTCTGTCATCCACTTCTCCTCCTGCCCCCAACCCCTCCCGGCATTAGAGTCTTTTCCAATGACTCAACTCTTCGCATGAGGTGGCCAAAGTCCTGGAGCTTCAGCTTTAGCATCATTCCTTCCAAAGAAATCCCAGGGCTGATCTCCTTCAGAATGGACTGGTTGGGTCTCCTTGCAGTCCAAGGGACTCTAAAGAGTCTTCTCCAACACCACAGTTCAAAAGCATCAATTCTTCGGCGCTCAGCCTTCTTTCACAGTCCAACTCTCACATCCATACATGACCACAGGAAAAACGATAGCCTTGACTAGATGGACCTTTGTTGGCAAAGTAATGTCTCTGCTTTTGAATATGTTATCTAGGTTAGTCACAAATTTCCTTCCAAGGAGTAAACGTCTTTTAATTTCATGGCTGCAGTCACTATCTGCAGTGATTTTGGAGCCCCCAAAAATAAAGTCTGTCACTGTTTCCACTGTTTTCCCATCTATTTCCCATGAAGTGATGGGACCAGATGCCATGATCTTAGTTTTCTGAATGTTGAGCTTTAAGCCAACTTTTTCACTCTCCACTTTTGAGTATAAATATTTGTATGCATCAAAGCATACAGTGTATTAAATAACATGGTATTATTGTGTATTTCACTATAACTACAAATACTTGGCATATGAATAGTATAGCTTTTTAAATTGATATTCAGAATTTTGAAAATTATTTGGCCCCAAGGATTTATAAAATAATAGAGATTATCTAAATTTTTTCTTTCAAAGTGCCATCAGTACCATTTTCTGTGTGTGCAAATTTATGTCAATTAATTTTTTATTACTAGCTAATCATTTATGGAATTAGAAAATAAATGAATCTTCCATCAGAGGACTTTGTGAGGAGGATAAATGAGGCACACACACTTTAAATAATTCATGCTATATAAAAATGTTTATATCAGATTTTTTATTGTAGTCATTGTTTGTCTCTTTTTCCTTCCAGTCCTCCCTTCACTATTCAATGCCACATTTTATAAATAACAAAAAAATTCAATCTGCTATTTATCATTTTTTTCATTCATGAGGTCTAAACTGTATTTTGGAGAAGGCAATGGCACCCCACTCCAGTACTCTTGCCTGGAGAATCCCATGGATGAAGGAGCCTGGTGGGCTGCAGTCCATGGGGTCACTAAGATTCAGACATAACTGAGCAACTTCACTTTCACTTTTCACTTTCATGCATTGGAGAAGGAGATGGCAACCCACTCCAGTATTCTTGCCTGGAAAATCCCAGGGATGGGGGAGCCTGGTGGGTTGCCATCTATGGGGTCGCACAGAGTAGGACATGACTGAAGTGACTTAGCAGCAGCAGCAGCAAACTGTATTTGCTATCTTATATTCTCATATACATGCTTATGCTTACAGAATGCCAATATAAACTAGAACTTTTTCCTATTAGCAATGTTACAATTTGCAACTAATCAAGTCAATAATTGATCAAGTCATTGAGAAGTTATAAAACTAGGAAGGATTATGTGTATCTAGGTCATTTAATTAATTTATTTCCAACTCTATTTTTTAATAGATCTCTTGGCACATGTAATATTTTAGGTACACTTTGTTATTATTGAATATCACTTAACCTATCATTTTATGAATGAAAGTAGGTGATCACAATTAAGACGTACTTAAAAAAATTCTTCTACTACTTTTGTATTAAATCTAATAAAGATGTTATAAAATAACAAATATAATTAAATTATTTAAATAATTATATAAACATAAGAATCTGTATGGCTCATATGTATGCATCAGTTCGGTTTGCATCAGAAACTTCCTGTAGTAGTGGTAGATATAGTAGTAGTAGAATACACTGAGAAATACTGATAACCAGTGATGCCATAAGATAAAACTCACATGGGAAAATGCTTACATTAACACATGAATCAATAACCTTGTTGGAGATGTCAAACTGTGAAACTAAAAGACCTTTTCAATTGCTCTGGGGAGTATTTAACCTTCACTGGCAGAATTTTACAAAAAACAAATAATAACTAAATTTGAAAGAAAAATAGTAATGCTGTCAATAAACATATAGATTAGCAAGAAAGTATTTCATAAAGCTCTCTCAGATAAAAATCCAAAATATTATCTAAGTAGTTGTGGAAAGACAAAGAGAAGCAATTAAAGAAATACAGAAAATAGAATAATTTTTTTTTTATTTTTAACTAGTCATTACTGATGTAAAAAAGTCACTTAAAAATGAGAGAATGAAAAGAGAAAGAGATTGTGGGAAAGGGGGGAGAGAATGAAATTGAACTCTCATTGAACTAAATTTCTTTTGAGATTTCTTGTCTCCTAAATGCAGAGCTCCTTCTCAAAGAATCATTTTTTTATGTGTTAAACTACTCTAAAAAAAGTCACTGTTTTAGGTCAATTTCTTTGAAATTTACACTTCTCAGTTCTATTTCCCAGACATCTGAACTAAGTCTTTACTAAACCAGTTTCCACATAAAACTTACATGTCATCTTTATGTAGTAGGTGTTCTATTTAATTACTGGTTAAAGTTCAAGGTCATCAGATACATACTGAGGATAAAAGCAGATAAATAATTTGCAGAGTCCAGTATAAAAATGACTATTCAGGGCACCTGATTCTGATTATGAATTTAAGTACAGTGACAGCTGAGCCTTAAACTAAGTAGTGGGTGAGTGAAAGTCGCTCAGTCATGTCCTACTCTTTGCGACCCCATAGACTATACAGTTCATGGAATTCTCCAGGCCTGAATACTGGAGTGGATAGCCTTTGCCTTCTCCAGGGGATCTTCCTAACCCAGGGATAGAACCCAGGTCTCCCACATTGTAGGAGGATTCTTTACCAGCTAAGTAGAGGTCCCATCTAAAGGGAGAGACTTGTGGGACTGCACATTCATGAAGCACATTCATGAAACAGATTTCATCCAAGAGATATCCCTGTGACATAAGAGGTTCAACTGAAAACATCTATAGCCATGCCATGCAACATGGAAGCCACTAGCTATGTAGGTACCAAGCCACTGAGCACCTGAAATGAGGCTACTGCAACTGAGAAACCACCAATTAATTTAACTGAAACTTACATTTGTAAATCAAATAAAGTAAAATTTTATTTCTGATAAACAAATTTTTATTTTTTTGGCAGAATTATATTTTATTTTAAAATTGAAAGTTTCATGTGTAAATTGAGATGAGATATTAAGGTTAAAAGCATATTATGTTTCAAAGACTGAAACATGTAGTATGATAAAAGGGAGGTTCAATATCTCAATACATTTTGAAAATTAACTCCATGTTGTAATAACAAAACTCCACATATATTAAGTTAAGTAGAATATTTAAATAATTTAACTTTAAAAATTTTACTTTTTAAATATGAAAACCAGAAACTTTAAAATCACGTGTATGTCATACATTATTTTTCTATCTGAAAGTATTGATATAGAGATATAAAGAACTCGGGAAAGAACAAACCTAAGGTTTGTTAGTTTGTTCTTTAGGTTTGTAAATCATAAACAGTATTTCCTTGAAATTTTACTTTTCTAAGCAGTCTTATAATCGAGAGGGCAGTTGAAGAAATTCAGTGTACTGTAGATTTCAGAAAACTGGCATTGTACTGACAAAGTTGAGGTTTACATAATGTCTTTGATATCTTGATAAAATAAGAAAGTCTGCAAGGAGAAAATTAATGAAAAGAAAAAATAATCAGAGGGTATGAATTGAAAGAGAAATTAGATTATAAGAAGCAAAAGAAATGGAAATTTTGGAACAGTTTCTTTGTTGTGGCTGGTGGCAGCTGTAGACCCAGTCATGTCTGATTATTTGTGATCCCATGGATTGTAGCCCACCAGGCTCCTCTGTTCATGAGATTCTCCAGGCAAGAATACTGGAGTGGTTTGCCATTTCCTTCTCCAGTTGAGGCTGGTGAGAATTTACAAATAGCTTGGTCTGAGTCAGGGAAACACTTTTAATACTGGATTTAGATTTCATTGTGCTTATTCTCAGGCAGGCATAACAATACAGCCTAGATGTTTGAGAAAGCAGGTGCCTAATTCAATAAGAGTAATGACTTCTGTATTATTCAGTTGGATATGATGCAATTATTGGGAATCCAGACTGTATTTGATACATCAAAAGCACTTTTCAAACTGGAGTCTGGTGTGACCTGAAATGCAGGGGTTTCACCAGACAACTGGTGATCTCATCCAAGATCTCATATATTACAACTTTGGTAATCCATATTAAACTTGGAAGTAAGCATCTGTATTCTGTTTGTATAAATGACAAGGGAACTGTAAGGGGCATATTTTCCCCAGTATTACCCTGGTGTTTCACAGCAAAAGAAAGTTCCAGAAAGAATGCAAACTGCTATTTCCAAAAGAATCATTTTGGCTCCAGCCATTTTGAATCCTAAGAGAATTATGCCTTCTAAATGTAACTATCTATTTAAGCAGTGGCAAATCAATATGAAATTATTAAAAATGTTTTATAAATAGCTTATATCATATTTATTTCTATTGTGATGACTATTTATTTACTAATGTGATAACTATTCTTATTATTGTCATCATCATCATCATTCATATTATCGTATTATTGGTTTTTTGTTGTTGTTCAGCCAATCAGTTTAGTTCAACTCTATGTAACCCCTTGGACTGCAGCACACAGGCTTCCCTGTCCTTGACCATCCTCTTGAGCTTGCTCAAACTTATGTCCATTAAGTCAATGATGCCATCCAACCATCTCACCCTCTGTCATCCCCTTCTCCTCCCGCCTTCAATCTCAGCATCAGGGTCTTTTCCATTGAGTCGGCTCTTCACATCAGGTGGCCAAAGTATTGGAGCTTCAACTTCACCATCAGTCCTTCTAATGAATATTCAGGACCGATTTCCTTTAGGATGGACTGGTTGGATCTCCTTGTAACCAAGAGAATCTCAAGAGTCTGCTTCAACACCACAGCTCAAAAGCATCAGTTCTTTGGTGTTCAGCCTTCTTTATGGCCCAATTCTAAAATCCATACATGACCACCAGAAAAAACATAGCTTTGGCTAGACAAACCTTTGTCAGCAAAGTGATGTCTCTGCTTTTTCGTGTGCCGTCTAGGTTTGTCATACCTTTGCTTCCAAGGAGCAACTTTCTTTTAATTTTGTGATTGCAGTCGCCATGTGCAGTGATTTTGAAGCCCAAGAAAATAAAGTCTGTCACTGTTTCCATTGTTTCCCCATCTATCTGCCATGAAGAGATGGAATCAGATGCCATGATCTTTGTTTTTTGAATGTTGAGATTTAAGACAGCTTTTTCAATCCCTCTTTCACCTTCATCAAGAGACTCTTTAGCTCCTCTTCACTTTCTGCCGTAAGTGTGATGTCATCTGCATATCTGAGGTTATTGATATTTCTCCTGGCAATCTTGATTTCAGCCTGTGCTTCATCCAGCCTGATATTTTTGTATTTTTAATGGCCAATGAATGATGTTGGTATTAATACTTTATAACCACAAATATATCGATAATGTTAGACACTTATTTGGAGATAATACTACTTCCTGCATCCTTTGGCAACATATTCCTTTAACCTTCTAATTTAATTTTCTTGACACAATATTAAAGCACATAATTTTACATTAAAAGCAATTTTAGTGTTAAATGGATAAAAGATATTTTTAAGACTCTTAGAACTTTAAAAAATCCTCTTCCAGGTATTGCAGAATTCTTTAGCATTGATTTAGTTTGAAAAAAAAAATTCATTAGCAATAATAATTTTTCTTTATTAAATTTTATTTTCTGCATGTTTCTATGTAGACTGAACAGTAAATGGAAAATAGAATATAGTCCAGTTATTTTTTTCTTTTATCAGTGGCTTTTGTAAAAAATAAATAAGTATATATGGTGTAAAGAAAGTTAGTCTTGACTAAAACTATTAAATGTCTGATGTGCTTTGTGAGCTAAATCGCTTCAATCATGTCCAACTCTTTGTGGCCCTATGGACTGTAGCCTAATATACTCCTCTGTCGGTGGGCTTCTCAAGGGGAGAATACTGTAGTGGGTGTCTATGTCCTCTCCCAGGAATCTTTTCAACCCAGGGATTAACTTGACTTTCTTATGTCTCCTGCTTTGGCAGTTGAGTTCTTTACCACTCATGTCAATTATAATTTTTACTTTTAATTATTAGCATTTTTTTTTACTCCAAATGAGATATTAGTGCATTTTTTGAATCTTCATGCCATAGTGAGTGAAGTTGCTCAGTCGTGTCCGACTCTTTGTGATACCATGGACTGTAGCCCACCAGGCTCCTACCATCCATGGAATTTTCTAGGCAAGAGTACTGGAGTAGATTGCCATTTATAGTGCTAGTGATTAAAGGATTGATACTACACTGATGCTATACTCAGCCTATTCCTACATCCAGAAGGAAAGTAAATACCACCTCAAAAGGAAGTAGCACCTAAATATTGGTACATCAACAAATTTAAAATTGCATATGCTGAAGAAAATAACATTTTGAATAATTAGCTTGAATTTCAATATTACTTTTCATTGGATGAGGTAGCTATATGATTTTCAGCTTCTGTGTTAGCCCCAAACCAAGCTAAAGTTCTATGTTACACTTTATTATTTTCAGGAGAACTATTATATTTCAATATTCATAGTGCAGAACAATTTAGGTTTAAAGGAATTGAATTGAGAATAGATAGTAAGAATTCTCGGAAGTTACTGCAATTCAGATTCAGTAGAATATGTGTCAGGAGACACATAGGATTAGATTAGGTATGAATAGAGAAATGTAAGGAGTATAGGAAATCTTAATATTGGAAACTCTGCAAGTACTAAGTGTCAATTCATCTACATTTATTGATCACAAGGCTTACTTCAACATGGTATATGAAGCAATCTTGGAAAAATAGCTCAAAGTTTAGTAAAGAGTGATACTTGTACTTGGGTTCAAAAAAAAAAACAGGAAAATCTAATGTAGTTAGCACTTCATCTTCGTATGAATAGTCTCTGAGAAATTTTTAATTTTAGTGCAGTTTCACAAGCTTCTTAATCAGTTTGGCTAGCGTTCAGATGGAAATGTTGAAGTTAGTTGTCACATTGACATAAGGTGGTAATTACAAGGAAACCAAAGAAGAACATCTTGCTGACAATAAAGGTTGGTTTCATCATTTCAGAAGTTTGAGCCTGAACAGTGATTTTTGTTAACCACTCTTTCAGACAAAGTGAGTACCGTCCATATACTGAAAAGCTGAAATGCATAATTACCCAATTTAAACTAATTTGACAGTTTTATCTTTTGATAGATTTATCTTCCTCAAAACAGCAGATTATATATTCAGTTCAAGTGCACACAAAGAATTTACCAAGATAGCCTATATTCTGGACAATACAACAATCTTGGGTATATTTATAAGGATTCAAGTCATGCAAAATATATTTTCTGAATTTAATGGAATTAAATTTGAGGTTCACAACAGAATTAACTCTGAGAAAACTTAATATTAGGAAACTAAATAACATGCATCTAAATAAACCAATGGATCAGAAAAAGAAATAAAAAAAGAAACTGCAAAATATTTGGAAGTTGTAGAGGGATGGGAATGCTTATCGATTCCTAGTGTGAACATAAACTGCTAAAACCATTTTGGATAATGAGTTGTCAATTTCTTAAAAATTTACATGTAGATCTGCAATAATGTCCAGCTATTTCAATCCTCAGTACTTGCCCAAGATCACATATTTACATGCAGATTTGCATAGGAATATTTATAGCTGCTTTATTTGCAGTGATCCAAACTGAAAACTATTCAAATGTCTATCAGCAAGTAAATGGATAAACAGATTGTCCCATATCCATATCATGAAACACAGTCTAGCCTTACAAAGGAAAGAGCTATGGTACAGAAAACACCACCGGTCAATCTCAAAATAATTTTCCTAAGTGAAAAAAGCAGAAAAACAACAAAAAAGAGCATATACTCTCATTCAATTTATGTTGTTGTTTAGTCGCTGGCTTGTGTCTGCCTCTTTGTGACCACATGTTCTATAGCCCACCAGGCTCCTCTCGTCATGGGATTTCCCAGGCAACTTACTTCAGTAGTGGGTTGACATTTTCTTCTTCAGAGAATCTTCCTGACCAGGGATTGAATGCGTGTCTCCTGTGTTTCCTGATGGCAAGCAGATTCTTTACCACTGAGTCACCTGGAAAGCCCATTTGATTTATTTAAAAATCTAGAAATGGCAAATTAAAATATTAGGATTAGCAGATCAAGTTTTGCTTGGAGATGAAGCAAAAAGTTTTACTTGGAGTGTGAGTAGGATGAGCAGCAGGAAATAATTACCACAGGGAACAGGGAAATATATGAAGATGATATATTAATGCATGTTTATTATCTTAATTGCACAAATTATTTTATGAGTGTGTATAAAAACATCATATTGCTCACTTTTAAATAAATGTAACTTATTTCAATTTCAGCTCAATAAAATTATTTTTATAAAGAAAAAGAAATTTAGGTTTTTCTACTTGCTTCTACTAAAATAGAATGATATGCATGTTAAGAGGAACTAAAAAGCCACTTGATGAAAGTGAAAGAGGAGAGTGAAAAAGTTGGCTTAAACCTCAACATTCAGAAAACGAAGATCATGGCATCTGGTCCCATCACTTCATGGGAAATGGATGGGGAAACAGTGGAAACAGTGTCAGACTTTATTTTTGGGGGGCTCCAAAATCACTGCAGATAGTGACTGCAGCCATGAAATTAAAAGACGCTTCCTCCTTGGAAGGAAAGTTATGACCAACCTAGATAGCATATTCAAAAGCAGAGACATTACTTTGCCAACAAAGGTCCGTCTAATCAAGGCTATGGTTTTTCCTGTGGTCATGTATGCATGTGAGAGTTGGACTGTGAAGAAAGCTGAGTGCCAAAGAATTGATGCTTTTGAACTGTGGTGTTGGAGAACTCTTGAGAGTCCCTTGGACTGCAAGGAGATCCAACCAGTCCATTCTGAAGGAGATCAGCCCTGGGATTTCTTTGGAAGGAATGATGCTAAAGCTGAAACTCCAGTACTTTGGCCACCTCATGTGAAGAGTTGACTCATTGGAAAAGACTCTGATGCTGGGAGGGATTGGGGGCAGGAGGAGAAGGGGACGACAGAGGATGAGATGGCTGGATGGCATCACTGACTCGATGGACGTGAATCTGGTTGAGCTCCGGGAGTTGGTGATGGACAGGGTGGCCTGGTGTGCTGCGATTCATGGGGTGGCAAAGAGTCAGACACGACTGAGCAACTGAACTCTACTGAACTGAGCAAACAGTCCCAAAAAGCCATACATGCATGAATTGCAGAAGGAAGTTTCACAGAAAAATATAACCTGACTTTTGAAAGACTACAAAAGTGTTTGGTATAGAAAGGATATTTTATTTGGCATTGCCCAGGGATGAAGAAAGCCATGGTTATTTAATATATGTTAAAAAATAGGAAATGGACAAGAAAAATGAAAAAAAAAAATTGCTTCTATAAAGGCCATAAAGTATGGGAGAATTTACACTGACTGGCATAAACAAATTTAAAGTAGTAACCAATACATGGAAACAGACAAAAAAATTTCTAGATCTAGTTGAAGGAGGAAATGGACAGCACAGGCTCCATCTTGAAAGCAGGGCTCCATCTTGGGCCCTACTGTGGACTTTGAGCTATATGCCCAGTATCCGTGGAAACGACATACCAATACCAATTGGAAAACCAGGCTGCCGCCCCCCACCCACCCACCCATGGAAGAGCCCCAAGGCTCATACCTAGACTCTCTGCTGCTTAAAAGAATACCCTAATTATCTGTGTAACCAAATAGAATCATAAATTCTATTATGCTTATTGGAGTATGACCACAGGCCTATTGATAATTGTCCACTGTTAACTCACTAGGCTTAAGGCATACAAATCACGGGTTTAAGGCATATGAATCACAGGTTAACTTTGATTGTATCTTTATTTTCCTTTGCTCAGACTAGCTTCAGAGAATTTGGGGAGGTGAGTTTGAACACGTACATTTAGGTTATATAAGGTTTTCACAAAAACTGGTCGGGGACCTTGGCTAAGAGGAGACTCTGCCTTGGGCCCGCCAGTGTAATAAACTGCATTCCACTATCTGCATTGTCCTTCTGAGAGTTTGTTTCCTGAAATGCGTGGCTACAACACAGTCACATACAAAAAAAGAGGACCAGCATGTTTTCAACATTTCTTTTCTCTACAAGGCTTTGAACAGAGTATTTAAAAAATGATCAAAGGAACCAACTTCACTATTAATGATTTGCCACAAGATGTGGAGATATTTGTGACTCCCAGAGAAATTAAAAATGATGGCCAATACCAGATCTTAGAGATATTACAAAGGAGATATGCTATAGCTATAGGAAGTGCATTTGTTGACAGAGAAATTATGTGAGTTGAATACTAAACTTTCTAAATGCTTAAAAATGTTTATTTCTGTCAATTCTTACATCTCTCTCATGTATACTGCAAAGAAATATTTATTTTTATTATCATGAATATCAGGATGCAAATAGTTGTATTAAATATTAAAGTTGTAGAAGGCAATGGCACCCACTCCAGTACTTTTGCCTAGAAAATCCCATGGATGGAGGAGCCTGGTAGGCTGCAGTCCATGGGGTCGCTAGAGTCGGACATGACTGAGTGACTTCACTTTCACTTTTCACTTTCACTTTCATGCATTGGAGAAGGAAATGGCAACCCACTCCAGTGTTCTTGCCTGGAGAATCCCAGGGACAGGGAAGCTGGTGGGCTGCCGTCTATTGAGTCACACAGAGTCGGACATGACTGAAGCGACTTAGCAGCAGCAGCAGCATACATAAATATGCAAATATGTGTTGTTTAGTTTCTCAGTCATGTCCAACTTTTTTGCAACCCCAACAAAATGTATATAATGTAAAGTAAACATATTTTACAACTACTATATCAGTTATAATACACACATGTAGATTCTTATGTATTTGGATTTACAGATGTAATTTTAGATTTTATTATAAGATCTCAGAAACAAGTGTACATGTACGTACAAATTATTGTGAGTATTCACCCAGACATTGTAAAAATAGATATCAGAACTATGAAATTTTGAACAGAAAACTGTAGTAATAAAATAAGCACATTATAACTATGATTATAGTCTAACAAGAGCATGGGGAAACATTAACAGATGATTCCACTCATTCAAAAATGCTTTTTAGTTTTTTAGTATGTATTTCAAAATCTCATTTGCATGCATTTAATTAAAATGTAGTATTTTTTATTCATCTTCTGAGTCCTGAAAAATATTCACATACCAGTAAGCTGTAAGGAAAGCAGAAAAATAAATGTAATCCAAAGTATCAAACAAAAATAAATAAAAGTTTTATTTCAAACTTCTACTCACTTTCATATTTTGTCTTGACAGACCAGCTGTTTCTGACAGTACCAGGAATGTGTTGTCTAGAGCTATTGTCTCAATATGGAAAAGAGATTCAAAGTGAACTAGATTTGTCAAACTAGAAAAATTCGTGGAGGTGAGAGTTTAGACCAATAATAAAAGAGATGGAAAACTTAGCAGCTAAATTATTTAAAATCTTATTCATCCAAGAAGCTTCTTGAGTTTTTACCTTTAAGCAAACATGTACATATTTTATTTAAATAGACATATATTTTCTTCATAATATATGTCACTAAAAATAAGTCTATGACTTTCTCTAAAACTAGTTTGCTTTCTTTTAACTTGAAGTTTCCACCTTCCAGAATATTTAGAAATATCATTGCTATTGAGAAAGGTCAGCATAAAGAAGTTTTGACCTTTAACTGAGCTGAGGTGAATCCCAAGTGAACAGTTCTAAGGAGGAGTGTTTTATTTTTGCATTCTATTTGACTCCATTCTTTGCTTAATTCTAATTATAAACCTGATATCATCCAATAATTTTTTAATTTCCTAGTGGTCACTATCTTACTATAAAAATGAGATTCCATTCAGTATATGCATTGGCATAACTTGTTAAGTGTGCAGATCATTTATTTAAATATAGTAAGTGAGGAATCAGACTGAATCCCACAGGAAGTTTTAAACTTCAGTTATTTAAAATAATGAATGCCATTTTGCATATGTCAATTTGTGTTTTTATCCACCTAGAGATTGATAAATATAGCTGGTAAAATTTTTTCTCTATTAAATGAACAAGTATAAATTGATTTGATAGCAATTGACTGAATAAACTCTTAGGTGTTTTTTTGAATATATCATATTGGTGTGTGTGACATCTTATTTACTTAGTGTTTTTGTTGTCTGTCACTTTATCCAATCAAACTTAAGTATTATCCATTATGTCCTACTTTTTGAAGGTGACATGTTCATTCATGTACTTCTATAACTCCATTAATGCTTCTCCTTTTACGTAGAATTCTCTAATCTCCTTCAATAGTTCAAAGTGTATTCATATTTCACAGAGCACAAGTGTGATCTCCAGTGTGAAGCCTTCAAATTTCTATGTTGTCAACTCGATCCTTTAATTGAGGATACATTTAAAGCACACTATATTTGTTCATATATTTCTTATAATATAGTTTATACATTGATTTTATTTATGAAAATAGTTACAAGTCAACCTTATAGTCAAATTGCCTAATTTTTTTAGTAAATGAGAATTAAGCTTCTTTTCTTCTTTGCTTCTTTTGTTGTTGCATTATATCATTGTTTCAAATAAGCACTGTTTTTTTTTTTATTGTTGTTTGTTTGTCTTTGTGTTCTTAAAACCATATTTTAGAATGTTAGACCTTAGAGTGAGAAAAAGCAAAGAAAAATTTCTGACCTGAGTTATGGTAACTCCACCAAACTTCAGAACTTTATTGAGTATATATATCAGTTACTTTCACATACATTTTTCTTTCAATACCTATAAATAAATTAAGCAGTTTATCCCTAGTTAATGTCAAACTAGTGATCCCTAGTTTCCAGATGATGATTGAGGTAGATAATATTAAGAAATTTGGCCAAAGTTATTCAGATGTAAGTGACAAAGTCAAGAGTCAAGTAGATCTCATTAAAACACAACTGGAATAACAATAGGCTCATGAAAAGTGTCATAAATAGCTATACTATTGTGTCTAGCTATTGAATCATCTTCATCTTTATTAAAGTTAAGGTTTTTATTTAGTTATCTTTAAAAAATTTTCCTCAAAGTTAAAATTTACTGAGAGAAAAATAAAAAACAAGTTTTGTCTTTGCTGTAGTAACACACTCTCCTCCCCACCTACATATTCAAGTAAACTCTGATAGTTCAAACTGTGCCCCAACAATATATATCTATACCTTGTTTTCTATATTTCTTGGAATAGGTATCGTTTTTATAAATTGTACTCTGATAGTACTTAAATAGTTAATGCATGAGTTGGTATTCTAATCTGTCATTAAAAAATCTTAAGAAAAGAGAGACTTGCATACCATATTTAATTATCATCCAACTGGAAACTGTTTAATTATTTTTAAGTGAGTTTGTTTTTTGATATTTCTCTAAGTGATAGTAACAGAGTTAAGGGAAAAAGTAGGTGATTAAATAGTTAATCCTACTAAGTGATCATAAAGTGAAAGTGAAGTCGCTCAGTTCTGTCCGACTCTTTGTGACCCCCTGTATTGTAGCCTATCAGGCTCCTCAGTTCATGGAATTTTCTAGGCAAGAGTACTGGAGTGGGTTGCCATTTCCTTCTCCACAGGATCTTCCTGACCCAGGGATCGAACCTAGGTCTCCCACATTGCAGGCAGACACTTTACTGTCTGAGCCACCATGGAAGTGATCATAAGTAAAGGAAAAAGTATGAGAGACACCTATAAGTTGATGATCATTCAACAAAGCAGGCTTGCTTAGCAACAAAACCAAACAGCCTTGCTAAGCAACAAAGCCATGCAACAGAAGCATGAGTCATGCCCCCAAACAAAAAAACGATGATGGAACAAGACCCACATGCTGATCAGCAAGGTGAGTAAGTTAATGATCCCTAGGACATGCTGTCTGCATGCACTAAAAACACAAATATAAGGAAAAGGTGACATTATACTAAAACTTGAAATTACTATATTTTAGTATATGTTACTGACGATTTTGCTCATTTCCGTTGTGCCATAACCGTCGAAGTTTGACCATGCCGGGAGAAGGAAACTCCCTTGCTAGAAGTGGAGAAGGAACTGATGATGAAAGCTTGACATCTACTTAAGAATGAAAAAGGTGTTCTTCTTCCCCTCCCCACTTTCCCTTTGATTATAAAACTGTAGCCCACTAAGTTTCAGGGTGGCACCTCTTGCCCATCTGCTTATAAACATCGCAAGCACCCTATTCTAATAACTCATTTTGCCTCATGCTGAATTCTTTCTTAGCTGAGACATAAGGAACCAGAGCTCCTGAGAGCCCCCTGAGACATATTTCTGCAGTTTCACAAGGAATAATTAGCATTAATATCTAACAACTGTTTTAAAGGAATTTAAAGTATAATTCAAACATGTCATATAATTTTGCAACTGTGTAAATATTTTCTTGGTAATAAATTGTTACTTCCTGGCACAGCATTTCTCCTGACATCTTATCTTAAAAAATTTATGTGAGTGCATGTTAGGTCGCTTCAGACATGTCCGACTTTTTGAGACCCTAAGGATTGTAGCTCGCCAGTCTTCTCTGTCCATGGGATTCTCGAGGCAAGAATACTGGAGTGGGTTTTGACACCTCCCGGGTTGAACTCATCTCTCCTTTCTTTTGGTGAGTCTTCACCACTAACGCCACGTGGGAAGCCCTTTGAGAATTCAAAGTTTAGCTAAAGAAAACATGAGTATAAAACCAATAACTGATTTTAAATTGCATGATCATTCCCATATTATTATAGGAAAAATACACAATAAAATTTTGGAGTGCCTATACCTCATGTTCATTTAATGAGATGTAAATTTTCCCTGGAACATCAATCTTTGAGAGAAGAAACTATGGAAAACAATTCATAAGATGGGATGATTGTTTTTCCCAGCACCAGTAAGGAAACCATAAAGAAAATATAACAAATTAAACCAAGCTTTAAAATTGGATATAGTTTAGAAAACAATTCTTAGGTCATAACCGTCTTTTTCCAGAAATAAGATTTAAAATCAGTTTGGTCCAAATTTTTAGCTTCATGAAACAGTTAAGCCATCATGAATCTTCCTATTAAGTTTAAAATTAATTTATCCATTGATAGGGCAAGCTGGTGAAAAGTAGGAATTTTATAACTACAAATTGGACTCTGCAAAGAGAACAGTTTGAAAATAGATAACTGTTTTATCTAATGAAGGCTCTGACTCTTCATTAAATTCACAATTTAGGGCAGTAGGTGTCTAAATGATCAAAGGGATAAATAAGATTTAAAATTTTCATTTTAAAAGTGGAGAGAAATGATAAAGCTAGTATAATTCCCTCAAAACCTAAAACCATAACTAAATTTTTGGGTAAAGCACTCTTTAAGAGCATTATTTTGGAGCCTGTACAAAGATAACATCCAAAGTATGACATGTTTCTAAATAGACTGGGTACCAACTCACCGGCATAATGAAAATTATAGGTCTGTGTACTTCAAGTGCAGAATCCATGCAATTCATGTTTCTGAAATTAATTAAATGATTATTGGTTATTCAGTGGTTGGTGTCTATTGGGTGTCTAAATGATATAAAGATATTTTCGTCAATAGTCATAAATGCATGAGCATTGAGTGAAAATGACGATTATTGGTTTATCAACACATTAACCAACTATATTGAAGCAATTTCCTATTTAACCCAATAACTGATATCCAATTATTTCATCCCCCCCCCCTCCTGCCCTGGCACTCTAGATGTCATTTTATTTCTTTTATTATTCTCTGAAATTATCTTTCCTTTTCTTCAGTTTTCATAACAAAAATTCCTGAAGATATCATCTACTCTTGGCATGTTGGAGTTTAAAGGAATATTTGGAAAAAATGTAATGTTTTAGCCTGGTTCCATTTTCTTAAACTGAAAGAGAATGTGAATTCAAAATGTAACTACTATTGCTAAATGTCACCCAATTTTAGAAGATGTCTGAATATCTGGCAGCTGATATGAAATTCATATTCGTTCTCAGAGATTTTAAATAAAAGAAGCAAATTACATGCAAAGCTAAAAAGGGAAGTATTTATATTTCCACATTTTGATAGGAAAAAGCAGATGGCTTGTGGAGCACTCTGGAAATGCAAAAATGTTGTGCTGTTTAATAGCAAGAATAGAGGATAAAGGGGGTAAAAACCTGAGAAGGTTCCAATAAGGAAGTTCGCCAAAACATTTGCATATCATAATTCTTCATGATAATGATAGCATGACAATTTGTTCAGAGTAAATAAGAGAAAAAGTGAATGTTTGATTCATGGATTCACCATTCAAAAAGGACCTGGTAAATAGCTGAATCTGCAGCTGTCCTGAACTTACCTGCCTATACTCCATGTCGTTTTCCACTTTCTTTGCATTCATTAAAAGAGCTTGAATAAATAACATCACTTGGCTGATCTTTCAGGTTTGTTGACAACAGGAAAGTTTGCCCAACAAAAAATGGATGGAGAGATATAAGTGGGATGATAAATTCTCTCAATATATTTCTTCTTTCAGTTCAGTTCAGTTCAGTCGCTCAGTCCTGTCCGACTCTTGGGATTCCATGAATCACAGCACGCCAGGCCACCCTGTCCATCACCAACTCCCGGAGTTCACTGAGACTCACGTCCATCAAGTCGGTGATGCCATCCAGCCATCTCATCCTCTGTCATCCCCTTCTCCTCCTGCCCCCAATCCCTCCCAGCATCAGAGTCGTTTCCAATGAGTCAACTCTTCACATGAGGTGGCCAAAGTACTGGAGTTTCCACTTTAGCATCATTCCTTCCAAAGAAATCCCAGGGCTAATCTCCTTCAGAATGGACTGGTTGGATCTCCTTGCAGTCCAAGGGACTCTCAAGAGTCTTCTCCAACACCACAGTTCAAAAGCATCAATTCTTCGGCACTCAGCTTTCTTCATAGTCCAACTCTCACATCCATACATGACCACAGGAAAAACCATAGCCTTGACTAGATGGACCTTTTTTGGCAAAGTAAAGTCTCTGCTTTTGAATATGCTATGTAGGTTGGTCATAACTTTCCTTCCAAGGAGGAAGCGTCTTTTAATTTCATGGCTGCTCTCTAGAGAGAGTTAAAATCTGCATTTGGCAGTTAACATCCACCTTGTACTGAACCAACCTGAGAAATGCATAATCTTTAACCAAAATTGTTGTACATTTTGCCACTGTAACCAATAGGTTTTACAATTTTTTTTCCTTTATGAGGAAGAATTTGAAATTAAAAAATTGGGAGAAAAGATCTGTGGAAATAATATAATGTGATTTCTATATAATTTTATAGCATATTTACTCCAGTTACTTTTCAGTCTTGGTTGACAATATATCTTTGGCAACAATGTGATGGAAACACTAATAGCCTTCCTCTCAGGTTTAATGTGGAGAAGGCAATGGCATCCCACTCCAGTACTCATGCCTGGAAAATCCCATGGACAGAGGAGCCTGGTAGGCTGCAGTCCATGGGGTTGCTAAGAGTCAGACACGACTGAGCAACTTCACCTTCACTTTTCACTTTCCTGCATTGGAGAAGGAAGTGGCAACCCACTCCAGTGTTCTTGCCTGGAGAATCCCAAGGACAGGAGAGCCTGGTGGGCTACCTTCTATGGGGTCACATAGAGTCTGACACCACTGAAGCGACTTAGCAGTAGCAGAAGGTTTAATGATGTATCAAATCATGCATATTGATAGTGAAAAAGAAGCATACTCATTTGGTCCACCCATAGTGGTTTTAATCAAGTGACTGTTTAAAAAACTAAATCATTTTGGAAAATGGCTTTTCTTCTTTCATTAAATTGTTTAATCTATGGAATTATAAAGTATATGAAAGTATAAAGTAATTTAGCTTCTTAACTATGTTTCTTCTTTAGTTCAGTTAAGTACTCACGAGTTGCACTGAAAGATATAATCTGGGGTCAATAATGACGAATAGCAACCATTGATCTTGTGTTCTCTCTGTCCATCATGCCTTTAAGAAAACTTGTACAGGACACAATAGAGCAAATGCTATAATTCAGATTAAATGTCTATTGGAAAAAAGATATTTCCAAGAGTTTCCCTGCCAGACTTATCTCTAATGAGAACCTGATGTGAGATCTTGGTCTCTGAATCCTGGCTTTACCATTTTCTTACTATGGGAATCTGAGCAAATAATTTAACTTCTTCATCCCTCATTTCACCCTCTATTAAATGAGGAAAATAGTACTTATCTCATAGGTTTGATATAAGGATTAAATGAATCTGAATCTTTAAAATTATTACAATAAAGCTTTGGACATATTAAGCAGTGTGTGTTAGCTAAGTTCATTTCAGTTGAGTCGCTCAGTCATGTCCAACCCTTTGCGACCCCATGGACTGCAGCACACCAGGCCTCCCTGTCCATCACCAATTCCTGGAGCTTGCTCAAACTCATGTCCATCAAGTCAGTGATGTCATACAACCCTCTTATCCTCTGAGGTCCCCTTCTCCTCCTGCCTCCTGCCTTTCCCAGCATCAGGGTTTTTCCAATGAGTCAGTTCTTTGTATCAGGTGTCCAAAGTATTGGAGTTTCAGCTTCTGCGCCAGTCTTTCCAATGATGTTAGCTAAATATAGAAACATTCGTTAAAGATGATTTTTTTCCCAAGTAGAAGCCACAGGTGTGTTGTGTTTATGTGTGTTTGGGTATAGGTAATGAAGTTTACAACGCTGTTTTTCTTGCCAATATATTTGAGCTGGAATATTTAAACTAGCAAGACATGCTCACTTATTTAAAACATTTTGGGAATAGAAGTACAAATCAATGCTGTGTTATCCAATTATAACACATGATATATAATGTGTTATAATATCAGAAAATCTATATATTCAATGTATACATTATTAGAGTTTATTATATTTGAAATATACTTTCTCACAAAAATCTTGTGTTTTTTAAAGTTCTAATTCAGTCAGAGATAATACCACTTACAAGCTGTGTGACTTTAGAGGCAGCACTGGTTTTTAGTGTCTCATTTTGAAAATCTTTAAAATAGGCATAAACACTTCTATGTTGCAAGGTTATTGAAAGCATAAAACCCATAGTATATAAAACATCTGACACACTCAAAGGGCCAGATAAGTGGAAACTATGTTTTACTTCTCCATATTAGTTTACAAATATTATACAGAGAGTAGAATATGTGAAGTGGAATGGGTGATAGATGACACAATCTTCTCAGAAACTCAACTGTAATAGCTAACATTTACTGAGTTCCTACCATGGGCCAGTTACTATTCTAAGTACTTTAGAAGTATTGCTTCATTTAATCTGATAAACCTCCAAAGATAGAGTCTTTGATTTTTTTTTCAGATTTTACACGTGAGATAACCATGGTATAAAATGGATAAGTAACTTGCCTATGGCTTCACAGCTTTTGTTAAATGTGGGGAGAAATGATCCAGGAGTTGAGTTTTTGGAGAAGGGTACCCCTAAGCATTGTTACCGGGCTGTTTCAACAGACATTGGGAGGCATTAAAGTCCAAATGACTAACCTTTATAACCCATTCAGTGTTTCCAGATTAAGACTAAGTTATTTTAACTGCCTCATTCACTATAAACTATTTGTTAGGAAAAACACTAACCTCTCTGTCAGTGTCTCTCTTTCAATTGCTTCATGTTGGTTTTGTCAGCAAATGAATGACAGTTTTAGAGAAGACAATTCAGAACTTTGATACTGTAAAAATTAACCAGTTCTTTTCCATTTGATTTGTGCAGACATCTGTTTAGATGCAGCAGCAGCTCAGAGAGTTTGACTGCTTTTTTAATTAAGCAAACAGAACTACCACAGAATCCTCAGATCTTATAACTTTGTGTGATTAAAAAAACATGAAGTTTCTAGCATTGCTGAGTATTTTCTCCTCACTGAATTCTCTTCTGATATTCTGAAGCACAATGCGAGAAACATCATTCTGTAATCCTTGGTCTATTTGTCTATAATGATTTACTTTCTGTGCTATTTAATAATGACAGATACCCTTTAACATTTTATACTTCCTCTTTACTTATTTATAATAGAGCATACTTTCAGTGGTCATTTGTCAAGTAACCTTTCTCCAATACCAATGCAGAATAGGTAATATACTTGCATAAATTAACCTGAAACTTCTGTAGCATTAAAAAAAAAAAGAAAAAAGCTCTGATGGGAACAGAGAAGTGATCTGGAACAGATGCCACCATTAATTTCACCTAATTCTAGCAACCTCTCTTAGGCAGCTACTCCAAGTTCACCTTCTTGTTTCTTCACACAATGACCTAAAAAACTGTTAAATGCACATGGAAAACTCAAGTTGGGGCACTGTTTGTGGTATCTTAAGGAACAGTCACTAAGGAGGCTGTAATAAAAATATTCTAAAAGTTTGCAACAGTGTCACATCGCCTGACAGGGGAGTATCCAAGTTCCTTTGTCCTTTGCTAACTCTTTAGAGATACTGTACTGTGTTCTCACTAGTGATGAGAGACAAAGAATGATCCAGTTCTTCCTGAATTAGATATTATTCACCTTCACTGAAGCCAGTTGTGAAAGTTGTGGAAATTCTTCATTGTGGTTGTACTCATGGAAACAGAGCAACACAGAGCAGCAGTTTTGCTGCTGAAAAGATGGAGACTTGTGTGTGAAAGTGTTGTCACTGAAACAGCCACAGCTCCTTACAATTGTTCCAAGACTCAGATGAGAACAGACACTGATGTGTGATGCCACTGGGTTTGCTGTTCAGATTGCTTCATCCAAGTCAAAGAAGACTAAAATCTATGAAGCATATTAGACAGAGAATAATTAATTTTTTATCTTAACAAGATTCGCTTTAGCAGAAAGTCCCACTAATAAATTATATAACACAAACACACATACATTTTGAGGAACACATTCAAAATTGAGGGCTGTTTCCAGATTTTATATAGGTATGACTGATCAAAATTGTATATATTTAATATATGTAACTTGATATTTTGGTTTGATATACACATATTCTGTGAAATGATCACCACAAAGAAAAAAGAAAGGAAAATGGTGACCTTTGTGAGATAATGGATTTCTTTTGTTTCTTTCTTCATCGCTTCCTTTCTTTCTTCTTTTCTTTTCTTCTGTTTTCCTCTTTTTCTCTTTCTCTCCTTCTTTACTCTCTTTCTTGTCACAAAATTTACCATTTCCTTCCTTCCTTCTTTTCCTCCCTTCCTTCCTTTTGTGTGTGTGTGTGTGTGTGTGTGGTAAGAAAGCTTAAGATTTATCCTTCTGGTAAATTTCAAGTATACAATTTTGAGTTTTGTTAACTATAATCACATTGCTATACTTTAGATCTCTAGAATTTAATCATCCTTCATAACTGAGACTTTGTATCCTTTGACCTATAAATATCTCCTCCTTCCTCCTCCTGAGGGTCTGACAACCAACAATGTACTCTGCTTCTATGACTTTGTCTATTTTTGACCCTATAAGTAAATTAGATTTCTTTTCTGCATCTGGATTATTCGATCTAACATAATGTACTCCAGGTTTATGCCATTGTTTTTGGTTTGACTATAATGATAATCTCTGATTCCATTGACTTATGTAAACACATGTTCATGAAAGGTTTTAGAATAGTCAGTGAAGCAGAAATAGATGTTTTACTGGAACTGTCTTGCTTTGCCAATGATCCAATAGATATTGGCAATTTGATCTCTGTTTCTTCTGCCTTTTCTAAATGCAGCTTGAATATCTGGAAGTTCACAGTTCACATATTGTTGAAGCCAGGCTTGGAGAATTTTGAACATTACTTTGCTAGTGTGTGAAATGTGTGCAATTGTGCAGTAGTTTGAACATTCTTTGGCATTGCCTTTCTTTGGGATTGGAATGAAAACTGACCCTTTCCAGTCCTGTGGCTACCACTGAGTTTTCCAAATTTGCTGGCATATTGAGTACAGCACTTTCACAGCATCATCTTTTAGGATTTGAATAGCTCAATTGAAATTCCATCACCTCCACTAGCTTTTCTCACAATGATGTTTCCTTAGGCCCATTTGACTTCTCATTCCAGGATGTCTGGCTCTGGGTGAGAGATCACACCATTGTTCTTATCTAGGTCATGATAATCTTTTTTGTATACTTATTCTGTGTATTCTTGCCACCTCTACTTAATATCTTTGGCTTATGTTAGGTCCACACCATTTCTGTCCTTTATTATGCCTATCTTTGCATGAAATATTGCCTTGGTATCTCCGATTTTCTTGAAGAGATCTCTAGTCTTTCCCATTCTATTTTTTCCACTATTTCTTTGCATTGATCACTGAGGAAGGCTTTCTTATCTCTCCTTGCTATTCTTTGGAATTCTGCATTCAGATGGGTATACCTTTCCTTTTCTCCTTCCCTTTAGCTTCTGCTCTTTTCTCAGTTATTTGTAAAGCCTTCTCAGACAACCATTTTGTATTCTTGCATTTCTTTATCTCGGTGTTGATATTGATCACTGTCTCCTGTACAATGTCACAAAACTCTATCCATAGTTCTTCAGGAACTCTATCAGGTCTAATCTCCTGAATCCATTGTATCGTCAAAAAAGCAAAAGAGTTCCAGATAAACATCTACTTTTGCTTTATTGACTATTCCAAAACCTTTGACTGTGTAGATCACTAGAAACTGTGGAAAATTCTTAAAGAAACAGGAATATCAGACCACCTGATCTGGCTCTTTAGAAATCTGCATGCCGGTCAAGAAGCAACAGGTAAAACCAGACATGGAACGACAGACTGGTTCCAAATTGGGAAAGGAGTACATCAAGGCTGTATATTATCACCCTGCTTATTTAACTTCTATGCAGAATACATCATGTGAAATGCTGGGCTGGATGAAACACAATATGGAATCAAGATTGCTAGGAGAAATAACAATAACCTAAGATATGCAGATGACACCACTTTTATGGCAGAAATTGAAGAAGAACTAAGAAGCCTCTTGATGAATGTGAAAAAGGAAAGTGAAAAGTTGGCTTAAACCTCAACTTTCAGAAAACTAAGATAATGACATCCAGTCCCATCACTTCGTGACAAACAGATGGAGAAGTAATGGAAACATCGACAGATTTTATGTTCTTGGATTTTAAAATTACTGCAGATGGTGACTGCAGCCATGAAATTAAAAAATGCTTGCTCTTTGGAAGAAAAGCTATGAGAAACCTAGACAGCATATTAAAAGACAGAGACATTACTTTGCCAATAGAGATCAGTCTAGTCAAAGTGATGGTTTTTCCAGTAGTCATATATGAATGTGAGAGTTGGACTATAAAGAAAGCTGAGCACCAAAGAATTGATGCTTTTGAAATGTGTAGAAGACTCTTGAGAGTCCCTTGCACTGCAAGAAAATCAAACCAGTCCATCCTAAAGGAAATCAGTCCTGAATACTCATTGGAAGGACTGATGCTGAAGCTGAAACTCAATACTTTGACCATTTGATGTGAGAAAGTGACTCCTTGTAAAAGACCCTGATACTGGGAAAGATTGAAGGCAGGAGGAGTAGGGCACAATGGAGGATGAGATGGTTGGATGTCATCACCAACTGGATGGAGACGAGTTTGAGCAAGCTCCATTAGTTGGTGATGGACAGGGAAGCCTGGAGTGCTGCATGCCATGGAGTTTTAAAGAGTTGGACATGACTGAGCAACTGAACTGAACACGTTCATTATCATTTTCCAGATTATTTCCCCCAAAAGAGTGACTAAAACTGGTGATTTGTTTATTTTCAGAACAAGGGTCATTGGAAGCTAATTTCCTCCTGTCCTGACCTTCTATACAGGTTTAAATAATGTATTCAAGGCCAAATTACAACAGAGAATAGAGATAGTATTTTGTTTTTCATTGACAGCATTAATTCAAAAAGTTAATTTTTTTCTTACCTGTAAAAGTTAGTCATTCCCAACATTGTCTGTCCATATTGTAACTTTACTTGTCTTATCATGCTTACTACTTTATAAGTAGAATTTTAGATAAAATTACAGTAACTTTTGTGATTTGATTTAGATCTGCAACAAATTTTTTATTACTCTTTAGATTTTACCTCTACGGCTGCACTTCTCTTCATAACTTCATCTAATTTACCTTCAGTTCATAGACCAAATAGGAGTCATCCAAATTGCTTTGCCTTGCCATAATTGTGGCAAGGTTTTATTCTATCACACTGTGATAAATTAGTAACAACACCTCGACAGGATCTTCAGTGGGACAGGTATAAGGAATAATTTAGTGTTTGAATTTTTTAGCAGGGCAGTGTTAGCATGATTTATGTCTCTTTCATAGTGCTGAAAAGGAAAGCTAAGAACTACTAAAGGATTCCATACCTGCAGCAATGGGCTGTCAAGCCAAAAAATAACCCAACAAGAAATAAAAGTCCAAACCAAGAAGGGGGAGTGTGTACCTCGGACACAAGCATTGAGTGCAGCATCTATACTCTTAGAGGAACCGAATGTGCTAACCTCTTGGAGAAGGGACAACACATCAGCTACCTCGATGCATTCTGTTTCCTTTCTAAATGCAATAAACATATTCAAATGCTCAACTCTTATTCCACTTAATTTTTCTTATAATGTATCTTTAGAAAATAACCTCTTGCTACAACACAAATATAGTGGCACAGGTTTTATTTCATTAAATTTTAGCTAAACGATGGTACCATTCTTTTTCGCACGTTTCTAGTTTCTATAGAAGGGAATTAACAAGCTGTTGTTTATATCCTTGGTGGGGAAAAAACATCAATTCAGAAAAGACTTCTATTCAAGCAGGTGTTTCAGCTTGTAAAAAGTTGAATTACATCTAACAGCTATATTCCAATATAACCTTTTGTTGTTGAGGATAATAATGGCAGCTAAAGACAGCTGCTAAGCTTTATTTATTTATTTTTTTACAGCTAACCAACTTCTAGTTTACATCACTGTAACTGAATTTATTGCCTTTGACATATATAGATAAGTACAAATGCATTAAAATGATTTTGGGAAGGCTGCTCTGCTGCTATCTCTTGGAATTCTGTGAGCTTCTATATAACACTAACATAGATTCCACTGATCTGTATATCTTAGTCTCATCAACCTCTCAACTCTCTATGCTGATTTTACAAATGAGTTTATATTTTATGTAATATTCTATATAATATTTTATTAAATATCTATAATTCCATGTTAATGTCAGTCTTCCCCAATATATTGTAGACTCCATAGAAGCAGGTACCATTGTTTTTTTATTCACTATCTTTTTTACCTTACTTTTCTGAGGGCCTGGCTTCCCAGCTGGCACTAGTGGTAAAGAACCCCCCTGCCAAATGCAGGAGATATGAAACCTGGTTTGATCCTTGGGTCGGGAAGATCCCCTGGAGGAGGTCATGGTAACCCTCTCCAGTATTCTTGCCTGGAGAATCCCATGGACAGAGCAGCCTGGCTGGCTAAAGCCCATAGGGTCAAACAGAGTCAGACATGACTGAAGTGACTTATCTCTCTGATACACAGCAGGATTTAAGAGAAAAATGTTCTCTGAATACTACACTAATGCATATGAGAAATTCTTTCCCTTGATTAAATATGAAAGCATCAAAAAGTTTTGTTCAGAATGACTACACTTAACTTACTGAAACAAAAACTGTATTAATCCAACTGCACATAGTTATATACAATATACAAGAAAGAATAGAAGGTTTTATTCTTATGTCAGTGGCCAAATCTTTCTCACTAAAAACCTGGTGAACTGATTTTTTTTTTCTTTCTTTTTTTTTTTTTTTCTGTTGGATCTATCTGAACCTTCTTATATATGTCCTACCTAGTTCTGTCCTACACTTGTAGAGTCTCCATTTGTTACAGGGTCTTTGTTACTAGTCCTTATTACTAGTCACAGGCTTCCCTGGTGGTTCAGTGGTAAAGAATCTGATTGCCAGTGCTGGAGGCTTGGATTAGATCCCTGGATCTGGAAGATCCCCTGAATAGGCAGATGGCAACCTGCTCCAGTATTCTTGCCTGGAAAATCCCATGGACAGAGGAGCCTTGTAGACTTCAGTCCACAGGATCACAAGCGAGTTTGGCACGACTTAGCAACTGAAAAGCAATAACAATACAGATGGTCACAGAGAATACTTGGACCATGCTGACATTTCCAGTACATTACACAGGCTTCAAATATGTTAACTTTATCTTCGGTGTTCGATAATTTCAACTCCGGTAAAATATTCTTAAGCTCTTTCCTGGGATATAGATAAGTCACTTGGAAACACGTTGATCCTTCAGATCTTGCCTTAAAAATCTGTTAGTAAGAACAAGAGATGTTCTCAAGCTTTTGAAAATTGTTCCTTATTACTGAGGTGACCTGTGGAATCAAGGTTTTTCTGCCTGTTTGGTGGGAACCAGCACCATTCCCAGTCCTGCATGAAAGGTTTGCAGTTTTCTTCTAATCCTTTTAGAAGATTACTTTCCTAGCCTTAAGTCATTTTCTCTCATGCCTATGATCATCAATGCTCTGCTGAATAGACAAGGGATAACTTCTATATAGCTCTCTGCCCTCTAACAATGTCCTACAGATTCTTTCGTCCATGGTCTTCTTATCACTTGAAAACATTACTCAATTCAGAAGAGTCCCTTAGGCTACACTTGGTCTCCTCCTTTGAATATATTGAAAATTCTATCAGTGCAGTAAACAGAGAAGATCTTGAAATCAGAACTCATCTAGCTTGCTTCTAGCTGTAAGGAATCACTCTCCTCTGTTACTTGATGTCTTGAATCTTAAAAATTGTTGTCATATAAATTTGCTGTTGTAGTTTGTATTTTTAATATACTTTTTAGATCAGTTTTATGGTCACAGCAAAATTTAACAGAAAGTAGAAAGAGTTCTCATGCACTCCCTACCCCAGCCCAGACATGAATATATGCCCCCGATATGAATATTCTGCACTATAATTTGTAACTTGTTACAACCTATAATCGTTCATGGACACATCATTATTACTCAAAGTCTGTAGTTTGCATTAGTGTTCACTCTTGGTTGTTGTATACTCTATGGGTTTTTGCAAATGTGTAATTACAAGTATCCACAGTTGCCAGGAGAAATATCAATAACCTCAGATATGCAGATGACACCACCTTTATGGCAGAAAGTGAAGAGGAACTAAAAAGCCTCTTGATGAAAGTGAAAGTGGAGAGGGAAAAAGCTGGATTAAAGCTCAACATTCAGAAAACGAAGATCATGGCATCCGGTCCCATCACTTCATGGGAAATAGATGGGCAAACAGTGGAAACTGTGTCAGACTTTATTTTTTGGGGCTCCAAAATCACTGCAGATGGTGACTGCAGCCATGAAATTAAAAGACGCTTCCTCCTTGGAAGGAAAGTTGTGACCAACCTAGATAGCATATTCAAAAGCAGAGACATTACTTTGCCAACAAAGGTCCGTCTAGTCAAGCCTATGGTTTTTCCTGTGGTCATGTATGGATGTGAGAGTTGGACTGTGAAGAAAGCTGACACCGAAGAATTCATGCTATTGAACTGTGGTGTTGGAGAAGACTTTTGAGAGTCCCCTGGATGGCAAGGAGATCCAACCAGTCCATTCTGAAGGAAATCAGCCCTGGGATTTCTTTGGAAAGAATGATGCTAAAGCTGAAACTCCAGTACTTTGGGCACCTCAGGCGAAGAGATGACTCATTGGAAAAGACCCTGATGCTGGGAGGGATTGGGGGCAGGAGGAGAAGGGGATGACAGAGGATGAGATGGCTGGATGGCATCACTGACTTGATGGACGTGAGTCTGAGTGAACTCCAGGAGTTGGTGATGCACAGGGAGGTCTGGTGTGCTGCAATTCATGGGGTCGCAAAGAGTTGGACACGACTGAGCAATTGAACTGAACTGAACAGTTAGAGTAGAATACAGAATACTTCAAATACTCTGAAAATTCTGTGTGTTCTTCCTATTCACTTCTTCCACACCCATAACTATGGCAACCACTGATCTTCCTATTGTCTCTATATTTTTTCCTCTTCTAGAATATTTTGACATTCTAGAATGTCACATATACAGAATCACACAGTATGCAGTCTCTTCAGATTGGTTTCTTTCATTTAGTCATATGTATGTTAAAGCTCATCCATGGCTTTTCATGTCTTGATAGCTAATTTCTTTTTTGTAATTTTACTTATTTATTTATCATTGTGCTGGATCTTTGCTCTAGTTGCAGAAAGCAGGGATTACTCTTTATTTCCTTGTATGCACTTCTCATTATGGTGGCTTCTCTTGTGGAGAACTAGCTCAAGGGTGTTCAGGCTTTGGTAGTTTTGGTTGCTGGTCTGTAGAACACAGGGTCAGTAGCTGTGGGGCACAGGCTTAGCTCCTTCAAGACAGGTGGGGCCTTTCTGGAGCAGGAATTGAACCCATGTCTCCTACATTGGCAAGTGGATTCTTTACCACTGACACACCAGGGAAGCCCTCATTTCTTTTTAGTGCTGAATAATATGTCACTGTCCTAAATATATTGCAGTTTATTTGTCCATTCATTGACTGAAGACTGTGTTGGTTGCTTCCAAGTTTTGGCAATTATAAAAAAAGAGTCTAAATCTTCACATGTAGGTTTTGCATGGACTTTGGGTAAATAACAAGTAGAGTGATGGATCATACTGTAAGAGTGTTTAGTCTTATAAGAAATTGCCAAACTGTCTTCCGCAATGTCTATACCATTTTGCATTTTCAATAGCAGTGAATGAGAGCTCCTGTTGCTGTATACCCTTGTAAGCATTTGATGTTGGATTTGGTAATTCTAATTGTTTAATTCAGTTCAGTCACTCAGTCGTGTCCGACTCTTTGTGACCCCATGAACCACAACACACCAGGCCTCCCTGTCCATCACCAACTCCTGGAGTCCACACAAATGCATGCCCATCGAGTTGGTGATGTCATCCAACCATCTCATACATACTCTGTCGTCCCATGCTCCTCCAGCCCTCAATCTTTCCCAGCATCAGGGTGTTTTCAAATAAGTCAGTTCTTCGCATCAGGCGGCCAAAGTATTGGAGCTTCAGCTTCAACATCAGTCCTTCCAATGAACACCCAAGAGTGATCTCCTTTAGGATGGACTAGTTGGATCTCCTTGGAGTCCAAGGGACTCTCAAGAGTCTTCTCCAACACCACATTTCAAAAGCATCAATTATTCAGTGCTCAGCTTTCTTTATAGTCCAAATCTCACATCCATATATGACCACTGGAAAAACCATAGCCTTGATTACATGGACCTTTGTTGACAAAGTAATTCTGCTTTTTAATATGCTGTCTAGGTTGGTCACAACTTTCCTTCCAAGGAGTATGGCTTTTAATTTCATGGCTGCAATCACCATCTGCAGTGATTTTGGAGCCCAGAACAATAAAGCCAGCCACTGTTTCCACTGTTTCCCCATCTATTTGCCATGAAGTGACGGGACCGGATGCCAGGATCTTAGTTTTCTGAATGTTGAGCTTTAAGCCAACTTTTTCACTCTCCTCTTTCACTTTCATCAAGAGGCATTAAATAAGTAAGACGCATTAAATAAGCAGAGTGACAATATACAGCCTTAACGTACTTCTTTTTATATTTGGAACCAGTCTGTTGTTCCATGTCCAGTTCTAACTGTTGCTTCCTGACCTTCATACAAGTTTCTGAAGAGTCGGGTAAGGAGTCTGGTATTCCCATCTCTTTCAGAATTTTCTACAGTTTATTGTGATCCACACAGTCAAAGGCTTTGACACAGTGAATAAAGCAGAAATAGATGTTTTTCTGGAACTCTCTTTTTCCATGATCCAGTGGATGTTGGCAATTTGATCTCTGGTTCCTCTGCCTTTTCTAAAACCATCTTGAACATCTGGAAGTTCATGGTTCATGTATTGCTGAAGCCTGGCTTGGAGAATTTTGAGCATTACTTTACCAGCATGTGAGATGAGTGCAATTGTGTGGTAGTTTGAGCATTCTATGGCATTGTCTTTCTTTGGGATTGGAATGAAAACTGACCTTTTCCAGTCCTGTGGCCACTGCTTAGGCTTCCAAATTTGCTGGCATATTGAGTATAGCACTTTCAGCATCATCTTTCAGGATTTGAAATAGCTCAACTGGAATTCCATCACCTCCACCAGCTTTGTTTGTGGTGATGCTTTCTAAGGCCTACTTGACTTCTCATTCTGGGATGTCTGGATTCTAATATTTAGGTATTGGCATCTTGTTGTTGTTTCAGTTTTCAGTTGCCTGCTGACTTTCATATGCTTATTTGCCACTGCTTATCTTCAACTGAAAATAACAGAATGGGAAAGACTAGAGATCCCTTCAAGAAAATTAGAGACACCCAGGGAACATTTCATGAAAAAGATGGGCTCTATAAAGGACAGAAATGGTATGGACCTAACAGAAGCAGAAGGTATTAAGAAGAGGTGCCAAGAATACACAGAAGAACTGTACAAAAAATATCTTCAAGACTCAGATAATCAAGATGGTGTGATCAGTCACCTAGAGCAGGACATCCTGGAATGCCAAGTCAAGTGGGCCTTAGAAAGCATCACTATGAACAAAGCTAGTGGAGGTGATGGGATTCCAGTTGAGCTATTTCAAATCCTGAAAGATGATGCTGCGAAAGTGCTGCACTCAATATGCCAGCAAATTTGGAAACCTAAGCAGTGGCCACAGGACTAGGAAAGGTCAGTTTTCATTCCAATCCCAAAGAAAGGCAATGCCAAAGAATGCTCAGACTATCAAACAGTCGCACTCATCTCACACACTAGTAAAATAATGCTCAAAATACTCCAAGCAAGGCTTCATCAATACATGAACCGTGAATTTCCAGATGTTCAAGCTCGTTTTAGAAAAGGCAGAAGAACCAGAGATCAAATTGCCAACATCTGCTGGATCATGGTAAAAGCAAGAGAGTTCCAGAAAAACATCTATTTTTGCTTCATTGACTATGCCAAATCAGTTGACTGTGTGGATCACAAGGAACTGTGGAAAATTCTGAAAGAGATGGGAATAGCAGACCATATGAACCTGCTTGTTGAGAAACCTATATGCAGGTCAGGAAGCAACAGTTAGAACTGGACATGGAACAAGAGACTGGTTTCAAATAGGAAAAGGAGTATGTCAAGGCTGTATATTGTCACTCTGCTTATTTAACTTATATGCAGAGTACATGATGAGAAATGCTGGGCTGGAAGAAGCACAAGCCAGAAACAAGATTGCCAGGAGAAATATCAATAACCTCAGATATGGAGATAACACCACCCTTATGGCAGAAAGTGAAGAGGAACTAAAAAGCCTCTTGATGAAAGTGAAAGTGGAGAGGGAAAAAGTTGGCTTAAAGCTCAACATTCAGAAAACGAAGATCATGGCATCCGGTCCCATCACTTCATGGGAAATAGATGGGCAAACAATGGAAACAGTGTCAGACTTTATTTTTTGGGGCTCCAAAATCACTGCAGATGGTAACTGCAGCCATGAAATTAAAAGACGCTTCCTCCTTAGAAGGAAAGTTATGACCAACCTAGATAGCATATTCAAAAGCAGAGACATTACTTTGCCAACAAAGGTCCGTCTAATCAAGGCTATGGTTTTTCCTGTGGTCATGTATGGATGTGAGAGTTGGACTGTGAAGAAAGCTAAGAGCCGAAGAATTGATGCTTTTGAACTGTGGTGCTGGAGAAGACTCTTGAGAGTCCCTTGGACAGCAAGGAGATCCAACCAGTCCATTCTGAAGGAGATCAGCCCTGGGATTTCTTTGGAAAGAATGATGCTAAAGCTGAAACTCCAGTACTTTGGGCACCTCATGCGAAGAGTTGACTCACTGGAAAAGACCCTGATGCTGGGAGGGATTGGGGGCAGGAGGAGAAAGGGACGAGAGAGGATGAGATGGCTGGATGGCATCACTGACTCGATGGATGTGAGTCTGTGTGTACTCGTGGAGTTGGTGATGGACAGGGAGGCCTGGCATGCTTTGATTCATGGGGTTGCAAAGAGTCAGACACGACTGAGTAACTGAGCTGAAATGAACTGATCTTCAACTGTTGACCTAATACAATATAAAGTAGACTGCTATTCAAAGAATCATGGTTTCATCAGATTCTTTGAGGTAAAAGCTTTATATAAGTAACATTTGTTCTGGCTGTAGATATGTTGTAAGGGTTATTATCAGATTAATTTATTATTTACTTAAGTAATTCTTTTGCTAAGAATTTTACAATCTGTCAAATTCTTTTTATTTCTCTCTTTGGTCTGTTCTTTTTTAAATCTTCATTTATGTCATTAGATTTCATATCTTTTAATTTTCTAAAACAATAAACGTTTTCTAATAAGTATTTTGAATTTTTTTTCTAATGGGGTATAGATTCTGTCTCACATGTTTCTAGTCTTTTGTTTATTGCAATTGTCATTTTCTTTTTTTTTTTTTTTTTTTGAATGAGATCCTTATTATATAGAAGTTTAGGTAATTGATTTTCAGATCTTATTTTTTTAAATACAGTAAAATGCTTATACACTCCTCTCTATACATTCTCTTAGCTTTACTGTTAAGGTTTTTACATGTGAACTTTTATGTTATTTTAGTTCAAAATAGTTTCAAATTTCCAAGTTGGTTTCTTCATTTATCAATGAGTTAGAAGTATACCTGTGGCAGATTCATGTTGATATATGGCAAAACCAATACAATATTGTAAAGTTAAAAAATAAAATTAAAAAAATAGAACTAGGTTGCATAATTTACAATAAGTTAGATGATTTATTACTTACCAGTATGTTATGGATATCTTTAACAATATATTTTATTTTGTAGAAAACTTAGAGGTTTACAGAAAGATTAGGTGGAATGTACAAACTATTTAATGTAACCCTTTACCCACTCTAATATAGTCTTCATATGTAAAACCTTGCATTAATGTACTATATTTTTATAATTGATGAGCCAAATTTACATTTTATTATTAGTAAAAGTCCATAATTTACATGGTGATAAGTCTTTGTGCTTTAAAAATTTTCTCTCGGTCTATGGCTTATCCATTCATTTAACATTGTCTTTCACAAAACACAAGTTTTAAATTTTATTTAGTTTGGAGCCCAGGTTGTTAACATTTTTTAATACTTTGTGCTTCTCGTGTTATACCTAAAAATTCATCACAAGCCCAAAGTCACCTAGATTTGCTCCTACGTATTCTTCTAATAGTGTTAAATTTTTGTGTTTTACATTTAAGACTATCATTTGAGTTTATTTATTGTTAAAAATGTAAGATCTCTGTCTAGATTAATTTCTTTACATGTGAATGCCCAGTTGTTCCAGCATCATTTGTTGCTGCATTGAATTGCCTTTGATCCTTTTTCAAAGACTAATTAATTATATTTGTGTTGCTCTATTTTTAGGCTCTCTATTCTGCTCCATTGATCTACTTGTCTGTTCATTTACCAATACCACAATCTTGATTACTACAGCTTTAGAACAAGTCTTAAAACAGGTTAGTATAACTATTCCAACTTTGTTTTTCTTCTTCAATATTGTGTTGGATTTTCTGAATATTTTAGATTAGAAATTATTAAGAGTTATTTCATACTCAGGAATAGTTATCTATCAATTACTTCATTTTCCATTTCTTCTTCCATTTCTTCATACCTCACTAGCTATTTTGCCTTAAGAATTTCTGGAATTTTTATATGTAAGGTATTTACATAAGCACACATAATCAAATAAAATACTGCTATTATTTTGAAGAAAATGTTATCTGTTCAATTAAGAGTAAGAAAATATAAAAATTTCTCTTTTGCCTTTGCTTATTTCTGCTTTGATGCTGTTCCTTTCTTTATGTAGAGCTGAATTTCTGACCTAAATCATAATCCTTCTTTCTAAAGAACTTTAAAGAGACATTTCTTGATAAACAGATCTACTGGCACCAAATTTCTTCTTCTTTTCTTATCCTAAGAAAGTACTTCTCTTTCACTTTTGAAGGATATTTTTACAGGGACAGAGTTTTGTTTCTTTTTTTTTTTTTCTTTCTCTCTCTGCACTATAAATAGTTCACTTTATTGTTTCGCTTGCACTGTTTCTAAGCAGAGGTTGAACATAATTCCTTTTTTGTTTCTCTATTAGGTAAAGTTTCTTTCAGGATTTTACACTTAGTTTGATTTTCTACTGTTTTGAAAATGATATGCCTTGTGATAGTGTTTGTAGATTTATCCTGTTTGGTCTTCTCTAAGCTTGCTGGATTCTGTGTACGGCATTTATTTGGGTAAATTATAAACAATTATTGTTTCTCCTGTTTCTCTTTCTTCTTCTGGTATTATTATTACACATATATTACATCTTTGAAGTTATCTCATGGTCTTTGGATATACTGTTATGTCTTATTACAGCTTTTATTCTCCTTGCATTTTAATATTTGATGTTTCTATTGTTATATCCTAAGGCTCAGATTCTTTATTCAGCCAATCAAGACTAGTAATAAGTCCATCAAAGACATTCTTCATTTATTTTTCAGTGTTTTTTATCTCTAGCATTCTTTTTTTGGTTCTTTCTTAGGATATCCATCTCTTTATTTGAATTGTCTAGGTTGGTCATAGCTTTTCTTCCAAGGAGCAAGCATCTCTAATTTCATGGCTGCAGTCACTATCTGCAGTGATTTGGGGGCCCCCCAAAATTAAATCTGTCACTGTTTCCATTGTTTCCACATCTATTTGCCAGGAAGTGATTGGACTGGATCCCATGATCTTAGTTTTTTAAATGTTGAGTTTTATGCCAACTATTTCACTCTCCTCTTTCACTTTCATCAAGAGGCTTTTTACTTTTTCACTTTCTGCCATAAGAGTGGTGTCATTTGCATATCTGAGGTTACTGATATTTCTCCCCAAATCTTGATTCCAGCTTTTGCTTCATCCAGCCCGGCATTTCACATGATGTTCTCTGCATGTAAGTTAAGCAAGCAGGGTGACAATATACAGCCTTCACGTACTCCTTCCCCATTTGGAACCAATCTGTTCAATGTCCAGTTCTAACTGTTGCTTCATGACCTGCATGCAGATTTCTCAGGACGGAGGTCAGGTGATCTGTTATTCCCATCTTTTGAAGAGTTTTCCACAGTTTGTTGTGATTCACACAGTCAAATGCTTTTGTATACTCAATAAAGCAGAAATAGATGTGTTTTTTTTTTTTTTTTTCTGGAACTCTCTTGCTTTCTCAATGATCCAATGGGTGTTTGCAATTTGATCTCTGGTTACTCTGCTTTTTTAAATCCAGTTTAAACATCTGGAAGTTCAAGGTTCATGTACTGTTGAAGACTGGCTTGGAGAATTTTGAGCATTACTTTCCTAGCATGTGAGAAGACTGCAATTGTGTGGTAGCTTGAAAATTTTTTTACACTTTCTTTGGGATTGGAATGAAAACTTATCTTTTCCAATCCTGTGGCCACTGCTAAGTTTTCCAAATTTGCTGGCATACTGACTGCAGCACTTTCACAGCATCATCCTATAAGATTTGAAATCGCTCAACTGGAATTCCATTGCCTCCACGAGCTTTGTTCGAAGTGATGCTTCCTAAAGCCCACTTTGACTTAGCATTCCAGGATGTCTGGCTCTAGATGAGTGATCACACCATCATGGTTATCTGGGTCATGAGGATCTTTTTGTATAGGTCTTCTGTGTATTCTTGCCACCTTTTCTTAATACCTTCTTCTTCTGTTAGGTCCATACCATTTCTTTCCTTCATTGTGTCCATCTTTACATGAAATGTTCCCTTGATATCTAATTTTCTTGAAGAGATCTCTAGTCTTTCCCATTCTATTTTTTCCTCTCTTTGTTTACATTGATCACTGAGGAAGACTTTATCTGTCCTTGCTATTCTCTGAAACTGTGCATTTAAATGGGTGTATCTTCCCTTTTCTCCTTTGCCTTTAGCTTCTCTTTTCTCATCTATTTGTAAGGCTTCTTCAGACAATCATTTTTCCTTTTTTAATTTCTTTTTCTTGGGGATGAACTTGATCACTGCCTCCTGTACAGTGACATGAACTGCCATCCATAGTTCTTAAGGCACTCTGTCATATCTAATCTCTTGAATCTATTTGTCACTTCCACTGTATAATCATAAGTGATTTTATTTAAGTCATACCTGAATTGTCTAGTGATTTTCCCCATTTTGTTCAATTTAAGCCTGAATTTGGCAATAAGGTGTTCAAGATCTGAGCCACAGTCAGCTCCCGGTCTTGATTTTGTTGACTGTATAGAGCTTCTCCATCTTTGGCTGCAAAGAAAATAATCATCTGATTTTGGTATTGACCATCTGGTGATGTCCATGTGTAGAGTCTTCTCTTGTTTTGTTGGAAGAGGATGGCTGCTATGACCAGTGCATTCTCTTGGCAAAATTCTGTTAGCATTTGCCCTGCTTCATTTTGTACTCCAAGGTGAATTATGCCTGTTACTCCAGGTATCTCTTAACTTCCTACTCTTTCATTCCAGTCCCTTATGATGAAAAGTACATATTTTTTGGTTGTTAGTTCTAGAAGATCTTTATAGAACCATTCAATTTCAGCTTCTTCAGCATTACTGCTCAGGACATAGACTTGGATTACTGTGATACTGAATTGTTTGTCTTGGAAATGGACAGAGATCATTCTGTCATTTTTGAGATTGCATCCAAGTACTACATTTCAGACTCTTTTGTTGACTATGATGGCTACTCCATTTATTCTAAGGGATTCTTGCCCTTGGGAATATTATATTTAAATATTATATTATTTAAATATAATTCCAAACTCATCTCTCTTCAAAACTGCACTTATCTGAAAATAAATAAATAAACAAACACAAAGAAGTCTGTTATCTTGCATGTAAATTTCTTAGTTAAGGTCATTGGGATAGTCTCTGAATTCAGGAAGCACCCCTACTGGAAAAAATAACAATTATAGATAAAGTCTTTTTACGAGAGTATGAGCAACTCAGAGCAATGCATTAACAAATATCAACTCAAAATAGTGATTCAAAAACTTGATAAACATAAACCAAGAGGAAATCTAGTAAGGCTGTCAAAATTCATGTAAAGACTTCGGAATCAAGCCATCTTCAACAATTGTGGGAGTATGTGGAAGACATCAGTGAGAATAAAAGACCTGTAACTAGGGCCAGGGGTTCTTACACATCAGTTGCTTTTTTGGAAGTCAAATGGTGAGTATTCAGGGATGACTTGGTTGAAGCTTAGATCTGGAGATAATGAAGAACACCTGGTTGAATCAGACAACAAAAGGAAGGTACTTCCTGACAACTGCATTTTAGTTTTGTGGAAAAGTATCCATTTTGGAATTTTATAAACCACTTTCAATGCAAAGAACATAGTGAATATCCATCCATATTTTACCAATTCTGTCTAACTTATTTTTTAAAATAAATAGTTTTCAGGGTAAATTTTCTTATTTGTTGTACAATATTTTAAAAAATTTAAGGCCATATTTTAAACTGCTTTAGTATACTCACAATTTACTCAAATCCTTCCTCTGTGGTTTAAGAATATTTTGAGATTTCTGCTCATAGAAAAACACCTGGAATTGTAAATTGTTAGCATGGAATAAAATTAGCTTGTTTTATCACAGCTCCCTTCTTCTAAGTGCCTACCAAAGACTGGCAGATACCTCTGGTAACTTTTTTGCGAGTCAGCATTTAAGACAAGATTTCTCATAGGATAGTACAATAAGGGGTCCCTAGCCTTCCACATCAAAATCCATATTGACAACTTGCCATAAGCCTGAGGGCTAAACCTAATTAGCAGAGCTGCATTTCTCAAAATAAATTAATTAAGTCTAAACTTGGCTTAAAATTACTGAACTCTTATGGAACACTTTAAAAATATTATTACAAATGAGTGACTTTAATTATACACTCTTGTCAAGTTTTCTTGTACTTAGGAATTATCCAAGAAGCAAAATAGTGTGTTGAAACACTTCTAATCATATTTCCCTTTACATGACATGCAATATTCTTCATATTCTGACCCTTACCTCACTGTCCAGATTAATCTCCTATGTTTCCACGCCAGACAAAACTAAATTTTGACAGGATGTATTTGCATATATTTGTGTGCCTAATTATATAGTGTCTCCTCTGTTTGAAATGCTCTTTCCTGACTAGTATTTGAAAATCTTATTATTGTCACAGATCTTTACTCTGAATAAACATCTTCTGAAAGCGTTGCTTATTCTCCCAGTAGAGTTTGAAGTCTTTGCTCTTGTATTTAACCTCCTATTATCACAACTATCTTACATCTATGTCATTGTTTTTGGGCATCTACCCATTAGGATCCAAGTTTCTAAAAATCAAAGATGCTGTTATGTTTAATAAGTATTTGTAGAATGAATGAGTGAATGCAATGAGGGCAAAAACTTTTTAGCATTTTGCAAATAAATGAGACCTGCGGTAGTACAGACACATAGCACTGTGCCTCAAGGCATATAATGTCACCCTGAGGGTGGACAGAGATAAAATCTATCAGACAACATTACATTAAGTCCTGATTATAGTGTGAATGATACCTGCAGTGATATATATTTACTACAGATTTACCTTCAATATTTCTCACCTAGATACTCTTCCAAAATATTTGCTTCATATATATAAAAGTGGTTTCAGGTTACAAAGGGATATTTTCAAATACAATATATATCTGTAGAAAGTTTGTTTCTCAAAATATGTGATCTCTCCATGGTGTGCCCCAACCCATCTCACCAAAATAGCCACTGAGAATTTGGAATGATTTATATTTCTGCTATTCTAAATAAATAAAAAGTAAAGCTTTACAAGTGCTTTTGTTATAGATTTACTTGATATAACCTATCTGTCAGATAATTCATTATCTGTTATGTGGAGTGCCTAGTACAGAGTATACATGTTCAATAATGTTGCTCAGTATAAAGTAGCCAATAAATTATATTTATTATTATTATAGGTGGAAATATATTTTATTTATCTTTGGAATAGTATTTTATAGTATTTTTCTTATCAAAATGAATAAACACTTTTATTAATTTAAAATGAAATAGGCTTTGTTTTAGACCAAATGTTTGTGTCCTCACACTGCAAATTCATATGTTGGAATTGCAATTCCACATACAATGGTTTTAGGAAATGGAACATTTGGGCATTGATTTGGTCAAATGTGTGGAGCCCTCAAAAATGTATTTGGTGCCTTTATGAGAGTGCTCTTTGTTCACCTTGTAAAGATATAAGGAGAAAATAAGCATCTGCAATCCAGGAAGAGAACCTGCAATAAAAACCTAATTATATTGGCCCTGATCTCAAACTTCCAGTCTCCAGTATAAGAAATAACTTACTGATTAACTGCTCAGTTTATTTTATATATATATATATATATATATATATACACACACACACACATGTATGTATATATGTATATATTTAATAACAGCCTGGACTGACATGAAGCAGTTCCATAATTTTTTTTTTCATATATTTCACTCAAAATACTTAAGCCCTTCCAAACAAAAGAACCAAGACCTCCTTTCTTAAGGAAGTTACATTTTAACAGGGAAGAAAAAGTAATAATTATATAGGTAAATCATACTGTCATAAGAATGATAATGAAAACTATGAAACATATGATATTGAAGACCAAGTTAAGTATTTACTAGGAAGGAAGCAGGCTGAAATATCAAATTTGGTGTTATTTTCTTGCTGCTTTGATTAACACTAATAAGGTTCAAAGATAAGGCTAAAATTGTTAAATTTTTTTTAAAAATTAAAATAATCTTAATAATAACTTAGTTTTACACTTCTATAAATCTACAGAAAAGCAAACAATTGTTTTTATTGTCTGTTCCCAAAATCCTTATTTGAAATACATGCTAGTTGAGTTGACCAAATCAATTAATCCTTTTGAAATAATGTTGAAAACCTTGTATTTCATGGATAACTTTGTGAGAGGATAAAAACTAGGGAAATTTTAGCTTATATATCACTTCAATAATTTTATAATAACTAGCAAAATTAAATTACTATTTAGTAAACACACATTCCATATGAGAATTGTTATCTGCTTTATTCATTTTTAGGAAGGGGGCGATTTCTTTTATTCCTCCTATTTTGAAGTATAATTGAACTGCAATATTCTATTTGTTTCCGATATACAGCATAATAATTTGATATTTTTATACATAATGAAATGATCCCCATATAAGTCTAGTTACCATCTGTCACCAAAGTTCAATTCAGTTCAGTTCAGTTCAGTCACTCAGTCGTGTCCAACTTTGCGACCCCATGAACTGCAGCACTCCAGGCCTCCCTGTCCATCACCAAAGTTATTACAACATTATTAGCTATATCCCTTAAATAAGTCCCAGTGACTTATTTATTTTATAATTGAAAATTTGTACCTCTTAACCCCATCCATCTCTCCCTACCTTCATTTCCCCCTCTTGCTTCTGGCAACCACCAGTTTGTCCCCTGTATCTATGAGTCTGTTTCTGTTTTGCTCTGTTTGTTCCTTTGTTTTATTTTTAAATTTCCACATATAGGTGACATTACATGGGATCCACTTTATACAGTTTATCTCATTTAATTTTTCAGAACCACCATGAGGTAATTATTTTATAATTCCTTAACAGTTTAGAAAACCAAAGTTCAGGGAGATGAAAGAAATATCCAGACTTGTACTTATATCAAATAACAGAACTAGAACATAAATCCAGTCTTTCTGACTCCGAAGTTAATGACCTTTTCACGATAGTTTCAAATATTCTTTATCTTTTCTACAATCTTCTTTTAATGCTAATAGCAACTGAAATAGGCCTTAGACCAAATGAAAGCCAGATCTTGATATATCTGTACTAGTCTCATTTTCACACTTTAGATTCTTATGTAGGACAAAGATAAAAATTCAATTTCCTTGAATCCTTATAGCAGTTGAATCATTTGTACATGTTAAGAGTTTTCCTAAAATAAAAAAGTGCCTTTTTTTCCCATTATTCTTTTGTTGTGTCACAGACTTGCTAATTAGTTCTACCAACTCCTGTGGCATTTTCTTCTGACTTGAGTTATAATGACTCACGCATGAAAGTCAATTATTGAAATGATGATGCACGACAAGGATGAACAGTGATGAAATGCCATACTATTCTTATTTCCAAAACAGTCGAATAATACAAATCCTACCTGCATTAGTTCTCTAGTGTTATTATCTTTAGAATAAATCATCCACCATGGCCCATAAGTTAAAATGTAGCTTTTAATGAAAGCTACATTCATCTATAATTAATCTAACTAAATGCGGGATAGAAGGATCAAAACTTACACAATACCATTAATCACTTGCCTTGTTGACAACAACAAAAATAATAGAAAGCACAATCTATCAGGCATTTTCTATATGCCAGATACTGTGTGCCAATGAGTGCATTTGTTTGTAGTCTCATTTTAGTCTCTTATAATCCCTTAAAATTTGTCTTAGTGATGAGGGAAAAGCAACAGATAGGATTTAATACTTGATCTAAAGTCATAGATCTACTAAGTTCCTTGGCTAGAATTCAAACGTAGATTTTTCTGTCAATATATCATCTATTACACTGTCTCCTTTCTGGAAACAGTACAAGCTTCTTCTCAGCACTTGGTTAAAGTTAAGATTTCTTCTCTAAGATTATTACCAAAGAAGGTAACATAAAATGGTTACACAGACAAGTAGTTTTTAAAGTGTGTCTACAGACTTCTAGGCAGCTCAGAGAAAATTCCGTGAGACTGTAATGACAACAATTTTCATAATGATACTAAAATACATTATTTTTGTCTTTTTCATTGTGCTAGCTTGTGCCCTGATAGTGAACCTGTAAGTCTTTGGAATGATTCAAGTTTGTGGAATCAAGCAACATTATCATTGTATTCCTCATCTCTACACACTCACAGAAAAAAAAGTAACAATAAGAGATACATAGTGTACATATATATTTGCATTGCTTCTATTTTTTTACCCTTCTATTTGACATAAAGTGATAGGACCAGATGCCATGATCTAATTATTTTAATGTTGAATTATAAGCCAGCTTTTTAATTCTCCTCTTTCACTCTCATAAAGAGGCTTTTAGTTCTCCATCTCTTTCTGCCATTTAGTTCCTCATCTCTTTCTGCCATCTGCATATCTGAGATTTTTTTATATTTCCCCCAGCAATCTTGATTACAGCTTACATCTCATCCAGCCAAGCATCTCACATAATGTACACTGCATATAAGTTAAATAAACTGTGTGACAGTATACAGCCTTGTCATACTCGTTTCCCAGTTTTGAACCAGTAAGTTCCATCTAAGGTTCTAACTGTTGCTTCTGACCCATATATAAGTTTTTGAGGAGACAGACAAGATGGTCTTGTATTCCCATCTCTTCAAAAATTTCCCACAGCTCGTTGTGATCCACGCAAAGAGTTTCTGGTAGTCAATGAAGCAGAAGTAGATGTTTTTCTGAAATTTCCTTGCTTTCTCTATGGTCCAACAGATGTTGACAATTTGATCTCTGGTTCCTCTACCTTTTCTATACCCAGCTTATACATCTCAAAGTTCTCAGTAGATGTACTGCTAAAACTTCACTTTAAGGATTTTGCATATAAATTTACTAGCATGGGAAAGAGCACAATTGTCCAATAGTTTGAACATTCTGTGACTCTGCCATTCTTTGGGATGGGAATGAAAACTGACTTTTTCCAGTCCTGGGATAACTGCTGAGTTTTCCAAATTTGCTGGAATATTGGGCACAGTACATTAACAGCATCATCTTTTAGGATTTCAAATAGCTCAACTGGAATCCCATTACCTCCACTGGCTTTGTTTATAGTAATGCTTCCTAAGGCCCACTTGACTTCACACTCCAAGATGTCCGGCTCTAAGTGAGTGGCCATACCATTGTGGCTATCTGGGTCATTAAAATCTTTTTTGTATACTTCTTCTGTGTATTTTGTCACCTCTTCTTAATTTTTTCTGCCTCTGTTAGGTCCTTGCTGCTTCTGTTCTTTATCTTGCCCATATTTTCATGAAATGTTCCCTTAATATCTCCAAGTTTCTTGAAAAGATCTCTAGTCTTTCCCATTCCATTGTTTTCCTGTATTTCTTTGAATTCATCACTTAAGAAGGCTTTCTTATCTCTCCTTGATATTATCTGGAACTCTACATTCAACTGAGTGTATCTTTTCCTTTCTTCTTTGCCTGGTGCCTCTCTTCTTTCCTCAGCTATTTGTAAAAACTCCTCAGACAACTACTTTGCCTTCTTGCATTGCTTTTTCTTTAGGATGATTTTGGTCAGTGCCTTCTATAACATGTTACTAGCTTCTGTCCATAGTTCTTCAGGTACTCTGTTTATCAGATCTAGTCCCTTGAATCTATTCGTCACCTCCAATGTATAATCATAAGGGATTTGATTCAGGTCATACAGGAATGGCCTGGTGGTTTTCCCTACTTTCTTCAATTTAAGCTTGCATTTTGAAGTGAGGATTTGGTGATTTGAGCCACAATCAGCTCCCAGGCTTATTTTTCCTAATGCTGTAGAACTTCTCTATCAGTTCAGTTCAGTTCAGTTGCTCAGTCGTGTCCGACTCTTTGCGACCCCATGAATTGCAGCACGCCAGGCCTCCCTGTCCATCACCAACTCCCAGAGTTCACTCAAACTCACGTCCATCGAGTCAGTGATGCCATCCAGCCATCTCATCCTCTGTCGTCCCCTTCTCCTCTTGCCCCCAATCCTTCCCAGCATCAGAGTCTTTTCCAATGAGTCAACTCTTCGCATGAGATGGCCAAAGTATTGGAGTTTCGGCTTTAGCATCATTCCTTCCAAATAACTTCTCTGTATTCAGCTGCAAAGAATATAATTAATCTGATTTCAGTATTGACCATTTGGTGACGTCCAAAGGTAGAATAGTCTCTTGTGTTTTTCGAAATAGATGTTTTCTATGACCAGTGTGTTCTCTTGGCAAAATTCTGTTCACCTTTTCCCTTCTTTATTTTGTACTCCAAGGCCAAATTTGCCTGTAACACCAGGCATTTTTTGATTTCCTACTTTTTCTTTCTAATCCCCTATGATGGAAAGGACATCTTTTTTTGTTGTTGTTGTTGTTAATTCTAGAAGGTCATCAAACTGGTCAATTTCATCTTCTTCAGTATCAGGGGTTGGGGCAGAGACTTGGATTACTGTGATGGTGAATGCTTTGTCTTGGAAATAACCTGAGATCATTGTATCATTTTTGAGACTGCACCCAGTTATTGCATTTCAAAGTCTTTTGTTGACTATGAGGGCTACTCAATTTCTTCTAAGGGAATCTTGCCCACAGGTAAGGTCATCTGAAATAAATTCACCTATTTCTATTCATTTTATTTCACTGATTTCTAAGATATTGATGTTCACCTTGCCATTTCCTGCTTAACTATGTCCAATTTAGCTTGATTCATGGACCAAGTTCCTATGGTCCAATATTGTTCTTCACAGCACTGGACATTATTTTCACAACTAGCTATATCCACAGTTGAGTGTTGTTAACATTTTAGCTCAGCCACTTCATTCTTTCTAGAGCTATTAGTAATTATCCTCTGCTCTTCCCCAGTAGCATGTTGGACACCTTCTAACCTGAAGGACTCATCTTTCAGTGTCCTACCTTTTTCAATTTTCATACTACTCATGGAGTTCTCATGGCAAGAATACTGGAGTTGTTCGCCATTCCCTCTTCCTGTGGGCATGTTTTGACAGAACTCTTCACTATAATCCAGCTGTCTTGGGTGGCCCTGCATGGCATGGCTCATAGCATCATTGAGTTACATGAACACCTTTGTCATGACAAGGCTGTGATCCATGAAGTGCAAGTCGAAGCAGTAACAGGTTTTCTTTTCTTGGACTCCAAAATAACTGTGGATGCTGACTGCAGCCATGAAATTAAAAGACACTTGCTTCTTGGAAGGAAAGCTATGACAAAACATGACAGCATATTAAAAAGCAAATACATTAGTTTGCTGACAAAGGTCTGGATAGTGAAAGCTATTTTTTCTTTTAGTAGCCATGTACAGATGTCAGATTTGGACCATAAACAAGGCTGAATGTCAAAGTATTGATGTTTTCAAATTGTGGTGCTGGAGGAGATGCTTGAGAGTCTCATTGACTGCGAGAAGATCAAACCAGTCAGCCCTAGAGGAAATCAACCCTGAATATTCACTGGAAGGACTAATGCTAAAGCTGAAGCTCCTATATGTTTGCCACCTGGTGAATAGAACTGACACTTTGGAAAAGACCCTGATGCTGGGAAAGATTGAAGGCAGAAGGAGAAGTGGGTGACAGAAGATGAGATGGTTATATATTATCACTGACTCAATGGACATGAACTTGAACAAATTCTGGGAGATAGTGTAGGATAGGGAAGCCTGGAGTGGTGCATCATGGAGTCACAAAGAGTCAGAGTGACCTAGTGACTGAACACAATGATATATTTATGTGTATATATGTGTGATGTGTCTATGTATGTGTGAATAATACATATTCACACATATATACACACATATATCATTGTGTTCAGTCACTAGGTCGCTCTGACTGTGACCCCATGATGCATATATATATACATATAATAGGTATTTCCCTGGTGGCTCAGGTGGTAAAGAATCTGCCTGCAATGCAAGAGGCCACGGGTTCAATCCCTGGATCAGGAAGATCCCCTGGATAGTGCATGGCAACCCACTCATGTATTCTTGCCTGGCAAATCCTTTGGACAGTGGGGCCTGCTGGGCTTCAGTCCTTGGCATCACAAAGAGTTGGACACTACTGAGTGACTAACACTTTCACTTTCATGTGTGTTTGTGTGTAGCATAAAAAAGAATGCTTCAAGTTTTAAGGGTTTGCAACTACATCTTTGAGCTTCCCTGGTAGTTCAGTGGTAAAGAATCTGCCTGCCAGTGCATGAGACACAGGTTCACTCCCTGGGTCAGGAAGATCCTATGGAGAAAGAAATGGCAAGAATACTCCAGTATTCTTGCTTGGAAAATACCATGGACAGAGGAATCTGATGGGCTACAGTCCACTGGGTTGCAAAGAGTCAGATATGATTTAGCGACTAAACAAATACTAGACAAACTGCATTTTTTCCACTTATTAAAAGAGGTAGTATCACAATTCTGGACTATGGTAGATGCTAAATAAATAGGATTTATTTTTAGATATCTGTATAAAACTCCTGGAGTCTGCACCAGTGAAATTAATCTTTCCTACACTATTTCCACAAAAAACTGTGGAAAATTCTGAAAGAGATGGGAATACCAGACCACCTGACCTGCCTCTTGAGAAACCTATATGCAGGTCAAGAAGCAACAGTTAGAACTGGACATGGAACAACAGACTGGTTCCAAATAGGAAAAGGAGTACGTCAAGGCTGTATATTGTTACCCTGCTTATTTAACTTCTAGGCAGAGTACATCATGAGAAACACTGGACTGGAAGAAACACAAGCTGGAATCAAGACTGCCAGGAGAAATATCAATAACCTCAGATATGCAGATGACACCACCTTTATGGCAGAAAGTGAAGAACTAAAGAGCCTCTTGATGAAAGTGAAAGAGGAGAGTGAAAAAGTTGGCTTAAAGCTCAACATTCAGAAAACGAAGATCATGGCATCTGGTCCCATCACTTCATGGCAAATAGATGGGGAAACAGTGTCAGACTTTATTTTTTTGGGCTCCAAAATCACTGTGGATGTTGATTGCAGCCATGAGATTAAAAGACGCTTGCTCCTTGGAAGGAAAGTTATGACCAACCTAGATAGCATATTCAAAAGCAGAGACATTACTTTGCCAACAAAGGTCCATCTATTCAAGGCTACAGTTTTTTCAGTGGTCATGTATGGATGTGAGAATTGGACTATAAAGAAAGCTGAGAGCTGAAGAATTGATGCTTTTGAACTGTGGTGTTGGAGAAGACTCTTGAGAGTCCCTTGGACTGCATGGAGATCCAACCAGTCCATCCTAAACGAGATCACTCTTGGGTGTTCATTAGAAGGACTGATATTGAAGCTGAAATTCCAATATTTTGGCCACCTGATGTGAAGAGCTGATTCATTTGAGAACAGCCTGATGCTGGGAAAGATTGAGGTCAGGAGGAGAAGGGGACATCAGAGGATGAGATGGTTGGATGGCATCACCGACTCAATGGACATGGTTTTGTGTGGACTCTGGGAGTTGGTGATGGACAGAGAGGCCTGGCATTTTGCGGTTAATGGGGTCACAAAGAGTCAGACACGGCTGAGTGACTGAACTGAACTGAACTGAACACTATTTTGCAGTTACATTTGGTCTGTGCTTCTGGCATATTTCAGTCTGCTTTCCCAAGTTATTTGTTACATAATTTTGTTCATCATTAGCTTGTGAACTGCTGCGTTGAGGGGCTACAACATAATCATCTTTGTATACTCCACTTTACCCAGTAGACTGTTTTGCTCTTTAATTGTTCATGTTTTTCCTTGCTTGACCTAGAAGCCTTAAGTGTATAGGTTTGAAATATCAAAATGTGAGCAGACAGATAAATGGATAGGATGTGAGAGTGACCTTCCAACACATTTAATTTTTCCCCAGTATTGTCATTTATTTCAGTAATTCTGTTTACCAGACTAAAGTCAGACATCTCTGAAAAATAGGGAGGGTGCAAGAAAGATAGCAAAGGCAGGGGAAGACTGATTATATCTACTCTGGCTACTACAGTAAGTGCTGCAGCATCAAGATCAATATTATAGAATGAAATTCCAAGAATCAGTTGTGACAAATCAAAAACAAAACCTTGTTTTGCTGAAGATTTAGCCTGGACTTAAGTTGTATCCACAGTGGAATCCATGAGAAAATTCTTTCCACGGGAAGAGCATTAGGCATTTCAAGTATGACAGTAACAAACTTTGTTAGTGTTAGATAAGGGTCATTCTGGACACAGCATGTGATATTCTTCTCAGATTAATCTCATTTTCATCCCCAGCATAAGTAGAATTTATGCTGAATCTCACTGCTTTAAAGAGAGTTGGACTGGGAATTTAAATAAAAGTAAAAGTTCTGTTTCACTAAAAACTATTTGAAGTGTTAAGACCCACATTCATAGCATGGTTTTATTTACAGTCAGCACAATATAATAAAAAGTGAGGAGAAACACTCTTCTTCACATTGTAACTCAGTATATTAGAGTTTTGGCAGCTTGAGAATTCCAATGTGCCAAGCATATTAAGCTGTAAAAACAGTTGTCTTGTGGATCTAGTAGAACATAACAACAGGGCCCAAAACAACTCTCTTACTACCTAGTAAATGCAGGGGAACCCCTAGAAAGTGAAGTGAGGCATGAGAAGAGAGCTTAATTGGCAATGCCACACAAAATCTAAAAAGACTGTTCATAATCACTTATTAAACATACCTTGTGCTTCCTAAAACTGTCACAAGGAACTTTGCTGTAGATAACTTCCCACAAATGGGGGCAACATAGTCTGAAATAGACTATATGTAAATAATTTCATACATGTTTCTTTTTTGTATCTGTCCACCCTTTATTCACCTTTCCAATCTCATTCATTTAAAAGGATAAATCTAGGCATCTATTATCATCTTTAAATCTCTCCATCTACAGACCCCAGTGGGTGTTTCATAAGTGTTAGACCAGCCAGTATTGGACTGAAATGGCTGGTTAATAGATGGTGCATCTGTTTTTTTTTTTTTTTTTTTTTTTTTAGCAAAACACTGGAATTTTCCCCAGAGAGTGGGAGTGGGGAGTGGGATGAGAAAAAATACCTTGGTACTTTGAGTTTGGATTATGATCACTCAACAGGCTGAAAAGACACCCACAGTTATGCTGACAAATCTCTCTTTAAATAAATAAATAAAAAATGTTGCCTTAGGGCTAAGTGCTTTAATTTCCCTAGACAGTTATTATCCTCTAGTCTTAGACAATTCTTCCATACAATTGTTTTCCTAAAAATTACCACATTTCCTTGCATTGGCTTTATATCTACTGGTGACTTTGCTTTCAGTTTTGGACATAGAATAGAAACAATCAGAAGACAATCTCCAGGCTTCCATCCTGCTTTAGTATCTGCTTTAGTCATTACACCATATTTTCCTTTCAATTTCAATGGATATAATATTCCTGTTTCTATGAACTACTCCTATTCATCCTACCTTACTGAAAAAAAAAATGCCACTTACCTAGTTAGTATCTTTCTCTCCTGAGTCATCATTTTGTTTTTCCTGTTACATTATTTCAATCAGAGTATAACATACTAATGTTTATCTCTTTTAAAAATGTGGATTAAAATATTAATTTTAAAGTAGAATATAATTTCTTTACCATTTTATGTTGGTTTCTGTCATCCGTTCAGTTCAGTTCAGTTCAGTCGCTCAGTCATGTCCGACTCTTTGTGACCCCATGAATCGCAGCACACCAGGCCTCCCTGTCCATCACCAACTCCTGAAGTTCACCCAGACTCAAGTCCATCGAGTCAGTGATGCCATCCAGCCATCTCATCCTCTGTCATCCCCTTCTCCTCCTGCCCCAATCCCTCCCAGCATCAGAGTCTTTTCCAATGAGTCAACTCTTCACATGAGGTGGCCAAAGTACTGGAGTTTCACCTTTAGCATCATTCCTTCCAAAGAAATCCCAGGGCTGATCTCCTTCAGAATGGACTGGTTGGATCTCCTTGCAGTCCAAGGGACTCGCAAGAGTCTTCTCCAGCACCACAGTTCAAAAGCATCAATTCTTCAGCGCTCAGCCTTCTTCACAGTCCAACTCTCACATCCATACATGACCACAGGAAAAACCATAGGCTTGACTGGATGGACCTTTGTTGGCAAAGTAATGTCTCTGCTTTTGAATATGCTATCTAGGTTGGTCATAACTTTCCTTCCAAGGAGGAAGCGTCTTTTAATTTCATGGCTGCAGTCACCATCTGCAGTGATTTTGGAGCCCCCCAAAATAAAGTCTGACACTGTTTCCACTGTTTCCCCATCTATTTCCCATGAAGTGATGGGACCAGATGCCATGATCTTCGTTTTGTGAATGTTGAGATTTAAGCCAACTTTTTCACTCTCCTCTTTCACTTTCATCAAGAGGCTTTTTTAGTTCCTCTTCACTTTGCCATAAAGGTGGTGTTATCTGCATATCTGAGGTTATTGATATTTCTCCCAGCAATCTTGATTCCAGCTTGTGTTTCTTCCAGTCCAGTGTTTCCCATGATGTACTCTGCATAGAAGTTAAATAAGCAGAGTGACAATATACAGATTTGACGTACTCCTTTTTCTATTTGGAACCAGTCTGTTGTTCCATGTCCAGTTCGAACTGTTGCTTCCTGACCTGCATACAAATTTCTCGAGAGGCAGGTCAAGTGGTCTGGTATTCCCATCTCTTTCAGAATTTTCCACAGTTTATTGTGATCCACACAGTCAAAGGCTTTGGCATAGTCAATAAAGCAGAAATAGATGTTTTTCTGGAACTCTCTTGCTTTTTCCATGATCCAGCAGATGTTGGCAATTTGATCTCTGGTTCCTCTGCCTTTTCTAAAACCAGCTTGAACATCAGGAAGTTCACAGTTCACATATTGCTGAAGCCTGGCTTGGAGAATTTTGAGCTTTATTTTACTAGTGTGTGAGATGAGTGCAATTGTGCAGTAGTTTGAGCATTTTTGGCATTGCCTTTCTTTGGGATTGGAATGAAAACTGACCTTTTCCAGTCCTGTGGCCACTGCTGAGTTTTCCAACCTTGCTGGCATATTGAGTGCAGCACTTTCACAGCATTATCTTTCAGGATTTGAAATAGCTCAACTGGAATTCCATCACCTCCACTATCTTTGTTCATAGTGATGCTTTCTAAGGCCCACTTGGCTTCACATTCCAGGATGTCTGGCTCTAGGTCAGTGATCATGTTTCTGTCATACAACAAAGCAAATAAGTCATAATTATATCCCCTTCCTCTTGAGCATCCCTCTCTCCTCCCATTCCACCCCTCTAGTTTGTCACAGAGTGCCAGGCTGTGTTCCCTGTGTTTTATTGAAGCTTTCTGCTAGTTATCTATTTCACACATAGTACTGTGGGCTTTCTTGGTGGCTCACATGGTAAAGAATCCACCTGCAATGTGGGAGACCTGGGTTTGATCTTTGGGTTGGGAAGATCCCCTGGAGGAGGGCATGGCAACCCACTCTAGTATTCTTGCCTGGAGAATCCCCATGGCCAGAGGAACCTGGTGGGCTACAGTCCATGGGGTTGCAGAAAGTTGGACATGACTAGGCAACTAAGTACAGCACAGCACAGCACAGCACAAAGTCAATGCTACTTCCCAAATAATGTTCATTTCTTTTCTCAAGTCAATTTTTCAAGTTATATTTATTTTGTTTCTTCTCAAGCAAAATTTCTCACATTATATACACTCAGTGCCTGCATTTTGTTTTCTCTCTGTTTTAAGAATAATTATTTAATTTGATATATACCAAAGAAAATATTTTTACTTACATAGGTTGTAAAACAAAACATGCATCCATGGACTTAGCATTTAGTCTATCTGGTTTTTATTGATAATGCTGAATCTTATGTGTATGTTTTCTCTTATGTGTAACATTGCTTCATCAGTTTTACCTACTGTGTGATGCTATATGGTATGAGTGGACTATGTATTGATTGTCTTCATTTTTGGTTTTCTTCTTTATTGTTATTAATCTTACAATCTGCTATGAACATTCTTGTCTATGTACATAAGCATGGTTTTCCTTAATTATGGTTTAGTTGATTTATGCAATTATATTAAGGTTGGTGAAAATATAACTGTGGTTTCAGATTGTGAATTTTAAATTATTATAATTACGCTTAAACATATCTTTATAAATCTAAATCAACACATTTTTACCAATGGGAGCTAAGTTTGCTTATTCATGTAACATAAATCCATGCTTCAGTATTGAATGAATTCTCAGAAAACATTTTCTGACTCCTGCTGTTTGCAGAAGTGTTTTCCCTGCAAAAAGTTGTCAAGATGCTTAAAGAAGTTGTAGTCAGTTGGCGAGAGGTCAGGTTAATATGGTGGAAGTGGCAAAACTGTGTAGCACAATTCATTCACCTTTTGAAACATTGGTTGTGCAATGCGTGGTCAGGCATTATTGTGGAGAAGAATTCGGCCCTTTCTATTGGCCAATCCTGGATGAAAGCATTGCAATTTTTGGTGCATCTCATCAATTTGCTGAACATACTTCTCGGATGTAATGGTTTCTCCAGGATAAGCTGTAGCAGGTCAGATGAGCAGCAGACCACCAAACAGTGATCAAGTCCATTTAAGGTGCAGGTTTGGCTTTTGGAAGTGCTTTGGAGTTTCTTCTCTGTCCAACCACTGAGCTTGTCATGGCTGGTTATAGTATACATCCACTTTTTGTCGCATGTCACAATCCAATCCAAAAATGATTCATTGTTGTTGAGTAGAATAAGAGAAGATGACTCTTCAAAATGACAATATTTTTGATATGTGGTCAGCTTTGGGACTTCCCTGGTGGCTCAGCTGATAAAGAATCTGCCTGCAATGTGGGAGACCTGGGTTTGATCCCTGGGTTGGAAAGATTCCCTAGAGAAGGGAATGACTAACCACTCCAGTATTCTGGCCTGAAGAATTCCATGGACTGTTATAGTCTATAGGGTGGCAAGAAATTGGACAGGACTGAATGACTTTCACTTTCACTTCATGAGGCACTCACTTATCGAACTTTTTCACCTTTCCAGTTTGCTTCAAATAACTAGAATGGTTGACATTGAGTTCTTCAGCAACTTCTCATCTAGTTACGAGAGGATCAACCTCAACGATGGCTCTCAGTTGGTCATTGTCAACTTCTGATGGTTGATTATGCCCCACATCTTCAAGGCTCTTGTCTCCTCTGCAAAACTTCTTGAACTACCACTGCACTGTACATTTGTTAGCAGTTCCTGTGCCAAAGGTGTTGTTGATGTTTTGAGTTGTCTCTGCTGCTTTACAATCCATTTTGAACTAGAATAAGAAAATTATTTGAATTTCCTTTTATCTAACATAATTTCCAAAGTCTAAAATAAATATAAAATGAACAGTAAGTAATAAGTCATTAGGAAAAAACATAAAGCGAGAAATGTGCAATAAAATGATATATAACATAACCACATTTATCTTAGAATATATTCCAATATCAAACTGAAAATTTCAACAATGTGAAAATCGCGATTATGTTTGCACCAAATAACTTCAGTCTATGCACATTTGTTCCAGATTGTTGCACCATGTTTCCTTCTATAAATTGTTCATAGCAGCTATTGTTGCTCAGATTTTGCCAACAGTTGGCAATCACTGATATCCTTAATTTCAGATTAACTGAGTATCTGTATTTCATCTCAGTTTGCCTTAATTTGTATTCTCTTGAACACTTTCTAGTTTCAAACTCTTTATGGGCTGTTGCATTTTACTTATGCTTTTTTCCCTTATGTGAAATGTCTTATTTATGTATATTTTTCCACAATTTTCTACTGGACTGTTGGAGTTTTGTTTATTGATTTGTAGAATTTTGTTACATGGCCTGTATATAACATAAATTTGTGTTATGAGATTTCTTTAATTTTTTAAAACATGAGTTATAATTTACATACCATAAAATTTATTATTTCAGAGTGTGCAATAGTTATATTTAGTATATTCACAGAAGTATACAACCATATTTTGATTGCTGGCTCTTCATCCCTTGGGTGATAGAGATAGTTTCACCCTTGAGATATGGAGATGGCCAAACACATGACACCTGAAACTAAGCAGATGAAACTGATATCAGCTTATTAATCTCACATACTCAAACTCCCAGGGAGAGGACATAGCATGGCACATTGGGTCACAAAGAAATTGTGCTCAGAAACACAGTGAAGGAGCAGGGACTGTGGGAGGGAAGCTTTGCCAAATCAGGAGGGTAGAATGATCCTTAGTTTCCACAGAAAGATTTTTTTAAAAAAATAATTTCACAGACTGTCAAGGAACTGCAACCTGCTAGTCAAGTATATGCAGAATTTTGCCTTGTGTCTGTGATGATGGATGTTGTATGGATAGGGGACCTTATTCACAAGAGTAGGTTGTGGAGGATGGCTTACAGTTCAGTGATTAGACTCACAACCTCCCCTTCATTTCAGATGTCAACAAAGCACATAATATTGAACCTTCACAGTATTGAACCACAACCATGACCACTCTATTTTTAGAACATTTTCTGCTTAATGCTTAGTCATTCAGTTGTGTCCAACTCTTTGTGATTCCATGGACTCTAGCCTGCCAGGCTCTTCTGTCCATGGGGATTCTCCAGGTAAGAAAACTGGAGTAGGTCGCCATGCCCTTATCCAGGGAATCGTCCCAATCCAAGGAATGAACCCAGGTCTCCCATGTTGCAGGTGGATTCTTTACTGTGTGAGCCACAAGGGAAGCCCATTAGAACATTTTAATCACCCTTAAAAGGATGGCCATACCCATTAACAGTCACAGTACACTTTCTCTCTCTGTGAATTTGCTTATTCTGAATGTTTCATATAAATGGGATAATACAATAAATGAATCTCTTGTGTCTGTTTTTTTTTTTTTTTTTTTTTTCATTTAGCATGTTTTTGGACTTAATCCATATTGTAGCATGTATCAGTATTTCATTCTTTTTTTATGGATGACTAATATTCCATTTTAAGGATATACCACTTGGGTTTGCCCGTTCATCAGCTGATAGATAATTGTGACTTTTTTGGTTATTATATACAATAATTCTATGACTGTTCATGTGCAAGTATTTGTGTGGATGTATATTTTCAACTTACTTGTATATGTATACCCAGGAGTGCGATTTCTTGATCATGTGGTACATAGATGTTTAAAGTCTGAGGGACTGCTTAGACCATTTTCTAAATCAGCTGCATCAATTTTATGTTTCATAATGCTTTATTGCACCAGCACATATGAGGATTTGAGGGTTTGAATTTCTTCACATTTTTGCCAACCCCTGATATTTTCCATCATTTTTATTATGGCCATTTTATCCTGTGATAAGAACAAAAGCATTTGCTTTCTACTTTTATGTCTTTGTTCCATGTGAAATTGACTTATTTGCATGGCATGATATAAATATGATTTTTTTCAATATTGAGATCTAATTGCTCTTGTTATTGTTCAGTTACTCAATCTTGTCTTTAAGATCCCATGGACTTCAGCATGCCAAGCTTCCCTGTCCTTCACCATTGCCCAGAGATTGATCAAACTCATGTCCATTGAACTGGTGATGCCATCCAAACATCTTGTTCTCTGATTGCTCCTGCCTTCAATCTTTCCTAACATCAGGGTCTTTTCCAATGAGTCAGCTCTTTGCATCAGGTGGCCAAAGTATTGGAGCTTCAGCTTCAGCATCAGTCCTTCCAATGAATATTTAAGGTTGATTTCCTTTAGCATTGACTGGTTTGATCTCCTTGCTGTCCAAGGAACTCCCAAGAGTCTTCCAACACCACAGTTTGAAAGCATCAGTTCTTCAGTGCTCAGCCTTCTTTATGGCCCAAATCTCACATGCATTCATGACTACTGGAAAAACTGTAGCTTTGAGTAAATGAAGGCTACAGTCCATGAGGTCGCAAGAGTCGGACACGACTTAGTGCACTGTTTCAAATGGACTTTTGTTGGCAAAGTAATGTCTTTGCTATTTAATATGCTGTCTAGGTTTATCATAGCTTTTCTTCCAAGGAGCAAGTATCTTTTAATTTCATGGCTGCAGTCACCATCTGCAGTGTTTTTGGAGCCCAAGAAAAGAAAGTCTCTCACTGTTTCCATTGTTTCCCCATCTATTTGCCATGAAGTAGTGGAACTGTATGCCATGATCTTCATTTTTTGAATGTTGAGTTTTAAGCCAGCTTTTTCACTCTTCCTCTTTCACCTTCATCAAGAGGCTTTTTAGTTCGTCTTCACTTTTTTGCCAGAAGAGTGGTGTTATCTGCATATCTGAGGTTATTGAAATTTCTTTTTTTTTTTTTTTTTATTTTATTTTATTTATTTATTTTTTCTAATTTTATTTTATTTTTAAACTTCTTTTGGTGATCCTGTGGTTGTGCCAGATTGTACTTCATCCAGCCTGGCATTTTGCATGAACACTGCATATAAGTTAAATAAGCAAGGTGATGATATACAGTTTTGATGTACTCCTTTCCCAATTTTGAGCCAGTCCATTGTTCCATGTCCGCTTCTAAGTGTTGACTCTTAACCTGCATACAAGTTTCTCAGGAGGCAGCTAAGGTGGTCTGCTATTCCCATCTCTTTAGTAATTTTCCACAGTTTGTTGTGATCCACACAACATATTGATCATAAATTGTCCCAGAAACCTTTATCTATAATCCTCTTTTCTTTTTGTAATCTGGAATCACACTTTCACTATAAATTAAATCTCTAGGTTTCTCTATCTTGTTATACTTTTTAGTATGCATTTACTTTATCTTCATGTTATGAAAAAAATTTCTTGACATCTAATATGAGAAGATCCCCCACTTCCTGTTCCTTTGAAAGTGATCTGGCTAGTTCTTGACCTTTTGTTTTTCATATGAGTTCAAAATTAGTTTATCTTATTTTTCAAAGAACTTTTCTAAGATTTTTATTGGAATTGCACTGAGTTGATGAATCAACATGGAGAATATTGACAGCTTCACTTTTGTGAGTCTTGCCTAACATGAGCATAATATATGGCTTCGTTATTACAAAGTCCCCACATAGATACCATCTTCCACTCAAGAAGCAAATTGAGGCTTTAACTTATTGTAATTCTAATTACTAAACAGAGCTTACAGAAAAAATTCTGGGCTCCCCAAATCTTTCTTTTTGTTTAAATAATCCACTTTAATAGTCTCAGGTTTCCAGTATGTCTTTCAACTTCAATCTTGACTTTCACATATGTTAATTATTTTTAGAGACCCAAAATAAGGGGAAAAAAAAACCCAAACTCCTATATCAAAACTTACGGTTATAATAATAATAAAAAAATGAATTCAACAAATGCCCAAACCAATGTAACATTAGATACAAAGGAATGTGAAATCAAATGGATATTATCAAAATGGAAGAGAAACTCACAGGAAAGGACATTATACAATACTACAAATTTTCCAGAGGAAACTAAACCCAATTAGTACAAAGATATATCTTTTCCAGCTGAATGCTGAAAGCCGCTTCGTGTGTGTGTTAGTCACTCAGTCATATTCTAGTTTTTGTGACCCCATGGACTATAGCTTGCCAGGCTCGTCTGTCCATGGAATTCTCCAGGCAAGAATACTGGAGTGCGTTTCCATGCCCTCCTCCTGGGGATCTTCCCAACCCAGGGATCAAACCCAGGTCTCCCTCATTGCCTTTACCATTTGAGCCACCAGGTGTTCCTAAAAGTCTCTTTAGGAGTATTTATTTCATATATCACTTTTAAGTACATTTGAAAATAAGTTTCTAACAGCGATGGATTTAAATACAAAGGCTGGAATCACACTCACACAAGTCAGTGATCTTACTAAGACCTTACTAAGATAACCCTGAGGAATAAATACAGCTGGGAGACTTCAGGGATTGTCAAGGCAACTGTCCTTGCTACTTTGGATGTTTCTTACTCACATTGAATAGGAAATCCCCTAATTACTGTATGCAGGTACATTAGTGACAAAGAAAAATAAATCTGTTTTGATTATTAAGCATCTCCATTTTATACCCAGATAGTTACATAGAATAGGTGAAAGCCATGCACTGGAAATCCATTGATTGTGGACTTGTTTACTATTAAACATTGCTGGATATTGTAGGTACATCTTCCTAAAGCATTCTATTCATAGGGATTCTTCCAGTAGTAAATATCATTAGTTTGATTTCTAGAAGGTTTACCATTAACATTAGCATTATAATAATGTTTGACTGACTGACTTGCTTTCTTTCCTGGACTACATCATTGTTAGAGGAGAAAATGAATGGTAGATCTGTAGCTTAGCAATTTACTTCACAATATTCATAAAATTTGAATTTCATCAAACAGAATTAATAGAGGAGATTATTTTCGAACATAATTATAGATTTACATAAATTAATGAAGAAAAGGAACAACATGTTTGCATTTAAATGCTTTATCATCATCCTGTACAAATTATAATCCAAGCATTTCTTAACAGGAAAATCTACTAGAGATTTGGAATCATATCTATGCTTATCTTTTCAACTTAAACTACCATCAGCTTTGAACAACAATTTATTAAACAATCAAAGAAAAGAATGCGTAATATTACTGTCTAGCCCACCATGGCTTTTCAGTGCATTTTTTGGTCTGAAGGACTCATGCAATAAGCATATTGGCTGGTGCTGAAATAAGATTGTGCAATAGTTCAGCAATAAAATGGCACCCTCCAAATAATTTAAATTTCATAATCTCTGCATTTTTCATTTACAGCTTTTGCATTTAATATCTTTTAGGTAATACATCTTCTGTCTACTGGATTGTAAACTGTATGCATGTAAGACTGCCTCCTAGCCAGCATACACACACACACTTCTACATTAGAAATGATTGGGGCCATTTTAATTATGGATAAATGCACCTTAAAATTATTAATATTAGAAATGGAAAACTATAAACTAGAAACACTGAATGGAGCCCCAAAATAAGTACGCAAGTAAAAATTCTTATAGATAGGACCAAAGCCCCATTGTCTAAGGCTTTTAGACTCAAATTGGATGATAAAATCAATGATTACAGCTAGAGGCATACTCTTCATGGTGTGTAAATTTTCTGGGGCTCTGTAGAATGCAGAGTTGGAGTCACACTTTAGATAGGAATCAGGGTCCAAAAATAGGTCAAAATTCAAAATTGGAAATGAACCACCTACCTGAATGAGGTGAAGCTTTAAAATTCCTAGGCCAAATATTTTCTTTTTGTGTCATTAAAGATATAACTCCTTTATCTCTGATAAATAGACGATTGTACTTCCTCTGCAGGCACCCTTTCCTTTCTCTCTACTGACTAAAAAACTATCAGCTGTTGACAAAAGTAAAACTTCTCCTACCATTGTAACTCCCCCCCCCCCTTTTTTTTTCTCTGCTTAGGCTTTACTGGATCATCATTGAACATTTTCACTCAGCATACTTATGTCTGGTCGGTTTCTTCTTAGGTCCTTGTCTTGTAGTCATGAAAATTTAAACCAATAGTCCATGAAAGCTCATGCAGGAAGGACTTATTAAACAAGGGATGGAGTGATACCTTAGTTAGATGTAAGAGCTGATCAACCCTGTAGGAGTGGCCCCACCTCCTTCTGCAGGTTTTCCCTTTTTAGGTTTTCCTTTTTATGTCCTTTGTTCTCTCCCTTCAGTGGTCCCTGGTCCCTGGAACCTGATTGGTTTTGCCCCATGCCAAGCAGGGCTTGAGGGGACGTGCTGGGCCTGTTTTTCCCTCTGGAGGTTTTCACTCTTGACCTTCAGGTTTTGTGGGCTTTTTCTTCCTTGGTCTCTTTTCATGGGCTTTTCTTCCTCTAACCACCATTTTGGATTCATTCTTCTAAACTCTGAGTACCTAACACAAATCTCACTTAATATTTAACAAACATGATACTCACTGAAGAATGGTTAAAGTATATCATCTGCAAAGAATATATATTTATATATGTAAAGATATTGACTTAATGAAAATAATTGCTTATATTATTAAAAGTAGTGTCATATATTATTATTGAATGTTCCAAATATTAATGACATTTCAACCCTCCAATATGCAATTATAGTCCCCTTTGATTTATAAATATGTTGAATTTTAGCAATCTATTAGTAAATACAAAATGTGGCTTACTTTTTTGAGTTAGTCACTTTATATTTTTAGGTGAACTGTTGACATCTTTTTGCTAAAATTATATTTGTTTTTATATCATTAGAATATACAACTTGGGCTTAGTGCTTTCCTTTTTCTACCAGTGGTTTATCAATTTATTTACAAAGAAATTATTTGTTTAACTTTTCCATTACATCTTATGTGTATTTTGGAATTTTTTTTAAATTTTCTTCCAAAGGAAAAAAAAGACTTTGTCTCTAAAAAAATGCCCTGATTTAGTCCAGCTGTTCAACTTATTTTCAAATATTTTAGTATTTTACTAAAAATGATGTTTTTAAAAAAATTCTTATAACTGTGATTAGTTTATGCCTCCTTGAAATGACTTGAAATGTGAAAAGTTTACCTACATGTGCTCTCTAATTAATAAAGCTTTCTTAATGGAAAAACAAACAAACAAACAAAAAACAAAAACCAAAAACTGGCTTCAAGGTGAGTTGCTTTTATCTGAAGAAAATTTTAAAAGCTAAAAAAGCTGAAATATATTTTATTTCTATTTTTCAGCTAATTTATACATCTCAAAAACAGTTTCTATTTATACAGTCAAATGAATCCTCCATTTCCATGACAATAAATTTTATATCCTGCTTAATGTTGGTGAATCTTAAATAAGTATTTGTTAAATTGACAAAAATAGATGAATGCAAATATAACTGACATGCAGAAAATTTATAATCACTATAAATATCAGAGCATTTTGTAAGTAACTACACTTGATTCTGCACTTTCAGATAAAATATCTTTTTCATTTTACTGAATAAGATAGCTTAGTATGCATTACTATATTATAAATTAGCAAACCAGTAAACTCTTCAATCAGCTACATTTGCAAAACATCTTTATTCAGTAAGGCTGTAGTAATCATAATAAAGAAAAGTGACTCGCAAGGGTGAAATCATGAAAGAAATGTCTCAGAAGTTTAGTCCTGAGTATCTTAATCACAATTATGCCCTGCATTAGACCTCTGTCATAGTGACCTATTTCACTCCTGCACCCCATTACCTGAAATACTTTACAGAAATCAGCAGGACTAAAAAGGAGATCCTGTTTCAAAATGAGTAATCATAAAGAAAATAGCTTAGGCACTTATTTATAACAAAAGTCTCTCAAATATTTACTGTATGAATTACACAAGGAATTATAAATGAATATTTTACAACATGACTTTGATAAAATCAAAGAAAATAATGATATTTCCAAAAAAAAAAAAAAAAAAAGGCTATAATACCATAGAAGGAGATGAAATGTAATGTAAGCTGGTAGAACTCAGGAAAGAAATGAAACTAAAAAATAAGATATTATGTAAATTAGAGCCTCATTGGAAGTGTTGATTCTCCCCTGATTACCCCAGTGAGTAATCTGATGCCAGCCTTGTACTATGCCAAGCCCCCAGTCACTGCAACAACATGTTTGAGAAAGAAGAGTGATAATCCCGTGTTTTGGACAAGTTCCTGTTCTAGGGCTATAATTACACATTGGCAGCTTTCATCTCCCCTTCCTATAGCTGCTTCTTCTCACAAAGAACTTCAAATGTATCACCCCACCAGGAGTGCTTTCTGCTGCCCTCTGTGCTCATTGAGAATTCAGGGAGGAGGGATCATGAAATGCTGAGATTTACAGCACTGTGGTACACAGATGACACTCTGTGAAAACGTCTCACCATCAACCTCAAGCCAGCAGGGTCCCAGCTGTCCTTAGGCTTGTCAGAAGTGGAAACTCTAATGAAAACACCTTGGCAGATATACAATAAAAAGAAATAAGGAAATAACGCTTTTGAGGAAAGAACTTTGAAAAAATGCCAGGATGCCGTCTTACTTTAGGCTAGAAAATTTCCTTCTTAAACTATTTGTCTATTTGATATTATCAAGACTTCGTCAGGCTTCTTAGACTTGTAGCGGCACATGCTAGCCAAGATGTTTTCAAGCTAGTTTTAGAGTGGAATAATGGCTTCCCATTTCACTTCAGGTACATAATGAGACTGTAAAAAATAAATGTTAAGTAGTTTGATGTGTCTTTGTCATTTGACAATTTGCAGTACCTAAAGAGTCACTGCATTTTATTTTATGTTAATCATTTGCAGAATTGCAGAGTGTTTTTGAAAATGATACTGAAGCTCAAACGCTACAGGTCTATAAATATTTGGAGAGACTGTAGCACTAGTTAATTTGTAAGAAGTGGTTTTATTTCTAGGGCACTCATAACTAGTCATGTGAATTTACTTGTACTATTGGGTATACAGGCGTACCAGACTGCCTCTTGAGAAACCTGTATGCAGGTCAGGAAGCAGCAGTTAGAACTGGATGTGGAACAACAGACTGGTTCCAAATGGGAAAAGGGGTATGTCAAGGCTGTATATTGTCACCCTGTTTATTTAACTTCTAGACAGAGTACATCATGAGAAACACTGGACTGGAAGAAACAAGCTGGAATCAAGATTGCTGGGAGAAATATCAATAGCCTCAGATATGCAGATGACACCACCCTTATGGCAGAAAGTGAAGAAGAACTAAAGAGCCTCTTGATGAAAGTGAAAGAGGAGAGTGAAAAATGTGGCTTAAAGCTCAACATTCAGAAAACTAAGATCATGGCATCTGGTCCCATCACTTCATGGCAGATAGTGGAAACAGTGGCTGACTTTATTTTTTTGGGCTCCAAAATCACTGCAGATGGTGATTGCAGCCATGAAATTAAAATGCTTACTCCCTGGAAGGAAGGTTATGACCAACCTAGACAGCATATTCAAAAGCAGAGACATTACTTTGCCAACAAAGGTCGGTCTAGTCAAGGCTATGGTTTTTCCAGTGGTCATGTATGGATGTGAGAGTTGGACTATAAAGAAAGCTGAGTGCCAAAGAATTGATGCTTTTGAACTGTGGTGTTGGAGAAGTCCCTTGAGAGTCCCTTGGACTGCAAGGAGATCCAGCAAGTCCATCCTAAAGGAGATCAGTCCTGGGTGTTCATTGGAAGGACTGATGTTGAAGCTGAAACTCCAATACTTTGGCCACCTGATGTGAGGAGCTTACTCATTGGAAAAGACCCTGATGCTGGGAAAGACTGAGAGCAGGAGGAGAAGGGAACGACAGAAGATGAGATGGTTGGATGGCATCACCGACTGGATGGACATGGGTTTGGGTGGACTCTGGGAGTTGGTGATGGACAGGGAAGCCTGGCATTCTGTGGTTCATGGGGTCACAGAGTCGGACATGACTGAGCGACTGAACTGAACTGATTGGGTATATTGTTTCTGAACTTCCTCATTTATAAAATGAGTTACCACTGTCTGCCCTGGGTATTTAATTGGAATTTCCAAATACACCTTGCATGTTCACACCTGTATGTCTTACCAAATGTTGTTTCTTCTATACAGGAATGCTCACACTCACTTTTTTTTTCTCAGCCATGTAAAGTCACCCTCAAGTTTATTCTTTATTATCACTCATTTCCAACTTCTCCCACTACCAAGAAAAAATACTATTATCTCCTCTGTATTCTACAGTTCACTTAGTATTTTTAGTAAACATTATGGCTCCTAACTCTGGGAGATTATGATTTACAGGCCTGGTGGTCATGAATCAGTAATTTTTAACAAACTTACTGATGCTTCTTATGTAAAAAGTTCCTTGGCACTGAATTTAAGAAACTTCTACGGTAGCTTCTCATACGTATTTCTATTTTAGCTCTTAACATATTGCTACAATTAAATCATCGGAAAAGAGGTCATGTTTAATTGTTCTTTCAATACTGAGAACATAATTGAAAAATTAAATCAATACAATTTCATTGAATGAATGAAGCAAAATAGAGAAGAAACCCATAAGACATGATTTTCTGATATTATATCTTTCACTGCTTCTTTGGTTGAATGTTGAATGAGAGAACTTCACCACAGTAACAGGCTAAATAAGAAAAAAACTCACATTCATATCAACTGAGGCAAAAACAAATGTTTAACAGAATTTAATACCCACTCAAGGTAAAAATTCTTAGCAGACAATGATTACAAGAGCGTTCCTCCAGCTTGATAAAAAGTATCTACAAAATAGCATCATTTAAAATAATAACAATGACTGATTGGATATATCCTCATTAATATTGGGAACCAGACACATATGTCCATTTTCATCATTATTTTTTTTAACATTGAACTGGAAATTCAAGACAGTTCAATAAAAGCAGAAGAAGAAATAAAATGCCCTCTGATTAGAAAGGAAGGGTTAAAACTGTCTCAGTTGCAAGTTATGTGAAGTTAAATGTAGAAAATCCTAAGGAATTAAAAAAAAAAAAAAAGCAGATTAGAGATTTCTTCGTTACAATTGGAGATGCAAAAGGAACATTTCATGCAAAGTTGGGCACAATAAAGGACAGAAATGGCAAGGACCTAACAGAAGCAGAAGATATTAAGAAGAGGAAGCTAGAATACACAAAATAACTATATAAGGTCTTAAAGACCCTGATAACCTCGATGATGTGGTCAATCACCTAGAGCCAGACATCCTGGAGTGTGAAGTCAAATGGACATTAGGAAGCATTACTATGAACAAAGCAGGTGGAGGTGATAGTATTCCAGCTGAGCTATTTTAAATCCAAAATGATATTGCTTCCTGGTGGCTCAGAATCCTCAACCAGTAAAGAATCTGCCTGCAATGCAGGAGACCAGGTTCTATCTCTGTGTTGGGAAGATCTCTTGAAGAAGGGAATTGCAACCCACTCCAGTATTCTTGTTTGGAGAATTCCATGGACAGAGGAGCTTGGTGGGTTATAGTCCGAGGGGTCGCAAAGAATCAGGCACAACTGAGTGACTAACATGTTCACTTTAACTTGCAAAAGATGTTGCTGTGAAAGTGCTGAACTCAATATGCCAGCAAATTTGGAAAACTTGACAGTGGCCACAGGACTGGAAAAGGTCAGTTTTCATTCCAGTATCAAAGAAGGGCAATGCCAAAGGATGTTCAAACTACCATATAATTGCACTCATTTCACATGCTAGCATGACAATGTTAAAAATCCTTTAAGCTAGATTTCAGCAGTACATGAACCAAATTGGGTTTAGAAGAGGCAGAGGAATCAGAGATCAAATTGCCAACATCCATTAGATTATAGATAAAACAAGGAAATTCCAGTAAAACATCTATTTCTGCTTCACTGACTAGAAGAAATCCTTTGACTGTGTGGATCACAACAAACTTTGGAAAATTCGTAAAGAGATGGAAATACCAGACCACGTTATGGGCTTCCCAGGTGGTGCTAGTGCTAAAGAACCTGCTTCTTAATGCAAGAGACGCAAGTAGATACGGGTTTGATCCCTGGGTCAGGAAGATTCCCTGGAAAAGGGAATGATAACCCACTCCAGTACTCTTGCCTGGAGAATCCCAAGGACAGAGGAGCCTGGTGGACTATGGTCCATAGGGTCACAAAGAGTTGGACACTACTAAAGTGACTTAGCATGTAAGAGAAGCTGAGAAACTTATATGCAAGTTAAGAAGTAGCAGTTAGAACCAGACACAAAACAAAGTTCATTAGACAAAATTCTGTCAAACATGAGACTGGTTCAAAATTGAGAAAAGAGTGTGTCAAGACTGTATATTGTTACCCTGCATATTTAGTTTCTAGGCCGAGTACATCACATGAAATGACAGGATAGGTGAATCACAAGCTGGAATCAAAATACTGGGAGAAATAGCAACAATCTCAATTATGTAGATGATGCCTCCCTAATGGCAGAAAGCAAGAGGAACTGAAGAACCTCTTGATGAGGGTGAATTAAGAGAGTGAAATATCTGGCTTATAAGTCAACATTCAAAAAACTAAGACCATGGTATCCATTCCCACCACTTCATGGCAAATAGATGGGAAAACAATGGAAGCAGTGACAGGCTTTATTTTCTTGGGCTCCAAAATCATTGCAGACAGTGACTGCAGTCCTGAAATTCAAAGGTGCTTGCTCCTTGGAAAGAAATCTATTACAAACATAGATAATGCATTAAAAAGCAAAGACGTTGCTTTGCCAACAAAAGTAGGTTTAGTCAAAGCTCTGGTTTTTCCAGTAGTCATATTTGGATGTGAGAACTGGGCCATAAATGAGGCTGAGCACTGAAGAACTGATGCTTTTGAATTGTGGCGCTAGTGAAGACTCTTGAGAATCCCTTGGGCAGCAAGGAGATCAAACCAGTCAATCTGAAAGGAAATCAACACTGAAATTCATTGGAAGAACTGATGCTGAAGATGATGTTTAGATTCTTTGGCCATCTGATGCAAAGAGCCAACTCATTGGAAAAGAATTTGATGCTGAGAAGACTGAGGGTAGGAGGAGAAGGAGGTGACAGAGGATGAGATGGTGGGATGGCATCACTGACTCAATGGATGTGAGTTTGAGCAAACTCCAGGAGATAGTGAAGGACAGGGAAACTTGGTGTGCTGGAGGCCATGGAGTCACAAACAGCAGAACACAACTTAGTTACTGAACATCATCAACAACAAAAAGCTAGTTCTATTTTGAGCTTTTTGAAGAAGCTCCATACTGTATTCCATAGTGGCCACACCAATGTACATGTTCACCAGCAGTATTCAAGGCAAATCTGAGTTTCTGATATGTATAATTTTCCTTCTTTCTGAAGAACGTCTTTTAATATTTTTTCAGTGCAAATTGTTGGACAACAAATTCCCACATAAGTTGCTTGTGTGAGGAAGTTTTCTCTTTCATTTTTGAAGAATAATTGTGTAGGATACACCATTTTTGGTTGATGATGTTTTCTTTCTTTCTTTTTTTTTCTCAATATGTGAAATATTTCCATCCACAATATTCTTTCTTTTATAGCTTCTGAGAAGTAAGATGTAGTTCTCATCTTTGCTCTTCTCTCCCTTTAAAAGAACTACTTTGCTTTCTTTCAATGTTTTTTCTTAATCTTTGATTTTCTGCTATTTGCATACTACATATTGCAATATAAAAAGAAATAGAGAAAGCTTCTGACATAGACATCAGAAGGGGACAGAAAGAGTGCCTCCTTGATAGTATTTTGTTATTGTTCAATTGGTCAGTAGTGTCTGACTCTTTGCAACACCATGGACTGCGGCACTCCAGGCTTCCCTGTCCTTCATCAGCTCCTTGCTCAAACTCATGTCCACTGAGTTGGTGATGCCATCCAATCATCTCATCCTCTATTGTCCTCTTCTCCTACCTTCAATCTTTCCCAGCATCAGGGTCTTTTCCAATGAGTCAGCTCTTTGCATCAGATGGCCAAAATATTGTAGCTTCAGCATCAGTCCTTCTACTGAATATTCAAGGTTGATTTCCTTTAGGATGGACTGGTTTGATCTCATTGCATTCCAAGGAATTCTCAAGAGTCTTCTTCAACACCATAGTTCAAAAGCACCAGTTCTTTGACGCTCATCCTTTTTTATGGTCAAACTCACATCTGAGCATGACTACTGGAAAAACCATACCTTTGACTATAAGGACCTTTGTTGGTAAAGTAATGCTAGGTTTTAGCAAGGCATTTTATACCTGTTAACAAAGTGCTAATCAGATAAAAGAACACCTCTAGACTGAGATAGTTGTCCCAGTTGCTCCCACAACATGCATTTTGAGGTAGAATGGCACAAGAGAAGTCATCTCTGGCCATAAAACAATTGACATGAATCTTGAATAAAGGCAGATTTCAAAGCAAATACATAGTTTCATTAATATAGTTTAAGAAAACTTTTCCAAGAGTAAGATGTACTGGTTTGTGAGTCATTATTAGCTCAAGGTTTGAAAAAAAGGTAAGTCTTAGGGGGAACTGATTTGAAGAAAGGCAGATGCCAAAGCAAATACATAGTTTCACTGACATAGCTTAAGAAAAACATTTCCATAAGAAAAACTGCTGCAGTTAGCTGAAGACTTGAGAAAAGTTAAGTTCGGGGGAACCAGGTGTCCTCATAACACAGGAATAGAAGAGAGAGAGAAAGAAAAACAAAACAAAACAAAACAAAACAAAACAAAACGCTGCTACTTGCAGTTTATTTCCTCCTGCCTCTTAGGGACCTCTGGCCTCCCTATGGAAGCTGTTAGTCCTTTCACTTGCTTCTATAGTTTTGGGAATCCCTCATCTTAATTTCTTTTAGTGACTTAAGTTTTGCAACAGTCTTTCCTATTGACAGCCTTGACTTGTATTGAGTGTGGCAAGATTATGTGATGGATGCCTATTTTCTATGGGAAGATTTGGTTTATACACACTTATCAAACCTACAGCAAACTTACTGGTGGAAGGAGCACCAGCACCACAAAATGTTCAGTGTGTCCTACTGTTGAGCAAAAATTGTATAAATCTTAATTATGTGGATTTAAGTTTAGAGCCACACTGATTTTTTTTTTTAGGTTTTCATTTTTTTAAATTATGAAAATATGATAACACATTATAGGAGACTTGGAAAATACACAACAAGGTTAAATATAGTTCTACTACATATTGCAATTGTTTTTTTAAGACAGATAAATTCAGATTTTTAGTTGGAGTGTCAATATCACACTCTCAAAAATTAACAGAATAAATATACAGAGAAGTAGAAACATATAGTAGACCTGAAAAGCACTGTGAATGAATTCAACATAATTAAGATTTATACAGTTTTCACTCAACAGTAGGACACACTGAACATTTTGTGGTGCTGGTGCTCCACCAGTAAGTTTGTTGTAGGCTTGATAAATATGTATAAACACTTTTATGTGTATTCCTATGGTTCCTTCCAGATAAAGGTTAGCTAGGTATTAGCATTACCTTTTTGCTTTAGCTCATTCCTTTTTTATTCAGGGTGAGGTTACTCTCATTTGGGTTATTCTGTCATTTAACACCAGTTATAGGGAAACTGGGGGCTTCCCTGGTCGCTCTGACAGTAAAGAATATGCCTGCAATGCAAGAGACCTGGTTTCGATTCCTGGGTTGGAAAGAGTTCCTGTAGGAGGGCATGGCAACCCACTCCAGTGTTCTTGCCTGGAGAATCCCCATGGCAGACGGACCTGGAAGGCTACAGTCCACGTGGTCGCAAAAAGTCAGACATGCCTGAGCGACTAAACGCAGCACAGCACATAGGCACAGTGGACAACATGGTGGGTAGGAAAAATCCTGAGGTTTATGTTCAAGGTTTTTTTTTTTTTGGTTGTTTTTATTTTTTTAAATACATGTAAATGATTATTTTTTACTCACATAAAAATAAATGGCTTTCTATGAATCGTGAAAAAATTAATTGTGGATATATTCTTTAAAATGTCAATGGGTTAACACTAGTATCACTAATACTATTGATTTACATCTAATACAATGCCCTGTAGTTTTGTTTTCAGTAGTAAAGGAAAAAAGATTATAGATTTAACTTAAAGGGAAAGAAAGACTTCTGCTCGGGTTATTTGGCAAGGTAAATTCTGATTCCTAGAGACTGCTGCTTTATGAAAGAAAAGGCTCTGCACTGTTTCTCAGCTTAGAGGAAGATATTAACTCTTACCAAGGATGGATCAGGCTCAGAAGATTCATAAGATTTATGTGTGAAGGTCTCATTTTTCCCAGCCAGAGCGCTAATCTTGGCATAATAATAAAGTTACTTTGGCTGAGTGCTTACCTGTCTTTGAAGTTTAACCACAGTTTTGAATTTTCTATTCAGCTTTCTTTGCCCTTCCCTTAGAGAAGATTAGAAATTCTTTATATGTAGTCAAAGTGACCCTCAGGCTTCTATATCTGTCTTTCAAGTGCCAGTTTCTTTATCCCAAATGCTCATTTCCTCTAGATAGCATTAATCATGCTCAGGAGTGATTATATAATAACACTTCCTAACATCTGCTATTTATTTTGCAAGTCTCAAATACCTGGCCAGTCAGCTAATGGATTCCTTTCCACCCATACACCATCAAGATTCATCTCTGGCTTTAGCAATTGAACTGCCACCTTTTGCCAGGGACTGTCTGTACTCCAACTATCAAAAATGATGATGCCTTTATTACCAGTGAGGTGACTAGTTTGGTTATAAAATTTTATTACTTGCATTTTAAAACCATTTCTCTTTAAACTGTCTTATATGTTCTCCAGAAGCAGAAGTGACAGAGTTTGGAGTGCCATATACTCTCTAGCGATCAACACTTGTGAAAGGAATATAGACAGAACAGGATCAGGCAGGGTACAATTGAAGCTGTGATTCAGGCCCAACAAAGCCTCATTCAACTTAGTAAAAGCTCTGGAGTAACATTGTCCCTCTGAGTTTTCTTTTTAGAGGAAAGTAAAAATGTTAGGCCATTTTATCCCTGTGTCATTCAGTCACTGGATGCGAACTGACCAGTGAAAGGAAGGACATTTGGTCAGTAGGCTCTGTGGTGGAGAGCCTGAAAGAATTGATAGCTGGAATATTTCTCCTGACCATGCTTCCTTATGTAGGCAGTCTGGAATTCCTTGGAGTCTTATGGCTTTGTATACCATAGATATATAATTAACCACCTATAAGTTTAGCCAATGTCATGAAACTCTGTCCATAGTTCATCAGGCACTCTGTCTATCAGATCTAGTCCCTTAAATCTATTTCTCACTTCCACTATATAATCATACAGGAATTGATTTAGGTCATACCTGAATGGTCTAGTGGTTTTCACTACTTTCTTCAATTTCAGCCTGAATTTGGCAATAAGGAGTTCATGATCTGAGCCACAGTTTCAGCTCCTGGTCTTGTTTTTGCTGACTATATAGAGCTTCTCCATTTTTGGCTGCCAAGAATATAATCAATCTGATTTCAGTGTTGACCATGTGGTGATGTCCATGTGTAGAGTCTTCTCTTGTGTTGTTGGAAGAGGGTGTTTGCTATGACCAGTGCATTCTCTTGACAAAGCTCTATTAGCCTTTGTCCTGCTTCATTCCATATTCCAAGGCCAAATTTCCCTGTTACTCCAGGTGTTTCTTAACTTCCTACTTTTGCATTCCAGTCCTCTATAATTAAAAGGACATCATTTTTGGGTGTTATTTCTAAAAGGTTTTGTAGGTCTTCATAGAACCATTCAAATTCAGCTTCTTCAGCATCACTGGTTGGGGCATAGACTTGGATAACTGTGATATTGAATGGTTTGCCTTGGAAATGAACAGAGATCATTCTGTCATTTTTGAGATTGCATCCAAGTACTGCATTTTGGACATTTTTGTCGACCATGATGGCTACTCCATTTCTTCTAAAGGATTCCTGCCCACAGGATATAATTGTCATCTGAGTTAAATTCACCCATTCCAGTCCATTTTAGTTCACTGATTCCTAAAATGTTGACGATCACTCTTGCCATCTACTGTTTGACCACTTCCAATTTGCCTTGATTCATGTACCTAACATTCCAGGTTCCTATGCAATATTGCTCTTTATAGCATTGGACCTTGCTTTTATCACCAGTCACATCCACAACTGCGTATTGTTTCGTGACATTGTACAGGAGACAGGGATCAAGACCATCCCCATGGAAAAGAAATGCAAAAAAGCAAAATGGCTGTCTGGGGAGACCTTACAATTAGATGTGAAAAGAAGAGAAGCGAAAAACAAAGGAGAAAAGGAAAGATATAAGCATATGAATGCAGAGTTCCAAAGAATAGCAAGGAAAGATAAGAAAGACTTCCTCAGGGATCAATGAAAGAAATAGAGGAAAACAATAGAATGGGAATGACTAGGGATCTCTTCAAGAAAATTAGAGATGCCGAGGGAACATTTCATGCAAAGATCGGCTTGATAAAGGACAGAAATGATATGGACCTAACAGAAGCAGAAGATATTAAGAAGAGGTGACAAGAATACACAGAAGAACTGTACAAAAAAGATCCTCACCACCAAGATAATCATGATGGTGTGATCACTCATCTAGAGCTAGACATCGTGGAATGTGAAGTCAAATAGGCTTTAGTAAGCATCACTACGAGCAAAGCTAGTGGAGGTGATGGAATTTCAGTTGAGCTATTTCAAATCCTGAAATATGATGCTGCAAAAGTGCTACACTCAATATGCCAGCAAATTTGGAAACCTAAGCAGTGGCCACAGGACTGGAAAAGGTCAGTTTTCATTCCAATCCCAAAGAAAGACAAAGGTAAAGAATGCTCAAACTATCACATAATTGCACTCATCTCACATGCTAGTAAACTAATGTTCAAAATTCTCCAAGCCAGGCTACAGCAATACATGAATCATGAACTTCCAGATGTAGAAGCTGGTTTTAGAAAAGGCAGAGGAACCAGAGATCAAATTGCCAACATCCACTGGATCATCAAAAAAGCAAGAGGGTTCCAGAAAAACATCTATTTCTGCTTTATTAACTATGCCAAAGCCTTTGACTGTGTGGATCAGAATAAACTGTGGAAAATTCTGAAAGAGATGGGAATACCAGACGACCTGACCTGCCTCTTGAGAAATCTGTATGCAGGTCAGGAAGCAACATTAGAAATGGACTTTGGACAACAGACTGGTTCCAAATAGGAAAAGGAGGACATCAAGCCTGTATATTGTACCCTGCTTGTTCAACTTATATGCAGAGTACATCATGAGAAACACTGGACTGGATGAAGCACATGCTGGAATCAAGATTGCTGGTAGAAATATCAATTACCTTAGATACGTAGATGATACCACCGTTATGGCAGAAAGTGAAGAAGAACTAAAGAGCCTTTTGATAAAAGTGAAAGAAAAAGGAGAGTGAAAAAGTTGGCTTAAAGCTCAACATTCAGAAAACTAAAATCATGGCATCTGGTCCCATCACTTCATGGCAAATAGACGGGGAAACAGTGGAAACAGTGGCAGCCTTTATTCTTTTGGGCTCTAAAATCACTGCATATGGTGACTTCAGCCATTAAATTAAAAGATTCTTACTCCTTGGAAGGAAAATTGTGACCAACCTAGACAGCATACTAAAAAGCAGAGACATTACTTTGCCAACAGAGGTCTGTCTAGTCAAGGCTATTGTTTTTCCAGTTGTCATGTATGAATGTAAGTTGGACTATAAAGAAAACTCAACACCAAAGTATTAATGCTTTTGAACTGTGGTGTTGGAGAAGACTCTAGAGAGTCCCTTGGTCTGCAAGGACATCCAATGAGTCCATCCTAAAGGAGATTGGTCCTGAGTGTTCACGGGAAGGACTGATGTTGAAGCTGAAACTCCAGTAGTTTGGCTACCTGATGCGAAGAGCTGACTCAGTTGAAAGGACCCTGATACTGGGAAAGATTGAAGGCGGGAGGAGAAGGGGTCGATAGAGGATGAGATGGTTGGATGACATCACTGACTCAATGGACATGAGTTTGGGTATGCTCTAGGAGTTGGTGATGGACAGGGAGCCATGGTGTGCTGCAGTGTATTTGGTCACCAAGAGTCGGACACAACTGAGGGACTGAACTGAACTGACTGACTATATATATATGGGCTTCCCTGGTAAGTCATTTGGTAAAGACTCCTCTAGCATTACAGGAGACCCAAGTTCAATCCCAGGATTGTGAAGATGCCCCACAGCAGGCAAGAGCTACCCAGTCAAGTATTCTGGTCTGGAGAATTCCACAGACCATGTAGTCAGTAGGGTGGCAAAGAGGTGGACATGATTGAACCACTCAACTTATTATATATATATATATATATATATATAATAAAATGTAATGAAAAGTGAAAGTTTCTCAGTCCTGTATGTGTGTGTGTGTGTGTATATATATATATATATATATATATATATATATATATATATATATATATGTTAGTTTTGCCTGGTTGAGTTGCTCTTTGCCACCATATGGACTACATCATGCCAGGCTTCTTTGCTGTTTGTCAATTTACTGCGGGATCTTATTCAAACTCATGTCATTCTAGCCGGTGATGCCATTCAACCATCTCATCCTCTGTTGTCCTTTCTCTTCCTGCCCTCAATTTTTCCCAGCATCAGGGTCTTTTCAAATGAGGCAGTTCTTCATATCAGGTGGCCAAAGTTTTATAGTTTCAGCTTCATCATCAGTCCTTCCAATGATTATTCAGGACCAATTTCCTTTAGGATGGACTGATTGGATCTCCTTGTAGTCCAAGGGACTCTTGAGAGTCTTTTCTAACAGCACAGTTCAAAAGCATCAATTTTTCAATGCTCAGCTTTCTTTATGGCCCAAATTTCAAATCCAAGCATGAAGACTGGAAAAACCATAGCTTTGACTAGATAGACCTTTGTTAGCAAGGTGATGTCTCCGCTTTTTAATACAGTATCTAGTTTGGTCATAGTTTGTCTTTCAAGGAGCAAGAATCTTTTAATTTCATGGCTGCAGTCTCCATCTGCAGTGATTTTGGAGCCCACAAAAATAAAATCTCTTGCTGTTTCCATTGTTTCCCCATCTATTTGCCATGAAGTGACTGGACCGGATGCCACTATCTTAGTTTTCTGAATGTTGAGTTTTTTTTTTTTTTTTTTTTTTGAGTTTTAGACCAACTTTTTCACTCTACTTTCACATTCATCAAGAAGCTCTTTAGCTTTGCTTTGCTTTCTGCAATAAGGTTGCTGTGTTCTGCGTATATGATGTAATTGATATCACTCCTGACAATCTTGATTCCAGCTTGTGGTTCTTCCTGCCCAGCATTTCACATGATGTTCTCTGCATATAAGTTAAATAAGCAGGTTGACAATAAGCAACCTTTGATGTACTCCTTTCCCAATTTGGAAGAATTTTGTTGTTCTGTGTCCAGTTCTAACTGTTGCTTCTTGACCTGCCTACAGATTTCTCAGGAAGCAGGTAAGGTGGTCTGGTATTTCCATCTCTTGAAGAATTTTCCATAGTTTGTTGTGACCTACACAGGCAAAGATTTTGGTGTAATCAATGAAGCAGAAGTAGACATTTTTCTGATATTCTCTTGCTTTTTCAATGGTCCAAGGGATGATAGCAATTTGGTCTCTGGTTCCTCTGCCTTTTCTAAATCCAGCTTGAACATGTGGAAGTTCATGCTTCATGTATTGTTGAAGCCTGGATTGGAAAATTGTGAGCCTTACTTTACTATCATGTGAGATGAATGCAATTGTGCAGTAGTTTGAACATTCTTTGGCATTACCCTTGTTTGGGATTGGAATGAAAACTGATCTTTTGCAGTCCTGTGGCCACTGCTGAGTTTTCCATATTTGCTGGCATTACTGAGTGCAGCACTTTCACAGCATCATTTTTTTTTAGAATTTAAAATGGCTCAACTAGAATTCCATCACGTCCACTAGCTTTGTTGTTTGTGATGCTTCCTACGGCCCACTTGACATGACATTCTAGGATGTCTGGCTCTAGGTGAGTAATCACACCACTGTGGTCATCTGGTTCATGAAGATTTTTTGTTGTTGTTATATAGTTCTTCTATGCATTCTTCCATCTCTTCTTAATATCTTCTGCTTCTCTTTGGTCCATACCATTTCTGTCCTTTATTGAGCCCACCTTTGCATTAACTGTTTCCTTGATATCTCTAATTTTCTTGAAGAGATCTCTGGTCTTTCCCATTCTGTTTTTTCCCTCTATTTCTTGCACTGATTACTGAGGAAGGCTTTCTTATCTCTCCTTGCTATTCTTTGGAACTTTGCATTCAAATAGGTATATCTTTACTTTTCTCCTTTGCCTTTAACTTTATATATAGCATGCCTTTTGGAGAAGGTGATGGGATCCCTTTCCAGTACTCTTGCCTGGAAAATCCCATGGATGGAAGAGCCTGGTGGGCTGCCGTCTATGGGGTTGCACAGAGTCGGACATGACTGAAGCAACTTAGCAGCAGCAGCAGATAGCATGCCTTTATGTATACACACCATTATTTGGGAAATTTATGTGATCTAATATTGGAAAATTTGGCATTACTAATACTTTGAAGGTATCTATCATATCAAGTTTCTTTGGTTAGCAATTATTTTTTTGGAAATGCTTAGAGGACTAACAAGTGGTATTAAATATGGTCCAAAAGGTAACAATAATAGATTACTGGAGTACCAGAGATGGTTTTTGAATCTTGCCATGAGCAACTGGGTGGCAATTGTAAGATGGTTTATTTGCTGTGAAATACAACATTCAGATATTGTCCCTTCTTGCAAATACTCTGTGATGTCGTTTCCCCTACTTTTCCTACTTCAGTGTACGAGACATGCATTCTTTGAGTTAAGAGTGTATCAACAGCTTCAATAGAGCTTCAAGAGCTTCAATAGCTCAGTTCATGGTTCCCCTTGAATTTAAAAATATTTAAAGTTGGCAGAGTTGCTGATATCAAGCAGGGTTCAGTGGAGCTCTTGTGCATAAAATGTTCCTATGTCCTCCATTTCTTAGATTACAAGAAATGGCTTCATTCAGCTTCCAGGATGTCCCCTGAGTTCAAAATGGTAGGTTCCAAAGGTTAGAGAGAGAAGGGAGGAGATGCAAGACTAGGGAGTAACCATGAAGAAAACAGTAGCGCGGCCTTATGGCAAGGCCTGGTTTCTCATCAAGGAATACACTCAAAAATATCATTGAGCTATTTTGCAGATACTGAAATCCTACCACGTGGGAGAAGTTAATGGTTAATAATGGTATGCTGCTTATAAGCACGTAGATACCAGACCAGTTGGTGAGTGATGCTGACTCCTCCCAGTTAACACCAATCAGAAGAATATCCACAAGCTGAATAATGCCCTCTTTGAACCTCTATGTTTTGTACTATAAAACATCTCCCTACTTCCTCCAGATTGGGGCAGAAAATGCTGAAGGAATTAACCCATTGTGGCTCTCTGCCTGGCCAAGCTATAAAGCTCTTCTTTTCTCCTTGACCAAAAACTATGTCACTGAGATTTAATTAACAGGGTACAGAGACTAGATTCAGCTTCATTGCTATCATGTGCATAAATCTCTAGTTTTTACCTTTCCTTGACCACATAGCTTTCCTCATTATTCCATTTAGCATCCCTAGTCTCCCTCTCAGGAGTGTTTTCTTAACAAGTGGTTTCCTTGGAAGCTATGCAATATTTTTGAGGGCTTGAATAAGAGTCGATTTACTACCAGAAAGAGTAGTTTGGACATTATTTTCTAGATACACTATATATCTAAGATTCAATTTGGACCTTCATGTTCCCATACTGCAAATATGGGTCAAATTTCATCAGTTCACATACTTATACTCAAAACCTCCTGTGTTATTTTGTATTGGAAAATTCCATAGTCAAACAGAAGTGTAATATATGAAAAACTGGCATATGAGTTAATAAGCTGCTTTCAACTGATATTCAATTATAATAAAAATAGGGGCAAAACTTAAAGCCTTTGGTTTTGTATGTTTGGATGTTTTGTTTTGTTTGTTCATTTTTAGCTTAACTTTATCTGTGCAATCCTTTTCTATGCCCAAACATGGATAGTTGACTTTTTCTAGCAGAGCTGATTAAGCAGTTCTAAAAATCTCTCTGCATTTTAGCTTGCAGCTATATTTAATCAAATTTAATAAAGCAAAGAATGCCTGCTTAAAAACTGCACATATTTCATCATTCATAATTGTATTGCTAATTATCTTCCTACTTTCTGTTCATGAATTCATACCATTAGAAATTCTGAGGCTTTGCCTCTCCACTTGGATTGATAATTTGATTCATTTATTCACTACTATGTACCATACAGTGATAAATAAAATAAAGGTACAGAGTTACATACTAAAAAAGTTTCATTTCACTTATTCAAGCAATAAAGAAGTAAACATTTATAAAATAATGTCAATACAAGTATAGAAAGTAAAATGTTAAAAATAAATGTAACAATTTGAATAAAGAGTTGTTGCAAGAGGGTTGTTGAAAGAATCATAGAGGAGATGATCTTTTAAGCTTGGACATATATAAATAGGATATCATCTAGGGGAAAATAGAAAATACTAGCTTAGGTATTTGGAGTAAATAATATAAAAGAAGAGAAGAATTTTGAAGTAACCTGTTGTGTATGAGAGAGAAACAAACTAGTTAATATATACTACAAGATTGTAGTAGCTAAAATGAAACTGCTTATTTGCATCAACTCTGAAGAAAACATTGTAGAAAGTATTTTAGAACATTATAAAAATCAGAAGAGGTATCTGTGTCTCACAGTGTATGGTATAAAGAAGATATTCTGTAAATATATGTGTTCAAATGTATGTTTCCCCAGGGGTCAGATTAAGAGATTAAGACATACAAAAATCATGCAATATAGTATATAGTTTAGGAAATTGAGATTATTTCTTTTGAAATTGATTGTATTAGGCCATTATAAGATAGTTATTTTCAAAATAATGGCTCAAGACAATGATTGCAACAAGATAGGATTATTGATGACACGTAGTGTTTTTTAATATAAATTTATGTATTTTAATTAGAGGTTAATTACTTTGCAATATTGTATTGGTTTTGCCATACATCAAGAAAGCTGTGGTACATATACACAATGGAGTATTACTCAGCCATTAAAAAGAATACATTTGAATCAGTTGTAATGAGGTGGATGAAACTGGAGCCTATTATACAGAGTGAAGTAAGCCGGAAAGAAAAACACCAATACAGTATACTAATGCATATATATGGAATTTAGAAAGATGGTACCAATAACCCTGTATGCAAGACAGCAAAAGAGACACAGTTGTATAGAACATTCTTTTGGACATAAAGTGTTTTTAAAAATTATGTCCAGCATGTCTGCTTCACATTGTTGCTATCTATCTAAAGCCAATGTTTCCAAAAAATTATCTAGAGAACCGCTAGGATGTATTAGGGTGAACATACTATGCTGATTCATCTTGAACATTTTCAGCAAAAGTTAAAGCCAAAAGGGTATGAGCTATAAAATGTATACTCTATTTTGTGTTATCATAAAACTCCTCTAGGGAAACCAATACCTAATCCTAACTAGGGCTCTTGAACATCAAATGCTCTAGGGAGCACCTACCATTAAAAAGTTCAAATCTGTTTATTGCTACCCCTTCATATTCTGTGTCTGCTTGGAAACTGCTTCTGAAATAATATAGTCATCCACACAGAGGCTCCATCAACTTCAAACAGCTGAGAGGGCACCAAGATAACCCTGAGAAAATGTGGTGTTGCTACATATTTTTAAAAGCACCAACAACTTAAATCAGATAATCCCTTATAAGACCTTTAGATAAATGACAGGAAGAGGGAAAGTTTAATCTTAAATATTTTATGGTGCTTAACTTGAGTCTGCTGATTCACCATTCAGGTAACTGGATCTCAGCACCAGCTTAAGGATTTCCAGTGGTTGCGGATTCAAGTTATAAAAGAAGATGTTCTAGTGTCAGGACAAATTAAAATCATAAAAATAAAGGGTCAAGGAATTAATATAAAATGCTTCATGGACTTAAGGTGGTATGTAGATTCATAAAATTTTAGGGATGTAAAAGAACTTTTATTTATATGGTTTAAATGTCTAGTTTTGCTCTTACAGAACAAGGTTGTGTAAGGTAGTAAAATATGAAATTCTATCCTTTCCAGCTGGGAAAATTTGGGTATAACATAGTTGCCAGCATAATTTAACTTTATTAAGAACAGTATATTCAAGCAAATATTCATGTTATCTTTAATTCTATCTTTAAAACGATGCTGTGAAAGTGCTGCACTCAATATGCCAGCAAATTTGGAAAACTCAGCAGTAGCCACAGGACTGGAAAGAGGTAAGTTTTCACTCCAATCCCAAAGAAAGGCAATGCCAAAGAATGCTCAAACTACCACACAATTGCACTCATCTCACACGCTAGTAAAGTAATGCTCAAAATTCTCCAAGCCAGGCTTCAGCAATACATGAACTGTGAACTTCCAGATGTTAAAGCTGGTTTTAGAAAAGGCAAAGGAACCAGAGACCAAATTGCCAACATCTACGGGATCATCAAAAAAGCAAGAGAGTTCCAAAAAAACATCTATTTCTGCTTACGGACTATGCCAAAGCCTTTGACTGTGTGGATCACAATAAACTGTGGAAAATTCTGAAAGAGATGGGAATACCAGACCACCTGACCTGCCTATTGAGAAATATGTATGCAGGTCAGGAAGCAACAGTTAGAACTGGACATGTCACAACAGACTGGTTCCAAATAGAAAAAGGAGTACGTCAAGGCTGTATATTGTTGCCCTGCTTATTTAACTTCTATGCAGAGTACATCATGAGAAATGCTGGGCTGGAAGAAGCACAAGCTGGAATCAAGATTGCCAGGAGAAATATCAATAACCTCAGATATGCAGATGACACCACCCTTATGGCAGAAAGTGAAGAGGAACTAAAAAGCCTCTTGATGAAGGTGAAAGAGGAGAATGAAAAAGTTGGCTTAAAACTCAACATTCAGAAAACGGAGATCATGGCATCTGGTCCCATCACATCATGGGAAATAGATGGGGAAACAGTGGAAACAGCGTCAGACTTTATTTTTCTGGGCTCCAAAATCACTGCAGATGGTGACTGCAGCCATGAAATTCAAAGATGCTTACTTCTTGGAAGAAAAGTTATGACCAACATAGATAGCATATTGAAAAGCAGAGACATTACTTTGCCGACAAAGGCCCGTCTAGTCAAGGCTATGGTTTTTCCAGTGTTCATGTATGGATGTGAGAGTTGGACTGTGAAGAAAGCTGAGCACTGAAGAATTGATGCTTTTGAACTGTGGTGTTGGAGAAGAGTCTTCAGAGTCCCTTGGACTGCAAGGAGATCCAACCAGTCCATTCTGAAGGAGATCAGCCCTGGGGTTTCTTTGGAAGGAATGATGCTAAAGCTGAAACTCCAGTACATTGACCACCTCGTGCAAAGAGTTGACTCATTGGAAAATACTGTGATGCTGGGAGGGATTGGGGGCAGGAGGAGAAGGGGACGACAGAGGATGAGATGGCTGGATGGCATCACTGACTCGATGGTTGTGAGTCTGAGTGAAGTACGGAAATTGGTGATGGACAGGGAGGCCTGGCATGCTGCGACTCATGGGGTTGCAAAGAGTCGGGCATGCCTGAGTGACTGAACTGAACTGAGAAAAAGAGATAATAGATAATATAAATGGTCACAGAAGTGAGTGTATAATTTAAAATTGAGAGAGGGACTGGAAATGAATAACACGTTTAACAAAATAATCTGGCCAAGACTTGCTGTAGAGAGAGACATTGCTGAAGAAGAAATTCATTGCTTGAATTAGGTCTGAAGCTGGGCTCAGTGATGAAGAGGGACAGATATCAAGTAGACCAAGATGAATCATCCCACACAATTTACCTGACTCCTTCCTACCCCAACAAGTTCATCTCAAACTGCTCTCTCAATGACTATTTGAAAAAGAGGGATTGATTATCTGAATCTTACAGAAATGAGAGAGATAGTAGTATCGAATGGGCCAGGATCATGATGAACCTTGTGAGACAGTCTAAGCATTTTTAAATCCCTTGACTACTTTATGAATAGTGTGAGTCTAGTGAGAGTATATTGTGGAGATTTGATTTCTTGAGAGATTCTCTTTGCTTACACAACAGAGATGAGTGATGATATAACACTCATTATACTTGAAGGTTCTCAAAACATACATGTGTGACAAAATATCATAATGTTTATTAAATTATAAAGATTCACAAACAGGCAGGCATATATGAGTATGTGTGTATGACACACAAACACACACAATCACACATATATGTATGCATTCAGTATTACTACACCAAAAATACAAATGACACAGCTACATGCACAAATAAATTTAGTCTAAGTAAAAAAAAAAAATAAATTCAGAAATGTCAGGTAAGCTTAATTACTGAGAGTTTTGTGGAGTCTTTACTAAAGTACTGACTAACAGAGATGATAAAAATGAAGACTGATCCTTATAGTATATGTATGTTTTGTTGCCTTCTCAAGCTTCCAAATTTACAATCTAGTTAGTTTAACATAAGTGACTTGGTATTCTACACTATACTAACTTTCTCCCCAACCCCTTTCTATGTGACTCAATTGCAATTACCTTTTCTGAGATGATCATCAGATCAAATTTTATAATTTTACCTATGAAATGATGCACTAGAAAAAGTGTCATTTTCTTTCAAGTATTGGATTAATTATTCTACAAAATAGTACATCTATTTAGCACTTTAGCACTTATTTATGCTACATATAAAACCGTCATCTATGATAGTAACATGTAAGAAATGTAATATTATACTCACTTGAAAATAGCAAGTGTTGGGGTCAAGGAATTTAAACTGCCTATGCTGCTGCTGCTGCTAAGTCACTTCAGTCGTGCAACCCCATGAACTGCAGCCTACCAGGCTTCTCCATCCATGAGATTCTCCAGGCAAGAACACTGGAGTGGGTTGCCATTTCTTTCTCCAATGCATGAAAGTGGAAAGTGAAAGTGAAGTCGCTCAGTCTTTTCTGACTCTTAGCGACCCCATGGACTGCAACCTACCAGGCTCTTCCATCCATGGGATTTTCCGGGCAACAGTACTGGAGTGGGGTGCCATTGCCTTCTCCCAAACTGCCTATAGGTACACTGATAACTTGAAAACTCTGTCAAACCCATCGTATTTCATCAAAGTCTAGAGTCCTCCACATACATGAAGCTGATCAGAAACTTGGGTTCAAACAAAATTTCACTTATTCCTAAGTAAAACTCTTGGCACTACACATATTTGAACACTGAAATTAAATTTTTTACTAGAGTTCATAATAAGTTGGTATTCAACTAATATGGATTTTAGTTGAAAACAACAACAGTGATTGGGCACCAAAATGGAATACTCATGACTCTCAGTGTCTTTCAATCTTGAGGAACAATTAAAACTGGCTATGGTTATGTTAATACACAGCCCATCCCTTTTCCTTTAAATATAGGTAAATTTATCTTTTCAACACTGGTTACTTGTGCCAGAGCAGTAATACCTCATAAGAAATTGTTGAGATCTTGAGTAACAAATTGTTAATAACATTAAATAAACCACAGATAAGACATAGAATTAGTTTCAATCTAAAATTTATCTTTTCATACTGTTCATGGTGTTCTTGAGGCAAGAATAATGAAGTGATTTGCCATCCCTTCTCCATGGACCACATTTTGTCAGAACTCTACACAATGACCCATCCTCTTTGGTGGCTTATTTAACTTATATGCAGAGGATATCATGTGAAATTCTGGGCTGGATGACTCACAAGCTTGAATCAAGATTTCTGGGAGAAATATCAACAGCCTCAATTATGTAGATGATGCAACTCTAATGGTGGAAAATGAAGAGGAAGTAAAAGAGCCTCTTGACGAGGGTGAAAGAAGAGAGTGAAGAAGCTGGCTTAAACTCATCGTTCAAAAAACTAAGATCATGGCATCCAGTCACATCACTTCATAGCAAAAAAAGTGGAAACAGTGACAGACTGTATCTTCTTGGGCTCCAAAGCACAATGAATGGTGACTGCAACCACAAAATTAAAATACACTTTATCTTTGGAAGAAAACCTAGATAGCATATTAAGAAACAGAGATAACACTTTGCTGACTAAGGTCAAAGCTATGTTTTTTCTAATAGTCATGTGCAGATGTGAGAGTTAGACCATAAAGAAGGCTGAGCACCAAAGAATTGATGTTTTCAAATTATAGTGCTGCAGAAGACTCTTGAGAGCACCTTGGACAGCAAGATCAAACCAGTCAATCCTAAAAAAAAAAAAAAAAAAAAAAAAAAAACCCTGAATATTCATTTTTGTTGTTGTTGTTGTTTTTTTTCTGAATATTCATTTGAAGGACTGATGTTGAAACTCCAATAATTTAGACTGCCTGATGCAAAGAGCCAACTCATAGGAAAAGGCACTGATACTGGGAAAGATTGAGGGCAGGAGGAGAAGGGGCAACAGAGAATGAGATGGTTGGATGGCCATGACTTTGAGGAAAACCCAGGAGATAGTGAATGACAGGGAAGCCTGGTGTGATGCAGCTCCTGGGGTTACAAAGATTTGGACACAGCTTACCAACTGAACAACAACAACAAAATTTATCTTAGTGTATCACATATGGTTAATAGAATGCTTTAAATTCAGTTAAACATATCATAGGAAATCATTGATGAAGAATTAATTCTGTTTTAGAAATATGTTTGAATTCTCTGTTGATCACCAATATGGTTACATGGATAGATATGCATAAATATGACTCTTTCCATCATATATTTCAGCATGAGGGGGAACATTTGGATGACTTGGAAAGCAGATGTTCTTTTTTTTTTTTTTTTTTTTTTACTTTTACTTTTCTCCAGCTCAAGAACTTAGGAGGTGCTATTTTTAACATTCACTTGAGAATTTTCAGAATTCCAATACTGATTCTTTCTGTTTCTAAAGTTTTTTCTGTTGCCTTAACATATCTCTAAGCTTAATTTTTTAAATTGCAGTGTAGAATTGGCTTATTTTCCCTTTGTCTTTCCATAATTATGTGTAATCAGGTTTACCATATCCCGTATTTACAGATATATCAAACATATGTATAGTATCACAAATTTGGGCCCCTTCATGCTCCATCTCACAGATGATCTTTCTCATTAAGTTCTCATTCATCACCATTGCTGTTGTGATATGACCAGTCTCATATTTCTCAATTTTTTGATGGAACTGTCTTACCAAGACTACTAAACTGCATGAAATTCAAAGTAGTGACCTAAAGGACAAAAGTTTATTAGGATTTCCTCACCTTTTGCCTGGCGCCTGAAATCTAAGTACTTTAAAACTTAGCCATTAACGATTTAAGTCTACAATTTTTTAAGCCATATTGCTGCTGTCAGTGCAAATATTTTCTTCAAAAGGAACACAAGATAACTCCAAAGGCAAGCTGATCCTTTATAAGCAATGCTAGAGGAAGTTTTAAGTTACAAGTTTTTAATAATTATTCACTAAAACCTCATTTAAATGAATCATATTTCAAAATGACAATGAAGATACTAAATATAATTAAACATTCAAGTTATTCTGAATGTGTCACTTGAAAGGGAGAAATATAATCAGTATGTGCATAGGTAACAAACTATCCTGAAAAGGAAATCATCAAAGGTTATGAAAATATAGTTCATTCCCTGGCATGGTTCTTTCAGTTGTAGTCAGCAGAGAGTCCACTATTTTATGTTATGAGACATAATTTTTCTTTGCAAATTTTATTATATGTTTTACTCAGATTTTGTAACATTTCAAAAGTTTGTGTTTGTTGATGATGTCATCAGCAGTTTCATAGAATGAAACATTACTTTGAAATATGAAATATGGGAAATAGAAGACTTTGAATGAGTCACTTTAAGATTGCATTGTTTTTATTAAAATATGCATGCTAAGTTGCTTTCAGTCGTGTCCAACTCTTTGCAACACTATGGACTGGTACGCCGCCAGGCTCCTCTTCCATGGGATTCTCTGGGCAAGAAGACTAGAGTGGGTTGCCATTTCCTTAGGGAAGGGGACCTTCCTGACCTAGGGACTGAACCCACATCTCTTGGGTCTCCTGCCCTGGCAAGTGGATTCTTTACCACTAGCAAAAGTAATTAACCTCCAATTAAAGTAAATAAATTTATATTAAAAAAAGAAAAAATATAGAACATCTAATTAAAAGAAAGGAAAACAGATGTTTCACATTCCAATAGTCATGTGAAGACTACAATAGTCGTGTTTACATCAATAACACATTAAAAACTTTGTTGAATAAAGTTTATAATTTTTCTGTTTATTTTAATGTCTTCATTTTTCAAATATTTCTCTTTTTATTTCTAGTTTTTGTCTTCAACTATCATGTGGCTAATAAACTTATCCTGTGTTATAATTTATTGGAGTGTATCTAGCAGCAATGTTTTTTCTGATATCTTATTAATTTCATGCACATAATGATTGTTACATTTGAGGAAATGTGATTTACTCTTCCTTAAATATGCAAGTTTTGAAAATTTTTAAAAAATGAGATAAATGTGACTATTGGTGAATGCACATTATTTTTCATATAATGCTAATCTAGATAATGCAAAAACAAAAACAATTTCCCCAAACTGCTAAGCCCATACATTATTGCTACAAAGGTCAGAATATTTTTACCTCATCTTGGCACATCCAAAATATCTAGACATATAAAAAATTTAGAACATGAATTCTCAATGTTACTGAATATCCAATAATAGTGATATTTCAAAAATTGCTGCTCTATAGGCTTTAGATTCAGATTAATCAAAGACCTGGTGAACCCAGGAATTCATTTCACATCCTAGCTCTACCACTTGTCTAGATAAATTTGCCCTATGGAAATCCTTCAGTGAGTGTTTAGCATTCTTATTTTTAAATGCTTTCCAAATAATAGATGCTTAATATAATTTTCTTCATATGATTAAGATTCATGATTATTTAATGGAATATAACTGACAACATTACTTTGATCGCTTTCTTGTTTATAGATTTGCTTTTATATTATTGCTTATTGGTAAATGGCACTAATAAATGATTATTCCCAGTAATATAAATAAATGAGACTCACAGTAGCAGTATTTAGTTTGTGAAACAGTCGTAGTTAGTTTGTTTCTTCTATTATTCTCCTTAACCAAACCCTCATAATTTGATGAGTTAGTATGTTATCACAATTTTATGACAGATTAAAGAGTGCATTTATAAAATGAATTCAAGGAAAATCCTAAGATAATTAATCAAAAATAATCATAATTTTTGTTGCATTTTTATTTAATTAGTGGTGGTGGTTTAGTCGTTAAGTAGTGTCCAACTTTTGCGGCCCCATGGACTTTAGCCTGCCAGGCTCCTTTGTTCATGGGATTCTCCAGGCAAGAATACTGGAGTGGGTTGCCATTTCTTTCTCCAGGGGATCTTCCCAACTGAGGAATTGAACCCAGGTAATTTTATTTAATTATACGAGTTCAAATATGTATTTTGTTATCAATTTTAAATAATCCCAATAAATAAAGTTACTTTGTTTCCTAGATTTTACTTTCTAACTGAATGTTTTTTCCTTTGTTACTTTATTAAATATAACAAATTTATAATTTAAGAAAAACATATGTACATATACTTATTTATTTTTATCCTTTTTATCTATACTTTGTTAGTTTTGTCTGATTAAAATTATTTTTCTCTTTTTCTAAGTATTGCACTGCTGCTGCTGCTGCTAAGTCGCTTATCGTGTCCGACTCTTTGTGACTCCATGGACTACAGCCTACCAGGCTCCTCTATCCATGGGATTTTCCAGGCAAGATCCTCAATTTTGAATTTATTAATTTAATATATTTTATATACATATTCACATTTTATGAAAAGGGATAATAATGATGTTAGCTTATTAACTTAGATATATTTTAAACATATTTCCATATTATAAAATATACATTATATAGTATATTTATATACTATATATATATATATATATATATATGAAGTGAGACTTCATATGGTTATGACAATAATTGTTTGCAGGAATAAAAAAAGTTGTAAAAATCTATTCTAAAATATTGTAGGTAAACCTCTGGCCACTAAAAAAAGATATTTCCTTAGTATGAATGCTAAAGAAGTTACATTTTAAGGATAAAGACATGAATTTTTTAAATTAAATTTATTTATTTTAGTTAGAGGCTAATTACTTTACAATATTGTTACATTAAACTTTGGCTAATGGTTTTTTACATTTTATGTTTTAAATTTATTTTTTAGTTGAAGAATAATTGCTTTACATAATTTTGTTGTTTTCTGTCAAATACCAACATCACAAAGTAATATAAACAAAATCAAGATTTTATAGATGCAATTCTATCTTTAATATCATTACTGTATAAACAAGATACTTGGAAAGTGTTTCTTTTTTTGCCATTAGCTTACTATATAGGGAGATATTTGGCTAACTATTCAGGTTTATTCTGTAATACTCTGTAGCAAGCATTTTCACATGATTAGTAATGTTTCCTATTTCATCATTACTACTCACATGTTTCTAAAACTAGACTTAAAATCCGATATTGCACTCAGTCTACTATGAAATTTATATAGTTTAAATTTAAAAATTTTGGAGACACATGGGGAGAGTAGTAGTCTTTTTTTTTTAAATTTTATTTTATTTTTAAACTTTACAATATTGTATTGGTTTTGCCAAATATCGAAATGAATCCGCCACAGGTATACATGTGTTCCCCATCCTGAACCCTCCTCCCTCCTCCCTCCCCATACATCCCTCTGGGTCGTCCCAGTGCACCAGCCCCAAGCATCCAGTATCGTGCATCGAACCTGGACTGGCGACTCGTTCCATATATGATATTATACATATTTCAAAGCCATTCTCCCAAATCATCCCACCCTCTCCCTCTCCCACAAAGTCCAAAAGACTGTTCTATACATCAGTGTCTCTTTTGCTGTCTCGTATACAGGGTTATTGTTACCATCTTTCTAAATTCCATATATATGTGTTAGTATACTGTATTGGTGTTTTTTTTTTTTTGCTTACTTCGCTCTGTATAATAGGCTCCAGTTTCATCCACCTCATTAGAACTGATTCAAATGTATTTTTTTTAATGGCTGAGTAATACTCCATTGTGTATATGAAATCACTAATATTTGCTTTCTATGGTCAAATATAAAGTTCTCTGATATTTGAAGGGAAAAGGCAGAAGCAGTATGAATTAGAGCACAAAGATTCCTAATATTAAAATCATAGTTTTTTTTCCGTTTTCATTTTACACTTTTGGAAATAGCCAGACTTTCACTATGATACTGAACTTCTTTGCTGAGTGCAATGATGCCAAATGTGGAAAAAAAAAACTGTACCATTGTACCCACTTTACTCATCAAGCTATCTGAGACGATTGATTGCTTAGTCTTACATCCTTTTGAATGTACTTTGTGTATTTATCAAGGTTAAAATTTGCTCTTCATGTGTTTATTTATTCATTTAAAAATATTAATTATAAATCTAAGGTGAGTTATGTCAGGAACCTTCATAGGAACTGGTGACATGAACAGTCTGTCTTAAGAATTTTACATTCTAATTATTAAGAAAGTGAAGAAAAAGAAAAGTTTAAAACTATGTGAATGTTATTTAAGGTGGAAAAAAAAATGCTGTGATAAAGATAAAGCTAGGATAAGAGGGGGAAAGACTGCTGTGGAAAAAGGTTGTTGTATGGATAATCAGAAAGGACTTCTCTGCTGAAGTAATATGTGAGCAGAGAAAGTAAAGGAGGATAAAATGCATAGCTTCTTAGAGAAGACTGGCAGGGAAGATCAAATCAGATCAGATCAGTCGTTCAGTCGTGTCCGACTCTTTGCGACCCCATGAATCGCAGCACGCCAGGCCTCCCTGTCCAACACCAACTCCCGGAGTTCACTGAGACTCACAGCAGGGAAGATAGCAACTACAAAACTGCAAAGTGGGAGTATGCCTCTTCTATTCTAAAAAGAGTAAAACATCAAGTGAGTTTGGAGTGAAAAACAAATACAAGGAACATGGTGAGTTTTGAGAGACACTAGGGATTCAGATTATGTAAGGATTTAGAGAACATCTTGAGGAATTCTCTTTTTAAGTTTTGAAAAGCTGTAGAGTCTTGGGAAAATTTTTAACAGAAAAATGACTTGTGTTTTCTTTTCTATTTTTCAAAATATTTGATTACAATATTGACAGGAAATTATAGAATTCTGTGTTAGTTTTCTATGAATTCTGTAAGAAATTATCAAAAGCTTGGCAGTTTAAAACACAAGATATTTATTATTTTATAGTTCTGATAATAAGGAGTTGGACACCTACCTTACTGGGCTAAGATCAAGGTACTGACAGGTATATTCTCTTCTGGAAGCTCTATTGAGAAATTCATTTAGCTTCTTTGCCTTTTTCAGCTTCTTGTAGCTACTCACTTTTCTTGTCTCATGGTCTTTTCTTCCATCTTCACATTATTAACTTTAGGTAAAGTCCTTACATGCTCCTAGTTTTCTCTTCTGCTTTCTTCTTCTAATTTGAAGGACCCTTGTGATTATTTATGTTGTTAAAGTCAGCTGATTAGCAAAATATTTTTATCTGCTATCTTAAGTTTTCTTTCCTTATCACTAAAATATTAATAAGTTTTTGGGTCTGTGATGTGGACATATTTGGGGGGCATTATTCTGTCTATCACAGATAAGATCAATGTTGAAGAAAAGACTGGTAAGAAGGCTACTGAAATACACTATAAAAGATGATTGTAATTGCAACACAGTGAAAATAGCTGAGATGAAGAGAAATGGTTGAATTATGGAAATATTTTGAAAGTGTAAGAAGAGATTTCATTATACAAGTGTGTGTTTCTCATAGTGTGTGTATTAAAGAAGTAGACAGGGATAAGCACATAATTTCAGACTTGAACATCAGTGAAAATGAGAAGTTGTGATTCTTAAAATGGAAGAGACTGGATGAAAACTTGGATTTCTGTGTGTGTTTGCTATTGAGGGACAAAAACAGCTTGATTTTTTATAAAGTAATTTTGAGATGTCTATTAGACAGTAAAAGCATGATGATGAGCAGCCAATCAGCATGCAAAAAGTGCAGAGCTGAGTTTCGTAATGCAGATATGCAGATACAAATTTGTTAGCCTTCAAACTGGGTATCTGGATGAGAATATTTAGGAAATGAATGTTGATATGAAAGAGAATAGGTTCAGATCTAGAGCCTTTTGAACTTATAAAAAAGGATTTATACAGAAGGATGATGAGGTGAAATAGAAAGGAAAGCTGAAAATTAGCAATTAGTGAAGTAGGAGGAGAGATAATAGACTGGTATCCCAAAGGTCAAGGGAGTGCTTCAGGAAGAAGGGAGGGTTATTAAATATATCTGATAGTACTAATTAGCTACAGACTAAAAAATAATAATGGGACCTTGCAATATGGATGTCATCATGACTTGAACAAGAGCTATTTCTGTAATAGAAAGGCAGAATCTAAAACCTAACTGAAATGGATTCTGAAAGAATGTGATGAGAAAAAAAAAATGGAGTAGGCATAAATGAAAGATTCTTCTAAGAAGTTCTGTTACTATTGGAAAAGAATTGTGGGGAAATTAACAAGATGAACCCAGTCAGACTTTCTTGCCCTATGTTTTCACTCCTAGAAGGGGACGACAGAGGATGAGATAGCTGGATGGCATCACTGACTTGATGGACGTGAGTCTGGGTGAACTCTGGGAGTTGGTGATGCACAGGGAGGTCTGGCGTGCTGCGATTCATGGGATTGCAGGGTCAGGCACAACTGAGCGACTGAACTGAATTGAACTGAACCCCATATTCTGTAAACAATGACTTTACACGTTTATGTAACAGCTGAGATCACTCACAGAACTGAGCATGCATGTTACGAGGTACTCACTCAGTCACGGGCTACTTTGTGCTGTACACCTGTTTGAGCTTCACTATGAAAGCCCTGGATGCTGCTGCATTGGGGCTACACTGGAGCGACATCATGATTACGTTATATGAGTTTTAGCTATGGCTCCGTTATGGTTATGTTGTGGCTGCGGCTACAGCCACTGCGTCAGCCAGGATAGAGGCTGTGTTATCGCTTCCGTGCCAGCCAGGAGAGAATAAACATGTCTGTAGTTCCTACAGGCCCTTGAGTCTTCTTCCAGCATCTAAACTCGTGCCTTGCCTGACATGAGTTCAGCAAACAGTGCCCACAGTGTGAACAGCAAGACAATTGGCATCACGAACAGGATCAGCAATACAAGAACAAATGAGACTCAGGCAAGATACCAATGAGTTGTCAAATTGTTTTTAACTTGTTATATATTTTTCCTTTGTTTCTATTGTGAAAAATATCTCCAAAAAGAGATTATTTAATATATTTGAAAATGTAGTGACCAACATAACAGTAGTCAGAAAGATTAGCATTATTCATACAACCAGGTAGTAGCACTTGGCTTAAAACATTGAACACTGGTTACCAGTTTTGTAGCACTCTTTAAGTGACCTTTTCCATTTTCATATGACTTACTTTGCTCCTCTATCAACGGTGGATTTTATGTTAATAATTCTTTTTTTTTCCTGTACATTTATCTTATGTGTAAACACCCTTAAAATACTTTTTTAACCTAATATTGAATTTTATGTAAACAGAATAATTCTTTCTTTTTTATATAATTTTGATACATTCTTTTGTATATCTGCTAGATAATAATTCATTTGTTTTTAAACTTTATTAAAAGGAATGCCATGCTGTGTGTAATCTTTTGACATTTTCTTTACTTGATATCATGTTGCAAATATTCATCTGTATTGCTGCTTGTGGGTGAAGATCTTTACTTTGAATGCTAAATTATATTGTATTATGAGACTACATCTAAGTTTTATCATTCCTCCCTCCGTGAATGGGGATTTTGATCATGTCCAAGTTTTTGCTGCTATGAATGTTATTTTTGACACGTACGAGTCTCCCTTGATATACATGACATTTAGTACAGGTTGTGCTGTGTAAGAATTTCTCTAGGAATGGAATGGCTGTGTCATGAGATATGTGAGATAAGCCAACAGTTTTGTAAAATGGCTTCACCACCTTACTCTTCCACCAGCTAAGTATGAGTTCCTGTACATCCATATATTGACCAATACTTGGTACTTTGAGATCATTTAATTATTTTGAGTCAATGGAAAGTTTATCTCCAAGACAGAGTGAGAGCTTATGGCCTTAATACTATCTTGGGCTGAGTTGATTTGTAACCGGAGTGAAATATATTATGTTTCAGTCCACTCCTGACTCAACCCTGTTTCTAGGACACAGTCTTTCATAATTTTCAACTGAAATCTTGATGTTTTCTCTAGGACCTCTCCCTTGATAGGTCCCAAACTCTGATATTCGTTCCTCAGCACTATAAGCTGAACAAAAGTTCTCCTCTATTTTATAGATGTCTTTATCTTAATTTTGTTATCTATTTGCTCCATGCAGCTTAAAAAGCTTACAAACTGAATGGAAGCCAAGTATTTAAGGCTGTTCAAAATGTCCATGGTGTTTTCTCAATGCCAAGCAACTGCACAAAACTTTGTTGGCTTCTCTTCTTCAAGCAGCATCCCCTTCCCTGATTAATGCCTGGAAAAGCAAAAGTAAATTGCCCTATGTAACAAACCTGCAAATGCCCTTAGTAGAAAGTGAGTGCAGAACATTTGTTATTTTCTTTGACTCCAGGTCCCTAATGTCCTCATTGCTTAAAAGTTTTTCAATGTCATTAAAAATGGTTTTCTTGCTTCATCTAACTTTTCTACTTGTTCTTGTCTAATACAAGCGTGTGTATTTTAAGTGTCTTCTTCCCAAATATCATGTCATTTTGTTCTGTGGTCTCATTGTCCTTTAGTGGAGTTTCAGCTTCTATTAACAATGTGTATTGGGGAAAGCTGGATTTTGTTTTTGTTGTTTCCATAAAGAGGGTGGATAAATAGGGTGAAAAGATCTATTACTAAAAGCCTCAAAAGTGTCAGAAAATATAAACATTCCTTATCTGAAAAAAGCTTTTCAGATCTTCATTTCCTTTGTATATCTAGTGAAACATGGAGTTGGAGAGAGATATTCCTCAGATTATAATAAAGAATTTCTAGGAGTTTGTGCATTGGGGGTTGAATAAGTGGTTAACCTGTGGTTAGTGAATCTCCACTTGTTTTCTTAGTTGGTGATTACTGTACAAACAACATCTTTACTAGACACAATTCCCAGAATGGTATAGATAATTTTTTACTCATGATAACATAAATTACTGCAAAGAGTAAAGGACCAACAACAACAGAATCAAATGAAAACTTGAAGACCCCATTTTCCCTTTATATACCATTTCAAAACAGCCTCGCCTCCCATTGCTCCAAGTTCTCGTCATTGTTTCATTTTTTAAAAAAAATTATATTCGGAAATACATTGCAATTGATATTCTTATTTATCTTCTTGTGCATGTGTGCATGTACAAGTGTTTCTTTTTCTCTAGGTCTGAAACTATTAACACTAATTGTGTGGTATGCTTTAATCAACTTTAATTGACTTTGGCAAATTGCTTTTCTGGGCTCTGTAGTACTGCTGCTCCCTTACACCAGCAGTATAAGAAGAACTCCTCTGGCACTCACTCTGTATCCTAATAGATATTTGATTTTGAATGTTAATTTTTGCCAGTTGTTTTAATTTGATGTTATCTCATAATAATTTTATTTTGTATTTCCTAGTTACTAATGAGTTTGGTCATTATTCGATCTGTGTATTCACTAATTGTGCCTCTTACTCTGGAAATGCTTATTTATTTCTTTTGATTGCTTAATTAATTGTGTGATTAATATTGATTTGTTTTGCAGTTATTCTCAATTTGTGAGATATTTCTTTATGTATTTTGGATGATAATTCTTTATTAGTATAACTTTATTACAAATATCTTCTACTTTGAAACTTTTAAATTGTGTTTTCAACAAAATAAATTCTTAAATGCAATGTTTTCAAATGTATTTTTCTTTATTATATGTGCTTTTGATCTTGTTTAAGAAATGTTTCTCTATCTTAACATTAAAAGATATTTTCTAGAATTTCTCCATATTAAAAAAAATTGCTACTCACTTGTAAGAAAAGTTAGATTAGGAATTTTTTTGCATCGGTTTGAGGTCATGATCTTTCTTGATTTTTCTATATTATGTTAAAAAAATCCTTCTATTTTTACCGAATACTTTGTTCTTCCCCCTAACTTGCTATGGCTTATTAAACTAGTCTATATCCAAATATATCATGCGTACACACACACACACTGTACTGAAAGCTACATCTGTTTTACTTATTGTCAAGAGCTAAATGAAAATATAAACTGAGGTGAACTTGAATTATCGGAAACTACATTTATCCAGGAATAACAGAGGAATTTCAGCTCAGGAAATGCAAACTGGAGTAAACTTCAGGTTGTGAGTGCATTGAAGATTTGGAGAGGGCTATATATATGGGCAAGATGTGCAAGGAAGTGGGAGTCCAGGCAGAGTCCAAACAGTAAGTTGATTGACTTGAGGATGGGGAGAAATTCTTAGCAGATGTTCATTGGTCAGGAAACAGGTTTCCATTTTCTGTAAATCAGGAATATATGGGAAAGCAGTGTCTCAGTTCTTAAACTTTATATTCCTAAAGGCACACATGTGAGATTCTCTATTTCCTGTCTTCTGTTTCCATTTTAGATGGAAATTCACATTATTTTTTCATTTATTGCTACATTAATAGCACATTGTATTAATTAAGATGCTCTACTGACATCTATTAGAGCTAATTTTCCTTACTGGTTTTTATTCAGGAGTACCTTGACACTTTATAGCTCTTAATATTCAATATCAATTTTTAAATTGTTTAATTCTATACCAGCAGAAGTTGCATAAAATCTATACATAATTTTGACATGTAGATAAATGAATTGCTGTTTTATTATAATGTGTTTTCCACTCTATAAACATCATATGTCCTTTTCAAGATTTCATATTTCAAAACAGTTTTAGAGTATTTTGCTAGAATTTTAAGTTCACTCATTTTATTTTGCTTATTTAGAAGTATAAAGTTTTATCTATGTCTAGGTAGATAGAAAATTGTGTTTCTTACTTGTTTGTTGCTGGAAGATACAAATGTAATTGAAATTTTGGAGTTAAATTTTATCCTACAAAATCTCTAATACTTATTAGTTAAAATACCTTGTTCAAAAATTACTTTATCTATATTAACAAGCATACAATCTGCAATTATGGCAAGTTCTTTATTTCTATTTATATCTTATTTCACATAAGTCAACAATATTGAATTTCTAGGATTTCAACTTTAGGTCACCTAGCTGCTCTCCAAATCTCAGGCCTAGTCTTTGTAGTGTGTCCAAGTACTTAGCTAGCTAAAGCCACTGCTCTAGGCCAATAATGACAGGCAAATACTCCAAAGACAAAGACACAAACATTGGTTTCAACAGAAGCTTGTGATTTAGGGATTGTTTTTTCTTGTTATTTCTTGACTTCAATAATTTTTTAAAAAATTTTCTTGCAGTTTAAAAGTACTTTAAAATATTTTTTTTTGTTTGTTTGTTTGTTTTTCTTGTTTTAGCTATCATTTTTGTGATTGCTTTTCTGGAAGAGGATGACATTGGTCTGAAGTTTTTGTCTCCTTTGTGCTGACATGGAAATGTTTTACATTAGTTTTAGTTTAGTTTTGTTTTTAAGATAGGTAATAGCTTAGAAAATGCATTTTTATGCTGATGGGAATTAACTGGCAGACAGAATAATTAATCATGTGGAAATGTGGGAAAACAACTGAGTGGCAATATCTTTGCATAGTAGATTCTGAAAGGGAATGGGCTACGAGTCACAAGTGAAGGATTTATCCTTAGATGTTCAGACATTGTACAAGTGGAAATATAGAGAAGGTAAAGAGTAAGAATTCTGATACACAGAGATTTGTAGAACTGATAGTATGGCTGATAGATGTCTTTCTTTTTTCTCTGGCACTTGCTGCACTTAATTAAAGGGTCTTCATGGAGTTATGTTGAAAGGCCTTACCTCTACGCTCTGCTGCTGCTGCTTCTAAGTCGCTTCAGTCGCGTCCGACTCTGTGTGACCCCATAGACGGCAGCCCACCAGGCTCCCCCATCCCTGGGATTCTCCAGGCAGGAACACTGGAGTGGGTTGCCGTTTCCTTCTCCAATGAATGAAAGTGAAAAGTGAAAGTGAAGTTGTTCAGTCATGTCCGACTCCCAGCTACCCTATGGACTACAGCCTACCAGGTTCCTCCGTCCATGGGATTTTCCAGGCAAGAGTACTGGAGTGATGGGCTCCTTTTCCTGTCATGGTGAGTTTGCAGGTAAGATTTTCAGGCTCTTTTTCTTGAACTTGAATGATGATAGTCATTATTATTTGGTGTCCAATACTGATATGAATATTTCTATCCTATTTGTATAATTTATAGCTCTCCTAACAAACAAACCTGAATTAAGGCATTGAAATGTGTAGGTTTAAGTAGCTACCTCAAATCAAACTTGTTTTCTACATAATGATCTTTCTTGAGTGGGGCTCAGAGAGAATAATTTTTAGGGAAACACAGTGAAAGATATTTGTCCTGAGAGGTGTGGGAAGAATTTTGTAGTGTTCTAGTGATTGTGGAACTTTGGACATATTAGTTCACATTTTTTGCAGCTTGGTTCCTCCAAATATATAATATAGAGGTTTACCTTAATGAACATTTAATATCTCTTACAGATCTCACACAGAGGCTGGCAATTCTGGACGTGGACTATAAAACCAGATTTGTTTAACTATCACCTTCTGTCCTAATGTCAGTTCTTTATGGGATTAGGTAAATAAAATGACAGCAATAAATCAAGTGGAGTTTGCAAATGAATGTCTGAAGGTAATTTTTGTGCCAACCATCATAAACCTGTAGTTTGAACTGCATTCAAATTGGTCTAATTCGTAATTACCTTAAAATGAGATCATCTGTTAAAATCAATAGAGAAACTCAAATGTGAGGTAAGCATGTCCCTTCACTCTCATTATTTCTGAAACTTTCTGGAAGACATTAAGCCCTATAACTCGTAAACCTCTGTAATTCTTGTTTTCATTTTCTTTTCTCTCTTTTCCTTGAGTGTTCTGTCTCCTAGGAGCAAATTGATTGATTCAGATTCCATCAAAGAACAACCATTATACACTAAAGAGGTACATATTTGCTTAAAGACATTATAATTGATAACTTCTAATATTTTCAAAGGAGTAGAAAGTGTATAATTTTCTATAAGTTTAGAATGAGAGCAAGTTGCCCATATTAGTCCATATTAATAACATTTTAATGTGTTTCTAACAAGGAATAACTAATTTCACATCCAACATTTACAATAAAATATTCATTAGCCATTTATTTCAGTTTGTAATGCAAGTGAGGCAATGGAATCTCACTTAGTAATCGTGAGTTTTGTTTAAGCACAGATCCATAAACAGAAAAGCACTATATAATGTCTCTCCTATGGTGATTAAAAGTGACCTCTGAAAGTGAATGTGAAGTAGAAAAATAGTATAAAGTATGAGGAGTCATTAGGCATGAGTTCTTGACCTGATCATTCAGCGATCCTCAAACTGTGCATGTTATACCACTTTTTATTAATCTTTATTTTAAAGTTTTTTTTTTTCTTTTAATTGAAGTATGATTGATTTACAATGTCATGTTAGGTCCCTGTGCTATACAGTGGGACCTTGTTGTTAACTTATTTTTACATAATATCATGTATCTGCTAATCCAACATTTCTAATTTATTTTTCATCCCTGTTTCCCTTTCAGTAACTATAAATTTGTTTTCTATGTGTATGAGTCTGTTTCTGTTTTAAAATAAATTCTTTGCATCATTTTTTATATCACATGATATTTGTATTTTCCTGAATTACCTTTCTTTGTATGATAATCTATAGGTTAAGTTTCAAATGTTTGCTCAATCATAGGCACATTTTCATTTCACCTTTAGATACCAGAGGTAGGTGCGCTGTGTGTTAAGTTACTCCATTGGTGTCTGACTCTTTGCGACTCTATGGACTGTAACTTGCTAGGCTCCCTTATCCAAGGGATTTTCCAGGCAGGAATATTGGAGTGGGTTTCCATGCCCTCCTCCAGGGGATCATCCTGACCCAGGGATTGAAACCACATCTCTTATGTCTCCAGCATTGGCAGGTTCCACCTGAGAAGCCCAGAGGTAGGGAATGACATTTTTACTAGATAAAGTCTCATCAGAGAGACCTGGGAAATTCAGAGGTATCTTTACTATATAAGGTCTCATTAAGCAGGAAGCCTAAGTCAAAGTAAACTTTAAAAAAAATTACCAGGAAGGAAAGTTTGGTTATAGTCAGACCAATCTTTCACCTAGTTTTTGCCTGATGAAACTGCTAACATTAATAAATTTGATGGCTCATTATTTCCTAAGCAGAGGAGTACAAATATTTTACTAACCCACCCAAGACGAAGCAATTCTTTTCTTTAAACAAAAGGTTGCAGAAGCCTGGGGGAGGAGATGTTTGGTGAAAAAGTCAATGCTGCATTCATTCCAAGAACCAACTTATCATTAGCTCTAAGAGAAGAATTAATGTTCTATTGCTATAACTCTTGAAGTTGACTGCTATTTTTTTATATGTCCACTACAGACATGGGCATTTGACATAACTATTCTTAGAAGCATTTCTCTAGCCATGAGATGTGACTATAAGTAGATGGAGTTCTTAAATCCTTTTAAAGCTGGAAAATTAGCTATGAATATTTTATTTTACATCCAAAGAAATGGAAACTGCCATTCTTCCACCTTTAATTTTCTACTTTGTCCTTGTAGTTAAGAATGATCTTTCTGAAAAGGGAAATATAAATTATTTTCAATATTATGATTCAATTATACTAGGAAGATTTTCTAATTTGAGTCCCTCTTTGAAATAAAATTTTTCTTTGAACAAATATCTTCCATGTGTCTTTTTTGTCTACATATTCTTGTCACTATGAATTAAAGTTTAGAAAATTTAAAATAAATATAGATCTTTATCTTCTATTTCTGAGGTTCAAACTGTTAAAATTGAGTTTTGACTATGTGCCATCATTTTGTGCCATCATATTTTAAGATAACTTCTTAAAATCATAATTTCATAAGAGGCTTGTAAATATACTTAGGTGTGACCGTCTGATAATTCAAAATACTCTCTTCCCTACAAAAGTGGGGGGAGGGGGAAAGCATTGATTGTCTATATGTTTCAGTAGGAAGTAAATTTTCTCTCTCACTTCTCTTTCTCAATAAACACTGATATCATGTTGGAAAGTTAAAATTTTCCAATCTCCTAAATTATGAAATTATTTTTGAATGTTCCATAAAATTAAATAATATATCTCCAGGTAAAACCTCAAATGATGGCTAAATTATATTATAATTATCCCATAAATTTTCTTTTCTCAAATCAATTAACAGAAAATTATTACAGTTGAAAATATAATTTTGAAAAGACAAATTATGAATTACATTCAAACATAAATTAATATTTGTATTTAGTTAACATTAATTATTAAGTGAGTTAATTGTTTCAAAAAACTTGTCACTTTAGACATAAAACTGGTAATGTCCAACAGTCTCATAAACTGGACTCTAGGGTTATTTTTTCCATTGGACAAAAGATATTTACTGGTTTATTGGGCAAAAGTGTGCAAATTAAGCTTTGCTGCTACATAACTGTAAAATAACCTAGAAAATATCAGAAAATCAAGCTCAGCCCTATAGTAAAAGATCTTATAGCAAACTATTTTACCTATTTCTAAAGATTAATATTTTTTTCCTGGCAGAAATTTATGTGATATGACTTCGTAGACCTTCAAAGAATTGACTATACATGGGGAGAACACAGATTTAATGTGGAATTTCACATATTGGTATTTCCTGCCCCCAAATGTGAAACAGACATTTAGTAACACTTTACCCCAAATCAGTAAAATTGCAAATGTAGAGCCTGGTTCACAGGGAAATGTAAAGTTGAGAAGATCTAAAGGCTTTATGTGTTTGTTTCTGTTTTATTGTTTTATTTTATTAAAAAATTTAAGTTGAAGTATAGTTGATATACAATATAATATGTTATAAATCTACAATTTAGTGATTTACATTTTTAAGAGTGTACTGTGCTCCATTTATAGTTATAAAATATTACCTATATACCCTGTGTTATGCACTATATATATCCTTATAATTTTGTACATAATAGTTTGCACTTTTTAATCACCTAACTTTATATTGTCACTCTGCTAATCTAACTTATATGCGGAGCACATCATGTAAAACGCCAGGCTGGATGAAACACAAGCTGGAATCAACATTGTCAGGACAAATATCAATAACCAAAGATACACAGATAACACCACCCTTATGTCAGAAACTGAAGAAGAAATAAAGAACCTCTTGATGAAAGTGAAAGAGGAGAGTGAAAAAAACTGGCTTAAAACTCAACATTTGAAAAATGAAGATCACGTCATCTGGTCCCATCACTTCATGACTAATAGATGGGGAAACAATGGAAACAGTGACAGACTTTATTTTCTTGTGTTCCAAAATCACTGCAGATGGTGGCTGGAGTCAGGAAAATAAAATACACTTGCTCCTTGGAGGAAAATTATGACCAACCAAGACACCATATTAAAAAGCAGAGACATTACTTTGCCAACAAAGGTCTGTCTAGTGAAAGCTATGGTTTTTCCAGTAGTCATGTATGGATGGAAGAGTTGGACTATAAAGAAAGTGGAACACTGAAGAATTAATGCTTCTGAATTGTGGTGTTGGAGAAGATCCTTGAGAGTCCTTTGGACTGCAAGGAGATCAAACCAGTCAATCTTTTTTTTTTTTTTTTTATATTCTCTTTTTATTTTATTTTTATTTTTTATTGGAGTTTCAGCTTTATTTTTATTATTTTTTTAATTTAGTTTAATCTAATTTATTTATTTTTTAAATTTTATTTTACTTTTAAACTTTACAATATTGTATTGGTTTTGCCAAATATCGAAATGAATCCGCCACAGGTATTCATGTGTTCCCCATCCTGAACCCTCTTCCCTCCTCCCTCCCCATACCATCCCTCTGGGTCGTCCCAGTGCACCAGCCCCAAGCATCCAGTATCGTGCATCGACCCTGGACTGGTGACTCGTTCCATATATGATATTACACATATTTCAATGCCATTCTCCCAAATCATCCCACCTTCTCCCTCTCCCACAGACTCCAAAAGATTGTTCTATACATCAGTGTCTCTTTTGCTGTCTCGTACACAAGGTTATTGTTACCATCTTTCTAAATTCCATATATATGCATTAGTATACTGTATTGGTGTTTTTCTTTCTGGCTTACTTCACTCTGTATAATAGGCTCCAGTTTCATCCATCTCATTAGAACTGATTCAAATATATTCTTTTTAATGGTTGAGTAATACTCCATTGTGTATATGTACCACAGCTTTCTTATCCATTCATCTGCTGATGGACATCTAGGTTGCTTCCATGTCCTGGCTATTATAAACAATGCTGCGATGAACACTAGGGTACACGTGTCTCTTTCAATTCTGGTTTCCTCAGTGTGTATGCCCAGCAGTGGGATTGCTGGATCATAAGGCAGTTCTATTTCCAGTTTTTTAAGGAATCTCCACACTGTTCTCCATAGTGGCTGTACTAGTTTGCATTCCCACCAACAGTATAAGAGGGTTCCCTTTTCTCCACACCCTCTCCAGCATTTATTGCTTGTAGACTTTTGGATCACAGCCATTCTGACTGGCGTGAAATGGTACCTCATAGTGGTTTTGATTTGCATTTCTGTGATAATGAGTGATGTTGAACATCTTTTCATGTGTTTGTTAGCTATCTGTATGTCTTCTTTGGAGAAATGTCTATTTAATTCTTTGGCCCGTTTTTTAATTGGGTCATTTATTTTTCTGGAATTGAGCTGTAGGAGTTGCTTGTATATTTTTGAGATTAGTCCCTTGTCAGTTGCTTCATTTGCTATTATTTTCTTCCATTCTGAAGGCTGTCTTTTTACTTTGCTTATAGTTTCCTTTGTTGTGCAGAAGCTTTTAAGTTTAATTAGGTCCCATTTGTTTATTTTTGCTTTTATTTCCAATATTCTGGGAGGTGGGTCATAGAAGATCCTGCTGTGATGTATGTCGGAGAGTGTTTTGCCTATGTTCTCCTCTAGGAGTTTTATAGTTTCTGGTCTTACATTGAGATCTTTAATCCATTTTGAGTTTATTTTTGTGTATGGTGTTAGAAAGTGCTCTAGTTTCATTCTTTTACAAGTGGTTGACCACTTTTCACAGAACCACTTGTTAAAGAGATTGTCTTTAATCCATTGTATATTCTTGCCTCCTTTGTCAAAGATAAGGTATCCATATGTGTGTGGATTTACCTGTGGGCTTTCTATTTTTTTCCATTGATCTATATTTCTGTCTTTGTGCCAGTACCGTACTGTCTTGATGACTGTGGCTTTGTAGTAGAGCCTGAAGTCAGGCAGGTTTGATTCCTCCAGTTCCATTCTTCTTTCTCAAGATAGCTTTGGCTATTCGAGGCTTTTTGTATTTCCATACAAATTGTGAAATTATTTTTTCTAGCTCTGTGAAGAATACCGTTGGTAGCTTGATAGGGGTTGCATTGTATCTATAAATTGCTTTGGGTAGTATACTCATTTTCACTACATTGATTCTTCCAATCCATGAACATGGTATATTTCTCCATCTATTAGTGTCCTCTTTGATTTCTTTCACCAGTGTTTAATAGTTTTCTATATACAGGTCTTTAGTTTCTTTAGGTAGATATATTCCTAAGTATTTTATTCTTTTCGTTGCAATGGTGAATGGAATTTTTCCTTAATTTCTCTTTCAGTTTTCTCATTATTAGTGTATAGGAATGCAAGGGATTTCTGTGTGTTGATTTTATATCCTACAACTTTACCATAATGATTGATTAGTTCTAGTAATTTTCTGGTGGAGTCTTTAGGGTTTTCTATGAAGAGGATCATGTCATCTGCAAACAGTAAGAGTTTTACTTCTTCTTTTCCAAGTTGGATTCCTTTTATATCTTTTTCTGCTCTGATTGCTGTGGCCAAAACTTCCACCTAAGTCTACACCTAAAACAACTAGAAAAGGAAGAAATTAAGAACCCCAGGGTTAGTAGAAGGAAAGAAATCTTAAAAATTAGGGAAGACATAAATGCAAAAGAAACGAAAGAGACCAAAGCAAAAGTCAACAAAGCCAAAAGCTGGTTCTTTGAAAGGATAAATAAAATTGACAAACCATTAGCCAGACTCATCAAGAAACAAAGGGAGAAAAATCAAATCAATAAAATTAGAAATGAAAATGGAGAGATCACTACAGACAACACAGAAATACAAAGGATCATAAGAGACTACTATCAACAACTGTATGCCAATAAAATGGACAACGTGGAAGAAATGGACAAATTCATAGAAAAGTACAACTTTCCAAAACTCGACCAGGAAGAAATAGAAAATCTTAATAGACCCATCACAAGCACGGAAATTGAAACTGTAATCAGAAATCTTTCAGCAAACAAAATCCCAGGTCCAGACGGCTTCACAGCTGAATTCTACCAAAAATTTAGAGAAGAGCTAACACCTATCCTGCTCAAACTCTTCCAGAAAATTGCAGAGGAAGGTAAACTTCCAAACTCATTCTATGAGGCCACCATCACCCTAATACCAAAACCTGACAAAGATGCCACAAAAAAAGAAAACTACAGGCCAATATCACTGATGAACATAGATGCAAAAATCCTTAACAAAATTCTAGCAATCTGAATCCAACAACACATTAAAAAGATCATACACCATGACCAAGTGGACTTTATCCCAGGGATACAAGGATTCTTCAATATCCGTAAATCAATCAATGTAATACACCACATTAACAAATTGAAAAATAAAAACCATATGATTATCTCAATAGATGCAGAGAAAGCCTTTGACAAAATTCAACATCCATTTATGATAAAAACTCTCCAGAAAGCAGGAATAGAAGGAACATACCTCAACAGAATAAAAGCTATATATGACAAACCCACAGCAAACATTATCCTCAATGGTGAAAAATTGAAAGCATTTCCTCTAAAGTCAGGAACAAGACAAGGGTGCCCACTTTCACCAAACCAGTCAATCTTAAAGTAAATCAGTCCTGACTATTCATTGGAAGGACTGATACTGAAGCTAAAGCTCCAGTACTTTGGCCACCTGATGCAAAGAACTGACTCCTTGAAAAAGACCCTGATACTGGGAAAGATTGAAGGCAGGAGAAGGGGACGACAGAGGATGCGATGGTTGGATGGCACCACCAACTCGATGGACATGAGTTTGAGCAAGGTCCAGGAGTTGGTGATGGACAGGGAAGCCTGATATGCTGCAGTCCATGGGGTTTGAATCAGACACAACCGAGCGACTGAACTGAACCTTATATTGCCCCTCCATCATTTTCCTGTCCCTTCAAGTAATCACTAGCTTTTTCTATATATCTGTGAGTCTTTCTTTTTTATCTTATCACTACTTTGCTGTATATTTTATGTTCCACATACTAGTGATATCATACAGTAGTTATCTTTCTCTGACTAACTTATTTCACTTCGCATGTGTGTGTGTGTGCGTGCGCTAAGTTCCTTCAGTCATGTCTGACTCTTTATGAATCCGTAGACTTTAGCCCGCCAGGGTCCTCTGTCCATGGGATTCTCCTGGTAAGAATACTGGAGTGAGTTTCCAAGCCCTCCTCCAGGGGATCTTCCCTATTCAAGCCTCTCCATGTTGTTGCAAATAGCAAAATTTAATTCTTTTTTATGTCTGAAAACAATATCACCATGTACATATGTGTGTGTGTATATATATATACACACATATATGAAGTGAAAATCTCAGTCGTATCTGACTCTTGGCTCCATGGACTATACAGTTCATGGAATTCCCTAGGCCAGAATCCTGGAGTGGGTGGCCATTCTCTTCTCCAGGGGATCTTCCCAACCCAGGGATGGAACACTGGTCTCCCACATTTCAGGCAGGTTCTTTACCATCTGAGCCATCAGGGAAACCCAAGAATACTGGAATGGGTAGCCTATCCCTTCTCCAGGTGACCTTCCCATCCCAGGAATTGAACCGAGTCTCCAGCTTTGCAGGCAGATTCTTTACCAGCTGAGCTATCATGGAAGCTTATATATCGAAATATCTCACATCTTCTTTATCTATTCATCAGTTGGTGGGCACTTCCATGTCTTGGCAATCATATATAATGCTGCTATGATCATTGGAATGCATATACCTTATTGAGTTTGTATTTTTGGTCGATAAGGGACAGAAATGGTATGGACCTAACTGAAGCAGAAGATATTAAGAAAAGGTGGCAAGAATACACAGAAGAACTGTACAAAAAAGATCTTCACGACCAAGATAAACACGATGGTGTGATCACTCACCTAGAGCCAGATATCCTGGAATGTGAGGTCAAGTGGGCCTTAGAAAGCATCACTATGAACAAAACTAGTGGGGATGATGGAATTCCAGTTGAGCTATTTCAAATCCTGAAAGATGATGCTGTGAAAGTGCTGCACTCGATATGCCAGCAAATTTGGAAAACTCAGCAGTGGCCACAGGACTGGAAAAGGCCAGTTTACATTCCAATCCTAATGAAAAGTAATGCCAAAGAATTCTCAAACTACTGCACAATTGTACTCATCTTACATGTTAGTAAAGTAATGCTCAAAATTCTCCAAGCCAGGCCTCAGCAATACGTGAAGCATGAACTTCCAGATGTTCAAGCTGGTTTTAGAAAAGGCAGAGGAAACAGAGATCAAATTGCCAACATCTGCTGGATCATCAAAAAAGCAAGAGAGTTCCAGAAAAACATCTATTTCTGCTTTATTGACTATGCCAAAGCCTTTGACTGTGTGAAACAATAAACTGTGCAAAATTCTGAAAGAGATGGGAATACCAGACCACCTGACCGGCCTCTTGAGAAACATGTATGCAGGTCAAGAAGCAACAGTTAGAACTGGAAGTGAAACAGACTGGTTCCAAATAGGAAAAGGAGTATGTCAAGACTGTATATAGTCATCCTGCTTATTTAACTTATATGTAGAGTACACCATGAGAAACGCTGGGCTGGAAGAAGCACAAGCTGGAATCAAGGTTGCCGGGAGAAATATCAATACCCTCAGATATGCAGATGACACCACCCTTATGGCAGAAAGTGAAGAGGAACTCAAAAGCCTCTTGATGAAAGTGAAAGTGGAGAGTGAAAAAGTTGGCTTATAGCTCAACATTCAGAAAACGAAGATCATAGCTTCTGATCCCATCACTTCATGGGAAATAGATGGGTAAACAGTGGAAACAGTGTCAGACTTTATTTTTTTGGCCTCCAAAATCACTGTAGATGGTGATTTCAGCCATGAAATTAAAAGACACTTACTCCTGGGAAGGAAAGTTATAACCAACCTAGATAGCACATTAAAAAGCAGAGACATTACTTTGCCAAAAAAGGTCCATCTAGTCAAGGCTATCAGAGAAGGCAATGGCACCCCACTCCAGTACTCTTGCCTGGAAAATCCCATGGATGGAGGAGCCTGGTAGGCTGTAGTCCATGGGGTCCCTGGGAGTCAGACACGACTGAGCAACTTCCCTTTCACTTTTCACTTTCATGCATTGGAGAAGGAAATGGCAACCCACTCCAGTGTTCTTACCTGGAGAATCCCAGAGACCGGGGGGCCTGGTGGGCTTTCATCTATGGGGTTGCACAGAGTCGGACACGACTGAAGCAACTTAGCAGCAGCAGCAGCAGTCAAGGCTGTGGTTTTTCCAGTAGTCACGTTTGGATGTGAGAGTTGGACTGTGAAGAAAGCTGAGTGCCGAAGAATTGATGCCTTTGAAGTGTGGTGTTGGAGAAGACTCTTGAGAGTCCCTTGTACTGCAAGGAGATCCAACCAGTCCATCCTATAGGAGATTAGTCCTGGGTGTTCTTTGGAAGGACTGATGCTAAAGCTGAAATTCCAATACTGTGGCCACCTCATTCGAAGAGTTGACTCATTGGAAAAAACTCTGATGCTGGAAGGGATTGGGGGCAGGAGGAGAAGGGGACAGCAGAGGATGAGATGGTTGGATGGCATCACCGACTCAACGAACATGAGTTTGAGTGAACTCCAGGAGTTGGTGATGGACAGGGAGGCCTGGAGTGCTGCAATTCATGGGGTCGCAAAGAGTCAGACACGACTGAATGACTGAATTTAACTGAATACCAGAGTATGATTTTGAACATCTTTTCATATGCCCGTTGGCCACCTGCATATTTTCTTTGGGAAAAATTGTGTGTTCACGTCTTCTGTTCAATTTTTAATTGGGTTGTTTGGTTTTGGATGTTGAGTTGTATAAACTGTTTATATATTTTGGACAGTAATCCCTTTGATCATATGATTTGCAAATATTTTCTCCATTCAGTAGGTTTTTTTCATTTTTTGTTGGTTTCTTTTGCTGTGCAAAAACTTTTCAGTTAAATTCGGTCTCATTTATTTATTTTGCCTTTATTTGTTTTACTTTAGGAGATGGATCAAAAATATATTGCTATGATTTATGTCAAAGTGTTTTCTGCCTATGTTTGTTTTCCTCTAGGAGTATTATGGTTTCTGGTTTCATGTTCAGATCTTTAAGCCATTCGGTGTTTATTTTTGTGTATGGTCTTAGAGAACATTGTAATTTCTTCCTTTTACACATAGCTCTCCTGTTTTTCTAGCCACACTTATGAAGAGACTATATTTTAACTTTTGTATATGCTTGTCTCCTTTTTTTTGTGGATTAATTGAGTATGAATTAAAGTTATTTAAAAATTTTTTTTCTGATTCTGTGGATTTTGTTCCTAAACTGCTTAAGCCTTAGTTGGACAATAGGTAAGATATGTAAAATTGAAATAACAGTTATACCAACTCCACACGAAAATGGTGAAGAGTAGATGAGAATATGTTTATAAAACATCAGCAAGTTAACTGGTATATATATAGTAAGCTCTCATGAAATTATGTTTTTACCCACAGGTAAATTTTTGTCAATATATATTTCATTTCAAATAGTTTTTTTTACATAGCTTAATAATACCTCAAATGGACTCACATAGTGGATCCTCCCCTCCTATTTGATCAATTTTGACTACAGCTCATTTCATACTTTCAGAACTATTATAAATCCAAATGAAATGTGGTAGTGTAAATGGGGGAATATTGATGTCATCGTTTGTAAGTTATTGACATTGTTGTGATGGTGGTGTTGTTTAGTTGCTAGGTCATGTTTGACTCTTTTTGACCCCATGGACTGCAGCATGCCAGGCCTGCCAATGCCATTCCCTTCTTTTTCTGCCTTCAATCTTTCCCAGCATCAAGATTTTTTTCAATAAGTCAGCTCTTACCATCAGGTGTCCAAAGTGTTGGAGTTTCTCCTTTAGCATTAATCCTCCTAATGAATATCCAGTGTTGATTCCCTTAGGATTGATTGATTTGATCTCTTTACAGTCCAAGGGACTCTCCAGAGTCTTCTCTAGCCCCACAATTCAAAAGCATCAATTCTTCGGCCCTCAGTCTTCTTTATGGTCCAACTCACACATCTGGACTTGACTACTGGAAAAACCATAGCTTTGATTATACATGCATTTATTGGCAAAATGATGTCTCTGATTTTTAGTATGCTGTCTAGCCTTCTCATAGCTTTCCTTCCAAGGAGCAAATGCCTTTCAATTTCATGGCTGCAATCAAATTCTGCACTGATTTTGAAGCCTAAGAAAATAAAGTCTGTCACTGTTTCCATTTATCCCCATTTGCCATGAAGTGATGGAACAAGATGCTATGATCTTAGTTTTTTGAATGTTGAATTTTAAGCCAGCTTTTTCACTCTCCTCTTTCACCCTCATCAAGAGGCTCTTCGGTTCCTCTTCACTTTCTGCTATTAGAGTGGTATCATGTGCATATCTGAGGTTGTCGATATTTCTCCTGGTAATCTTGATTCCAGCTTGTAAGTCCAGCCTGGGATTTTTCCTGATGTACTCTGCAAATAAGTTAAACAGAGTGACAATATACAGCCTTGTAGTATTTCCGTCCCAATTTTGAACCAGTCCATTTTTCCATGTCTCTTGATCAGGTTTCTCAGGAGACAGCTAAAGTGGTCTGATATTCCTATCTCTTTAAGACTTTTCCATAATTTGTTGTGATCCACAGTCAAAGGCTTTCATGTAGTCAATCAAGCAGAAGTATCTCTGGAATTCTCTTGCTTTCTCTTTGATCCAACAAATGTTGGCAATTTAATCTCTTGTTCCTCTCCCTTTTCTAAGTCCAGCTTGTGGAACTGGAAGTTCTCATTTCATGTACTGCTGAAGCTTAGTTTGAAGGATTTTGAGCATAACTTTAGCATGTGAAATGAGTGCAGTTGTAAGTCATTGACATAGGCTTGTTAACTATTTAATTGTCATTTGTTAATGCTTGATGAGTACCAAAAGAGTGCTTAAAATTAACCTCAGAATGTTTTCCTTTGTGATATATTTTATATCCCTAAAGGAATAAGTGGGTTTTATTTGTAGTAGCAAATTATTATTAATGAGATACAATTTCCTTAAGTTAGTAGATGTTACTGTGCTTGTGTATTCGGATATTCCCCCTGAAAAAGTTAGTACACATATACTTTATTAGTTTTGTAGTGATACAGTAATAAATACCACAAACTGGTGGCTTACAGAAAACCAGAATTTTACCTTTTCATAGATCTGGAGTCTAGAAGTCCAAGACAAAGTTGTCAGTAGATTTGGTTTCTTCTGAGGCCTCTCTCCCTGAATTGCAGAATGCAGTCTTCTTGCTGTGTCCCCTCCATGGTGTTTTCTCTGTGCATACCTTCAGCTGGTATCTCACTCACACTGAATTAGGTTGAACCCAAATTATCTCATTTTACCTTAATTATATGCTCAAAGGCCTGTCTCTATTACAGTTACATTCTGAGTTTCTAGGGGCTAGAACTTCAACATGTGAATTTGTGGGGGACACATATTCAGTCTACAACATATTTATAAGGCTGGATGTATATATGTCTTGGGAAACTGTTTGAGCTTCTTTTGAATAAGGGAAAAATATCTCACCAGAAAGATGCTCTCTAAAACTATGCCGTGTGTATTTGTTGCTCAGTTGTGTCTGACTATTTGCGACCCCATGGACTCTAGACTGCCAACTCCTTTTTCCATGGAATTCTCCAGGCAAGGGTACTGGAATGAGTTGCCATTCCTTTTCTCCAGAGGATCTTCCCAACTCAGGTATTGAACCTGGGTCTCCTACATTGCAGGTGGATTCTTTACCATCCAAGCCACCAGAGACATTAATACTGCCTGATCTTGTACGCCACTCTACCACTACTTCCTCTGTCATTCTGAAAGCTACTTAATGTCCATGTATCTTATTCTTCTTTCTTCAATAGAGATAAAATTATAACACATATCTCCTATATTTGATGTAGAAAAGTGAGTTAATTCATTTATTACATTTAGAAGAATATCTATAAATATTCAATAATTCTTGGATCATATTGGTACTTATTTATTCCCTTGATGTAACATATCACAAGGAATATATTTTATATATATATATATATATATATATATATATATACCTCTCTTTATCTGAGGTACTGTATTTCATTAGTTAGCAACTAAAATATCTTCAATCAGGTTGATCCGTGTATTATCAGATTTCCAACAACCAAGAGAGAAAAGACTCTGTGTCTCTCTTAACCTGTACTAGAAAACACTCATTAGAACTGATTCAAATATATTCTTTTTAATGACTGAGTAATACTCCATTGTGTACTCCAAAGTACTTTGGAGTAATACTCCAAAGCTGTGTACCACAGCTTTCTTATGCATTCATCTGCTGATGGATATCTAGGTTGCTTCCATGTCCTCGCTATTATAAACTGTGGGAGAGGGAGAGGGTGGGATGATTTGGGAGAATGACATTGAAACATGTATAATATCATATATTAAATGAGTCGCCAGTCCAGGTTCAATGCACGATACTGGATGTTTGGGGCTGGTGCACTGGGACGACCCAGAGAGATAGTACAGGGAGGGAGGAGGGAGGAGGATTCAGGATGGGGAACACGTGTATACCTGTGGTGGATTCAGTTGATATATGGCAAAACCAATACAATATTGTAAAGTTAAAAAAAAAAAAAAAGATGCTATGTAGGAAAAAAAAATAAAAAAATTAGTAGTCACTGAGAAGTGAAAGTGAAAAAAAAAAGAAAACACTCAATCCTTTTTTGTGTGATTAATTCAACACAGTTGTTTATGAAATATATATAACATAAAATCTGGAGAAGATATATTTTGCTATTCTTTACATATATTTTGTTCCTCCACACAGCTTGTGGGATCTTAGTTGTCTGACCAGGGATAGAACCCATACTCCTTTAAATGGAAATGCAGACACCTAACCCCTGGACCACCAGGGAATTCCCTCCTTTACATAATTGATATTTAAGGTAATGGAATGTATTATATCAATAAGTTACTTGAAGAAATAATAGAGAATTTGAGAATTCTGTTCCTGATAGCTGGCTTCAATGCATGATGGCACTAAAGTAACATTCCATATTTGATGAAAAAGAAAACAGAGAAAAGAATGAGGATGAAAAGGGAATATTTGGTAACTATATATAAGCAAACATCAAATTGTGAGCTTATGTTAAGACAAAAATACTTAATAGAAGCTAATCCTAAAGTAGTGGTTTAAGGTCACATATTAGAAGCTGCTATCTATCTATTTGCAAAGTGAAATACAACACTGCACATTTTATCAGAGATTTCTGCATCTCTCTGACCCTGTGAGTCTGTAGAAACTTTACAGATATGATACAGCTCTCATAAATACTCATGACACCTCTTCAGCACTGAGTCAAAGGCAATTGATCTGGGTTGGCCTTCATCTGTATGATGCCAGGTGTATATTGTACTTTTCTTCTATTTTATCCCTAAATTATGATGACAGTTTCCCATTTTGCATCAGGTGTTTATTCTTACTCTCATTGGTGTTCACTTGAGAGGTTGGAAACAATCTGTATTTGCTCTATAGGAAGTTCAGTCCTTCCAACTCTTTGCAATATTATATTTGAGATTTTTTTAAACAACAGCTATCTTAATAATTCATATATAACCATAGGGTAAAAAATTGCTGATGATCCTGAAAAGAAGCAGAACCATGTTTCCCAGTTCCAGCTTATGGCCTTGATCTGACAAGCAACAATAAAAGGTAAGATTTACTGGCAGCAAAGAATAGCTAAGAAATTCATGGGCTAAGAGAATTTGACTTATTTATTTAACTGAGTATGAAATGAAATATATAGTATAGTGCAGGTGAGGGTCAGGGAGGAATTAAATAGAAGATTGGGGAGTAGAAATATTACCTGAGTTTGACTGAATATCAAATAAACACAATATATACTTGCTATGTTCTTTTAGAAATGCTTTATTAAAACAGTTTTCTTCCTCATTATTTTAAATGAATTTTATATTCCATTGGAAGGAAAAAGATACTGGCAGGACATTTTTGTTAGGTTTGAAGAACTGAATTTATACCAGCAAATAGGAATTTTATTGATCTTTCTAATCAATGTGTTTCCCTAATTGACAGCATTGCTAACTGGATTAGGCTTAGCTGAAAGATACTTTTTCTGTTCATTTATTAACATTATTGTCCTATACAGACATTGTGTGCTCTTTGAAAGGCAAAAGTCTAAGCTTTATTCATATGAAAGAAAACAAGATAAAATAGAGAAGTTATTCACAAATGTCAAAAATATTTTGAAAAACTTAAAGGAAAGACATCGTTGGCATAGAAACCTCAATGTCGTATCTAATTTCCTTATAACCAAAATGTTTGCAGAACATGATGAATACACAAGAAGAATAAGCTCATCAAAGACAGTCCACCATCACTGTGAACAGAATACTCAAGTGCTCATATTTCAGTTTTTGGACCTCAAAGCCTTAATAAATCTCCCATTTAATTTTCTATATGTAAAATAAACCCCCCTCAAAAAAAAAAGAAAAAAAAAAAAAAAAAGGTTTTTTATCTCAAGAAATTGCTCTCCAGGGAGTAGTTTGGTGTTAGAGATATTGGTTGATAAGATTTATACTTATTGTGTTGAAATCTCTGAATGCAAATATATGAATATCTGTAGATTTAAAACATTATATACTTCTTTTTCTCATCTAGGAATAAAATACTGCTATATGAGAAAAACAAACTGTCTTCATCTTATTTATTTAAATTTCTTTAGATTTTCTGAGAAACACTTCATTTTTTTTTCAATTTTAATGTTTTATTTTATATTGGGTTATAATTGACTAGGGGCTTCCCAGGTGACATTTGCGGTAAAGAACCTGCCTGCCAATGCAGGAGACATAGGAGATGTGGGTTCAATCCCTGGGTCAAGAGATCCTTTGGAGAAGGGCATGGCAACCCACACCAGTATTCTTGCCTGGAGACTCTCATGGACAGAGGAACACGCTACAGCCTATGGGGTTACAAAGAGTTGGACACAACTAAAGCGACTTAGCATGCATGCACATAGTTGATTAACAATTGCAGGCAAATATCACTGGTGAACATAGACACAAAAATCCTCAACAAAATATTAGCAATCCAAATCCAGCAATACATTAACAGGATCATGCATCATGATCAAGTGGGATTTATCCCAGGGATGCAAAGATTTTTCAATATCTGTAAATATATCAGTGTGGTGCACCACATCAAAAGATTGAAGAATAAAAATCATATGATCACCTCAATAGATGCAGAAAAGACTTGTGACAAAATTCAGCATCCATTTATGATAAAAGACTTTCCAGAAAGTAGACATAGAGGGAACACAGGTCAACGTGGTTAAAGCCATATATGACAAACCCATAGCTAACATCACATTCAACATTGAAAAACTGAAAGCATTTCCTCTAAGATCAGGAATAAGACAAAGACGTCCACTCTCACTGATATATTTACATCAAAAGAATATGGAACTGGAACAAAATTAGAAATACAGCTCAACAGAACATGATAGAAAGTCCTGACATAAGCCCACGCTCTTAGGCTCCATTAATCTATAATGAAGGATATAAAATTATACAATGGTAGAAAGAAAGTCTCTACAATAAATGGTGCTTGGAAAACTGGACAGTTACTTGTAAGAAAATAAAATAATTAGGCCATTCTTTAATGCCATACAAAAAATAAGCTCAAAATGGGATAAAGACCTAAATGTGGGACCAGACATGATAAAACTCTTAGAGAAAATCATAGGTAGAACACTCTCTGCCATAAATCACAGCAATTTCTTCTTTGATCCATCCCCCAGAGTAATGGAAATAAAAACAAAAATAAACAAATGGAACCTAATTATACTCAAACATTTTTCACACAAAGTAAACCATAAACAAATGAAAAGACAACCTATAGATTGGTAGAAAATATTTGCAAATGATATGACTGGCAAGGGGTTAGACTCCAAAGCTTTCAAAAACTTCATGTGATTCAGTATCATCAAAACAAACAACTCAATCAAAAACTAGGCAGAAGACCTACTTAGACATTTCTACAAAGAAGACATACAGATGGCCAACAGGCAAATGACAAAACATTTGCCATCTCTAAATCTTAGAGAGAGGCAAATCAAAACTGCAATGAGATTTCACTTCAAAATGTCAAAATGGCTAGCATAAAAAAAATCTATAAAAAATAAATTCTGGGGAGGCTGTGGAGAGAAAGGTACACTCCTACTCTATTGGTGGGAGTGTAAGTTGGTAGAACCACTGTGGAGCACAGTGTGAAGGTTTCTTAAAAACTAGAAACAGAGCTTCCACCAGCAATCCCACTCCTAGGTAGATATTCAAAGAAAGGCATGGTCTGAAATGACATATGAACCCAGTGCTGCTCATTGCAGCACTGTTTATAGTAGCCAAGACATGGGAGCAACCTAAATGTCAATTGAACACACATGCATGCTTAGTTGTGTCCAACTCTTTGTGACCCCATGGACTGTAGACTACCAAATTCCTCAGTCCATGGGATTCTCCAGGCAAGAATTCTGGAGTGCATTGCCATTTTCTTCTCCAGGGGATCTTCTCGACCCAGGGATGGAACTCATATCACCTGAAGCTCCGGCACTGGCAGGGAGATTCTTTACCACTGAGCCACCTGAGAAGTTTCAATGTCAATCAAAAGAGGAATGGATAAAGATGTGCAGATGACTCAGCAGTAAAGAAGCTACTTGCCATGCAAGAGATGAAGGAAATACGTGTTCTCTACTGTTGTAGAGTTTTAAGAAATCTGTGCCAGGTACTCAGAAAAGAGTACAATATATACATATTTTCTATTATTTCACACAATACACTTACAATAAATAATTATTAAGAAACTGGAAGCATGAACCTTAAGTTCTAATCCTTTAAAAATGTAGGAAATGAGTGAGGCTTAGGGAGGACAGTATGCAAAGGACAAAAAGAATCAAAGCCAGAGCCTTAGGACCAACCGCATATATTTAAGAGTTCAGAAAAGGACGATGATGAGTTGTTAACAACAGAGATAAGTAATGGTCAAAATGAAAACGACATGCTGGAATAGGCTACAGATAGAAATCAAAACAAAGGATTTCCAAAAGAAAGATGTAAAATGCACACTGTCCAGAAGGAGCAAATCAGTCATGAAAGTAGAAGGGTAACTTAGAGAAGGAGCTGACCATTAGTGGACACCAATATGTACAAAAAGTCAATATTATAAGTGAGAAAACTGATGTTTATATTCTTCAGTAACTTGGCCAGGGTCAGAACATTAGACCAAAGACAGTATTTTATTAAATAAAATTATCATAAACCCATCTTGTCCATTGAAGCACAAGAAACTGCCAAGTTTCATGCATAGAAAGGTTTAATTACCATGAAATTTTTCAGTCGGTAAAAATTATTCTGAAGCTATACTCCAACATTGTCTTCCACAATGCCCATTGGTACTTCCATCCATGTTTTTCTATCCTTTCTCTCTTTCACTTCACACTAGTTAGGGGCTTTGCATTCATGTGCTTGCATGAAGGCCTATGTGCATTCTAGTGTGTGCATATTTAACTAAGGTCTGTGATTTGAAAGGATAGATTTTATTCATTAGTTTGCTGAGTTTGTTCAAGAATCTAGGATAAAAATTTCACAATTATTTTATTCTCAAACTGACATTATTAATCAACCTTCATATTTATCAATAATATAAAAATGTGTCATATACTTTCAAATTTATGTCAATACCCAAAAATATAGCCTTAGAATTTATAAATATAATTAATCCAAAAGTGTTGCTCTGTATCAAAAAATTTTAATTTATTTATTTTAATTGGAGGTTAATTACTTTACAATATTGTATTGGTTTTGCCATACATCAACATGAATCCAAAATTTTGACTAACAGTAAAAAATAAAATAAGTGTTTTCCTGGATATTTTGACTTTTCTTGTGAGAATTTATTTTTATATGATGAGATTTTGTCTCAGATGAGCTGAATCACAAAAATATTGTGCAACCTATATACATAGAATTGGAAAATACATGGCTTAAACTTTTCTTGCTTAAGTAATTTGTTTTCTTTTTGAGATAATTCTTCAAAGAAGGAAAATATAATTTCAGTGTCCCTAAATATAAACTAGAATATCTTTGATTTTATCCACTGTCAAAGAGCCTACAGATTTGCTGCCTACTGTTTAAGGGACCCCCTAGATTTTACAGCCACATAAAGATGATTGCTGAGAAAATAAAAAAGGAAAATTATATGTTAAAAGGAGAATTACTATCATATCAGAATGTGGTATTAGGTATGAGGGATTTAGAATGAGTTATTTGGGACTTAACAAATGAGAAGTATTTTTAAGCAGGACATATGCTACATCATGTTACATACAGGACAAAATTTTTAGATGGATATTTGCACACACTCTTCATGCTCTTACAAATCTTTATTATACTTATACATGTAATAGGGTCAAATAAAAAATCCAAAAATTATTTATTTATTTTTTTTGGTGGCACCTAGATTTGTGGAGTCTTAGCTCCTTAATTACGGATTGAACCTGGGCCTTTCATAGTGAGAGTACATAGTCCTAACCAATGGACCACCAGTTCTAACCACTGGACCACCATAAATTTGCATTAAATTTAAATGCAAAAATTTAAATTTGCATTTAAGTTCTTCTTATGAAAAGCAATGTATTCTTATTTATAAAAAGTAAAAACACAGTTTTATTCAAAAAGAAAGTGACAGAAAGATGATGACACCATCAAAGAGAGAAATATTATTCATGAAGTTTTTATTTTACTGTTTAATATTTATCTGATTATTTTACTCATTAATTTTTATCTGGTGGATTTCTCACAGGACACACAAGTTTGTGACTTGTCTCTTAATATGATACCAGTATACTTTGCAATATCAGTAGGTATCTCTGTACATTTAATGTTAAATATTATCTGTTATTCATTTTATGTAAAATATATTGAATATTTGGCTTAAATTTGGGGAATTACAAAATATACAGTAATATTTCACTTTACATAAATGCTTTTTTGCATGCCTTGATACTATTGTATTCCTATCCCTAGAAGTAGACATTGCATGAATAATTTAAACAAACAAACACATACAATGCAATCGTTCATGTTGCTGAAAGATTCGTATTGCCAGATTGTTTTGCAGGAGGTTATAGTTGGCACTTGTGGTAAATAACCAGCCTGCCAATGCAGGAGACATAAGAGATGTAGGTTTGATCACCTGGTTGGAAAGATCTCTTGGCGGTGGGCGTGGCAATCCACCCCAGTATTCATGCCTGGAGAATAGCATGGACAGAGGAGTGTGGCAGTCTACCGTCTATAGCATGGCAAAGAATTGGATGTGACTGAAACGACTTAGCCTGCACACAGGCATACACACATACTAATGTATATTCCAAATGAGAGCATAAGAACGCTTGATTCCCTGGTGGCTCAGAGGTCAAAGAGTCGGGCCACAAAGCAGGAGACCTGAGTTCTATCTCTGGGTCAGGAAGACTCCCTGGAGAAGAATGGCAACGACTTCAGTATTCTTGCCTGGAAAATCCCATGGATGGAGGAGCCAGGCAGGCTACAGTCCTTAGGGTCACAAAGAGTCAGACACGACTGAGCGACTTCATTTTCACTTTCAAGTATCCTTGAAAAAAACTTAGAAACGACAAATTTTGCAGAAAATAGATATTTCCTTACTGGTTTGTTATAGATTTGCTTTTATTAATAGTGGGGTTGAATATTTTTCATATATATTCATGTGTTATCTAGTGTTTCCATTGCATATTATGGACTAAATGTAAGTTTCTTTGTCTCCTGGCTTCTAAGTTAACATCTTATGTTTGAGATTTGTAATTACAGTAGCACCAGACTTCTAGATGACAATTTCTATGTCAATTTCAGTAACTAAAAATGAAAGCTTTAATTTCTTATTCATTTTACATGTTCATAGAATTCTAGTAGAATCTTGTTTTTTACATGATTCTTATAACTTAGATAACAAATATTTATTAGAGGATAATGTCAGAGTGTCTTGAACTGGTTGTTAATGTTCTCATCAGAACATGACACATATTTCTTTTATTCCCAACTCTTTTTACTAGAAGAAGTCTCATGTCCCTATCCCAAAAAATAAACCAAGAAGTTCAATCTGAGAAGTGGGCACAAACATTTCAATTGTTTGATGCTATTATGTAGTACAATTGCTTTTTAGTTAATCTTGTATTTTCTGACTTTACTAAATTCACATTTTAGTTACGACAGAATTTCATGTTGTTTTAACTTTATATGTACAGTTATTATCACCTGTAAAACTCTTTTGAACATTTGATTTAAATTTTTAACTTTTTAAAAGTTTTTCCCAAAATGGCTATTTAAAAAATACACTTTTTTTTTTTAATTGAAGGATAATTTCTTTACAGAATTTTGTTGGTTTCTGCCAAACATCAACATGAATTAGCCATAGTTATACATACGTCCCCTCCCTCTTGAATCTCCCTCTCACCTCCCTCCCCATTCCACCCCTTTAGGTTGTTACAGAGCCCTGGTTTGAGTGCCCTGAGCCATACAGCAAACCCATTGGCTATCTGTTTTACATGATGTGATATAAGTTTCCATGTTTCTCTCTCCATACATCCCACACTCTTCTTCCTCCTTCCCTCATCCCAACATGTTCATAGTCTGTACTCAGTGTCTGGGTATCCATTGTTACCATGCAAATAATTTCAACAGTATCATCTTTCTAGATTCCATATATGTGTTCAGTTCAGTTCAGTTGCTCAGCCATGTTTGGCTCTTTGTGAAGTCAGGCCTCCATGTCCATCACCAACTCCCTGAGATTACTCAAGTCATGCCCATTGAGTTGGTGATGCCATCCAACAATCTCATCCTCTGTCATTCCTTCTCTTCTCACCATCAATCTTTTCCAGCATCAAAGTCTTTTCAAATGAGTCAGTTCTTTGCATCAGGTGGCCAAAGTATTCAGTTTCAGCTTCAACATTAGTCCTTCCAAAGAATAGTCAGGACTGATTCCCTTTAGGATGGACTGGTTGGATCTTCATGCAGTCCAAGGGATTCTCAAGAGTCTTCTCCAGTACCACAGTTCAAAAGTATCAGTTCTTTGGTGCTCAGCTTTCTTTACAGTCCAACTCTCACATCCATACATGACTACTGGAAAAATCATAGCTTTGACTAGACAGACCTTTGTTGACAAAGAAATGTCTCTGCTTTTGAATATGATTTTTAGGTTGGTCATAACTTTCCTTCCAAGGAGTAAGCGTCTTTTAATTTCATGGCTGGATCACCAACTGCAGTGACTTTGGACCCCCCAAAAATAAAGTCTGACACTGTTTCCACTGTTTCCCATTCTATTTTCCATGAAGTGATGGGGCCAGATGCCATGATCCTCGTTTTCTGAATGTTGAGCTTTAAACCAACGTTTTCACTCCCCTCTTTCACTGTCATCAAGAGGCTTTTTAGTTCCTCTTCACTTTCTGCCATAAGGGTGGTGTCATCTGCATATCTGAGGGTATTGATATTTCTCCTAGCAATCTTGATTCCAGCTTGTGCTTCATCCAGTCCAGCATTTCTCATGATGTACTCAATCTTGATTCCAGCTTGTGCTTCATCCAGTCCAGCATTTCTCATGATGTACTCTGCAAATAAGTTAAATAAGCAAGGTGACAATATACAGCCTTAACGTACTCCTTTTCTTATTTGAAACCAGTCTGTTGTTCCATGTCCAGTTCTAACTGTTGCTTCTTGACCTGCATACAGATTTCTCAAGAGGCAAGTCAGTTGGTCTGGTATTCCCATCACTTTCAAACTTTCCACAGTTTATTGTGTTTCACACAGTCAAAGGCTTTGGCATAGTCAATAAAGCAGAAAAACATGTTTCCTGGAACTCTCTTGCTTTTTCAATGATCCAGCGGATGTTGGCATTTGATCTCTGACCCTCTGCCTTTTCTAAATCCAGCTTGAACATCTGGAAGTTCAGGGTTCACATACTGTTGAAGACTGGCTTGGAGAATTTTGAGCATTGTTTTACTAGCGTGTGAGATGAGTGTAATTGTGCAGGAGCTTGAGCATTCTTTGGCATTGCCTTTCTTAGGGATTGGAATTAAAACTGATTTTTCCAGTCCTGTGGCCAATGCTGAGTTTTCCAAAATAACTGGCACATTGAGTGCAGCTCTTTCAAAGCATCATCTTTTAGGATTTGAAATAGCTCAACTGGAATTCCATCACCTCCACTAGCTTTGTTCATAGTGATGCTTCCTAAAGCACACTTGGCTTCACATTCCAGGATGTCTGTCTCTAGGTGAGTGATCACACCATCACAATTACCTGGGTCATGAAGATATGCTTTGTATAGTTCTTCTGTGTATTCTTGCCACCTCTTCTTAATATCTTCTGCTTCTGTTAGGTCCATACAGTTTCTGTCCTATATCGAGCCCATCTTTGCATGATATTTTCCCTTGGTATCTCTAATTTTCTTGAAGAGATCTCTAGTATTTCCCATTCTATTGTTGTCCTCTATTTCTTGCACTGATCACTGAGGAAGTCTTTCTTATCTTTCCTTGCTATTGTTTGGAACTCTGCATTCAAATGGTATATCTTTCCTTTTATCCTTTGCTTTTCAATTTTCACAGCTATTTGTAAGGCCTCCTCAGACCACCATTTTGCTTTTATGCATTTCTTTTTCTTGGAGATGGTCTTGATCCCTGTCTCTTGTACAATGTCATGAAACTGTTTATAGTTCATCAGGCACTCTGTCTATCAGATCTGATCCCTTAAATCTATTGTTCAATTCAGCTGTATAATCATAAGGGATTTGATTTAGGCCATATTTGAATGGTCTAGTATTTTTCCCTACTTTCTTCAAATTAAGTATGAATTTGGCACTTAGGAGGGCTGAGAGGAGGTACTCTATGTTAAAATCAGGATGGGTGACTGTGAGGAGATAACCCTTGTCCAAGGTAAGGAGCAGTGGCTTCGCTTTGGTGGAGCAGCCGTGAAGAGATATCCCACGTCCAAGGAAGAGAAACCCAAGTAAGATGGTAGGTGTTGTGAGAAAGCATAAGAGGGCAGACACACTGAAACCATAATGACAGAAAACTAGCCAATCTGATCACACAGACCACAGCCTTGCCCAACTCAATGAAACTAAGCTATGCCATGTGGAACCACCCAAGATGGACGGGTCATGGTGAAGAGGTCTGACAGAATGTGGTCTACTGGAGAAGGGAACGGCAAGCCACTTCAGTATTCTTGCCTTGAGAACCCCATGAACAGTATGAAAAGGCAAAATGATAGGATACTGAAAGGGGATCCTATCAGTAGAACTGATCCTAACAGTAGCACCCTCACTACTGAAAGGGTTGGTAGATGCCCAATATGCTACTGGATATCAGTGTGGAAATAACTCCAGAAAGAATGAAGGGATGGAGCCAAAGCAAAAACAATACCCAGTTGCGGATGTGACTGGTGATAGAATCAAGGTCCGATAATGTAAAGAGCAATATTGCATAGGAACCTAGAATGTCAGGTCCATGAATCAAGGCAAATTGGAAGTGATCAAATAGCAGATGGCAAGAGTGAACATCAACATTCTAGGAATCAGCAAACTAAAATAGACTGGAATAGGTGAATTTAACTCAGATGACCATTATATCTACTACTGCGGGCAGGATCCCTTAGAAGAAACGGAATAGCCATCATGGTCAACAAAAGAGTTCGAAATGCAGTACTTGGATGCAATCTCAAAAACAACAGAATGATCTCTGTTCGTTTACAAGGCAAATAATTCAATATCACCGTAATCCAAGCCTATGCCACAACTAGTAATGCTGAAGAAGCTGAAGTTGAACGGTTCTATGAAGACCTACAAGACCTTTCAGAACTAACACCCAAAAAAGATGTCTTTTTCATTATAGGGGACTGGAATGCAAAAGTAGGAAGTCAAGAAACACCTGGAGTAACAGGCAAATTTGGCCTTGGAATACTGAATGAACCAGGACAAAGGCTAATAAGTTTTGCCAAGAGAACACACTGGTTATAGCAAACACCCTCTTCCAACAACACAAGAGAAGACTCTACACATGGACATCACCAGATGGTCAACACTGAAATCAGATTGATTATATTCTTGGCAGCCAAAGTTGGAGAAGCTGTATACAGTCAGAAAAAACAAGACCAGGAGCAGAATGCGGTTCAGATCATGAACTCCTTATTGCTAAATTCAGACTTAAATTGAGGAAAGTAGGGAAAACCACTAGACCATTCAGTTCAGTTCAGTTCAGTTCAGTCGCTCAGTCGTGTCCCACTCTTTGCGACCCCATGATTCCCAGCACACCAGGCCTCCCTGTCCATCACCAACACCTGGAGCTCACTCAGACTCATGTTCATTGAGTCAATGATGCCATCCAGCCATCTTGTCCTCTGTCATTCCCTTCTCCTCCTGACTGCAATCCCTCCCAGCATCAGAGTCTTTTCCAATCAGTCAACTCTTCGCATGAGGTGGCCAAAGTACTGGAGTTTCAACTTCAGCATCATTCCCTCCAAAGAAATCTCAGGGCTGATCTTCAGAATGGACTGGCTGTATCTCCTTGAAGTCCAAGGGATTCTCGAGTCTTTTCTAACATCACAGTTCAAAAGCATCAATTCTTCGATGCTAAGCTTTCTTCACAGTCCAACTCTCACATCCATACATGACCACTGGAAAAACCATAGCCTTGACTAGACAGACCTTTGTTGGCAAAGTAATGTCTCTGCTTTTCAACATGCTATCTAGATTGGTCATAACTTTTCTTCCAAGGAGTAAGCGTCTTTTAATTTCATGGCTGCAGTAACCATCTGCAGTGATTTTGGAGCCCAAAAAAGTAAAGTCTGGCACTTTTCCCACTGTTCCCCATCTATTTCCCATGAAGTGATGAGACCAGATGTCACGATCTTAGTTTTCTGAATGTTGAGCTTTAAGCCAACTTTTTCACTCTCCAGTTTCACTTTCATCAAGAGGTTTTTTAGTTCCTCTTCACGTTCTGCCGTAAGAGTGGTGTCATCTGCATATCTGAGGTTATTGAGATTTCTCCTGGCAATCTTGATTCCAGCTTGTGTTTCTTTCCACCCAGCATTTCTCATGATGTACTCTGCATATAAGTTAAATAAGCAGGGTGACAATATACTGCCTTGCCGTTCTCCTTTTTAGGTATGACCTAAATCAAATCCTTTATGATTATACAGTGGAAGTGAGACATAGATTTAAGGCACTAGATCTGATGTACAGAGTGCCTGACGAACTATGGGCAGAGGTTCATGACATTGTACAGGACACAGAGATCAAAGCCATCTCCATGGAAAAGAAATACAAAAAAGCAAAATGGTTGTCTGAGGAGGCCTTAAAAATAGCTCTGAAAAGAAGAGGAGCAAAAAGCAAAGGAGAAAAAGAAAGATATAAGCTTTTGAATGCAGATTTCTAAAGAATAGCAAGGAGAGATAAGAAAGCCTTCCTCAGCAATCAAGGCAAAGAAATAGAACAAAACAACAGAATGAAAAGACTAGAGATCTCTTCACGAAAATTAAAGGTGGATTTAAAAATTAAAACAAGGAAATATTACATGCAAAGATGGGCTCAATAAAGGACAGAAATGGTATGGACCTAACAGAAGCAGAAGTATTAAGAAGAGATGGCAAGAACACAGAAGAAAAGTACCAAATACAAGAGCTTCACGACCAAGATAATCATGACGGTGTGATAACTCACCTAGAGCCAGACATCCTGGAATGTGAAGTCAAGTGGGCCTTAGGAAGCATCAGTATGAACAAAGCTAGTGGAGGTGATGGAATTCCAGTTGAGCTATTTCAAATCCTGAACGATGATGCTGTGAAAGTGCTTCACTCAATATGCCAGCAAATTTGGAAAACTCATCAGTGGCCACAGGACTGGAAACTTTTAGTTTTCATTCCAATCCCAGAGAAAAGCAATGCCAAAGAATGCTCAAATTACTGCACAATTGCACTCATCTCACATGCTAGTAAAGTAATGCTCAAAATTCTCCAAGCCAGACTTCAGCAATACATGAACCATGAACTTCCAAATGTTCAAGTTGGTTTTAGAAAAGGCAAAGGAACCAGAGATCAAATTGCCAACATCCACTGGATCATGGAAAAAGCAAGAGACTTCCAGAAAAACATGTAATTCTGCTTTATTGACTATGCCAAAGCCTTTGTCTGTGTGGGTCATAATGAACTGTGGAAAATTCTGAAAGAGATGGGAATACCAGACCACTTGACCTGCGTCTTGAGTAATCTATATGCAGATCAAGAAGCAACAGTTAGAACTGGACATGGAACAACAGACTTGTTCCAAATAGGAAAAGGAGTATGTGAAGGCTGTATATTGTCACCCTGCTTATTTAACTTATATGCAGAGTACATCATGAGAAACGCTGGGTTGGGGGAAGCACAAGCTGGAATCAAGATTGCCAGGAGAAATATCAATAACCTCAGATATGCAGATGACACCACCCTTATGGCAGAAAGTGAAGAGGAACTAAAAAGCCTCTTGATGAAGGTGAAAAAGGAGAGTGAAAAAGTTGGCTTAAAGCTCGGCATTCAGAAAACTAAGATCATGGCATCCGGTCCCATCGCTTCATGGGAAATAGATGGGGAACAGTGGAAAAAGTGTCAGACTTTACTCTTTTGGGCTCCAAAATCACTGCAGATGGTGACTGCAGCCATGAAATTAAAAGACGCTTACTCCTTGGAAGGGAAGTTATGACCAACCTAAATAGTACATTGAAATGCAGAGATTTTACTTTGCCAACGAGGGTCCGTGTAGTCAAGGCTATGGTTTTTCCAGTGGTCATGTATGGATGTGAGAGTTGGACTGTGAAGAAATTTGAGCACCAAAGAATTGATGCTTTTGAACTATGGTGTTGGAGAAGACTCTTGAGAGTCCCTTGGCCTGCAGGGAGATCCAACCAGTTCATCCTAAAGGAGATCAGTCATGGGTGTTCAGTGGAAGGATGGATGCTAAAGCTGAAACTCCAATACTTTGGCCACCTCATGCGAAGAGTTGACTCATTGGAAAAGACTCTGATGCTGGGAGGGATTGAGGGCAAGAGGAGACAGCCAAGACAGATGATGAGATGGCTGGATGTCAATACCAGCTTGATGGACATGAGTTTTCCTGATCTCCGGGATTTGGTGATGGACAAGGAGGCCTGGCGTGCTCTAATTCATGCGGTCACAAGGAGTAGGACACGACTGAGCAACTGAACTTAACTGAACTGAACTGAGGTCATGATGTCAGCCAAAATCAGCTCCCAGTCTTGTTTTTGCTGACTGTATACAGCTTCTCCATCTTTGGCTGCCAAGAATACAATCAATCTGATTTCAGTGTAAATATCTGGTTATGTCCATGTGTAGAGTCTTCCATTCTGTTGTTGGAACAGTCTATTTGCTATGACCAGTGCATGCTCCTGGCAAAACTCTATTAGCCTTTGCCCTACTTCATTCTGTACTCCAAAGCCAAATTTACCTGTTACTCCAGGTATTTATTGATTTCCTACTTTGGCATTCCAGTCCCCTATAATGAAAAGGAAATCTTTTTTGGGTGTTAGCTCTAAAAAGTCTTGTAGGTCTTCAGAGAATGATCCAACTTCAGCTTCTTCAGCATTACTGGTCGGGGCATAGACTAGGCTTGGATTACTGTAATACTGAATGGTTTGCCTTGGAAACGAACAGAGGTCATTCTGTCATTTTTGAGATTACATCCAATCACTGAATTTTGAACTCTTGTTGACTATGATGGTAACTCCATTTCTTCTAAGGGATTCTTGCCCACAGTAGTAGATATAATGGTCATCTCTGTTAAATTCACCCATTCCAGTCCATTTTAGTGCACTGATTCCTAAAATGTCAACGTTCACTCTTGCCATCTTCTGTTTGATCTCTTCCAATTTGCCTTAATTCATGGACCTAGCATTCAAGATTCCTAGCAATATTGCTCTTTATAGCATTGGACCTTGTTTTCATCACCAGTCATGTCCACAACTTTGTTCATCCCTTCATTTTTTCTGAAGTTATTTCTCCACTGATCTCCCATAGCATATTGGGCACTTACTGACCTTAGGAGTTCACCTTTCAGTGTCCTACCTTTTTGCCTTTTCACACTGTTCATGGGGTTCTCAAGGCAAGAATACTGAAGTGGTTTGCCATTCCCTTCTCTAGTGGACCACATTTTGCCAGAACTCTTCTTCTTCGGACAATGTCTTGTCCGTCTTGGGTGGCCCTACATGGCATGGTTCATAGTTTCATTTAGTTAGACAAGGCTTTAGCCCATGTGATTAGAATAGTTAGGTTTCTGTGATTGTGGTTTTCAGTCTCTCTGCCCTTTGATGGAGAAGGATAAGAGGCTTATGGAAGCTTCCTGATTGTAGAGACTGACTGAGGGGGAAACTGGGTTTTGTTCTGAAGGTGGGCAGGGAAGGACCCAAGAGGAAGGGTCCTCTTCAATTCTCTCTATCAGATAACAGTCAGATCTTTTAAAACTAGTTGTAAGTGTTAACTTCTCACAGTTTATGAGAAATATTGTGTATTATTATTTGCTCTTTGTATGTTTGACAGAACTTATCATTAAAACTTCATGGTGCTGGAGTTTCCTTTATGGAAAATACATTAAAACAAATGTATTACAATAAATTCAGCATTTCAGATAGGTGGATCTATTTAAATCCATGTCTGAAATATATTAATATGTTGATTCAACAGAAAACATACATTAAAATGAATTTTTCAATTTTTCAAAAGGTGAATACATATAGGATTTGCTTTAACAGAGACTTTTTTCTCTGATTCATATATTTTCATGGGACTGCAAATTTGGGACATTTTTGTCAGTTAATCCTTTAAGCAATTTTTATGTTCCAATCTCTATCTACTCTCTCTTTGGAACTTTATTTACACAAGTATTTAAGTCCTTGATATTGTTGCACAGGTTCCCAATGATCTGTTAAATTTTTAAAGCATTTTCTCTCATTTTTCAAGATATAATTTTTTTTCTGTATTGATGTTTACTCACTTTTTCTGGTATTGTTTCCATATTGCTATTAATTCTAGGCCATAAAATTTTTATTTCAGATACTGCATGTTTCTCTTTCAGAATTTCCATCTGGGTTCTTTTTTATGTTTTCTGTTTCTTAGTTAATATTTTGTTACTGAATTTATCAAAAATATTTTAAAAAATAGCAAAGAAAACATACTTAAAATAGTTGCTTTAAACTTCTTTTGAACACTTCAACCTCTGGGTCATTTATCTTAAGCCTTGTCTCTGTTGCTGATTTGTTATTTTTGTTTTCCTTGAAATTCATTAACCTTTTCTTATTCTCTATGTGCTTGTTAATTTGGTTGTTTCTCAAACTATGTGTGTGCTATAATTTGGGGTTCCTGATTTTATTACATACCTCAAAAGAGTATGTGTGTTTTTATATTTGCTTGTTTAAATCAGTCAATTATTCTGATTAGACTTATACATTAAACTCAGTCTTTAACGGATGGCAGCTCAAATCTCAATTTCATTATTTTAGCTTTATCTCCAAACTGTTTTTAGTCTGCCCTCTTAATTTGTAGCTTAATGATCAGAGACTTAAGTAGTCTTTGGAATCTCTGTTTTCTGCAGTTTCTCTTGGGAAGACTCCCTCAGGAGGAGGCCTTGGATTACAATTCTTCTTATGTAACTCAGATTCTACTTAACACTCTTCTTTGCTCCATTTCTGGATAGCTGCAGCTTTTATCATGGGCTCTTTGCTTCCCACGAATATGATTCCAAGTTTGTTTGTTGGTCTGTTTAACATAACTTGTAGTTTACTCATATGCTACGATATAAAATAATCAGGAGCATAAGCTGTACTTGTTTCTCCATTTTATGTTCCTAGCAGAGTTAATGTTACATATGGGACACAACATATTCTTTTATTTTACTATAAAACCAATTTAAAAAAGATTTTGGAAAATAAGTATACACATTGAAAATCCCTAATGGAGGAATGCCACAAGTCTATCTCATGGTGCAAAGAAAATGACAGGTTTTGACTGTTCTTAAAAATTGAAAACTTTTCATAGTATGTTGCTAACATTACAAAATTTGTAGATGGTTGGAAATCGTTTTGCTATTGAAGAACTACAAAACACATTTTACTAAATGATCATTTGACCAAAAAAAAAAAAAAAATGGCAGGAAGGATAGAAAGGTAATCAAGTCTTCAACTATGCAATTTATTTGATTGCCACTCTTTAAAATGAACATATATGGTTACCTGATTATGAAAAGGAGAATGACATTGGAAGTTTTGGTGAAATATCTTGTTGGATCTTTTAAAGAAAATAAAAACCATATTATCCTAATATAATTTATATATTGATGTCCTGGTTTGAACTTACATTGGTGTTTGTTGTATAATCAACTCTGATAGATGCTTAAACCTTTTTTTTTTTTTTTTTTATTTACTTGATTGAAACCTCACTGTAAAATCCTTATGCTTATTCAACATTGTCTCCATAATGCCTAATATAAGGAAGGAGAAGTATGTTGTTTAGAAAACTGGTACCCATACACATGGGGCAAAGAAAGACTGAAGAAAGAGCCAGATATAGAAGTCTTTCCTGGGTTCAGCTATGTATACCATCCAGATGGTCTTAACAACTCCTTACCCTCTCAAGGCTATGTCTTTAAACAGCTCCTACTGCAGGAGTGTTAGATAGAATGTATATTCCAAGGACACATGGATGGAATGAGGAGCTTCCTATTGCCAGGGTCCAGCCCAAGTGTCAACCAGTGGTTATGTCCTCTCCATTATCTTCTCCAATACTCCAACTCCTGTGACTAGCTCTTAAAATCTCATATACCCCACTTCCTCATTGTACTCTGAATGGTCGGCAAGGAGTTTTCCTAGAATGGAGGCAGTTTGTTTTCAGCAGCTATCTGTCTCCATTGGAGGTGGATACTACAGTAACAATGATATTCAGTTCAGTTCAGCTCAGTTCAGTCTCTCAGTTGTATCCGACTCTTTGCGACCCCATGGACTATATATAGCATGCCAGGCTTCCCTGTTCATCACGAACTCCTGAGCTTGCTCAAACTCGTGTCCATTGAGTCGGTGATGCCAACCATCTCAACTTCTGTTGTCCCTTTCTCCTCTCACTCTCAGTGTTTCCCAGCATCAGGGTGGGTCTTTTTCAATGAGTAAATTGTTCGTATCAGATGGCCAAAGTACTGGAGCTTCAGCTTCAGCATCAGTTCTTCCGATGATATTAGGCACACACAAAAAACAAAGATTCAGATAAGGATTCCCACGATAGACAGCAATGTTTTCCACCAAGAATCCTAAGATCTGAACAACTGATCTCTTAATTTCTTTAGACTCAGGCAAGATCACTCAGGGCATTCACTTGTCTCCTCATGTGAATGAATAAAGATGATACATTAGCAGTTTCATCAGGTATGAACACACAACATTCTGTTTGGATAATGTCACAAGCACCTCCTTTTAAAGAAGTAATAAATCCAAGCCCACCTTATTTTCGATCACAACTTTTTCCTTTAGAGACATTTTTTGTGTTCAGTAAAGACAGACTCTATTGGCTACCATTTAAGTTTTGTGGGGTGAATTTAGTAGGAGCTTCTCTGTATGCCATGTCCTCCAGGCAAGCTGAAGAGACCAGGACAGTGGCAGTAAGGAGACAAAGACAAATGGCTATTCCAGCAGAAAATAGAGCATGCTCATCCGGCCTTGAACAGAGGGAGGTTGGAAGCTTAAGGAACTTGTCCTGGTTGTGCATACCATATGTGTTGTCCTAGGGAGGCAGCACTGTCAGATGTGACCAGATGGACTGATGACAGGATATGCCAGACCAGGAACCCTTCCTTCTCCTCTCTTTCAATGTTCCATTCTAAGTATAGTGCATTTCAAAAGGTTTGCAGTAAAAAAATGGGGTCCCATGGGAGACAGTAGTTTTCTCTCACCCCAAAGTGAAAGGTGTCTCTCACCCCAAAGTGAAAGGTGTCTCAAGACATCCCTGTGGGATGTCTCATTGAAAACTGGAGGAGATAATGCTGTTCCCTGGGATAATGGGGCTTTGTGTTCTCAGTGCACTGCATATTGATCCATGATGAAAGTTGGAGCACTAGTTGTTTCCCACAATTTCCATACTTTCAGGGCATTGAGTATCTCTGTGGGGGTCCCATCTGACATACAGGGCATCAAGCCCTATTCCCAATTTCTAGCTATTGATTGAGTGTATCTGTACATGGTATTCAGCTTCCCTGGTGGCTCAGATGGTAAAGAATCCACCTGCATTGGGGGATGACTGGGTTCAGTCCCTTGGTTGGGAATATCACTTGGAGGAGGACATGGCATCCTGCTCTAGTATTCTAGCCTAGAGAATCCCATGGACAGAGGAACCTGGCAGGCTGTAGTCCATGGAGTCACAAAGAGTTGAACATGACTGAATGACTAAGCACAGCACAGCATAATCCTCTAATGATGGTGGTCTGATTTTCTTGGCAATGGAAAACTTACGGCAGGCCAGACACAGTATCCAAAAAATCAAGGCATATTTCAAACCCTCACTCAGAGTGAGGGAGTCAATATGATCAATTTTTCAATCTCACACCAACTTGCCAATCCCTCATTTGGGAACTGAAGTGGATGGCCTGAGTCCTTTGGCAGTTGCCTTGGGCATTGCTCAGAACACACAGAACATACTGCTGTTGCCACATAACGGAATCACTGTATTTCAAGGACAAATCTGGCATCCATGGGAATTTGCCATTCTGCCCAGTGCTCATACCCTGACTTAACACATCAGCTTCTTGATTGACAGTACATGTCACTGCCTTATGAATCAGGGTGAGGAAACAGTAAGGTATGCCTCATTCTCTTGCAGGTGAATCAAAATGTCTTCACATATCCTGACCCCTCAATGGCTTATTCATGATCATCTACCCCTTGTCTTTCCATCATCTAAGCCATAGAGTTAATTCCTCTAAAACAGCCCAACTGTCATTGTAAAGGCTCAAAAACCAGGGTTACTGTGTGATCATCAGCCCAACTGCTTTGAGTTCAGCCCATGGACTTGTTCATGTTTCTAGGCATTTCTATACCAGCCATTAGTAGGAATTTCCCCCACTCCCTCCCTAAAGGGCACAGGGTCTACTGTAGAAATAGAGGTGGGGGCCTACAAAGGACCTACATACACTGTAGGGCCTAGTAGCACCCACATTTCTAGAGACAGAGAGTTAGCAGACATGGTTGTCCTCTGCTGGCAATAGACTACCACTTGGTCAAAGTGGAGATTTGAGTCATGGCAAAGATGGGTCGATGGAACATATTCTCAATTTGCCCCTTGATAAGAAAGATATTTCTTACAATGATAATATGCTCCTTTCTAAGAAGCTTTATCTGGAAGAAATTAGAAGCTGTTGCTCTATTGGGGTATATTGGGTTTCTGCTCCTTTTCAGAGCTGGGACCAAAATCCTAGGGATAATGTCTCTGTTTCTGCCATAGTACCCAATCTGTACCTTCCAGAGTCACAAATACATTTAACTCAAATGATAGCCTGCTTGAGAGATGCCCCAAGCTTTATTCAGCTTGCCATATATATGTATATATATATATATTTTTTTTTTTTTTTTTCTTCTTCTTCTCAAAGGCAGTTTGTTCCTAGGACTATGACTCTCACATATGCCTTTTCTTCAGCAGGCAGTATAAGGGACAGGGACAGTATACCGAGATGAGAAATAAAATCCCCAACATCCGTATCCCTCTACCTTCTTAGGGACTGGATAGGATTGCACCTTCTCAGTCGTCAGTGCAGGGACAATATGTGTCTTACCCAACCTAGAACTTACCAAAACTTTAAAAAGGTGCCTTTGATTCAGATACACTGCTCATCCACTCCCTTGTAGATGTTCCAGAAAACCTTGCAGAGGGTCCTGAAGCAGAAGCAAGTATTTATATGTTAACATTATATCATATGTATAATATAGAGTTTACTGATGTGGGGAATAGGAAATGAGACAGATATTGGGCTATTATACCATGACATAATGTGGAATTGTGCAAGTAGACTTGGGAAAGTACTTGGAAGATGCATTATGGCCTCTCCAACATAAAGGCAAATTGATTTTAATACCAAAACCTGTACTTATTGGAGTCTTTTCCATGAATCTCCTTCAAGATGAAGCACTTTTGCAGGAACATGTTTGCAAAAGCATCAGAGTAAAACTGGCTTTTCATAACTCATAAAAGTTTTATTTTGGCTGTGTTTCACTGAATGTAGGATCTTAGTTCCCTGACCAGGGATAAAACTCATTACCGCTGTAGTGGAAGTACAGAGGCTTCAGCAAAGGACTTCCAGGGAATTCCCAGACAAAAGACTCAAAAGTAGTCATGGTTAAAAATTTCATGAGAGTTCACCATAATGCAATTGACAAGAAAATCTAGTCATTTCTGTGACAAGTATTTTAAAATTATAAATGAAAACATTATACAACAGCACATCATATTTTTAGGAATTTCATACAAATATAGCCTAAATAAAAATTTAGCATCACTTATTTGATAATGTTTCTAATTTAAAGTATCAAATAAGCCTAATTAGCTTAATATCTCTCATTTATAAGAAAAGATAACACATCTTTTGAGATATTAAGGGAAGGGAAGTCGTTCAGTCGTGTCTGACCCTCAGCGACCCCATGGACTGCAGCCTACCAGGCTCCTCCATCGATGGGATTTTCCAGGCAAGAATACTGGAGTGGGGTGCCATTGCCTTCTCCGACCCATTAGTGAGATATTAAAAAGAACTTCTAAAAAATCCAATTTTTTTTTCTAGTTCACCAAGAGTTCAATTAGAATTTGATTTTTGGAAAGTTTTTCAAAAAATATCAAAAGGTTTTAAAATACTTGTTTAAATAGGATAATCAGTTCAGTTCAGTTCAGTCGCTCATTCATGTCCGACTCTTTGCAATCCCATGAATTGCAGCATGCCAGGCTTCCTTGTCCATCACCAGCTCCCGGAGTTCACCCAAACTCATGTCCATCGAGTCGGTGATGCCATCCAGCCATCTCATCCTCTGTCGTCCCCTTCTCCTCCTGCTCCAAATTCCTCCCAGCATCAGAGTCTTTTCCAATGAGTCAACTCTTCGCATGAGGTGATCTCTGTAAAATAATGCTTACTTTTCCTTTAGCCATTATGATGACTAAATACTTCAAAGATAAATACAGATAATTAAATAGTTGTTAAAAACGTAGCTCTTTTAATAGAGAAGACTCAGTTTTCTTAAATAATCAGAGATCTGATAAAGGCAATATAAAATACAATAAATTATTTTGATAGATCTAGAATCTTTTCTTTCCAGGCAGAATAGGGTATGTCTGAACATTCTTTTCTAACCTCAGGTTTTTCTCCAAATTTCTTATTTGAGCTTCAGCTTCTAATTGTACATCAGTGGCCAGCTGAACTGCTTACAGTAGACATACTGTAGCAGGTGTTCGTTTCCCTTCTTTGTACTAGTGACTGATAAACAATTTCTCAAACACATTAAAACAGCCATGCCTTTCAGTGTACTTGTATTCACAGGGCATGCCACATCTTTGATATATAAGGGTCACCTCTCTCCACATAGACAGAGGTCAATGGCCAACTGGATATTTCCCCAGATGCCTCTTCCCCAAAACCCAGTTCTTTAATCTCCTGGCTCACTTGCCAATTCTTGGTACACAAATTGATTCCTGTACACAAAGGGTAAAGGGAGATTGAAAAAAGAAGCAGACCGTAAGTGGCAGTTTTAATCAGCAAGGAAACTTACTAAGTAGCCACAGTATGACCAAATCTCTGCATACACCTGCCAGAATCTTAGTTTATATAAAGATATTAACTGGGCTTAGTCATGTATATCATACTTCAGTATTCTTGCCTTGAGAAGCCCATGAACAGTATGAAAAGGTAAAAAGATAGGACACTGAAAGATGAACTCCCCAGGTTGGTAGGTGCCCAATATAGTACTGGAGATCAGTGGAGAAATAACTCTAGAAAAAATGAACAGACAGAGCCAAAGCCAAAAAAAAAACAAAAAAAAACCCACTTGTGGATGTGACTGGTGATGTAAGTAAAGTCTGATGCTGTAAAGAGCAATAATTGGAAGTAGTCAAACAGGAGATGGTAAGAGTGAACATTGACGTTTTAGGAATCAGCGAAATAAACTGGATTGGAATTGGTGAATTTAACTCAGATAACCATTATATCTACTACTGTGGGCAAGAATCCCTTAGTAGAAATGGAGAAGCCATCATAATAAACAAAACAGTCTGAAATGCAGTACTTTGATGCAGTCTCAAAAATGACAGGATAATCTCTCTTCATTTCCAAGGCAAACCATTCAATATCATGGCAATCTAAGTCTATACCTGACCATGCTGAAGAAGCTGAAGTTGAATCGTTCTATGAAGATCTACAAGACCTTCTAGAACTAATATCCAAAAAAAAAAAAAAAAAAAGATGCCCTTTTCCTTATAGGGGACTGGAATGCAAAAGCATGAATAAATACCTGGAGTAACAGGCTAATTTCACCTTGGAGTACAGAATGAGCAGGGCAAAGGCTAACAGAGCTTTGCCAAGTGAACACACTAGTCATAGCAAACACGCTCTTCCAAAAACAGAAGAGATACTCTACATATGGACATCACCAGATGGTCAATACTGAAATCAGGTTGATTATATATCATGTAGGTAAAAATAGAGAAGGTCTATACAGACAGCAAAAACAAGACTGGCAAATGAATGTGCCTCAGATCACGAATGCTTTATTGCCAAATTCAGACTTAAACTGAAAAAAGTAGGGAAAACCCCTAGACAATTCAGGTATGACCTAAATCAAATCCCTTCTGATTCTACAATTAAAGTGAAAAATAGGTTCAAGGGATTAGATCTGATAAACAGAGTGCCTGAAGAATATGGACAGAGGTTCCTGAAATAGTACAGGAGGCAGTGGTCAAGACCATCCCCAAGAAAAAGAAATGCAAAAAGGCAAAATGGTGGTCTGAGTAGTACTTACAAATAGATGAGAAAAGAAGAGAAACAAAAGGCAAAGGAGAAAAGGAAAGAAATACCCATTTGAATGCAGAGTTCTAAAGAACAGCAAGGAAAGATAAGAAAGCCTTCCTCAGTGATCAATGCAAAGAAATAGAGGCAAACAATAGAATGGGAAATACTAGAGAGCTCTTCAAGAAAATTACACTTAGCAAGGGAACATTTCATGCAAAGATGGGCACAATGAAGGACAGAAATGATACGGACCTAACAGAAGCAGCAGATATTAATAAGAGTTGGCAAGAATACACAGAAGAACTATAAAAAACACATCTTCAAGACCCAGATAACCACGATGGTGTGATCATTCACCTAGAGCCAGACATCCTGAAATGTGAAGTCAAGTGGGCTTTAGGAAGCATCACTATGAACAAAGCTAGGAGAGGTGATGGAATTCCAGTTGAGCTATTTCAAATCCTAAAAGATGGTGCTGTGAAAGAGCTGCACTCAATATGCCAGCAAATTTGGAAAACTCAGCAGTGACCACAGAGCTGTAAAAAGTCAGTTTTCATTCTACCCTCAAAGAAAGGCAATACCAAAGAATGCTCAAATAATGCACAATTGCACTTATCTCACATGCTAACAAAGTACTGCTCAAAATTATATAAGCCAGGCTTCAATAGAATGTGAACCATAAACTTTCAGCTGTTCAAGCTGAATTTAGAAAAGGCAGAGGACCAGAAATCAAATAGCCAACATCCTCTGGATCATCGAAAAAGCAACAGAGTTCCAGAGAAACATCTACTTCTGCTTTACTGACCATGCCAAGGCCTTTGACTGTATGGATCACCACAAACTGTGGACAATTCTGAAAGAGATGGAAATACCAGACCACCTGACCTGCCTCCTGAGAAATCTGTATGCAGGTCAGGAAGCAACAGTTAGAACTGGACATGGAACATCAGACTGGTTCCAAATGGGGAAAGGAGTATGTCAAGGCTGTATATTGTCATACTGCTTACTTAACTTCTAATACTGGACTGGATGAAGCACAAGCTAGAATCAAGATTGCTGAGAGAAATGTCAATAACTTCAGATATGCAGATTCCACCACCCTTATGGCAGAAAGTGAAGAGGGACTAAAGTGCCTCTGATGAAAGTGAAACAGGAGAGTGAAAAAGTTGGCTTAAAACTCAACATTCAGAAAACTAAGATCATGGCATTGGGCCCCATCACTTCATGGGAAATAGATGGGGAAACAGTGGAAACAGTGAAAGACTTTATTTTTTTGGACTCCAAAACCACTCCAGATGGTGATTTCAACCATGATATTAAAAGACGCTTGCTCCTTGGAAGAAAAGTTTTGACCAACCTAGGCAGCATATTAAATAACAGAGACATTACTTTGCCAACAAAGGTCCATCTAGTCAATCTACGGTTTTTCCAGTAGTCATATATGGATGTGAGAGTTGGACTGTAAAACAAGCTGAGTGCTGAAGAATCGATGCTTTTGAACTGTGGTGTTGGAGAAGACTCTTGAGAGTCCCTTGGAAAGAAAGGAAATCCAATCATTCCATCCTAAAGGAAATCAGTCCTGAATATTCATTGGAAGGATTGATGCTGAAGCTGAAACTCCAATATTTTGGCCACCTGATGCCAAGAACTAACACCCTGGAGAAGACCCTGGTGCTGCAAAAGTTTGAAGGCAGGAGGAGAAGGGGATGACAGAGGATGAAACTCTGGGAGTTGGTGATGGACAGGGAGGCCTGGGCATGCTGTAGTCCATGGGGACACAAAGAGTCAGACATGACTGACTGACTGAACTGAACTGAACCATCCAGATGGTCGGAACAGTACCTTACTCTCTGTAGGCTCTGTCCTTGTAACAGCTTCCACTATGCATATGATGGGAGAACATATATTCCAAGGACAGAGAAAGAAGTGAGGCATCTATGATTGCCTAGATCCAGTTTAATGGTCAATAAGAATGTGCATCCTCTTGATAACTTCCTCCAAGAACTAATAGAAATTAATGCAGCAAATAAAAGAAACTAAGAAAATATTAGTGCTTTAAGTGCCTAAAAGGAAACATATTTCCCCTTAACAAGGAAGTAAAATTGTACTGCAAGGTAAATATTTTTTAAAACTCTTAAATCAGGAAAGGAAAAGTACATTAAACATGAACAGAATGACTATCATAATTCATGTAAAAATATTTTTTAATTAAGCAACTTAAACTTGTTTTTATACATTTAAAACCCAATATTGAGGCCAAGATATTTTGTGCTCGAAATCTTCAAGTGAGTTTTTAAGGAAAAAAATGATTAAGCAAATCTTTATTAACATTTAAAACTATTCTCTATAGTTATTCCTCATAGATATCTTTCCTAAGTCTTTCACAGTCTACTGGGATTTCTAGCATATTTAGCTATCTCTAAAAGTTTTCAACAGGGATGTGATATTTTTAATATACAGGATAAATTGAGTGAATGGAAAAAATTTCGTTTCTGTGTCATATTGCTAAGATAAAATACCTGCTAAATCTTCACATACAAAATGCTGATCATGTTTCTTCTTATTCTGATGAGAAAAGACTTAATTACCTACAATCAGGGTGTTTATAGATATATGATAACCTAAAGGTTATTCATTTAGTTTGTGCCTAGTATCTGCACTCTGCCCTCCTATTTTTCCCTCTTCAAAGAAAATACTGGGTAAGGAAAAAGAGCATATCTCCTTATTTGTAAAAATTGCTAAAACAAGGAATACAGTCAGGGTTCCTTATGGCTGTTGACTTTCCCTACCCTTATTAACAATGCTCTAACTCTTTTACAAGAAGTTCTCATGAAATATTTTGTTTTAAAATTTTACTTTTCTTGCCTTTTGGTGACCTCACTTGGATAATTGCAGCATATGGTCTAAGTGAGTATGAAATTTAACTGTCTTAAAACATGCCAAAAGCAAGTATAACAAGAACTTTTTACCCAGTGCTCTCTAATGAACAAAATGATAATTTACCAGATGTTTCAGATTTGCAATAATTAGAACCATAAAATCTTTCCAATAGAATTGAGCAAGGATATAGAAAATCATATTTTTTTATATACTTGAGCTATGATTTCAGAGCCCAAATTAAATATCAGACTCTTTGTTAAAAATGTAAAAAATTACATAAGGATTTTGATTCTGAACTGTACTTTCAAGTATTAAAATTGGTAATCCATCACAATCACACTTTATAGCAATAAGAGCCTTCAGAAGTCAAGTGGAGGATGAGTCTGTAATTTTAGAAGAGAATAGCTGTTCTTAGTAAATTGTGTAGTAGTTTAAATATCAGATACTCAAAAGGTTATGTAAAGGACTGTTAGAATGCTATGTGTATCATTAACATATGCTTAATAATCATTTAATGGATATATCATTTGCAATAATAATAGTAACAATTATAATCTGAGTTAATTGAATTAGCTCATATATATTATGTGTCTTTCCGAACTTAACATATTATAAAATGAAACTGCTAGTAAAGTAATGCTCAAAATTCTCCAAGCCAGGCTTCAGTAATACCTGAACCATGAACTTCCAGTTGTTCAAGCTGGTTTTAGAAAAGGCAGAGGAACCAGAGACCAAATTGCCAACATCTGCTGGATCATTGAAAAAGCAAGAGAGTTCCACAAAAACATATATTTCTGCTTTATTGACTATGACAAGGCCTTTGACTGTGTGGATCACAATAAACTGTGGAGAATTCTGTAAGAGATGGGAGTACCAGACCACCTGACTTGCCTCTTGAGAAATTTGTATGCAGGTCAGGAAGCAACAGTTAGAACTGGACATGGAACAACAGACTGGTTCCAAATAGGAAAAGGAGTACGTCAAGGCTGTATATTATCACCCTGCTTATTTAACTTCTATGCAGAGTACATCATGAGAAATGCTGGGCTGGAAGAAGCACAAGCTGGAATCAAGAGTGCCCGGAGAAATATCAATACCCTCAGATATGCAGATGACACCACCCTTATGGCAGAAAGTGAAGAGGAACTAAAAAGCCTCTTGATGAAGGTGAAAGAGGAGAGTGAAAAAATTGGCTTAAAACTCAACATTCAGAAAACAAAGATCATGGCATCCGGTCCCATCACTTCATGGGAAATAGATGGGTAAACAGTGGAAACAGTGTCAGACTTTCTTTTTTGGGGCTCCAAAATCACTGCAGACGGTGACTGCAGCCATGAAATTAAAAGACGCTTACTCCTTGGAAGGAAAGTTATGACCAACCTAGATAGCATATTCAAAAGCAAAGACATTACTTTGCCAAGAAAGGTGCATCTAGTCAAGGTTATGGTTTTTCCTGTGGTCATGTATGGATGTGAGAGTTGGACTGTGAAGAAGGCTGAGTGCCGAAGAATTGATGCTTTTGAACTGTGGTGTTGGAGAAGACTCTTGAGAGTCCCTTGGACTGCAAGGAGATCCAACCAGTCCATTCTGAAGGAGATCAGCCCTGGGTGCTCTTTGGAAGGAATGATGCTAAAGCTGAAGCTCCAGTACTTTGGCCACCTCATGCGAAGAGTTGACTCATTGGAAAAGAGTCTGATGCTGGGAGGGATTGGGGGCAGGAGGAGAAGGGGACGACAGAGGATGAGATGGCTGTATGGCATCCTTGACTCAATGGATGTGAGTCTGAGTGAACTCCAGGAGTTGGTGATGGACAGGGAGGCCTGGCGTGCTGCAATTCATGGGGTCACAAAGAGTTGGACACAACTGAGTGACTGAACTGAACTCAGCTGAAGAGAATACCAGTGGAGATTATAAGTTAGGAGGAAGAAAACAATCTCTATAATATGTCTAGTTTACTACTGCATTGTTTGTGCTCATTATACATCTCAAAATTTTATTCTAATTCTTCCTAAAGGAATAATGATTATTATTGAAATTATTAGAAGTTACAGAGATAAATGCCAAAATTAAATTTGTGATAGTACCTAAAATAATTTATTTTGGTTTCACTTTATACATTGTGAATATTAAAATAATTGCATTTTGTTTAATTATATGCAAGCAATTTAAAATGGAAGAAAAATGATAAAATATTAAAACACAAAACCTAGACTTACAGCCTATCTTTGCACAATCAATATATTACAAGATATATATTTAAAGTGGACAAAACAATTAATGAGAAATTTGAATGACACAGTAAAATGGAATAAAAATGTATTTAAAGCAAATGGATACCTTGAAATCTTACACACTTTTAAGAAGTGCTATTTAGTTACATTTCATTGTAATTATAAAATTATTACTTTTATTATTTTATCTTATGGACTTTATATTTATAATGCTCAGAATAATATTTTCAATAGTTTATTTGGAAAAATAAATGAGTGAAATAAAGATTAGATCTAGAGATTAATGTTTAGGATTAGAAGGGAGATACTCTGCACTTTTCCAAGGCTTTTTATCCCTTGATGATGAATGAACCAGTGTCTAATTGTATAATTTTCAGATTTAGTTCATCATAGGATAATTTTCAGATTTGTTCATATTGGGCTAGTGTGGTTCTAATTAAAACATCTAGAAAAAAAATGCATAAGGGAAAGGAGATGCCACTGATTAGTATCGTTAGATCAAACATAAAGAAAAACATGAGAATAATATTACTAGACTCCAATTGAGCCTAATAGAGGAAAAATTATTTAGATTATCATTTTTATCCTCAATTCCAGGAGATAGCTCTTAATTTAGAGTTATGTATTAGTTAATCAAGTTCCAATTTAACATCTACCTAATACATTTCAATTACTTTGTTAGAAGAATAGAAACAATTTAAATCTATTGTTTCAAAAAATGTCCACCTCATTTCATTTGGAGTGCACCATTTTTAAAAATTATGTAGACTGCCTTTATACAAATATCTTCAATCTAGTTGCCTAATCTCTTTTTTATGCTGTTCATTTCATTCTTTTAATGAGTTTTCTCCAAGCTTGGCTTCAACATTACAAGATATTCAAGGTGAATTTAGAAAAGGCAGAAGAACCAGAAATCAAATTGCCAACATCCATTGGATCATACAAAAAGCAAGAGAGTTCCAGAAAAACATCTCCTTCTGCTTTACTGACTGTACCCAAACTTTTGACAGTGTGGATCACAATGAACTGTGGACAATTCTTAAGCAGATGGGAATACCAGACCACCTGACCTGCCTCTTGAGAAATCTGTGTGCAGGTCAAGAAGCAACCGTTAGAACTGGGCATGGGACAACAGACTGGATCCAAATCAGGAAAGGAGTACATCAAGGCTGTATATTGTCACCCTGCTTATTTAAATTATATGCAGAATACATCATAAGAAACACAGGGCTGGATGAAGCACAAGCTGGAATCAAGATTGCCAGGAGAAATATCAATAGCCTCAGATAAGCAGATGACACCACCCTTATGGCAGAAAGCAAAGAACTAAAGAGCCTCTTGATGAAACTGAAAGAGGAGACTGAAAAAGTTGGCTTAAAACTCAACATTCAGCCTAAGATGGCAGAGGAATAGGACCGGGAGACCATTTTCTTCCCTACTAATTCATTGAAAGAACATTTGAACGCTGAGTGAATTCCACAAAACAACTTCTGAATGCTGGCAGAGGACATCAAGCACCCAGAAAGGAAGCCCATTGTCTTCGAAAGGAGGTAGAAAATAATATAAAAGATAAAAAGAGAGACAAAAGAGGTAGGGACAGAGATCCATCCTGGGAAAGTGAAAGTGAAGTCACTTAGTCATGTCCGACTCTTTGCGACCCCATGGACTATAGCCTACCAGGCTTCTCAGTCCATGGGATTTTCCAGGCAAGAGTACTGGAGTGGGTTGCCATTCCCTTCTCCAGGGGATCTTTCCTACCCAGTGATTGAACCCGGGTCTCCTGCATTGTAGGCAGACACTTTACCCTCTGAGCCACCAGGGAAGCCCAAGGGAGTCTTAAAAAAGAGAGAAGTTTCCAAATACCAGCAAACACTCTCATTGGTGAGTCTGTGGTGAGCCTTGAAACCTCAGAGGACAACATAACCAGAAGGAAAAATAAATAAATAATTAAAACCCACAGATAACGTGCCTAATGGCAACTCCCAGCAGAGAAGCAGTGCAGATGCTCACATTTGCCACTAGCAAGTGGGAGCTGCATTGCTTAGGGTAAGGACCAGGCCTGAATGCCCTGAGGGCAATCTGAGGGAGCTAACTTGAGATAGTAACCCAGACTGTGGAATAGCTATCCCGTGAAATGCCCTAACCTAAGACACCACCAGGTCCACTCACAGAACAAAGGACTGAGCAGAGCTAGCCAGCTGTGGACCAGCCCATCCCCTGCCAGAGACAGACAGGTGAGGGCAACCAGAGCCAGAAGGGGACAATCATGGCCCCAGAGAGGCATCATTTACTAAACTGCAAGCAGGCTTCATTGCTAACTAAGACTTCTTGGGATGCTGGGCGGTCAACATCTGCCGGGAAGTTCGCAGCCAGAAATCAGCTCCCCAGAAGAGACAGACACATGGCACACCTGAGAAGGTGCACCAGTTGTACACCTAGAAAACCGAGTGGCAGGGACGGGGGAAGAGCTAAGTTGCAGCCCATACCTGGGGGCAACCGCACTCGCCAAGCACCTGGTCACCTGAGCTGCTAGGACCTGGGAAGGGCACAAAACGCAGGCCCAACCAAGTCTGCGCCTCTGTGGAATACCCGAGAAACTGAACCTGAGTGGCTTAGACCTGGGAAGTGCATACAACTCAGGACCCATCTCAGACATTTCCCTGCAGAGCAACCTAGACCTAAGTAGTGTAGACTGGGAAAGCACATACGCTGTGAGTGGAGGCAAACCCAGTGTGGCCGAGACACTGTGAGCACAAGCCAGTGATATTTGTTTGAAGTGTCCCTCCCCACAGCACGAGTGAGCAAGTGAGCCTAAAAAGGTGACCACCACTGCCCCCTTGGGTCAGGGCGGAAATCAGACACTGAAAAGACCAGCAAACAGAAGCAGCTAAAACAAAGAGAGGGAACCGCCTTGGAAGTGACAGGTGCAATAGATTAAAACCCACTAGTTAGCACCAACTACACAGGAAGGAGCCTATACACCTTGAGAAGTATAAGCGGGATCAATGAATTATCTGAAAATGAACTGACCCCACACTGTCCACAATACCACCAGAGAAAGTCCTAGATATCCAACCAGTCCATTCTGAAGGAGATCAGCTAAAGCTGAAACTCCAGTACTTTGGCCACCTCATGCGAAGAGTTGACTCATTGGAAACGACTCTGATGCTGGGAAGGATTGGGGGCAGGAGGAGAAAAGGACGACAGAGGATGAGATGGCTGGATGGCATCACTGAGTCGATGGACGTGAATCTGAGTGAACTACGGGAGTTGGTGATGGACAGGGAGGCCTGGCGTGCTGTGATTCATCGGGTGGCAAAGAGTCGGACTCGACTGAGTGATTGAACTGAACTGATTATCATTTTTAAATTAAAAAATATAAAATTTTATACATCTGTGTCTCTTTTGCTGTCTCGCATACAGGGTTATTGTTAAGTCCTCTATTACTCCTTTAATTTTCATTTTTATAACCTACTATTACTTTGCAAAAAAAGATCCTATTTTATAAAGCAAACTTTATATATATATATATATATATATATAATTTTTTGACTTTGTTTTTTTTTTAATATTGCATTTTGGAGAATCCAAACTCTACTCTAGATTTTTAATCTTTGTTTTTTGGTATTTGTTATCAATTTTGTGCTTTAAGAACCCAATCTTCAGTACCCATTTTTACTTGGGAAAGAGATTACTGGCTTGACTGCTCTCAGCCCCTTTGGACTCTCCTTTTTCTCCACCAGTCGCCTCTATTTCCTCCCTCCCCCTTCTCTTCTCTACCCAACTCTGTGAATCTCTTTGTGTGTTCTGGGCTGTGAAGAACACTTAGGGAACTGATTACTGGTAGATCTGTCTCTATCCTTTTGATTCCACCTTTTATCCTCCTGGCCACCTCTGTCTCCTTCCTCCCTCCTCTCTTCTCTATGTAACTCTACGAACATCTCTGAGCGGTCCAGACTGTGCAGAGCATGTAGGGAAGTGATTACTGGCTAGCTTGCTCTCCCCTCTTTTGATTCCCTCTCTTTTCCTCCTGGTCACCTCTATCGCCCTCCTCCCTCTTCTTTTCTCCATGTAGCTCTGTGTACCTCTCTGGTTGTCCCTCACTGTGGAGAAACTTTTTATCTTTAACCCGGATGTTTTATAATCAATGCTGTATAGATGGAGAAGTCTTGAGGCTATTGTAAGAATAAGACTGAAAACCAGAGGCAGGAGGCTTAAGTCCAAATCCTGAGAACACCAGAGAACTCCTGACTCCAGGGAACATTAATCGACAGGAGCTCATCAAAAGGAGTTTCAATAGAAACTCTTCAGCCCAGGAGGGAATGGCAGGACATACTTAAAGTGATGAAAGAAAATAACCTACAGCCCAGATTACTGTACCCAGCAAGGATCTCATTCAAATATGAAGGAAAAATCAAAAGCTTTACAGACAAGCAAAAGCTGAGAGAATTCAGCACCACCAAATCAGCTCTCCAACAAATGCTAAAGGAACTTCTCTAGACAGGAAACATAGAAAGGGTGTATAAATTCGAACCCAAAACAATGAAGTAAATGGCAACAGGATCATACTTATCAATAATTACCCAATGGTTTGAATGCCCCAACCAAAAGACAAAGACTGGCTGAATGGATACTAAAACAAGACCTCTATATGTTGTCTACAAGAGACCCACCTCAAAACAAGGGACAAATACAGACTGAAAGTGAAGGGCTGGAAAAAGATATCCCATGCAAATAGAAATCAAAAGAAAGCAGGAGTAACAATACTCATATCAGATAAAATAGACTTTAAAACAAAGGCTGTGAAAAGAGACAAAAAGGACACTACATAGTGATTAAAGGATCAATCCAATAGAAGATATAACAATTATAAATATATATGCACCCAACATAGGAGCACTACAACATGTAAGAAAAATACTAACAAGTATGAAAGGGGAAATTGACAACAACACATAATAGTGGAGTCTTTAATACCCCACTCACATCTATGAATAGATCAACTAAACAGAAAATTAACAAGGAATCACAAACTTTAAATGATACAAAGACCATTTAGACTTATTTGATATCTATAGTCAAGGCTATGGTTTTTCCAGTGGTCATGTATGCATGTGAGAGTTGTACTGTGAAGAAACCTGAGCACCGAAGTATTGATGCTTTTGAACTGTGGTGTTGGAGAAGACTCTTGAGAGTCCCTTGGAATGCAAGGAGATTCAACAAGTCCATCCTAAAGGAGATCAGCCCTGGGTGTACTTTGGAAGGAATGATGCTAAAGCTGAAACGCCAATACTTTGGCCACCTCATGCAAAGAGTTGACTCATTGGAAAAGACTCTGATGCTGGGAGGGATTGGGGGCAGGGGGAGAAGGGGACGACAGAGGATGAGATGGCTGGATGGCATTACCAACTCGATGGATGTGAGTTTGAGTGAATTCTGGGAGTTGGTGATGGACAGGGAGGCCTGGCATGCTGCAATTCATGGGGTCGCAAAGAGTTGGACATGGCTGAGTGACTGAACTGAACAGAACTGAATAGGACATTTCACCCCAAAACAACAAATTTCACCTTTTTCTCAAGTGCACATGGAACCTTCTCCAGGATAGATCACATCCTAGGCCATAAATCAAGCCTAGTAAACTAACAAAATGGAAATCATTCCACGCATCTTTTCTGACCACAATTCAGTAAGATTATATCTCAGTTACAGGAGAAAAGCTATTAAAAAGTCCAACATATGGAGGCTGAACAACACGCTGCTGAATAACCAACAAATCACAGAAGAAATAAAAAAAGAAATCAAAATCTGTATAGAAAAGAATGAAAATGAAAACATAACAACCCAAAACCTGTGGGGCAGTGTAAAAGCAATGCTAAGGGGAAGGTTCATAGCAAGCAATACAGGCATACCTCAAGAAACAAGAAAAAAAGTCAAATAAATAATCTAACTCTACACTTAAAGCAACTAGAAAAGGAAGAAATAAAGAACCCCAAGGTTAGTAGAAGGAAAGAAATATTAAAAATTAAGGCATAAATAAATGCAAAAACCAAAAGGGACCATAGCAAAAATCAACAAAGCAAAAAGATGGTTCTTGAGAAGATAAATAAAATTGACAAACCATTAGCCAGACTCATCAAGACACAAAGGCAGAAAAATCAAATCAATAAAATTAGAAATGAAAATGGAGAGATTGCAACAGACAACACAGAAATACAAAGGATCATCAGATCAGTTAAGTTCAGTTCAGTCGCTCAGTCGTGTCCGACTCTTTGCGAGCCCATGAATCCCAGCACACCAGGCCTCCCTGTCCATCACCAACTCCCGGAGTTCACTCAAACTCATGTCCATTGAGTCAGTGATGCCATCCAGCCATCTCATCCTCTGTCTTCCCCTTCTCCTCCTGCCCCCAATCCCTCGCATCATCAGAGTCTTTACCAATGAATCAACTCTTCACATGAAGTGGCCAAAGTATTGGAGTTTCAGCTTTAGCATCAGTCCTTCCAACGAACACCCAAGACAGCTCTCCTTTAGGATGGACTGGTTGGATCTCCTTGCAGTCCAAGGGACTCTCAAGAGTCCTCTCTAATACCACAGTTCAAAAGCAACAATTCTTCAGTGCTCAACTTTCTTCACAGTCCAACTCTCATATCCATATATGACCACTGGGAAAAACGTAGCCTTGACTAGGTGGACCTTTGTTGGCAAAGTAATGTCTCTGCTTTTGAATATGCTACCTAGGTTGGTCATAACTTTCCTTCCAAGATGTAAGCGTCTTTTAATTTCATGGCTGCAATCATCACCTGCAGTGATTTTGGAGCCTAAAAAGATAAAAAGTCTGCCACTTTTCCCACTATTTCCCCATCTATTTCCCATGAAGTGCTGGGACCAGATGCCATGATCTTCGTTTTCTGAATGTTGAGCTTTAAGCCAACTATTTCAATCCCTTCTTGACTTTCATCAAGAGGCTTTTTAGTTCATCTTCTGTTTCTGACATAAGAGTGGTGTCATCTGCATATCTGAGGTTATTGATATTTCTCTGGGCACTCTTGATTCCAGCTTGTGCTTCTTCCAGCCCAGTGTTTCTCATGATGTACTCGGCATATACGTTAAGTAAGCAGAGTGACAATATACAGCCTTGACATACTACTTTTCTTATTTGGAACCAATCTGTTGTTCCATGTTCATTTCTAACTATTGCTTCCTGACCTGCATATAGGTTTTTCAAGAGGCAGGTCAGGTGGTCTGGTATTCTCATCTCTTTCAGAATTTTCCACAGTTTATTGTGATCCACAAAGGATATTAAAAGACTACCATTAGCAAATATATGCCAATAAAATGAACAACTTGGAAGAAATGGACAAATTCTTAGAAAAATACAACTTTCCAAAACTGAACCAGGAAAAAATATAAAATATTAACAAGCACAGAAAATATGACAAGCACAGAAATTGAAACTGTAATCAGAAATCTACTAGCAAACAAAAGCCCAAAGCCCAGGACCAGATGGATTCACAGCTGAATTCTACCAAAATTAGAATTTTGGTAGAATTTTGGTTAGAGAATTAGAATTTTGGTAGAATTTTGGTTAAGAGAAGAGCTAACACCTATCTTACTCAAACTATTCCAGAAAATTGCAGAGGAAGGTAAACTTCCAAACTCATTCTATGAGGCCACCATCACCCTAATACCAAAATGAGACAAAGATGTCACAAAAAAAGAAAACTACAGGCCAATATCATTGATGAACATAGATGCAAAATCTTTAACAAAATTCTAGCAAACAGAATCCAACAACATAATAAAAAGAACATACAACATGACCAAGTGGGTTTTATCCCAGGGTTGAAGGGATTCTTCAATATCCACAAATCAGTCAATGTAATACACCACATTAACAATTTGAAAAATAAAAGCCATATAATTATCTCAATAGATGCAGAGAAAGCCTTTGACAAAATTCAACATCCATTTATGATAAAAAAAACCCTCCAGAAACAAGAATATAAGGAACACACCTCAACATAATAAAAGCTATATATGACAAACCCACAGCTAACATTATCCTCAATGGTGAAAAATTGAAAGCATTTCTCCTAACGTCAGGAACAAGATAAGGGTGCCCATTCTCACCACTACTATTCAACATAGTTTTGTAAGTTTTGGCCATAGCAATTAGAACAGAAAAAGGAATCCATATTAGAAAAGAAGTAAAACACTCCCTGTTTGGAGATGACATGATCTTCTATAAAGAAAACCCTAAAGCCACCACAAGAGAACTACTAAAGCTAATCAATGAATATAGTAAAGTTGCAGGATATAAAATCAACACACAGAAATCCCTTGTATTCCTACACACTAACAATGAGAAAATAGAAAGAGAAATTAAGGAACAAATTACATTCACCATTGCAATGAAAAGAATAAAATACTTAGGAATTATATCTACCTAAATAAACAATATATATATATATATATATATATATATATATATATATATATATATATAAAAAACTATAAAACACTGGTGAAAGAAATCAAGGAGGACACAAATAGATGGATAAATATACCATGTTCATGGATCAGAGGAATCAATATAGTGAAAATATGTATACTACCCAAAGCATTCTATAGATTCAATGCAATCCCTTTCAAGCTATCAACAGAGCTAGAACAAATAATTTCACACTTTATATGGAAATACAAAAACCTCGAATAGCCAAAGCAATCTTGAGAAAGAAGAATGGACCTGGAAGAATCAACCTGAGTGACTTCAGACTTTACTACAAAGCCACGGTCATCAAGACAGTATGGTACTGGCACAAAGACAGAAATATAGATCAACGGAACAATATAGAAAGCCCAGAGATAAATCCATGCACCTATGAACACCTTATCTTTGACAAAGGAGGCAAGAATATACAATGGAGAAAAGACAATCTCTTTAACAAGTGGTGCTGGGAAAACTGGTTAACTGCTTGTAAAAGAATGAAACTAGAGCACTTTCTAACACCATACACAAAAATAAACTCAAAACGGATTAAAGATCTAAACATAAGACCAGAAACTATAAAACTCCTAGAAGAGAACATAGGCAAAACACTCTCTGACATACATCACAGCAGGATCTTCTATGGCCCACCTCCCAGAATATTGGAAATAAAATCAAAAATAAACAAATGGGACCTAATTAAACTTAAAAGCTTCTGCACAACAAAGGAAACTATAAGCAAGGTGAAAAGACAGCCTTCAGAATGGGAGAAAATAATAGCAAATGGCACAACTGACAAATAATTAATCTCTAAAATATACAAGCAACTCTTGTAGCACAATTCCAGAAAAATAAACGACCCAATCAAAAAATGGGCCAAATAATTAAACAGACATTTCTCCAAAGAAGACATACAGATGGCTAACAAAAACATGAAAAGATGCTCAACATCACTCATTATCACAGAAATGCAAATCAAAACCACAATGAGGTACCATTTCACGCCAGTCAGAATGGCTGCGATCCAAAAGTCTACAAGCAATAAATGCTGGAGAGGGTGTGGAGAAAAGGGAACCCTCTTACAGTGTTGGTGGGAATGTAAGCTATTACACATACTATGGAGAACAGTGTGGAGATTCCTTAAAACATTGGAAATAGAACTGCCATAGGACCCAGAAATCCCACTGCTGGGCATACAAACTGAGGAAACCAGAATTGAAAGAGCCACATGTACCCCACTGTTCATCGCAGCACTGTTTATAATAGCCAGGACATGGAAGCAATCTAGATGTCCATCAGCAGATGAATGGATAAGAAAGCTGTGGTACATATACACAGTGGAGTATTACTCAGCCATTAAAATGAATATATTTGAATCAGTTCTAATGAGGTAGATGAAACGAGCCTATTATACAGAATGAAGTAAGCCAAAAAGAAAAACACCAATGCAGTATAATAATGCATATATATGGAATTTAGAAAGAAGATAATGATAACCCTATATACTGCTGCTGCTAAGTCACTTCAGTCATTTCCGACTCTGTGTGACCCCAGAGAAGGCAGCCCACCAGGCTCCCCCATCCCTGGGATTCTCCAGGCAAGAACCCTGGAGTGGGTTGCCATTTCCTTCTCCAATGCATGAAAGTGAAAAGTGAAAGTGAAGTCACTCAGTCGTGTCCAACCCTCAGCGACCCCATGGACTGCAGCCTTCTAGGCTCCTATATGTGAGACAGCAAAAGAGACAGAGATGTATAGAACTGTCTTTTGGACACTGTGAGAGAGGCAAGGGTGGGATAATTTGGCAAAGTGGTATTGAAACATGTATATTATCATATGTGAAACGAATCGCCAGTCCAGGTTTGATGCATGATATAGGGTGCTTGGGGCTGGTGCACTGGGATGACCCAGAGGGATGGGATGGAGAGGGTGATGGGAGAGGGGTCAGGATGGGGGACACAGGTATACCCATGAAGGATTCATGTCAATATATGGCAAAACCAATACAATGTTGTAATTAGCCTCCAATTAAAATAAATTTATATTAAAAAACCCCTCAACATTCAGAAAACTAAGATCATGGCATCCAGTCCCATCACTTAATGACAAATAGATGGGGAAACAGTGGAAATAGTGGCAGACTTTATTTTGGGGGGCTCTAAAATCACTGTAGATGGTGACTGCAGCCATGATAATAAAAGAAGCTTCCTCTTTTGAGGAAAAGTTATCACCAACCTAGACAACATATTGAAGAGCAGAGACATTAGTTTACCAACAGAAATTTGACTAATCAAAGCTTTGATTTTTCCAGTAGTCATGTGTGTATGTGAGAGTTGGATTTTAGAGAAAGCTGAGCACTGATGAATTGATGCTTTTGAACTGTGGTGTTGAGAAGACTCTTGAGAGTCCCTTGGACTGCAAGGAGATCAACCAGTCCATCCTAAAGGAAATCAGTCCTGAATATTCATTTGAAGGACTGATGCTGAAGCTGAAACTCCAATACTTTGGCCACCTAATGTGAAGAGCTGACTCATTTGAAAAGACCCTGGTGCTGGGAAAGATTGATGGCGGGAGGAGAAGGGGACGACAGAGAATGAAATGGTTGGATGGCATCACTGACTCAAGGGACATGAGTTTGAGTAAGCTTCCAGAGTTGGTGATGGTCAGGGAAGCCTGACATGCTGCAATCCATGGGGTTACAAAGAATCAGACACCGCTGAGCGACTGAACTGAACTGAATAAGTTTTTTATAATTCCTGGTATTTGGTTAGAAAGAAGAGCCAAAATTTGGATAATCCTATAAAATCTACCTTTACCTTTAAAGTAATAAGATTAGTCATTAACTCAAAATAAATCCTGCATACAATAGCATTCCCACTTAAAATAATTTTCAAAATATTTATCATTTTCCATGTCTTTCCTTTAAGCTGAAGTTTAATAGATGGGGAACGCGTGTGCAGCCATGGTGGATTCATGTTGATGTGTGGAGAAGCCAATACAATATTCTAAAGTAAAAAAATATATATATACATATATATTTATAAAATATTTTATATATAAAATAAAATATTGTATATATATATATATATATATACACAATTTTTGTTTTTTAAAAAATACCAAATTGCTATCTTTTACCTGACTCCTGTGGCTTCCCAGGTGGTGCTGTGGTAAAGAATCAATTTGCCAACGCAGGAGACATAAGAGAGGCAAAATCAATCTCTGGGTCGTGAAGATCCCCTGGAAGCAGGAATGGCAATTCACTCCAGTATTCTTGCCTGGAGAATATCTTGGACAGAGGAGCCTGGTGGGCTACAGTCCACAGCATCATAGAGGGTCAGATACAACTGAAGCAACTTAGTGTGCTCACACCTGACATTCCATGTTCATATATACAAAAGTTCAAGGAAAAAATTTTAAGGAAATAACCTAATCATATCATGAAATTCATATTTACCAATTCATCACTTGTTTTCAGAGTAACTCAGAGAATACTCACCTAATCTTAGGAATGACAGTGCTAAAAGTTAGGATCTTTTTGACTATGGACCATAATAATTTCTGATATTTATAATGCACTTATTCATTTATTGATTTCTTTATCTAGTAGATATTTATTGAAGGTTTAGTTTATCCCATGGAGGATGGTAGATACTGAATTTACTAGTGAACAACACTATCAGGATAACTAAATGAAGAGAGCCTATATTCATAGTATGGTTCTTACGGATTGAATTGTGATAGTCTAAAATTCATATGTTAGATTCCTAACACTCAAGACCTCTGAATCTGACTTTATTTAGAGATGAGGTCTTTAAAGAGAGAAGTTAAAATGAGATCATTAGGATGAGCCTTAATTCAGTATGACTGGTATCCTAATAAAAAGAGGAAATTTGAACAAAGACAGATACAGAAAAAAGACCATGTAGATATGCAGATGACACCACCCTTATGGCAGAAACTGAAGAGGAATTAAAAAGCCTCTTGATGAAAGTGAAAGTGGAGAGTGAAAAAGTTGGCTTAAAGCTCAACGTTCAGATAACAAAGATCATGGCATCCCATCCCATCACTTCATGGGAAATAGATGGGGAAACAGTGTCAGACTTTCTTTTTCTGGGCTCCAAAATCACTGCAGATGGTGACTGCAGCCATGAAATTAAAAGACACTTACTCCTTGGAAGAAAAGTTATGACCAACCTAGATAGCATAGTCAAAAGCAGAGACCTTACTTTGCCAACAAAGGTCCATCTAGTCAAGGCTATGGTTTTTCCAATAGTCATGTATGGATGTGAGAGTTGGACTATAAAGATATCTGAGAATCAAAGAATTGATTCTTTTGAACTGTGGTGTTGGAGAAGACTCTTGAGAGTCCCTTGGACTGCAAGGAGATCCAACAAGTCCATCCTAAAGGAGATCAGTCTTGGGTGTTCATTGGAAGGAATGATGCTAAAGCTGAAACTCCAGTACTTTGGCCACCTCATGCGAAGAGTTGACTCATTGGAAAAGACTCTGATGCTGGGAGGGATTGGGGGCAGGAGGAGAAGGGGATGACAGAGGATGAGAGGGCTGGATGGCATCACTGACTCGATGGACGTGAGTCTAAGTGAACTCTGGGAGTTGGTGATGGACAGGGAGGCCTGGAGTGCTGTGATTTATGGGGTCGAGAAGAGTCAGACACGACTGAGCGACTGAACTGAACTGAACTGAACTGAAAGACAGGTAGTGAGGACAGCTATCTACAAACCAAAGACAGAAGTCGCAGAAGAAATCAAGCCTGCCCATACATTCTTCTCAGTATTTAGAAACACAAGAATACACAAAATACATTTCTAGTATTTAGAAACACAAGAAAATTAATTGATGTTTTGTAGACCACCAAATGTATTTTTTTTAATGACAATTCAAGCAACCTAATACAAGGAATAGATAATATATAGAAGATAACCTTAGAATGCCATACTTGTTATGATAAGTAAAACACAAGATACCATAAATTAACCAAAAAGTGATATTGAACCTGGACTGAGAGCCAGCTTCATGAACATACTATTTGTGCAGTCAAACAAAGCCCTGCATTTGGTTTAATGCTTTGCTGTTGTCTTGGAATAGACTGCTAGATATTCCTCTAGCCAAGATGGGTTTATTTGGGATCAGCAGAGTCTTGCAATTTGGGGTCTGCAACCATGATTAGCAAAGTTCAAGTTCTCACATAGAAAGGGGGAGGAGAACACATCTATGGAGAGGAAGAAACTGATACAGCTAGAGTTAACAAAGTCTTCATGGATTTTCATTGACTAAGTACTTGTAAGGAAAGAAAAATAATCTTTCTTCTTCCTGTTGAGCTCTGCTACAATCTCAGATTGGTCAACCAAGTCTACTCAAAGTTTCTGTTTATTAGTTTTTACACTGTCATTGTCCTCAAGTTTTAATGTATTTTGACCAAGAGTCAAAATTTCATTTTGCACTGGGCTACACAGATTATATCTCTAGTCTTATTTGGATTTGTGGATCAAGAAGAGAATTCCTGGAGGAAGTTAAAGGATAAGTAAGGTTAAATTAGTGTGCTCAGCACATCTGTTATACTCATGAGTCCTTAAGTAAACTGAAACAAACATGAATTGTGCCTGGATATGTGTGCAAGTTTGTGTATATGTGTGTGTTGAAAGGCCAAGAGAAGAACACATTAAATTAATTGATTATATGTACAGTAATTTAAATGCAATTTCAAGTAGTCCTAAGTGTAGTGACAACAGAGTTACTTTAGAGAATCACACTTTCCTCTAAATCAAAAATAACATGTACATAATTAAAACTAAGGTGTAACTATTTTCCAGCAATTTTTGGTGATGGAAGGTATTATTAGGCTAGAATTAAATGACCTTATGCATTAACATATGTAAGGTGAAAAGTGAAAGTCGCTCAGTTGTGTCCACCTCTTTGTGACCCTATGGACTATATAGTCCATGGAGTTTTCTAGGCCAGAACACTGGAGTGGATAGCCTTTCCTTTCCCCAGGGGATCTTCCTAAACCAGGGATCGAACCTAGGTCTCCCACATTGCAGGCAGATTCTTTATCAGTTGTACCACAAAGAAAGCCCAGGAATACTGGAGTGGGTAGCCTATCCCTTCTCCAGGGGATCTTCCCAACCCAGGAATTGAACTGGGGTCCCCTGCATTGCAAGAGGACTCTTTATTAACTGAGCTGTCAGAGAAGGTAGAGTGTGTATAATGGTTTCAATAATCTTTGTTCACTCTCCTTTTTATTTTAGTGATTTTCATAATTTTGAAATTTTTATTATACTCAAAAAATCTAGCTTCTTACTAGAAAGAAATCGTTTTAGAGCATGAAGAATACAAAAAGAATCCCTAGTCCACTTTCTCAGCTTTTAGGATGGTTCGATACAGCTTTCCTATCTCTTCCTAGCAGGATTTTTATAAACAGACAACCGAGAAAAAAGATGTGAAACACATATAAGATAAATAATTCACTTTCTTAAAATGTCATTCTTCAGATTGCAAGAATTTGTTAATGTTCACAACAAAATTCTGGAAAATATTTTTGAAATTTTAGAATAAAATTAATGAAATATTGATATATGATGAAAAAGAGAGATGGAGAATAATTTTATCATAAAGGCATGAAAGCAGAAATCTGAATGGTAGCTATCAAAAGAGATATGTGGTCTATGCATTATTGCTCCCAAAATAGATTTCTGGAAACTGAACTCTCAGACCTTTGTTGACAATTTTGTTATACATTCATTTCTGCATTGTAGATTATTCCCCTTCTTTGTGAATTTGTAACACATACTTGAATTCTAAGTTGCTTCAGTCATGTCTGCCTCTTTGTGACCCTATGGACTGTAGCTTGGCAAGCTCCTCTGTCTATGAATAGACAGGAAGAATACTGGAGTGGGTTGCCATGCCATCTTCCAGGAGATCTTCCTGAGGCAGGGATCCAACCTGCATCTCTTAGGTCTCCTGCATTGGCAGGTGGTTTCTTTATTACTAGAGCCACATGGGAAGCTCTTATAACACATCACACTGTATTAAAATTGATGCTAACTTGCCTCAGTTTATTGATACATTGAGAAATTCTGAAGGGTAAGAGTCATATCTTTCATTTCTCTTTCCTAAATATTTAGTTCAATATCTCACAAGTAACAGCTGAAAACTAAATATATATATATATATATATTTATATATATATATTTATAAATATTTTATATATATTTTAATTATTTATAATTAATATTTATTTTTAATTAATTTAATTTAATTAATTTAATTTAATTAATTTAATTTAATTAAATTAATTAATTTAATTAATTAATATAATTTAATTAATAATAAATATTAATATTTATATTAATAATTAATTATTAATATATATTTAAATATATATATATATATATATATATATATATATTGAATGAGTGGAATGCTGATGGGCATCATCATGATTCCAAGGTGTTATAATTGAAAGATAGCAACCTAGAAAGAATATGAGAGAAGATTTACAGAATCATATATATATATATATATTTAAAATTAATTTTTATTGGAATATAGTTGATTTACAATGTTGTGTTAGTTTCTGCTGTACAGCAAAGTGAGTCAGTTATAGTGTGAAAGTGAAGTGTTAGTCATTCAGTCCTGTCTGACTCTGCAACCCACTGGACTGTAGCCTGCCAGGCTCCTATGTCCATGGAATTCTCCAGGCAAGAACACTGAAGTGAGTTGCCATTCCCTTTTCCCTTTGCCTTCCTTTTCCCTTTTCCATTTCCCATTCCCTTTTCTTCCCAACACAGGGATTGAACACAGGTCTTCAGGGCAGACAGATTCTTTACCATCTGAGCCACCAGGGAACGTGAGTCAGTTATACATACAGATCTATCCACTCTCTTTTTTAGATTTTAATAAGAACCATTAAATAGCAGAGGGAACTCTATTCAATATTCTGTAATGATCTATATGGAAATAGAATCTATAAAAAAAGAACCATATGTTTTTAAAGAAAAGTTCATATTCAAAATAAAAATAAACTTCTCAAACAAAAATGCTTTTCAAGTGATATTTTAGAAGACACTCATTAACTACTAGATAAGCATAACTTAAAGCATGTCAGAAAGGGCAGAAATTTAAAAAATCACAATTAACTAGATATGTTTGAACAAAATGATTCTTTTTACAAACTATATAATTAGTATCTATGTATATTAAGTAGGTACATGAATTATTGTTCATATTGGTTGCTAAATTGTTTTGTTTGTCAGATTAATATGTTGTTTTTATCTAAAATAAATTTATAAAACTTAGTTTAGGAAACGTAAAATAACAAAGATGTGTTACTTGGAGAAAGAAGCATGAGAATAATTGATAAAATTAAATTCAAATTAATTTCAAAGCAACTGAAATTAATAATTTCCTTGGAAACCAGAGTTCATAAAATTTGATTACAGTAGAGATGTAAGAGCTTTAGAAATAGAAATTAGAACATACACACATTATTATACGGATAATGAAGTGATGCAAGACAATTTCCAATCCCTGAAAGATAATAGGTATCTAGATTGAAATAACTCATTTTGTGCCCAGCACAATAGATTTGACAAAACCCACGCTAAGACGCCATTGATAATGACTCAGTTTCTGGTGAAGGTATGCAGACATTGATATAGAATCAATTTATATGCATGATTATGTTATAACATATCATGCTCTGAATAATATAGAGGAAATAATATTTTGTCATGAAAAAGAGATTAAGTAAAATTGGAGATCTCTGGAATTTTTTTTTAAATTTTATTTCATTTTTAAACTTTACAATATTGTATTAGTTTTGCCAAATATCGAAATGAATAAGACACAGGTATACCTGTGTTCCCCATCCTGAACCCTCCTCCCTCCTCCCATACCCTCCCTCTGGGTCGTCCCAGTGCACCAGCCCCAAGCATCCAGTATCGTGCATCGAACCTGGACTGGCAACTCATTTCATACATTATATTATACATGTTTCACTGCTATTCTCCCAAATTTCCCCACCCTCTCCCTCTCCCACAGAGTCCATAAGACTGATGTATACATCAGTGTCTCTTTTGCTGTCTCGTACACAAGGTTATTGTTACCATCTTTCTAAATTCCATATATATGCGTTAGTATACTGTATTGGTGTTTTTCTTTCTGGCTTACTACACTCTGTATAACAGGCTTCAGTTTCATCCATCTCATTAGAACTGATTCAAATGTATTCTTTTTAATGGCTGAGTAATACTCCATTGTGTATATGTACCACAGCTTTCTTTCTTTTTCTTTTCTTTTTTTTTTTTTGTGGAACAGGTCTTTTATTTATTTATTTTTTTCTTCTTTATTTTTACATGTGTTCCCCATCCTGAACCCTCCTCCCTCCTCCCTCCCCATACCATCCCTCTAGTCGTCCCAGTGCACCAGCCCCAAGCATCCAGTATTGTGCATTGAACCTGGACTGGCATCTCGTTTCATACATGACATTTCACATGTTTCAATGCCATTCTCCCAAATCTTCCCACCCTCTCCCTCTCCCACAGAGTCCATAAGACTGTTCTATACATCAGCGTCTCTTTTGCTGTCTCGTATACAGGGTTATCGTTACCATCTTTATAAATTCCATATATATGCGTTAGTATACTGTATTGGTGTTTTTCCTTCTGGCTTACTTCACTCTGTATAATAGGCTCCAGTTTCATCCACCTCATTAGAACTGATTCAAATGTATTCTTTTTAATGGCTGAGTAATACTCCATTGTGTATATGTACCACAGCTTTCTTATCCATTCATCTGCTGATGGACACCTCCCAGAATATTGGAAATAAAAGCAAAAAAAAAAACAAAAACAAAAACAAATGGGACCTAATTAAACTTAAAAGCTTCTGCACCTCAAAGGAAACTATTAGCAAGGTGAATATTAGACAGCCTTCAGAATGGGAGAAAATAATAGCAAATGAAGCAACTGGCAAAAAACTAATCTCAAAAATATACAAGCAACTCCTACAGCTCAACTCGAGAAAAATAAATGACCCAATCAAAAAATGGGCCAAAGAACTAAATAGACATTTCTCCAAAGAAGACATACAGATGGCTAACAAACATATGAAAAGATGCTCAACAGCACTCATTATCAGAGAAATGCAAATCAAAACCACTATGAGGTACCATTTCACACCAGTCAGAATGGCTGCGATCCAAAAGTCTACAAGCAATAAATGCTGGAGAGGGTGTGGAGAAAAGGGAACCCTCTTACACTGTTGCTGGGAATGCAAACTAGTACAGCCACTATGGAGAACAGTGTGGAGATTCCTTAAAAAACTGGAAATAGAACTGCCTTATGATCCAGCAATCCCACTGCTGGGCATACACACTGAGGAAACCAGAAGGGAAAGAGACACGTGTACCCCAATGTTCATCACAGCACTGTTTATAATAGCCAGGACATGGAAGCAACCTAGATGCCCATCAGCAGATGAATGGATAAGAAAGCTGTGGTAGCTTCCATGTCCTGGCTATTATAAACAGTGCTGCTATGAACATTGGGGTACACGTGTCTCTTTCCCTTCTGGTTTCCTCAGTGTGTATGCCCAGCAGTGGGATTGCTGGATCATAAGGCAGTTCTATTTCCAGTTTTTTAAGGAATCTCCACACTGTTCTCCATAGTGGCTGTACTAGTTTGCATTCCCACCAACAGTGTAAGAGGGTTCCCTTTTCTCCACACCCTCTCCAGCATTTATTGCTTGTAGACTTTTGGATCGCAGCCATTCTGACTGGTGTGAAATGGTACCTCATAGTGGTTTTGATTTGCATTTCTCTGATAATGAGTGCTGTTGAGCATCTTTTCATATGTTTGTTAGCCATCTGTATGTCTTCTTTGGAGAAATGTCTATTTAGTTCTTTGGCCCAGTTTTTGATTGGGTCGTTTATTTTTCTGGAGTTGAGCTGTAGGAGTTGCTTGTATATTTTTGAGATTAGTTGTTTCTCAGTTGCTTCATTTGCTATTATTTTCTCCCATTCTGAAGGCTGCCTTTTCACCTTGCTTATAGTTTCCTTTGTTGTGCAGAAGCTTTTAAGTTTAATTAGGTCCCATTGTTTTATTTTTGCATTTATTTCCAATATTCTGGGAGTTGGGTCATAGAGGATCCTGCTGTGATGTATATCGGAGAGTGTTTTACCTATGTTCTCTTCTAGGAGTTTTATAGTTTCTGGTCTTACGTTGAGATCTTTAATCCATTTTGAGTTTATTTTTGTGTATGGTGTTAGAAAGTGTTCTAGTTTCATTCTTTTACAAGTGGTTGTCCAGTTTTCTCAGCACCACTTGTTAAAGATATTGTATTTAATCCATTGTATATTCTTGCCTCCTTTGTCAAAGATTAGGTGTCCATATGTGCGTGGATTTATCTCTGGGCTTTCTATTTTGTTCCATTGATCTATATTTCTGTCTTTGTGCCAGTACCATACTGTCTTGATAACTGTGGCTTTGTAATAGAGCCTGAAGTTAGGTAGGTTGATTCCTCCAGTTCCATTCTTTCTCAGGATAGCTTTGGTTATTCGCAGTTTTTTGTATTTCCATACAAATTGTGAAATTATTTGTTCTAGCTCTGTGAAGAATACCGTTGGTAGCTTGACAGGGATTGCATTGAATCTATAAATTGCTTTGGGTAGTATACTCATTTTCACTACATTGATTCTTCCAATCCATGAACATGGTATATTCTTCCATCTATTAGTGTCCTCTTTGATTTCTTTCACCAGTGTTTTATAGTTTGCTATATATAGGTCTTTCATTTCTTTAGGTAGATATATTCCTAAGTATTTTATTCTTTCCATTGCAATGGTGAATGGAATTGTTACTTTAATTTCTCTTTCAGTTTTCTCATTACTAGTGTATAGGAATGCAAGGGATTTCTGTGTGTTGATTTTATATTCTGCAACTTTACTATAATCATTGATTAGTTCTAGTAATTTTCTGGTGCAGTCTTTAGGGTTTTCTATGTAGAGGATCATGTCATCTGCAAACAGTGAGAGTTTTACTTCTTCTTTTCCAATTTGGATTCCTTTTATTTCTTTTTCTGCTCTGATTGCTGTGGCCAAAACTTCCAAAACTATGTTGAATAGTAATGGTGAAAGTGGGCACCCTTGTCTTGTTCCTGACTTTAGAGGAAATGCTTTCAATTTTTCACCATTGAGGATAATGTTTGCTGTGGGTTTGTCATATATAGCTTTTATTATGTTAAGGTATGTTCCTTCTATTCCTGCTTTCTGGAGAGTTCTTATCATAATTGGATATTGAATTTTGTCAAAGGCTTTCTCTGCATCTATTGAGATAATCATATGGTTTTTATTTTTTAATTTGTTAATGTGGTGTATAACATTGATTGATTTGCAGATATTGAAGAATCCCTGCATCCCTGGGATAAAGCCCACTTGGTCATGGTGTATGATCTTTTTAATGTGTTGTTGGGTTCTGATTGCTAGAATTTTGTTAAGGATTTTTGCATCTATGTTCATCAGTGTTATTGGCCTGTAGTTTTCTTTTTTTGTGGCATCTTTGTCAGGTTTTGGTATTAGGGTGATGGTGGCCTCATAGAATGTGTTTGGAAGTTTACCTTCCTCTGCAATTTTCTGGAATAGTTTGAGCAGGATAGGTGTTAGCTCTTCTCTAAATTTTTGGTAGAATTCAGCTGTGAAGCCGTCTGGACGGGGGCTTTTGTTTGCTGGAAGATTTCTGATTACAATTTCAATATCCGTGCTTGTGATGGGTCTGTTAAGATTTTCTATTTCTTCCTGGTCCAGTTTGGGAAAGTTGTACTTTTCTAAGAATTTGTCCACTTCTTCCATGTTTTCCATTTTATTGGCATATAATTGTTGATAGTAGTCTCTTATGATCCTTTGTATTTCTGTGTTGTCTGTTGTGATCTCTCTATTTTCATTTCTAATTTTGTTGATTTGATTTTTCTCCCTTTGTTTCTTGATGAGTCTGGCTAATGGTCTGTCAATTTTATTTATCCTTTCAAAGAACCAGCTTTTGGCTTTGTTGATTTTTGCTATGGTCTCTTTTGTTTCTTTTGCATTTATTTCTGCCCTAATTTTTAAGATTTCTTTCCTTCTACTAACCCTGGGGTTCTTCATTTCTTCCTTTTCTAGTTGCTTTAGGTGTAGGGTTAGGTTATTTATTTGACTTTTTTCTTGTTTCTTGAGGTATGCCTGTATTGCTATGAACTTTCCCCTTAGGACTGGTTTTAAACTGTCCCACAGGGTTTGAGTTGTTGTGTTTTCATTTTCATTAGTTTCTATGCAAATTTTGATTTCTTTTTTTATTTTTTCTGTGATTTGTTGGTTATTCAGCAGCGTGTTTTTCATCCTCCATATGTTGGAATTTTTAATAGTTTTGCTCCTGTAATTGAGATCTTATCTTACTGCATTGTGATCAGAAAAGATGCTTTGAATGATTTATATTTTTTTTTAATTTTCCAAGGCTAGATTTATGGCCCAGGATGTGATCTATCCTGGAGAAGGTTCCATGTGTGCTTAAGAAAAAGGTGAAATTCATTGTTTTGGGATGAAATATCCTATAGATATCAATTAGGTCTAACTGGTCTATTGTATCATTTAACGTTTGTGTTTCCTTGTTAATTTTCTGTTTAGTTGATCTATCCATAGGTGTGAGTGGGGTATTAAAGTCTCCCACTATTATTGTGTTATTGTTAATTTCTCCTTTCATACTTCTTAGCATTTGTCTTACATATTGTGGTGCTCCCGTGTTGGGTGCATATATATTTATAGTTGTTATATCTTCTTCTTGGATTGATCCTTTGATCATTATGTACTGACCATCTTTGTCTCTTTTCACAGCCTTTGTTATAAAGTCTATTTTATCTGATATAAGTATTGCTACTCCTGCTTTCTTTTGGTCCCTATTTGCATGGAAAATCTTTTTCCAGCCCTTCACTTTCAGTCTGTATGTGTCCCCTGTTTTGAGGTGGGTTTCTTGTAGACAACATATGTAGGGGTCTTGTTTTTGTATCCATTCAGCCAGTCTTTGTCTTTTGGTTGGGGCATTCAACCCATTTACGTTTAAGGTAATTACTAATAAGTATGATCCCGTTGCCGTTTACTTTATTGTTTTGGGTTCGAGTTTATATACCGTTTTTGTGTTTGCTGTCTAGAGAATATCCTTTAGTATTTGTTGGAGAGGTGGTTTGGTGGTGCTGAATTCTCTCAGCTTTTGCTTGTCTGCGAAGCTTTTGATTTCTCCTTCATATTTGAATGAGATCCTTGCTGGGTACAATAATCTTGGCTGTAGGTTATTTTCTTTCATCACTTTAAGTATGTCTTGCCATTCCCTCCTGACTTGAAGAGCTTCTATTGAAAGATCAGCTGTTATCCTTATGGGAATTCCCTTGTGTGTTATTTGTTGTTTTTCCCTTGTTGCTTTTAATATTTGTTCTTTGTGTTTGATCTTTGTTAATTTGATTAATATGTGTCTTGGGGTGTTTTGCCTTGGGTTTATCCTGTTTGGGACTCTCTGGGTTTCTTGGACTTGGGTGATTATTTCCTTCCCCATTTTAGGGAAGTTTTCAACTATTATCTCCTCAAGTATTTTCTCATGGTCTTTCTTTTTGTCTTCTTCTTCTGGGACCCCTATGATTCGAATGTTGTAGCATTTAATATTGTCCTGGAGGTCTCTGAGATTGTCCTCATTTCTTTTAATTCGTTTTTCTTTTGTCCTCTCTGATTCATTTATTTCTACCATTCTATCTTCTAATTCACTAATCCTATCTTCTGCCTCTGTTATTCTACTATTTGTTGCCTCCAGAGTGTTTTTAATTTCATTTATTGCATTACTCATTTTATCTTGACTCTCATTTATTTCTTCTAGGTCCTTGTTAAAACTTTCTTGCATCTTCTCAATCTTTGTCTCCAGGCTATTTATCTGTGATTCCATTTTGATCTCAAGATTTTGGATCAATTTCACTATCATTATTCGGAATTCTTTATCAGGTAGATTCCCTATCTCTTCCTCTTTTGTTTGGTTTGGTGGGCATTTATCCTGTTCCTTTATCTGCTGGGTATTCCTCTGTCTCTTCATCTTGTTTAAATTGCTGAGTTTGGGGTGTCCTTTCTGTATTCTGGCAGTTTGTGGAGTTCTCTTTATTGTGGCGTTTCCTCGCTGTGTGTGGGTTTGTACAGGTGGCTTGTCAAGGTTTCTTGGTTAGGGAAGCTTGTGTCAGTGTTCTGGTGAGTGGAGCTGTATTTCTTCTCTCTGGAGTGCAATGAAATGTCCAGTAATGAATTATGGGATGTCTATGGTTTTGGGGTGACTTTGGGCTGCCTGTATCTTGGAGCTCAGGGCTGTGTTCCTTGCTGCTGGAGAATTTGCTTGGTATGTCTTGCCCTGAAACTTGTTTCACCCAGAGAGGTTTACAGCGTTATATGGAGAAGAGAAGAGTGAGGAGGGAGTTAGAGGTGACCCGAATGAGATGAGGTGGAATCAATAGAGGAGAGAGTGGGCTATTAAGTAATCTCTTCCTTATGTGCACTCCACAACTGGACCACTCAGAGATGTTCACGGAGTTATACAGAGAAGGGAAGAAGGAGGAAGGTGGCAAAGGTGGCCAGGAGGATAAATGGGGGGAATGAAAAGGAGGGAGAAAGATCCAGCCAGTAATCAGTTCCCTAAGTGTTCTCCACCGTCTGGAACACACAGAAATTCACAGAATTGGGTAGAGTAGAGAGGGGTTAGGGAGGAGACACAGGCAACCTAGTGGAGAAAAAGGAGAGTCCAAAGGGAGAGAGAGCAGTTTAGCCAGTAATCTCGCTCCCTAGTGAAAAATGGGTACTGAAGACTGGGTTCTTAAAGGTACAAAAGTGGTAACAAATACATAAAAGCAAAAATTAAAAATCTAGAGTAGAGTTTGGAATTTCAAAAATACGATGTTAAAGAAAAGAAGAAGGAAAAGAAAGAGAGAAAAAACAAACAAAAACAAACAAGGTTGCAAAAATTATAAAGAAAATATAGGTACAAAATTGATAACTAATACCAAAAAGCAAAAGTTAAAAATCTAGAGTAGAGTTTGGAATTTAGGAAAAAAAAAAAACAAGAACAAAAAAATCGCATAAATTATATATATAAAAAAAATACAGGTACAAAATTGATAACAAATACCAAAACCATAAATTAAAAATCTAGAGTAGAGTTTGGAATTTCAGATATACAATGTTATTTAAAAGAAGAAGAGAAAGAAACAGAGAAAAAGAAAAAAAAAAAAAAAAAGGGTCACAGAAATTATATAAAAACAAAAACAAAACAAAAAAAAAAAACTATAGGTACAAAATTGATAAGAAATACTAAAAAGCTAAAATTAAAAATCTAGAGTAGAGTTTGGAATTTCAAAATACAATGTTAAAGAAAAGAAGGGAAAAAAAGTCAAAAAATTATAAAATATATATATATATATAGTTTGCTTTAAAAAAATTTTTTTTTGCAAAGTAATCGGTTATAAAAGTGGAAATTATAGGAATAATAGAGGACTTAAAAACATTTTTTAAAATTAAAAAAAATAATTAAAAAAAAAAAAAAAAGATAGAATGATTGTACAAATAGTAAAAATATATCTAGGGCTTTTTCCAGTTTTGTTGTGAGTATTGTGGGTTCAGTTCATTTTTGGCTAGTTCCTTGGTCTGACTTATATTTCTCAAGATCTATAGGCCCTTTCCTATGTAGATGGTAGTAACCACAGGGTTTTAATCTATTGCCTGTAGCTTCCAAGGCGGTTCCCTCTGTTATAGCTTCTTCTGTTTGCTGGTCTCTTCAGTGTCTGGTTTCCACCCTGACACAAAGGGGATGGTGGAGGACACTTTTTTTTTTTTTTTAGGCTCACTTGTTCAGTCATGCTGAGGGGAGGTAGGGAGGGATGCTGCAAACAAGTAACACTGGCATGCGCTCGCAGTGCCTCAGCCACACTGGGTCTGCCCCCCATTTACAGCGCGTGGAGCCTCTCTGCCCACGCTGCTCAGGCTCTAGGTTGCTCTGCCGGGAACCATCCGCGGCCGGCCCTGGGCTGCCTGTACTTCCCAGGTCTAAGCCGCTCAGGTTCAGGCACTCGGGTAGTCCTCAGAGGCGCAGACTCTCGGTTGGGCCTGCGTTTTGTGCCCTTCCCAGGTCCGAGCAGCTCAGGTGATGAGGTGTTTTGCGTGCGCGATTGCTGCAACTTATCGCCTCCTCGCCGCTCAGTTATCTAGTTGTGCACTGGCACACCTTCTCAGGCAGATGTTGACCGTCCAGACCCCCAAGAAGTTTTAGTTAGCAAAGAAGCCTGTTTACAGTTTTATAGATAATGTCTCTCTGGGGCTGCAATTGTCCCCTTCCAGCTCTGGCTGCCTATCACTGGAGGGGGATGGTCTGCCGCCGGCTATCTCTGTTCAGTCCTTTGTTCCGTGCGCGGGCCTGGCGGTGTCATAGGTTAGGGCTGGCATTTCGCGTGGTAGATATCCCACAGTCTGGTTTGCTAGCCCAAAGTATTTCACTCAGATAGCGCTCAGGGTATTCAGGACAGATTCTTGCGATGCAGCCCGCGCCACACCTCCCTGCCCAGCCCCCGCTTGCTAATGGCGGATGCAGGCGTCTGCGCTGCTTCTCCGCTGGGGGAGTTACCGTAGGGCTCACAATGTGTGGGTTTTAATTATTTATTTTTCCTCCCTGTTATGTTGCCCTCTGTGCTTCCAAGGCTCGGCACAGATGCGGCAGTGAGAAGGTTTCCTGGAGTTTGGAAACTTCTCTCTTTTTAAGACTCCCTTCCTGGGACGGAACTCCGTCCCTCCCTCTTTTGTCCCTTTTTTTGTCTTTTATATTTTTTCCTACCTCCTTTTGAAGACTTGGGTTGCTTTTCTGGGTGCCTGATGTCCTCTGCTGGCATTCAGAAGTTGTTTTGTGGAATTTACTCAGCGTTTAAATGTTCTTTTGATGAATTTGTGGGGGAGAAGTGTTCTCCCTGTCCTACTCCTCCACCATCTTAGCTCTTCCATGGATTTTTAAGTTTATATCAGGATCATGTAGTCGGTGGGAAGGAGAAAAATCTATATTCCTATTGCCAATTCTAAAATTTGAGTTGAGAGGTGTAACAAAGAAAATATTATATAGATTTTTTTCAATTGGTAAGAAGAGTAGGTACCAGTGGAGTTTTGAGGGGGCTCATGATTCAGGAGAGCCTATTGAGCCTATTGTTAGCATCTCTTCTCAACTCTGTTCACTGACGTCAGATTGGAACTTGACCGTAATGGGAGTACTTTCAAGATAGAAATTGGCAAGCACCCCAAAGCAAAACTCTCTCACTTATTTATTTTTTCCACCACTGATTAACAAATTGTCATGGATTTACAAATACACAAGGATTCCTTCAAGAGTAATGGTGAAATATATTGTAGTTGGTTAAGATGGAAAACAATGTTTTCCAGAATCCTCTTTCCTGAATGGTTCTAGACCCAAAGAGGAACTTACACAAGTTTTTGAAGGCAGATGTGAAGCACAAAGACTTAAATTTTGAAGGCTCTTATGTCATCTCTATTCTCCACCACTTCAGATCCAGCTCATCCTCCTGACTCCTGGCTATGCTGACAGGAATTCTGTCAGATCCACATGGATGCTAACTATGAAGGGACTATAGTTTACTATACAGAGTTCTATTTTGCCACTGGATGTGCTTGACTTATTTGATATTTATACACTTTGCACTTTATCTCCTTGCACTATTGCTTTAGATGAATAAGCTAATGACTCTTTTTCTGATCCTAATATAAGGTGTTGTACAGTATCTGGACATAACATAGACTTCAGTAATACTTAAACTTGCCTAAAAATAAAAATCACCTAGGAAAGTCATTCAGCTATCTATCTTGTGTTAATCGTTGAGTCATGTTCAACTCTTTGCGACTCCTTGGACTGTAGACCTCCAGGCTCCTCTGTCCATGGAATCTTCTACACAAGAATACTGGAGTGGGTTGCCATTTTAATACTAATGAACCAGAATCTTCAAAGAATGATACTAGTAAACTATATGGCATGCAACTTTTAAAAGTAGCTTAATAAAAAGTTTTAAACATTTTGGAGCATGGGTTATAAAGGATTTTGTATATGTGAAAGATTAATGATGATAATGAAGGGCATATATTATCCATGTAGGAAATTGGAGGCAGCGATGGAGGCTGTTTCTGAATTATTTTAGAAAATATTTAATGATTATTTGAAATAGAAGGATAGTAGTTATGGAGATGGATCAGAGCAAATAGAAGAGAGACGAATAGAATTATCAAGATATAATGAAAACGTGTAAATCACAACATTTGCAAATGGTTCTTTATAGAGAGAAATACTTATTTTCTGAGATCTTTCCTGAGAGAGATACAGTTACATATAAAATCTGGACTTCTCTGAGTATCTTTTGATATTCTTAAGTGATAACTGGTAAAGTTTGATTACTTGTGAATTTCGATTAGCATATTTCTTATCTGCAAATATCTAGACACTTGAGTGATGCGAAAAACAACTTTCAGAGAGAGATTCGATTTACATTCATTGTGACCACATCAGTTCAGTATACTCTTGTCTTTTACTTCCATTCTACAACAAAAAAAGGAAAAAGGGTATTTGTAAAGTACTATGCTAACACTGAGAGATCCGTTGAGAAAACAACAATCTTTGGAAAGTATGAACTACCTGTAGTTATAGAAATACTTATTGTTAGCTGATCATCATTATTATTATTATTTTGCAAAGATAAGATAAAGCCCAAATATAGGGGCTTTGAAACCATGCTTAGCAGTTTGCACCTAATTCATTAGACAAGGGGGAGTATTAAAGGAAAGTGAGGAAAACAGAACTATGAAAAAACATTGGAAAATATTGATATAATTTAGAATATTGATATGGTACCAACATATAAAACAAAACTGAATAGGGAAGAACTATGAGTTGCAGCCATGAATGAGAAAGATACCATGACAAGACCTTTTAGAACTAACATCCTTTTCAATACAGGGGACTGGGATACAAAAGTAGGAAGTCAAGTGATACCTGGAGTAACAGACAAGTTTGACCTTGGAATACAAAATGAAGCAGGGCAAAGTCTAACAATTTCACCGAGAGAACGCACTGGTCATAGCAAATACCCTCTTCCAACAACACAAGAGAGAACTTTACACATGGACATTACCAGATGGTCAATACCGACATCAGGTTGATTATATTCTTTACAGTCAAAGATGGAGAAGCTCTTATGTAGTCAGCAAAAACAAGACTGGGAGCTGACTGTGGCTCAGATCACAAACTACTCATTGCAAAATTCAGACTTAAACTGAAGAAAGTAGGGAAAATCACTAGACAACTCAAGTATGACCTAAATCAAATCCTTTATGATTATACAGTGGAAGTGACAAATAGATTCAAGGGATTAGATCTGATAGAGTGGCTGAAGGAAAATGGTGGAGGTTTGTAACCTTGTAAAGGAGGCCATGAGCAAAACATGCCAAGGAAAAGAAACGCAAAGAGTCAAAATAGTTGTCTGAGGAGGCCTTATAAATAGATGAAAAAAGGAGAGAAACTAAAGGCAAAGGAGAAAAGGAAAGATATATCCATCTGATGCAGAGTTCCAAAGAATAGTGAGGAAAGATAAGAAAGGCTTCCTCAGTGATCAATGCAAAGAAACAGAGGAAAACAATAGAATGGGAAAGACTGGAGATCTCTTTAAGAAAATTACGGATATCAAAGGAAAATTTAATGCAAAAATGGGCACAATAAAGGACAGAAATGTTATGGAACTAACAGAAGCAGAAGATGTTAAGAAGAGGTGGCAAGAATACACAGAAGAATTATTCAAAAAGATCTTGATGGCCCAGATAGCCACAATTCTGTGATCAATCACCTAGACTGGGTGACCTGGGATGGGAAGTCAAGTGAGACTTAGGAAGCATCACTACAGACAAAGCTAACAGAGTTGATGGAATTCCAGCTGAGCTACTTCAAATCCTAAAAGATGATGCTGTGAAAGTGCTGTGTACAATATTCCAGAAAATCTGAAAAACTAAGCAGTGGCTACAGAGCTGGAGAAGGTCAATTTTCATTCCAATCCCAAGGAAAGGCAATGTCAAATAATATTCAAACTACCACACAATTGTACTCATCTCACACTCTAGCAAAGTAAATGCTCAAAGTTAGACTTCAACAGTGCATGAACTGAGAACTTCCAGATGTTCAAGCTGGATTTACAAAAGGAAGAAGAACTAGAGATCAAATTGCCAACCTCCATTGAATCATAGAAAAATCAAAAGAGTTCCAGAAAAACATCTACTTCTGCTTCATTGACTATGCTAAAACCTTTGACTGTGGATCACAACACACTGTGGAACATTCTTAAAGAGATGAAAACACCAGACCACCTTATCCTTCTCCCGAGAAACCTATATGCAGGTCAAGAAGCATCAATTAGAATGAGACATGGAACATGGCCTGGTTCCAAATTGGGAAAGAAGTAGGTCAAGGCTGTATATTGTCACCCTGCTTATTTACTTATATGCAGAGCACATCAAATGAAATGCTAGGCTGGATGAAGTACACGGTGAAATCAAATTGCTTGGAGAAATATCAATAATCTCAAATACACAGATGATACCACCCTTATGGCAGAAAGCAAAAAAAGAACTAAAGAGCCTCTTGATGAAAGTGAAAAAGCTGGCTTGAAACTTTCAAAAAACAAAGATCATGGCATCCGGTCCCATCACTTCATGGCAAATAGTTGGGAAAACAACAGATACAGTGACAGATTTTATTTTCTTAGGCTCCAAAATCTCTGCAGATGGTGACTACAGCCATGAAATTAACAGACATTTGCTCCTTGGAAGAAAAGCTATGACCAGCATAGATAGCATATTAAAAAACAGAGACATTACTTTGCTAGCAAAGTTCCATCTAGTCAGAGCTATGGTTTTCCAGTTGTCTTGTATGGATGTGAGAGTTGGACTATAAAGAAAGCTGAGCATTGAAGAACTGATCCTTTTGAAGTGTGGTGTTGGAGAAGACTCTTGAGAGTCCCTTGGTCTGCAAGGAGATCAAACCAGTCTGTCCTAAAGAAATCAGTCCTGAATATTCTTTGTAAGGACTGATGCTGAAGCTGAATCTGAAGCTCCAATACCTTGGCCACCTGATGTGAAGAACTGACTTACTGGAAAAGATTCTGATCCTGGGAAATATTGAAGGCAGGAGGAGAAGAGGATGACAGAGGATGAGATGGTTGGATGGCATCATTGACTTGACGGACATGAGTTTGAGCAAGCTCCAAGAGTTGGTGATGGTTAGGGAAGCCTGCGTGCTGCAGTCCATGGGGTCGCAAAGAGTTGGACACGACTGAGCAACTGAACTGAACTGAGTGACTGATCTCTCCTGAACTGATGATAGAATAGATGGTAATCAAAATACTCAAACCAAAGAGGTGATAATGATGCTGTATGAAAATTTCATCCTATCAATAACCAATATTATTGTGGAACCAGCCCTTCTTAGTCTTAGTATGATTATAAAGTATCCTTCAGCTGTAGCCATCAGGAAAATGAAAAGAAATGAAGTTTTTATTTATGAGACCTGGAAATTACTTAGCACACCTGAAGCCACATAGTGAGATTGAGAGTAGAGAGAGAAAGAGCACATGTAAGCCTGTTGTTGTTCAGTCACTGTTTCATCCAATTCTTTGAAACTCCAAGGACTGCAGGCATGGTAGTCTTCCCTGTCCTTCACTATCTCCTGGAGTTTGCTCAAACTCATGTCCATCGAGTCCGTGATGTCATCCTCTGTGGTACCCTTCACCTGCCTTCAATCTTTCCCAGCATCAGGGTCTTTTCCAATGAGTTAGCTCATTGGAGCCTAGTGGTCTTTTATTGAGGTAGACTGTGGGGGCCTAGGGTTTCACAAACTCACTCTTTATTGGTGAATTTAAAGCATAAAAGAATAAATTTAAAGTGAGGGAAGAGAAAAAAATAAAAATACAAGTGGCCCCAAATGTGCGCTTATCAAAATCAACCAGGATTTCTAAAACAAAAGAGCTTCAGTGAAGAAAGGGGGCCTGGCCCTTTATCTAGAGTGTGACTGGCAATGTGTTTATTTGAGATAGACCTCTTTGAAGTGGATGTTTCTTTGAAGTGGATGTCTCAGTAATAAAAGCTTAAGCCAGGCACTTATATTACAAAAAGAGAAGCCAACTGTCAGGGCTTACACAGCAAATGAGAAGAGAACAGAAGTACAGATTTAAAAGTTATTTCAGTTATACATTATGCAAAACTGGAAAATGGTTAGATATGGTATGCAATTTGGAAAGAAGAGTCAAAAATGTAAATGAACAGAAATGCAAAAGTTAACAGAAATGAGGCAAGTGGTTTCATTGTGTCCTTCTTATAATCACAAGCAGATTAACCATGAAGCTGGTGATGTGAGGCTTCAGAACCCTTGCAAAAAGAGTCGTTTTGAACTATTAGAAGGAATCCTAAGACTACAAAAAAGAGGTTTTTTTTTTTTTTTTGTAGAATTTACAGAAGGAAGATATTTTAATCACAGTCAGTTAAGGCTGCTACCTCTTTTCATTCCAGCTTTCATTTTATTCCACATCTTACTGCCCTTCTTGTTGGGTGACTGGGAATGACTGCAGGCACTTTTGTGATCTAGCTAACTGAAATTTACTTGCTGACACATTTAAATTTTGTAGAATATATTCATTTGCTTCACAGTCAATTTCCTGTATAATTAAGTTATTCTTAGTCTTCCTGGTATTAAAATGGTTTCCAGGAAGACAAGTACCTCTCACTCTGTAGATTCAGTCGTCATTAAAGTGGGAGATGCAAAGTCTGATGTGTTACTCTAACAGTATTGGGAGGAAAACATTTCCTATACCCTTCTAGGTTCTTCTGACTAGTCTAGTAATTAAATTGACACAAAACATAAGTAAAAAAAGACAAAATTTATATGTATATATAGAAATCTCAGTTATGTGGGACTTAAATGACTTAAACAAATGACTAAAGCAGGCAGTTTTTATACTTTCAAACAAAGAAACAATGCATCTGTGAAAAATTGATAAGATAATAGAGTTTGAGCTTGGGGTAGTAAATTAGTGAATAAGTAACAAGCCCTGTCTCTCTACTTCCTAGCACAGGGAGGATACCTTTCACAGGGCAGATTAATTTCTTATTTTCAGGGAGGGAGAGAGGAGGGTCAGAGTGTCCTCCTTGTATCAACTGTTTTACTAGTAACTTTAATTAAAAATAATAAACATGCCATGTAGACAAATATAGGGGTAGCCTGCTCTGCAGAGAAGGCAGTGGCACCCTACTCCAGTACTCTTGCCTGGAAAATCCCATGGACGGAGGAGCCCGATCGTCTGCAGTTCATGGGGTCACTAGAGTCGGACACGAATGAGCGGCTTCACTTTCACTTTTCACTTTTATGCACTGGAGAAGGAAATGGCAACTCACTCCAGTGTTCTTGCTTGGAGAATCCCAGGGACGGGGGAGCCTGGTAGGCTGCCTTCTATGGGGTCACGACTGAAGCAACTTAGCAGCAGCAGCAGCAGCAGCCTGCTCTGAGTCCCAGTGTGTGATGTCAAGTTTGTACTTGGTAGAGGAGAAAAAGGTTTTTGCAGTGTGTGGAGCTGAACATTAGGACTTCCCTGATGGCTTAGCACATAAAGAATCTGCCTGCAATGCAGGTGACCAGGGTTTGATCCCTGGGTTGAGAAGATCCCCTGAAAAAAGGAATGGGTACCCACTCCAGTATTCCTGCCAGGAGAATCCCACGGACAGAGGAGCTTGGCAGGCTACCGTCCATGGGGTCAGGTCGAAAACAGTTGGACACGGAGCTGAAAGTTAGACTATGGATATTCCTCCTGTCATTATTTTGTTGTTGTTGTTGCTTCAGTCGTGTCCGACTCTGCGTGACCCCATAGACGGCAGCCCACCAGGCTCCCCCGTCCCTGGGATTCTCCAAGCAAGAACACTGGCCTGGATTGCCATTTCCTTCTCCAATGCAGGAAAATGAAAAGTGAAAGTGAAGTCGCTCAGTCGTGTCCAACTCTTGGCGACCCCATGGACTGCAGCCTACCAGGCTCCTCCGTCCATGGGATTTTCCAGGCAAGAGTACTGGAGTGGGGTGCCATTGCCTTCTCTGCCTCCTGTCATTATATGTGTAAAATTATAAAACTTGATTGTATAGAATATATAATTATAAGAATTACTATATATCCTTTTCCCTTTATTAAAGCACATGCAGGATCTATTAAGCTTGATAAGTCATTTTTAACTGGAATTTAGCAAGATTATTTGGGACACTTGAATAAATCAAGTCAGAAATTATTGACTCCTGATTTGACTTATGAAGAAAACTTAAGACAATTATGTTGGATAATGTATAAGTAATTAAGTACAGAAAATTCAGATAAAATTATATTGTTTGAAAAACAGAATAAAGTAAAAAGCCAATAGAAATATTTTTACATGCAGGCATCAATTTTGAAGAAAATAATATATAATACATATACAGTAAATCATTAAGAGGAATAGATAAATTTCTGTGGATGAATAAACTCATTTGATAATCAAATTAATTAAAAGCATAAATCATATGTATACTTGTAAACATTTTATATCTTTCTTAATTAAAATAAAATACTGGCATTAATGTAGGTAAGATAAAAAATTCAAATGTGCCAATACAATGATATATTGCAGAAAAATCAATTCAAAAATACTTAAGCAAGCATAAAACATGAAATACTTTAAGTTCTTACAGCTTGTATACAAAGTACATTTTATTTTCCAAATTTAACTTTCTAAAATATGTGACTGATGTTGCCAATAAGTTGTGAAGAGGAAAAGAAAATTTCTAAGCAATTAAGAAGTAAAAAAAAAATAAAAATAAAAACCATGTTAGAGGCAAGAATTGTCTCATTTTCTTTCTAAAGAAGATAGTATCACAATATTTTGTCAAAGTGTATACAGACAAAAGTATAAAGAAATGTGTATTTTTAGAATTGTCTAGTGTTTAGTTAACTCAAAAATTTTTTCTGATTTTTTATTTTGATGTTATTTTAAAATTTTGTAATTGTTATAACACATTCTAAATATAAACAAAGTTCACTACATTTATTCATAAATTTATTGATTTTTTGAATAGCCCTCACTTTTGCATTTGTATGAACTTCAAGTACCCTGATTTGGAATTGCCTCTATCTAACTGAGTGCCGAAGAACTGATGCTTTTGAACTGTGGTGTTGGAGAAGACTCTTGAGAGTCCCTTGGACTGCAAGGAGATCCAACCAGCCCATTCCAAAGGAGATCAGTTCTGGGTGTTCTTTGGAAGGAATGATGCTAAAGCTGAAACTCCATTACTTTGGCCACCTCATGTGAGGAGTTGACTCATTGGAAAAGACTCTGATGCTGGGAGGGATTGGGGGCAGGAGGAGAAGGGGACGACAGAGGATGAGATGGCTGGATGGCATCACTGACTCGATGGACAAGAGTTTGGGTGAACTCCAGGAGTTGGTGACGGACAGGGAGGCTTGGCATGCTGCGATTCATGGGGTTGCAAAGAGTTGGACAGGACTGAGTGACTGAACTGAACTGAACTATCTAACTAGTCAATGAAACTTTGATATATACTTAACTTTTTAAAATATCTCTTTTCTCTCCTGGGTAGGAATACATTGTTCTCTGATTGTGTATGCAGCTTGGGTAAAAATGATGGAAGAGAAACTGCTGAACATAATTTCCTTTTGTATGACCTAGTAGTATAATTATTATTGATTGTGATTTTATTTTTGATACATTAATGCATTATAAGTCAACTTATAAGTTGACCTCTTTATATGTCAATTTTGTAAAATGACTTTTGTCATTTTACAATGTAATATGTCAATTTTGTAAAATGAAGTGACTTTCCTACAAAAGAGGAGAAAAGAGACAATTTTCAAGAAAGTCAAAAGGCTAATGAGAAATGTGTAGGTTACCTACATATTGCTGAAGATAAGTAATTGAGAGTAATTTATATTTCATGTTGAGCTTCCCAGATGTTGCTAATGGTAAAAAAATACTCGCCTGCCGATGCAAGATACATGAGATGCAGGTTAGATCCCTAGGTTTGGAAGATCCCCTGGAGAAAACCATGGCAATGCGCTCCAGTATTCCATGGACAGAGGAGCCTGGAGAGCTACAGTCCACAGGGTTGCAAAGAGTTGGACCTGACTGAAACGACTTAGCATGCGTGTATATTCCATGTGTCTCTTTTTTTAACCTTAAAATATTTCATAAAAAGTAACTTACATACAGTAAAGTTGAAAAGGGATAAATTTATGCAACTATCAACAAGGTTAAGATGTGTAATATCCCATCAGTTTTCTTAACATTCAACCTTCAGAGGTGATCCATATTTTAATTTCTATCAAAGATTAATTTTCCTTATTATATTCAAGTAGCTTTTGGTACCATTTCTAGGAAGGGTATACCCCATGTCTGCTTAACTACTAGTTACTCAGAACGTCAATAATTTTTGATGGAACTACATTATTAATGATATATTTCCCACAGAAAACATTTAATTGGTTCTTTCTTGGGAAAAAAAACACAAAAAACTTAGGGAATCAAGTATACTATTCTCTCTAACTATGCGGGCTTGTATGTCCATGTCTGTTCTTTGTGTTTGTATGTGTGAGCATGGTGTGTGTATGTGTGTGTGTGTGTGTGTGTGTGTGTCTGTGCTCATGTGAACTCATGTACTCAGGCAAACCTTTTTAATTTGGGGGACCTGGAAGAAACACAAGCTGTAATCAAGATTGCCGGGAGAAATATCAATACCCTCAGATATGCAGATGACACCACCCTTATGGCAGAAAGTGAAGAGGAACTAAAAAACCTCTTGATGAAGGTGAAAGTGGAGAGTGAAAAAGTTGGCTTAAAGCTCAACATTCAGAAAATGAAGATCATGACATCCGGTCCCATCACTTCATGGGAAATAGATGGGGAAACAGTGGAAACAGTGTCAGACTTTCTTTTTTGGGGCTCCAAAATCACTGCAGATGGTGACTGCAGACATGAAATTAAAAGATGCTTACTCCTTGGAAGGAAAGTTATGACCAACCTAGATAGCACATTCAAAAGCAGAGACATTACTTTGCCAACAAAGGTTCGTCTAGTCAAGGCTATGGTTTTTCCTGTGGTCATGTATGGATGTGAGAATTAGACTGTGAAGAAGGCTGAGCGCTGAAGAATTGATGCTTTTGAACTGTGATGTTGGAGAAGACTCTTGAGAGTCCCTTGGACTGCAAGGAGATCCAACCAGTCCATTCTGAAGGAGATCAGCCCTGAGATTTCTTTGGAAGGAATGATGCTAAAGCTGAAACTCCATTACTTTGGCCACCTCATGTGAAGAGTTGACTCATTGGAAAAGACTCTGAAGCTGGGAGGGATTGGGGGCAGGAGGAGAAGGGGATGACAGAGGATGAGATGGCTGGATGGCATCACTGACTCAATGGACGTGAGTCTGAGTGAACTCTGGGAGTTGGTGATGGACAGGGAGGCCTGGCGTGCTGCGATTCATGGGGTCGCAGAGTCGGACACGACTGAGCGACTGATCTGATGTGATCTGATCTGAATGATAACAGGTGATTGCAGCCATGAAATTAAAAGATGCTTACTCCTTGGAAGAAAAGTTATGATCAACCTAGACAGCATATTAAAAAGCAGAGACATTACTTTGCCAACAAAGGTCCCTCTAGTTAAGGCTACGGTTTTTCCAGTGGTCATGTATGGATGTGAGAGTTGGACTGTGAAGAAAGCTGAGCGCCGAACAATTGATGCTTTTGAACTGTGGTGTTGGAGAAGACTCCTGAGAGTCCCTTGGACTGCAAGGAGATCCAACCAGTTCATCCTAAAGGAGAATAATCCTGGATGTTCATTGGTAGGACTGATGTGGAAGCTGAAACTCCAATACTTTGGCCACCTGATGCGAAGTGCTGACTCATTTGAGAAGATCCTGATGCTGGGAAAGATTGAGGGCAGGAGAAGGGGACAACAGAGGGAGATGGTTGGATGGTATCACCGACTGGATGGACATGGGTTTGGGTGGACTCTGGGAGTTAATGATGGACAGGGAGGCCTGGCACACTGCATTCCATAGGGTCATAAAGAGTCAGACATGACTGTGTGACTGAAGTGAACTGAATGAGAACAGAAAAAAGAAAGAAAAAAGAAATAAGTGTACTACATTTACTGTTCTAATTTATATTTTTCTAAAAATAATCTTTTAGTAGAATAATTACATAAGTTGCTACATTTCTTTCATATCAATGCAGGAAAACTTTTGAAAAATTCAGTTTATCTATGTTTTGCAAAGTATGAGAGAGTTAAGGATTGATGGAAAGGAAACAGATGAACATTCAATTGAATGAAGAGGAAGAGCCCAAATACTGATAAAGGAGTAAACAAATTATGCAATCTAGCTGCCTAGCTAGTGAGCAGGTAGGTATTGTGATAGGGCTTCCTAGGTGCCTTAGTGGTAAAGAATCCACCTGCCAATGCCAGAGACACCGGAGATGTAGTTTCCATCCCTGGATATGGAAGATCCCCTGAAGGAGGGCATGGCAAGCCACTCCAGTATTCTTGCCTGAAAAAACCCATGGACAGAGGAGCCTGGTTGGCTACCGTCCATGGGGTTGCAAAGGATCCGACACAACTGAGCGGCTGAGCAGGAACATGGGAAGTTAGAGTAAAGCAAAGAAGAGAGGCATAAAGAAAAAATGAAATCAAGAAAGCAGACAAAGGACAATTGATATGCTTATCCCAATATGGATCAGAGTGGAGGGCTAACAAAACATAACTTCAGTGTAAGTAACAACCAGAAAATGGAGATTTTTCATTAAAGAAAAGATACTTTCTTTTATCCACTTGGTAAAAAGAGAAACCATAGATGTCGAGCTGTGTTTGCTTTGTCAGAGAATTCTAATTTGTGGTGCTTTAAGCAAATATTTGAGTGCCTTTTTCTGCCAGGTTCATTTTTTCTGTTATTCTGTTTTGTTTTCATTTTCGTTTTGGTGTGTGATGTCAAATAAATGCTGTCAAAGCAATCTCTTATTTCAGTACACAACACAGAGCCATATTTTTATTTCATGCTTCCTTGAAACATTTGAATTAATAAATCTTGCTTAAGATCCCAGTTTTCAAGTGCAATCAGTAGTCAATCTGAGATATCTCCTTCTCTAGAAAGCATTATTTTTCTTGTTTTCTCACTAATCCAACAATTCTTTTTGCTACTTTAAGGCATAGCATAAATAAAATAGCAGGGGGCTGATTAAATGTAGATGTTCCTCATTTAACAAATTGCAGTATCAACCTTATGTTTTTAAACTAGAAAGGAAGTACAAAGCATTATCTTATTCTCTATATTCTAGAATGGGAATATCCGTTTTGCAGGGACACTTTTCTGGGGTCAACTTTTCTGTTAACCCTTGCAAGGGTGGCATAATTGTTTTGTTCAATGATCCTTAATTCAGAGGCATGATTGGCTCAGATTCAAATTCTATAATTTAATATGTCATTTTTTAAATTCTATAACTTGGACAAATTACTTCTTATGCATCTTCACCTATAAAATAGGGATAGTAACCATATCTATTTCAAGCATTGCATTGATTGTTAATTGAAACAGTTGATGCAGCACTGTTGCAGCTCTTATCAGTTGTCCGAATTCCATTTGGAATTAGTACTTTTCCTGTTTTGTCTCTGAAAAGTTTTCCCTTTATTTCATATCCTTTTATGAGCCATAGATTCTCAGACTACTTAAAAACCCATTCCAAGAAACCAGTCTTTAGAAATTGTAGATTCATCCACCCTACACCATGCAAGCACAGCTCATAAATTGCAGCTGTGCTGTTGATTTCTGTATTCATGCTGGCTTGCTAGACAAACCTTTATCTTCTTTAACTTTCTTGGCACACAGAAAAATACTATAGCGTGTTTCAAATGAGAGATCTATGACTTCCTTAGCGTCAATTTGAATAAATTTGCACCCAATGCTGCTGAGACTACCATTCAGATCATTCACTAAAATGGCTAGTTTATCATAGTTAACTTCAAGCAGCCTTAGGACTGTATGAATAATAGGAAAATTTAAGCTTAACTCTTCAGATATTTAGACCTTGGGCAGACATATTATCTGCAAAGTTTATGGAGTGTGCCTTGGTGGAGAGGGGAAGCATTTGGTGTCATTATCTAGACTCCTGGGAATGAATACTCCAGAAATGGAATAAATCAACTCACTCCTTCAAATTATGCAAATATCCATTTTTCCCCTAATTCAAGGGCATTTATGCTTTTGAAGGATCAGATTTCTTTTTGATATCCAGCATTACTTTGATTATTATTAAGTTTATTGCACAGATAGCATATGTGCATATTTACAGTGTATTATTTATGATGGTTCGGTTCTTCCCATAGCCATGAACTCCTGACAAGCTACCAATATCTCTTGCCTATTTTGTTGGCAAAAGAAATAGATGCCATTAAATGGTTTATTATCTGATTCAAACTTAAAACCTTTCAATAGCTTCCTGTTTTTCTTAAGATAAAGGTCAAATGTCCATCATCAATACTTTGGCTACCTGATGAGAACAGCCAACTCACTGGAAAAGACCCTGATGCTTGGGAAAAGTTGAAGACAGAGGGAGAAGAGGGTGACAGAGGATGATTTGGTTGGATGGCATCCCTGATTCAATGGACATAAACTTGGACAAATTCTGGGAGTTGATGAGGGACAGGGAAGCCTGGCATGTTGCAGCCCATGGGTTCATGATGAGTTGGATGTGACTTGGTGACTGAAGAAAGGTCAATATCCTTAAAATTAACCTATGACCTTACAGGTTGGACCCTGCTCTAGTCTTCCTTGCATAGTACTTTCCATAGCTTCAGTTGCAGAAGTTTCCCTTCATTTCCTTACTCTTCCTTCCCACAGTAGAGTCTGCATATGTTGCTTACTGGGACAGAATTAGCCCCTCTCCCCAAACCAGCAAGCCTGCACCTAGTTAAATTCTAAAAGTCTATTAATGTAGAGATATTAGATTACCTAAGCCTTCTCTGAACCAAAGTCTGGTCAGGTTTTTATATAACATTCTCCTGTTTTAAAGATTACTTTTCTTTGGAGCACATATGCCAGTCTATGAATGGTTATTTCTTTTTATTTGCATATCTGTTTATAGTTTGCCTCCACTGATCAGTCTATAAACTCAGTAGAACCAGCACTGTGCTCCAAAGAAAAGTAATCATTTAAAACAGGAGGTCAATATATATATAAATCAGAGAAGGCAATGGCAACCCACTCCAGAACTCTAGCCTGGAAAATCCTATGGATGGAGGAGCCTAGTAGGCTGCATTCCATGGGGTCGCTAAGAGTCAGGCACGACTGAATGACTTCACTTTCATTTTTCACTTTCACTTTTCACTTTCATGCATTGGAGAAGGAAATGGCAACCCACTCCAGTGTTCTTGCCCGGAGAATCCCAAGGACCGGGGAGCCTGGTGGGCTGCCGTCTATGGGGTCTCACAGAGTTGGACACAAGCAGCAGCAGCAGCATATATATAAATTTGACTTTAATTGGAGGATAATTGCTTTACAATATTGTGTTGGATTCTGCCATACACCAAGATGAATTAACCATCAGTTCAGTTCAGTTCAGTTGCTCAGTTGTGTCCTACTGCAGCACATCAGGCCTCCCTGTCTATCACCAACTCCCAGAGTTTACTCAAACTCATGCCCATTGAGTCGGTGATGCCATCCAACCATCACATTCTTTGTCATCCCCTTTCTCCTCCCACCTTCAATCTTTCCCAGCATCAGGGTCTTTTCCAATGAGTCAGCTCTTCGCATCAGATGGCCAAAGTACTGGAGTCTCAGCTTCAGCATCAGTCCTTCCAATGAAAATTCAGGACTGATCTCCTTTAGGATGGACTGGTTGGATTCTCAAAAATCTTCTCCAACACCACAGTTCAAAAGCAGCAATTCTTTTGCTGTCTCAGCAAAAGAGACACAGATGTACAGAACAGTCTTTTGGACTCTGTGGGAGAAGGAAGGGGGATGATTTTGGAGAATGGCATTGAAACATGTATAATATCATATAAGAAATGAATCGCCAGTCCAGGTTTGATGCAGGATACAGGAAGCTTGGGGCTGGTGCACTGGGATGACCCAGAGGGACTGTATGGGGAGGGAGGTGGGAGGGGGGTTCAGGATTGGCAACACATGTACACCCATAGTGGATTCATGTTGATGTATGGCCAAACCAATACAATATTGTAAAGTAATTAGCCTCTAATTAAAATAAATAAATTTAAATTAAAAAAAAAGAAAAGCAAAAATTCTTCGGTGCTTAGCTTTCTTTATGGTCCAACTCTCACATCCATACATGACCACTGGAAAGACCATAGCCTTGACTAGATGGACCTTTGCTAGCAAAGTAATGTCTCTACTTTTTAATATGCTGCCTATGTTGGTCATAACTTTCCTTCCAAAAAGTAAGCATCTTTTAATATCATGGCTGCAGTCACCATCTGCAGTGAGTTTGGAGCCCTCAGAAATAAAGTCAGCCACTGTTTCCACTGTTTCCATATCTATTTGCCATGAATTGATGGGACGGGATGCCATGATCTTAGTCTTCTGAATGCTGAGCTTTAAGCCAACTTTTTCAGTCTCCTCTTTCACTTTCATCAAGAGGCTCTTTAGTTTCTTCACTTTCTGCCATAAGGGTGGTGCCATCTGCATATCTGAGGTTATTGATATTTCCCCCAGCAATGTTGATTCTAGCTTGTGCTTCCTCCAGCCCTGCGTTTCTCATGATATACTCTGCATATAAGTTAAATAAGCAGGGTGACACTATATAGCCTTATGAGCTGCATACAGATTTCTCAAGAGGCAGGTCAGGTTGTCTGGTATTCTCATCTCTTTCAGAATATTCCAGTTTATTGTGATCCACGAATCAAGGCAAATTGGAAGTGATCAAACAGGAGATAACAAGAGTGAATTTCAACATTTTAAGAATCAGCAAACTAAAATGGACTGGAATTGGTGAATTGAACTTAGATGACCATTATATCTACTACTGTGGGCAAGAATACCTTAGAAGAAATGGAATAGCTATCATAGTCAACAAAAGAGTCCAAAATGCAGTACTTGAATGCAATTTCAGAAACGACAGAAGGATCTCTGCTCCTTTCCAAGGCAAACCATTCAATATCACGGTAATCCAAGTTGATGTCCCAACCAGTAATGCTGAAGAAGCTGAAGTTGAATCGACCATAAGTATACATATATGTCCTCTGTCTAGAACCTCTCCCCCAGTCCCCACTCCATCCCACCCTTCTAGGTTGTAAATGAAAAAACTGATAAAACTTACAAGGAGTTCATGCAGTTCAATACCAGAAAAACAAAGAACCCAGTCGAAAAATGGATGGAAAACCTGAACAGATATTTCTCCAAAGATGAAATATAGTTGGTCAACAAACACATGAAAAGATGCTCAACATTTCTCATAATTAGAGAAATGCAAATCAAAACTACAATGAGATATCACTTCACACTGGTCAGAATGGCCATCAGCAAAAAATTACGAACAATAAATGCTAAAGAGGATGTGGAAAAGGAAACCCTCTTGCACTGTTGGGAAATGTAAACTGATACAGTCTCTATGGAAACCACTGTGGAGATTCCTTTAAAAAACTGGGAATAAAACTACTATTTTCTCCCTATCTTATCCCCTGGGCTTGGCCCTGTGAGAGGCATGGTTATAGTTACAGAAGGTGCTAACTCTGAAAGTTAGAAACCAGGTACTGATGGAAACTTACTTTAAAGCATAAGTAAGGTAGAGGTGACAACTAATTCTAGATTAATACCATATCTTTTTGAAATGAACTGTGGGGAATAGAAAAGAGTAATCTGACTCTTGACTCTTGAGTGTTGAATTTACAAATCTAGGGTCCATTTTTTGAAACTAAAGAGCTGAATTTAAATTGGTGCTTTTTTGATAGGGTTTACAGAAAACAGGGGGGCAGGAGGAGAAGGGGACAACAAAGGATGAGATGGCTGGTTGGCATCACTGACTTGATGGACGTGGGTTTGAGTGAACTCCGGGAGTTGGTGATGGACAGGGAGGCCTGGCATGCTGGAGTTCATGGGGTCTCAAAGAGTCGGACATGACTAAGCGACTGAACTGAACAGACAACAGAATTCTCTATTTTAAATACATTTCTTGGAAAGTTTTAAAATATAACAGACAAAATTTAAGACTCCAAAATAATTGAAAAAGATGACAAGATCAGAAGAACACCATCTATTTAAATAAATTACTACTATTTTCAGCATCTTACCATGTAATCCCTCTCTTTTATCCTTGAGATCCATTATGCAGATGAAGTGTTATAGGTATAGCTACATGGTAAATTTTAGTATTGGTTAGTTTGCTATAAAGTAGTGTGCTCTTTGAACTGATGATAATCTTAGGGTATAAGTATGCTGGTTTGGAGTTAAGTGGAAATATGAGTTTGTCTCTTAAATTAACCTCTCTTTAGATAGGTTTAGATCAAGTAATTAAAATAGTGAGATATTTGGCCTGTTGGCTATCTGATTTATGAATTCTTTACAAATTTCTTATTCAGACAATTTATTTGAATGCTAAACTGTCAAAATATTGTTTAATAATTTGGATTCTTAGCACAGATTTTGCTTATGTGATATATTATTAAATTTCAATTATAATACAGCATTCTTGAGTATCAAATTGTGCTGGTGTTATTATTATTTCTTGTTAACTTATAAATATAAATAATATCAATGATAGTAACTAATTTACATATTAAAACACTTTATTTTGCTATAAACTATACTAGGTAATTTATATAGAATACTCTAATCCTTTGACAGCATCTCTGTAGTATTTAGCATAAGATGAGCAAATATAGGTTCATTAGGACTATTTCATGAAATAATAAAGAAATGTGAAGACTGGCATTTTATTTCAGCTCCACTATTTTATTTTATTTTATTTTTAAACTTTACAATATATTAGTTTTGCCAAATATCGAAATGAGCTCTACTATAACTTATGTCCACCCTCTTTCAGAAATGCATAATTTTTAAAATTATAAAAAAGTAAGAAATTCTTCTTATCTTCAAAGGAAACAAGCTAGATTATAATCTTTCTTTTTAATCTAAATTACTAACAACAGGTAGTCCTGTTAAAAATGGAGACATGTATTTTGTGTAATCTTAACTTTTAAAGATAAATCTTAATATTGATCACAGAACTCCTTCAAGAAACATATTTTTTTAGTTTTATTTTTTCATATTTCTGGGAAATAGGTGATCATTTAATTTATTATTTCATTGCTAATGTCTCTTATGGCCTAAATAACTCCCAGAGGGTAGTTAATAATCACTTTCAAAATGAATTGATAGTTGAATAACAAAATCCTCTTTCATGTTCAGTAAATGCAAATATCTGAAATTGACTAAGTCAAAGCCCCTTTTCCTTGTGAATCATATTACTTCCTCTAGCTTAAACATAGCTGTTTCTTTCTAAGATCATTATATGAAAGCAACATTTAATAGAATGTACATCAGAAACATGTCAAAAAGCAATAGTTAGAACCCTGTAAGGAACAAGTGCTTGGTTCAAGATTGAGAAAGTAGTATGACAGGACTGTCTGCTGTCACCCTGTTTGTTTAACCTATATGCTGAGTACAACATGAGAAATGCCAGGCTGGATGGGTTACAAACTGGAATCAAGATAGACAGGAGAAACATCAACAACCTCAGATATGCAGATGATACCACTCTACTTGCAGACAGTTAAGAGGAACTAAAGAACCTCTTGATGAAGGTGAACAAGGAGAATGAAAGATCCAGCTTAAGATTAAATATTAAAAAAACTAAGATCATGGCATCTGCCTCCATTATTGCATGGCAAATAGAAGGGAAAAAGGTGGTAGAGACATATTCCCTCTTCTGGGGCTCCAAAATCACTGCAGATTGTGACTGCACCCATGAAACCTGAAGATGATTGCTTCTTGGCAGGAACCTGATGGGAAACATAGACAGAGTGTTGAAAAGCAGAGACATTATCCTGTCGACAAAGGTCCATATAGTCAAGGCTATGGTCTTCCCAGTGGTCATGTTCAGTTGTGAGAGCTGGACTGTAAAGAAGGCAGAATGACAAAGAATTGATGCCTTTGTACTGTGGTGCTGGAGAAGACTCATGGAAGTCCCTTGGACAGCAAAGAGATCATTCTTAAGCGAGGGCAACCCTGAATTTTCATTGAAAGGACTGATACTGAAGCTGAAGCTCCAGTATTTTGGTCATCTGTTGCAAACAACCAACTCATTGGAAAAGTCCCTGATGCTGGGAAAGGTTGAGGGCAGAAGGAGAAGAGGGCATCAGAAGATTAAATGGTGGACGGCATCACAGATGCAAAGAACATGAACTTGGGCAAACTCCAAGAGATGATGAGGAACAGGGAAGCCTGGTGTGCTGTACTCCATGGGGTCACAAAAAGGTGGACATGACTGGGTGACTGAACAACAATAACATCAGAAATATTCTTTGATTAAATTCAGCAACTTACAAAATAACATAGAGAAAATTACTAAAAACTTTTTATAGGTTGGGAGATTTTGTATACTCTAAAGTTCCGTAAAGCATATTAGAATTTGTTATATAATTCTATTATATAATGTTGTTATATAATGCTACTTATGCTTCATTAGATAATTTGCATCTGGTGATAAATTTAATTCTTAAAACAATCTCATGAGTCAGTTAGTGCTATTAGCTTTTAAAATTATATTGCTAAGCTTAGAAATCTATTATTCTAAATGCACATGTGGCTTTATTCTATTGAAATTGTAGTTCTGAGATATGAATCTAATAAGCTAGGGATCCTGGTACATAATAGAATATTGTAGATTTATTAAAGGATCATTTCTATTATTGCAGGCTAAATGGATACTCTTTGTGTATTACATATCCCAGATTTATCTGCCTATAAATTTTATCAAAAATATATTGAGAATATTCTGGCATGACATATAATTGTAAACTAGATAAAATATTCACTGATAATAACTTTCCTTTGAAACTATTCTCAATGTTTGCCCTTACATTTTTCTCCTGAAATTACACTGACATCACAATCAAGTTTAATTCACGTGTAGTTATCATTACCATATGCATCCAATTAAAAACATCATGGCATCTTTGATGCCAATATTTGTATGAACAATCCAGATTACTTTAACTTTTATTAATGCTGAGGTGTGTAACACTTTCACCAGGAAAACTGCATTAAGTTTCAAAATGTATATCACCATTCACTATTTTTGGGGTTTAGATCTCTCATTTATGTTTCCCCCATGCTTTACTATACTTGAAGTTTAAATTTGAATAAAATTGATGCTGCTTGATGATTCAGCTCTATGAATGTTAACACACATACAGATTCATGCAACACCATCACACTCAGGATGGAGACACGTTCTATTACTCCCCAAAACTCTTTCATGCTATTCCACTAAAGTCACACATTTTCCTAACTCCTAACCGTAGCACCAAAGCTTCTCTGGTGACTCAGTGGTAAAGAATCCACCTGCCAATGCAGGGAATGTGGGTTCAGTCCCTGGGTTGGGAAGATCCCCTAGAGAAGGAAATAGCAACCCACTCTGGTATTCTTGCCTGGGAAATCCCATGGATCGAGGAACCTGGTGGGCTACAGTCCAGAGGGTTGCAGAAGTGTCAGACACAACTGAGTGACTAAACAATAATAACAAGAAACCCTAGCAACCACTGATTTATGCTGCCTCACTATTAATTTTGTCTTTTCAAGAACACTATATGAATGAAATGGCATGCAACCTTATAAAATTGGCTTGTTACACTCAGTATGTAGCCCTTAAGAGACATTCAGGTTGTTGTAAGTATCAATAGAATGGTCCTTTGTATTACTGAGTAGTGTTCCATTGTATTGATGTGTAGTTTGGATAGCCATTTACCCGTTGAAGACATTTGAGCTGTTTCCAGGGTATACAGTAAGTCCCCTACATATGAACTTTCGAGTTGTGAACTTACAAAGATGTGAATGTGCCTTAGCGTGTCCATTCATGTAAGTTTGTTCACATGTCTACTTCACACTGTTATGTGTAAGCATCCTCTACAGGAGGTTGTGATTTGTGTACTTCACTGTACAGTACTGTATAGAGTACAATAGTACAGTATTTATTTCAAGCTAGAACTCCAAGAGAATAACATCATTGAACTCCTTGATGTTCAACATGAGGAACTTACTAATGAAGACTTGATGGAATTGGAGGCCCAGAGGGAGAATGAAGAGAGACGAGATGGAAAAGTATTTGAAGAACCAAAGAAATTCATGATGAAGGAAATGGAAAAGGGATTTTATTTATTTGACAAAGCACTGTTAGTTTCTGAGAAAGAGAAGCCAAATAAAGAATCGTAGAAGAAGGTTTCAGCAGCTGTTCAGAATGCAATCCAGTGTACTGTGTCATCTATGACAAGAAAAAAAGAGCTATTACCCAGACATCACTGGGTCATTTTTTTCAAAAGGATAGATAGGATTGAATTCAGCAAGGAATCAGGATCTGTGTCATTAACATCAGAGGTGAGTGAAATTGGAGCTTGCCCTCTATCTCCTATTAGTGACAATCCTTGAGCTTTATCATCTTCTCTGCTGCTGCTGCTGCTAAGTTGCTTCAGTAGTGTCCGACTCTGTGCGACCGCATAGACGGCAGCCCATCAGGCTCCACCGTCCCTGGGATTCTCCAGGCAAGAACACTGGAGCGGGTTGCCATTTCCTTTTCCAATGCATGAAAGTGAAAAGTGAAAGTGAAGTCACTCGGTCGTGTCCGACCCTTAGCGACCCCATGGACTGCAGCTTACCAGGCTCCTCTGTCCATGGGATTTTCCAGGCAAGAGTACTGGAGTGGGATGCCATTGCCTTCTCCAATCATCTTCTCTACCACCTCTTATTTGTTCAGTCAGTAACCCTTCTTGCTTTACTACTGATACTTACGACAACTTGATTGACTTAACAGATGCATGTTGAGTGAAATGCCAGCCCCAGTATGCCAGCTATTGTACTGTACTACTGTACTTTTCAAGGTACTCTATTGTAAAATTAAAAATGGTTTCTTTATATTTTGTATTTCTTTGTTTATATGTATTATTTGTGTGAGAAGTATTATAAACTTATTATGGTACAGTATTATATACCCAATTGTGTTAGGTGAGTAACTAGGCTAACTTTGAACAAATACACTCTTGGAACAGAACTTCTTTGTATGTAAGGGATTCACTGTATTATGAATACAGATACTATAAATATTTGCATATAGGTTTGTGTGTAAATGTAAGATTACAATTCTTTAGGGTAAGCACATAGGAGCAGAATTACTCAGACAATGTCAATATATGGACAACTTTATGAGAAACTATAAAGCTTCTTCCTCGAATGTATGTAACATTTTGCACTTATACAAGAAATGTGAAAGAGATACAACTGCTTGGTATACTTGCCATCAGTTTGTATTTCCAGTATTTTATTTGCTTATTAAAATGTTTTTCTTTCAGGTTTCTTAAATTGAAGGATAGTTAATTTACAATATTGTATTAGTTTCAACCGAATAACATAGTGATTCAATATTTTATATATTATATTGCATTTAAAGTTAATATATATTACTATATTAGTTACTATATTTTGGTGCATATAAATCTTTATAGCTTATTTATTTTATACATAGTTTATAGTTTTTATCCTCTATCCCTATATTGCCCCTTCCTCCTTCCCATTACCCACCAGTAATCATTAATTTTGTTCTCTTTGTCTGTTAGTCTATTCCAGCTATGTCATATCCATTTCTTTCATTTCAGGTCAGTCGCTCAGTCGTGTCTGACTCTTTGCGACCCCATGAACTGCAGCACACCAAGCCTCCCTGTCCATCACCAGCTCCTGGAGTTCACTCAAACTCATGTCCATTGAGTCGGTGATGCAATCCAGCCATCTCATCCTCTGTCATCCACCTTTTCCTCCTGCCCCCAATCCCTCCCAGCATCAGAGTCTTTTCCAATGAGTCAACTCTTGGCATGAGATGGCCAAAGTACTGGAGTTTCAGCTTTAGCATCATTCCTTCCAAAGAACACCCAGGGCTGGTCTCCTTTAGAATGGACTGGTTGGATCTCTTTGCAAATTATTTCAATTTCACATATAAGTGATAACAATATTTTCTGATTATTCAAGTGGTAAAGAATCCACCTGCCAATACGGGAGACATGGGTTCTATCTCTGGGTTGGGAAGAATCCCTGGAAAATAAAGTGGCAACTCACTCCAGTATTCATGCTTGGGAAATCACATGGAGAGGAGCCTGGTGGACTATAGTCCATAGCGTCGCAAAAGAATGGGATATGACTTAGTGACTAAATAGCAACAATAAGTGATAACATGCAATTTTTGTTTTTCTCTGATTTATTTCACTAAGAATACCGTCCAAGTCCATCCAGGTTGTTGTAAATGGCAAAATTTCATTATCTTTATGGATGATAAAGGTGATATATTCCATTTTATATGCACACACACACATGCAGTTGCTGTTGTTTAGTTGCTAAGTAATATTTGACCATTTTGCAACCCAGTGGACCATATTCCTACATGCTCCTCTGTCCATGGGTTTTCCCAGGCAAGAACACTGGAGTGGGTTACCATGTTCTTTTCCAGTGGATCATTCCTACCCAGGTTTTTAACCCATGTCTCCTGTATTATAGCCAGATTTTTTACTGCTGACCCACCAGGGGAAATTTATACGTGTATTAAGAAATAGAGGAAAACATAGAATGAGAAAGACTAGAGATCTCCTCAAGAAAATTAGAGATACCAAGGGAAGATTTCATGCAAAGATGGGCTCAATAAAAGACAGAAATGGTATGGACCTGACAGAAGCAGAATATTAAGAAGAGTTGGCAAGACTCCACAAAAAAACTGTACAAAAAAGATCTTCATGACCCAGATAAACACGATGGTGTGATCACTCACCTAGAGACAGACATCCTGGAATGTGAAGTCAAGTGGGCCTTAGGAAGCATCACTACGAACAAAGTTTGTGGAGGTGATGGAATTCCAGTTGAGCTACTTCAAATCCTAAAAGATGATGCTGTGAAAGTGCCACACTTAATATGTCAGCAAATTTGGAAAACACAACAGTAACCACAGGACAGGAAAAGGTCAGTTTTCATTCCAATCCCAAAGAAAGGCAATGCCAAAGAATGTTCAAGCTACTGCACAATTGCACTCATCTCACATGCTAGCAAAGTAATGCTCAAAATTCTCCAAGCCAGGCTTTGGCAGTAGGTGAACTGTGAACTTCCAGATGTTCAAGTTGGTTTTATAAAAGACAGAGGAACCAGAGATCAAATTGCCAACATCTGCTGGATCATTGGAAAAGCAACAGAGTTCCAGATAAACATTTATTACTGTTTTATCGACTATGCCAAAGTTTTGACTGTGTGGATCACAATAAATTGTGGAAAATTCTGAAAGAGATGGAAATACCAGGCCACCTGACCTGCCTCTTGAGAAACCTCTATGCAGATCAGGAATCAACAGCTAGAACTGGACATGGAACAACAGACTGGTTCCAAACAGGAAAAGGAGTTCGTCAAGGCTGTATATCGTTACCCTGCTTATTTAACTGCTATGCAGAGTACATCATGAGAAACGCTGGGCTGGAGGAAGCACAAGCTGGAATCAAGATTGCTGGGAGAAATATCAATAACCTCAGATATGCAGAAGACACCATGCTTATGGCAGAAAGTGAAGAAGAACTAAAGAGCCTCTTGATGAAAGTGAAAGAGGAGAGTGAAAAAGTTGGCTTAAAGCTCAACATTCAGAAAACAAAGCTCATGGCATCTGGTCCCATCACTTCATGGCAAGTAGATAGGTAAACAGTGGAAACAGTGACTGACTTTATTTTTGGGGGCCTCAAAATCACAGCAGATGAAAAAAAATCACAGCAGATGGTAATTGCAGCTATGAAGTTATAAGACGCTTACTCCTTGGGAGGAAAGTTATGAGCAACCTAGCCAGCATATTAAAAAGCAGAGACCTATGTTCTCTTCTAGCAGTTTTATAGTTTCTGGTCTTACGTGTAGATCTTTTTGATCATTTTGAGTTTATTTTTGTGTATGGTGTTAGAAAGTGTCCCAGTTTCATTCTTTTACAAGTGGTTAACCAGTTTTCCCAGCACCACCTGTTAAAGAGATTGTCTTTTCTCCATTGTATATTTTTGCCTCCTTTGTCAAAGATAAGGTGTCCATAGGTGCGTGGATTTTTCTCTGGGCTTTCTATTTTGTTCCATTGATCTGTATTTCTGTCTTTGTGCTAGTACCATACTGTCTTGATGACTGTGGCTTTGTAGTAGAGCCTGAAGTCAGGCAGGTTGATTCCTCCAGTTCAATTTTTTTTTCTCAACATTGCTTTGGGTATTCGAGGTTTTTTGTATTTCCATACAAATTGTGGAATTATTTGTTCTAGCTGTGAAAAATACTGTTGGTAGCTTGATAAGGATTGCATTGAGTCTATAGGTTGCTTTGGGTAGTATACATATTTTCACTCTATTGATTCTTCCGATCCATGAACATGGCATATTTATTCCTCTATCTATTAGTGTCCTCTTTGATTTCTTTCACCAGTGTTTAATAGTTTTCTATATATAGGTATTTAGTTTCTTTAGGTAGTTATATTCCTAAGTATTTTATTCTTTTCGTTGCAATGGTGAATGGAATTGTTTCCTTAATTTCTCTTTCTATTTTCTCATTATTAGTGTATAGGAATGAAAGGGAATTCTGTGTGTTGATTTTATATCCTGCAACTTTACTATATTCATTGATTAGCTCTAGTAATTTTCTGGTGGAGTCTTTAGGGTTTTCTATGTAGAGGATCATGTCATTTGCAAACAGTGAGAGTTTTACTCTCCAACATAAATCACAGCAGGATCCTCTGTGACCCACCTCCCAGAATATTGGAAATAAAAGCAAAAATAAACAAATGGGACTAATTAAAATTAAAAGCTTCTGCACAACAAAGGAAACTATAAGCAAGGTGAAAAGACAGCCTTCAGAATGGGAGAAAATAATACCAAATGAAGCAACTGACAAACAACTAATCTCAAAAATATACAAACATCTTCTGTAGCTCAATTCCAGAAAAATAAATGACCCCATCAAAAAATGGGCCAAAGAACTAAAAGACATTTCTCCAAAGAAGACATACAGATGACTAACAAACACATGAAAAGATGCTCAACATCACTCATTATCGCTAATCGCTAAGTCATTTCAGTCATGTCCAACTCTGTACGACCCCATAGACGGCAGCCCACCAGGCTCCCCCCTGCCTGGGATTCTCCAGGCAAGAACACTGGAGTGGGTTGCCATTTCCTACTCCAAAGCATGAAGGTGAAAAGTGAAAGTGAAGTCACTCAGTCATGTCCGACTCTAGTGACACCATGGACTGCAGCCTACCAGGCTCCTCTGTCCATGGGATTTTCCAGACAAAAGTACTGGAGTGGGGTGAGAAATGCAAATCAAAACCACAATGTGGTACCATTTCATGCCAGTAAGAATGGCTGCAATCCAAAAGTCTACAAGCAATAAATGCTGGAGAGGGTGCGGAGAAAAGGGAACCCTCTTACACTGTTGCTGGGAATGCAAACTAGTACAGCCACTATGGAGAACAGTGTGGAGATTCCTTTAAAAAACTGGAAATAGAACTGCCTTATGACCCAGCAATCCCACTGCTGGGCATACACACCAAGGAAACCAGAATTGAAAGAGACACATGTACCCCAATGTTCATCTCAGCACTGTTTATAATAGCCAGGACATGGAAGCAACCTAGATGTCCATCAGCAGATGAATGGATAAGAAAGTTGTGGTACATATACACAATGGAGTATTACTCAGACATTAAAAAGAATATATTTGAATCAGTTCTAATGAGATGGATGAAACTGGAGCCTATTATACAGAGTGAAATAAGCCAGAAAGAAAAACACCAATACAGTATACTAACATAAATGGAATTTAGAAAGATGGTAACGACAACCCTGTATGCGAGACAGCAAAAGAGACACAGATGTATAGAATAGTCTTTTGTTCTCTTGGGAGAGGGAGAGGGAGGGGTGATTTGAGAGAATGGCATTGAAACATGTATAATACCATATATGAAATGAATCGCCAGTCCAGGTTTGATGCATGATACTGGATGCTTGGGGCTGGTGCACTGGGATGACCTAGAGGGATGGTACAGGGAGGGAGGTGGGAGGGGGGTTCAGGATGGGGAACACGTGTATACCTGTGGCAGATTCAAGTTGATATATGGCAAAACCAAAACAATATTTTAAAGTAATTAGCCTCCAATTAAAATAAATAAATTTAAATTAAAAAGAAAAAAAAGAGAGACCTTGACAACAAAGGTCCATCTATTCAAGGCTATGATTTTTCCAGTACTCATGTATGGATGTAAGAGTTGTACTGTAAAGAAAGCTGAGCACCGAAGAATCCATTCTTTTGAACTTTGGTGTTGAGAAGACTCTTGAGAGTCCCTTGGACTGCAAGGAGATCTAACCAGTCCATCCTAAAGGAAATCAGTCCTGGGTGTTCATTGGAAGGACTGATATTGAAGCTGGAACTTCAATACTTTGGCCATCTGATGCAAAGAGCTGACTCATTTGGAAAAAAAAAAAAAACCTGATGCTGGGAATGATTGAAGGCAAGAGAAGGTGATGACAGAGGATGAGATGATTGGATGGCATCATTGTCTCAATAGACATGAGTTTGGGTAGACTCCGGGAGTTGGTGGTAGATAGGGAGGCCTGGAGTGCTATAGTCCATGGGGTCACAAAGAGTTGGTCATGACTGAGCAACCAAACTGAACTGAAAAAAAAAAAATCATCATACACAGAAAGAATGTGATGTTTGCCCTTGCATTTCTTAAAGTACAGGAAAAAAGATGAGGCACATTGAAAACAAGTTTCAATAAAGTTTAGAAGAAAATGCAGAATGGTCCATCATATCAACCAAGATAAAACATTAGAATCCATTCTAAGTATTCTAACATCACTCAAAGAGTTTAAAGATGTAAGTGAAGAGAAAAACTGATGTTTACAAACAAAAGAGAGTGGTTTTCAAAGGGAAAAAGAGTAATTGAAGGGAGTTCACTGATTTATTTTAGGAAATACTGAAACATAATGGAGTTCTTTTCTAAATGCCATCCATTATGAGAGAAAAGCTGTTGCCCCACAACCCAGTTTTCTTCAGGAAAACTTTACACAGACCTAATGTGTTCATCAGAGGCCTTTACATTCTACTATACATCCACAAATATACTAATGAAATAAAATTCAAAGTTCACAGAATATATAGGAATAAGCATTTTCAAAATGATGCTATCGGCATCTATTTTGGCCTAAGGATTGCTCAGCCAGTCCAGTTGCAAGGTGGTGTCTAACTCTTTGCAAGCTCATGGACTCCAGCATGTCAGGCTTCCCTGTCCATCATTAACTCCCAGAGCTTGCTCAAACTCATCTCCATCAAGTCAGTGAGCCATCCAACCATCTCATCCTCTGTCATCCCCTTCTCCTGTCTTCAGTCTTTCCCAGCATCAGGGTCTTTTCCAATAAGTCAGTTCTTCGCATCAGGTGGCCAAATTATTGAGGAGACCAAAGCACCATGTGGCCAAAGGATTGCTGGTAGAAACTTTTTTTTTTTCTCATAATTAGAGTTCCTCTTGCAGACGAGGTAATACCTAGATGATAGTAATGAAGAATTAAAGTACTAGCTATTGGTCTGTATTTGGTCTGTATTGGAGAAGGAATTGGCAACCCACTCCAGTATTCCTGCCTGGAGACTCCCCATGGACAGAGGATCCTGGAGGGCTATAGTCCATGGGATTGTAAAGACTCAGACATGACTAAGTGACTAACATACACACACACACACACACACACACACACACACACATTGGTCTGTATGTATATGTCCATTATTCTTGGTCTGTAAGTGAAATATTTCACTATGCTAAACCCAACAGCTTCATTATATCAAACTATGTGTGTATACTTTCATAAGCATATCTATTTCAGTTTAGGGATTGCACACCTCTTAAGGACATTTAGAGCACACCATGTTCCCTTAACTCCAGCTATCAAGGGTAAGGAATAGGATTAGAGGAAAGAAAAAAAAAAAAAAGTGAGAGAGAGAGAAAGAGAGCGCAAAATGGTGATCATTTTGATTCTTGCCTAAAGATATCTAACCCCCAAGAAGGAGGAAACTGGGCTTGTGCTATGTTGCTTGTATGGCATTTAAATTCCACTCAGAAAGAAAAAAAAAAAAAGACATTGAGGAACCAATTTATTTGCAGCTCATTTCATGTTTAAATACTCTGCCAACAGTTTACTCCATATTTCATTTAAGGTGAAGTTGACTAAGAGAAAACTACTTCGACATGGGCTTGCTGCTAATTAACATAATTATGTTTCCTTCATTTCTTTCTTTTAGATACAGTGATAAGAGGTACTAGGTGCATACCAAGTCAGTCATACACAATAACATTGTTTTTGAGCAACAATTCAGTCTAGCTTTTAAAAAGAACATATTGCTAATGGGCTTTGCCAATACTGCTTTCAGATGTCATTAGATTTACATGGATAATAGCAACATGGATAATGGCAGAGTATATTGGGATTAAAATAGCAAATCAAGAGTGTGCCATTATTTCTCTACATCCATGTTTATAACTTAATTTTTTTTCCTTTACCTTAACAACAAATTGACAATGCATTAATTTAAACGTTCAATTTAAATCCAGCTTCAAAGTTAATGCATTTAAATTGGTAAAAGGAAAGATAACAATAGGCGGAAAGCTTGGTGAAAATTGAAATGCTATCAACCCAATTTTAATAATTCTGGTTCTACCATGATTTATTGTCCTTATACTAGACTAAGACTTATCCACTTAGCTATTACTAATTTTAAAGTTTTGAAAACTCTTTGTTAATATCAAGGAACATGTTTGGGGAAATTGCCAGGGATTATCAGAGATTAATTGAACATCCCTCAAGACAAAACAATATCCTTTTTAAATCAGAGAATGAAGTTAAATTTTAATAGTTTTAGATCAATGCTATTTTTGAGAACATTTCAAAACAATGAATTATACTATACAAAGAAGTTTATGAAAAATATTTGATATATAAGTACATATGAATATAATTAAATTCATTTCAGGAATAAAACCTATTATAAAATTTTATTATCTGAGTAGAATGAAAAGTATAAACATATCCAAGTGCAATTTTAAAAATCCTAATTGATTGCGAAGTAAATCTATTCATAAATATCTCGATGTAAAATGAATTTTCTCACATTTTAGCTCAAACTTATATTGAACAAAGGTTTAAAAACCTTCTGTCTACTACAACTCTATTAAAATAAGTTATCATGGTCATCTACTCCAGAGGACATAGGCAATCTTGTTAAGTCATATTTGAAAAAAAAAAAAAAACAACTTACCAGAGAGCCAAGCAAACTTAGAGTTACAGGACAACAGGTTTAACTAAACCTAAACCTTGAGGACCATTAGTAAAATCTCATACACAAGATAAAAATCTAAGGTTTTTTTTTCATGATCATTGTTCTTTTCAATCTGTAAAATATTAGCAAATTTTCTTTCTTTCAAGGCTCTAGTCTTATTGTTTTGACTATATACTGCTTTGACTACATACTTATTTCACATACAAATGCTGTATATCAAAACGTAAGACTCTGTTATCACTCACATTAAAACATATTCTCTGGAACTGGGTGCGTATACCATATTCCTATAAAAATGCTGTATTCTAATTGTGATTCAGAATTATTTATAAAAATACTCAAATTATTAACTGCAGTTAATATGGGGGTAACTTTTTGAGGCTCTCCAAAGAAAATAATAGGTCGATTGAGAATGAATAAAAAAATTCGGTGTCCCCCACCTGATGGTTTTCGTTTTTTGCTTTTTGGGTATTTTGTTTTGTTACGTTTTGTTTCTCCTCTAGCATACCCTAGGCAGACACAATATCTGGAATTGGACACTAGGGCATAGACAGAACTCTAAATAAAGCTCTCTGATTTTGGCTTAAGGCACAGGAAATCAACTCTGTCTCCAAATATAGCCACACTGGAAGTGAGGGCTTCAACATATGAATTTGTGAGAACATGCAATTTAGTTCATAAAACCCAGAAAATTCATGTAGATACCAGAGCTCAAGTGAGTGAATCCGAGGCTTTTTAGGATTGATGAACTCACCGTTGAGTGGCACCTCTGTTGATCATCCCACAATAAGAATATCTGGGTAAATAAATGTAGACCACCAACTAAGCATTCCATACTGAATACCAGGTGATGAATTAATGGTATAGATTCAAGAAAGTCTTTGAAAACTGGACTGATATTAGAATTACAGCCTACAGAAAATAGTTGAAACTGAGAGTCTGAAATTTACCATGTTGTTTGTCTACTAAAACAAACAGAAAAAGATTCATTTCTAGGATTTAAATAAAGTCTGGGTTCTCATAATGCAACTTTCAAAAAGTCCATTATATAATTTAAAATTAATCTGCATGTAAAGAACAGGAAGCATGTAATATTACATGGGAAAAGAAAATCAACAGATATCAAACCTGAGATGACACAAACTTCAGCAGATGAATGGATAAGAAAGCTGTGGTACATATGTACACTGGAGTATTACTCAGCCATTAAAAAGAATACATTTGAATCAGTTCTAATGAGGTGGATGAAACTGGAGCCTATTATACAGAGTGAAGTAAGCCAGAAAGAAAAACACCACTACAGTATACTAATGCATATATATGGAATTTAGAAAGATGGTAACAATAACCCTGTATACAAGACAGCAAAAGAGACACTGATGTATAGAACAGTCTTTTGGACTCTGTGGGAGAGGGAGAGGGTGGGATGATTTGGGAGAATGGCATTGAAACATGTGTAATATCATATATGAAACGAGTCGCCAGTCCAGGTTTGATGCACGATACTGGATGCTTGCGGCTGGTGCACTGGGACGACCCAGAGGGATGGTACAGGGAGGGAGGAGGGAGGAGGGTTCAGGATGGGGAACACGTGTATACCTGTGGCAGATTCATGTTGATATATGGCAAAAACAATACAATATTGTAAAGTTAAAAAATAAAATAAAATTTAAAAATATATTAAAGAAGATATCTTTTAAAGGAATCATGAATATTTTTGAAAAATATGGAAAAATAAAGCATATAAATGTGTCAACTGAATATTCTAGCACTGAAATACAGTGACTAAATTTATTATATAAATAGAAACCCTCAGGTAGATTGGTCCAATGAATATGACAGAAGAGTAAGTAAATCCAAAGGCAAAGCTATAGAAAACATTCATTCTGTGCAAAAATAAATAAATAAATAAATGAAGTTCTTGCCTGGAGAATCCCAGGGACGGGAGCCTCGTGGGCTGCCGTCTATGGGGTTGCACAGAGTCGGACATGACTGAAGCGACTTAGCAGCAGCAGCAGCAGCAGCAACAGAGGCCTATTGGATGATAAGAAATTCTTCCATTTGATTCCCAAGACTCTAAGAAAGTAAAAAAGGAAGGTTGTGAGGCCAAAAAAAAAAGATATTTAATGAAATTATAACTAAAAACTTCTGAACTTTTGTGACACACATATAATTCAAAACATTCAGAAAGCCCCAAAGAAGGTAGGTAAATAAAAATATTAGTGCTCAAATACATCATAAGCAAAGTGCTAAAAACGCAAGTCAGGGAATAACTCTTGAAAGTGGGGGAAAAAAAAAAAGGGTAGCCTATAAGAAAACAGCAACAAGAATGTTTGCAGATTTCTCATTAGAAATTATGGTACTGAAATGGCACAGAAATTTTTTAGGTGCTAAAAAAATAGCATATTCTGTAAAACTAGAAACATTGTAAGTATCTCATGAAAATAAGTGAAATAAAGACAATTCTAAGATTAAGTAAAGCTAATAATTTGTTTCTAAAAAAACATCTCCATAAAAATTTTATAAAAAAAAGCTTCAAAGAACAAAATGGAAATAAGATGAAAGAAAGATGAGAATATATGGAATGAAGAGAGATCAATAGTGGCAGTAAATACATGAGCAAATATAATAAACTATTCCTCTCCTCTTGAATTCTTTAATACAGGTATGGAAATTGAAAGAACAATTTAAAATTATCTAATGGGATAACTACTAAAGAATTAATATATAGACAGCTGTCACATAGAGAAAGAGGATAAGCATCTAAATGATGGTAAGGTTCCTATGTAGACTAAGAAATGTGAAGCATCCATAGAGCAATACTCAGAAGCACTGAAAACATCATATGTGTTTATATAGTTTAAAAAAAGAATAAACTAACATCAAACGTGAAAAAACTGTTCAAATTTTTCAAAAGATGTCAGAAAAAGAGAGAGTAAAAAGTTAACAGAAAATGCTATAGTAATGTCCCAGTACAAAATAGTGACATAGAAGGCTGCCAAACTCACTGCCTTCCAAAGACACATTAAATCTACAGATATACATAGAATAATCCCCTGAAAGAAATTCAGCAACCAGCTAAGTGAGTCCTATACCTCAGGCTAATGAGATAATAAGCATATCAAGGATAGGAAAGCCTGAGACATACTCTTACAATAAAGACCATCCCCCATGTCTGGAACAGCAACATTTAATTTGGAAGGCATTCATATACTCCAGGCTTCTCCCTGAGGAGTGAAAGATTTTTATTGTCATCTAGCACCCCAACACTTAAGATTCCACCTGAGGGAAGGGCCCCAAATTACTAGTTCTAAAAAATAATGGGACTTTTGCCATGAGACCCACAAGACCATAGCAAATAAGGAAATGGTTCTTAAATGAATCATAAAGACTAGCTGTGGCTATCCCCAAGGGATCAGTGCACAGGGACGAGAGAAAGCACTCACCTCCCAATCTTTCCTTGAAAGTGGCCTATATGAATATTTCAAAAGCTGCTGCCTAAATGTCTGGAATTCAACCAGCTTTATCCAAGTGCATAACTAAATATTAAAAAGATAAATAAGAAAACAACCCCATTTAAAACCAGATCAAAAAGAAAAAAGTAACCAGGAATAAACTTAATCAAGGAGGTTAAAGATCTATACTCTGAAAACTATAGAACACTGATGAAGGAAATTGATGATAATGTCAAAAAATGGAAAGATGTCCTGTGTTTATAGAAATAATTAGTATTATTAAAATGTTCACACTACCCAAAGCAATCTACAGATTTTAATGCAATCCCTATCAAAATACCTATGGTGTTTTTAATAGAAAGTGAACAGATAATCCTAAAAGGTAAAGTTAGCAACAAAGATTCTGAATACCCAAAGCAATCTTGAGAAAAAAGAACAGAGTCAGAGGTATTAGGCTCCCTGATGTCAGTCATTTTATAAAACTACAGTAAATAAAACAGTACGGTACTGGCGCACACACACACACACACACACACACACACACACACACACACACACAAACAAAAACCAGCCACATAGATCATGGAATACAATAGATACCCCCCAAATAAAACAAGTTACCTGTGGGCAATTAATATATGACAATGGAGATAAGAATATACAATGGGAAAATACAGTCTCTTCAATAAGTGCTACTAGAAAGCTAAACAGCCACATATAAAATAATAAAAATAGAACACTTCTTCCTAAAATACACAAAAAATGAACTCAAAATGGATTAAAGTCCTAAACATAAGAATTTAAACTATAAAACTTCTAGAAGAAAACATATGCAGAATACTGATATAAGATCTAGAAATTTTAATTTCTTTTGGGTCTGTCCTCTCAGACAAAGTAAACAAAGGCAAAATTGCACAAATTTAAAAGCTCTGAAGAGCAAAATAAACCATTGACGACCAGACAACTTACTGAATATGAGAAAATACTTGCAAAATATGTGAATTATAAGGCATCAATATTCAAAGTATATAAAGAACTCATGAAAATCATGTCAAATAAACAAAAAAATCCATTTTAAAATGGACAGAAGATTTATATAAATATTATATGGAGAAGACCTACAGATAATCAACAGATACATGCAAATAACAAATATTGACAAGAACATGGTACATTGTTGGTAGGAACTTAAATTGATGCATTATGGAAAACAGCATGCCATAGCCTCAATAAAATAAAAATAACACTACTATATGATCCAGTGATTCAACTCATTTGTATATATGTGAAGAAAATTAAAAGGCAGTTTTGAACAGATAAATACACTTTAGCATTCATAGTAGCATTATTTGCAATATGTAAGATACAGAAGAAACTTAAATGTGTATCAACACATAAATGGATAAAAGTGATGCGGTATCAGTTCATTCAGTTGCTCAATCGTGTCCGACTCTTTGCGACGCCAAGGACTGCCACACACCAGGCCTCCCTGTCCATCACCAACTCCCAGAGCCTACCCAAACTCATGTCCATTGAGTCAGTGATGCCATCCAACCATCTTATCCTCTTTCATCCCATTCTCCTCCTGCCCTCAATCTTTCCCAGCAAGAGGCTCTTCTCAATGAGTCAGCTCTTCACATCAGGTGGCCAAACTATTGGAGTTCCAGCTTCATCAGTCCTTCCAATGAACACCCAGGACTGATCTCCTTTAGGATGGACTGGTTGGATCTCCTTGAAGTCCAAGGGACCCTCAGGAGTCTTCCCCAACACCACAGTTCAAAAGCATCAACTCTTCAGTCCTCAGCTTTCTTCACAGTCCAACTCTCACATTCATACATGACCATTGGAAAAACCATAGTCTTGACTAGAGGGACCTTTGTTGGCAAAGTAATGTCTCTGCTTTTGAATATGCTGTCTAGGTTGGTCATAACTTTCCTTCCAAGGAGTAATTGTCTTTTAATTTCATGGCTGCAATCACCATCTGCAGTGATTTTGAAGCCCCAAAATGAAGTAAGCCACTGTTTCCCCATCTATTTGCCATGAAGTCATGGGACTAGCTGCCAGGATCTTCGTTTTCTGAATGTTGAGCTTTAAGCCAACTTTTTACTCTCCTCTTTCACTTCATCAAGAGGCTCTTTAGTTCTTCTTCACTTTCTGCCATAAGGGTGGTGTCTTCTGCATATCTGAGGTTATTGATATTTCTCCCAGCAATCTTGATTTCAGCTTGTGCTTCATCCAGCCCAGGGTTTCTCATGATATACTCTGCATGTAAAGTAAATAAGCAGGGCAACAATATACAGCCTTGACGTACTCTTTTTCCTATTTGGAACCAGTATGTTCCACTTCTAGTTCTAGCTGTTGATTCCTGACCTGCATACAGTTTTCTTAAGAGGCAGGCCAGGTAGTCTGGTATTGCTCTTTCGTTCAGAATTTTCAACAGTTTACTGTGATCCACACAGTCAAAAGATTTGGCATAATCAATAAAACAGAAATAGATGTTTTTCTGGAACTCTGTTGCTTTTTTAATAATCCAGTAGATGTTGGCAATTTGATCTCTGGTTCCTCTGCTTTTTCTAAAACCATCTTGAGCATCTGGAAGTTCACAGTTCACATATGGCTGAAGCCTGGCTTGGAGAATTTTGAGCATTACTTTGTTAGCATGTGAGATGAGTACAATTGTGCAATAGCCTGAGCATTCTTTGGCATTGCCTTTCTTTGGGATTGGAATGAAAAGTGAAATTTTCCAGTCCTGTGGCCACTGTTGCATTTTCCAAATTTGCTGATATATTGAATGTGACACTTTCACAGCATCATCTTTCAGGATTTGAAATAGCTCAACTGGAATTCCATCACCTCCACTAGGTTTGTTCATAGTGATGCTTCCTAAGGCCCACTTGACTTCACATTCCAGGATGTCTGGCTCTAGGTGAGTGATCACACCATTGTGATTATCTGGGTCATGAAGATTTTTTTGAACAGTTCTTCTGTGTATTCTTGCCACCTCTTCTTAATATTCTGATTCTGTCAGGTCCATACCATTTCTGTCCTTTATTGAGCCCCTCTTCACATGAAGTGTTCCCTTGGTCTCTCTAATTTTCCTGAAGAGATCTCTAGGCTTTCCCATTCTATTGTTTTCCTCTATTTCTTTGCACTGATCACTGAGAAAGGCTTTCTTATCTCTCCTTGCTCTTTTTTGAACTCTGCATCCAAATGGGTATATCTTTTCTCCTTCTCTTCTTTTCACAGTTATTTTTAAGGCCTCCTCAGACAGCCATTTTGCTTTTTTGCATTTCTTTTTCTTGGGGATGGTCTTGATCCCTGTCTCCTGTACAATGTACAAACCTCTGTCCATAGTTCATGAGACACCCTATCAAATCTAGTCCGTTAGATCTATTTCTCATTTCCACTGTATAATCAAAAGGGATTTGAATTAGGTCATACCTGAACGGTCTTGATTTTCCTCACTTTCTTCAATTTAAGTCTGAATTTGGCAATAAGGAGTTCATGATCCAAGCCACAGTCAGCTCCCAGTCTTGTTTTTGCTGACTGTATAGAGCTTCTCCATCTTTGGCTGCAAAGAATATAATCAATATGATATCAGTTTGGCCATGTGGTGATGTCCATGTGTAGAGTCTTCTCTTGTGTTATTGGAAGAGGGTGTTTCCTATGACCAGTGCATTATTTTGGCAAAACTTTATTAGTCTTTGCCCTGCTTCATTCTGTACTCCAAGGCCAAATATGCCTGTTACTCCAGGTGTTTCTTGTCTTACTACTTTTGCATTCCAGTCCCCTATAATGAAAAGGACATCTTTTTTGGGTGTTAGTTCTAAAAGGTCTTGTAGGTCTTCATAGAACTGTTCAACTTTAGCTTCTTCAGCATTACTCATAGGGGCATAGACTTGGATTATTGTGATATTGAATGGTTTGCCTTGGAAACGAACAGAGATCATTCTGTCGTTTTTGAGACTGCATCCAAGTACTGCATTTTGGACTCGTTTGTGTGCTATGATGGCTACTCCATTTCTTCTAAGGGATTCCTGACCACAGTAGTAGATGTATTGATCATCTGAGTTAAATTCACCCATTCCAATCCATTTTAGTTCGCTGAAATCTAGAATGTCGATGTTCACTCTTGTCATCTCCTGCTTGACCACTTCTAATTTTCTTTGATTCATGGACCTAATATTCCAGGTTCCTATCCAATATTGCTCTTTACAGATATATATATATATATATATATATATATATATATACTCTTGCTTACATGGATGGTCAGTACATCTAGGGTAAATGCATATAACAATGAAAAGTATTCTATACAATTATACATGGTGATACAAATATGTAAAACAAACAAAAAAACACTATGATTACTGTTTTAGAAAACAGCTTCCATCATTTAGTCCTAAATAGCAGTAACAATGAAGATACATCCTAGGGAAAAATGGTGTAAAATCACAAGGCTTTTCAGGAAGAACCTCCACGAGGTTGAAAAGAACAACCAGAGTCTATTTTTTACTATCTATTTAATCCAACCTGTTATCGCCATGATTATTATGAACCAGCTTCCCTTCTGTTATTCATACCTTTTCTTTACCTGAAACATATCTCCTATATTACCAACCAGGAATTTTGTAAACTCTACAGGTAATATAAACATCCTTGCCCAACATTCTCCAAAATCTCCACATAATATTTAAAGTAATATTCAACAGTTTAGTGTAACAGTGTATGTCTCTTAATAGATCTCTTATGAACCTTTCCCTACTTTTCTCTTTAATGAACCCCACTAAACAAACATCCTCCTGCCCTGTGAGCTCTGTTTCTGGAATAAACTTTCTTTTAATTTCTTACTTTCTCTTCTTTAAAATTCAAATTGTGCTAGCTTCCCTGATAGCTTGTTAGCTAAGAATCTGCCTGCAAAGCAGGAGAGCCCGATTCAAGTCCTGGGTCGGGAAGATCCCCTGGAGAAAGGATAGCTACTCACTCCAATATTCTTGGTCTTCCCTTTTGTCTCAGCTGTTAAAGAATCTGCCTGCAATGCAGGAGACCTGGGTTTGACCCCTGTGTTGGTAAGATCCCCTGGAGAAGGGAAAGGTTACCCACTCCAGTACTTTGGCCTAGAGAATTCTATGGACTGTATAGTTCATGGGATCACAAAGTATTGGACACGGCTGAGCGACTTTCACTTCACTGCTAAGAAATCTTCCTTTACTAGCTAGTTTAATGTGCTTTTTTTCCCTATCAACTACTAAAGTATCTCCACAATTAGGCTGGCTGTAAACTCTTATATTTTAAGACAATACATCAACTCTAATGGAAAAGAGCATTATTTAACTATAGATGTCATACATATATCAAAATCTAGAATTTGTTGAAACAGGGTCTTGGCAGTGAACTGAATCAGATCTGCAAATAAACAGGGTACGAAAAAAAAAAAAAAAATTGTTTCAGTTTGTTTCTGGCCCTGCTTTTGGTTTAGTTTTTTTTTTTTTTTTTTCCCTCAGTGAGTGCACCAAACCTAAATTCTGAGCTCAAGGATTCTGTAAAGAGCCTAGTTGTTCTCAATACAACTTTTATTCTTTAACTTTTGAAATGTGTTAGTAGGAGGATGAGGTGGTATTAATGACTGATTACAGAATTAGATAAAAAGCTTAAAGTGTACATAGTAATGGTTAAAGGGAGAAAATATACACCATAAATAATGAATCCAAACTGAAGATCTGAATCTAATATATGGAAAGGATGAGAAGAAATAGACTTTTCAGAAAGATAAAATAAGCATATAAATATGCAAATTTCTTTTGCTTTAACATGTACTAACATTCAGGCTTGTCTTTATGAGGAGAAACTAGGCAGTCTGGAGAGCATTGTACCTTGACTTGCCTTCTGAGACTTCTGAATCAGAAATTTCTTCACCCTTGATGGTTTATAGATTTCATTGGAGGTTTTATTTATTTATTTATTTATTTTTAAAATTTATTATTATTATTTTACTTTACAATATTGTATTGATTTTGCCATACATCAACATGCATCTGCCATAGGTATACACATGTTCCCCATCCTGAACCCCCCTCCCATCTCCCTTCCCATACCATCCCTCTGGGTCATCCCAGCACCAGCCCCAAGCTTCCTGTATCCTGCATCGAACCTGGACTGACGATTCGTTTCTTATATTATATTATACATGTTTTAATGCCATTCTCCCAAATCATCCCCCTGCCTCTCCCACAGAGTCCAAAAGACTGTTCTTTACATCTGTGTCTCTTTTGCTGTCTCGCATTCAAGGTTGTCGTTACCATCTTTCTACATTCCATATATATGCGTTAGTATACTGTATTGGTGTTTTTCCTTCTGGCTTACTTCACTCTGTATAATAGGCTCCAGTTTCATCCATCTCATTAGAACTGACTCAAATGTATTCTTTTTAATGGCTGAGTAGTACTCCATGGTGTTTATGTACCACAGCTTTCTTATCCATTCATCTGCTGATGGACATCTAGGTTGCTTCCATGTCCTGGCTCTTATAAACAGTGCTGCGATGAACATTGGGGTACACGTGTCTCTTTCAATTCTGGTTTCCTCGGTGTGTATTCCCAGCAATGGGATTGCTGGGTTGTATGGCAGTTCTATTTCCAGTTTTTTAAGGAATCTCCATACTGTTTGCCATAGTGGCTGTACTAGTTTGCATGGAGAAGGAAATAATCACCCAAGTCCAAGAAACCCAGAGAGTCCCAAACAGGATAAACCCAAGGCGAAACACCCCAAGACACATATTAATCAAATTAACAAAGATCAAACACAAAGAACAAATATTAAAAGCAGCAAGGGAAAAACAATAAATAACATACAAGGTGATTCCCATAAGGATAACAGCTGATCTTTCAATAGAAACTCTTCAAGCCAGGAAGGAATGGCAAGACGTACTTAAAGTGATGAAAGAAAATAACCTACAGCCAAGATTATTGTACCCAGCAAGGATCTCATTCAAATATGCAGGAGAAATCAAAAGCTTTACAGACCAGCAAAAGCTGAGTGAATTCAGCACCACCAAACAAGCTATCCAACAAATGTTAAAGGATATTCTCTAGATAGGAGACACAAAAAAGGTGTATAAACTCGAACCCAAAACAGTAAAGTAAGTGGCAATGAGATCATACTTATCAATAATTACCTTAAACGTAAATGGGTTGAATGTCCCGACCAAAAAAAAAAAAAAAAAAAAGACTGGCTGAATGGATAAAAAAACAAGACCCCTATATATGTTGTCTACAAGAGACCCACCTCAAAACAGGGGACATGTACAGACTGAAAGTGAAGGGCTGGAAAAAGATATTCCATGCAAATAGAGATCAAAAGAAAGCAGGAGTAGCAATACTCATATAAAATAGACTTTAAAACAAAGGCTGTGAAAAGAGACAAAGACAGTCACTACATAATGATCAAAGGATCAATCCAAGAAGAAGATATAACAATTATAAATATATATGCACCCAACATAGGAGCACTGCAATATGTAAGACAAATGCTAACAAGTATGAAAGGGGAAATTAACAATAACACAATAATAGTGGGAGACTTTAATACCCCATTCACACCTATGGATAGATCAACTAAACAGAAAATTAACAAAGAACCACAAACTTTAAATGATTCAATAGACTAGTTACACCTAGTTGATATCTATAGGACATTTCACCTCAAAACAATGAATTTCACCTTTTTTCTCAAGTGCACATGGAATCTTCTCCAGGATAGATCACATCCTGGCCATAAATCTAGCTTTAGTAAATTCAAAAAAATTGAAATCATTCCAAGCATCTTTTCTGACCACAATGCAGTATGATTCGATCTCAATTACAGGAGAAAAAATATTAAAAATTCCAACATATGGAGGCTGAACAACACGCTGCTGAATAACCAACAAATCACAGAAGAAATCAAAAAAGAAATAAAAAAATATGCATAGAAACAAATGAAAATGAAAACACAACAACCCAAAACCTATGGGACACTGTAAAAGCATTGCTAAGGGGAAAATTCATAGCAATACAGGCATACCTCAAGAAAAAAGAAAAAAAGTCAAATGAATAATCTAACTCTACACCTAAAGCAACAAGAAAAGGAAGAAATGAAGAACCCCAGGGTTAGTAGAAGGAAAGAAATCTTAAAAATTAGGGCAGAAATAAATGCAAAGAAACAAAGGAGACCATAGCAAAAATCAATAAAGCCAAAAGCTGGTTCTTTGAAAGGATAGATAAAATTGGCAAACCATTAGCCAGACTCATCAAGAAACAAAGGGAGAAAAATCAAATCAATAAAATTAGAAGTGAAAATGGAGCGATCACAACAGACAACACACAAATACAAAGGATCATAAGAGACTACTATCAGCAATCGTATGCCAATAAAATGGACAACGTGGAAGAAATGGACAAATTCTTAGAAAAGTACAACTTTCCAAAACTGAACCAGGAAGAAATAGAAAATTCTTTGGAGTTTTTAAATCTATGGTTCATAGATTTCTTTGGAGTTCTTAGAATAATTTATTGGATACTTTCTATAGCAATTTACTGGTGTTTATGTTGTTTGCTGTCTTTAAAATTAGAAGTGATTGCTCTTCCCATATCTGATTGTCAATATATGTAAAAGGTATTCTGTGCAATGCTTGATGTGCAGAAAGTTACATTCTCAATTCTGTATAGCTTAATGGAGGTCAGAGTATCACAAAGTTATTATTTCTAGATTAGCCAATCTTGTAAAATATCATTATAGGTCAGCTGATTGACATTGCATAAATAGTTAACTGTGTGTTCTGAGGAAGCTTCTAGGATAAATTACTACTTATAGTAGAAGTAGTGCAAAGCAGTTATTAGAAATACTTATTTGAGTTTGAGGACTCTAATGTGGAGCTGTATCGGATTTTCATTTTTTTTTTTTTGTTACTCTGTTCCTCTTTTCATACAAACCAGGGTATTATAAAACATTTCTAACATTGAGAACCTAAATAGTTATATTCCACACACTTTAAAATATCTAAACATAGGCAGCAATTAAATATGTCTGCTCTAGTACAGAAATAATTTTCAATTCAATATTTCTTGGTTACTTTATAATCCATAGTTTATAGAAATTTGTAGAAGTAAACATTATATAAACATAGAATAATTTTGCTTATAGTTTATGACATATACGTTTACTATAGTTAATACAATTAAAATCACATCAGAACTATTATACCACTTTTCTTCAATGAGCATTTTGTGATGAAGATAATGATGACTATAATAAATTGCTGGTTATAATAAAAATGTGCCTGAAAAATTTAATACAAAATGATTTAGAGAAACTATAAAGATTTTGCAAGATGAAAAATTGCAGCCTTACATTAAAGTAACAGCTTTATTATTTTTTAACTCAGTTCTTTGTAAAAGTAAAGTGGTTATGTAACACAGTCAGGAAGCAATAAGAAACTTAGATATGCTTTTCATAGGTCTATGTTTTTAGCATCAGTAATGCTTTGAAAAAATCTGTTTCTCTAGTCGCCTTGTGAAAATAATCAATGATCTGTAAGTATAGCATAAACTGAAATATTGGTCTTGGGTTTTCTTCTATTTAGGTGATAGCATTGTCTTTATTAACTTGCAGAACAACATAAAATATTGCTGGCGACATATCTGGTCATACATTTCTACTTCAAAATTGCTCAGAAATATTAGTTGAACAAAATTTCTTTTAGGGATGGATTCCTGTCCTTTAATCATAATCTCCTAAGTAGGATGTGGATAAGATTGTGACTAGACTGACGGAAGCATTGTAACAAATTTAACATTTCGATATTTGGCAAAACCAATACAATATTGTAAAGTTTAAAAATAAAATAAAAAGATAAAAAAATAAAAAAGAATTTGGCCACAACATCGGTAATTTCTAGGCAGTGGCCCACAGAGTATGCGACTAAAGGCATTTTCTCCAGCTGACATAATGGTAACCTTTCTTCCCTGCACACAGGTCGAGAAGTTTACTGGAAAGATGTGTAGCATATATAGCCTGTGAATTTCTTCTCTCAAAGGAGAACACATGTCCCATTTAGAACTAAGGATCTTCAACTTAGCAAAAGATTTGAAATAAAGACAGATGCTGAGTTTGGCAAAAAACAACTTCCAAAATAACATCGACATGAATTTTTTCTCCCCCTCCCCCAAAAAAAAAGTTTTTTTTTCTAATTTTATTTTATTTTTAAACTTTACCTAATTAACCTTAAAAGCTTCTGCACATCAAAGGAAACTATTAGCAAGGTGAAAAGACAGCCTTCAGAATGGGAGAAAATAATAGCAAATGAAGCAAACGACAAACAACTAATCTCAAAAATATACAAGCAACTCCTACAGCTCAACTCCAGAAAAATAAACGACCCAATCAAAAAATGGGCCAAAGAACTAAATAGACATTTCTCCAAAGAAGACATACAGATGGCTAACAAACACATGAAAAGATGCTCAACATCACTCATTATCAGAGAAATGCAAATCAAAACCACTATGAGGTACCATTTCACACCAGTCAGAATGGCTGCGATCCAAAAGTCTACAAATAATAAATGCTGGAGAGGGTGTGGAGAAAAGGGAACCCTCTTACACTGTTGGTGGGAATGCAAACTAGTACAGCCACTATGGAGAACAGTGTGGAGATTCCTTAAAAAACTGGAAATAGAACAGCCTTATGATCCAGCAATCCCACTGCTGGGCATACACACTGAGGAAACCAGAAGGGAAAAATAAGTTTTTGAGGACTACACATTCTATTTAAAATTAAGATTTTGACCACATAATTAGAAGTCTTAATAATACTCACATAGTATGATATATTTTAGTTTTATATGAATTACTTTTTAACACATATTTTCTATATAACTTTTGAATTTCACAAAAAAGTACAAAATATCAATTATATGTTAATTGCAAAAATAATAATCAAATAATAATAATAATATACTTGTACTTTGCTTTCCAGAAATAACTTGTTTTGTAGATAGGGTGTATGTGCTTTTATGGAATTAGTAAACAAACTATATCATGTGTGTGTGTATTTGTGTGTGTGTGTGTGCATGTGTGTGCATGCATGCAGAAAGAAGCACTGGAGGGATCAAATGTGAGGGAGAGTACAGAGGCCAGGAGAGGTTTGGATTAGCCTAAGTGTAGTGAGATGCCATGAAAGGAATTAACAGAGAGAAATTTGTATTACATGGCTTGTGTTTTTAGAAGATCGCTCTTGTGCTCCTCATTGATGCAGAGTATTATTTATGAGGTTATTGCAGGTGAATAACTATAGCACCTCAAGCTGACAGAAAAATATGTTTATTATAGAGTTAATATTTATGTCCCAATCAGAATTCTTAAGATCTAATGATGCTGTAAAGAGCAATATTGCATAGGAACCTGGAATGTCAGGTCCATGAATCAAGGCAAATTGGAAGTGGTCAAACAAAAGATGGCAAGAGTGAATGTCGACATTCTAGGAATCAGCAAACTAAAATGGACTGGAACAGGTGAATTTAATTCAGATTACCATTATATCTCCTAATGTGGGCAGGAATCCCTCAGAAGAAATGGAGTAGCCATCATGGTCAACAAAAGAGCCCAAAATGCAGTACTTGGATGCAATCTCAAAAACGACAGAATGATCTCTGTTCGTTTCCAAGGCAAACCATTCAATATAACAGTAATCCAAGCCTATGCCCCAACCAGTAATGCTGAAGAAGCTGCAGTTGAAAGGTTCTATGAAGACCTACAAGACCTTTTAGAACTAACACCCAAAAAAGATGTCCTTTTCATTATAGGGGACTGGAATGCAAAAGTAGGAAGTCAAGAAACACCTGGAGTAACAGGCAAATTTGGCCTTGAATACAGAATGAAGCAGGGCAAAGACTAATACAGTTTTGCGAAGAAAATGCACTGGTCATAGCAAACACCCTTTTCAAACAACACAAGAGAAGACTCTACACATGGACATCACCAGATGGTCAACACCAAAATCATTTTGATTATATTCTTTGCAGCCAAAGATGGAGAAGCTCTATACAGTCAGCAAAAACAAGACCAGGAGCTGACTGTGGCTCAGATCATGAAATCCTTATTACCAAATTCAGACTTAAATTGAAGAAAGGAGGGAAAACCACTAGACCATTCAGGTATGACCTAAATCAAATCCCTTATGATTATACAGTGCAAGTGAGAAATAGATTTAAGGGCCTAGATCTGAAAGATAGAGTGCCTGATAAACTATGGAATGAAGTTCGTAACCTTGTAGAGGAGACAGGGATCAAGACCATCCACATGGAAAAGAAATGCAAAAAAGCAAAATGGCCGCCTGGGGAAGCCTTACAAATAGCTGAGAAAAGAAGAGAAGCAAAAAGCAGAGGAGAAAAGGAAAGATATAAGCATCTGAATGCAGAGTTCCAAAGAATAGCAAGAAGAGATAAGAAAGCCGTCCTCAGTGATCAATGCAAAGAAATAGAGGAAAACAACAGAACGGGAAAGACTAGAGATCTTGTCAAAAAAATTAGTGATACCAAGGGGATATTTCATGCAAAGATGGGCTTGATAAAGGACAGAAATGGTATGGACCTAACAGAAGCAGAAGATATTAAGAAGAGATGGCAAGAATACACAGAAGGACTATACAAAAAAGATCTTCATGACCCAGATAATCACGATGATGTGATCACTGACCTAGAGCCAGACATACTGGAATGTGAAGTCAAGTGGGCCTTAGAAAGCATCACTACAAACAAAGCTAGTGGAGGTGTTGGAATTCCAGTGGAGCTATTTCAAATCCTGAAAGATGATGCTGTGAAAGTGCTGCACTCAATACGCCAGCAAATTTGGAAAACTCAGCAGTGGCCACAGGACTGGAAAAGGTCAGTTTTCATTCCAATCCCAAAGAAAGGCAATGCCAAAGAATGCTCAAACTACCACATGATTGCACTCATCTCACATGCTAGTAAAGTAATGCTCAAAATTCTCTAGGCCAGGCTTCAGCAATACGTGAACCGTGAACTTCCCGATGTTCAAGCTGGTTTTAGAAAAGGCAGAAGAACCAGAGATCAAATTGCCAACATCCACTGGATCATGGAAAAAGCAAGAGAGTTCCGGGGAAACATCTATTTCTGCTTTATTGACGATGCCAAAGCCTTTGACTGTGTGGATCACAAAAAACTGTGGAAAATTCTGAAAGAGATGGGAATACCAAACCACCTGATGTGCCTCTTGAGAAACCTCTCTGCAGGTCAGGAAGAAACAGTTAGAACTGGACATGGAACAAAAGACTAGTTCCAAATAGGAAAAGGAGTATGTCAAGGCTGTATACTGTCACACTCTTTATTTAACTTATATGCAGAGTGAAAAACGCTGGACTGGAAGAAACACAAGTTGAATCAAGATTGCCGGGAAAAATATCAATAGCCTCAGATATGCAGATGACACCACCCTTATGGCAGAAAGTGAAAAGGAACTCAAAAGCCTCTTGATGAAAGTGAAAGTGGAGAGTGAAAAAGTTGGCTTAAAGCTCAACATTCAGAAAACGAAGATCATGGCATCCAGTCCCATCACTTCATGGGAAATAGATTGGGAAACAGTGGAAACAGTGTCAGACTTTATTTTTCTGGGCTCCCAAATCACTGCAGATGGTGACTGCAGCCATGAAATTAAAAGACACTTACTCCTTTGAAGGAAAGTTATGACCAACCTAGATAGCATATTCAAAAGCAGAGACCTTACTTTGCCAACAAAGGTCCATCTAGTCAAGGCTATGGTTTTTCCTGTGGTCATGTTTGGATGTGAGAGTTGGACTATGAAGAAAGCTGAGCGCCGAAGAATTGATGCTTTTGAACTGTGGTGTTGGAGAAGACTCTTGAGAGTCCCTTGGACTGCAAGGAGATCCAACCAGTCCATTCTGAAGGAGATCAGCCCTGGGATTTCTTTGGAGGGAATTATGCTGAAGCTGAAACTCCAGTACTTTGGCCACCTCATGTGAAGAGTTGATTCATTGGAAAAGAGTCTGATGCTGGGAGGGATTGAGGGGCAGGAGGAGAAGGGGACGACAGAGGATGAGATGGCTGGATGGCATCACTGACTCAATGGACGTGGGTCTGGGTGAACTCTGGGAATTGGTGATGGACAGGGAGGCCTGGTGTGCTGCGATTCATGGGGTCGGGAAGAGTTGGACATGACTGAGCTACCGAACTGAACTGAATTGAATGGTATTGTGAATATGCATTTGTATTGAAAAATAATAATGGAACAAATAATACCAACTGGCTTTCTGGTTTGATCAAATGGATAGATAACACTACTGTTTACTGACATTTGGAACATTGGGAGTGGGATGGGGAAGATATTTATTGGAAAGTAGAGAATTTTTAATTTCACTTTCAGTATGTTCAGTATCAGATATCTATGAGATTTGCAAGTGGCAGAGCTGATAAAACAATTAGATAATATGTGTCAGAACCCTATAGGACAAGTGTTGGTCAAAATAGGGGAGGTAAGAGAGAGTAACAGGCATGTAAATAGTAATTGTCTAGGAAAAACATATAGGGATGATTAAAAGATGTCAAGGTCTGAGCCCAGCACGAGAGGTTCAGTAGACAAGAAAAATTCAGCACGTTATTGAGAAAAGATGATAACCAACAAGTTTGTATTTAGAAATGTAGGAAAAAGGAAATTAAAATGTCCGTGTCAAAACATGAATAAAATTTTACTTAAAACATATTTCTTAATACAGTAACTCTTTTAGCAACTTATTTTTATGTCTAAATACAAGGAAATTTCAACTCTGTCTTTAAGCAGAAATTTTTAAGATTTTGACAGGACAGAGTCAATCTACCAAGACCCTTTGAGGACTAGAATTACCAAGTTCCTGAAATTAACTAGCATTTTTAAAAAACTTACTACTTTGAGGAATGACCCTTTATTCCTGCAATAGAACTGGTTTTAATGTCATTCCATACATTGAAGATATTGTGTGTCTTCATTGTATGTAATGATAATAATAATATAAATATATAAATATATAATAGATATTAGATAATTATATATAATACAGTGTGATACATTATATATATATATATATAAAAAAGATCTGAGTTTCATTTGTGAAAAATAAGCAACAAATACAATATATTTGACCACAAGGCTTAAGAGACATTTGGCCACACAACAAAACAAAACAAAAAACAGCTCCTGTATTAGAATTCAGATTCAATTCTCTAAATTTCCATTATTTTTTAAGTATACAAAATGTTCTATGAACGAATAGTCTATATTATCAATATAGCACTTCATGCACTTGGGCTACTTTTCAATTTCTACATAAAAAGCTACTAATAGATAGCAAAACCTAGTGGAGTTTCTTACTTTACTCCTTTCTCTAGCCTTTTTAGACAGTACTCAAATTTAAAAGAAACTATAAAACTCCTAGAGGAGAACATAGGCAAAACACTCTCTGACATACATCACAGCAGGATCCTCTATGACCCACCTCCTAGAATATTGGAAATAAAAGCAAAAATAAACAAATGGGACCTAATTAACCTTAAAAGCTTCTGCACAACAAAGGAAACTATTAGCAAGGTGAAAAGACAGCCTTCAGAATGGGAGAAAATAATAGCAAATGAAGCAACTGACAAACAACTAATCTCAAAAATATACAAGCAACTCCTACAGCTCAACTCCAGAAAAATAAATGACCCAATCCAAAAATGGGCCAAAGAACTAAATAGACATTTCTCCAAAGAAGACATACAGATGGCTAACAAACACATGAAAAGATGCTCAACATCACTCATTATCAGAGAAATGCAAATCAGAACCACTATGAGGTACCATTTCACACCAGTCAGAATGGCTGCGATCCAAAAGTCTACAAATAATAAATGCTGGAGAGGGTGTGGAGAAAAGGGAACCCTCTTACACTGTTGGTGGGAATGCAAACTAGTACAGCCACTATGGAGAACAGTGTGGAGATTCCTTAAAAAACTGGAAATAGAACTGCCTTATGATCCAGCAATCCCACTGCTGGGCATACACACTGAGGAAACCAGAAGGGAAAAAGACATGTGTATCCCAATATTCATCGCAGCACTGTTTATAATAGCCAGGACATGGAAGCAACCTAGATGTCCATCAGCAGATGAATGGATAAGAAAGCTGTGGTACATATACACCATGGAGTATTACTCAGCCATTAAAAAGAATACATTTGAATCAGTTCTAATGAGGTGAATGAAACTGGAGCCTATTATACAGAGTGAAGTAAGCCAGAAGGAAAAACACCAATACAGTATACTAACGCATATATATGGAATTTAGAAAGATGGTAACAATAACCCTGTGTATGAGACAGCAAAAGAGACACTGATGTATAGAATAGTCTTATGGACTCTGTAGGAGAGGGAGACGGTGGGAAGATTTGGGAGAATGGCATTGAAACATGTAAAATATCATGTATGAAACGAGATCCCAGTCCAGGTTCGATGCACAATACTGGATGCTTGGGACTAGTGCACTGGGACGACCCAGAGGGATGGTATGGGGAGGGAGGAGGGAGGAGGGTTCAGGATGGGGAACACATATATACCTGTGGTGGATTCATTTTGATATTTGGCAAAACTAATACAATTATGTAAAGTTTAAAAATAAAATTAAAAAAAAAAGAACATAGAATCAGTGAAGTTTAAGGAAATCTGAAATTTAATCATTCCAATTTTTCTAGTGCAAACCTGGAAACTGAGGTCCAACAAAGTGACAATCCATGGTCTCAGTGATGGTTAGGGATGACTAAGCTGTTTTAAAACAGAAACTGTGAATCTACCAATCTGAGTTGTTGTCAAAACTATTATGTAAAATTAGTATGAAAATGGAATACTTCAAATACACTAACTTATCATCTAGATTTGATCAACTATCCATCCTAAAATAAATCTAATTTTTTTTTGTAAAAAAAAAAAATAAATAAAAGTGACGTTGAATAACCTGGGGATCTTGTAAATATCCAAATTCTGATTTAGTCCTTCTGGAATATTGTATGAGATTTTGCATTGCTAATAAGCTCCCAAGTGATGCCATTGTTCTGTGTCATGAGACACACTTTGGATAGAAATGATTTAAAGAACTGAGTAGCTCTGAGCAGCTGATGGGGAGAAAGACAAACATCTCTTCTTAAACCCAAAGGGGAGGATAAAACCTAATCCAATTTAACAGTGGAATATGCAGCTGTACTTGGCTCTAAGAATCGTTAAGACTTATATGAACACTTTTTATTTATTTACTTATTCATTCATTATTTGTTTTCCCCTAATACATTATCCCAAACTTTAGTGGGTAAAAGCAATAAATATTTACTACCACACAGTGTCTGAGATTTGGAAATATTAAGAAACAGTACAGTTCAATAGTTCTGGCTCAAGGGCTCTCAGAAGGAGTTGTGGTCTGGATAATTAATCATCTGAAGGCTTCCCTGAAGCTGGGGGATGTGCGTCCAAACCTCTGCATCCACTCACACGGCTTGCAAAAATCCTTTGTGTCTCATCATGTAGACTTATCTATGTGGGTGTCTTCACAACATGAAACTAGCTTTCCCCAGAGAAAGCAATACAAAAGAAAATATGATATCTTCTGACTTAGGCTAAGTCATGCATCATCGTTTCCACAGTATCCTATTGGTGACATAGGTCAACCCTACCCAGTGTTGAAAGGAACTACAGTGATTTTCAGTCTCAGCACTGACACATTTTTGTCAGTAACAATAACATAACAAATAATTATTTGTTATGAGAGACTGTTTGATCCATTGTATAATGCTTAGCATCATTCTGGCTCTAAGCAATACACTAGTAGCCCCTCCCCCAATGAGATAACAAAATTTGTTTCCATATATTTCTAAATACTCCCCAGTGGCTAGGAAGACAGAAATTACCTATGAGTTACAGCACTGAACTATACAACAATTTAGATGACAGGAAGTGGAGATCTTTGTTGGACACTCGAAGATGGAGGCCATCTCATTTTATAAAGCAAAGAAAGAAACCTTGTTTCACTTCTTGATAAAAGTATAGTAGGGGATTCTTTAAAGACTGAATTCTACTACTACTTACACAACTAATTTGTTGCATACCTATATTTAATGATTAATTATAAAAATTAATTTTAGTTTCAATAATCAAGGTATTATGCTTTGAATAAGTAAAGCATTGTTACCAATGCTTTGGTTATTACTCAGAAGGAACTCAATAATTTTCATATAAAATGCTTAGCAAAAATCCATTTGTAATGCTTTATGTATTGTGTGTTTTATTATTGAATTCAAAAGGCCAAAATATGCACTAAGAACTGCAATAACAACTGACAAAAACAGACACATCTATATCTTCAGTGAGCTTGTGCTCAGATAGAATAGCATAGCTCCCTGGATCCAACAGTCATGCCCTTTGCATTTAAACATAAATTAGACTGATGTAGAATCATATTTGGAGAAGGCAATGGCACCCCACTCCAGTACTCTTGCCTGGAAAATCCCATGAATGGAGGAGCCTGATGGGCTACAGTCCATGGGGTTGCTAGGAGTCGGACACGACTGAGCAACTTCACTTTCACTTTTCACTTTTATGCATTGGAGAAGGAAATGGCAACCCACTCCAGTGTTCTTGCCTGGAGAAACCCAGGGACGGTGGAGCCTGGTGGGCTGCCGTCTCTGGGGTCACACAGAGTCAGACACGGACTGAAGCAACTTAGCAGCAGCAGCAGCAGCAGAATCATATTTGTGGCAAATTTTGTCAACTGCAAATTTTGAGGATTGGTGACATGGTAAAGTGAGATTCAAAATATTTTTCTTGTCTCAGGCATTCCTTAAAACATAAGAGATAAAAATATTTTTAATGTCTCTAGAAGGTTTAATACAATGCCAGGCAAAGGGGACAGCCTCAGTACAGAGGTATTAATTTCACAATTTATTACATCACATTGTCCAAAAGGTTCTCAGAGCTAATGCCTGGCTACAGTTCTTCCAAGATGACTTCTGCAAACTGCTCAGCATCATCTTTGAGATCAAATATTGGAAATTATTAGACAATGAGACTATGTCTCTCTCATAATCATACATTTATATGTCTTGATGCATATCTTCTTGATGATATCATTTATTTGAGAGTAGAGCTTATATTTGATGCCACTTTTTTTTTTTTTTTTAGTTTTGAAGGTTTTCTAAACACTTATTAACTGGTGTTCTCAATCAATTTGTCAGTGTAGACATGCTGTTGTATAGTGAAGTCATAAACACAAACTCTGAAAATAGACCCCTGTGTTTGTATTACAACCTTCATTTCCCATCTGTTTGAGCTTGAGGGAGGCATTACAACGTTTGTACTGAATGTTCCCTTTGTGTTAAAAGTGCTTCCACTAGACATTCACATAGCAAGTTCTCTGACTTCCTTATAGTCTTTGACCAAAGATCATCTGCTCAATAAACCCATCAGAAAATTTTATTTTAATTTAAGCCACTCATCTTCCCTACACCAGTTTACTGACCAACTACTGAATCTTCATTTTTATTCTTTTTATTTATTCTTTTTTTTTAATTTTTGATAGTATTTGAGTGACTGTGATAGTCACTCATTCATGTCCAACTCTTTGTGATACCATGATGCTCCTCTGTCCATGGAACTCTCCAGGCAAGAATACTGAGTGGGTTGCCATTTGCTTCTTCAAGGGATATTCCTGACCAAGGGATCAAGCCTGGTCTCCTGCATTGCAGGCAGATTCTTTACCATCTCAGTGAGCAGGGAAACCCTTGGTAGCATTTATCACCTATCATACTATATCATTTTCTAATTTTTATGATTACTGACTATTGTCCTTTAACCATTCTAGAATGTTCAGTTCAGTTGCTCAGTCGTGTCTGACTCTGCAACACCACAGACAGCAGCATGCCAGGCTTCCCTGTCCATCACCAACTCCCAGAGCTTACTCAAACTCATGTCCATCAAGTTGGTGATGCCATCCAACCAACTCATCCTCTGTCGTCCCTTCTTCTCCTGCTTTCAATCTTTCCCAGCATCAGAGTCTTTTCCAATGAGTCAGTTCTTAGCATTAATTTGCCAAATTATTGGAATTTTGGCTTCAGCATCAGTTTTTTCAGTGAATATTCAAGACTAATTTCCTTTAGAATTGACTGGTTGGATCTCTTTGCAGTCCAAGAGATTTTCAAGAGTCTTTTCCAACATCACAGTTCAAAAGCATCAATTCTTCTGTGTTCAGCTTTCTTTATAGTCTAACTCTCACATCCATACGTGACTACTGGAAAAATCATAACTTCGACTAGATGGACCTTTGTTGGCAATGTCTCTTCTTTTTAATATGCTGTCTCGGTTGGTCATAGCTTTTCTTCCAAGGAGCAAACATCTTTTAATTTCATGGCTGCAGTCACCATCTGCAGTGATTTTGGAGCCCCAAGAAATAAAGTCTGTCACTTTTTCCATTGTTTTCCCATCTATTTGCCAAGAAGTGATGGGACCAGATGCCATGGTCTTCGTTTTTTGAATGTTGAGTTTTAAGCCAGCTTTTTAACTCTCCTAACTTTCATCAAGAGGCTCTTTAGTTCTTCACTTTCTGCCATAAGGCTGGTGTCATCTGCATATCTGAGGTTATTGATGTTTCTCCTGGCAATCTTGATTCCAGCTTGTGTTTCACTGATGCAAGCATTTCACATGTTGTACTCTACATAGAAATTAAATAATCAGGGTGACAACATACATTCTTAATGTACTTCTTTTCCATTTTGGAACCAGTCCGTTATTCCATGTCTAGTTGTAACTGTTGCTTCTTGACCTACGTATGGATATCACAGGAGACAGTTCAGGTGGTCTGGTATTCTCATCTTTTAAAGAATGTTCCAGTTTGTTTTGATCTACACAATCAGTGTGGAATTCTAGAATGTAAGAACTTTGTTTACTGAGTTATCTCACATATCTAGGAAAGTGATTGAAAATTTGTATACAATTATCAGGCTTGAATACAAATTTTGTGATAAATGAAATTTGTTAAAATTAGGAAACCATCTATAAAAAATAATAAAACATTACTAATACTAAATGAAGTAGGAATATATGAAGCTAATTGTGGGACTTCATTTAGAGCATTGGAAGAGGTACTTATCAGTGAACAACCGTGATTTCATTGACTTCATTAACTTTCCAATAAATCCACCTTTGATTGACACTCAAATATTGTCTGAATATTTGAATTCAAATTAGCTGAACCTTAATTTCTTCAATACAATCATAATACATTGACTTATCATATAAAATGCCCAGAAAAAATGTGAATTAATACATATACATTTCTTTAAAAAGAGCCTGGAATAATGTCACTCCTCAATAAATAGCCATCATTGATAGCTTTTGAGGTTAGGCAAACACCAAAAGCTGAGATTATATTTTTTTCTCCATTCAAAATAATACAGATTCTATAATCCAGACTTAAAGTATATAATAAAGGAATAATATTCAAGCCATATTTCTGCCAAAGATCCCATATTAGAATGCATGCATTTATCCTGTTTGTGGATTTGTCAAAAGATTGAACACAATCTCACACTAATAAAAGCTTCTTAGTGTGATATAGATCCACTTATCCTGTGTGTTCCCCAAGTGCTCTGCAAGCTCCTTTCATACAGAAATCATTTCACCACTGAAATGAGGCTATTTCCAGGGCTGATAGCAGTAACCAAATAGACAATCTGCACAGAACATATGGCACAACAGTGGGGAGAAATAATTTTGGCTAAGATGAACAGAACAATTCTTACTCTTGTGAAATATGTCTTGTACTTCTTTAAGGCTCATTTATAGTCAAAATAACATGAAATATCAAGGTCATGCCTAGCCAGACACATTAACAACATAGCTGGGAAGACATGGCTTTCAGGAAAATCAGAGTCTTGTATTGATATAATTGTCCTTTGGATGTTTTATCATTTCAAGATAGATTTATTCTAACAGGAGTTACTTATGACTACTTTTAAAGGTTCAGATTGATTTCAAGGCAAGGTGAACTCCTCTGTATATATCTAGAAGAAAAAAAAAAAAAATATTTTCCTTGGCCCAAAGACAGTAGATCAAGAAATTCCTTGTCAGTATATGCATCTCTTTGGTGCAAAATGATAAAGGATAGAATATAATTTTCAAGTTATGTCAAGACATCAGTGTCATAATGGTAAAACTTGAAGGTGATCTCATTCAACTTGAAGAATATCGTGCAGCATACTATAGTACAGCCCGTCCTAATAGGAGAATTCATTTACTTTGAAGTAAATAGAGGCTTATTTTTTTCTTCCCATAAATTTTTGTTTGAATGTGAACCAGTAATCTTGCTGGCAGCCTCACTATGCATTTGTTATGGGAATTTTCAATGTCATGCATTGTATGATCTGTATACTCAAATAGTTTCAAATAAAAGTTGTCTGCTGCTTTCTGGTGGAGTGCCAGGTAAATTGTTTGATATGTTTTCTGTACATATAGTTTTACATATTCTATAATTAACCTGTCAATCCAGTCTCTCCTAGAAGCTGCTGTCAGGTATTATAGAGTATAGTAAAGGCTAAGAATCCTGGCGTAGGTACTGGCATATTTTTTCATACCTGTACTTGAGTTTTCCTTAATAGACAAAGACCAATTTAATTTTTAGTATTATGTGTCCTGTTTGATTTTAACCTGGGCTATCATTTCACATCATAGAAAAATAAAACAGGTTCCACTGTAACATTCAGAAAATAAAAAATCAGACATTAGTAGAGGGTAATATATTGAAAACAAAATGAGTTCCAGGTTCTGACAGCTCAAGTAAAACCCAGGATCCATAAATGAAACTAATGCAATAAAAGGATCTTTAAATTATCAAATATGATGTTTGGCATGAAGTTACTATATTTAGTTAATTCAGCTTAACTTTGTAGCTAATTTAAGCTACAATTTCAAGTTCTAAGTCATGGTATTCATCAAATGAAAATAAATCATTTTTGAGTTTTTAATGTGAATAGCTGTTTCAGTTGAGTTCAGTTCAGTTGCTCAGTCATGTCCGACTCTTTGTGACCTCATGAATCCCAGAGTGTCAGGCCTATTGTCCATCTCCAACTCCCGGAGTTCACTCAAACTCACGTCCATCGAGTTGGTGATGCCATCAAGCCATCTCATCCTCTGTTGTCCCCTTCTTCTCCTGCCCCCAACACTTCCCAGCATCGGAGTCTTTTCCAATGAGTCAACACTTCGCATGAGGTGGCTAAAGTATTAGAGTTTCAGCTTCAGCATCAGTTTTTCCAATGAACACCCAGGACTGATCTCTTTTAAGATGGACTGGTTGGATCTCCTTGCTGTCCAAGGGACTCTCAAGAGTCTTCTCCAACACAACAATTCAGTATACCTGTGGTGGATTCATGTTGATATATGGCAAAACCAATACAACATTGTAAATTTTAAAAATTAAATAAAAAGAGAGAGAGAGAAAAAAGCATCAATTCTTCAGCACTCAGATTTCTTCACAGTTCAACACTCAGCATCCATACATGACCAATGGAAAAATCATAGCCTTGATTAGACAGACCTTTGTTGGCAATGTCTCTGCTTTTGAATATGCTATCTAGGTTGGTCATAAAGTTCCTTCCAAGGAGTAAGCGTCTTTTAATTTCATGGCTGCAATCACCATCTGCACTGATTTTGGAGGCCCCCCCCAAAAAAAGTCTGACTCTGTTTCCACTGTTTCCCTATCTATTTCCCATGAAGTGATGAGGCCAGTTGCCATGATTTTCGTTTTCTGAATGTAGAGCTTTAAGCCAAATTTTCACTCTCCTCTTTCATTTTCATCAAGAGGCTTTTTAGTTCCTCTTCACTGTCTGACATAAGGGTGGTGTCATCTGCATATCTGAGGTGATTGAAATTTCTCCAGGCAATCTTGATTCCAGCTTGTGCTTCTTCCAGCCCAGCGTTTCTCATGATGTACTCTGCATATAAGTTAAATAAGCAGAGTGACAACATACATCCTTGAGGTACTCCTTTTCCTATTTGGAACCAGTATGTTGTTCCATGTCCAGTTCTAACTGTTGTTTCTTGACCTGCATATAGGTTTCTCAAGTGGCAGGTCAGGTGGTCTGGTATTCCCATGTCTTTCAGAATTTTCCACAGTTTATTGTGATCCACACAGTCAAAGGCTTTGGCATAGTCAATAAAGCAGATATAGATGTTTTTCTGGAACTCTCTTGCCTTTTTGAGGATCCAGCAGATGTTGGAAATTTGATCTCTGGTTCCTCTGCCTTTTCTAAAACCAGCTTGAACATCAGGAAGTTCACGGATCTTGTATTGCTGAGGCCTGGCTTGAAGAGTTTTGAGGATTACTTTACTAGCCTGTGAGATGAGTGCAATTGTGTGGTAGTTTGAGCATTCTTTGGCATTGCCTTTCTTTGGGATTGGAATGAAAACTAACTTTTTCCAGTCCTGTGACCACTGCTGAGTTTTCCACATTTGCTGGCATATTGAGTGCAGCACTTTCACAGCATCATCTTTCAGGAAATAGCTGCACTGGAATTCCATCACCTCCACTAGCTTTGTTTGCAGTGATGCTTTCTAAGGCCCACTTGACTTCACATTCCAGGATGTCTGGCTCTAGGTGAGTAATCACACCATCGTGATTATATCAGTTGTGAAGCCCTTTTTTTGTACAGTTCTTCTGTGCATTCTTGCCACCTCTTCTTAACATCCTTTGCTTCTGTTAGAGCCATACCATTTCTGTCCTTTATCAAGCCCATCTTTGCATGAAATGTTCCCTTGGTATCTCTAATTTTCTAGAAGAGATCTCTAGTCTTTCCCATTCTGTTGTTTTCCTCTATTTCTTTGCATTGATCACTGAGGAAGGCTTTCTTATCTTTCCTTGCTATTCTTTGGAACTCTGCATTCAGATGCTTATATCTTTCCTTTTCTCCTTTGCTTTTCACTTCTCTTCTTTTATTAGCTATTTGTAAGGCCTCCTCACACAGCCAATTTGCTTTTTTGTATTTCTTTTCCATGGGTATGGTCTTGATCCCTGTCTCCTGTACAGTGTCATGAACCTACATCCATAGTTCTTTAGGCACTCTGTCTAGCAGGTCTAGTCCCTTAAATATATTTCTCACTTCCCCTGTAGAATCATAAGGAATTTGATTTAGGTCATACCTGAATGGTCTAATGTTGTTCTATACTTTCTTAAATTTAAGTCTGAATTTGGCAATAAGGAGTTCATGATCTGAGCCATAGTCAGCTCCTGGTCTTGTTTTTGCTGACTGTATAGAGCTTCTCCATCTTTGGCTGCAAAGAATATAATCAATATGATTTCAGTCTTGACCATCTGATGATGTCCATGTGTAGAGTCTTCTCTTGTGTTGTTGGAAGAGGGTGTTTGCTATAACCAGAGAGTTCTTTTGGCAAAACTCTATTAGCCTTTGCCCTACTTCATTCTGTACACCAAGGCCAAATATGCCTGTTACTCCAGGTGTTTCTTGACTTCCTACTTTTGCATTCCAGTCCCCTATAGTGAAAAGGACATCTTTTTTGGGTGTTAATTCTAAAAGGTCTTGTAGGTCTTCATAGAACAATTCAACTTCAGCTTCTTCAATGTTACTGGTTGGGGCATAGGCTTGGATTACTGTGATATTGAATGGTTTGCCTTGGAAACAAACAGAGATCATTCTGTCATTTTTGAGATTGCATCCAAGTACTGCATTTTGGACTCTTTTGTTGACAATGATGGCTACTCCATTTCTTCTAGGGGATTTCTGCCCTCAGTAGATATAATGGTCATCTGAGTTAAATTCACCCATTCTAGTCCATTTATTTCATTGATTCCTAGAATGTTGACATTTACTCTTGACATCTCCTGTTTGACCACTTCCAATTTGCCTTGATTCATGGACCTAACATTCCAGGTTTCTATGCAATATCACTCTTTACAGCATTGGACCTTGCTTCTATTACCAGTTGCATCCACAATGTGTATTGTTTTTGCTTTGGCTGCATCCCTTCATACTTTCTGGAGCTATTTCTCCACTGATCTCCAGTAGCATATTGGGCACTTACCAACCCGGGGAGTTTCCCTGTCAGTATCCTATCATTTTGCCTTTTCATACTCTTCATGGGGTTCTCAAGGGAAGAATACTGAAGTGGTTTGCCATTCCTTTCTCCAGTGGATCACATTCTGTCAGACCTCTCCACCATGACCTGTCTGTCTCATGTGGCCCCACACAGCATGGCTTGGTTTCATTGAGTTAGACAAGGCTGTGGTCCGTGTGATCAGACTGGCTATTTTTCTGTGATTATGGTTTCAGTGTGTCTGCCTTCTGATGCCCACTCACAGCATCTACCATCTCATTTGGGCTTCTCTTACCTTGGACGTGGGTTATCTCTTCACGGCTGCTCCTTACCTTGGATGAGGGGTATCTCCTCATGGCCCCCTCTCCTGACCTTGAACATGGAGTAGCTCCTCTTGGCCCTCCTGTGCCTGTGCTGCTGCCGCTCCTTGGACGTGGGGTTACTCCTCTCGGCTGCCTCCTCTGACCTCGGACATGGGGTAGCTCCTCTCAGCTGCTCCTGTGCTCACGGAGCCTGGAACTCTCAGTCGCCGCTGACTAAAATCTATGAAATTTTTATTACAAACTGCTATTAGAGAATATCCATTGCATAAGTTGGATATGGAAGATCTTAGTTTGGGAAACTGTCCTGAAACTAGGAAATTCACCCAAATTCCCTTCTGCAGAAAGCTGGAAATTTCTCTACTTTTCAAGTTGCTATAATTCAGCATCACAGAGGGCTTAGATTGATTTTTTTTTTTCTCCGACTGTATGTGTATATTTTGACTTGTTAGGAAATTGATGAAAATGAAAAGAGACCTAACCTCTTTCACTTAACATATAGCAAGGAAAAAATTGGCCTCAATTCTTACAGAGCTTTTTGATGGTAAAACATGACTTACTATAAATGTAAAAATGTTTTAAACATGTGTCCTAGTATTATGATTTTTCTAAATCTGAGATAATTTATATGAATTTATGAATTAAACAGCAGGATAAAATTTGCTAAGAAGTAATAGACATAGATATGTATATATATTTGGTTATGTGAAAGATTTACCTTAACCAGTTAGTTAATTCAATGGTTGCACAGATAACTGAAAGGACTCACAGGATTCCACAGATAATAAACATTCCCAAAAAGGTAAAGGATGAAGTACAGTCAGAGAAATAAAATGCAGGGAAGTACTTTGGTCTCAAAAAACCTCTAAGTGCAGCTGCCAGGTTCTAAGTTTCACTGGATATGCTTTACCTCTGGATTATGATCTATCAAAACATGTAGGTAGTTCTCCATTTTAAGAGAGCTCCAATAGAAATTTTTAGGGATTTTTGTTTGTTTCAATAAGCTACAGATTTAATAGGGAAAACAGGCTGCCATGTCAGCCATTCATCTACACAGTGCTAGACAGTGGTCCTGGGTTCTGCCAGAAGAGTTTCAACTTAAAACACACATTAAAAATTGCTATCTCATCTCATCTCATCTTTACCACAGACAAATCTTTAGGTGACTTCCAGGTAACCCCAGAGACAATCATAGGGATGTTCTGATCTGGTTGTAAAGTAATTATCTTGTACAGTTCATGAGCCAGATTTTCATTCTGGCTGTGTAGACTTGATCAAACACTCTATCTATACAATCATGACTTGGACTAGATAAAAAATAACCCTGAATGAGAAAGCTTTCTTGGAGAAGGAAATGGAAATACACTCCAGTATTCTTGCCTGGGAAATCTCATGGACAGAGGAGCCTGGTGTGCAGCAGTCCATGGGGTCACAAAGACTTTGACATGATTTAGCAGCTCGACAACAACAACAACCAATTTAATGATAATTACACTAGGTAAAATATTATTAGTATTTTGATTAATGTTGCCTTTGTGACAATGTTGGTGTTTTGAAACCCAAATCATGAAGTTTTACACATATGATCAAGTCTAGGAAATCATATACAAGTAAACATTTCATCTAAAATTCCAGCTGATTCAGTTAACATCAAATTTCTGTCCCAGAGCAGGTTAGCCTCTAGCAATGTGTCAGTAGAGGAAAATTTTCATGTTACCACCTTACCATGTTACCACTGACTACCACCTAGTCAGTCATCAAGAATGACTTATTAACATTTGAGCTATTCCTAAGGTATGGAAAACTGAGCAGCCAGGTGGTTTTCACCAACTACACTTCATGACCTCTAGCATTTCCAGAATCCCCTTAGAAGTCTCTAAAGTCATCTGTTGATTATCTACAGAATTGTTTTAGTGTCTTCTGAGACTAGAAAACACCTATGTTTGTTGGTCTGCTGCTGCTGCTGCTGCTAAGTCGCTTCAGTCGTGTCTGACTCTGTGTGATGGCAGCCCACCAGGCTCCCCTGTCCCTGGGATTCTCAAGGCAAGAACACTGGAGTGGGTTGCCATTTCCTTCTCCAATGCATGAAAGTGAAAAGTGAAAGTGAAATCTCTCAGTCATGTCTGACTCTTAGTGACCCCATGGACTGTAGCCCACCAGGCTCCTTCATCCTCGGGATTTCCCAGGCAAGAGTACTGGAGTGGGGTGCCACTGATCTACTGGGTACTAAAAGGTCATATTTTACTGACTTCAAGTCTTTATTTTTTACAGAGGTGACCTCTGGTTTTATATCATAATTAGAAAGTTCCCAACTTTAACTTTGTTGGTATAAATAGTAGGAAAGTCTCTGGCCAGGAGTATTTGACAATGGATTTTCCTTTCTAAAGGAAAGAGCTTCCCTGGTAGCTCAGCTGGTAAAATATCCACCTGCAATGCAGGAGATCCCAGTTCAAATCTTGGGTCAGGAAGATCCCCTGGAGATGGGGTAGGCTACCTACTCCAGTATTCTTGGGCTTCCTTGGTGGTTCAAAAGGTGAAGAATCTGCCTGCAATGAGGGAGACCCAGTTTTGATCCCTGGTTTGGGAAGATCCCCTGGAGGAGGAAATGGCAACCCACTCCAATATTCTTGCCTAGAGAATCCCCATAGACAGAGAAGCCTGGCAGGCTACAGTCCATGAGGTCGCAAAGAGTTGGACATGACTGAGCAACTAAATACAACAGTTAAGGAAATAATCACATTATAGGAAAACAGAAAACCCTGAGTGTCCTTTGAGCATTGGTTGACTTTCCAAGATTTTTAAATTATAAATATGTGTCAACTGATGTTATATGGAGGCTTTTTTTTTAAAATATAACATTTTACAGCATTATTATTTTCCAAAACACTTTTTTTTTTTTAAATAAGAGTTTTTAAAATTCAGAAGCAGGTATCATTAGTGTTGTCAAGGGGCTTGTTAGGAATATTTTAACATTATTTTAACATAATTTCTTTCAGTGTCTCCAAAGCTACACCTGAGAAAAGGCAGTATATAAAAGGAGGTAGCTTTAAAACAAATACTTTTAAACTACAGTGTTACTTTCAGAAAACTATAAATAGAAATTCTGAAGTGTCCACTAATAGCTTGTTTTTCTTATCTTTTTCTTATCAAAGCAGTATGAAGAGTCAGTGCAATCTCAATCAAAATCCCAATGGCATTTTTCACAGAAATAAAACAAACGAAACTAAAATTTGTATGGAATCATGAAACATCCCCGAAGTTAAAGTATTCTTGAAGCTGGAGGCATCATACTCCCTGACATCAAACTATATTACAAAGTTATTGTAATTTAAAAAGAATACCATTGGCATAAAAGCAGACACATTGATCAATGGGTCAAAATAAACAGGCTAGAAATAAAGCCACCATATATGAATAATTAATTGATTACAAAAGAGCCAAGAATACAAAATGGAGAAGGATAATCTCTTGAATAAGTTGTGTGGGAATGTTGGATAACCACAGGCAAAACAATGAATCTGAACCACTATCTTATGCCATACACAAACATTAATTCAAAATGGATTAAAGATTTAAATATAAGACCTGAAACTATAAAACTCTTAGAAGAAAGCCTAGGTGGGGAATTGATTGACATTTGTCTTGACAATGGCTTTTTCTTTAATATGACACAAGAAACAAAAGCAAAAAAAGCAAAAATAAATGGGCTTATATCAAGCTGAGAAGTTTCTGCAAAACATAGAAACAAATGGGAAGGCAACCTCCTGAATGGGAGAAAATATTTTCAAATTGTATATATGATAAGGGGTTAATATCCAAAATATATGCAGAACACATACAACTAGAAAGAAAAGAAAAAAAAAAAGCTAAACAAAACTACAAAACTACCAAAAAAAACAAAACTCAAAATCAATACAATTTAATCATGAGCAGAGGATATAAATAGTTTTCCAAGATGTACAGACCAAGAGGTATATGGAAAAATGTTGTGTCATTAATCACCAGGTAAACGCAAAACATAACCATAACAAAATATTACTTCATATTTGTTAGAACGGCTGTCATCAAAAATACAGAAATAGCATGTGTGAGGGAGAAACTGCAGATTTTGGGGAGAATGGAAATGGGAATCTTGTGCACTGTTGGCGGTAATATAAATGAGTGCAGGAACTATGAAAAACAGCATGAAAGTTCTTAAGAAATTTCAAAGTAGACCTATCATATTATCTAGCTATTCTACTTCTGGGTATTTATCTGAAAAAGAACAAAAGGAAAAACTTAACTTAAAAAGGTATATGTTCTTTCATTTTTATTACAGAATTATTTACAAAAACCAAAATATGGAAGCAATCTAAGTGTCTATGGATGAATGAATGAATAAAGAAATCTTCATATAACTATACCATCCCAATAGGTATTTAAAGTATAAAAACACAAATGTAAATATGACTACAAAAATACACACTATATTGTAAATTTTGATTGAGTCCATTTATTCACCAGTATTATTTTTGCTTTATGCTTTTCAATAACAAAATTCTTAGCAATTCTTTAGCATTTCTTCTTATAGTTTTCTGAAATATATATATATATATATATATATATATATATATATGTATAAATCTGGGACTTCCCTGGAGGCTCAGTGTTAAAGAATCTGCTCGCCAAAGCAGGAATTATGGATTGGATACCTGGGTCAGGAAGATCCCTGGAGAAAGAAATGGCAACCCATTTCAATATTATTGCCTGGGAAACCCCGTGGGCAGAGGAGCCGGGCTACAGTACATGGGGTTGCAAAAAGTGTTGGACATGACTTAGTGACTAAACAACAACAAAATATAACTATGCTAAGTATAAATGCTATATAAATACTCAAATGATTAAATTTACTTATTTATATTATTATATAAAACCCATATCTATTAATTGTATTTTGTATTTTATAACACATTTTTAATGGGGAATTCACCTTTATATTTCAAAATGCTGTTTTGAAGCTGAAGGAAATATGTTTTTGTATAGTTAGAAGATAGAAAGTTACAGATGATAGCTAGATATCAATAGATCATAGATAGAGTTTCAATGACTATTATCCTGGATTGTAAAATAATAATAATAATAACTTTAAAAATGCACATGAGACAATCTAATACATAAAATGGGAATCTTTGACTAAGAGTTACACATAAAACACGTTAAAAGTTTAAAGTGCTCCCTACTAAAAAGTAAATAAAAGACTACACTGCTTCAAACTAAGATTAGACTCTAAAATAAAATATTACATCTGCCACATTCTTTCCTCTTTTACTGTTTTGTAACCCTGGACAAGGAAGTTTTGAAAGTTATCACTGATTCACACTCCTGGGAGCCTTCCACCTCCACCTACTGAACCACTTAGTCAGCTTTTATGGCAATGAGAAAAATGATGTTTGAACAAAAGCAAAGTTACTGGTATATGACTTGAAAGACTTTTAATCAGTCTGGAAAAAATAGTGGTAGAGGTAGTCTCTTCCATCATATGTCTAATTTCAACAACTCCGAGAACAAAAATGGCCAAGTATTAATCTTTAATTAATTGTAGTCTGATCATCATTGACAGGTAAAACCTAAAGACTGTGTTCCAAGTTATACATTAATTGCTTTTTTTTTATTTCAGTAAAATCAATCAATATTGAATGTTTTAGTAATATCTAAGTAAATGAAATATTGAGAAATGGATAAAAAACTACACATTTTTCCTTTTTCTACTACCTTCTTATACTAGCTAAGATATAATTGCTTTTATGATTCTAAAGAAATGCAACTTCTTCAGTGAAACATTCTTACTCTTAAAACAAATCTCAGTGTTAATGCCCTCCTACTGTTTCCTCTTTATTTTGGATTTTCCACAATTAAACATGTATAATTATTTAGAAACTTGATGTTATTTTCCTCATCAAATGATAAATTATATGAAAAAAGGGCAGTTTTTAACTCCCTGCTGCTGCTGCATCGCTTCAGTCGTGTCTGACTCTGTGCGACCCCATAGACGGCAGCCCACCAGACTCCTCTGTCCCTGGGATTCTCCAGGCAAGGATACTGGAGTGGGTTGCCATTGCCTTCTCCAATGCATGAAAGTGAAAAGTGAAAGTGAAGTCGCTCAGTCTTGTCCGACTCTTAGTGACCCCATGGACTGGAGCCTACCAGGCTCCTCCATTCATGAGATTTTCCAGGCAAGAGTACTGGAGTGGGGTGCCACTGCCTTCTCCTTTTAACTCCCTAGGATACCTTAAATTCTGTACACAGTGAACTGAATATAGGAAATAACCAGTACATATTTGTCATATGAATGTATCTCCTTGTTTATGGTCCTACAATAAAAATGGAAAGTAGATACAGTTTAGATTTATAAAATAACCGGATCTGGAGAAGATTATAATTATCAGAATGCTACTTCATATTTGACACATCATTTCATTATTAAAAACACCTTCACATTTATCTTAGAGGAGAGGACTCTCAGAAAGACTGATGTTGGGGGACGGTGAGGCAATGAGGACCTCTCAGCGTGATGAGATTCTCAAATTCTTGGTCAAAAGTATGACATAAAGAAAATGTTCTAAAACATTATTAATTGAATTCTGAATTGTATGAGCATATATGTCAGAACTTTGAGCATTAGTATGTGTTAAGTAAACTGATATGGATTAGTAGGAAAACAATTTTTTTTTTTTTTGGCTTTCATTTTTTTTTTTTAATTTATTTATTTTAATTATTTTAAAAAATAATTTAAACCTTGAAGCATAGATAGGATTTAATTAAATTAAATTACAAGTCCATGCATCATCAAGAAAAGTCAACTTTAATTCATTTTTATAAGGTAAGCCTTCAAACTGATTTTTATTTGCTGTAGTTTTTTAGAAATAACAAGTTTGGTACAAAGTAGAATTCAATTAGTTTTTTAAATCTATATCCAGGATTGATCTGAACTATTCAGCAAGAAGATGTTTGATTGCTTTGTTTAACCTGAAGAAAAGTAACAATATGTATAAATTATTTACAAATAATTGAAAGATTTTATGTAATAATATTCTAATAACTATATTCTAAATGCCTTTCATAAAATAATAATGAATACAGTTTGGCTTACTATGATCTTTCTTAAAACCTTTTAAGATCTTAATCTTTGTTGAAATCTGGCAAATCTAGAAGTAGTTTTCAGTTTTTAATTTTGATCAAGACTGCACAGGGGAGAGTCCCAAGATGGTGAAGAAATAGGACAAGGAGAAAACTTTATCCCTGACAAATTCATCAAAAGGTCATTTGAATACTGAGCAACGTCCACAAAACTTCTGAATGCTGGTGGAAGACACCAGGCTGCCAGAAAGGCAGCCCAATCTCTTCAAAAAAGGAGGGATTTGATTACCAGCTTGATTACTCTCCCCCCTTTTGATGCTTCCTTTTCTCCTCCAGGTCACTTCTATCACTTTCCTCCCTTTCTTTTCTTTACATAACTCTGTGAATCACTCTGAGTGTTGGGATGTGGAGAGCACTTAGAGATTTGATTACTGGCTAGATTACTCCCTCCCTTTTGACACGCCCTTTTCTCCTACTGGTCATCTCTATCTCCCTCCTCCCCTTCTCTTCTCTATATAACTATGTGAGTCTCTCTGGGTGTTCCTGTCTGTGGAGAATGGCTCCACCAATAACATAGGGGTTTTATCTTCTAGGGTTATCTGTCTCCAGCCTAGAGGATAAAAGTCTCAAGGCTACTGAAAGAGAAGGACCAAAAACCAGAGGCAGGAGGCTTAACTCCAAAACTTTAGAACATGCAAGAACTCCTGACTCCAGGGAATGTTAATAGACAAGAGCTCACCCAAAAGTCTCCACATGTACACTGAAACCAAGCTCCACTCAAGAACCAACAAGTTCCAGTGCAAGACATACCACTCTAACTCTTCAGCAAAACAGGAGTACAACCCTGAACATTTAAAGATGGACTGCCCAAAGCCATGCCAAACTATAGACACCCCAAATCACTACTGGCCACCTCACTGCACTCCGGAAAAGAGATTCAGCTCCACGCACCAGAATACAGACACAAGGTCCCCCAACCAGGAAACCTTCACAAACCATTAGTCCAAACCCACCCACAGGGAGCAGACTCCACAATTAAGAGGAATCACGAAATTCCAGCCTGTAGAAAGGGTACCAGAAACACAGCAATCTAAACAAAATGAAAAGGCAGAGAAATATTATGCAGGTAAAAGAACATGTTAAAAACCCACAAAACCAAATAAAAGAGGAGGAGATAGGAAGTCTACCTGAAAAAGAATTCAGAATAATGATAGCAAAGATGATTTAAAAGTTTGAAAACAAAATGGAGTTACAGATAAATAGACTAGAGACAAAGATTGAGATGATGCAAGAAATGTTTAACAAGGGCTTAGAAGAAATAAAGAAGAATCAATCAATAATGAATAATGCAATAACTGAGATCAAAAACACTTTGGAGGGAACCAGCTCAGCAGAATAACTTAGGCAGAAGGGAGGACAAGTGAGGTGGGAGATAGAACGGTGGAAATAAATGAAGCAGAGAGGAAAAAAAAAAAAAAAGAATTAAAAGAAATGAGGATAACCTCAGAGAGCTCTGGGACAATGTTAATCACCCCAACATTCGAATCATAAGTATACCAGAAGAGGAAGACAGAAAGAAAGTTCATGAGAAAATACCTGAGGGGATAACAGTTGAAAACTTCCCAAATATGGGGAAGGAAATAGCCACTCAAGCCCAAGAAACCCAGAGAGTCCCCAACAGGGTAAACCCAAGGCAAAACACCCCAAGACACATATTAACCAAACTAACAAAGATCAAACACAAAGAGCAAATATTAAAAGCAGCAAGGGAAAAGCAACAAATAACACACAAGGGGATCTCCATAAAGATAACAGCTGGTGTTTCAGTAGAAACTCTTCAGGCCAGAAGGGGATTAATGGCAGGACATACTTAAAGTGATGAAAGAGAAAAACGTACAACCAAGATTACTCTACCCAGCAAGGATCTAATTCAGATATGAAGGAGAAATCAGAAGCTTAATAGATAAACAAAAGCTGAGATAATTCAGCACCACCAAACGAGCTCTTCAACAAATGCTCAACAATCTTCTCTAGACAGGAAAAATAGTAAAAGTTTATAAAAAATGAACCAAAATCAACAAAGTAAGTGGTAACAGGATCACACTTATCAATAATTATCTTAAAGGTAAGTGGCTTAAATGCTCCAACCGAAAGACAAAGACTTACCGAATGGATCCAAAAGCAAGACCACTATATATGCTGTCTACAAGAGGCCACCTCAAACCCAGGGACACATACAAACTGAAAGTGAAGGGCTGGAAAAAGGTATTTCATGCAAATGGAGACCAAAAAAAAGCAGGAGAGGCAATACTCACAGCAGATAAAAAGACTTTGAAATAAAGACCATGATAAGAGACAAAGAAGGAAACTACACAGTGATCAAACGATCAATCCAAGAAGAACATATAACATTTATAAATATGTATTCTCCCAACATAGGAGCATCTCAATGCTTACAAGTGTTAACAAGTATGAAAGGGGAAATTAACAGCAACACAATAATATTGGGGGACTTTAATGCCCCACCCACACCTATGGATAGATTAGCCAAACAGAAAATTAGCAAGGAAACACGAACTCTAAATGATACAATGGACCCATTAGATCTAATTGACGTCTATAAGGCATTTCCACACAAAACAATGGAATTCACCTTTTTCTCCAGTGCCCACAGAACATTCTCCAGGATAGATCACATCCTGGGCCATAAATCTAACCTTGATATTTTAACAAAACAAAACAAATCATTTCAAGCATCTTTCCAGTCACAATATGGTAAGATTAGATGTCAACTACTGGAAAAAATCTGTTACAACTACAAACATGGAGACTAAACAATGCACTCCTGAATAGCCAACAGATCATAGAAGAAATCAAAATGGAAATCAAAATATGCATAGATACAAATGAAAATGAAAACATGACAACCCAAAACCTATGGGATCCAGTAAAAGCAATGCTAAGAGGGAGATTCATAGCAATACAAGTAGAGTTCAAGAAATAAGACAAACATTAAATAAACAACCTAACTTTACACCTAAAGCAACTAGAAAAAGAAGAAAAAAAGAACCCCAAAGTTAGTAGAAGGAAAGAAATCATAAAAATCAGAGCAAGAATAACTGAAAAAGAAATGAAGGGGACTATAGAAAAGATCAACAAAACTAAAGCCTGGTTCTTTGAACAGATAAATGAAATAGACAAGTTGTTGGCTAGACTCATCAAGAAAAATAAGGAGAAGAATCACATCAATAAAATTAAAAATGAAAATGGAGAAATTACAACAGAGAACACAGAAATACAAAAGATCATTAGATACCACTATGGGCAATTATATGACAATAAAATGGACAACTTGGGAAAAAATGGACAAATCCTTAGAAAAGTATAACCCTCCAAAACTGAACCAGGAAGAAATTAAAAAAAAAAAAATCTTAACAGACCTATCACAAGCAAGGAAATTAAAGCTCTGCTAAAAATCTTCCAACGAACAAAAGCCCAGGACCAGATGGCTTCACAGGTGAATTCTATCAAACATTTAGAGAAGCACTAACACCCATCCTACTCAAACTCTTCCAGAAAATTGAAGAGGAAGGCAAACTCCCAAACTCATTCCATGAGGCCACCATCAGTCTAATAACAAAACCAGACAAAGATGTCACAAAAAAAGAAAACTACATGCTAATGTCATGGATAAACATAGATGTACAAATTCTCAACAAAAATCTAGCAAACAGAACCCAACAACATATTAAAGATCATATATCATGATCAAGTGGGCTTTATCCCATGGATGAAAGGGTTCTTCAATAATCACAAAGCAATCAATGTAATGCACCATATTAACAAATAGAAAGATAAAAACGATGTGATCATCTCAAGAGATGCAGAGAAATCCGTTGACAAAATTCAACAGCCATTTATGAAAAAAAAAAAAAAAAAAACTTCAGAAAGCAGGCATAGAAGGAATTTACCTCAACAAATAAAAGTCATATATCACAAAATCACAGCAAACATTCTCCTCAATGGCAAAATATTGAAAGCATTTCCTCTAAAATCAGGAACAAGACCAGGGTGCCCACTCTCAGCACTATTATTCAACAGCTTTGAAAGTCCTACCCAAAGCAATCAGAGAAGAAAAAGAAATAAAAGGGATCCATATCAGAAAAAAAGAAGTAAAACTCTCACTGTTTGCAGATGACATGATCCTCTATACAGAAAACCCTAAAGATACCACCAGAAAATAACTAGAGCTAATCAATGAATATAGTAAAGTTGGAGGATATAAAACCAATACACAGAAATCCCATGCATTCCTATACACTAACAATGAGAAAACAGAAAGTGAAATTAAAGAAACATTCCCACTCACCACTGCAATGGAAAGAATGAAATACTTAGGAATAAAATTTACATAAAGAAACAAAAGACCCATACATAGAAAACTAGAAACCACTGATAAAAGGAATCAAAGATGACACAAATAGATGGATAAATATACCATGTTCATGGATTGGAAGAATCGATATAGTGAAAATGAGTATACTACACAAAGCAATCTAAAGATTCAATGCAATCCCTATCAAGCTGCCAACAGCATTTTTCATAGAACTAGAACAAATAATTTCACAATTTGTATGGAAACAAAAAAAACCTTGATTTTTCAAGATTCTCAAAGCAATCTTGAGAAAGAAGAATGGAACTGGAGGAATCAACCTGCCTGACTTCAGACTCTACTACAAAGCTACAATACTCAAGACAGTAGGGTACTGGAACAAAAACAGAAAATAGATCAGTGGAACAAAATAGAAAGCCCAGAGATAAATCCGTGCACCTCTGGACACCTTATCTTTGACAAAGGAGGCAAAAATATACAATGGAGAAAAAAATCTCTTTAACAAGTGGTGCTGGGAAAACTGGTCAACCACCTGTAAAAGAATGAAACTGGAACACTTACTAATACCATACACAAAAATAAACTCAAAATGTTTGAGTTTGTAAATGTAAAACCTAAACTATAAATATAAGTAAGAAAGAACATTTTTGGTCTTTAAATGTAAGACCAGACACTATAAAACTCTTACAGGGAAACATAGGTTGAACACTCTGACATAAATCACAGCAAGATCCTCTATGGCCCAACTCCCAAAGTAATAGAAATAAAAACAAAAATAAATATATGGGACCTGATTAAATTTAAAATCTTTTGCACAAAGAAGAAAACTACATGCAAGGTGAAAAGACAACCTTCAGAATTGGAGACAATAATAGCAAATGAAACAACTGACAAAGAGTTAATCTCCAAAATATACAAGTAACTTTGGAGAAGACAATGACAACCGACTACAGTACTCTTGCCTGGAAAATCCCATGGACGGATGAGCTGGTTGGCTGCAGTCCATGGGTTTGCTTAGAGTCAGAAACGACTGAGCGACTTCACTTTCACTTTTCACTTTCATGCATTGGAGAAGGAAATGGAAACTCACTCCAGTGTTCTTGCCTGTAGAGTCCCAGGGATGGGGGAGCCTGGTGGGCTGCTGTCTCATGGGTCGCACAGGGTCGGACATGACTGAAGCGACTTAGCAACAGCATACAACCAGCTTATGCAGCTCAATACCAGAAGAATAAACGACCCAATCAAAAATCAACCAAAGAACTAAACAGACATTTCTCCAAAAAAGACATACAGAGAGCTAAAAAACACATGAAGAGATGTTCAACATCACTCATTAACAGAGAAATGCAAATCATAACCATGAGGTACCATCTCATGCTGGTCAGAATGCCTATCATCACAAAGTCTACTCAGCCATTAAAAAGAATGCATTTGAGTCAGTTCTAATGAGGTGGATGAAACGGGAGCCTATTATACAGAATGAAGTAAGCCAGAAAGAAAAACACCAATACAGTATACTAACGCATATATATGGAATTTAGAAAGATGGTAACAATAACCCTGTATATGAGAGAGCAAAAGAGACACTGATGCATACAACAATCTTTTGGACTCTGTGGGACAGGGAGAGGGTGGGATGATTTGGGAGAATGGCATTGAAACATACATAATATCATATATGAAACGAGTTGCCAGTCCAGATTTGATGCACAATACTGGATGCTTGGGGCTGGTGCACTGGGACGACCCAGAGGGATTGTATAGGGAGGGAGGTGGGAGGAGGGTTCAGGATGGGGAACACATGTATACCTGTGGCAGATTCATTTTGATATATGGCAAAACCAATACAATACTGTTAAGTTAAAAAATACAATTAAATTAAATTAAAAAAAATGTCTACAAAGAATAAATGCTGGAGAGGATATGGAGAGAAGGGAATCTTCTTACACAATTGGTGGGAATGCAACCTAGTACAGCCACTATGGAGAACAGTGTGGAGACGTCTTAAAAACTGAAACTAGAGCTGCCATACGACCCAGCAATCCCATTTCTGGGCATACACACCAAGGAAACCAGAATTGAAAGAGACACATGTACCCCAATGTTTCTTGCAGCACTATTTATAATAGCTAGGATATGAACACAAAAAAGATGGATAAGGAAGTTGTGGAACATATACACAATGGAATATTACTCAGCCATAAAAAAGAATGAATTTGAGTCAGTTCTAATGAGGTGTATGAAACTGGAGCTTATTAACAGAGTGAAGTTAGAAAGAGAAACAATACAGTATATTAATGCATAAATATGGAATTTAGAAAGATGGTAACGATGACCCTATATGCAATACAGAAAGGAGAAGACACAAATGTAAAGAACAGACTTCAGGACTATGTGGAAGAAGGCAAGGGTGGGACGATTTCAGAGAATAGCATTGAAACATGTTTATTCAGTTCATTTCATTTCAGTCATTCAGTCATGTCTGACTCTGTGACTACACGGACTGCAGCACACCAAGCTTATCTGTCCATCACCAACTGCTAGAGTTTATTCAAACTTACGCCTATTAAGTCAGTGATGCCATCCAACTATTTCATCCTCTGTTGCCCACTTCTCCTCCCACTTTCAATGATTCTGAGCATCAGAGTTATTTCAAATGAGTCAGTTTTTCACATCAGGTGGCTAAAGTATTGGAGTTTCAGCTTCAGTATCAGTCCTTCAATGAATATTCAGGACTGATTTCCTATAGGATTGACTGGTTGGATACCTTTGCAGTCCAAGAGACTCTTAAGAGTTTTCCCCAACACTACAGTTCAATAGCATCAATTCTTCAGCACGCAGCTTGCTTTATAGTCCAAAACTCACATCTGTACATGACTACTGGAAAAACCACAGCTTTGACTAGATGGACTTTTGTTTCCAAAGTAATGTCTCTTCTTTTTAATATGTTGTATATATTGTTCATAACTTTTCTTCCAAGAAGCAAGTATCTTTTAATTTCATGTCTGCAGCCACCGTGTGCAGTGACTTTGCAGCCCAAGAAAATGAATTCTGTCACTGTTTCCATTGTTTTCCCATCTATTTGCCATGAAGTGATGGGACCGGATGCCATGATATTAGTTTTCTGAATGTTGAGTTTTAAGCCAACTTTTTCACTCTCCTTTTTCACTTTCATCAAGGGGCTCTTCAGTTTTTCTTCACTTTCTACCATAAGGGCAGTGTCATCCACATATCTGAAGTTATTTATATTTCTCCTGGCAATCTTGATTTTAGTGTGTGCTTCATCCAGCCTGGCAGTTCACATGTTGTAATCTGCATATAAGTTAAATAAGCAAAGTGACAATATACAGCTTTGATTTGTTCCTTTCACAATTTGGACCCAGGCCATGTTCCATTTCTCGTTCTGTTTCTTCTTGACCTGTATACAGGTTTCTTAGGAGGCAGGTCAGATGGTCTGGTATTCCCGTGTCATAAAGTATTTTACACAGTTTGTTGTGATCCACACAGTCAAAGGTTTTAGTATAGTCAATAAAGCAGAAGTACATATTTTCCCATAACTCCCTTTTTTCCATGATCCAATGGATGTTGGCAATTTGATCTCAAAAACGACAGAATGATCTCTGTTCATTTCCAAAGCAAAGAATTCAATATCACAGTAATCCAAGTGTCTTCCCCAACCAGTAATGCTGAAGAAACTGAAGTTGAACTGTTCCATGAAGACCTATAAGATCTTCTGGAACTACGCCCAAAATAGATGTTCTTTTCATTCCCCTGTAATGAAAGGGGAAGTCGAGAGATACCTGGAGTAACAGGCAAATTTGGCTTGGGAGTACAAAACGAAGCAGGTCAAAAGCTAACAAAGTGTTGAGAAGAGAATGCATTGGTCATAGCAAACACCCTTTCCCAACAACAGAAGGGAAGACTCTACACATGGATATCACCACATGGTCAATACTGAAATCAGATTGATTATATTTTTGCAGCCAAAGATGGAGAAGTTCTATACAGTCAGCAAAAACAAGACCAGGAGCTGGCTGTGGCTCAGATCATGAACCCCTTATTGCAAAATTCTGACTGAAATCAAAGAAACTAGGGAAAACCACTAGATCATTCAGGTATGAACCAAATCAAATCCCTTTTGATTTTACAGTGGAAGTGACAAATAGATTCAAGGGATTAGATCTGATAGACAGATTGCCTAAAGAACTATGAATGGAGGTTCATGATATTTACAGGAGGCAGGAATCAAGACTATCTCCAAGGAAAAGAAATGTAAAAAGGCAAATGTTTGCCTGAGGAGGCCTTATGAAGAGCTGAGAAATGAAGAAAAGCTAAAGGCAAAGGAGAAGAGGAAAGATATACCCATTAGAATGCAGAGTTCCAAAGAATAACAAGGAGAGATAAGAAAGCCTTCCTCAGTGATCAATGCAAAGGAATAGAGGAAAATAATAGAATAGGAAAGACTAGAGATCTTTTCAAGACAATTAGAGCTACTAAGGGAACATTTCATGCAATGATGGGCACAATAAAGAACAGAAATTATATGGACCTAACAGAAGCAGAAGATATTAAGAAGAGGTGGCAAGAATACACAGAAGAACTATACAAAAAAATCTTAATGACCCAGATAATCATGATGGTATGATCACTCATCTAGAGACAGACATCCTCAAATGTGACGTGTGGTGGGCCTTAGGAAGAATCAATATGAACAAAGCTAGTGGAGGTGATGGAATTCCAGTGGAGCTATTTCAAGTTGTAAAAGATGATGCTGTGAAAGTTCTGCACTCAATATGCCAGCAAATCTGGAAAACTCAGAAGTGGCCACAGGACTGGAAAAGGTCAATTTTCATTTTAATCCCAAAGAAAAGCAATGCCAAAGATTGTTCCAACTACCACACAAATGCACTCATCTCACATGCTAGCAAAATAATGCTCAAAATTCTCCAAGCCAGGCTTCAATAGTAGGTGAACCATGTACTTGCAGATGTTCAAGCTGGATTTTGAAAAGCCAGAGGAACCATAGGTCAAATTGCCAACATATGTTGGATCATCAAAAAAGCAAGAGAGTTCCAGAAAAACATATTAACATATGTAAAATGGATGACCAGTGCAATTTTGATGCAAGAAGCAGAGCACTTAAAGCTGGCACCCTGGATAACCCAAAGGAATGGGGTGAGGAAGGAGGTGGCAGATCAGGATGTGGGGACACATGTACACCCGTGGCTGAATTGTGTCGATGTAAGTCAAAAATCACCACACTATTGTAAAGTAATTAGCCTCTAATTAAACTAAATGAATAATTTTTAAAAAAATCTGAAAAAATAACCACTTCTCTTTTGTTCTTGGTTGTAACTTATACATAAACATAAAAAATATAAATATTCAAATACATTAATTTTTGTTGAAATACAGGTATAGCTAAATGCAAAACATCATAATTAAAAAAAAGAACTATGTTCTGAGTAAGTAAAGTGGTAGCCAGGTTGAACAGTACTGTGACTGAAAATCTTGGACAGAGACTAAAAAAACACACACTTTTTCACGGTGAAGATGTCAGTCTATAGTGCCCTTCTTAAATCCCTGTTTGCAACAATGAAGAAAAGATGCATATACAGGTAACAGGAATGAACCTGGCTCTGATACCCAGAATATGACAACATAAGACTAAGTGTGGCTCCTGCCTGCAATGCAGGATATCTGGGTTCCATCCCTGGGTTTGGAAGATCCCTTGGAGGAGGGCATAGCAACCAACTTCAGTATTCTTACCTGGAGAATTCCCATGGACAGAGGAGCCTGGCAGGCTACAGTCCACAGGTTCACAAAGAGTCAGACACAGCTGAATGACTAAGCACAAAACTAAGAGTGAATCGTAAATCACCATGTACTAGGGGACCTTCTGACTTTCGTGGTAGAGTGAATTATAGTATTTTACTTGTGAAGATAAGATTATGGATTTGTTTTCCCAGTTTTCAGGTTTGAGGTTTAGACTAATCATATGCACAGAAGAGTTCCCTGTAAAAGGTTGCTACTGAGAGCTCTGTGCTATGCCAGGATTTGTGCCCTCTGGAGGAGAGGATTGTGATCTGGAGCCAGAGACCAGGCTTGACCACTGGAGATTTTTGTGTAACAGAATTTTATTAAAGTATAAGAGAGATAGAGAAATCTTTTGATATAGACATCAGAAGGGGGCAGAAAGAATGCCCCCTTCCTAGTTTTTAGCAAGGTGTTTTATGTCTGTTAGGAAACTATTAATCAGATAAGAGAGATACCTCAAGGCTGAGGGAGTTTCACCAGGCCCCTCTCCCACAATATACATTTTTGAGATAGAATGACCTGAGGTGTGTCATCTCTGGGCATAGAACAGTTGACATGAATACTGGTTTGTTGAGCCATTATCAGCCCAAGATTTGAGGAGAAAAAAAAAAAAAAAAGTCTTAGATGGAACCTTTTTGAAGAAAGGCAAATTATAAAGCAAATACATAGTTTAATTAACATAGCTTAAGAAAAATATTTCCATAAGAAAAACGAATTGATTAGCTCAAGGCAGAACCAGGTGTTGTCAAGAAGAATCCTTGAATTTTGTGTAGAGAAGGAAAAACAAAAACGTCTGCCACTTGCAGTTTATTTCCTCCTGCCTCTTGGGGACCTCTGGCCTTCCTGTCTGTTACCCTGTCACATGTGACCTGAAACAGTCCTTGGAAAATCCCTGAAATATTTTCTTTCAAATTGATGCTCATGTAAAATATCATGTCAGTTAAGATGAATATTTACAAAAATGAAATAGCTCATGTTCTAAACAACTACGCTACATGAATAAAAGAGGGAACAAACTGATCATTCAGCATTAGATATGACTTGTAGTGACAAAGATTTGAACAATAATTATTTAAAATAATAGTGAGTTTCTGTAATATGAACATGTGAGTGCTAAGTTGCTTTGGTCATGTCTAACTCTGTGCGACCCTATGGACTGTAGCCCAGCAACCTCCTCTGTCCATCAGAATCTCTAGGCAAGAATACTGGAGTGGGTTGCCATGTCCTTCTCCATGGGATATTCCCAACCCAGGGATCGAACTTGTGTCTCTTATGTGTCCAGTATCGGGAGCTGGGTTCTTTACCGATATTGCCACCAAATATGCATGCTCACAGGATAGTTTCAGGATAATCAGAGACTCCAGTAGTCTACCTTTGTATAATTTGAGTAACTAAAGAAAACTTATATTGAAAGAAAGAAGCATAGCAAGAAAATGGAGATAAATTAAAACAAACAAATAAAAACTAGAAAGACTTTCTCATAATAATGAAGACTGAATGTATGAGAATCCTGAAGAATTAATTCCATCTTGTATGTTGTAAAGTTTATTGACTTCAAAAAATATACTGTGTCTTATTCTGCAAAGCAGGAATAATATGTTATTTATAAAGATTAAAAGAATTATAGCTGGACCTAGCCTTCTCCAGAGCAATTGTCAATGTTAGGAATTAGTACAACACTTTTTACACATCTTCAGGGAAAACAAACAAATAAACAAGTGATCCAAGGATTTTACACATTTCCAAACTAAATAAAATAAAATTAATTTAAAAAAATTAAAAAAAAAAAACCAACAGAAAACCATTTTAACTTTGTAATAACAGACGATTGTTATTCCCAATAAATTATTAATGAATCTCTTAGAAAGACTGAGAGAAGCAAGAGATAATTAAATAAATTAAAAATAAAAACAGAAATACTGGTAGTAGGTTTTTAACCTATCTAAATGAATTAGCAATATACAAACATTGTGATTTTGAGTTCAGAATTGAAGTAGTAACACAATCTAAATTCTATCTTCCCTAATAAAATAATTGAACACACAGAAAAAAAGAAAAAAATATGATAATTAAAGAACTCATTTTTTATATTCTGCTTTTTTAGTTTCTTTGTATTTCTTAGATCTGTGGTTTGGTATTTTTCATTAATTTTGAAAATCCACAGTTAATATCTGTTCAATTTTTCCTTCACTTCATTGTTTTTCCTTCACTTCATTGTTTTTCCTTCATTCTCCAGATATTAATACATATGTGTTGGGTAATTTGCCATTTTATTGGTGCCAGACTTATGATGGAGATTAAGGATTTCTTGACTCTGTTTTTCTACTCTGTCATAGTTTAGCTCTGTGACCTTGCACCTCCAGAAATGAATCTTCTTAGTATTAATGCTCCAACCTCTGCCTGAAACCGAGGACAGTGTCTAAGGTATGTGTGGATTTTCTGTCCTTCACCCTGCAACAGTATAACTCTGGTTTATATCAGTGGGTTCTGGTGATCATCATCTCTAGATCATCTTCTAGAAGCAGTATACTTTTGTTGAATCACTACAAGTGATTCAAGTCAATGATTCAATCAATCATCAACGCTGAATAGATTTTATGCCCCTGGTCCTTTACTATTATATGGCTTTGGTAATGTGGCACCCACCACTTATAGAAGGGTGCCAGCTAACATTCACGTGGTATTGGGTCAGGGACTGGGGATGTGGGTAGGTTTTCTTTATTCCCTTGAGTGGTAGTTGATCTTCACCTTATATGAGAGCAGGGTCTAATTTGGGGCAAAGGAATGTTGTTTGCTCTTTTTACAGTAGATACTTTCTTTGGTTCTTATCAGAGAAGAGTTTGGGGAACAAGTAGGTTTTACACTTATCTTCATGAGGGGTCTAGAACAAAGATGGACCACTATAGTTGACCAGTTCTATCCTGAAGTCTTAGCAAGCCTTACAACACCACTGAGAATGTCTCTATCAAGTCCACCTTTCCTTCCTTCTGCCTTCGTAAGCACTCTATGAAATCCTGTGGATAAATCTGGTGAGTGGAGCTTATATCCCTTATGGTCAGGACTTCAATGGATACAGATTTGTCACTCTTGGGTTAATCTCAACTTAACAAGAATTGGTTTAAAAAGCTGGTTGTTCTAACCCATCTGAAAAATAGTACATTAGAACTCACATAATAAACTGTTGTTTTCTTTTTTAAAGTCTGCAACAGAAAATAAAATCAATGATATAAATGACGTAATAAATGCTTATGAAAGAGTTTTTATTCTGAGATAATTCTATAACTAAAAGGGTTAGAGAAGAGTTAAAAAGCTATCCTTCTCAAAATCTTTCAAAAAATTGCAGAGGGAAGAACACCTCCAAGCTCAATCTATGAAGCGGCCATCACCCTGATGTAAAATTAGACACTGAGTTCAGTCACTCAATTGTGTCCAACTCTTTGGGACCCCATGAATCACAGCACGCCAGGCCTCCCTGTCCATCAGCAACTCCCAGAGTCTACTCAAACCCACGTACATGGAGTCGGTGATGCCATCCAGCCATCTCATCCTCTGTCGTCTCCTTCTCCTCCAGCCCTTAATATCTCCCAGCATCAGAGTCTTTTCCAATGAGTCAATTCTTCGCATGAGGTGGCCAAAGTACTGGAGCTTCAGCTTTAGCATCATTCCCTCCAAAGAACACCCAGGGATGATATCCTTCAGAATGGACTGGTTGGATCTCTTGGCAGTCCGAGGGACTCTCAGGAGTCTTCTCCAACACCACAGTTCAAAAGCATCAATTCCTCGGAGCTCAGCTTTCTTCACAGTCCAAATCTCACATCCATACATGACCACAGGAAAAACCATAGCCTTGACTAGATGGACCTTTGTTGGCAAAGTAATGTCTCTGCTTTTCAACATGCTATCTAGGATGGTCATAACTTTCCTTCCAAGGAGTAAGTGTCTTTTAATTTCATAGCTGCAATCATCTTCAGTGATTTTGGAGTCCAAAAAAATAGTCTGACATGGTTTCCACTGTTTCCCTATCTATTTCCCATGAAGTGATGGGATCAGATGCCATGATCTTCGTTTTCTGAATGTTGAGCTTTAAGCCAACTTTTTCACTCTCCACTTTCACTTTCATCAAGAGGCTTTTTAGTTACTCTTCACTTTCTGCCATAAGGGTGGTGTCATCTGCATATCTGAGGCTATTGATATTTCTCCTGGCAATCTTGATTCCAGCTTGTGCTTCTTCCAGCCCAGCGTTTCTCATGATGTATTCTGCATATAAGTTAAATAAGCAGGGCAACAATATACAGCCTTGACGTACTCCTTTTCCTATTTGGAACAAGTCTGTTGTTCCATGTCCATTTCTAACTGATGTTTCCTGACCTGTATATAGGTTTCTCAAGAGGCAGATCAGGTGGTCTGGTATTCCCATCTCTTTCAGAATTATGCACAGCTTATTGTGATCCACACAGTCAAAGGCTTTGGCATAGTCAATAAAGCAGAAATACATGTTTTTTTGGAACTCTCTTTCTTTTTCGATGATCCAGCGGATGTTGGCAATTTGGTCTCTCGTTCCTCTGCCTTTTCTAAAACCAGCTTGAACATCTGGAATTTCATGGTTCATGTATTGCTGAAGCCTGGCTTGGAGAATTTTGAGCATTACTTTACTAGCGTGTGAGATGGGTGTAATTGTGCGGTAGTTTGAGCATTCTTTGGGATTGCCTTTCTTTGGGATTGGAATGAAAGCTGACCTTTTCCAGTCCTGTGGCCACTGCTGAGTTTCCTAAATTATCTGGCATATTGAGTGCAGCACTTTCACAGCATCATCTTTCGGGATTTGAAATAGCTCAGCTAGAATTCCATCACTTCCACTAGCTTTGTTTGCAGTGATGCTTTCTAAGGCCCACTTGATTTCACATTACAAGATGTTTGGCTCTAGGTGAGTGATCATACCATCGTGATTATATTGGTCGTGAAGCTCTTTTTTGTACAGTTCTGGGTATTCTTGTCACCTCTTCTTAATATCTTCTGCTTCTGTTAAGTCCATGCAATTTCTGTCCTTTATCGAGCCCATCTTTGCATAAAATGTTCCCTTGATATCTCTAATTTTCTTGAAGAGATCTCTAGTCTTTCCCATTCTGTTGTTTGTCTCTATTTCTTTGCATTGATCACTGAGGAAGGCTTTCTTATCTCTTCTTGCTATTCTTTGGAACTCTGCATTCAGATGCTTATATCTTTCCTTTTCTCCTCTGCTTTTCTCTTCTCTTCACAGCTATTTGTAAGGGCTCCCCAGATAGCCATTTTGCTTTTTTGCATTTCTTTTCCATGGGGATGTTCTTGACCCCTGTCTCCTGTACAATGTCATGAACCTCAGTCCATAGTTCATCAGGCACTCTATCAGATCTAGTCCCTTAAATCTATTTCTCACTTCCATTGTAGAATCATAAGGAATTTGATTTAAGTCATACCTGAATGGTCTAGTGGTTTTCCCTACTTTCTTCAATTTAAGTCTGACTTTGGCAATAAGGAACTCATGATCTGAGCCACAGTCAGCTCCCCATCTTGTTTTTGCTGACTGTAAAAAGCTTCTCCGTCTTTGGCTGCAAAGAATATAATCAATCTGATTTCGGGGTTGACCATCTGGTGATGTCCATGTGTAGAATCTTCTCTTGTGTTGTTGGAAAAGGCTGTTTGCTATGTCCAGTGCATTCTCTTGGCAAAACTCTATTAGCCTTTGACCTGCTTCATTCCGTATTCTAAGGCCAATTTTGCCTGTTACTCCAGGTGTTTCTTGACTTTCTACTTTTGCATTCCAGTCCCCTATAATGAAAAGGACATCTTTTGGGGGTGTTAGTTCTAAAAGTCTTGTAGGTCTTTGTAGAACCGTTCAACTTCAGCTTCTTCAGCATTTCTGGTTGGGGCATAAACTTGGGTTACTGTTATATTGAATGGTTTGCCTTTGAAATGAACAGAGATCTTTCTGTCGTTTTGGGGATTGCATTCAAGTACTGCATTTCAGACTGTTTTGTTGACCATGATGGCTACTCCATTTCTTCTAAGGGATTCCTGTCTGCAGTAGCAGATATAATGGTCATCTGAGTTAAATTCACCCATTCCGGTCCATTACAGTTCGCTGATTCCTAGAATGTCGATGGTTCACTCTTGCCATCTCCTGTTTGACCACTTCCGATTTGCCTTGATTCGTGGACCTAACATTACAGGTTCCTATGCAATACTGCTCTTTACAGCATTGGACCTTGCTTCTATCACCAGTCACATCCACAACTGGGTATTGTTCTTGCTTTGGCTGCATCCCTTCATTCTTTCTGGAGCTATTTCTCCACTGATCTCCAGTAGCATATTGGGCACCTACTGACCTGGGGAATTCCTCTTTCGGTATCCTATCATTTTGCCTTTTCATACTGTTCATGGGGTTCTCAAGGCAAGAATACTGAAGTGGTTTGCCACTCCCTTCTCCAATGGACCACATTCTGTCAGACTTCTCCACCATGACCTGCCCATCTTGGTTGGCCCCACAAGGCATGGCTTAGTTTCATTGAGTTAGACAATGCTGTGGTCCTAGTGTGATTAGATTAACTATAGTTTTCTGTGATTATGGTTTCATCGTGTCTGCCCTCTGATGCGCTCTTGCAACACCTACTGTCTTACTTGGGTTTTTCTTACCTTAGGTATGGAGTATCTCTTCACAGCTGCTCGAGCAAAGCACAGCCGCTTCTCCTTTAGGACAAGGGGTATCTCCTCACCACTGCCCTTCCTGACCTTAAACGTGGAGTAGCTCCTTAGGCCCTCCTGTGCCCGCGCAGCCACCACTCCTTGGGGTAGGTCCTTTTGGCCGCTGCCCCTGACCTCAGATATGGGGTAGCTCCTCTCGGCCACCGCCCTGACCTCGGACATGGGGTAGCTCCTCCAGTCTACCGCTCCTGGCCTTGGGTGGTGGGTAGCTCCTTCTGGCTGTCGCCCCTGACCTCGGACTTGGGGTATCTCCCCTTGGCCGCCACCCCTGACCTCGGATGCAGGGTAGACAATTATATCAAAATTAGACAAATATATCACAGAAAAAGAAACTTACCGGCCAATATCACTGCTAAATACAGATGTAAAAATACTCAATAAAATACTAGCAAACAGAATCCAACAGTATATTGAAAGGATCATACACCCTGATTAAGTAGAATTTATCCCAGGGATGTAAGGATTCTTCAACATATACAAATCAGTTAGTGTGATACACCATATTAACAAACTGAAGAATAGAAATCACATGATCATCTCAATAGTTGCAGAAAAAGCTGTCAACAAAATTTGATACCCATTTATGATAAAACCTCTACAAATGGACATAAAGGGTAACTCCCTCAATGTAATAAAGGCCATATTCAACAAATCTACAGCAAACATCATTCTCAGTCGTGAAGAAATGAAAATATTTCCTATAATTCAAGAACAAAACAAGGGTGTCCACTCTCAACACTATTATTCAGCATAGTTTTGGAAGTCCTAGCCATGACCCTCAGATAATAAAAAAGAAAACAGAAATCCAAATTGGAAAAGAAGTAAAGCTGTCATTATTTGCATATGATATGATAATATACATAGAAAATCCTAAAGATGCTACCAGAAAGTGACTGGGGCTCATAAATTTATTTGGTACAGTTGCATGCAGGATACAAATTAATATACAGAAATCTCTTTCATTCCAATACAATGACAGCAAAAGATCAGAAAATGAGATTTAGGAAACAATGCCATTTACCACTGCAACAAGAATATCTAAGAATAACTATGAAGTCAAATGATATGTACTCAGAAAAGTATAATATTGTGATGAAAGAAATAAAAAACGATGCACAGAGATTGAGAGATATACCATGTTACTGGATTGGAAGAATCAATACTTTGAAATGACTATACTACCCAGAGATATTTATAGATTCAATACAATCCCTATCAAATTGCTGATGGATTTTTTCACAGAATACAAATAATATTTTACTATTTTGTATGGAAACACAAAGGACTCTATAGCTAAAGCAATCTTGAAAAAGAAAAAAAGAGCTGAAATAATCAGGCTCCCTGACTTTAAACTATACTACAAAGCTACAGTAATCAAAACAGTAAAGTACTGGCTCAAAAATAAAAATAAAGATTAATGGAACAGGATAGAAAATCTGGATATAAACTCACACACCTATGGTCACCTATTCTATGACAATGAGGCAAGAATATATAATGGAGAAAAGACAGTCTATTCTATAAACGATGCTGGGAAAACTGAACAGCTACATTTAAAACAATGAATTGGAACACTCCCTAATACCAAACACAAAAAAATAAATTCAAAATGGATCAAAAACCTGAATTTAAGGCTGGACTCTAATTTACTCTTAAAGGAAAGCATAAGGAGAACACTCTTTGGCATAAACTGCAGCATTATCTTTTTAGAGCCATCTCTTAGAGTAGTGAAAAGAAAAACAAATATAAACACATGGAATGTAATCAAAATTAAAAGCTTTTTCAAAACAAACAAATAAAATGAGTAAACAAAAAAAGTCAACCTCAGAATGAGAGAATTTGCAAAGTGAACAATAGACTAGGGATTAATCACCAGACATGCAAAAAGCTCATACAACTCAATACCAAATAATCCAGTAAAAAATGAGTGGGAGATCTAAAATAGACATTTTTCCAAAGAAGACATACAGATGGCCGAAAAACACATGAAAAGATGCTCAAGATCAATAATTAAGAGAAAAATGCAAACTGAAACTAAAATGAAATATCACTTCACACTGGTCAGAATGACCATTATCAAAAAATCTACAAACAATAAACACTGGAGAAGGTATGGAGAGAAGGGAGCACTCGTACACTATTTGTAGGAATGTAAATTGATATAATCACTATGGAGACCATACGGGCATTCCTTAAAAGACAGAAAAATGAAATAGCATGAAAATGAAAGTGAAAGTGTCCAACTCTCTGCATCTCCATGGACTGTAGCATGTCAGGCTCCTTCCTCCAGGCAAGCATAATGGAGTGGGTTCCCATTCCCTTCTCCAGAGGATCCTCCTGACCATATGACCTAGTAATCCCATTTTTGTGCATATACAATAATAGAAAATACACACAATCATCTTCATATTCCTAAAATAAATGTATAATTTTTAAAAAACTATTATTCCTTTGGAAATTAACAGCCCAAACTAATTGAAAGTAGAGGAATTTGAATAGCCTATTTTTCTGTTGCATGAATTTTGCCTGTTTAAATCTAACTCATAAGATAGAACAAGAATTTATTTCAAATTATTGTACTTATAATAAATATCAGATGATCATAAATTTTTCTGTCATTTTAACAATTGGTTGTAAGTAACTTTAATATTATCCCACTGATTTCAAGAATTATTAAGAGATAATAACCTAATCTCAGAAATGACTGAGTAGTTCTTCCTTATATCTTTTTTACTTTCTATCATGTCAGAGCTTTTTACATATAGGTGATTGTTTTTGAATATTACTTATTAAAGAGATTGTAATTGTATCTTTTAATTTTCAAATATCACTATTCCATAAAATACTTATCAGAGTCTGTATCCTCATTTCTAAAATAACCAAATTTGCAGTAGTTGGGTCATATTAAAAAAGTTGCATCAACTTTACTTATAATGAATATGCTATGGTTAGTAAAATGTTAGTAAAATCCCAGGGACGGGGGAGCTTGGTGGGCTGCTGTCTCTGGGGTCGCACAGAGTTTTCGGACATGACTGAAGCGACTTAGCAGCAGCAGTAAACTGTCTAGATTTGCCACAATTTCAGTTGATTCAGTTTTTAGAGATTTGTTTCTCCTAAGAAAGACAAAGGAACAAAGTTTCTTTCCATCTTTAATTGAAGTTTCATTAGAAGGGGAAATTATCCTATCTCAGATTTAGGCACTTGCACATAGATATCTTTGTGTTTATGCTAAAATATTCAAGCCATTTAAGCATGTTAATAATTGTATTTGGATTCTTATTGACACATTTCCACACAAATTTCAAGGGATTCCCTCATTAATTCTAACACAGTAATCCATCCTTTTTAAAATCAGCTCAAAAGAGCCAAGTACAAACTACAGCAATTCCACTAGGCTTAACTGAAGTCCCCTTCATACTGTACTCTCCTCCTTGTCTCCTGCTGTGCACATTTACTTGACTCTGCTTTGGGGATTTGTTTGTTTCCCTTGCAATAGTCTTGGCTGCCTTTCTTTTGCTTTGCCATATGTTGTTCTTCATCATACCGTCTTTGAATTTTCTTTCATCAAACTCATTATTATGATTTTGTGCTCGTCCCCTATTTTATGCTGCTTATTTGACAAAATAACTTACATTTTCTCCTATGCTGGTCATGAGGTTCTTTTCCTCAAAGTGTGCCTTTTCTTTGGCATTGGCTACATTGGGTTTACTTATTCCCAGTGTTTTCTGTTTGTTTTTTTGCCTCATTATCATTTGTCTTCTGGAAATCATCATCTATCTCATCATGCACATTCCCTATACATCTTATGGGGATGAGACTCACTCTTTTTGATGAATCTTTCTAAGAAGAATTAATATATAATTGTATTTTTTTATTTATTATTTTATTTTGTTTTTTAACTTTACAATATTGTATTGGTTTTGCCATATATCAACATGAATCTGCCACAGGTATACACATGTTCCCCATCCTGAACCCTCCTCCCAACTCCCTTCCCGTACCATCCCTCTGGGTTTTCCCAGTGCACCAGCCCCAAGCATCCAGTATCGTGGATCGAACCTGGACTGGCAACTCATTTCATATATGATATTATACATATTTCAAAGCCATTCTCCCAAATCATCCCACCCTCGCCCTCTCCCACCGAGTCCAAAAGACTATTCTATACATCAGTGTCTCTTTTGCTGTCTCGTATACAGGGTTATTGTTACCATCTTTCTAAATTCCATATATATGTGTTAGTATACTGTATTGGTGTTTTCCTTTCAGGCTTAATTCACTCTGTATAATAGGCTCCAGTTTCATTCACCTCATTAGAACTGATTCAAATATATTCTTTTTAATGGCTGAGTAATACTCCATTGTGTATATGTACCACAGCTTTCTTATCCATTCATCTGCTGATGGATATCTAGGTTGCTTCCTTGTCCTGGCTATTATAAACAGTGCTGCAATGAACATTGGGGTACACATGTCTCTTTCAACTCTGGTTTCTTCAGTGTGTATGCCTAGCAGTGGGATTGCTTGGTCATAAGGCAATTCTATTTCCAGTTTTTTAAGGAATCTCCACACTGTTCTCCATAGTGGCTGTACTAATTTGCATTCCCACCAACAGTGAAAGAGGGTTCCCTTTTCTCCACACCCTCTGCAGCATTTATTGCTTGTAGACTTATGGATCGCAGCCATTCTGAATGGTGTGAAATGGTACCTCATAGTGGTTTTGATTTGCATTTCTCTGATAATGAGTGATGTTGAGCATCTTTTCATGTACTTGTTAGCCATCTGTATGTCTTCTTTGGAGAAATGTCTATTTAGTTCTTTGGCCCATTTTTGGATTGGGTCATTTATTTTTCTGGAGTTGAGCTGTAGGAGTTGCTTGTATATTTTTGAGATTAGTTGTTTGTCAGTTGCTTCATTTGCTATTATTTTCTCCCATTCTGAAGGCTGCCTTTTCACCTTGCTAATAGTTTCCTTTGTTGTGCAGAAGCTTTTAAGTTTAATTAGGTCCCATTTGTTTATTTTTGCTTTTATTTCCAATATTCTGGGAGGTGGGTCATAGAGGATCCTGCTGTGATATATGTCAGAGAGTGTTTTGCCTATGTTCTCCTCTAGGAGTTTTATATTTTCTGGTCTTACATTTAGATCTTTAATCCGTTTTGAGTTTATTTTTGTGTATGGTGTTAAAAAGTGTTCTAGTTTCATTTTTTTTTGCAAGTGGTTGACCAGTTTTCCCAGCACCACTTGTTAAAGAGATTGTATTTAATCCATTGTATATTCTTGCCTCCTTTGTCAAAGATAATTGTAATGAATGAAAATTGAGTGTTCAAGTCTCCCAGTCGCTGGGTGGCTGAGACTCAGTATGGTATCTCACATTCATCAGTGCCTCTTTAGTCTCAAATGAAGGAAACAGATAAACAAGCACATTCTACAGAGCAGCAGGGCTTCTAACTAGGGAACACTTTCATCCATTAAAGATGATTTTTTTTTTTGAGAAGTGAATATTAATGGTATTTGACAGACCTGTAATTGCACATGACTGTCATTCCATATTGGGCAAAACATGTTCACTTTTTTTGTTTGTTTGGTTTGAATAACTCCAAATATAAATCATTACCAGCCACTCATTAATGAAAAAAGAATCAACTGAGAAACCTTTAAGGATTTTCATAGCCCTCTGCCTTTCTATTTGGCTTACCTTCCTTGTCTATTTAGAATTACAGCTGTCCACAGATATTTTTCTAAGTTCAATTGCCAAAGTAATGTTTAAGTGACTGAAATATATGCAACATTAGAGATAATAAATCTCAACAAAGCACATTTATTCTGTTCATAGTGGCATAAATGGAATTTTTACATAAATATTATTGCTTATTTTACATAAAGGTAACATCACTGGAAATACATGTGTATTTAGAAGTGTTATTTGAGGAATCATATTTTAATTATTCATATGTAAACAATGATATTCTTATAGGAGAAATAGTTTTGCTGATTGAGTATTAAAATTAATTACCTAAGTATAAAATGAATATACCAAGAAAGAGGTCCTGTAAAAACATATGAGGGAAAATAAATGAGCTCTGGCTTGATTCCAAAGCTTCAACAGATTTTTTTTAAATTAATCAATTAATTAATTAATTAATTTTTTGTTTCATACATGATATTATACATGTTTCAATGCCATCCTCCCAAATCTCCCCAACCTCTCCCTCTCCCACAGAGTCCATAAGACTGATCTCTACATCAGTGTCTCTTTTGCTGTCTCATACACAGGGTTATTGTTACCATCTTTCTAAATTCCATATATATGCATTAGTATACTGTATTGGTGTTTTTCTTTCTGGCTTACTTCACTCTGTATAATAGGCTCCAGTTTCATCCATCTCATTAGAACTGATTCAAATGTATTCTTTTTAATGGCCGTATTGTAAAAATGTATTCTTTTTAATACTCCATTGTGTATATGTACCACAGCTCTCTTATCCATTCATCTGCTGATGGGCATCTAGGTTGCTTCCATGTCCTGGCTATTATAAACAGTGCTGCGATGAATACTGGGGTACACGTGTCTCTTTCCCTTCTGGTTTCCTCAGTGTGTATGCCCAGCAGTGGGATTGCTGGATCATAAGGCAGTTCTATTTCCAGGTTTTTAAGGAATCTCCACACTGTTCTCCATAGTGGCTGTACTAGTTTGCATTCCCATCAACAGTGTAAGAGACTTCCCTTTTCTCTACACCCTCTCCAGCATTTATTGCTTGTAGACTTTTGGATCGCAGCCATTCTGACTGGAGTGAAATGGTACCTCACAGTGGTTTTGATTTGCATTTCTCTGATAATGAGTGATGTTGAGCATTTTTTCATGTGTTTGTTAGCCATCTATATGTCTTCTTTGGAGAAATGTCTATTTAGTTCTTTGGCCCATTTTTTGATTGGGTCATTTATTTTTCTGGAATTGAGCTGTAAGAGTTGCTTGTATATATTTGAGATTAGTTGTTTGTCAGTTGCTTCATTTGCTATTATTTTCTCTCATTGTGAAGGCTGCCTTTTCACCTTGCTAATAGTTTCCTTTGTTGTGCAGAAGCTTTTAAGTTTAATTAGGTCCCATTTGTTTATTTTTGCTTTTATTTCCAATATCCTGGGAGATGGGTCATAGAGGATCCAGCTGTGATGTATGTCGGAGAGTGTTTTGCCTATGTTCTCCTCTAGGATCTTTAGTAGATGAAATCTATTACTTAGAAATGACTGATTCTGAAGCCAAGAAATAAAGGCTATGTTCTCTGAAGCTGTTAACCAAGTGTAAGGTCACAACTGCTCCATCAAACTCTGACCAGCCTGCTTGAGATTTCTGGTTATTGTGAATGACTGTTTAGTAAAATAAATCACCACTTTCAAAATGTGCCATTTGATTTGCTATGATGATACTGGGGAACAATTGTATTCAGACCAGGCAGTTTACTTTACCAAGTAATGCAACTATGTGTTCAAAATGGCATTGAAACTGACATCTAAATCTTTGGTTAAAGTCCAGGTTCGATGCATGATACTGGATGCTTGGGGCTGGTGCACTGGGATGACCCAGAGGGAGGGTATGGGGAGGGAGGAGGGAGGAGGGTTCAGGATGGGGAACACAGGTATACCTGTGGCAGATTCATTTTGATATTTGGCAAAACTAATACAATATTGTAAAGTTTAAAAATAAAATAAAATTAAAAAAAATTCAAATCATATGCTTGCTATCATTGTGAAGTAGTCAATTCACTTAAAACATTGCAGTTTCATTGTTTTGTAAAATAGACAAAAATACTATTTTGATGATTGTAGTATTTTATAAATTATAAAACACATAATGCAAATTATTAACTGTTTGAACAAGAAAATGATAGAAAAGAAAAATTTCTGCCTTGACTTTGAACTAAAGTACAGATTGTGCAGATAATTCTACTGGGGGTACTATTTGTCAAATTAGTAAAGATAAAGAAATAATAAGAACTTGTGAGATTGTGTGAGTGTGCAAACTTACAATAGGTAAATGACGAAATGAAAAACTGTGTCTTTAAGATAAATATAAATACACCATTGATATTAAACAATATTCCTTTTTGTTGTTCAGTTACCCTGACACAATTGTGTCTGAATTTTTGAGACACCATGGACTGAAGCACCAGGCTTCTCTGTCCCTCACTATCTCCTGATGTTTGCCCAAGTTCATGTCCATTGCATTGGTGATGCCATCCAACCATCTCATCCTCTGATGCCCTCTTTATCTTCTGCCTCAATCTTTTCCAGGATCCGGGACTTTTTCAGTGAGTCAGCTGTTTGCATCAGTTGACCAAAATACTGGAGCTTTAGCTTCAGCATCAGTTCTTCCAATAAATATTCAGAGTTTATTTCCCTTAAGATTGACTGGTTTAATCTCCTTGCTGTCTGAGGGACTCTCAGGAATCTTCTCCAGCACCACAGTTCAAAGGCATCAATTCTTAGGCACTCTGCCTTCTTTACAGTCCAGCTCTCACAACCATACATGACCACTGGGAAGATCAGAGCCTTGACTATATGGACCTTTGCTGACAGAATAATATCTCTGCTTTTCAACACACTATGTTTGTCATTGCTTTACTGCCAAGAAGCAATTTCTTCTGATTTTACTGCTGCAGTCACCATCCACAGTGATTTTAGAGCCCAGGAAGAAGAAATCTGTCATGACTTTCACCTTTCCCCCTCTATTTGCCATGAAGTAATGGGGTCGGATGCTGTGATCTTAGTTTTTTTTTTTTTTTTTTTTTTTAATACTTAGTTGTAGGCCAGCTCTTTCATTCTCCTCCTTCATCCTCATCAAGAGGCTCTTTAGTTCTTCTTTGCTTTGTGCCCTTAAAGTGGTATCATCTGCATATCTGAGGTTGTTGATGTTTTACCCAAGTACCTTGATTCCAGCTTGTAACTCATCCAACTGGGCATCTTATGATATGCTCAGCATATCAACTAAGCAAACAGGGTGACAGCAGACAACCCTATATTACTCCTTTCTCAATCTTGAACCAATCAACTGTTCCTTACAGGGTTTTAGCTGTTTCTTCTTGACTCGCATACAGGTTTGTAATATTCCTAGCTAACAGTTAATCATTAAGAAAAGACTGGCTAGTGATTGTCAAATTTTCTCTAAACGCATACCTTTAAAATTTAATACATACTTTCTAATAAATAAAAAAAAAATACCAAGATAGTAAACCAAGAGATAATGCCATACATCTATGGCCACCTTATTTTTGACAAAAGAGGCAAGAATACGCAATGGAAAAAATAGTCTCTTTGATAAGTGGTGCTGGGAAAACTGGTCAGTTACATGGAAAATAATGAAACTAGAATACGTTCTAATGCCATACCCAAAAATCAACTCAAAATGGAATAAAAATTTAAATGTAAGCCAGAAACTATAAAGCTGTTAGAGAAAAACATAGGCAGTACGCTCTTTGACGTAGTTTCTAATGTTTACCAAATACTAAGGTAGAACAAATACAACCCACAGATAAGGTAGAACAAATATAACCCACAGAAAAGGGAATTTCACAACAGTTGCATGGAAGTTTTAGGCCCTCAGATATTTACATTTTGACAGGGGAAAAACATTGTGATAAAATAGATAATAGTGATAAATGACAGTATATAAGTCATATAATACTTCACAAATTTTGGATTTTGAATTCTATTAATATTTATCTTTCCTTTCAGAAGTTCCATAATAAAATTTTTTCTTCAAAAAGTATTTATTTTATTTTCAACTTCAAGGGAGAATTAATTTTAAATTAATAATTTAAAAAGATAATTAATTGCAAGGGCCTTTTGCTTTTAGATTTTGTTAAGTAATTTCCAATTTATTGTACTGTGAGCAGCATTTGTAAATATTTCTGATTTTGGAACCTACTCTTGCTTTCTTCGTGATGAAATATTTGATCATTCATTGGAATGCTCCATGTTTGAGGAACAGGCACATTTTTTATTAACAGCATGTAAAATTTAATACCTAGTGGTAATAATTTTCTTAAATTATGTTAGTTAAATTATGTATTCCATAAAAGACTTGAACTTTACAGGATAAGATTCTACTATATGTGGCTTTTTACCTGGGGACCTTCTACATTTTTCATAGGGTGGTATTATGGACTCACATAGAAAGGCACAGAATTACTTGCTTAAATAATTATAGTAGAGTGTGGGCCTTCAGAAACAGCTTATAAATGAGGAACAAAACAGGGGAAAATGTCATTATAATTTGAATATTAGCTGCTCAATTTACTGGGTGACACCTTAATTGGGCTTCCCCAGGGATTCAGCAGTGCAGGAAACAAGGGTTCAGTTCTATGATCAGGAAGATCCCCTGGGACAGGAAATGGCACTCGACTTCAATATTCTTGCATGGGAAAGCCCATGGACAGGAGTCTGCTGCACTATAGTACATGGGGTCACAAGTGTCAGACACCATTTAGTGACTAAACCACCACCTTAATTATACATGTGAGAGAGAAATGTCGAATTCCCCACAGAAAAACAATAGCCCAAAAGCCAAAGGAATATAAAGTTTTACTTGCTGCCCACTTCAGGGATGACAGAGTTTAAATTTTTGTTCAGCAAAGTTAGTATAGATAGCTAGTACAAAAATAAATATTTTAAAGAAAAATTAACAGAAAAAGGAGACTTCACAACATAACATCCAAAATGGTCAGTATATGATAAAACAGGTTAGACTTGAAAAGAAACAAGAAAGTGTATACCATTTGCAATCAATAAAAATATATATCAAAATAGATTAGATATAGGAACTTGAAGAAAATGAAACTTTTACAGATCTATTAAATATCTGCTCAAGAACTTACAAGAAAATATAACCTTAATAAATAAAAATCTGGCTACTATTAGCAGAAAAATGGACAGTGTGAAAATTAACAAATTGAAATTCCAGACCTAAAAATGAAATATGCTAAGTCACTTCAGTCATGTCCAACTCTGTGTGACCCCATAAACGGCAGCCTACCAGGCTCCCCCATCCCTGGGATTCTCCAGGCAAGAACACTGGAGTGGGTTGCCATTTCCTTCTCCAATGCATGCAAGTGAAAAGAGAAAGTGAAGTTGCTCAGTCATGTCCAACTCTTAGCAACCCCATGGACTGCAGCCTACCAGGCTCCTCCGTCCATGGGATTTTCCAGGCAAGAGTACTGGAGTGGGGTGCCATTGCCTTCTCCGAAAAATGAAATATATAAACTGCAAATTCCAACAGTAAGCCCTGATGATAGATTGAAAATGCAGAAAAAAAAAAAAAGAAAACTTGGTTCAGTGATTTTAAATCTACATTAACATTAAATACATAGCGTAAAAAGACTAAAAAAAGTAAAGTTATTTAGTGACTTAAAAACATATCTTTAAACAAATATGTAACTGGAACACAGAAGCTTAGAAGAGAGAATGGATTTTTTTTTTTTTTTTTTGCCAAGCTGTGTGGCGTGCAGATCTTAGCTCCCAGACTAAGGATTGAACTAGTGACCTCTGCATTGGAAGCTCAGAGTCTTAACCAGTGGAGGACCAGGCAAATTCGAATGGCAAGTTAAAAAAAAAAAATCTGAAACTTGATTTGAAAACTAAACAGAAATGCATGCAAAATGTTCAGCTAATCAGGATTTATACAAGTGAAATAATAACTAGGAAATAACAAACAGCTGAAAATATTTAAGCCATCATAGAAAACCATCACATAACAATAAAAAGTCAGGAAAATATCAAAGGATAAATAAAAGTAAAGGGAATATATATGAAACAAAGTCCAAGATATAATAATTAAGCCCATGATATATTAATGAGAGTGTGAGATGGATTAAAGGATAGAACCCAATCATATTCTACTTGAAACAAACTTTAAATTGCAAAACACAGGTAACTAGGAAGAAAATGGGTAGAAAAACACAAAAATCAAAATAATGAACAAAATATCTCTGTAGTAGTGTTTAAGATCAAAGTAGACTTTCAACACAGAGTATTACCAAAATTAAAGTGACATATTATGAAAACAAAATAATTAAAGTACTAAAAAGGTATAATAATCCTAAATGTGAATATATCTAACCCAAACTCAAAATTCATGAAGAAAAATTTGATAAAACTAAAGAGAGAAACAAATTATCTCTAAAATATAAATCATAGAAAAGTAGAGAAAAATGAGTTACCATTAGATAATTTAAATAAAACTACCACACAACTTGATCTAAATGGTAAATACAGCAGTATCACCAACAATTGCAGAATATACATTTTAACAAGCCAACATGGAACATTCACCAAGATAGAATATTTAGTAGACTATAAAGCAATTATCAATAAAAGTAAAATAATTCCAGACATCCTGGAGTTTAAAGTCAAGTGGGCCTTATGAAACATTACTACAAACAAAGCTAGGGTAGGGGGGTAGTGACAGAATTCCAGCTGAACTATTTCAAATCCTAAAAGATAATGTGGTTAAAGTGCTGGACTCAATATGTCAGCAAAACTGAGAAAACTCAGCAGTGGCCAGAGGATTGGAAAATGTCAGTATTTATTCCAATACCAAAGAAGAGTGTGGCCAAAGAATGTTCAACTACCATACAATTGTGCTCATTTCACATGCTAGCAAGTTTATGCTCAAAATCCTTCAAACTAGGCTTCAGCAGTGTGAGATCCAAGAATTTCCAAATGCACAAGTTGGGTTTAGCAAAAGCAGAAGAACATCCGTTAGACCATAGAAAAAGCACCAGAATTCAGAAAAACATCTACTTCTGCTTCATTGATTATGAAAATATTTTGACTATGTGGATGACAACAAACTTATTAAAAATTCTAAAAGAGATGAGAATATCAGAGCGCCTTACCTGTCTCCTGAGAAACCTATATGCAAGTCAAGAAGCAACACTTAGAACCAATATGGAACAACAGATTGGCTCAAAATTGGGAAAGGAGTACATCAAGGCTGTTTACTATTACCCCGCTTATTTAACTTATATGCAGACTGGGCTTCCAGTGTTGTGCTAGTGGTAAAGAACCTGCCTGCCAAAGCAGGAGACTTGTAAGATATGCAGCTTCAATCCCTGGGCCTAGAAGACCCCTTAGAAAAGGGAATGGCAACCCACTCCAGTATTCTTGCCTGGAGAATCCCATGGACAGAGGAGCCTGGCAGTCTACAGTCCATAGGGTCACATAGAGTCAGACACGACTGAAGTGACTTAGCATGCATGCATGCACATCATGCCAAATGATGGACTGGATGAATCCCAAGCTGGAATTAAGATTGCTGGGAGAAATATCAACAGACTCAGATATGGAAATGATACAACTCTAATGGTAGAAAGTAAAGAGGAATTAAAGAGCCTCTTGATACGGGTGAAAGAAGATAATGAAAAATCTGGCTTAAAACTCAACGTTCAAAAAATGAGGATCATGGCAACTGATCCCATCACTTCATGGAAAGTAGTTGGGGAAAAGGTGGAAACAGTGACAAGTTTTATTTTCAGCCAAAATCACTGCCAATGGTGACTGAAGCCATGAAATTAAAAGATACTTGCTCTTTGGAAGAAAAGATATTAAAAACCTAGATAGCATATTAAACAGCTGAGACATCACTTTGTCAACAAAGATCTGTATAATCAAAGCTATGGTTTTTCCAGCAGTCATATACAAATGTGAGAGTTGGTACATAAAGAAGGCTGAGCACCCAATAGTTGATACTTTCAAATTGTGGTGCTGGAGAAGACTCGAGAGTCCCTTGGACAACAAGCAGATCAAGTCAATCCTAAAGCAAATCAACCCTGAATATTATTTGGAAGGACTGATGCTGAAGCTGTAAATCGTTGGCCACCTGATGCAAAGAGCTAACCCACCAGAAAAGACCTTGATGCTGGGGAAGATTGAGGAGAATGGGGCAACAGACAATGAGATAGTTGGATGGCGTCATTAGCTTAATGGGCATAAGTGTAAACAAACTCCTGGAGATAGTGAAGGACAGGGAAACCTGGCATGTTGCAGTCCACGGGGTCACAAAGAATCAAACATGACTTAATGACTGAACAACAAAAGCAATTTTAGCTATAGACTAGATTCTCTAACCACAATGATAGTAAAATTGAAAATAATTTACAGTAGCTGATTTAGAAAAAAAAAAATCCCTGAAAATGTTAAATAATAGAAACTAGTGTAATTGGGATGAATAAAAAAAAAAAGTAATATCAAAATCTGCATGATGCAGCAAAAGCAGGACTCAGAGGAAAATGTATTTCTGAATGCTCATTGTAGGAAAGTAGAATGGTCTAAATGCAATTATCTAAGCTCTTTGCCTAAAAGGCAAGATAAAAATAAAGACTGTGATTCCTAAATAAGTAAAAAAATAAAAGTATTTCTGAAAAAATCAAACACTAGGAAAAGGGTAATAATAGAGTACAAAAATTTTATTCATTTATTCATAAAAGTATTAACTATATGAAGGGAAAGAGAGAAAAACACCAACCTAAGAAAAAAATGAGAGAATTTTTCACATGAATCCTACAATATTAAATTAATCATGTAGAAACATTTTCAAGAAATCCTAGGGCAATAAATTTGAGAACATAGATGAAATAAAAAAAAAGTCCTTAAAAAAAGAGTTCTCAAAATTGATGTAAATTTTAAAATATCTAATAATTGTATGTGTTATAGATATAGTATTTGTAACCAAAAAAAATTGCAAAGAATAGCTTTTAGACTAAGACAGCGTTCACTGATGACTTATACCAAACATTTAAGGAAGAAATGGTAATCTTATGCAAGTATTTTAGAATTCAAAAAGAAAGAAATATTTCTCCTTTTGATTTGTGAAGCTAGAATATTAATGATACCAAAGACTGATAAATATATTATCAAAAATAAATGCATAGACTAATAACCCTAATGAAGAGACCTACAAATGTTCTTGATAAAATATTTGCAAATAAAATCTGACAATAAATAGCAAGAATAATAAGCCATGGTCATGCAGGATTTATTCTAGCAAAGCAAGGTTGAGCTAACTGTATTTATGTATTGAAAAAAAGCAATACAATATTGTAAAGTAATTAGCCTCTAATTAAAATAAATACATTTAAATTAAAAAAATCAATCAGTTAAATTGAGTTAATTTTTTAATTAAAATAATTAAAAACAAGCATATGGTCATTGTAAAACATACAAAATATTACTTGACAATATTCAGCAGTCAAGTAAAATAGCAACTTTCTGCCTCTGAAGAATAAAAGGAAACTTTTTTAATGTGAGAGGGGGCAAAAGAGGAATCTAAAAGGACAGCAACAGATGGTGGAGATGAAGGATGTGCATTCATCTCCTGTAAGAGCACCAAAATCACAACTAGTTACTGAATGACCATTGACAGGAGAATGCTGAAACTTACCAAAAAATATACCCTATATCCAAAGACAAAGAAGCTACAGCAAGATGGTAGGAGGGACATACATATGATGAAGTCAAATCCCATACCCTCCTGGTGAGTGACCTGCAAACTAGAGAACAATAATACCAAAGAAGTTCTCCCACTGTTTTGAAAGTTCAGAACCCCATGTCAGGCTTCCCAGCCTGGGGACCCAACAAAGGGACTTGGAATCCCCAAAGAATCTGACTTTGAAGGCCAACAGGATTTGATTACAAGACTTCCACAGGACTGGGGTAAACAGAGACTCCAGTCTTGGAGGGCACAAACAAAACTTTGCCTGCACCAAGATTCATAAAAAAAAGGAGCAGTGACTCAACAGAAGACTGAACCAAAAGTGCCTGCTGGTGTTGGAGGGTCTCCTGTGGAGGTGTAGGTGAGCAGGGGCTCACTGCAGGGACAGGGGGACTGGCTACAGTTGTCTGAGAAAGTTCCTTTTGACATAAACACTCTTGGAGGTCCACATTAACCTGACCATAGAGCCCACAGACCCAAGGACTAGGTTGCCATCAGCAGACAATTGTATTAAAGCTTTACTGAGTAAAAGCTTTATTCTTATCACCAGTCTCTCCTATCAGGAAGCTCTTACACAAGCTTCTTAGCCTCCTCCATCAGAGGGCAGACAGAAGAAGCAAGAAGAACTACAATACCACAAAACCACATTACAGAAAGTTAATCAGAATGAAAAAGCAGAAAGTTACATCCCAGATGAAGGGACAAGATCAAACCCCATAAAAACAACTAAATGAAGAGGAGACAGACAATATTCCAGAAGAATAACTCAGAACAGTGATAGTGAATATTTAGGACCACGGGAAAATAATGGAGGCAAAGATTGAGAAGATGCAAGAAATGTTTACCAAAGACCTACAAGAACTAAAGATCAAACAAACCAAGATAAATAATACATTGGAAGGAATCCAAGGCAGAATAATTGAGGCAGAAGCACAGATAAATGATCTGGAGGACAGAATGGTGGAAATCACTGCCACATGACAGAATATAGAAAAAAGAATGAAAAGAAATGAAGGCAGCCCAAGAGACTTTTGGGACAGCATTAAATGCATGAACATTCTCATTGTAGGGGTTCCAGAAGGAGAAAAGATAAAGAAAGGACCTGAGAAAATATTTGAAGAGATATTAGCTGAAAACTTTCCTAACATGGGAAAGGAAATAATCAACAAAGTCCAGGAATCACAGAGATAAACCCAAGGAGGAACATACCCAGACACATAGTTATCAAACTGACAAATATCAAAAACACAGATAAAATATTTAAAGCAACAAAGGGAAAATGACAACATACAAGGGAACTCCTTTCAGGTTATCAACTGTTTTCTCAATGGAAACTCTACAAGCCAGAAGGGAATGGCATGACATATCTAAAGTGATGAAAGGGAAGAACCTACAACCAAGAATACTCCACCCAGCAAGGCCCTCCTTCAGATTTGATGGAGAAATCAAAAGCTTTCCTGACAAGCAAAAGTTAAAAGAATTCAGCACCACTAAGCCAACTTTATAACAAATGCCAAAGGAACTTCTCTAGGCAGAAAATAAGAAAAGGAAAAGTCCTACCAACAGAAAAATAAACCCAAAACAATTAAGAAAATGGTAATAGTATCATACATATCAATAATTACCTTAAATGTAAATGGATTAAATCTGCCAACCAAAAGGTATACTGGCTGAGCAGATGAAAACATGTGCATATATGCATTTCCACTTATGACATCACTCTGCTTGATTCCTCAAATTGTATGTTATTATTTTTTAATTGTTAGCTTAATCATGTTCCCATTATGGCTTGCAATTGTAATTATCTTCTATTTTTTGTCTTATTATTGATTGTGAAAACTGATAAACATATTTTACTCTTGTGATTATGCAACTGTTACCCACCTAATACCATTGTATCATGATTGATTGAATAACAGAAAAATTATAAAATTCTATGTCATCAAAAACACCATTTAATAGAAAAACTTCCTGTAATCACTTTTTAAAATACAGATGTATAACAGAATTATCTTGGAATTTTTGAAAAATACAAATGTCCAGGTATTGCTTCTTTTTTTTTCTTTTGCCTGAGCTCCAGATGTTTCTAATGAACAGCCATGTTAAAAAAACAACTGGACTATTTGAAGATCTTTTACTTTTATCTACTTTGTTTTCCTTTTTCTATTTCATATTCAGTGCTCCAATTTAATTTATGTTTTCCAACTTCTCCATGTCTTTTTTTCTGTTCTTTCTCAGGCCTTTATCAAGAGTAGTAGAAAACCTTTTGTACACACACACACACACACACACACACACATATATATATATATATATGTGTAACATATATATCAGAAAACTTATGAGCTTTTGCCTAACTAAAATAGTTATGACCAACTTAGACAGCATATTGAAAAGCTGACCCAACCAGTCCATCCTAAGGAAATCAGTCCTGAATATGCATTGGAAGGACTGATGTTGAAGTTGAAACTCCAATACTTTGGCTACTTGATGTGAAGAACTGACTTATTTGAAAAGACCCTGATGCTGTGAAAGATTGAAGGTGGGAGGAGAAGGGGATGACAGAGGATGAGATAGTTGGATGGCATCACTGACTCAACGGACGTGTGTTTGAGTAGACTACAGGAGTTGGTGATGGACAGGGAAGCCTGGCATGCTGCAGTCCATGGGGCTGCAAAGAGTTGGACATGACTGAGCGACTGAACTGAACTGAACTGAATTGATTCCACTTGTTTAACTTAGTATGAACAGGATTCCAGATTTCAAATTAAATATATATATATATAAATATGCAACAAACAACAAAGATTTACTATATAACACATGGAGCTATAGTCAGTGTCTTATAGTAACATATAATGGAAAATAATTTCAAAACTAACATATGTGCATATGTATAATGAATCACACACACAACAAGAATTCTACTTTTTGAAATTTGGTAATGTTTATCTTTTTGCAAGTTTTTCTAAATGTCTAACGATGGAGGGGCCTGGTAGGCTGCAGTCCATGGGGTCACTAGGAGTCGGACATGACTGAGTGACTTCACTTTCACTTTTCACTTTCATACATTGGAGAAGGAAATTGCAACCCATTCCAGTATTCTTGCCTGGAGAATCCCGGGGACGGGGGAGCCTGGTGGGCTGCCGTCTATGGGGTCACACAGAATTGGACACGACTGAAGCAGCTTAGCAGCAGTAGCAGCAGCAACAACGTATGGGGTAGAAAATTTTAAATATATTTGTGTAGGATATAATTAATATAAATTCATTCAATACAAATATATTTAAATCATTAATGACACCATTCAGGATGCTCCTATTCTTATTTTTTCTGCGCTTGATAAAATATTCTGAGAGAAATGTCAATATGTCTCACTATGATTATATATTTTTCTTTTCCCTTATATTTCTTCTTATTTTTGCTTTATGTATCTTTGTTTCTTTGTTGTTAAGGTGTCTAATATTTTATGATGTCTATTTTCTTTATGAATTGTACCTTTTATCATTAAAAACATTCACCTTTTTTTCTAAAAACAAGTCTTCTCCAGCAAATACATAAATAAAAGCACAGCAACAGGTAACAGAATATATAAATTTTGAGAAAATGTGTCCCTTGTAGATAGGTATTTCAGTGGACCGTCCACTTGAACCACTTCTGTTCACATTGTACCAGAGGATTTTACCCAGTGCAACATTTCAAGAAAAAAACATTTTAAAGGAAGTGTGAAATTATCTCTGTCCTAGGATAACATTATCATTGGTGAAGAAAGTCCCAAGTAATCTAGAGACCAACCAACAGAAAAAACAGGAAAATTTGGTAATGTCATAGAGTACAAAATCAATTTATAAAATCAGTTGCAGAAAACAGAATATTTTTACAATAATGTTAATATATCATGTTACACTTAAGAATGTATTTAAGAAAGACCTGGAAAAATTACACAATGAATGCTGCAATATATCACTGAGACCAAAAAAAAAAAAAAAAAATAGGGCAATACATCATTTAAGAATTGGAATTATCTCTTACTGCAGCTCTCTTCAAATAGTGTATTCAAGTCAATCCTAACCATAACCTCAGTGGTTTTGTTATAGAAACTGACAAGGCTATTTTAAATGTATGTAAAATTTCAATGCATTTAGAATAAACAAAAAGTGGGTCAAAATTGGGGAATTTTCCTTAACTGACTACATAACCTTCAGAAAGAAGTCATGGAAGTAACAGCAAAATGATAATGAGTCAATGGATTAAATTGAGAGTCCAGACAAAGGCCTGCATTTATACAGTTTATTGATTTTTGACCAAGACAGTCAAGCAATTCAATGATTTTAAAAAGTGTTTCAGTGTATTGTACTGAAATATCTGGATATCCATATAAGAAAGAAAAAAAATCCAACGCTTTCCTATTATATATAGAAATTCATATATAATAATATATATATATATATATATATATATATATATATATATATAATATAACAAATATATATATGCCAGAATAGAGTGTATGTGTATATATATCTGCATATATATATATATATATATACAGATATATATATAGTCTATATACTATGTGCTCTGTCACTCAGTAGTGTCCGACTCTTTGTGGCCCCATTGACTGTAGCTTTCCAGGCTTCTCTGTCCATGGGATTCTCCAGGCAAGAATACTGGAGTGGGTTGCCATTTCCACTTCTCCAATATGCTATATATACAAGTATATATATGAAAATGTGTATATATATATATATATACATATATAAACTTTATATATGTATATATATACACATATAAAGTTTATATATGTATATATATATATATGCATGTATATATAGTACTATATATCCTGTTTATGAAAGTGTTATTCATGATCTATAGGTAAGGAAAGGTCTCTTATGACACAATAAACTATCCACTGGAATGACTAAAATGGAAAGACTGAAGTAAAACAAATGTTGACAAGGATATGGAGCACCTGGAATTTTAATACATTAATGAATGAAGTGTAAAATAATACCACTACTTTGGAAATTGTTTAGTGATTTGTAATAAAATTAAGCATGTGCTTACCTATGACTTAGAAATTTCACTTCTAGGTATATATCCACGAAAAATAAAACACATTTTAAAGAGAATTTTATATTTGTTGCCATTTTATCCATGAAAAGCAATAAGTAGAACAGTCAAAATATATATCAATGAGAGAAAATAATTTAACTGTGTTATGAACATGCAATGAAATATTCAGTAATGAAAAACAAATTACAAATATCACCAAAAATATGAATAAATTTCATAGATATTGCATGTGTGTAAGTCGCTTCATTTGTGTCTGACTTTGCAACTCTATGGACTGTAACCTGCCAGTCTCCACTGTCCATGCGATTTTCTAGGCAAGAGTACCCGAGTGGGTTGCCATGCCCTCCTCCAGGGTACCTTCCTGACTCAGGATTGGAATCCATCTCCTTCCTCTAACCTGCATTGGTAGGCAGGTTCTTTACCACTAGTGCCACCTGGGAAGCACTTTTAAAAAATCATTGAAATGCTTTACTGTCTTGGACAAAATCAATAAATTATATAAAGTTGGGCCTTTATCTAGACTTACAATTTAATCCCATTGACTCATTTAACATTTTGTTATTACTTCCATGACTTGTTTCTGGAAATCATAGACATTAAACAGAGGAAAAACAGTCAGATTTAAAAGAATATTATACAAAGTACACTCATACAAAGCTCTATGACAACTAAAACTAAAATACAGTGTCAAAACTCAGAAAGTTTGGTTGTTTTGGAGGATGCCTAAAAAGAGGCATGTACAACAATTTTGTGTTGGTGAATTAGTTATCAGATTAAATCAGTTGTTCAGTCGTGTCCCACTCTTTGCGACCCCAGGAATCACAGCAAGCCAGGCCTCCCTGTCCATCACCAACTACCAGAGCTCACTCAGACTCACGTACATCGAGTCAGTGATGCCATCCAGCCATCTCATCCTCTGTCGTCCCCTTCTCCTCCTGCTCCCAATCCATCCCAGCATCAGAGTCTTTTCCAATGAGTCAACCCTTTGCATGAGGTGGCCAAAGTACTGGAGTTTCAGCTTTAGTATCACTCCTTCCAAAAAATCCCAGGGCTGATCTCCTTCAGAATGGACTGGTTGGATCTCCTTGCAGTCCAAGGGACTCTCAAGAGTCTTCTCCAACACCACAGTTCAAAAGCATCAAATCTTCTGTACTCAACATTCTTCACAGTCCAACTCTCGTATCCATACATGAGCACAGGAAAAACCATAGCCTTAACTAGACAAAACTTTGTTGGCAAAGTTATGTCTCTGCTTTTGAATATGCTATCTAGGTTGGTCAAGACTTTCCATCCAAGGAGTAAGCGTCTTTTAATTTCATGGCTGCAGTCAGCATCTGCAGTGATTTTGGAGCCCCCAAAAATAAAGTCTTACACTGTTTCCATTGTTTCTTCATCTATTTCCCATGAAGTGATGGGACCGGATGCCATGATCTTCGTTTTCTGAATGTTGAGCTTTAAGCCAACTTTTTCACTCTCCACTTTCACATTCATCAAGAGGCTTTTTAGTTCCTCTTCACTTTCTGCCATAAGGGTGGTGTCATCTGCATATCTGAGGTTACTGATATTTCTCCCAGCAATCTTGATTCCAGTTTGTGTTTCTTCCAGTCCAGCATTTTTCATGATGTACTCTGCATATAAGTTAAATAAACAGGGTGACAATATACACCCTTGACAGACTCCTTTTCCTATTTGGAACCAGTCTGTTGTTCCATGTCCAGTTCTAACTGTTGCTTCCTGACCTGCATACAAATTTCTCAAGAGGCAGATCAGGTGGTCTGGTATTCCCATGTCTTTTAGAATTTTCCACAGTTTATTGTGATCCACACAGTCAAAGGCTTTGGCATAGTCAATAAAGCAGAAATATATGTTTTTCTGGAACTCTCTTGGTTTTTCCATGATCCAGTGGATGTTGGCAATTTGATCTCTGGTTCCTCTGCCTTTTCTAAAACCAGCTTGAACATGAGGAAGTTCACGGTTCACATATTGCTGAAGCCTGGCTTGGAGAATTGTGAGCATTACTTTTCTAGCATGTGAGATGAGTGCAATTGTGAGGTAGTTTGAGCATTCTTTGGCATTGCCTTTGTTTGGGATTGTTATAGACCCTGATAATTTTATGTATGCATGTATTTGTTAAAATGTGCTGAATAGGGCTACAGAGGATGAGACCGTTGGATGGTCAGTCAGTGCTGTCGCTCAGTCGTGTCCGACTCTTTGTGAACCCATTAATCACAGCACACCAGGCCTCCCTGTCCATCACCAACTCCCGGAGGTCACTCAAACTCATGTGCATCTAGTCAGTGATGCCATCCATCCATCTCATCCTCTGTCGTCCCCTTCTCCTCCTGCTCCCAATCCCTCCCAGCATGAGTCTTTTCCAATGAGTCAACTCATTGCATGAGGTAGCCAAAGTACTGGAGTTTCAGCTTCAGCATCATTCCCTTCAAACAAATCCCAGGGCTGATCTCCTTCAGAATGGACTGGTTGGATCTCCTTGAAGTCCAAGGGACTCTCAAGAGTCTTCTCTAACATCACAGTTCAAAAGCATCAGTTCTTCGGTGCTCAGCTTTCTTCACAGTCCAACTCTCACATCCATACATGACCACAGGAAAAACCATGGCCTTAACTAGACAGACCTTTCTTGGCAAAGTAATGTTTCTGCTTTTGAATATGCTATCTAGGTTGATCATAACTTTCCTTCCAAGGTGTAAGCCTCTTTTACTTACATGGGTGCAATCACCATCTGCAGTGATTTGGGAGCCCAGAAAAATAAAGTCTGACATTGTTTCCACTGTTTCCCCATCTATTTCCCATGAAGTGATGGGACAAGATGCCATGATCTTCATTTTCTGAATGTTGAGCTTTAAGCCAACTTTTTCACTCTCCGCTTTCACTTTCATCAAGAGTCTTTTAGTTCTTTTTCCTTTTTCTGCCATAAGGATGGTGTCATCTGCATATCTGAGGTTATTGATATTTCTCCCAGCAATCTTGATTCCAGGTTGTGTTTCTTCCAGTCCAGCGTTTCTCATTATGTACTTGGCATATAAGTTAAATAAGAAGGATGATAATATACAACTTTGAAGTACTCCTTTTCCTATTTGGAACCAGTCTGTTGTTCCATGTCCAATTCTAACTTTTTCTTCCTGACCTGCATACAGATTTCTCAAGAGGCAGGTCACGTGGTCTGGTATTCCCATGTCTTTCAGAATTTTCCACAGTTTATTGTGATCCATACAGTCAAAGGCTTTGGCATAGTCAATAAAGCAGAAATAGATGTTTTTCTGGAACTCTCTTGGTTTTTCCATGATCCAGCGGATGTTGGCAATTTGATCTCTGGTTCCTCTGCCTTTTCTAAAACCAGCTTGAACATCTGGAATTTCATGGCTCACTTATTGCTGAAGCCTGGCCTGGAGAATTTTGAGCAATACTTTACTAGCATGTGAAATGAGTGCAATTTTGGGGTAGTTTGAGCGTTTTTTGGCATTGCCTTTCTTTGGGATTGGAATGAAAACTGAACTTTTCCAGTCCTGTGGCCACTGCTGCATTTTCCAAATTTGCTGGCATATTGAGTGCAGCACTTTCACAGCATCATCTTTCAGGATTTGAAATAGCTCGACTGTATTTCCCTCACCTCCTCTAGCTTTGTTCATAGTGATGCTTTTTAAGGCCCACTGGACTTCACATTCCAGAATGTCTGGCTCTAGATCAGTGATCACACCATCGTGATTATCTGCATCATGAAGAACTTTTTTGTACAGTTCTTCTGTGTATTCTTGCCACCTCTTCTTAATATCTTCTGCTTCTGCTAGGTCCATACCATTTCTGTCCTTTATCGAGCCCATCTTTGGGTGAATTGTCCCCTTGGTATCTCTAATTTTCTTGAAGAGATCTCTAGTCTTTCCCATTCTGTTGTTTTCCTCTATTTCTTTGTACTGATCACTGAAGAAGGCTTTCTTATCTCTTCTTACTATTCTTTGGAACTCTGCATTCAGATGCTTATATCTTTCCTTTTCTCATTTGCTTTTCACTCCTCTTTTTTCACAGCTTTTTTGCATTTCTTTTCCATGGGGATGGTCTTGATCCCTGTCTCCTGTACAGTGTCACAAACCTCCATCCATAGTTCATCAGGCACTCTATCTATCAGATCTAGGCCCTTAAATCTATTTCTCATTTCCACTGTATAATCATAAGGGATTTGATTTAGGTCATACCTGAATGGTCTAGTGGTTTTCCCTACTTTCTTCAATTTCATTCTGAATTTGGCAATAAGGAGTTCATGATCTGAGCCACAGTCAGCTCCTGGTCTTGTTTTGGTTGGATGATATCACTGATTAAATGGATATGAACTTCTGAGCAAACTCTAGGAGTTGGTGAGGGACAAGGAAACCTGGCTTGCTGCAGTCCATATGGTTGTGAAGAGTTGGACATGACTTGACCACCGAACTAAACAAGAACAACTAAATTTTTCACTGGTTATTTGTAACATTCAGTTTATAAATTTTATCTCCAAATCACAAAACTTATAAGAAAAATATTAAACTTCATCTACTAAGTTTGCTCTTTACAGTAGTATGGGTTAGCAATTCTGACAGAACCCTTCTGTATTTTAATCTTTAGCAAATGAATAAATACATATAGGACAACAGGAGACATTTTCTTATAGTTTGATAAATATTACAAGCATGTAAAAGAAATAATTGAATGTAGCTGTGGCATTGAATTGGCATTGGATATATCAGAATGATAATTATCTTAATATATAGAGATAGATATGCACAAGAGTAAAGGCCTATATCATCTATCTATTTATGTATTTATCTATTTATCATCAGCAAATTTTCTAGCTCTGTGTTGAGAGAACTGAGGGGCAATGACCCAGCCACTGAACTGCACATCCATCATCCAGATCTTGTTTTTTGAAAATGTTATCAATCTATTAGAATAATTAAGTTTCCTTACAGAGAAAGCTCATTTCAGGGATAGGAAGAGAAATATAAGTCCAGAATATCATGTGGTACCAGGAAGTAAGGAAGTGCTCAAAGAATGATGGGGATATCAAAAATACTGGCCAAATCTGTGACAATTTTACTACCAAAATAAATAGAGAAATTAATTACTTTAATGTATTGAAAAAGCATATTCTTAAATTGATTTTGAATTTTTAAGAAATTTGTTGTTATTCTTCTAACTTTTTATACACTCTGAATTATTAAAATTTAAAATTCAATTAAATAGGGTTCTCTGTGTATACAGTATGTTCTCATTAGTTATTTATTTTATACATAGTTTCAATGGGGTACGTATGTCAGCCTAATGCACTGTGGTGGCCTGAATTGGAAGGAAGTCAAAAAGGCAGGGGAAATATATATATATGATTCATTTTGCTACACAGTAGAAACTAATAAAACACTATAAAGCAAGTATCATCCAATAAAAGCTAATTAAAAAAATAAAACAAAACAAAATTTTTAAATCCCAAAGAAAGAAAATAATCAAGTTTCTTTTTTTCTTTGTATATTGAATTAGCAGTCATGCATATAAAAATAGGAAATCATGCAATCAAATTGAACAAAAAGAGAAAAACATTTAGGAATAGATCTTTTTTTTTTTTTTTTAAGAAAAGGATAATGAATATATCTGAAAAATATCTTGTTCAGGGACACAGAACACCATCTCCATAAATGATAAACAGGACCTTCATAAATGATAAATAAGGAGAACCCTGAACATTGTAAAATATCAATATTTTTCTCACAACATTTTATGCAATTGTAATAAATAAAGATAACATGTAATGCATTTTATTTGTTAGATAAGCAAAGATAATGCACTTCAAATTTATAAGAAATAGAGTCAATGCTTGGGAATAACCAAAAATTGTGGAACTAGTAATAAAATATGGGCTTGGTTAAAAGGTTAAAAAATATACTAAATTTCTATTATAATCAAAATAGAATGAGTTTAAAAATTAACCCAACAAATGTGTGAGTGTGTGCTTAGTTGCTCAGTCATGTCCAACTCAGTGTGATCTCATGGACTGGAGTTTTCCAGGCTCTTTTCTTGGAATTTTCCAGGCAAGAATACTGAAGTTGGTAACCATTTCTTCCTCCAGGGGATCTTCCTGACCCAGGGATCAAACCCCTGTCTCCTGCATTGGCAGGAAGATTCTTTACTACTGAATAAGCATAAAAGAATATACAAGAGTAATTACAAGTTAACAATATCTGTCCTACTTCCCATCCCCATCCTCTGGTAACCACCATTTTACTCTGTTTTTAAGAGTTTGACTTTTTAACTTTTTGGCCACACTGCTTAGTTTGCAGAATCTTAGATTCCTGACCAGGATTCAACCAGGCCCTCAGCAGTGAAAATACAGAGTGCTAATCACTGAACCCCATGTCCAAGGTCAGGGACAGAAGCCAGGAGGACCCCATGCCCGAAAGGAGGTGGCCTAGAGGAGCTACCCCACGTCTGAGGACAGGGGCCGCGGCCTGGACGACCTACACCTCACCCAAGGCCAGGGGCAGTGGCCCGGAGGCCTACCCCATGCCCGAGGCCAGGGGCAGCGGCCTGGAGGAGCAACCCCACCTCCAAGGAGTGGTGGCTGCGTGGGCACAGGGGGGCCTACAGGAGCTATTCCACGTTCAAAGTCAGAAGGGGCGGCAGTGAGGAGATACTCCTCGTCCAAGGTAAGGAGCAGAGGCTGCGTTTTGCTGGAGCAGCAGTGAAGAGATAACCCACTTCCAAGGTTAAGAGAAACCCAAGTAAGATGGTAGGTGCTGCAAGAGGGCATCAGGGGGCAGACACACTGAAACCATACTCACAGAAAACTAGTCAACCTAATCACACTAGGACCACAACCTGTCTAACTCAGTGAAACCAAGCCATGCCCATGGGGCCACCCAAGACGGGCGGGTCATGGTAGAGACGTCTGACAGAATGTGGTCCACTGGAGAAGGGAATGGCAAACCATTTCAGTATTCTTTCCTTGAGAACCCCATGAACAGCATGAAAAGGCAAAATGATAGGATACTGAAAGAGGAACTCCCCAGGTCAATAGGTGCCCAATTTGCTACTGGAGATCAGTGGAGAAACAATTCCAGAAAGAATGAAGGGATGGAGCCAAAGCAAAAACAATACCCAGTTGTAGATGTAACTTGTGATAGAAGCAAGGTCTGATGCTGCAAAGAACAATATTGCATAGGAATCTGGAATGCCTGGTTCATGAATCAAGGCAAATTGGAAGTGGTCAAACAAGAGATGCCAAGAGTGAATGTCAACATTCTAGGAATCAGTGAACTAAAATAGACTAGAATGGGTGAATTTAACTCAGATGACCATTATATCTACTACTGCAGGCAGGAATCCCTCAGAAGAAATGGAGTAGCCATCATGGTCAACAAGAGTCCGAAATGCAGTACTTGGATGCAATCACAAAAACGACAGAATGATCTCTGTTCATTTCCAAGGCAAACCATTCAATATTACAGTAATCCAAGTCTATGCCCCAAGCAGAAACGCTGAAGAAGCTGAAGTTGAACGATTCTATGAAGACCTACAAGACCTTTCAGAACTAACTCCCAAAAAAGATGTCCTTTTCATTATAGGGGACTGGAATGAAAAAGTAGGAAGTCAAGAAACACCTGGAGTAACAGGCAAATTTGGCCTTGGAATACGGAATGAAGCAGGGCAGACTAATAGAGTTTTGCCAAGAAAATGCACTGGTCATAGCAAACACCTTCTTCCAAAACACAAGAGAAGACTACACATGGACATCACCAGATGGTCAACACCGAAATCAGATTGATTATATTCTTTGCAGCCAAAGATGGAGAAGCTCTATACAGTCAACAAAAACAAGACAGGGAGCTGACTGTGTCTCAGATCATGAGTTCCTTATTGCCAAATTCAGACTTAAATTGAAGAAAGTAGGGAAAACCACTAGACCATTCAGGTATGACCTAAATCAAATCCCTTATGATTATACAGTGCAAGTGAGAAATAGATTTAAGGGACTAGATCTGATAGAGTGTCTGATGAACTATGGACTGAGATTCGTGACATTGTACAGGAGACAGGGATCAAGACCATCCCCATGGAAAAGAAATGCAAAAAAGCAAAATGGCTATCTGGGGAGACCTTACAAATAGCTGTAAAAGGAAAGAGAAAAGCAGAGGGGAAAAGGAAAAATATAAGCATCTGAATGCAGAGTTCCAAAGAATAGCAAGGAAAGATAAGAAAGCCTTCCTTAGCAATCAATGCAAAGAAATAGAGGAAAACAATGGAATGGAAAAGACTAGAGATCTCTTCAATAAAATTAGAGATACCAAGGGAACATTTCATGCAAAGATGGGCTCAATAAAGGACAGAAGTGGTACAGACCTAACAGAAGCAGAAGATATTAAGAACAGGTGGCAAGAATACACAGAAGAACTGTACAAAAAGATCTTCATGACCCAGATAAACACGATGGTCTGATCACTGACCTAGAGCCAGACATCCTGGAATGTGAAGTCAAGTGGGCTTAGAAAGCATCACAACGAACAAAACTAGTGGAGGTGATGGAAATCCAGTTGAGCTATTTCAAATCCTGAAAGATGATGCTGTGAAACTGCTGCACTCAATATGCCAGCAAATTTGGAAAACTCAGCAGTGGCCACAGGACTGGAAAAAGTCAGTTTTCATTCCAAACCCAAAGAAAGGCAATGCCAAAGAATGCTCATACTACCCCACAAATGCACTCTTTTCACATGGTAGTAAAGTAGTGCTCAAAATTCTCCAAGCCAGGCTTCAGCAATATGTGAACCGTGAACTTCCTGATGGTCAAGCTGGTTTTAGAAAAGGCAGAAGAACCAGAGACCAAATTGACAATATCCGCTGGATCATCAAAAAAGCAAGGGAGTTCCAGAAAAACATCTATTTTCTGCTTTGTTGACTATGCCAAAGCCTTTGACTGTGTGGATCACAATAAACTGTAGAAAATCCTGAGAGACAGGAATACCAGATCACCAGACTTGCCTCTTGAGAAACTTGTATGCATGTCAGGTAGCAATGGTTAGAACTGGACATGGAACAATGGACTGATTCCAAATAGGAAAAGGGATACGTCAAGGCTGTATATTGTCACCCTGCTTATTTAACTTATATGCAGAGTACATCATGAGAAATGTTGGGCTGGATTAAGCACAAGCTGGAATCAAGATTGCCAGGAGAAATATCAATAACCTCAGATATGCAGAAGAACCCACCATTATGGCAGAAGGTGAAGAGGAACTAAAAAGCCTCTTGATGAAGGTGAAAGAGGAGAGTGAAAAAATTGGCTTAAAACTCAACCATGGCATCTGATCCCATCACTTCATGAAAAAAAATGGGGAAACAGTGGAAACAGTTTTAGGCTTCATTTTTTGGGGCTGCAAAATCACTGCAGATGGTGACTGCTGCCATGAAATTAAAAGATGCTTACTCCTTGGAAGAAAAGTTATGACCAACCTAGGTAGCATATTCAAAAGCAGAGACATTACTTTGCCAACAAAGGTCCATCTAGTCAAGGCTACGGTTTTTCCAGTGGTCATTTATGGATTTTAGAGTTGGACTGTGAAGAAAGCTGAGCACCGAAGAATTGATGCTTTTGAACTGTGGTGTTGGAGAAGACTCTTCAGAGTCCCTTGGGTGGCAAGGAGATCCAACCAGTCCATTCTGAAGGAGATCAGCCCTGGGATTTCTTTGGAAGGAATGATGCTCAAGCCGAAACTCCAGTACTTTGGCCACCTCATGCGAAGGGTTGACTCATTGGAAAAGACTCTGATGCTGGGTGGGATTGGGGTCAAGAGAAGAAGGGGACGACAGAGGATGAGATGGCTGGATGGCATCCCTGACTCGATGGACGTGAGTCTGAGTGAACTCCGGGAGTTGGTGATGGACAGGGAGGCCTGACGTGCTGAGATTCATGGGGTCGCAAAGAGTCGGACATGACTGAGCGCTAATGAATCACTGAGCCACCAGGGAGTTCTTGAATTTTACTTTTTTTAGATTCCAAATATAAGAAATATCATAGAGTATTTGCCTATCTCTCTCTGATGTATCTCCCTTAACATAATATCCTCAAATGTTCTATATCAATACCTTAAATATACACAATGTTATAACTAAAATGTATATCAATAAAAACTATGCAATATTAAATGTAATAAAAGTCCAAAAGCCGGTATGCATTTGAATTCAATATGCAAATATTGCAATTTATTGAGAAGTTATGTATTTTTGATAAATAATGAAAACAAGATTGGTCTCTGTTCTCACAATATATGCAAAAGTCTTTTCCATATAGTTTAAATTTCCACCAATATTTATAAGAACTTTTTCAACAAAGGTCCATCTAGTCAAGGCCATGGTTTTTCCAGTAGTCATGTATGGATGTGAGATTTGGAGTATAAAGAAAGCTGAACGCCAAAGAATTGTTGCTTTTATACTGTGGTGTTGGAGAAGACTCTTGAGAGTCCCTTGGATGCAAGGAGATCCAACCAGTCCATCTTAAAGGAGATCAGTCCTGGATGTTCATTGGGAGGACTGATGCTGAAACTGAAACTCCAGTATTTTGGCTACCTGATGGGAAGATCTGACTCACTGGAAAGACCCTGATGCTGGGACAGATTGAGGGCAGGAGGAGAAGGGGACGACAGAGGATGAGATGGTTGGATGGCATCACCAACTCAATGGACATGGGTTTGGGTGAACTGCAGGAGTTGGTGGTAGACAGGGAGGCCTGACGTCCTGTGGGTCATGGGGTCACAAAGAGTCAGATACGAAAGAGCAACTGAACTGAACTGAACATTTAGAAAAATAAGGAAATTTTAGTCTCAGAAAATCTTTCAAAACAATACAAGCACTCATGAACTTTAAAGTAAATAATATATTTCTTTGCAATTTTTCAAAGTGATGACAAAACTGTCTCAGCTTAAGCAGATTACAGAAATACAAAAGCAAGGTATACCTCTGGTCCCTAACTTTTGAAGAGCTAAGGATTACAGACAAAAAGCCATAAACATCCACAAAAGAATGGGCAATACTACAGAGATCATTTTATAAATTAAAAGTTATAAATGATCAATAAGGATATAATCATTCATTCCAAATAAAAAGAGTGGTAAACCACTCACAATCTATAAAATGGAAAGCAGACATAGATGCATCACAAAATTCAACTAGGTATATTTTAAGGACGTGTGTGTGTGTGTGTGTGTGTGTCTGCATACAAAAAGTGAAAACAAGGAAGACAGTTAAAAACTGGTTAATGGTTAATTGATGTACAATTTGATTTCAGGACATTTGTATTTTATTCTTTATACCTTTTCCCAAAAAATGATTAAGTAAAAGAAAACATAGTTAAGATACTTGCAATATGACATATACTATAATTAAATGATCTAAAAAATCATTTCCAGAAAATATTTTTGCTGATTTTACCTAAGCTTCACAGTGTAATGACAGCTGTATTTATGTAATTATGCACAAATCAAGATGTTGTATTACTGAAATATATATTTGTTCATTCACTTATTCAAGCATTGAATTTTAAAAACATTTAAAAAATTTTAGAGCTATTTTATTGTGTCTAATAATAAGAAATATCAAAATACAAGTGGAAAACTATGACTAATCAAAGGAAATGAAGTAGTCTTATTGCCCACTGGTCTAAACTCACTTTTCACTTAATAACTTATATTTTTGTTCATGACCTATGTCATTTTCCCCCTCTATCATAAATATGATTTATAGCAATTCTTGCATGTCATCAGTAATCTCCTCTCCAAGATTAAGTACAATTTTAGTAATATTATTTATGTAGGCATTTGTTATGCTTAACTATTATTCCCTCTCTCATACATTGAAGCTCTAACATTTTTAAATTCCTATGCTATGTTTTTCATGATGGCCAGAACTTGTTAGTCAGTTAGTACTGGTACTGACATTTTTATTTGCCACTCCTAAGTTTTTTCTTTATCTCTCTTTTTTTTTTTTCTTAACATCTCTCTGTTCTTCCACATGGTTCCAGCTCTTTTCAAGTTCATGAGACTTTTGAATCTTGATTAAGTAACCCTACATTTTAAGCAGTCAGAAATACATGTAATTAAAAATAGTGTATTAATATAAATGTATGAATTATAATTAATAGTATCTGTTGTTTATAATAATAAAGCTTTTTCTTAAAATAATATATCCATTCTGACTAGGAAACCAGAAGGGAAAGAGACACATGTACCCCAATGTTCATCGCAGCACTGTTTATAATAGCCAGGACATGGAAGCAACCTAGATGTCCATCAGCAGATGAATGGATAAGAAAACTGTGGTACATATACACAATGGAGTATTACTCAGCCATTAAAAAAAAATACATTTGAATCAGTTCTAATGAGGTGGATGAAACTGGAGCCTATTATACAGAGTGAAGTAAGCCAGAAGGAAAAACATAAATACAGTATACTAACGATATATATGGAATTTAGAAGATGGTAACGATAACCCTGTATATGAGACAGCAAAAGAGACACTGATGTACAGAACAGTCTTATGGACTCTGTGGGAGAGGGTGGGAAGATTTGGGAGAATGGCATTGAAACATGTGAAATGTCATGTATGAAACGAGATGCCAGTCCAGGATCAGTGCACGATGCTGGATGCTTGGGGCTGGTGTGTTGGGAAGGCCCAGGGGATGGTATGGGGGAGGGGGAGGGAGGAGGGTTCAGGATGGGGAGCATGTGTATATCTGAAATTAAACAATTAATAAAAAAAAAAAAAGAGCATGCTAAAAATATGATTTTGAGATATTTAAATATATAATATGATTTAGAAATTTTGGTTAAATAGACTTGGTTTTGAATTGGGAAAGAGTTCTTCTATGTCCTCAAGCACATTTTCTAAGCTTGAATTTTAACTTTTAAGTGGAGATAATAATAGTACCTCATGTCAGGCTGTTTTGAAGATTAAGTAGACAACATGTTTTCCATAGAATTATCATCATTATTAGTGCCCAAGAATTTTAGCTATTAATTATCATTTGACTGCTATTACCTCACATTAAATTATTGATCTGGAATTAATAAAATGAAATTTTGCAAATAAAAAAAAATAATATATCCAGAAAAAACTACTTTTACTTATAATAAATAATAGTATGTTACTGTACTATTGCATAAATATCAGATACAGTTTTCATTTGATTGCTGAATGCATGTGCATTACCTGCTTACAACGATTACTTGAAAAGCACACCTGTCTTGAACCCCGAGAGGACACATGTGACATTTCATAAAGTGATGTGTTTTAAGAATTCCCATTCATATTTTACTTAAATTCATAAATAAAATATTGTTATTGTTATTACAGATTCTGAAGCTAGAACTTATATTCCTTTTTTGTATAAAACAGAATTAAGCCTCCTGTGATTTAAAACACACAGAATAGGCAATCCTTTTATCAATATTTTAACCCCAAAGAACAAAATCAAAATGAAAAAAGTGGTTAAAAGAAAGATAACATACTAATGCATATATATGGAATTTAGAAAGATGGTAACAATAACCCTATGTACGAGACAGCAAAAGAGACACTGATGTATAGAACAGTCTTATGGACTCTGTTGGAGAGGGAGAGGGTGGGAAGATTTGGGAGAATGGCATTGAAACATGTATAATATCATGTATGAAACGAGTTGCCAGTCCAGGTTCGATGCATGATACTGGATGCTTGGGGCTGGTGCACTGGGACGACCCAGAGGGATGGTATGGGGGGGAGGAGGGAGGAGGGTTCAGGATAGGGAGCAAATGTATACCTGTGGCAGATTCATTTTGATATTTGGCAAAACTAATACAATATTGTAAAGTTTAAAAATAAAATAAAATTAAAAAAAAAACAAACAGAAAACTAAAAAAAAAAAAAGAAAGATAACAGTCACGAACTTTGAGAGACTGGATAAATTACTTAATTTCTAAGCCTTAATATATTAATCTGTACTATTGGGGTTTTAGGATTCCTTTTATCACAGGATTTTTATGAGATCAAATAAGATAATACGTGTGAAAAGTTTTAGAAATTACTGTACAGATATTAATAGCTAATACTGTATCAGAGAAGAACAAACTTGACTTCATATTGGATCTACTCTTTTAACTCTTAACTTTTTGTCTGTTGCCTGTACTTTAGTCATGCTGGCTCTTCACCTTTGTCTTGTCAATCAGTAAAATAGTGTTGCTTCTAGGCTGAAAGGCACATTATAACCATTTCTTAAGGCTCTGCGTCCCATGAATAACCTTTAAAGTCATAACACAGGATTCATATAGAGATAAAAACTTGCAAAACACTTGTTTTGTTGAAGATTTTCAGGAACATCTTGACCAGATATAACTTGAATTGGACAGCTGCCAGAACAGAGGATTATCACATCCCCTTAGGGTCTGACCAGCATCAAGAAATTTTCAGCAACAAGCCATATTCTCTCACCTTTTAGTATAAAAGTTACCTAAATTCTAGCTTGGATAAGATGGTTCTTTGGGATAATAGTCTTCTATTTTCTCAATCTGCTGGATTTCTAAACAAAGTTGCTATTCTTGGCCCCTACACCAAATCTCTCCCTTGATTAGTCTGTCATGGGGGGAGCAGCAGGAGCTTGGTTTTGGTAACACTTCTACTGATGTTAATCTGTTCTTAGATATTGATAATCAATTAATTATATTTTACTATAAAGAAATTATGCAAATATTTCAATCAAGCTTCAGTAAGTATTTGATAAGGAAACAGAGTTGTGTTAATCTTTAGCCATAATATTTTATAGAAAAGTGTGGAGACTTAAGAAACTCTGAGTTTTATTTTGTTTTAAAAAAATAAAATAAATAAAACACACACACACAAAAAGAAACTCTGAAGAGTTTTAAAAACAAAATATAAGCTAGATATCTGAAAACTTTTATTACAATTAGTCATGACATTTTCAATCAGTCAGTATTAAAAAAAAAAAAAACTTTCTACATTTAACAAAGCTAGTGTTGGAGATACTTATTTAGTTTTGTAGAACACAAAAAGATTAACACAGTAGTCTTTCTCAGCAAACATTAGAATTTAATACCAACATATTTTCAGTGGAAGAGGTCCAGTGCATAGAAATGAATATATTTAGAGTAGATGTTATTCTGCAGTATTGAAACTGTTGAAGTTTTCTAAAGCCTGAGGAGAGACAAGAACTATATTCACACAACTGAAATTTTTCAAGAGACCCTGTTTTAGTAGCAAACTTCAGACCTGTAAAGCTCATGTAGGGTTAAAATTAATTCAGAATCTCTTTTGCCTTCTGACTTGATAACATATTCTTTAAAGTAATTTATATGCAAATGTTTATTGGAAAAAATACAAGATTATTGGATAAACACTCAACTCTACTGCATGTCAGTACCATTTTTAAAACTAAAGAAAGACTCATTCCGTCTGCATTTATTATGCCTTGTTTTATATATATATTTTTTTAACTTTTAGAATAGCTTTATCTAAAAGACCACAGATAGTCAAGTGTTAGCAAGGATGTGGAGAAAAGGGAACCCTTGGACATTGTTGTTGGGAATGCAAATTTTCTTTTTTTTTTTTTAATTTAATTTTATTAAAAAAATTTTTTTTTTTTAATAGAAAATTATTTAATTAGTATACATGTGTTCCCCATCCTGAACCCTCCGCCCTCCTCCCTCCCCACACCATCCCTCTGGGTCGTCCCAGTTCACCAGCCCCAAGCATCCAGCATCGTGTATTGAACCTGGACTGGCATCTCGTTTCATACATGACGTTTCACATGTTTCAATGCCATTCTCCCAAATCTTCCCACCCTCTCCCTCTCCCACAGAGTCCATAAGACTGTTCTATACATCAGTGTCTCTTTTGCTGTCTCGTATACAGGGTTATCGTTACCATCTTTCTAAATTCCATATATATGCATTAGTATACTGTATTGGTGTTTTTCCTTCTGGCTTACTTCACTCTGTATAATAGGCTCCAGTTTCATCCACCTCATTAGAACTGATTCAAATGTATTCTTTTTAATGGCTGAGTAATACTCCATTGTGTATATGTACCACAGCTTTCTTATCCATTCATCTGCTGATGGACATCTAGGTTGCTTCCATGTTTTATATTTGACAGTTGTTTATTTGGGCATATAAGATGGTACCGACCAGATTTCTGAATTTCACTTAGTGTTAACTTATTCAGAACAACTCAGGTTTCATTGCTTCATTATATTAAAGATACATAACATGTTGCCTCTCTGGAAGTTACGTGGTGGTAGTGGTTTAGTTGCTAAATCACGTTCCAGCCAGGTCCCTCTGTCCATGGGATTCTCCAGGCAAGAATCCTTGAGTGGGTTGCCATTTCCTTTTCCAGGGGCTCATCCCAACCCAGGAATTGAACCTGGGTCTCCTGCATTGTAGGTAGATGATTTACCAACTGAGCTGTGAGGGAAGTCCAGAAGTTAAGTAGAGGGAAACAGTAATATTTAAAGCTCTGCACAATGATCAATAAATGTTTGTTAAATCAAATTGATTAAAAGATCCTGACAAAGTGATTGCAACATGTAGTGGCTAGTATCTTGCTACCTTCAGTCTCTATAACTAAATCTAAGGAAGGTCATCAAGTCTAAAGATTGATTATATTCCTCTTAATTCATTATCAAATCCAAGAAAAGGAATTGATCGGCAAAGCATAATCTAGACTGTCTTATATTTGTTAAGTGTATCCTTCCTCATTTTCGTCAAGTGTTCCTGTTTCATTTGTTGTTTTATCTTGGTGAGTGAGTGAGTGAGTGAGTGAAGTTGCTCAGTCGTGTCCGACTCTTTGCGACCCTGTGGACTGTAGCCAACCAGGCTCCTCTGTCCATGGGATTCTCCAGGCAGGAATACTGGAGTGGGTTGCCATTTCCTTCTCCAGGGGATTTTCCTGACCCAGGGATCGAACCTAGGTCTCTCGAGTTGCAGGCAGACGCTTTAACCTCTGAGCCACCAGGGAAGTCTTGGTGATAGTCTCCAAATACAAAAACTGAAGATGATCTATTTCTTCCTTTTCCTATCATGCTTTAATTGAGAAATAAACCCATGATATAACACTGATCAGTTGGAAACACCAAATACAAAAGGGGTGTTTGAGTTTAGTAATCCAAGACTACATCATTTTTAAATTCCCTAAACTCTACCCCATCCTTATGTTTCTCTATAAGCCTTCTTTACTCTCTGTCTCATGAATGAGAACGGTCTCATATTGTGGTATATTACATACTTATTTAAGTCCCTCTCACTAACATAATGGAGAAGGCAATGGCATCCCACTCCAGCACTCTTGCCTGGAAAATCCCATGGATGGAGAAGTCTGGTGGGCTGCAGTCCATGGGGTCGCTAAGAGTCGGACACGACTGAGCGACTTCACTTTCACATTTTCACTTTCATGCATTGGAGAAGGAAACGGCAACCCACTCCAGTGTTCTTGCCTGGAGAATCCCAGGGGCAGGAGAGTCTGGTGGGCTGATGTCTATGGGGTCACACAGAGTCGGACACGACTGAAGTGAGTTAGCAGCACTAACATAAAAATTCCATGACTACAGGGCAGCTCATTCTTCATTACTATATCCCCAGGACCTAGAATTGTCTTTTATGCATAACATTCCCTGAAAATACATTTGCTAGATAAATAAATAAATCATAAGTAGTGTCATTGTAATTGTAAATGTGTCACGGTAAATGTAATAGCATCCTGGTTAGTCTTAGTGTTGTGAGGCTATATTTGGGGCTCTTGCATTGGTCTCCACATGGTTTATTAAATTCATCAGTTTCCTTTAGTTTTTTTCTTATATTTACTTATTTATAAGTTAATTTATTTTGATATTTTTGTTAAAGTACAGATGACATATAGCATTGTATTAGCTTCAGGTACATAACATAAAGGTTCAATATTGTATATATATATTATATATTACATATATGACATTTTTATTCTTTTATCTATTAATAGACACTTAGATTGTCTCTATATCTTGACTATTGAAAATAATTGAATGAACATAAAGATGCATGTATCTTTTCAAATTGGTTTTGCATTATCTTTGGATAAACAGCCAGCAGTGCAATGTGTTTGTGGGTTTGTGTGTATGCTCATTTGTTTCTGACTGTGACTCCATGGACTGTAGCCTGCCCATAGACAGGATCTCCGTCTATGGGATTATCTTGGCAAGGTTACTGGAGTGGGTTGCCATTTCCTACTTCAGGGCATCTTCCCGACCCAGGGATCAAGCCCATGTCTCTTGCATTGGCAGGTGGATTCTTTACCACTCTACAACATCTGTATCAAATGATACTTCTATCTTTAATTTCTTTAACAAGCTGCATTCTATTTTTCATAGTGACCGCATCAGTTTACATTCTCATCAACACTTCACAAAAGTTAACCTTTATTCTACAACCTCACTTATTTCTTGTGTTGTTAATAATAACCATTCTAACAGTTGTGATTTGATATCTCATTGTTTTAAATTGCATTTTTCAATTGATTAGGGAAGATGACCACGTTTTCACATGCCTGCTGACCATTTATATGTCTTCTTTAAAAAAAAATATTTTCAGATCCTCTGCCCATTTTCAACAGGATTGTTTTATCATTACTATTTTTTTATTTATTTTATTTTATTTTTACTTATCTGGATAGAAATGTTCTTTTTTTTATTATTTTTTTGACTTTAAAATACAGTATTGGTTTTGCCATATATCAACATGAATCTGCCACAGGTATACACATGTTATTTTTGAATTGTGTGAATACTTTATTTTTTTGTAAATTAATGACTTATTTGCAATATGGTTTACAAATTTTTTCCCTTCCTTCCTGTGCAGAACCTTTTTAGTTTGATGTAGATATACTTGCTATTTTTTCTTGTATTGCCTTTCTTTCTGGAAAAAGATGGGAAAAGTCATCTTCAAGGCCTATTTGAACAAGCTTACAGCCTAGTTTTTTTTTTTTTTTTAATGACTTCATGTCTTTAAGTCTTTATTTTGAATTAATTTTTGTGTATGGTATAAGATTGTTCTAGTTTCATTCTTTTGTATATGACTGTCCAGTTTTCCCATGATTGTTTATTGAAGAGGCTACCTTTTTCCCATTGTGTATTTTTGTTCTTTTATGGTAAGTTAATTGATCATATATGTATGAACTTATTTGGGGCTCTCAATTGAAATCAATTGAACTATGTATCTGTTTGTTAAAATACAACAATGTAGTACTAACTACAGCTTTATAAAATAGGTTGAAATTAGGAAGAATGATGTACCAAGCTTCATTCTTTTTTTTATTTTCTTTAATTAAGGTTTAGTTGACATATGATATTATATTTAAGTTGGGGGAAAATAATTGTGGCTTTAGATTATGAATTTTAAATCATTTAACTATACTCAAACACATTTTTATTAACCAAAATAAGAACCATTGTAATCAACACATTTTTACCAACAAGAAATGTTTGTATACTCCTGTAGCATACAAATCCATGCTGTGGGATTCAGTGAACTCTTGGAAAACATTTTCTGATTCCTGCTGGTTGTGGAAGCATGTTCCCTGCAAAAAGTCATTGAGATGCTTGGAGTAGTAGTAGGTGGTTTGTGAGAGGTCAGGTTATTATGGCTGATGAGGTAAGACTTCATATGCCAGTATGTTCAACTGCTGAAGCATTGGTTGTGAGATGTGTGGTTGGGCATTGCTGTGGAGAAGGACTGGGCCCATTCTGTTGACCAACGCTGACTACAACTGTTGCAGTTTTTGGTGCATCTCATTGATTTGATGAGCATACTTATATGTAATGGCATCTCCAGTATTGTGAAAGCTGTAGTGGATCAGAGAGGCAGAAGACCACCAGTGACCATGATCTTTTTTGTGGGCAAGTTTGACTTTGGGACATGCTTTGGAACTTCTTGGTCCAGCCACTAAGCTGGTCATTGCTGGTTGTCATATAAAATCCACTTTTCATTGCACACCACAATCTGATCAAGAAATGGTTTGTTGTTGTTGTGTAGAATATGAGTAGACACAGCAATATGATGATTTTTTTTTTCCAGTGAACTCATGAGGCAACCATTTACTGAGTTTTGTTCACTTTTTCAATTTGCTTTAAATGCGGAATGACCATAGAATGGTCAGTGTTGAGTTTAATTTCTCATGTAGTTGTTAGAGGATCAGCTTTGATGACTGGTAACTTAACTTTTGATGGCCAGCCACTGCATTCCTCATCTTCAAGGCTCTCATCACTTTGTAAAACTTCATGAACCACCACTGCACTGTGGTTCCATTAGCAATTACTGGCCAAATGAAATGTTGATATTGCCAGTTGTCTCCAATGATTTTTGACCCATTTTGAACTCAAATAAGAAAGTTCCTTGAATTTGCTTTTTGTCTAACATTATTTTTGTCAGTTCAGTTCAGTTCAGTCACTCAGTTGTGTCCTGACAATTTGTGTCCTGACCCCATGGACTCTAGCACACCAGGCTTCACTGTCCATCACCAACTCCTGAGGCTTCATCACACTCGTGTCCATTAAATCAGTGATGCCATCCAACCATCTCATCCTATGTCGTCCACTTTTCTGCGTTCAATCTTCCCAGAATCAGGGTCTTTTCCAGTGAGTCAGTTCTTTGCATCAGGTGGCCAACGTAGTAAAGCTTCAGCTTCAGCATCAGTCTTTCCAAAGAATATTCAGGACTGATTTCATTTAGGATTGACTATTTGATCTCCTTGTAGCCCAAGGGACTCTAAAGAGTCTTTTCCAACACCAAAGTTCAAAAGCATCAATTATTTGATGCTCAGCTTTGTTTATGGACCAACTCTCACATACATACATGACTACTTGACAAACTATACCTTTGACTAGATGGAACTTTGTTGGCAAAGTAATATCTCTTTAATATGTTGTCTAGGTTGGTCATAGATTTTCTTCCAAGGAGTAAGTGTCTTTTAATTTCATGGCTACAGTCACCATCTATAGTGATATTGGAGCCCAAGAAAATACAGTCTGTCACTGTTTCCATTGTTTCCCCATCTACTTGCCATGAAGTGATGGGGCCAGATGTCTAGATCTTTGTTCTTTGAATGTTGAGTTTTAAGCCAAGTTTTTCACTCTCCTTTTTCACTTTCATCAAAGGGTGCTTCAGTTCCTCTTTGCGTTCTGCCATAGAGCCATATGCCCTGCATATCTGAAGTTATTGATATTTCTTCCAGCAATCTTGATTCCAGCATGTGCTTCATCCAACCTGGTAGTTCACATGATGTACTCTGCATATAAGTTAAATGACCAAAATGACAATATACACCTTCGAGGTATTCCTTTCCCAATTTGGAACCAGTCTGTTGTTCCATGACCAGTTTCTAACTGTTGCTTCTTGACCTGCATACTGATTTTTCAGGAGACAGGTAAGGTAGTTTGATATTCCCATCGCTTGAAGAAATTTTTAGTTTGTTGTGATCCACACAGTCAAAGGCTTTGGCATAGTCAATAAAGCAGAAGTAGATGTATTTCTGGAACTCTCTTTCTTTTTATATGATCTAACAGATGTTTGCAATTTGATCTCTTGTTCCTCTGCCTTTTCTAAATTCAGCTAGAACATCTGAAACTTATTGGTTCATGTACTGTTAAAGCCTTGCTTGAAGAACTTTGAGTATTACTTTCTAGTGTGAGATGAGTAAAATTGTGTAGTATTTGAAAATTCTTTGGTATTGCCTTTCTTTGGGTTTGGAATGAAAACTGACCTTTTCCAGTCCTGTGAACACTGCTGAGTTTTCCAAAGTTGCTGGCATATTGAGTGCAGTATTTTAACAGCATCATTTTTAGGACTGAAATATCTCAGATGGAATACCATCACCTCCACTAACTTTGTTCATAGTGATGCTTCCTAAGGTCCTTTTGAGCATGGATTCCAGGATGTCTGGCTCTAGGTGAGTGATCACACAATCATGGTTATCTGGGTCATTAAGATCTTTTTTTGTATAGTTCTTTGGTGTATTCTTGCCACCTTAAAAAAAAAAAAAAATCTTCTGCTTCTGTTAGTTCCATGCTGTTTCTGTTCTTTATTGTGTCCATCTTTGCATGAAATGTTCCCTTTATATTCCTAATTTTCTTGAAGAGATCTCCAGTCTTTTCCATTCTATTGTTTTCCTCTATTTCTTTGCAATGATCACCGAGGAAGGCTTTCTTATATCTCCGTGCTATTCTTTGGAACTCTACATTCAGATGGGTATATCTTTCCTTTTCTCCTTTGCCTTTTGCTTCTTTTCTTTTCTCAGCTATTTTTAAGGCCTCCTCAGACAACCATTTTGTCTTTTTGCATTTCTTTTTCTTGGGGCTAGTCTTGATCACTGCCTCTGGTACAATGTCACAAACCTCTTTCCATAGTTATTCAGGCACCCTGTGTATCAGATCTAATCCCTTGAATCTATTTGTCACTTCCACTTCACTTATAATCGTAAGGCATTTGATTTAGGTCATACCTGAATGGTCTAGTGGTTTTCCCTACTTTCTTCAAGTCTGAATTGTGCAATTAGGAGTTAATGATCTGAGCCACAGTCAGATACTGGTCTTGTTTTTGCTGACTATATGGAGCTTATCCATCTTCGGCTGCAAATAATATAATCTACCTGATTTTCAGTATTGACCATCTGTTGATATCCATGTGTCGAGTCATTTCTTGTGTTGTTGGAAGAGGGCGTTTTCTATGACCAGTGTGTTATCTTCACAAAACTCTGTTAGTCTCTCCCCTACTTCATTTTGTACTCCAAGGCCAAATTTGCCCTTTGCTCCAGCTATTTCTTAACTTCCTACTTTTGCATTCCAGTCCCCTATAATGAAAAGGACATCTTTTGGGGGAGTTAGTTCTAGAAGGTCTTGTTGGTCTTCAGAGAACTGTTCAACTTCAGCTTCTTTGGCATTAGTAGTTGTGTTATAGACTTGGATTACTGTGAAATTGAAAGGTCTGCCTCAGAAATGAACAGATCATTCTGTCATTTTGAGATTTCACCCAATAACTGCATTTTGGACTCTTTTACCAACTATAATGGCTACTCCATTTCTTCTAAGGGGTTCTTGCCACAGTAGTAGTTGATATGATGCTCATCTGAATTATATTCACCCATTCCTGTCCATTTTAGTTCAATGATTCCTAAAATGTTGATGTTCATTCTTTCCATCTCCTGTTTGACCACTTCCAAATTACTTTGATTCATGGACTTTACATTCCAGGTTCCTACACAATATTCCTCTTCATAGCATCAGGTTACTTCAATCACTATTCCCATCCACAAATGGGCATTGTTTTTGCTTTGGCCCCATTTCTTCATTCTTTCTAGAGTTATTTTTCCATTCTTCTCCATTAGCATATTGGGCATCTACCTACCTGGGGAGTTCATCTTTCATTGTCATATCTTTTTGCCTTTTCACACTGTTCATGGGGTTCTCATGGCAAGAATACTGAAGTGGTTTACCATTCTCTTCTCCAGTGGACCATGTTTTGTCAGAACTCTCCACCATTACCTGTCCATCTTGGGTGGCCCTTCATGATAAGGCTCATAGTTCCTTTGAGTTAGACAAGGCTGTGGTCCATGTGATCAGTTTGATTAGTTTTCTCTGATTGTGCCTGATTGATTTTCATTCTGCCTTCCCTCTGATGAATAAGGATAAGAGGCTGATGGCAGTCTCCTGATAGGAGAGACTGACTGGGAAACTGAGTCTTGTTCTGATGGGAGGGGTCATGCTCACTAAATCTTTAATCCAGTTTTCTGTTGAATGGTGGGGCTGAGTTCCCTCCCTATTGTTTGGCCTCAGGTCAAACTGTCAATCCAGGTGTCCACTGGAGACTCCAGGAGTCTCACAGGCAAGTTTGATTCAGCCTCTGTGGGGACACTTCTTTCTTCTGGCTCCTGATACACACAAGGTACATATAAGGTACTCATGGCATGCACAAGGATTATTTCCTTAGTAGAAAATAAATACAGAATACACAACAAGTAATAATTCTTTAGCAAAAAACATAAAGTGACAAATGCACATTTAAAATGATGTGTAACATAAACACATTTATTTAAGAATGTATTTCAATATTAAACTGGAAATTTCAACAATGCAAAACCACAATTACGTTTGAACCAATCTGTTTCAAGTATACAACATAGTGATTCACAGTTTTAAAGTTTATACTCCATTAATGGTTATTATAAAATATTGCTCATATTCCCTGTGCTGTGCAGTATATTCATAGAGCATTTTTAATACATAGTTGTTTGAACATATTAATTCCCTACCCTGGTCTTGCCCCTCCTCCCCACTGGTGACTACTTGTTCTCGTTGTCGGGAGTCTGCTTCTTTTTTGTTGTGTTCACTAGTTTGCTATATTTTGTTAGATTTCACGTGTACATGATACAATGTGGTATTTGTCTTTCTTTATCTGACATTTTATTTATCATAATACCCTCCAAGTCTACCTGTGCATTCATGCTCAGTTGCTCAGTCATGTCCAAATTTTTGCAACACTCTGCAAAACTAGCCTGCCAGGCTTCTCTGTCCGTGAAATTTTCCAGGCAAGAATACTGGAGTGGGTTGCCATTTCCTTCTCTGCTAAGTCCATCCATATAGTTGCAAATGGCAAAAAAAAAAAAAAAAAAACAAAACAAAAACCGAAAGAAAGAAAAGAAAAGAAAATCACATTATTTTTTGTGGCTGAATAGTACTCCATTGAATGACTCTGTGTGTGTGTGTGTGTGTGTGTGTGTTACATCGACTTTACACATTCATCTGTTGATGGACACTTACACTGCTTTTATATCCTGGCAACTGTATATAGTGCTGCTATGAGCATAGAAGTGCATTAATTTTTTTGAGTTAGGTTTCCCGCCCCCCCCCCCCACTATATAACCAGGAGTAACATTGTTTTTTGAGAAAAAAATGCCAGTCTTTATATGGATTTCAGCATACATACATATAAATAAAATAGAACCATCAACCAAATTATATCATTTGTTGGATAACAAAGGTTTGCCAGGTTATGTTTTAGACTCTGTTATTTGCCAGTTAGCAAATTTGCCTCTCACATCAGTCCTTACTAGTTACTGCTGTTGACTTCTAGTTTGAAATAAATATAGATAACCTCACTGCACTTTTAGGCAGTTATTTATATATGTGGGAATTGTCAATTTGGAGGCATGAATTTAGAAAACAAATTTTGTTCCATAGAACACATTCTCAGTGCAGGTAAATTGAAAATAGAACTTTTAAAAAATTCCTTTTCTTGCTAATATATACAAGACTATATGACTATTAATTTGTAGCATAACGTATATGGTGGACTTTCTAAAGAAAATTCATTCAAAATAATTCCTATTTCTGAGATTAAAGATTGATCTGGTCACATTGAATGATTGTAAGTTAATCACTTCAGTTCAGTCCCTCAGTTGTATCCGACTCTTTGCAACCCCATGAACTGCAGCACTCCAGGCCTCCCTGTCAATTACCAACTCTGGGAGTCTACCCAAACCCATGCCCATCGAGTCGGTGATGCCATTCAACCATCTCATCCTCTGCCGTCCCCTTCTCTTCCTGCCGTCAATCTTTCCCAGCATCAGGGTCTTTTCAAATGAGTCAGCACTTCGCATAAGGTGGCCATAAGGTGGAGTTTCAGCTTCAACATCAGTCCTTCCAATGAACACCCAGGACTGATCTCCTTTAGGATTGACTGGTTGGATCTCCTTGCAGTCCAAGGGACTCTCAAGAGTCTTCTCCAACACCACAGTTCAAAGGCATCAATTCTTTGGCGCTCAGCTTTCTTTATAGTCCAAATCTCACATCCATACATGACCACTAGAAAAACCATAGCCTTGACTAGGCAGACTTTGTTGGCCAAGTAATGTCTCTGTTTTTTAATATGCTATCTAGGTTGGTCATAACTTTCCATCCAAGGAGTAAGTGTCTTTTAATTTTATGGCTGCAGTCACCATCTGCAGTGATTTTGGAGCCCAGAAAAGTAAAGTCTGTCACTGTTTCCACTGTTTCCCCATCTATTTCCCATGAAGTGATGGGACCAGATGTCATGATCTTAGTTTTCTGAATTTTGAGCCCAAAACCAACTTTTTCACTCTCCTCTTTCACTTCATCAAGAGGCTCTTTAGTTCTTCACTTTCTGCCATAAAGGTGGTGTCATCTGCATATCTGAGGTTACTGATATTTCTCCAGGCAATCTTAATTCCAGCTTGTGCTTCTTCCAGCCCAGCATTTCTCATGATGTACTCTGCATATAAGTTAAATAAGAGGGTGACATTATACAGCCTTGATGTACTCCTTTTCCTATTTGGAACCAGTCTGTTGTTCCATGCCCAGTTCTAACTGTTGCTTCCTGACCTGCATACAGATTTCTCAAGAGACAGATCAGGTGGTCTGGTATTCCCATGTCTTTCAGAATTTTCCACAGTTTATTGTGATCCACACAGTCAAAGGCTTTGGCATAGTCAATAAAGCAGAAATAGATGTTTTTCTGGAACTCTGTTGCTTTTTCCATGATCCAGTGGATGTTGACAATTTGATCTTTTGTTCCTCTGCCTTTTCTAAAACCAGCTTGAGCATCTGGAAGTTCACGGTTCACGTATTGCTGAAGCTTGGCTTGGAGAATTTTGAGCATTACTTTACTAGTGTGTGAGATGAGTGCAATTGTGTGGTAGTTTGAGCATTCTTTGGCATTGCCTTTCTTTGGGACTGGAATGAAAACTGATCTTTTCCAGTCCTGTGGCCACTGCCTAGTTTTTCAAATTACCTGGCATATTGATAAATATTATTAAAAGAAAGTAGTAGTTTTAAGACCTGACTTGGACAGTTAGTATTTCAATGAATTTAACATATACATTGCCATATGTAAAAAAGATAGCCAGTGGGAATTTGCTGTACTTCAAAAGAAACAAATATGATAATGAAGTTTTCCAAATAAATAAGTATCATAGTCATATATCTGAAAATTTTCCTCTGATGTGATCCTGCCTTTTACAATGTGGACAGATGATGAAATACAAGTATTTATACTGTGTATATTTATCCTATAACTTTTTGTTTGTCTATGAATTGGTGTATTTGGAGTCACATCTATTCACACACACTCTGTAAGGCTTTAAAGTAAGGATCTAATGTTCATTATTGTGAAACATATTCACCTTTAATGTAAAACCAATGTCCATTACTCCAAAGTATTAAGTGGGCTTAGAAAGTTAAAAGCCGTTGGGAATGTTTTCC